>NC_081409.1:863370095-864830095 GCF_030272615.1 Cryptomeria japonica | reverse complement strand
TGTAGCCTGTGAAGCATATGGCTTCTTAAACAGTTACAATTTATGGTTGAAATATGTTTATGGTTAATATGCATACAGGTTTTTGAAAGACTCAATATATTAATTCTACAATATGTTTATGTTAATAGTCATGTTAATGGTCATGTTAATAGTAAAGTTAATGTTAATGTTAATATGTTTATGTTTAAGTTAATGTTTAAGTTTATGTTTATGTTTTTGGAATGGCTCAATATATTAATTCTACAATATGTCAAATGTTAATAGTCATGTTAATGGTAATAGATTAAATAGTGTACATAGATTAAATACATACACATACATATACATATACATACATACATACACATTTATATAAGTATACATATATAAATAGTCATGTTAATGGTAATAGATTAAATACATACACATACATATACGTATACATACATACAAACATACATACATATAAAAGAGTGTGTGCATGTGATTCATGATGTGGAGAGAATCAACTAATAACACATAGTCACCTGTGACCATTTTGAAATCCAAAACACAAATAAGGCAGGGTTGGGATGACTAAAAAGCATAACATGTTTATGTTAATTGTTATTAATTGTTATGGTAAACTGCTGATAGTAATTCTCATATTACAACAATAGTTAACCATAAAAATTAACCCTAATTATGTTTATGTAAACTATTCATAGTAATTCTCATATTACTACAACAATTAACCATAACATTTAACCCTTATTATGTTTATGTAAATTGTTGGTATTAATTATCATATTACTAAAACAGTTAACGATAACAATTTACCCTTATTATGTTTATGCAAAATGTTGATAGTAATTCCCATATTATTACACCAGTTAGCAATAACAATTAACCCTTATTATGTTAATGTTATCTGAACAAGTAGTAGTAATTCTCATATTACTACAAAAATTAAGTATGTTTTTGTTAACTATGTTAATAGTAAATTCCATACTACTGCAATAGTTAACCATAACAATGAAAACTTATAATTGTCTATATAGAAAGTATAATTATATATATACCGCTAACAATAGATTAAATTGCATTTCAAATTCATCAACCAGTACAACATAAATTACCCGGCATCATGTAAAATAGGCCTTTGAAATTAGGCCACATAAATTCTACAAATAAAAAATAGCCTATTTGTCTAGAAGGTAATAAATAGAACCCACTCTATAGAGTAACAAAAGAAAAAAAGTCCAACTTTTTTACATCTATGAAACCCAATAGGAGGTTTAATCAAAGACCACATTTTCCTTTTGGAGATATTTGTGTTGATGAACACATATTTTAGTGTTAAAAAATGCAGAGCCTCGCAAAAAAATCGACAAATAACGAACAACGACCAAGGAAACAAAAAATGTTAACCATAATGCATCATAACATATAATAGACGAAGAACCACAAATATAGATCACATTACAACTTAGAAATTGTCCAAATCTGCATTCGATAGTAAATTAAAAAACCATATGAAATGAATAAGGCTATTTGAAGGTTGTAGTGAGGATTAATCATCACTACGGTCAAATAGAGAAACATTATACATGAGAACAATTTACAGATGAAGAACCCACATATATACAACACATTTTTATCACATCTGCCCTACAAAACCGCAAACGAAGAATAGGAAAAAATAAAGTACGTTTTTATAGAACAAATCATCTTTACAATGAACAAAAACCCCAAAGCACATAAAACACACACAAAAAACATTTAAAAGTAGGAACAAATGAAATAACACAATGATAAAACATAAAAGAGGACAATGGAAGCCTTAGTGAGGAGTATTCCTCACCTGGGTCAAAAATGAAGACCCGAAATCCACCCCTCCGAGCTAGATGGCAGCATCGAATCTAGTCTGCGACTACCTGCAAAGTGGAAAAGTAGAAGTAACCACACACTTGCAAGTTATAAAGTCCAAAAAACCCATCAAAAAATGTTTAAGGGAAAGCACTTGTGCTTGGTTACCATTTCAGTCCAAAACTATCATGAACCTTATTTATCTATAATTACTTATTTTGAAAATGATGCTTATTTTATTTATGAAATTGAAATGAAATAGGAAATGGAATTTTTATTGAAATAGATGATAATAAAATAGGAATTCAAATGCAATGAAAATATTTACATTACGTTATTTATGTAAATGCAATTGAATGATCAGTATTATTTTTGTAAACTGGGGATCGTCATTGCTAATGAGCAAGTGAGTGCAAGTGAATGCAGGAACAGGTGAATGCGAATGAAGACAAGAACAGGGTTCAAGTAGAGTTTCTTTAGCTCTTGGACTTTGTTAGAATAGATGGGAATCTCACAGACCACATTAGAATTTATAATTTGCATCTTGTAAAGATGGATGATTTAAATGACTTTATTTGAGTGTTTGTTTAAATTTGAATGATGAATTTAGAATGAGTAGTTTTAATTGATAGATTGATTTAAATATTTGTAGATGTATTTTGATGTTTGTATGTGTATCTTATGAAATGGATTAAATATCGCGCTTATATTTCCACTTCTTGATGTTCAGATAATGATATATATATATATATATATATATATATATATATATATATATATATATATATATATATATATATATATATATATATATATATATATATATATATATAAGCATATGAATTATATGATGTCTTGAAAAATAAAAGATAATTAAATTTGAATTGATTTATTACTATAGTTATATTTATATGTATATATAATTATACGTATTATATATATGAGTTCGAATATAAATTCGATCATACACACATATATATACGTACATAATTATTATATATGTAAATATATTTTTAAAATTAAATTATTTTCTTTAATGAAAAAACATTATTTATATATATATATAAACATGAAAAGCGACTTATTTGAAAGCCACATATCCGATATGGTGGCGGGTTTTAATACAAGTAATAGTCGACAAAGTATGTTACATGTATGAGGGAAGTTGATTCTGGTAAGGTTGACTTGGATAGACTTAAATTCCATTAAGACTTCAGAAACCATTTGTAAGGGGGAGTCGATAAGAATATTGGTCGTGCAACTTATATATATTAGGGTGGCAAACTTATTTTATAGCAAACCACATCGCATAGTGGGAGTCGATGATATAACCGACTAATCCACGTAGCATTTTAATTTGCAAAGGAGTGGGGTTCGATTACAAACACCAAATACCCCACGTAACCTTATTAGTAGCCAAAGGAAGTAGACAAGTGTATCGACTCTCCAACAATACTAGCATTGTTTGTAATTGTAGCGAACTCATTGAGTTCGAATGGGAGATAAATTTGGTGTTCGTAGTGTTTGAATATATCACGACCCTATCCTACAAATAACCACACCTACGTGCTTCTTTCACATTTACCATATAACATGGCATGGTCAAAAAGTAATGTGGGTAACCATCCCACATGAAATCACCAGTAATAATGAACTTAACGGCTTTAGCAGTTTGGTGTCACATAGTAGATAACAAATATCATTGCATGGAGAACACATAAGTGTTCAAAACCATTTAGGACTGAGATGTTGCAGTTAAACAATGCGTGTTGTCACTTAGATACCAATAAATCAGTCCACCACTATGAGATATTGGCTCAAAAATAGGAATTAATGTAGATTCGATCACTATATATAGACTGTTGGTTTTAGAGGAAAGACAAGAAGGAGAAATATGCAGAAAATATTGATGAAAAGTAGAGAATAGAGATGATAGAATAACGATTATAGATGATAGACTAGAGAATGGAGATGAAAAGAACATAGCAAAAGGAATTGTAAACCATAGAGAAAGAAAAGCATTGGAAATCTAGAAGTGTTGTGGTCAGATTGCAAAGAAGAATTAGTGAACAACATCACAATTTTGGCATCTAATTTCGGAGGTAGGCTCTTAATTGAGCAATAGTTTATTATATATTTATAGAATACGAATAGAATTATCTCGAGAATTGTTTATTTTAGATCACTAATGAGGAAAGAGATAAACTTTGAATTAGTTTATGTAATAAAAGACATGATAATTTATTTTGAAATTTGGTTAGAAGAAGTCATATAGGTATGTGCATTATGCAATGTCGTAATACTTAATACTCATTGTAGAAAATTTACTAATTTTAGATAGTTGAATTCGTAAATCATAGAAAACACATGTTACTATCAAATTTAAAATGTTATTTGACGAAAGAATGTCTACTCATATTCTATTCATTTATATGTAAATATACATACATACATGTGTTACACCTTATTTTAATTCTTGTCTTTGATTTACAGGAAAAGATAGAAGTGAAAGATTGTTCTCTTTTTGGTTATATATTTGTTTGTCCATGAAAGATCATTTTCTTGCCAGATATAATTGGTCGTAAATGAAAGATTGTTTCCTTCTATATCTATTTCTTTAACATTGTATTTTTATCATGTGAGAAATAGGAAGCTAGAATTGAAAAATGAAAGATTATCTTCTATATATTTATTCCAAGTTTCATAAGAACATTAAAAAGCTAGATATGCTTGTGTTTGTGGGAAAGTTACCTTCCGAGATGGGTGCCAAATGTGGAATCATAGAGAGAATGGTTTACTTTTTCAAACTATATTTTATTACTATGCATGGCATTATACTTAGCCGAGTAACTAATTGACCATTGAAATAGATGGATTTATTTGTGCTTTCTACCATATCCTTGATTGATCTTGCTTGTTTCTTATGGGAATTACAAAATAGAAAATGCATGTATCATTCCAAGAACGCACTAAATTCCATCTTGTCTATCGAATTCCTTTTGGTAAGCAATTCATGTAGGTCGGGTATTCTTGATTGACCAAGGATTCCGAGGAAGTGTAAGCTTCAAGGTTGGGTGGTGAATCTTGATCTCATCTTCATTCTAAAGATTGCATTGAAGATAGCTTGGATTGCAGATCAAAGGACGCATCTGATCCTTTACTTTATATTTTCTTGTTATTGAACTTAAGGCATTAGAAAGGCCTAAGTATTGTATGTAGATATTATTGAAATACTACTACATTTTCTTATTGAATAAAGAATCTATATCTCCTTATAGAAATCTTGTGTTTATAATGATATCATTGGAAATGATCATTTAGAACTAAGGATGAAGTAGTGGAAGTAAATAGACTTATTTAAGGAATTAAGAGTTTATTTAAGAATAAAGAGTATTACATTTTATTATTGAAATTGGAATGTTTTATGTCTTTACAAAAATAATGTGAAAGAAACACCATTCGGTAGAGCCAAACACTTCGACGGACATCCAGGGACACTGGTAGCCAACACACTTTCATAATGCAAAGTGAGTGCCAAGGTGAGCATCTTCTGATGGTTTGGTGAACATGTTCTCATCTCCAAACTCTCGAAGAGTGAAGTAGGAAAAAAAAAAGGGAAAGATGGGAAGGAAAGGTGTAAAGGCAAGTGCATTCAATGTCATCATGATCGGGAAGGCCGAGCTATGTTGTGGCAGTAAGGTGAAGTGACATGGAATTAATGCAAGGAAGAGAAAGAGTGTAGGGTAGTGGCGAGTAGTAAAAATAGGCAAGTTGGTTTTTAAGGTGGCCATGCGATCGGATTCCAAGTGGCCACCTTGTCAGATATGGGATATTTTAGAGGTAGGCTGATGAGGTGGGCTAGCGCACGTTTCAGACAAAGCACAATTTGGAGCGTTTTTGGACATGGTGGATGAATGGGGTTGGAACACGTGGCAGACACGTCAAAAATTGAAGCAATACAATATGACCGGCTTGTCCAGTCAGCAATCTAATTGAAGGGTGAAAAAATAAGGTTGCAGGGTCCACATGATGTGCCATTTGAACATGGATAGTTAGGGTGAGCACGTATTGGGGTCTCTCCCCTACATTCTCACAAACTTTGGATTTGACTCATTGATCAATATTCACATTGTAGTTTACTTTTGACAGTGAATGTTCACATTGTAATTTATCTTTTAGACTTGATTTATCCCTCAATATATTTATTTATTTTCTACTTGATTCATTGGGTTCAGATAGTAATTTATTTATAACTTGA
The DNA here is from genome assembly GCF_030272615.1 of Cryptomeria japonica. Taxonomy (NCBI): domain Eukaryota; kingdom Viridiplantae; phylum Streptophyta; class Pinopsida; order Cupressales; family Cupressaceae; genus Cryptomeria; species Cryptomeria japonica. The sequence goes on along the minus strand of NC_081409.1, from coordinate 864,824,010 downwards.
CTGATCTGTCAGTACTCACACTGCAGCTCATTTTGGATTTGACATTGCAATTAATTTTCCAACTTGACTCACCAACCAGTGTTCACGCTGCAGTTTATTTTGAACTCAGACATGCAATTAATTTTTAACTTGACTCACCAGCAATTAATTTTTTACTTGACTCACCGATTAGTATTTAAAGCACAGTTTATTTTGGTCTTGGCTCATCCATCAGTGTCGACATAGTTGTTTATTCATAACGCAAGATGAGAACACTTTTTAGGAATTTTGATTATTTTGAGTCACCATGATAGTTCTCATTTAAAAAAAAATCTTCCTCATTTATGTGGTAGAGGCATAACCATAGTGTCGATCCTACTGTGAACAATAATAGAGGCATTGTTGCATACACAAACTATGAAATTTATTAGAAATTAATGTCAATGCTCACATGCATTATAGCTAAACTGATTTCTAGTAAAAATATAATTTTTTTTTATTAGAGTAAAACTTTACAGGGACCCAAAACCTAAACAAAAGTTAACAATCAATAGAGATGTAAACCAGATGCCAAGGCAGAGCTGGCCAGAAGCAACAAAACATTATAAAATAGGGTCTAACAACCAAGAGATTAAACCATTTCGTTTGAACAATCTTAACACTTTTATCAATAAAAATCCTATTCATCTTCACAAGATCCTCTATATCATAGGCTTTAACCTTCTTACCTTTATCCCTATTGTGCATGTGCATCAAAGGTCTCTCATTAATCTAGTTCTCGCCTTTTGAAATGTTAATCTTCTCCTTGCCCTTGTGACATACTGATATGGAGGGGGAAGCATTTGTGGCCAAGGAGGAGACATTGAGAGATTAGGCTTTTTCATTCAATCTCTGAAGGCCCACCATACTATTAGTCATGGTTGTTATGCTCATTGTAATAACATTTCTCATCTTATCATTGACCTTATCCAAAGCCACCTCTAGGTTCATAATTTTTTCATCATGGCCTTAACATTTGTCAGCAACTTCTTTCTAAGGTCAAGCATGTTGTTTTTGTTGTCCAAGGATGGGGAGTTTGAAGTGATATGACCAATAATAAGGTTATTGATATTTCTCTTCAACACATAAATCTTTGCGACCAGCCAATTGAAAAAATGGGTTTGACCATGAATGACAACATTCACCACTTTCTCACAATTCCTTGCATACACTACAAAGGAGCCCATATATTTACCCATAGGGGTATCCTTATCAAATTCAACCAGGATTTCAATGTGGAAATCCAAATTTTGTTGATCCTCATCAATCCCAGGTAGAATACAACTCTTCATATTCCCATTTACTCTTTTCTTCACAGTTTTGTTTCCTTGAGAGACCTCTGGAGGGGGAATTTTCTTTTCACACCCGAGGCAGAGCCCAACTCAAAATTTCTATTATTACCATGAGAGCATGTAGGCTTAGGAGCCTTTCCCTTTTTAGCAGAACCAGAGCTAATGGAATCTAGGACAAACTCATTAGAATGGGCATAATTAGATTTTTCCTTGTCATAGCATTCATGTGAAAATAGCCATGACACAAAAACTATTTAATATGGCTTACTTCAATAACTTAAGACTATAACCAATGGATATTTTCAACTTGGAAATAAAACAAATTTAACTTGAGAATTGAGCTTGATGAAGTAAGACCTTTCCTTTCTTAGTGATTCTATGAAAGGGTACAAACACAACTAAGATAATTCAAAAGAAAATACTAAAAGAGTGAATAATTCAAGAATTAGTACTAAGATTCGTACATGAGAAACACTTTCCAATTCTAAACCCTAATATTCTATAAAGTAATTTAAAGTTGATGAGTAGAATGAAATAACTATGTGTATATTTTCTTGAGTCAGTGACACAAAGAGAAGCCAATGGCCTTAATAGCCACATGCAAATGGAGATAGATTAAAAATATAACAAATGCAATATTCCCAACAATCATACTTTTACACCCTATGAAAAATAGAAACAAGATTGGGATTCAGGATGAAGTGTCGAGGGGAGGAATTACACCCTACATTGAGAAACATCATGGCCATGACCCTAGGGCTACTCAAATCTTCATCAAAAGATATGATAATAGTACCCTTTAGATGTTTGGGGGTGAATTTGTGGTGGATGATATCCTCATTAACAAAGTTAAAGTGATGCTTATGGATGAGAGGAAATTTTACATAGACAAAAAATTGACTGAGGAAGCTCATGAAATCTTTTCCTAGAAGATTGAGAAAGCTAAAGTCCACCACACTATTGATGGAGGATACAATCTAGAGGACCTTAAATACCTATGGGCGGATGTTGGTGAAGTTATTATGAGGTACTTTACCTTGCATGGGTGCTATAAAAGTATTTTTACATATAATTTCACTATTCTGAACCATTTTAGGCATGATAGGTGTATTTCAATTACCTTTTATTTCCTTTGATCTTTGTGCAATCTAGTGTTAATGCCCACCTAAAAAATTGGAGCACCCCTATTCTCCATTAGGGTTTAATTTGCGTCATTGTTGAACATGTTGGATCCCTTAAGATTAAGCCTCACCCCTCGGCCTCTAGGAAGAACAATATCCACTATGCCCAAAATGTACATTGGCACTATACTGATGAATCCTCGAACTCTAAATCTTCAGATGAAGATGCTTTCCACTTGGGTACTCACAAGAAAAATACCTCTTCTAAGGTAAAATGGTTCGATTCTAATAAGGAATGCTATGATAAGGAAAAATCTAATTATGCCACCTATATTTTCACCTACCTAAGCTACACTTAAGGGGGGTGTTAGTGAAGGTTTTTTTATTTCCTAGTTGAGTTTTATTTTCCCTACAAACCTAACTTCTTTTAAAGCCTTGAATAGTAATTGATTTTCCATCGTAAGCATGTCTTTAACAATTTCTTTTAAAAGAGGATGATATATTTTCCTACTAATAATATGATAAGACGAAATAAAAAACTATTTCCTGTGCTTCTTCATCTTCTCAAATCTTGTTGAGTACATTAAAAATAAAATATGCATCCCTCACTATCATCCATGCACATAATTAAGTATATTGAGTTTAAATTATATAAAATAGCTTTTCATAATTTTTTCCTAGTTTCTTTCCCATGAAACTTTCTAACACCAATTGAAAACCACTTTCACACTTAGTACATATTTCATTAATTATTCTTTAATCCCAATCAGATTGAAACTATTTACCTATTCTAATTATTTCATTAATTTTATTTTGTTGGAGCAATGAGGAACAACAACCTGGAAACTAAAGAAACACTTCAAAATGCAAGAGATAAGCAACACAAAGGAATTCTATTTCATGAAAGAAAAGTTCACTGAGATGGTTATAAATGTATAAAGGGTCTTGCTTATAAATGCAAGGTGAGAGCAGGTAGAGACAAACAACCATCTAACTACTACAAAAAAAAAATTAAATGCATTATCAATATTATTAAATAATGTCTACCTAGTATCTAATAGTGTAAAATGTTGGTTCCCAATGTCAGTGGCATAATATATTTGTATATTTTAATACATTTTGCGATCACATCATTTTATTGCTTGTGCAAGTACCTATAGTAAATGGACTTGAGTCATGTGGATGCGAGAGAAAAAATTGGAGAGTGTGCCTTTGATAGCCCATATAATTGAGAGGTTCTTGAATTTATGGTAGCTTAGGCACCAATGAGTTAGCACTAAGATGTGAAAATTATAAGTTGTTTGATTTTTGAATCACCTCTAGGAGGGTAGTTATTATAAACATTGAATTTTGTAAGTAATTTACAAAGTGTTTATTTTAATTTGAAGCACTTCCCAATCAGACCAATTTGTCCTATATTGCAACTACATTGACATGTATTTTGTCGACCTTCAATGGTAAACTACACATGCACTTTCAAACATATATTAGTGAATTTGGAATACTCTATTAGGCTTTTAATTTTCATGTATTTGCTGTTGTAAATGATTTAATTGAGAGGTTAGGTGCACCACACCATGGTAGTTGTTGTTAAATAGATAATTACTAGGTTCTCTCCCCTCATAAATATTTTTTTAGCTTGAATTTAGTAATCTTTCTATTTGGTTCATGTATGAGACCAAAATATGATTAGGTAATTAATATTTACAAATTCTACCTAAGTCACTTAGTGTTAGATTTGTTAAATGATTAGTACACAACATTGTCATCAATGGGGCAGCCAAGGGAAACCTAGGGCCGACTGGGTGTGGAGGCTGGATATTGTATTGTGGTGGTGGCACTCCCCATGGGATCATAGACCAACTAGTTAGTCGAGGCCATGGTTGCTTACCAAACTATTGCTAATGGTTGTCCCTTAGTTTTCTCTATGTTGTCCCTCTGCCTCTTTTGGCTTCTTGCTACCTTTTTGTCTTTGCAAGTTGTTTTTTTGTTGTGTTTTGATCTTTCTAGCTGGTCTTTAATGCCCTATCTTTTGATTATCTTTTTGTAAAAGGGTTTCGGGGCCCCTTCAAAACATGTTTTTCACTTAATCGAAAACATTGTCATCAAACATTATTTTTGTTTTGAAGACCAGGTTAGAATTTTGTATCGATCAACCAAAGATATTAGGTCCTGTGTGTTATTTTATTTAGAGTAGCTACCTCTTCATCCATGACCACTCTTCAGGATTGTACATTGTTCATATCTATAACCTCCTTTATAATCCTAGTCTAATTACTATTAATAATCAAATAAAAAATAAACCTTTAATTAGAAGGAGTATACCTTTTAGTTAATGTCTTTGCTAAATGGACCACTTCAATGATTGAAGAAGAGATAAAAAATTTCTTCTTTAGAACTATCAAAACTCTCTTCCTCTTGTGTTCCTTTTTTATCTTTATCCTTCCAAAACAAAAATTACAAAAAATCTTATAATTAAATAAATATTTTTGGAAAAATATACAACTTTTATTGAACAGAATAGTACAAATTTTCTGTCCATTGTTTATATACATGTATATGTTTATATATCATTATTTTGACACAAATCATATAAAGACAAATATAGGTTAATTTCATCTAAAAATTGAAACATCTCGCTGCACCAAAATTCACCATAATAGGAATACTCACCCCGGTGTAGGATATCATAATAACGCTTTTCCAATCTATTAGTTTCTGTGGTAGATAATATTATTGTTTGTACCTTGCTCTTTGTCTTAATAAAATTTTCTTCCGCTTCCATGACAAGTTGAACCTTTCAGCAACCATATACTCTTCTCTTTTCTACACTCTTCAAATTCCAATAACATTCTGGAAACCTCTGCAGTGCCTCACACTTCATTATTGTGAATATTTTGAGTGAAGACAGTGCTTCGACTTCAACTTTTGGCAGCTGCTCTATCTTCTCCACCTCCACCATTGAAAATACCTCTAGCTTGGGAAATGCTCCTTCCTTGCCAAATTCGTCTGGGAACTTCTCTATGTTGGGGCACTTAACGATTTGTAGGTGCCTCAGATTCTCAAGCTTCTGCAATTGAGGTAGTTGTTTCAACTTGGCACAGTTGAATAATCTTAGGTAGCCCAGATTTTGAAATCCATAAAGGGAATCCTCCATTTGGATTAATTGAGGACACGCTAGCCAGAGTGTCCTCAATTTAGACATAGCAGTCATGTCATGGGGTAGCCATTCCGTCTCGGTGAGATCTAAAAATAGAGATTGCATCTGCTTCATGTTCCCGAGCATTTCTTCTCGAATTATCTCACCGTTATTTGTAAGAACTAACCTTTTGAGTTGGTATATGTTGCCCAAATCAGTAATTGAGAGACGACCTCTTCTGCATTTATACCATACTATATTTCGAGAACCACCTGCATTCAGGTACTCCATAGATGTAAGACGTGAGATTCCATTAGGCAGGCACTGCAGGTTCTGACAAGAAGCAGCATTCAGATATTTTAAGGAAGTCAATTTAGAAATGCTGGATGGGAGTTGTGTAATATCAGAATGATAAAGATCTAATACCTCAAGGTTTTTAAGATTAGCGACAGAGTAGGGTAGTTTCCTTATTGGCACAGAGCATAATGTGAGGGAAACTAAATTCTTCAAACTTCCAAAGTTTTTAGGCAAGGACTGGAGCGCAGTTCTTGACAAATCCAGGACCCTGAGAGCGTTCATACTCCCAATTACTTCTTTTGGAACTTCCGTCAAAGATGTATATAGGGAGCTCCAAATGCCTTTGGAACCTTGGTCAAACTGTTGTCCCTTAATGAAATTCTGATATGTCCCCTACAGTCATCAGCGGGAAACTCTTTTAGCCCTTTGCGTGCCTTGAAGAAGCAATTTTCCTCTTTTTCAGCAATTTGGTGTGCTAAAAAATGATGCAATACATCATGCACCCTGAAATTGTTCACTTTTCCATCGTGTCTTTTCTGGATTGGCTCAATAAGGCATCGCTCCGCTAACAAATTGATGTATATCTCCCCAGTTTGGACGGGGTCTGGCCCGGCCACCAACCCTTCTCCCATCCAGTAGTTAGTAGCAATTCCAGTATGGATGACTTCGTCTTCTGAGAAAGCAGCGAGGTAGAGGAAGCACAACTGCAACGAAATACCATAGCCAGCCACGTCGGCCAAGGCGTCATAGCTTAATCTCAAGCTGCTTGAAAGCAACTGTGTCCCATCGTTCTGCAGCCTCTGGAGTGCGAATTCCCATTCATTTCACTCAGAGATGCCCGCCATTGCCTGCCTGACAACCTTTATGGCTAATGGAAGCCCTCCGCACTCCTTGCAAACGCGCCTCGCAATTTCTTGGTCAATACTCATGGGCAAAAGCATGGGATGAAAACAATGCCCAGCTGTCAGCCGCAGTCAAGTCTTACATCTGGATGATTGATGATGGTGGAACACCTAACTGTGAGAGTACACTCTTACTTCTGGAAGTGGCAATTATTATGTTTGAGTTGTGGTGTGGAGAGGGAGGAATACACAGCTCCTCTAACAATGATGTTGCGCTTGTTTCCCAAATATCGTCTAGAAACAGTGCAAACTTGTGTTTTCTCATCCTTTCATTCAACCAAGTTTTGACATGGTCTTCCTCTCTACTGTCCAGTCTTTCATTTAATTTAAGAGCTATTTGTTTCACAAGTTCATTTCTAAGGGCATTGAAAGATGGAGTTTGTGAAATAGTAACCCAAAGCATTAAGTCATTGCAAAAGAGACTCAGTACCTGGTCACTGTTGAAGAGCCGTTTGAGTAGTAGTGTCTTACCGGCCCCACCTTTCCCAAGAAGGCCGAAACGAGAAACGCTTTTGTGCTGCTGTGAATGAATCAGCTCCTTCATTCTGGTCGATGCAGAATCCTGTCCGACTATGAGTGCCTCCTCAATATACTTCGTGTATGGAGCAGCTTAAGAAGTAGATGGAAACAGATCTCCAGATATGCCGGCCAGTGCTGAAGTATGCAGATTAAGAGAATCCATTCTGTTTTTAATCTGCTGAAGCACTTGTTGATTGGCTACATGCTCCTGTAGTTGATGCAGAAAAGCAACGGAAGGTGTGGAAGCTACATGCTTTTCCACGTTTTCGATAAGCTGCCTGATCTTTCTGCTCGTGTTATAACGAGGAAAGAAACGACAGTATGAGTTTACAATGCAGTCCTGGGCCAAATCTGATACTTCCTCCACAAGAGTATTTAATTCGTTCAGCCAACTGTTGACCGTCATGGATAAAGAAGGGTGAAAGGATGTACTCACCCTGCCGGAGCTTAAAGTTTTTCGATATTCCTGCATTTCCATGTTCATTACTTGAATTTTTAGAAGCAGAACTTTGAGAGCGTCCAACTCTTTTCTGCATCTGATGGCAACATTGATGCACTGAATAACATGATTTGCAGCCAAATTAATGGCGTAACCAATCATTCCAGGGATGAGTCCAGGGTCACCCATTTTTGAAGCACCTTTGAAAGAAAATTGAAATTCTAATGAAAGCTTCTTTCTCAAGGAGAGCAAAGGGAAATGCAAACAAATAGCGGCGAAAGGTCCTGCTGGAGAAGCAGAGTAAGCTGCTAGCTCCTCTCAAAAGTAAATACCAATTCAGCATTTTACATTTCAGAGATCTCGTTAGACTAGCAACCTAAGAAACATGTCAATTTGACCGGGCGGATCATTAGTCAGCATGTACTCATGGTCATAAGTTACAGGCATAGCACAACTCCTTGCAAAACAAATTTGATTTCACACGGTTCTTCGATAAATTCAATTCCTCTTGCTTAGGGAAAGGGATTCATTTACCCTTTGTATTCTAATGATTAGATTTCATTAATTAAAAGTTGATAAAAAATTATCTAGTGGATCAATATTTGTAGATGAAAAAAAAGGTGGTAATTAGATCAATTGTACAACTTTATTGGTACCAACAGCCCATGATTGCTGGAACACTTGTGTAATAGAGAATATGTATTAGACATCATCTCATAATGACCACTTTTTAACCCTTGCACACATAACACGTCTCACTCTCTTCATCATAATTACTAAGAAGCAAAAATAATAGCTATAAGTATTTAAGTCACATAAAAAAGAAAAAATCCTCAAAATCTGATGTACTATTAGATACACAAAATTAACTATATGAACTACTAATAACTTCCTCCTAATGACTAATTTCTTTATTTTTTTTCTTCCACTAAAATGACAGCCACTTAGCTCCCTCTGCTTGAGAAGATTTCCAACCCTGACCTAATGTCCACTTAGGATTTTCCTGGCCAATAATTTTTTGCACTTTCACTGGTATTTGAATAGAGTAAAAAGAGGAGAAAAAAAGTTGAGTTAATCAAACCTACATCGATGCATGTTCTTGGAAAACACATTCATTGGGAAGATATTCATCTACTACAAGCTAACAATGGAAACATGACTAATACCAACATCTTTCCATAGTAGGGGAAGGCTAATAACATGGAAATTTCAATTTCATTTTGATTTCTCATATATAACATATGATTTCTTCCATTAAATTCTAGTAATTTTTTATTTGTAATATGATGTAAGATCATTTTTTAAAAAAATTAAGATTTATATATTTTAATAACATAATTCTATGTTAGTTGGAGTGGAATGAATAGGTTTTTAGAATATATTTAATAAACAATAGAATTGAGCAAGAGATGGAACTACTTATTGAGTATGTAATCCGGAATGGCATAGTCACAACATAAATTCATTAAAGAACTAATGAAATAATATGAAGAAGTATTAGCAAGAGAAAAGTACTATTGGAGGTCAAAATCTAGAGAGAGTTGGCTCAAGGAAGGAGACTGTAATACCATGTTCTTCCACAACTCATTAAAAATCAAGACAAGCTAGAACAAAATTACTCATATTCATCATAGAGATGGCAGTCTTTTGATAGATACCAAGGATATAAAGTCCTAAGGAGTATGTTTTTTTAGAAGTTTACTTGCAGGAGTGGGTGGCACCAAGGCTATAAATTGTGACTTCATTAGTGATGTTTTGGTCCTCTTGATAGATGAAGATAATCAAATTTTAACAAGCACTGCCACCTTCAAAGAAATAAAAGAAGCAACCTTCCAACTCAATCTTGATAAGGCCCCTAGGCTGGATGGCTTTACAACTCTAGTTTTTCAAAGGTGTTGGGACTTTATGGATAGGGATATTCTTGGTGTGGTAGAAGAATCAAGGAAGAAGGGATTCATCCTCGAGAAAATAAACAACACAAACATTGCTTTGATTTTGAAGAATATGGATGTAATCTCCTTTGCAAGCTCTAAATGTATATCTCTACAACATAGTGTATAAAATTATAACAAAAGCAATGGGAAAAAAAGCAAAGTGGGTCCTTCTGAAGATAAATCACTTGAAAAAATCTACTTTGTCCCCAGTAGAAAAATCATAGGTGGAATCATCATAGCACAGGAGATCGTGCAGTCAATCAAGAAGGAGAATATGTGAGGTATGACCCTAATACTATTATGAAAAAATATTATGATCATGTTTAATGGAGATTCATAATTTTGATTCTTAAGAGATTTGGTTTTAATGATAATTGGATAAATTGGGTATTTGAGGGTATATCCTCTTCTCGATACTCTATGTTAATCAATAAGAGCCCATGTGGCTTCTTTTAAGGAGGTTAGGGCTTGCGATGTAGAAATCCCTTAGCTCACTTCTTGTTTGTTATCATGGTGGATGCTTTGAGTAGGAAGATCTCTACTCTATCTGCATTGGGGTGTTGGATAGGGATAAATGGTACCCCCTTCCTCCTGCATTTTTCTCACCAAGTTTTTATAGATGACATGATGTCGTATGGATAGTCCTCGATAACTATGGCCATATGTGTTAAGAAGGTTTTCGAGGATTCCTGCAATGTGTCTAGATAGGAGGTAAATAAGGAAAAGTAGAGAATATTTTTCTTTAAAATAGAGCCAACATTGTAGAGAAGAATCACAAGGACTCTTGGATTCACTATTTGTGAAATACCATCTGCATATTTGGTATTCCACTCTTTTCTGGGGTAATAAAAAATAAAATTTGGTTTGACATGGTAGAAAAGGGTAGTAAAAAAATTGAATTTTGGAAAAGAAGATGGCATACTGTTGTTGGAAGGATAATGATGATCAAATCAGTGCTAGTGGCCATCCCCATCTATATTCTCTCCATGGTGGAAATCATGAATTGATCAATGCAAGAAATCACAAACCTACAGAGAAGGTTCATGTCAGATGGGATAGGTGAACACCATCAAATCCCATTAGTAGCCTAGGATATAGTCATGTGTCCAAAGAATGGTGGAGGGACTAGTATCAGGGACATCATTATTCAAAGCATAACTATAGGGGTGAAACTAATTTGGAAAATGTTAAAAAAACCTACTTCTTTATTGTGCCAATATCTACAAAAGAAATATTTAGATGAGGAATCCCCCACGCACATTCTAACCATTGCTAATCCTCCACATGGATCTCCAATATGAAACTAAATGAGTAAATATAGAGAAGTTATAATTGAACACCTATCATGGAGAGTTAGAGATGGGAGATAATAATTTTTTTTGGAAAATTCTTGGAATTATTATAAACCATCAATTGAGATCCTTGGTTTGAACAGGGCTTGGGAGACAATGGAGATTGTCATTGGTTAGAAAAATAGAGACTACCTGGAGCTTTCCCAAAATCTTTGATAGTAAAAGATTCCTGACAGAAGAACTATCAATGAGGCATATTGTAATAACATTTGGGAATGACAATGTTTCTTGGTGCACTACAAAGTCAGGGAAATACTCTCCTAAACTTGGTTACAATCTCTTGTAGAGGGGAATGAGAACACTACCCTTGGAAGATGGAAGTGCGATGGGATTCATTTTTTTTTCCCAAGGTGATAGCATTCATGTGGTTGGTCATGCAAAATAAGATACTCACGGGTAAAAGACTAATGAAGCTTAGATTTATGGTTCCATTCCATTGTCCTATGTGCCTCTAAGAAGAAGAAACTTGAAATCACTTGTTGGTCCAATGTGATGTATCCCAAGAATGTTGGAATATTTTTTCGATCAAGTTCAATTACATTGTTCACTCCTAGAGACTTTGAAAGGCATTTTCACATCCTAGCCTGTGTTACTCAAGAATTCCTTTTGGGGTGGCTTATCGTATGTAGTTCCCAAAATGCTGATTCGGCAACTATAGAAGGAAAGGAATGCTCAATTTTTCAATGATAAAGTTTCAAGTGTGAAGATGTTGTTGAATTTAAAGCATGTGGCAATTATTATCATATTAATGTGAAAATAGTAGATGGGATGATGATATGTCAAAGGTTTGGCCCCATATCATTCCCCCAAAGGGTGATATATTAAAGAATATTAGTAATTGAGTGAATGCAAGATGTCACCTTCCCCCTTGTGGTAGCCTAAGGGTTAAAGCACAATGTTGTGTCACACTTTTATAAAGGAACCAACCAATGCAACTAAAACTGTTTAACTTTGACCGCATAAAAGTGGCATTTCCAAATTGAATTTTGAAAAGATGTAAACTGATGAAATGTAGAAATATGAATGAAATTTATGCCTGTTATTTATAAAAAAATTTAGAATAAAACTTGATATTTTTTTTATAAATTCAAAAACAGATTTTTTATTGTTGAAAAATGCTGAAAATCAGGGGTTCTAGTCGGCGTCGCCAAAAAAAATGAAAACGGGCTTATTTTTTCCTGATTTTTTTTTTTGAAATAGAGAATATATATGCAGTGTTAAAAAGAATAATTTAATTTTGATATATATTTTTCTTGTTATAATATTTTGAAGTCCAACATAGCTAAATTTGACAATTTTCATTCGACATCACCTTTCAACTACTAAATTTATCATTAACAAAAAAAAAAAAACCCTTTTCAAGAAGATTTTCTCATCTAGTGAAAAATATTATTTTAGTATCATTTAATATTTTTTTTAATTTCTAATCAACCTCTTTTTTAACTTTAAAAGGCTACTTGAAATTTTTAATTAATAAAAAATATTATAACTAATCACAATACTAAAAAAATTATATGTCTAGATTTGTGACTTTGAGCTCTACAATAGGGTATTTTTTTATTTTTGTAAAAAAATATTCTACTTGAAGAAAACTTGAGCAAAAGTGAATAGTTTTAGAAATACACAATTTTTCACCTTTTTTGTGCCACATCACATGACATATAGGCTAGTCCGATCAGACTGAGTTTGGTCGGATTGAGTCCGGTCGAACTCAATCTGGCCAGACTAGCCTTATTTCAAACTATAAAAAAAAAAATTGAATTTTTTCTTAATGGACTCATTTGAACTAAGGGAGTTCAATCGAACTGAGTCCTGCCGAACTGAGTCTGGCCAAACTCTCGACACCATTTCAGTGCCACGTAGGCACCATGTGGTGCCAGGCAGCTTGGGGGTAGTTCGACTGGACTCAGTTTGGCCAGACTACCCTCAGTTGGCCCAAAGTGTGACACAACTCAATTCTTATACCCCTAACACTTAACTTTGATGGGGCTTCATACAAAAGTATAGGATTAAGTGGAGAAAGATTCATAATTAGGGACGACTATGGTGGGTTGATTTGGAGAGCGTCTATGAAACTTCTGATTGGGACTAACAATGATATAGAATTTTCTACCCTTCAGTTACATCTAATACTTTATAAGGACAAAGGGCTATCAAACTTGTAAATTGAAGGAGATTCACCGAATTTCATTTGGGAGGTAATACTAAAGAAAGAACAATGTTGAAACTCAAGCATGTGGGTTGACAACATACTTGATATCCTAAAGGATCAAGTTGAATGTACTATCAGTCACATTTTTAGAGAAGCTAATGCTGAGGTAGACTTCTTATCTAATTATGCAATTGACCAAAATGACAAATCAATCATATCCAATAACATACTAACATGGAATGGTCTAAATCTACTAGTTGTCATTGAATAAATTGAATCAATTGTAAAAGGGTATGCTAATAGGTCATTAGATTTGGTCAATCTTGGGGATATACATGAGGACTATTGGAATGACATTTTTATGACAAGGGAAATGACACATTAGGCTATAAATCAAGCCTCTCTTTAGACACTTGAGCATGTGTTTGGAAAATAACAAATGATGGGTTTGTCCTTTAGCAGGGGAGAGTTGGAATTTATCATCCATAAATGCAAGTGCTCCTATAAATACAAGTCGATGAAAGAGTAGTTAAGAGAGATCTTTGTCTTTGAAGGATAGGTGGTCGAGGATGTAATTTCTAAGATTATCAGTGACAAGCTATTGGAGGGTCCTCATTCAAACAAAGGTGTACTTTTAGAGAGGTTCATATACAATGTAGAAAGAACTACCAAAGAACAAACTGATATGGAGAAGCCTATTAATCGAATGGTCTCCCCAAGTCTATGTGAACTAGTTGTTAAAAGCCTTTCAGAAGCTGAAGACAATGTTTGTTTTTAGCCTAGTTACGTATGCATTTCGAATTGAGAAGGGAATTAAAAAAAAGGACAAGATAGATACAGTAGCTATGACGAGGAATGGTCTGAACAACAACAACATGGAGACTTATGAGTTTATAATTGGTGAAAATGAGGATTTTTGTCCTCTTGAGTAATTGGATAGAGCATAAGAGATCATAGAGGCCATTAAAACATTGCTCTTCACTCTTTGGGTTCATTGAAGTAACTCTCATTTATCTATTTTTAATGGAAAAAAAGATATCCCTTAGGCAGCAATTTGCCAACCCCAAAAGAAAAACATAATTTTATGTTAGATTTATTAAATGATTAGTTTAAAGTTTCTATTTTTATAAGTTGTTAAGTCTTAATAAAAATATTAATAATATTAATCTATATTGATATTTTTTGTGATTGCATTATGATTTGGTTTTTATAATACTATGATTGTAATTTCCAACTTGATATTTAAACACAAGAGAAATCTTTGAAAGGGGGATAAATAACCCTTTTGAGGAAGAAAGAAATACCCACATCTAAGCATTGAGCATTTTCTATAAATTTAATTGCCAACAACTTGCATCTACAATTTTAGAAGCATGGTTCATAGATATAAAGAAACTTCAAAAGTATTATAGAGCATGCTGAAAAAATGATTTTACAAGCCTCAATAAGAACTTTGAAAATGTGTCACACTTTAAAGGCATTTGAATATCTTAAGAGATTTTTTTTTCTTCAAATGGTTCTGAGAGATAAGAGGTGTAGATATATTTAAAATTTTCACTCATAAAATTAAGATTATGTAGATGATTAAACATCATTTTTTTCATATATTGTTAGAATAATGTTTTTTTAATTAAAATTATGAAGTTTGAAAGATAATATGTCAACTGTAAAAGAATGTATGAGTGGACAAGGCAATAGTTCTAAAGATTAAAGATATTAACAAGGAAAATATAATTATTTGTTCTTATAATGAAGTTATTAAAATTGTTAGTAAAATTATTTTGAAGGTACATGGTAAATATTTTGATGGTCACTTATTGTATTTGCACAGAGATGAGAATTTTGGGGTGTTTTGGATGAGAAAGGAGGATTTTTTTTTCACAAAAGGGATAAAAGTTTGTTAAAGCAAGAAAGGCCAACAAACCTACAAAGAACAATGAAGTATCTATTCCTATCCTCCTCAACTAATTTCTTTAACAAATGAGATAAATCCAAAGTTAAATTTTCCCTCCAAAGGTCAATTTCCCCATGAAAGTTAAATTGCCCTATCAAGATTATTCCAACCTTTCATTCCATCTAACCACCATTTTTCCAAGAAAGCAACTACTCTATTCCACTCTCTAGGAATATGAAAAAATGAAATGGATTCTAAATACGTGCTCAAATGTAGAATTTGACACGTAACTATATAACTAAATGCCAATTAGCATCATATAAGTTCTTCTCATTCAACATATTCATCACAACTTGTTAATCAGATTCACAAGTAATTCTTGTCAAAACAAGATCACAACCTCTCTAATGCAGGAGCATTAGATAACTATGGGATTTCTAGTTTTCTTAGTTTAGTCTTGGCCATTATGGAAATGGTGTGCAATGGTTGGGAAGAGGGGAGCAGAAACCAACCAAACAATACTAAAAGAAGATGCAAGGATATTGATGGAAAACAAGGATAAAGGGAGATCAAATGGGTTGGAAGAATTGGGGGTTAGATAGACCATGAAACAAAATGAGAAAGATGCTAGACCAAAAATGAAGGGAATAACATTGATTGTTGCATGGAATTAGACATAAAAGAGAGGACATTAATTGGAAAGAGAGAGGTCTAATTGGATAGAGACAAAATAGATTAGTGAGGAATTATTTTTTCACCAGTTCACAAAAAGAGAACTAGGATCCAGTGGAGACAAAGATTGCAGAAAGCAAAGCATCAAAATGGTGAAGGATCAAGATTAGAGATGGGGTAGAACATTTTAGAAATCTTGTCGACAAAGACGATAGAAAGTAGAGTCTTTTCCTCTTTGAAGAGTCAACCTAGATAGACTTCGATATGCAAGGAATGTGTGGATTTTTGGCCTATGATGATGGAGTAATATTATAATCAGTTTTTAATAATCATTTCACTTGGAAATGTATAAGTAAAATAATGTTCAAACTGATTTTCTTGAATTGTTGATTGTCTCCAACTATGTGTGTGCTCATTTTCTGCAATCAATTAGTTACTTTATTTTAGTTCATAAATTTTTAGTTGCCTTTGAGGGAATGGTTGGTTTTCTTCTATATTTTTTATGGAATTCATACTCATCATTTGGTATTAGAGCATGTTTGTGAGGGTGTGAGTCTAACCTACATTAGATTGAATTGTGAGTGTAGATGGCAGAGAAAGAGACATAAAAGATTTCTTACAATTGTGAGTGTTGAGAATTGTGAGATTTTGCCAAGATCAAGAGCTCAATGAAATGTACAAAATAGAGACACAATATAGGACAAGAATAAACAGTATTCTCATCAATAGAAAATGATCAATAATATGATTCAATTAGTTACATACAATGTAGATGAGCTTGCTTATATAGGTAAGGCTAGGGATATGTGAGCACACAAACATGACATGTGGCTCAATAAGAAACAAGGGTAGGTAGGAAATAGGTGTGGGTAGGTAGGAGAAATAATATAATAGTCCACATGAGGTGGATCACCCACTGAATGTGGAGTGTAACAACAAGATCAACACCATAAAAGGTGGAATTTCTCCTACACACACTATCCCAATGTGGTACAAACACCCAGATGTCTCATACCCAAACTACTATGAAATGCATTATCCTAAGTAAACTTAAGTAAGTGTAATAATATCCATGATGAATAATTATTTACACCAACACCCCCCCTTAAGTGCAACTTAGGGGAATGCACTTAAGTCTACAATGCAACTAAGCAATGCAAGATGGGTCCCGGCTACTAGGCCATGTTAGGTACCCATGTACAAATGCAAATTCATGCAAACCAATGCAATGAAAACTCTCACAAAGTGGGGAAAGAGAGAAAAACCCAATGGGAAAAAAACCTCCCCCAAAACAGAGATGAAAAGAATACAAGAGAACTCTCATAGAAGAATGTGAGGAACAAAACCCCATGTGAGGAAAAAGTCCCCCCCATATGAGAGAAGAAGAGAAGTCAAACTGTGACCCAACCCTCCCTCAATGGAGAATCTGCACCAATGATAGAAGCTCAATGTATGAAGAAACTGCTCCATGAACGTCGAACGACATTCCTCCCCTTAGGAAGAAACAAAACCAAAGGTGTATCCATGAAGTCTGCCCAATCATGAAGGGAAGATGTATGAAGAAAACTCATGATGAAAGGAATCTCTGAAAACTACTCAAGTGTCCCCATGTCGATGCTGAAAGATACCCCCTCCAAAGGTGGTAAACTATGCCACACTGCTGAAAAAGGCACTCCAAGATCTAGTGGAGATGGATGTAGAACAAGTCCCAAAGACTCACATGTCTCCTCAAAACATAAAGAGACCTCCTCTAACTGTTGTACATAAGTATCCACAATCATATCAACCTCGAAAGAATGATCATGTAGAGAATGAACAAGAGGGTCAAAGTGTGCCCTTGCAACAATCGAAGAAGGATCACCTTCATCAAAGAGAAGATGAATGTCATCAATGATGTCTCCCAAATCTGCAATGTATGATTCTACAAACAAACCTGCAATATCTATCAAGTAATCATCCCATGAATCTGAAGCTGGAAGACAATGAATATCCTGCTGCACTAAATCACATGAAGGCAAAACTGTCGCACTATCCACATCATCAGGTGCAATAGGTGATGTGATATCAATGTGAGGAGATGAAATACAAGGCTCAAGAATGGGTTCACATGTGAGAATCCCCATGTTCAAGTGTCCAAAGTTCTCCTCAAAATCTGAACCATCACAAGAAATGTGATCATCATGTGTAGAATCATCAAATGTGAAATCATCATCATCAACAAAATCTGAAAAGGAGTATAACCGAGATGCATGATCAACCACCCCAGTCGCAATGATAGCTCTAGTCTCCATGTCTCTAATGAAAATTGAGTCAGGTGTGAACTCCACAACTCTCTTAGTTGCACCATGTGTGATTTGATAGATAGAAAGGAGATTGTTTGTCAAGTGGGGTACACACAACACATCATTGAAGGAGTTATCCCCAATGTCAATAGATCCTTTCCCAATCACATCCATGTATGTATGATTTCCCATCAAAATCTATGGCATGGTGCAAGGCTCAAATGTAGAGAACATAGACTGCGAAGATGCCAAATGATGAAAAGCCCCTGAATCTAGAAGCCATCTCTTTGAATCATGACTGATAGTAGCACATAGAGCTTTTCCTTTTCTTGTTCCAAAAGAGTGAGCCTTCCCACTTGTAGAAGCCATGAATGCTTGCCCTTTTCCTTTTGAATGTGAGGAAGTGGAAGTTGATGAATCATCCTTCTTGTAGACTTTAGGCAAATCAATGTTATGCTTTTTGATGATATGTGTGAGCTCATCAATCTTTTTAGAATGGCAACGATGCTCCTCATGACCAATCTTTTTACAATAAGCACAAGTAGGTCTCTCCCTCTTTGGTGAATTATCTCTCTTGGAAGAGGATGAATCTCCTTGTTGTGGAGAAGATGGTGCTTTGTCTTTAGGCTTTGATTGTCATTTCTTCTTGTTTGAGTTGTCCTTTCCTTGATTTCCTTTATTTCCTTGATTTGCCACTAATTCTTGAGACTTAGAAGCCTTAAGAATGCCCATGCTTATCAACTTAGTTTGTTCCATCATCAACATTTCATTGAAAGCATCAAATGTAGGCATTGTGTAGCTTGAACCCATTGTCATCCTATGGGTTTGGAAACTAGAAACAAATGCTGCATATTCTTGTGGAAGCTTGCCTATCAAGTTGAATATCAATTGAGTATCCTTCTTATCAATGCCACAATCTTTGAGTTGTGCCCTCAACTCATTTGCCTTAGTGACATAATCTTGTATAGTATCAAAGTTCTTGGGATCTAACATGGTGAGATCACTATCAATTTGATATCCCCTAATCTCATCAACTTGACCATACAAGTCTTGAAACTTTTGCCAAGCATCCTTGATTAGAGTACATTTCTCAATATGAAAAATGAGATCCTTTGATGCATACTTTCTTAAGGTACCAATTGCCATGATATTTTTAGTGAGCCAATCTAAGTGACCAACTGGATCAACCTTAGGATCAGCTGGAGCAATAATAGTTCCATCAATGTAATGAGTGAGTCCTTTTTCCATAAGTTTACTCCATGCATCAATTTTCCAAGTAGCATAATTATGTGGAGTTAAGAGAGGAAACTTAGAAGAACCCATAGTAGAAAAAAGGAAGGAACACAAGAGCACAAAAGCACAAGAGACACCCCCCCAAATTCACTCAATCAAAGTACCCCCCCTAAAGTGATGATTTTGGCACTTTATACTTATTGCGATTACAATGAGCCACTTGCAAAACAAGGCAAAGTGGACTTATGATGCAAATTTTACAACTTCTCAAATGAGATACAAGAGACTTCAATCAATAGTGCAATGAATCTAACTGAGATTCAAGCAAATATACAAGTACCAAAAGTGCCAAAAATAGCTAAAATCTGAAAGTACAATTTCTACTTATAATGGCATCAATCTGATAGCATCATGTGAAAGTAGACAAAAAAATGCACACTTTCAAAAAAAACAGCACCTGAAAAGGAGGTCGTATGACCCCAAACGAAGCCTCTGAAGTTGCAAAAACTGGGATTACTCAGGTACAGTCACCAAAAACTACATTTTTTGAAAAATCCATGCATCAAAATCAAAAAGTTTCTTCACCACTATGGAGAGCACAAAGTTCTAGCCCATTTCAAAAAAAATTGCACCTAAAAAGGAGCAAAAATGAGCAAGTTATGGCCATTTGAAGTTGAACTGCAAAATCAAAAATGCAAATGAGAGGGGCTTGCCAAATATTTGAAAAATGCTGACATAGTGTTGATGTTAGCAAGTCACTGGGTTAAATTTTATGGCTATATGACCATCGCAAAAATCGCCCTCTGCTGACTGGGCGTCCGTACTGTACGGACAGCTGATGTGGCAGGTGACTGTGTGTACGGAAGTCTATGTGGCGCTGTGTATGGATTGCTGACTGTGTGTATGGTTTAATCCACAGGCCAGTGGCCACTTGCCATGTGGCGGATGTGGATTCGCCAGTCTGGGTGACTGGTGGGCTGTCTGCATGGCGGGGTCTATGGCGGGAGAGGCGGCGTTGGCACCGGGAGGCGCTGACTAGAGGCGACAGGAGGCGCAGGAGGAGCGAGCCGAGGCACAGCGGAGGAGACCGCTGAGAGAAGGAGTTGTCGGGAGGGCAAGCCGGAGATGCTAGAAGCGGAGGATGTGGGCGCCGGAGAGGAGGTAGCGGGCGCGGCGGGAGATGCAAGTCGGCTTGCGAAAGCGGTCGGTGGGAGACTCTGGCGCGGTGGCAGTGGTGAAGGCTCGTGTCTCAGCACGAGCTGACAGATAGCCCACGGCATGGGACCTGCAGGTACGGGCATGGGAAACAACGCAGTCTACAACCTGCGGTACAGCGGGTCACGGGGGGGGGTCTGCGAACACCCCAAAAAACAATTTTTTTAATTTTATTTTTTTTTTGATGATTTTTTTTTTGATCGAATTTTTTTTTTTTTTTTTTTTTTTAATTTTTGAAAAACTATTTCAGAAAAACAAAAAAATTTTGTTTCTGAAAAATAATAAATTTTTTTCGAATTTCATACAATACTAGCAAAATTGGAGAAAATTTTTTTCTCACCAAAATAGGCCGACTTTATAACCAAAATTCATGGAAACGGCCTTCTGGATGCAATGGCAGGGCCGGATCTGGTCTAGGACGCCTCCAAAAGATGCTGCTCCTCAGATCTGCCTCTTGATGTCGCAATAATGCCTCTTCAAGACGAATCAATGAAGCTCCAATGGCTCTGATACCATGTGAGATTTTGCCAAGATCAAGAGCTCAATGAAATGTATAGAATAGAGGCACAATATAGGACAAGAATAAACTGTATTCTCATCAATAGAAAATGATCAATAATATGATTCAATTAGTTACATACAATGTAGATGAGCTTGCTTATATAGGCAAGGCTAGGGATATGTGAGCACACAAACATGACATGTGGCTCAATAAGAAACAAGGGTAGGTAGGAAATAGGTGTGGGTAGGTAGGAGAAATAATATAATAGTCCACATGAGGTGGATCAACCACTGAATGTGGAGTGTAACAAAAAGAGTGGAGTGTAACAACAAGATCAACACCATAAAAGGTGGAATTTCTCCTACACACACTATCCCAATGTGGTACAAACACCCAAATGTCTCATACCCAAACTACTATGAAATGCATTATCCTAAGTAAACTTAAGTAAGTGTAATAATATCCATGATGAATAATTATTTACACCAACAAGAATGAATTCGAATGGAAATATTATATGGGTCATACAGAGGCCCATGATAGTCCCATCTTGCAAAAATTACTGGGAGGAAGTGGAGAAAATAAAGCTCTGTATGAAATTGGAAATGATTGCAAGTAGAAATAGATGCCTTAGAAAGGAAGTGTTTTCCTAATGATATTGTGATTGCAAGAACTAGACAAGAAGTCAAAGATAATGAAGTTAGAGTAGGGACACATGTCACTTGGTAGGAATGAAAGAAGAGAATGAGGATGAGAATATAAGTGTAATAGGTTCTAAAAATGAAGAAGCCAACAAAGAGATTACATTGGTTGGAGAGGTTGCAAAAAATAAAGAAGTTGAGATACTAAAGTAAAAGGTTGAAGAATTCCTTGGGAGAGAATTGATATGGGAGAATTTGAGCCATTGTGCTCACAAACAATGAAAAATGTGAAGAGTTTCTAGAGACATGAATCTAATTGCATTCAATTATAAGTATCCTATTGCAAGAAAGGATAGCATGATGACTTATTTGACTTGGCATGCACGAGAGATCGCTAATATGTTGAGTCAAAGACATTTTTTATTTCATGACATTTAGACTACTCATGAGGAGTTTGAGCACTTGAAGGATCTAACTATGATTTTTCTTGATTTCAAGGCAACATATGTAGCTTATGGTAGTTCTCTTAGTAGATATTGGGGACTATGGATGAGTTCTGTATTGCAAAAATGTAATTAGTTATGCATAACTAGGGGGTCAATGAGAGAGACTCTGTTGATACAAATCTATTGTGTCATTCCCTTCAGAATGTCATGTGCAGGACCACATGATTTATTTTGTGTCTAGGAGAGCCTAATGCAGGAGCATTGAATCATTGCTTAGTTTAGTTGTGGTAGTTATGGAAATAGTGTGCAATAGTTTGGAAGAGTGGAGAGGAAACCAACCAAATAGAAATATAAAAAGAGGCAAGGATATCAATGGAAAAGGAGAAAGGGATTTTGAATAGGCTGGAATAGTTGGAGGTTAGACAGGCTAGGAAACAAAAGTGAAAAGATGCTAGATAAAAAATGAAGGGTTCATAACATTGATTACTACATAGAATAGGATAGAAAAAGAGATGACATTAATTGGAAGGGAGAGGTCTAATAGGATAAAGACATAGCATATTGGTGAGAAACTATTTTATAACTAGTTCACACAAAGAGAACTAGGATTGAGTGGTGACAAAGATTGCAAAAGGAAAAGCATTGAAATAGTGAGGGATCAAGATTAGAGCCAAGGTAGAATGATTTCAAAAGCTGGTTGATAGAGATGATAGAAAGAAGAGTCTATGACTCTTTGAAGAATCAAATCAGAGAGACTCGGTTATGGAAGGAATGTGTTGATTTTTGGCCTACGATGATGGAACAAGATTGTAACCAATGTTTTATAATAGCTCACTTGATAATGTAGAAATAAGATGTTTAGATTGACTTTCATGAATTCTTGATTGTCTCCAACTATGTGTGTTCTCATTTTTTACATTCAATAAGTTACTTTTTTAGTTACCAAAGTTCTTGTTTCTTTTATATTGGTTATGGAAGTCATCATTGATCATTTGGTATCAGAGCATGTACTTGAGGGTGTGAGTCTGAATAATATTAGTTTGTTATTAGAGCATGTGTGTGAGGAGATGAGTGAGACTTACATCACTCTCCATAGAATACAAGATGGTGAGAGTTGCCTTGAAATTATTCATATGATAACCGTTATAAATGAAAGAGA
This sequence comes from Cryptomeria japonica, assembly GCF_030272615.1. NCBI lineage: Eukaryota > Viridiplantae > Streptophyta > Pinopsida > Cupressales > Cupressaceae > Cryptomeria > Cryptomeria japonica. The sequence continues at coordinate 864,800,801 of NC_081409.1, read as the reverse complement.
AAAACTAAACACCACTAGAACTATCTTTGCAAATACTCCTTGAACTTGCATGACCAAGATTCCCCCTAGAAGAGACAAATATTTATCTTCTCAATTTATTGAGGAGGAAGCAATCAACCCACCCGACCAATCTTGCTCTTAGACTATCTACATTTGTTCTAGTTAACTTGCTTACAAATACTAATTTCTTGATAAAAAAAATAGGAAACTTTGAAAATAACCCACATCACCAAGAACCACTATAGTAGATAGATCACACCTAGCTAAGATTGTCTCTTGAAGTGTATAAAAAAGGGGAAATTATGATGATACTTTAGATATAGATTTGCAGATATGCTACTTGAGTCATTTCATGTTGTATTGTTTTCATTCCTTTATTTTTTTTAATCTTTTATAATGTAAATCTTAAGGAGGTTGTTGAAAAAGTAAGATTTATATGTTCTAATAAAATCTTTTAATATTACATTTAATAAACAATTAGTTGGAAGTTAGAATTTTATAAAAGAATTGTACATAAAGATAACACTATATAAACATTTACACAATACATTGTTTAAGATTAAATTTAATAATATAAATATATTTTGATATTTTACATGATAATATTATAACTAATATTTTAAAGTAATATACCTAATATCTAAACATATTTTAATGAATGCATTCATTATAGAACTCTATGAAAATCAAATTTTGTTGCATTTGATCGTTGACTATTTTTTGGTTTGTTTTTACTTTTTCTTCTACTAAAATGATGAAAATGGCTATCTAGCCCTTCGATGCACCAAGATATCAATAGCCTTCATAAATTTTAAATACATTGCAATGCATACTAAGTGCATCCTAAGGGATAGATAGCCATTTTGCTATAATGACATCTTCTTTTCTTATTTTGTCATGCATAAACTGACACTCTCATGAGAGCCATGCTTGAATAAAATAAATTTCTTGGGCAGTAGCCTTTTGCACCTTCATGGGTGTTTGAATAAAAAAATTAGATTGAAAAAAAAAGTTGATAATGAAATCTACATCGTGCACTATCTGTTGGATTGTTGGCATTGACAAAACCAGTCAATCCAGAGAACCGGTATATGTGCTAAGGTTTGTCATTGATGTCCAACACTTACCAGTGAAGACATTAACCTGTGAAGTGGTATAGGTAGAGTAGTGCTCAAGGAAAAATAGACTAAGCCAACTAGTCTATCATTCTAGAAGATCGGTCACTTTGATGATGGTGAAGTCACAAAAGGTGACTCAAACAAGAAGACTTGAAGTTGTATGCAAACCGACAATCAAAGGATGTACAGGTAATATAAGAAGTGCAGTTGCATATTGGTACACTGGTATGACAGAAGGAAGACAAGTGATCACCATAAATCTTAGAGTGCTGATTGGCTATTCAGTTGCAGTGGCAAATGATGAGTTGGAAAGCTTGTGTCAATTCCAAATCATTTGTTGGTAAGGTCAACTTTCAGTTATCATGCAGTCAAGCATAATTACATGCATATTTTCTGGCTCGCATTTATTTGGCTAAACACGACTCATAATTTTCTATCTTTGGGAGATGTCATGGTAGAATTGGTTGAACACTTGGTGGAAGTGCTGTAAGGTGCATAGAGAAAGAGTGGAAGATTTTGAAGTTGAATTATTCTAAAATCCTTGATTGATTGGATTGAGGATATGCCTGAAGGTGTCGGCAGAAAATGTATAAAGAGTTATTGAGCTCTTTCAGAAAGTTTTCATTGTGAAATTTAAAACAAGGAAATCTTGTTGAAGGCGATCAAAGGTGAAGAGCAAAGTGAGAGGAAGTGCTAAGAGGTGTTAGCACAGTTGATTGATTATATTGTTGGATCTTAGATGAATGTAGATTTAAGATAAAAGTTAAATTTTGAAAATTTGATTAAGTGTTGATTCACCCCTCCCCTCTCAGCACCGGTTGGGACTAACAATTGGTATCAGAGCATTAGGTCCCTAGAATCAGAAGAAGCTTAATCGGCTTAGGGAAAGATCAAAGATGATACATAAGGATAACTACATCTTATGGTATGGAAGAATGAAACTCTATTTAAAATCCCTAGGTGAACACTACTGGAATAATTTGATCATAGAGTACAATGAACCTACAGGGATTCTTACTCTAGAACAAATCAAGGAAAGGCAGGATAATATTGCTGCTATGGATCTGATTGTTAGCACACTTTTAGATAATGAATTTGCTGAGGTACAAGATTTGAAAATAGCTTTTCAGATATGGAATAAGCTGAAGACAGTCTATGGGGGAGATCCCCATGTTCAAAAGGTCAAAGTAGATAGCTTGAGAGGAAAATATGATGAGAGGAGAATGCAGGAAGGTGAAAACATAGACCAGTACAGTAAGAGGATAAAGGGTGTAGTAAACACCATTAAAAGTGCATGAGGAAAACTCAAGGAGGATGATGTGGTTAGAAAAATCCTAAGAACTCTGCTACCACAATATGCTATAAGGGTCTCTACTATCTAGGACCTTAGATCCTTGGGAATAGTCAGTGTAACCCTTAACTCACTGATCGGTAAGTTGACTACTTTTGAATTGAGCAATTATGACAACAACATACCAAAGATTGATGTTGGGTTCAAAGCATCCATGATGCATGCACCCACAAGGAGAAGGAAGGAAACCAGTAGTAGCTCTACTACCAGAACTAGTCATTCCCATGAGAGTGACAATCTTCTCTTTGAGGAACAGGAGCATGATGAAATTGAAGCTCTACTAGCGAGAAGATTGCCAAGAGGTAAAGGTACATACAAAGGTAAATTACCCTTAAAGTGCTTCTCCTGTAATAAGATAGGCTTCAAAATGCCCTAACAATGAAAGAGATAGGAAGGATAATTTCAGAAGTTATAGGGACAAGAGAAAGAAGGAATGTTATCTTGCAGAAGAAGGAGTCACTGATGAAGAATCAAAGATATCTGATGAAGATGGCATTGCTTTTGTGGTAGTCAAAGAGGACAACACAGAGGAAGGAGATATGGCATTGATTTCTAGCACAAACCGGTGTGGAGAATGAGTGATCGACAGTGGCTGCACTCACCATATGACTAGTGATAGAAGCAAATTCCTCAACATGGAGTATTGTAATGGAGGAACAGTGAGATTCGGAAATGATGCCCCATGTGCAGTAAGAGGTAAGGGGTCTATAGCCTTGAATGATAAGACAAATTGTGATGATGTATTTTGGGTAGAAGGATTAAAGTATAGCTTGTTAAGTGTTGTACAACTTTACAATAAAGGATACCAGTTAGAGTTCAATGAAGGGATATGTAAAATAAATGACAAATCTGGAAGTCTAATTGCCATCGGTAAATAGTCAAGAGGCAATTTGTTTCCTCTAGACACCACCATAGGTAATTTTCTAGTGTCTAAGGTAGAAGACAGCTGGTTGTGGCACAAAAGATTGTTTCATGTTAATTTTGATAGAATAGCTAAACTCAGTAAGGCAAAATCTTTCAAAGGTATGCCTGACATAGTAAAACCTGAAAATGCTATGTGCAAAGAGTGTACACTAGGAAAGTTGACCGGGTCTAGTTTCAGCAGTAAAACTTTCTCATCTAAAAGTGTGCTGGACTTAGTTCACACAGACCTATGTGGTCCCATGAGAACCAAGAGTTTCTATGGAGACTGATATTTTATGTTATTTGTGGATGACTTTTAAAGAATGACATGGGTTGTATTCTTAAAGGAAAAATCAAAATCTTTTCACATGTTTAAGGTGTTTAAGGCTCGAGTAGAAAGAGGAACCGGTAAGAATTTGAAGTGCCTAAGATCAGAGAGAGGAGGAGAGTTCATCTCTCAAGAGTTCATGAACTACTGCGAGGAACAGGGAATCATAAGACAAATGTTTGCACCGACAATAACTTAGGAGAATGGAGTTGCTGAAAGAAGAAATAAAGTTCTTATTGATTGTGCCAGAACTCTAATGATATAGAAGGATATCCCACATACCTTTTGGAGAGAAGAAATAAGAACTATTGTATACACTCTAAATTGGATATAGGTAAAGAAGGGGACAAACAAAACTCCCTATGAATTATGGAGTGGTTACTCACCTAATGTTTATTATTTCAATGTATTTGGAAGTAGGTGCTATATCAAAAGGGAAGAGTACACTGGAAAATTTGATCCCAAGAGTGATGAGGGAACCTTCTTAGGTTACTCAACAAAGAGCAAGGCATACTGGTGTCTAAACAAAAGGATCGATAAGATTATGGAAAGTGCAAATGTCAGAACAGATGAGTACTCTAAGAAAAATGAACAGCACAGTAAGAGTGAAATGGAGGACTATAAAGGGTTCGAGTACAATCTACTGGAAGAACCTACTAAAGAAGATCATGTTCAAGTGGCTAATGAAGAAGCCTGTGAAATAGAACCTACACAACAAGTAGAATAAGCTCCAAGGAGTGAACTGGTATTAACAATATATGTTAGAAATAAGCACTCTGCAGAAGATATCATCAGTGATAAGGATGCAGGAGTCCTAACCAGAAGAAGAGCAAGAGAGAATGAGTGTATGCTCTCCATTTTTTAGCCCAAAATAACAAAGGAGGCTCTGAAAGATGATGACTAGGTCAAAGTCATGGAAGAAGAACTAGAGAAAATAGACAAAAATGATACATAGACTCTAGTACCTAGACTAGAAAATAAAAATGTAATAGGCACCAAGTGGGTGTTAAGAAATAAGATGGATGAAACTGGTAAGGTGATAAGAAACAAGGAAAGATTGGTCTGTAAGGGCTATGCTCAAGAAGAAGGTTTGGACTATGGAGAAACCTTCGCACTGGTAGCTAGACTGGAAGGGGTCAGAATTAGGCTAGCCTATGCTGCTTATAAAAGGTTTAAAGTACACCAAATGGATTGCAAATCAACATTCTTAAATGGGGTGTTAGAGGAAGAAGTATACATAGAGAAACGAGAAGGGTTTGCATCTAAAGATGGGAGAAGTATGGTATGCAGGTTGCAGAAGGCTCTATATGGGTTGAAAAAAGCACTGAGAGCTTGGTATGAGAGGTTACACTCATATTTGCTAAGCATTGGGTTTAAAAGAATGATTGAGTATGTAGGTTGCAAAACGCTCTGTATGGGCTGAAAAAACGTTACACTCATATTTGCTAAGTATTGGGTTTGTATCTGAAGAGTGGAGCTGAAGAAAACACCTAATTGCTGAGATCTTTGAAGATGACATCATCTTTGGGGGAGATGATGAGATGAGTAGAAGCTTTGCAAGATAAATGCAACAAGAATTTGAGATGTCCATGATTGGTGAGATTAAGTTCTTTATTGGCCTACAAGTCTCTCAATTAAAGAATGGCATCTTTATCAATCAGAATAAGTATGTAAGAGAAATTCCTAAGACTTTCAAAATGGAAGATTGCAAACCTATTGGAACTCCAATGGTTACAGGTTGCAAGCTATCTAAACATGATGAGGTTGAAGAAGTGAATGAGACACTTTACCAGACCATGATCGGTAAATTACAATATGTAGTATATAGCAGACCGGAAATAGCACAAGCTGTTGGCTTGGTTGCGAGATTTTCAGCAAATCCGAAATAAACTCACATGATGGTAGTCAAAAGAATATTCAGATACCTAAAGGGGACTGATGAGTATGGTCTCTGGTATCCACACAAAGGAGACTTTAGTTTAAGTGTCTTCTCTGATTTAGATTGGGTTGGAAACATCAATGATAGGAAGAGTACCAGTGGAGGAGCATTCTTTCTTGGAGAAAGGATTGTATCTGGGACAAGTAAGAAACAAAACTGCATATCTCAATCTACAGCTAAGGCTAAGTAAGTAGCTATTGCAATTAACTGCACACAGATAGTTTGGATCAACCAACTGTTGGAAGGAATTCAAGAAAAATTGCTTGGACCGGTAGTGATTCATTGTGACAACACCAGTGCCATTGACATATCTAAGAACCCGGTGATGCACTCCAAAACGAAGCATATAACCATCAAATATCACTATCTAAGGGAACAAGTTCAAGAAAAGGAAGTGATTTTGGAGTAGATACCAACAAAAGAGCAGGTGGCTGATATATTCATCAAGCCTCTATAGAAGGACACCTTTGACTATCTCTGAGGTAAGTTGGGGGTTATGCCCCTCCATTCAGTAAAGTAACCGAACAGGGTTCTACATCAATCTCGTATGCTTTCAAGTTTTGTTTATAAACAAACTAGATTGATGCGTGTGGACTACTCTGGTTAGGGGGAGCAGTCTTGTAAGTGTTTAGACATGACTCTTTGGCATTGTTGTCAAAGAGATAGATATGATTAGAGTGCCACATTGGCAGTAAGTGATTGAGTTGAAGTTATTGTATCAAAATATGATCAGTGATAGGTGGAGATATTCATTACTCAGGGTAGAAGTAATGATTGGATTGGAACAGGGATGAAGGGACATGCAACTAATTAGCCAGATCTTGAAGTGTTTGCCATCAATACCAAAGGGGGAGATTGTTGGATTGTTGGCATTGACAAAACCGGTCAATCCAGAGAACCGGTATATGTGCTACGGTTAGTCATTGATGTCCAACACTTACCAGTGAAGACATTAACCGGGGAAGTGGTATAGGTAGAGTAGTCTTGTTTTTTAATAAGCCAAGGTGTTGACTTACAAGACATGGAAGCAATATTGGTATTGAATGATCAAAGGTTCAATCAGCTCAAGGAAAATTAGACTAAGCCAATTGGTCTATCATTCAGGATGATCAGTCACTTTGATGATGGTGAAGTCACAAAAGGTGACTCAGACAAGAAGACTTGAATTTGTATGCAAACCGACAATCAAAGGATGAACCGGTAATATAAGAAGTGTAGTTATATACCGGTACACCAGTATGATAGAAGGAAGACAAGTGACCACCATAAATCTCAGAGCGGTGATCAGTTATTTAGTTGCAGTGGCAAAGGATGAGTTGGTAAGCTTGTGTCTATGCCAAATCATTTGTTGATAAGGTCAACTTTCAGTTATCATGTAGTCAAGCATGATTATATTCAAATTTTCTAGTTCACATTTATTTGGCTGGACACGACCCATAAGTTTCTATCTTTGGGAGATGCAGTGGCAGAATTGGTTGAACACTTGGCAGAATTGTTGTAAGGCATGTAGAGAAAGATTGGGGGATTTTGAAATTAAAATCTTCTGAAATCCTTGATTGATTTGATTGAGGATATGCCTGAAGGTGTCGGTAGAAAATGTATAGAGAGTTCTTGAGCTCTTTCAGAAATTTTTGATCGTGAAATTTGAAACAAGGAAATCTTATTGAAGGTGGTCCAAGGTGAAGAGCAGAGTGAGAGGAAATGCTAAGAGGTGTTAGCACAATAGAATGTGTGTGCGGGGTAGACCAGCTAAGGGTAGAGCTGAAGGAAAGAGGACCGACATAGTGTAGAGCCGAAGGTCAGAGGACCGACAAAGTGCAGTACCGAGGGATAGGTGACTGGTTGAGTGAATAACCAAAGGTGTAAGAATGAAACCGGTGTTGTGTAGAGAAGACACAACCAGTGTGTATTGAGTGGGATGGATATTGAGATCTGATCAAGCTATCAGTAGCTAATTTAGCAGATCATCCATTTGTTGCTTTCTAACAACTGTAACATAAATCCCTTAACTAGGTGGACTTTAACAGGTCCCTATTGTAAAATCCCTTAACCGGGTAACATCTTAACAGATGTTCTAAGTCTTCTAACCAAGATACCTTTAATAGGGTAAAGGCACTAACCGACCTTGATCAAAATCCCTTAACGGGGTGACACCTAACACAGATAGCTCTTAACCTGGTGTACTCCAGAAGAGTGCAATTTTTGTGAGTTCCTACTAACATCGTGGTTTTCTCCCTATTGGGTTTCCACGAGATAACCCCTTGGTGTCACTGTCAACTTTTCATGCTTGCATATTTTACTTCAATGATTAAGTATATTGTTGGATCTTAGATGAATGTAGATTTAAGATAAAAGTTAAATTGTGAAAATTTGATTAAGTGTTGATTCACCACTCCCCTCTCAGCACCTATTGGGACTAACACTATCTTGGAGATTACATCCATAGAGACAATTTTCAATTTTCATCTATCACATGTTAACCATGGAAACATGACTTATAATAACTAGTAACAACACCTTTTCATTCTATGGGAAGGGTGTTGGATTAAAATATTATTTGAAATTAATGTTTCCATGTTTTATTAAAGCCATATATTGTTAAATATAATAATTGATTAGTGGGAGTTAGCTTCTAATTTGAGGTTGTTTTGCAAGTTATAGGGAAATCTAATGTTTAATAAACATTTGCACAATACGCCATAAAAATTTATAGACATTAATAATTTTAATATATTTGAATAATTTTAAATGATAATATTATAGTTTAGTTTTTGTGACATTTATGCCAGTATTTTTAAATAAATTTTAATCAATACATGCAAAATATTTACATTGTGAATTGACCATTATTAATAATCTCAATTTAAAATATTTAAAGTAACTCAAATGACCCTTCACTTGTATATTTGCATTCTAGGTTCTTGAGAATGCACATCTTTAAATAATTTTTATTTAAGATCATATGATAAATACCATAATTCACACAAATTCTTCTTGACTGGTTCAATAAGGCATCATTCAGCTAACGAATTATTTAAAGAGTTTTCATGTTTTGGTTAAGGTCAAAAGTAAAATAAATGTATATCTTGATCAACCCAATATGAGATATATCAAATTCTTACCTAATTTTCACTCCCTCTATTTAATAGACTATTACGTTTGTGACTTTTTCAACTACCAAAAAGACTTTTGCGGTTCTCTGTTTGACGAGACATTATCTGAAAGCCATGCTTGAGGAAATGTGTTGCATTACAGATTTAACCTATAGAAATAAGTCAATTTAACCAGGCAGATCATCCGTCAGCATGTAGTCATGGTCACAAATTGAAGGCATAATATAATTCTCACAAAAGCAGATTTCATATCATCGTGTTCTCACATAATTTTGATTTCCACGACTGTCGATTATTTTAAGAGTTTTCTTCTTTGGTTAGAGTCAAAATGTAAAATAATTGTCAATCATGATCAATCCAATTTGAGATATATCAAATTCTTACTACCTCTATTTAATAGACTTTTGCGGCTCTCTCTGCTTGATGTCAAGGTCCATGCCCGTGCTTTAAAACTTTCGTGGGTAGCCGAGTTTGGCTCCCGATTAGGTATTGACATCACAATTTATTTTCGACTTGACTTATCACTGTTTATTTTTTACTTGATTCATCCATCAGTTGCTCAGTATTCACATTACAATTTATTTTCGAAAGATTTTCCAAAAATTTGGATTATCCTGAACCACCACGAATGTTCCAATTTCATTTTAAAAATGTCTTCCTCATTTATCGGAAACCCTTACTCGTACGTTACTAAGCGTATAATCCATGAAAAATAATATTCGCTCTTCACCAAGATGGCCAATTTTATTGTGAAATAATGGGCAATGGACAGGGTAATAGACGTTCATTTTCATGTGAGTACATATTCAAGACTCTTGTGCCATACCAAATTAAATCTTCTGAAGAAAATTTGTCACATGTCATTTTCATTATTAAATTTAATAGTGATTTGAGTGCAATCGATAATAGAGGCGTCTACCCGTCTTGACAAGAGGAATAGGAAAGTGGAGTTTCTTGCCTTGTAGGATACGAAAAGATAACTACTGCCCCTGGTTTTTATCTTCTGATTGAAGACTTATTTCCACAATATATTTACTTTCAGCCATCACTATGTATCTTAGTGAATGCATTTTTTTTAAACATAACATAAAGTTCAGTGTTTTCAATTTTGGAATCATGTAGACGTTTAGGATTGCAAAACTAGGCTAATGAATTTGAAGATTGATCTTTATAAATGATAATTTGTATTTCACTCTATTCAAACCATATTAATGTGCATCTAATAATAGAATTCTAAATTAGAATAGAGTACACTTTTCAATAAAATATTCTTTACACACAATTAATATATATGCATTCTTGATTGTTAATTTAAATATATTGTTTTAGTACTTGTTTATAGGATATTCTTGATTGTTTTACAAGGTATAAGAAGTTTCCCATAATATAGGATATCAAGGTTGTTATATATGTGTTTCTAATTCACATTATGTGTGTGAAGTGAATAGAGGTATTTATATTTTATAAACTCTACCTATTTTTTTGTGTCATTGCATTAGAACTTGATTATGTTTTCAATTAATATTGATTTGTTATTGAGTTGAATTTATCCCTCCCATATTTGTCAAATTATCCACTACCGTGATAAAGAGTTCCCTATGCCATTCAAATGTTTGTTGCTTACAACAACATTGACAAGGCTTCAAATCCCCTAGCTAAATATTTCACTATCATAGTTAAGTTTTTCTAGTCAAAAGCTCATGCCACATCGTTCTTCATATTCTTGTTCCCTTTTAGACCTCCTCTTTCAAGCAATAAAATCTTGAGTTGCTTGATTTAAAACACATATCCATATTAATATTATATTTGAAATACTATTTAAAAATTATTTGTCTGTGTTCACGATAATGGTGGTGATGTGAGTGTTGGAGGTATTGTGAGGTTGTCTTGGAGCCATTGAAATTTCAAGGTGTTCTCAAAAGGAAATTAAATAAATTTAAAAGAATAAATTTGAGGAAGTACACCAAGTGAGAACTCCATTATACTTCTATTATCTTTGTCTTACCATAACACTTTATCTGTCTTAAATATCTTTATCTTAAGAATTTTATGGTTAGTGGCCGCAATATTTAGCTAAGATATCATAGATTTCTGGACAATTCCACCCATAATACCTCCATTGGAAGGTTACCATGGTTAAATGATTATGCTGGTCAAATTGAAGCATGTGATCATAGCACAATGATAACCTATGATGCGTCATTGTGAATTATATTGGTGTGTTTGATGAAAAATAAAAAAAATATTTATAGAAATTATTGATGGTGATGTCTTGTTTGACCCCAAAATCACTCATTGTGATTGAAGTGGTGTTAGTGTTCATAGTAATTATAGCACAAGATCTATAAGGAGTAATGGTGAAATAGATGTAGCTAAGATAATTGAACTGTAGAGACTAAGGCACTATAGGAGATTATTCATAACATGAATTAGGAAATTGAGTTGGATCATTTAAACTAATAAATTTATTTCATTTCATTTAGTTTCTAAGGTCCATGTCTATAAATTGCAAGTTAAATTGTTATTTCTTTTATTGAGTGTTTCGTTAGTTTCAATAGAGATTTTTTATCTCTTAGTACAAAGTCGTGTAAACTATTGTTTCTAATTAATGAGCCACCCCGTGAAGGGATTTACAAGATGAGGTCTATTAGGACCTACCCGGTTAACAGATTTTAATACTACTACAACTATTAGGAAACAATAGATAAATGATCTGATCAATACACTCTCTGCTTGCTAGTACATATCCATTTTAGCTCTAATCTACTTCACACATGCAGAAATCTCAATCTGGTTCGGCACACTCTCCTTCTCAAATTTGACCTAAATACACTTTTCAACTAGGTCAGTTACATAACCCTAATAACATTAAAAATGCATTGAATTTAAATCTAGATCATATCAAATCATTACAAATCATTTACAGATCATCATACAAATCACTACAACAAATTCAAGACAATTTAAGTCATTGAATGATCATAACACATCACTGCACATCAATCTAATAAGCTGTCAAACCCTTAACACATTCTGCTAAGAACTTCGCTATTTCCCAAGAAATTTGATACTTGTATGCACTTAAATGCAATCTTATCATCACACACGATTTCTGACACGTCACCACTAAGTAATGAGCATGATAAGATTCACCACCAAACCATAAAACATCACTGATCAAAGATCTTGATACTGGTTCTTAAACCTTGCACTAAATAAATAACAGTCAATTACAAACATGACTTCCGGTTCTTGAAACATGATGCGGTTCTAGTCATAGACTCATTACAATGTCATAAGCATACATTCCAAACCACAACATCTAACACAACATGGATCTCTACCGCAACCATCTCCTTCTGTGTTCCTTCTTGTCGGTTCACTGTCAACTTAGAAAACTTTTCATTACTAGTTATGCTATACTTGTAGACTAAGATAACTTAGATGATATACCAAACATAAACAAATAAATGATCATAAAGTATCATATCATAGTTATATCATCACCAATAGTCCATCAATATATCATCACTAACAGTCCATCAATATATCATCACCAACAGTCCTTCAATATATCATCAACATCCTTTACCGGTACAACATATCTCTATCATTTATGCCAATATGCCAACCATATTATTAAACAAATGTTTAACAAAATAAATTTAGTGTCATTCATTATCATGTGTATGTGATATCCAAGATAGTAGGGGAATTCTAATACTGATCCTCATGCCAAATTTTCTAAGTAGAAAACCATGTGGACAATGGAGACATAGTATGTTAGAGTTTAATGACCTCTTGATAGTCACTATTGATGGGGTTGGAATTTTTTATTTAGTTACAAAGTTACTTGAGTTGAATTAGCTAAATTCAAGGGTGACTGCCAATATTAGTGGCAATTTCATGAATTGTTTGAGATTGAGTGGCGATATTCAACAATAGTGGCTAGTTTTGAAAATATTTCCCCACTAATGTTTAGAGAGGGGAAACTATGTGTATACACAATATTATATGCCATTGTATAAAATAACATCTAGCTATAGAGATTCTTTGACTATTGAACAAGCTGGAAGAATGGTTGGCTATTGATGAGTTCACTATAAGTGAAAGTGAGATTAGTTCTTTTATTTAGGTGACCATGAGTAGTAAAATCTAGATAGTAGTAAGTTGTAGTTAAGTAAAATTATGCACATGGATACAATTCTAACTCCGGTTCATCTAATCTTCTTTCTACTTATTTTCCCTCTAAGGGGGTTGTTAGGAATTAATGTTAGTGCTTGCATGTATTATAAGTAAAGTGGGTTGTAGTAACAACTCACATAAATATTATGAGTGTAAAAAATATTACATATGATATAATTTGGTTTATTTGCTTACAATTTTTTAAAATATCCCATCTAGGTAAGTGATAGGGAGGTTGCTAGGTAATTGCTCAAAAAGGCCAATTTGAGTCAAAAGGCCATAAAAGGAAACAAGAGGTACTGTTTGTGTTTGCTCCTGATGTTTGCAATAACAAGTTTTAGTTATACTTGATAGGTCTCTCTACAAGTGTTCACCATCAACCTCCCTTCTTGGTGAAAGCTCACACCCTTACTCAAACTTTCTTCAATTTCTCACTTCACCCATCTACACATTCTCAATCACTGTTCTTTTGACATTCAACTCACTGTTTCAAAGTGCATTAGGAGTCTCCAACAAGGAAATGTAGAGCAAGAAGATTTACTCAAGTTTTGACAATCAAACTTAATCTTAGGCCCATATCCTTTGGCCTACTTAACTCACCAACAAAGGGTCAAAACCTCAAAAAGGGATTACACACTATACAAGGTCCTATATGCCATTTGTTTCACTATTCTAGGATGATCTCATAAGGTTTCATAAGCCCCAAACTCCTTACAATCAGGTTTATGCGTTTTGACAAAAACAGTCAAATGTGTGTTATGTAGTCTAAAGGGCTACTAGCCCGTGGAGGGATAATTGACACTTTTTTTCTTAACCTGCTCTACGATGGGTCTCTCCTCCAACAACCTTCATTTGGATGGTATTCTTAAGGTATATGCTAGTGGATTTTCATGGTTTAGGCCACTGTTAGAGCAAAATGAGGACTATCCACTATTTGTTGCATAATTGTAGGGTTTGGTAGGGTTTAGACCAAAGAACATAGAGAAATCTTCCCAACTCCACTAATCAAGCCTCCAAACTAGCTTAGAACTTCTGCCACACCAAATGAAGCCTTCCCCTGTTACTGCCCTGCAATCATTAGACCAAACACTTGGCAAACAACTGGAACAACATGTATATGACTATCATAACCCTGTCACTATTAGTTCACTGTTAAGTCTGCACTTTTAAAACATTAATACTTCACTCCAAACATGTCATGGCATGGAACAACATCAAGACACTCATAAACTTCCCTGTAGCAGTGATTTTGAAGAGTTTTCAAAACTTGAAAGAAAATTGAAGGACTTGCTGCACACAATATCAATAAATTCACAAAACATTGAACTCATAGATTCGCTTACAAACTAAGTATGTCTAATAGAAACAATATGCTCTCACCAGCCAAGGTGATTCTCAATACCCTTGGCCATATGTCTAGAGCTCTACCTCATACATTTATTTACTCCAAATTTATTTTGGGTGAAAATCTTGAGTTTTTGATCATGCTACTAGCCTAGTAATCAATACTTGCCTAGTATTCACTCAAATCCTTCTTCCAAAAACCATTTTGGCACAAAAAGAAGCATATGTACACTATATAATTGCATACCAACTTGACTAAATCCATTTTGTGGGATCCCGGACCTGGATTAGTCAAGTTGTTGCATTTTGTAACTTCAAACCCTTAACAGGGTAGTGAGCACACAGAAGTAAAATACTTTTGTACAAACAAATTGCCAAAGGAAACTAGTACAACAGTCACTTGGAGAGAATTGTACAACTACTATGAACACTTTCCAAAGGTACAGTATGGACTAGCAAAGCTACACTACAGACTGTTACTCCAAAGAAGAAAAAATAGTGATAAAAGCCAAAATTTAATGATTTTTATTAGGAATCTCTTGCTTATACAATCACCAACCTTTCTCTAGGAAAAGGGATGCCTTTTTATATAATTTATAATTAGTTATTAAGCCTTGTATGGACATGAGGCTTCCATAATAGTATTTTGCTAGAAAAACCCAAAAATTGAAGGACTTGCTGCACACAATATCAATAAATTCAGAAAACATTGAACTCACAGTTTTGCTTACAAACTAAGTATGTCTAATAGAAACAATATGCTCTCACCAACCAAGGTGATTCTCAATACCCTTGGCCATATGTCCAGACCTCTACCTCATACATTTATTTACTCCAAATTTATTTTGGTTGCAAATCTTGAGTTTTTGATCATGCTACTAGCCTAGTAATCAATACTTGCCTAGTATTCACTCAAATCCTTCTTCCAAAAACCATTTTGGCACAAAAAGAAGCATATGTAAACTATATAAATACATACCAACTTGACTAAATCCATTTTGTGGGATCCCAGACCTAGATTAGTCAAGTTGTTGCATTTTGTAACTTCAAACCCTTGACAGGGTAGTGAGCACACATAAGTAAAATAATTTTCTACAAACAAATTGCCAAAGGAAACCAGTACAACAGTAACTTGGAGAGAATTATACAACTAATATGAACACTTTCTAAAGGTATAGTATGGACTAGCAAAGCTACACTACAGACTGTTACTCCAAAGAAGAAAAAATAGTGATAAAAGCCAAAATTTCATGATTTTTATTAGGAATCTCTTGCTCATACAATCACCAACCTTTCTCTAGGAAAAGGGAGTCCTGTTTATATAATTTATAATTAGTTACCAAGCCCTATATGGACATGAGGCTTCCATAATAGTATTTTTCTAGAAAAACCCAAAAATGACAACTTTGACAACTTTTTAAGCCCAAATGACAACATTTCTTGCTCCAAAAGACATTTTTGACAATCTAACCTTATAACTTGCCTAAAAACCTTAGTAATGCTTAAAAAAACTTATCAAACATGTTTCAATGCTTTGGAAAGCACTAGAAGACCTTTTTGGCAATTTTGCACATTTTTGCCAAAAATTGTCAACTCAAAGCCTGAAAGGCAAAACTTGACCTCTTGAGCCCAAAATGAGATCAAAACAACTAAACAAGACACACCACAACCTAAAACAACATTATAAACTTTACACAAGACATTACAAACAAGAAAGCATTAAATACTCAAAAAGGAGAGTTTTGCTCAACTAGGTGCTCCTACACCATACTCCCCCAAAAACAAAGAAGTCAGGTGACTCCTTGAGGCAGCAAATAAGAAAGGATGCCAAACTTATGAAATTCAGTTTCAGATATCCATGTGGCCTCTGAGATAGGCTTATCCTTCCATTTGATTAAATTCTCCATGTAGGTGTGATTCCTTGTCTTTTTGAGAATCCTGTAGTCTAGAACCTATTCTGCTTGCGGAATAGAAAGAGAAGGGAGAGATAGATTAGAAAGGGATTGTGAAACATCTAAAACTCTTTGAATCTTGTTAGGTGTCTACCCCTTGAAAGCAATCAAATCTGCAACATTAAAAATGGGAGACAAAGAAAAATCAGTAGGCAAATCAACTTTGTAAGCATTAGACCCATACTTAGCCAAGATTTTGCAAGGGCCTATTCTCCTCATCTGAAGTTTTCTTGGAACTCCCTTTTGTAGCCTTTACTTATTAAAATGAACCATCACATAATCTCCTATGGAAAACTAAACATCTCTCTTTGTAGCATGCACTCTTGCCTTGACTTTTTGGGAGGTATCTTGGAGAGCTTTTCTCACTTGCTCATGAACCTGCTTCATGGATTGTGCCATGTCATCTATTTTTTCCCTCTTAGGCTACAAATGAGTGATATCCCTCAACTCCATTACACCCCTTGGATGCATATTATAAACAACTTCAAAAGGGCTTTTACCTGTAGACCGGTCGACACTATCATTTTAGGCATATTCTGCTTGGTGAATGAGCTGATCCCAACTCTGCCCATATTCCTAAGAGACCTGTTCACAACTTTGGTTTGGCCATCAGTTTGTGGATGATAAGTTGAACCAAAAGACAGATTAGTACCCAATCTCTTCCACAATGTTTTCCAGAAATGACCAAGGAACTTAGCATCCCTATCTAAAACAATGCTAGTAAGTAAACCATGTATTCTAACAACTTCATTGAAAAATAAGTAAGCAATATGACTTGCATCATGTGTTGTCTTACAAGGAATAAAATGAGCCATTTTGCTAAATTTTTCAACTACTACAAAGATGTTATCAAATACTGCTTGAGTTCTAGGTAATCCTACCACAAAATCCATACTAATTCAATCCCAAGGCCTATGTGGAATGGGAAGAGGCGGATATAAACCAGCATTGGAGGAACTACCTTTTGCTTTTTAACACACCAAGCACTTCTCAACATACCTCCTGATGTCTCTCTACATCTTAGGCCAATAATAGAACCTTTGAACCAAATCTAAGGTCTTGTTGAGACCGAAATGTCCACTTAAGCACCCATTGTGCTTCTCTTGAATGAGGTTCTCCCTCATAGAACCTTTTGGAACACAACTGTCCACCCCTGAATAACAAACCATCCTGCAAAGTGAAATCAGCATATGCACCATGGAAATTATTCTCAAAATCTTGACAAACTTTATAAGCTTCAGCAAAATCATCATCAGTAGGATACATGTCTTTAAAACTATCAATACCAATTCTTTGTACTTGAATCTCATGAATAGTTAACAACCTTCTACTCAAAGCATCTGCTACTTCATTCAACGTACCCTTCTTATGCTTAAGAGTAAAAGTGTAAGCTTGCAAGTACTCTACCTATTTAACATGCCTATGATTTAGTTTATCTTATGAGTTCAAGAAACTTAGTGCTTGATTATCTGTGTATACAACAAACTCTTTAGGAAGAAGATAGTGTCTCCATTTCCTAAGTGCCTGTACTAATGCATAGAGTTCTAAATCATAGGAAGATTACTTTTTCTTGGCATCAGTCAACTTCTCACTAAAGAATGCAACTGGTCTATTTTCTTGACTTAAAACAACTCCTACAACAATATTACTAGCATCACATTCAATAGTAAAAAGCTTATCAAAACTAGGTAAAATGAGCACCGGTTGAGTAGCTACTTTAGTTTTCAATAATTCAAACACCTTATTGGCTACATCTATCCACTAAAATTTTACCTTTACACCCCCTTTGATGGTGTCTAACATTGGAGCACAAATCTCACTGAATCCCCTGATGAACTTTTTGTAAAATTGTGCCAAACCATGGAAGCTTCTGACATCACTGGTTGTTTTTGGAGTTGGCCAACTATTTATTGCTGCAATTTTAGATTGATCCATTTTTAGATTGCCTCCTGATACAACAAAACCAAGATAGACCAATTCTTGCTTCATAAAATCACATTTTTCTAGATTAATGGTTAGTTGTTCATTAGATAACTTTCTCGAAACAATAGCTAAATGATTCAGATGCTCTTCCTTAGTTTTACTGAAGATAAGAATATCATCTAAATACACAACAACAAACTTGCCAATGAAATCATGTAAAACTTCATTCATGAGTCTCATGAATGTGTTGGGAGCATTAGAGAGTCCAAATGGCATGATAAGCCACTCATAAAGACCCTCATTTGTTTTGAAAGTTGTCTTCCATTCATCCCCCTCTTTGATTCTTATCTGATGATAACCACTCTTCAAGTCAATCTTACTGAAATATTGTGCACCCCCCAAACAATCCATCAAATCCTCTATCCTGGGTATGGGAAATCTGTATTTGATGGTGATCTTATTTATGGCTCTGGAATCTATGCAAAGTCTCCATGTTCTACCCTTCTTAGGTGCCAACATTGTATGTACTGCACAAGGACTAATGCTTTTCCTAATCAGCCCTTGGTCTAAGAGTTCTTGTATTTGTCTTGCTACCTCTTCATTTTATTTAGGGGTAATCTTATAGGCTACCTTATTGGGTAATGAGGCTCCAGGTATGAAATCAATCTGATGGCTAATGGCTCTAGGAGGTGGTAAGGCAATAGGGGTACCATCACTGGTTATTTCTTTGAAGTTTTCAAGGATTTTCTGCACCTCATATGGTATCTCAACTTTCTTTTCTACCTTTTCTTCCTTGGGTTTCACTATGAGTGCAAATCCCACTCCTTCACCTTCTTCTAGTGTTTTTATGAACTCTTTCTCATTCACTAACAAGATGTTAGGTACTTTGTTTCTTCTCTCTCCTTCTTCAATGAGGGATTGAATTTGATAGGTTACTCCATCTTTCTGAAATGAGTAGGAGTTTCTTTCCCCATCTTGTGGTTCTTTTCTGTCAAACTGCCATGATCTACCCAACAGTAGGTGGCAAGCATCCATAGGAAGGATGTCACATAGAATCCTATCTGTATATCCACCTATGTGGAAATCTACCCAGGCTTGCTCATTTACTAACACATGTTGTCCCTTATTTAACCATGTGACCTTGTATGGCTCCTTGTGTTGTATCCTAGGTAGTTTCAATTTACTTACTGCTTCCTCTGATATGATGTTATTTGTGGATACTGAATCTATGATCACCTTACACACCTTTCCCATGACCTTACACTTAATCCTGAACAATGCTCTTCTCTGTGAGACCTCTGTACTGTGTGGCTTCTTCATTAACACTCTCTTGATCAATAAACTCTCACCATCTTCTGAAGCTAGGTTCAATGCTAAAGTTCTAGTATTACCTCCATCTTCCTGAACATAATTTACCCTATTTTCACCACCATAGGATGAACTAGGCTTCTCTGGGTATCTATAGGCAAGGTGGCCCAACTTTTGAAAATTATAGCACTTCATGGTTGAGAAGTAGGACCCTCTCCTTGGTCCATTATATCTACCCCTACTCGGGTTGCTTGATCCCCTACCCCTATAATTGGGTTTGCTCTGAGAATCCCCACTTTGCTCTATAAGTTTAGACTCTCCCTGGGATCGTTGATATATGCTCCTTCCCCCAAAACTGCCTCTATGGCCTTGACCATCTCTTCCCCTACCTCTTCCTCTATTGTTTTGTTCTTGATCTCCCCTATTTTTCTCTTCCACTTTAAGTGCCAATTGATAACACTTGTGTACTATTTGTGGGCATAACAAGCTCATCTCTTCCTAGATGTTCCACCTCAACCCATTCAAGTACCTTGCCACTTTTATGCTCTCATCCTCCACTACTCTGGATCTCATGCACATTTTTTGAAACTCCTTAGTGTAGCTACTGACATCTAGGTCTTTTTGTCTCAAATTTTGTCTTTTCTTGTGAAGTTGTATTTCATACTCTTCAGGAAGGTAGGTTTCTTTTATTTTGGCTACCATTGCTTTCTAGGTGGCTATTGGTTGCTTACCTTCTTTCACCCTTTCCACTTTGATGAACTTCTACCAAGTTAAGGCTGCCCCTCTCAACCTTGATTTTGCTGCCTTAACCTTTTGTGCTCCAGTAATTTCATCACACTCAAAATGGTTTTCTAGACCTTCAATCCACTCTATAAGAGCATCTGGATCCATCTTTCCACTAAAAAGAGCCACTCCCTCTAAGGTTTTACCACTCATAGCTCTCAAGGCTTTCAAGAATGGTTCTTCCTCAATAACAGGGTCAGGTATGGGAACCTAATCTTCTATGGCCACCATTTTACCCTTATCTCCAACCTTATCATGGACTTCTTCAGTTTTGACTTCTACTTCAGCTAGTTTCATTGCTAGTTGATCCAATATTTCCTTGAGTGCCCTATTTTCCTCTTCTTGTTCTGCAACCTTCTTTGCTAACTCAGCATTAGTCACCATGTTTTCCTAATGTTCTTTTCCTCCTAAATCTTTTGTTTGCTCTGATACCACTATGATAGGGAGGTTGCTAGGTAATTTCTCAAAAAGGCCATAAAAGGAAACAAGAGGTATTGTTTGTGTCTACTCCTGATGTTTGTAATAACAAGTTTTAGTTATACTTGAAAGGTCCCTCTACAAGTCTTCACCATCAACCTCCCTTCTTGGTGAAAGCTCACACCCTTACTCAAACTTTCTTCAATCGCTCACTCCACCCATCTACACATTCTCAATCCCTATTCTTTTGACATTCAACTCACTATTTCAGAGTGCATTAGGAGTCTCCAACAAGGACATGTAGAGCAAGAAGATTTACTCGAGTTTTTATATTGAACCTTAGTCTTAGGCCCATAGCCTTTTGCCTACTAAACTCACTAACAAAGGGTCAAAACCTCAAAAAGGGATTATACACTATCCAAGGTCCTATATGCCATTTGTTTCATTGTTCTAGGATGATCTCATAAGGTTTCATAAGCCCCAAACTCCTTCTTACAATCGGGTTTATGCATTTTGACAAAAACAATCAAATGTGTGTTATGCAGTCAAAAGGGCTACTAGCCCGTGGAGGGGTAATTGACACTTTTTTGCTTAGCTTGCTCTATGATGGGTCTCTCCTCCAACAACCTTCATTTGATGGTATTTTTAAGGTATATGCTAGTGGATTTTCATGGTTTAGGCCATTGTTAGTGCAAAATGAGGATTGTCCACTGTTTGTGGCATAATTGTAGGGTTTGGTAGGGTTTAGACCAAAGAACATAGAGAAATATTCCCAACTCCACTAATCAAGCCTCCAAAGTGGCTTATAACTTCTTCCACACCAAATTAAGCCTTACCCTATTACTGCCCTGCAATCATTAGACCAAACGTTGGCAAACAACTAGAACAACATGTATATGACTATCATAACCCTGTCACTGTTAGTTCACTATTAAGTCTACACTTTTAAAACATTAATACTTCACTCAAAACACTTCATGGTATGGAAAAACATCAAGACACTCATAAACTTCCCTGTAGCAGTGATTTTGAAGAGTTTTCAAAACTTGAAAGGAAATTGAAGGACTTGCTGCACACAATATCAATAATTTCACAAAACAGTGAACTCACTATTTTGCTTACAAACTGAGTCTATCTAATAGAAACAAGCTGCTCTCACCAACCAAGGTGATTCTCAATAGCCTTGGCCATATGTCCATACCTCTGCCTCATACATTTGTTCACTCCAAAATTCTTTTGGCTACAAATCTTGAGTTTTTGATCATGCTACTAGCCTAGTAATCAATACTTGCCTAGTATTCACTCAAATCCTTCTTCCAAACACCATTTTGGCACAAAAAGAAGCATATGTACACTATATACATGCATACCAACTTTACTAAATCCATTTTGTGGGATCCCAAACCTGGATTAGTCAAGTTGTTGCATTTTGTAACTTCAAACCCTTGACAGGATAGTGAGCACACAGAAGTAAAATAATTTTGTACAAACAAATTGCCAAAGTAAACCAATACAAAAATCACTTGGAGAGCATTGTACAAATACTATGCACACTTTCCAAAGGTACAGTACAGCCTAGCAAAGCTACAGTATAGACTGTTACTCCAAAGAAGCAAAAGACAGTGATAAAAGCCAAAATTTCATGATTTTTATTAGGAATCTCTTGGTCGTACAATCACCAAAATTTCTCCAGGAAAATGGATCTCCTTTTATATAATTTATAATTAATTACCAAGCCCTATATAGACATGAGGCTTCCACAACAACATTTTGCTATAAAACCCCCAAAATGACAACTTTGACAACTTTTCAAACCCAAATGACAACATTTCTTGCTCCAAAAGACATTTTTGACATTATAACCTTATAAACTTGTCTAAACACCTTATAAATTCTTAAAAACACTTATCAAACATGTTTCAATGCTTTGGAAAGCATTAGAAGACCTTTTTGGCAATTTTGCACATTTTTGCCAAAAATTGTCAACTCAAAGCCTGAAAGGCAAAACTTGACCTCTTGAGCCCAAAATGAGATCAAAACCACTAAAAAAGATACACCACAACCTAAAAAAGCATTATAAACTTTACACAAGACATTACAAACAAGAAAGCATTAAATACTCAAAAAAGAGAGTTTTGCTCAACTAGGTGCTCATGCACCAGTAAAAGAGTTGTTATATGAGGTATAACAATTCTCCTATACTATCTAGGATATAAAAAGTCATATATGTGTTCATATGTTTTTGTGATTCATATTATCTATGTGAAGAGGATGAAAGTTTATTATTCTTCGGATACTATAACTAAAATCTTTGAATTATTCACATCAACATTGTTAGTATCAAAAACATTATCATCCATATCATCATCTAGATTAATCATAATAAGATATTTAATATGAAAATGACCATTATCATGCTTAGACAATTTAAATTTCTTAATATTTTCTTCTTGCTTTGGACTAGTTATGATTTGGTCAAATAGGATCATAGTATTAGTAGGTGTCTTAAGGAAGAAAATGGTTGGGGAAGCAAGTTCACAAGCCTTAGCATGATGTATTTAGCATTGAACATGAGTAGTACAGTTTTATTTGGTTCAATTTGGAATTTGAAAATCTTTGGGATTAACCAACATCAACTCCTTTTCTTCTTTTATATGAGGAATAGAAGGAACCTCACTAGGTTGAGAAATAGAGGATGTTAAACGTTTGTATAAAATAGGAGGTGGAACTTAAACATAAATAGGACAAATGAAAGGTTTAGGAAGGAGTTTGGGTCTAGGATGAGGAGGTGGGACATTCTTAGGCTTTCTTAGTTTGGAAATCATTTCATGTTTGTATTTTTGGTAAGATAAGAATAAAATGTCTTGACTAGGTTGCAATGGTTTAAGTGTTTGAGGCCGATAGAATTTGAGGTAAAAGTTTCCATAACTCATTATAAGATTATAGACACTATGTTTGATTGTGATAATTTCTCCATTATGACGGAACTTCAAATACTCGTGGATAGGAGAAGCAATTTCTTTCATGGATATAAGCCAAGGACACCCTCATCTTACTTGGAATTGGTTAGAGGTTGGGATAATGGAAAAGGTAACATCTAAGCACTTTTTAGCAACTTCAATAGGAAGGTTAATGGAACCATAGGTAGGAGAACTAAAACCATTACAAATATTGGGTCCGCATTATCTTGAACCTGAATGCGTAGAAGGCCTTATTTTGGACAGTTATTAATTTTTAAATTAGAGGGTTATGATTGGATATAAATCTAACCGAGGATGACAACTAACATAAATTTACAAGATCCTAGAAGGATGAAGAGAGGAGCTTATCTAGTCTCACTTGAATATTGTTGATAGTAGTGTGGTTGTTAGACCATGAAAATTGAGCTCCAACTAGATCAAAATCAATTAAATCTCTCATAGAAATGAAACCTCTGAGATCAACCATACTATTAGTAAACTCAATGCTACCACTAGACTTATTTAAAGGGTTTAAAGGGAAATTAAAATCACTCGGTATGAGCTATTTGGAACTCGCAAAGGATCTTATTAAGATAAGAAGACCATCCCAAAAGATGCATCATAGATCTACATTGTTTGAGGAATGTACATATTTGACAATAACCAATTTATGTGGTCCACACAATTCTAAAAGATAAATTGAGGGTAGATGGAGAAGGGAACTCAATCCAATACACAATTTTGGATTTGAAGGTGGAGGAATATAGGATATATGTAAAACCAAAAGTAAAGAAGAGCTTGGGGATTGGTGAACTAAGGAGAAGGAGGCAAGAGAAACAACCATAGAGATGAGGGGAGGGTTAGAGGGAGAGGGGGGAGAAGTAGGATCCAAGGCTGAGAAAAATGGGTCTATCAAAGAAGGGAGAGGGAGAAGGGGAACAATAGGAAGAGGGTGGGGGAAGAGTGGAGAGGGGTTGATCCATAGGGGCAACCAAGACAAATATAAAGAAGAGGAAGGGAAAATCTACAAAATAGGGGTAGATGGACAAGTATGAATCAACTCTAAGGAAGATTTAATCTCCATAAAGGAGGGGATTCAAAAAGAAGTGGGCTTTCCATTCCCAAGGGAAGAGGGAGGTTTTAGTTTCTAGAAATTACAAGGGAAAGAAGTTGAGGATGTACTAGGGAGGAACACAACTTGAAAGCCCAAACAAAGTTTTCAAATTCAATAGTTTGAGTCCACACCCCTAGTTTAGATTCCAAATTAATAGAAATGGGTCAAATTTAATAAGGCTCCACAATAACACATAAGAAGATGTAAATGAATCTAGTATTGGCCGCTATGACATTACCCAAGGTGAAGAACTGATCAAAAGATTCACTATACTTGAAATAATTTTGTCATCCCAAAATTCAAGAGGGACATCTAGTAAATAGACAAATATTTGAGTAGCTTTAGAAAACCATAAGCAAGATTATAGTCCAACCTCCATTTACAAAGGACTAAACTGTATTTTCTAAAAGACTAAGGTCTGATAGTTAATATTTTGAGGCAATCTTTAGAGAGGGAAAAATAAAAACTCAACAAAAATTTTGGGAACGCTGAGATAGTCACATTGTATTTAAGTGTCAAGCGAGCTGCAACTCATCGTCAACCAATGAATATCCAATTTTAAGTTGTTTTAAATATTTTCTAGGGAATGATTTAATGTCTCATCCTCAATTTTGATGGCCACTCATTCTTCAGCATTGACAATTTGAATACCTCCTTGGGAAAAGTCCATTCTAGAGGCAAAAATACGTTTCCAAGGATTAGAAGATTCCAGGGAGGCAATGCTTTGTTTTGAAATAGAAGAGAGACCACTAACCTTTAGTTGACACAAAGCCTTTAACAGATGAAACATGGCTTTCTTTGTTAACTTTTTATATCATGCATTTGTGCTATCAAATGGTTTATCCTTACATTCCTTTGGAGTTGATAATAGTAAATCTAAATCCTAACAATCATTATAGTCCTTACTAGGTGGGAGTTCCACATCAAGAGATTCCTGCTGAAAGCTCATTTCCCAAATATTTTCTTAATGACTTCAAATTATCTATAATTAGATGTTCTTAATTATTGATCTAGTTTATGTTGTAAGGCACCTAAAGGAATGGGATAATCCTAACTAACAAAATGCATTCTATTTAAATATCACTTAATTTTGTATCCATACAATTAGTAAATTTTTTACATCTTATTCTCACCAAGAAACTCAAAAATAATTATATTTTTTTATTGATCAAAACTTTCTTTTTACCAAATAAAGTAGACTAATATTATATAAGTAGTATGTATAACAATAAAAGTTACTTCACATATGCAATAAATTAAAAAAAACAAGAGCTGTGATGCAGCTAGAGTCCCCGCGTTTTGCCAAAAATTGACATTTGCTCTATGTTTGTGTTGAAAAATGTCTAAGATACACCGAAGAGGTATCTATTAGTTGCATAATATTGTGTTTTAAATGAGGTCAATTGGTAGGCCATTTAGCAAGTGATGTTGTTTGTGCAACAAAGGTCTTAATGAAGAAATGATATCTTCAAATCAACTAAGAATCCACTTATAAAGATCCAATCAGGAGTGAAATAAAACCTATGAATCAAGAAGATAATTAAGCTAATGATATGTTCATAATAGGGAGAGAGGGAGAGGTGAAGTGGGGAAAAGTGAGAGAGAGAGGGTAAGAAGATAGAGATAAAAAAAGGTATAGATAAAGATGGAAATGGAGGAAAGGGATATGGAGAGAATGAGAGGAGAGAGGAAGAGAGATAAAGAGATGAGATGGGGACAGATAGAAATGAAAGAGATAAATATGTAGAGGTAGAGATCTAGGGAGAGAGAAAGGTAAATATAGAGATAAGAAGTGATATATAGATAGAAATAGAGCGAGGGAGAGATAAAGGGTGGAGAGAGAAGATGAGATAACAAGATTGAGATAAAGGGAGAGTTGGGAGAAGTATGGAGAGATAGAGATAAAGAGACAATACGATATAGATATTGAGGTATGAGAATAGTAAGAGGGACAGAAAGGGACAAAGAAGGAGAGACATAAATGAATAGATAGACACATGTCTAGAGATAGGAGTAGGAGGAAGACAGAGCGAGACAAAAAGGGAGACAAATAGACAAAGATATAGAGAGGTAGAGGGAGAGGTAAAGATAGGGAGGTGAGAAGATAGAGAGGGAGATATAAAGAAAAAGAGATAGCAAGATATAGATGAAGAGGGAGAAGGAAAGATAGATGTGCATGGTGATATAGAGTGATAGAGTGTAATAAGTATCCATTTGGAATGTGCTATTATGTTTTTGGTAGGGAGGTAGAAGGAGATGAAGAAACATGTATATAAAGTGGAAGAGATAGAAGGGGAAGAGATAAATATATAAGAAATGGTATATAATATAATATAATATATAATAATTTATAATATTAAAATATTACATATAATAATAAGTATAAACTATATTATATATTTTTTAAATAAAATAAATTTAATTGAATAATAATTTTATATAAAAATTAAATATATAAAATTTAACTATATGATATTATTATATCAAGATTTGATTCTTTTTTAAATGGAGCATGTTAATATCATGTTATTTTATTATATTATATAATAGTGGTTAACAAAACTATATTTTAAATTGCATTAGTTTAATACAGTCTATTTATTTTTAATCATTTACTTGAATTATAGTTTTAATTTTTCAAATTTAATTTATTTAAGAATTTAACTATATTTATGTACAATTTTATAATTAAATATTATTTGTTAATATTGAATTTATCATTCAATTAATCTTATTCTTGTTTGTAATATAAATACGTTATATTCTTATACTTTATAAAATTTAAATTTAGATTAAGAAATATCATTTTGTTTTTTATTAAATAAGCAGGGTTAAGGGTAGCGCCCTGGTTAACCCTGTTTTTTTAATCAAAAACAAAATTATATTTCTTAATCTAAATTTAATTTCTATAAAGTATAAGAATATAAATTATTGATATTACAAACAAGAATAATGTTAATTCAATGATTCCAATTAAAAAAAACATTAATTTAATGATTAATTTAATATTAACAAATTATTTTTTATTATAAAATTGAACATAAATATAGTTAAATTCTTAAATAAATTAATTTTGAAAAATTAATAATATAATTCAAGTAAAATATTAAAACTGAAATAAACTATATTAAAACTATTGCAATTTAAAATTGAACTTTTACATTAAAAAATTAGTAAAATCATAGAAAAGCCAATAATACTATAGTAAAATCATAGAACAGCTAATCATCAATATTTTATACAATTTTTTTAAAATATAATAATATTTTAAGAAAATATAATAATAATATGGATTTTAATGCTACTTAAATTAATATGAAATTTAAAATTTGGAAAAGGATAATAAGAAAATAAATTTTAATATCAATGATAGTGAAAACAAAACAAAATTATTTAATATTTTAATTTCGATTGTCTAATTTTTTAATCTAAATTATTTTATATAAAAAAAATATTTATCTTTAAAATTATTTTAGTAATTATCATGTTAAAAAATTGCTTTATAAAAAAAATAAAAAATAAAAAATACAATATAATGAAAAAATATATTTTTATTATTTCAAATTTATTTCACATGTGGCAAGTGTTGAAAGTGGGTAGTAATTGTTTAAATTATTTTAAATAATCATTTAAATAAATAATATTAAAGGGTTTCAATTATGGACATTGAGGGTATTTTAAATTATGGCGGGACTCTTTTATGTAAAATTTAAATTTAATTATGTAAAATTTAAATTTAAGCATTGTTCTAGAAAGTGTTTGAGAGATGAATAAAATTTGTGGCCCAAGTTTTAATTCAATAAATATTTCCATTGGCCAGACATTAGATATGCTAGCAGAAGTGCAGCCATCAGTGCATGATGTATGGTAAAAATAATTTACATAAAACATTAGAACTAGTTTTTCCCTACTCATTGATTCATCAACTATTTTAATTTTAAAGAAAAAACTAAAAAAGAAAAAGAAAGAAAAAAAAAGAAAAAAAGAATATTAATAAATAAACTGTGCTAAACTATAACATAAACTATATAATAAATGATTGACATGATTTTCAAAGAAAAATTAATTAAGAAAGTTTAGTCTTCACTTATAGATAGACGGGGCTAACAATAACAAATCTTTCTAATAAATATATATACAAAGAGCAATATAACACAACAATGTAAAAGTGAATGGTACAAATATACAATTAAAAATAAAAACATTACATATTAGATTCTCGAAAAAGAAATAATTTGAACATAATACTAAAATTTTGTGGTCGAACATATAATAAAATTCATTTATATATAGTTTCTTTGAATAATGGAACTCAAAGAAAATTCCAAAATTGAAACACCTCATTGCACCAAAATTCACCATAATAAAAATGTCCACCCCCCTGACGAATTTCAAAGTAACGATCTTCTAATGCTTGAATTTTTTCAGTAGATACTCTAATCATTCACACTTTTGTCTTTGTCCTAATGAATTTTTCTTCCTTTGAAATGACATGTTGAACCTTTGAGCAACCATACACTCTTATCTTTTCTACACTCTTCAAATTCTAGTAACACTGTGGTAACCTCTCCAATGCCTCACACTTCAATATTGTCAATATTTTAAGTGAAGGTAGCACTCCATCTTCCAATTTTGGCAGCTGCTCTATCTTCTTGACCTCCACCACTGAAAATATCTCAAGCTTAGGAAATCCTCCCACCTTGCCAAATTTGATCCAAATTATGGATTCGGATGAGAACACCTGAGTGAGAACTTGCGGTATTGTGGATTTGTTTACATAAACAAGGTAAACACAGAATTGAAGCAAGCCAAAAAATGATCTATTCCATTCAAAAATTCAACATATATCCGTTCATGAGATTCCAAAGGTCACCAAAACCCCTTGAGAATCGAAACCCAATAGTCACATCTGTTTATTTACATAATAAAATCTAAGACTATGAAATTTTTTTAAAAAATATATGAAATTTTGTCCTAACTTTAACTAAGCATAACTTTCTGCTCTGGACTCAAAATTACGAGCCATTTAACTCATTGGAAAGGTATCCAAGAACTTAAGGTGGATTCCTAAAAGAATACCTATAGCAACATTCTAAGGGAAAGGCCAAAGTTTCAAGGGCTGAAAATGCCCCAAAGGCCTTCAAAAACTCCAAATACTAACATATAGAAAAACTAGAAAAAATATGAAAATATTATTTTCAATATTTCGAATTTGCTTCTGATCATTACTTCCCCCTTGAAAAGAAATGGGCCCCATTGCATCAACACTTTGAATGAGATGAGGAAAACATAGCTAAATCTGCTCCCTAGTAAACCACTTTCCTTGTTGAGCAATCTGCCCTGCTCGAACCACTTTGTATAGATAGATATGTTGTTGTTTGAGTGTTTTCACCATTATGTCCACAATCTGATCACATTTGAATGGAGAAGTTGCATCTAGATTGAATTCTGTAGTGAAAATTGTTTCTACCACATCTGCAACATCTAATAGTGGAGAAAAATATGGCTTCTAGAGTTCCACATTGAAGACTGGATGAAGACCTTGAAATGGGGGTAGATTAAGCTCAAAAGCATTATCAAAAACTTGCTTGAAGATTGTGTATGGCCCATAAAATAGAGGACAAAGCTTCCTATTGGGACCCTACAATCATTCCTTTTAGATATGCAACCACACCTTGTCACTGACTTGAAAATTATGAGGAGTACGATGCTCATCATGTCTCTCCTGATATTTCTTATTGGTACTATGCTCCAAGATTTCATGAACTTGTTGTTGTAGATGATGAATTCTATCAATGAACTAGGCTACCTTATCTTCCTCCTTACCAACACATGGAACCAGATCGGGTTGAATAAGTGGTATGGCAACATCCATTGGTGCAAGTGGTTGATAACCAAGACAAACCTCAAATGGGTTGTGACCAGTTGAACTGTGAATTTCCCTATTGTACCTATGCTGAGCATATGGAAGACTTTCATCCCATGTGCGGGGATGTTTTGAGTGATACATGCGCAAGATGTGAATGATCATCCGATTTAGTACCTCTGTTTGGCCCTCTGTTTGGCCATCTGTTTGAGGATGGAAAGCAATAGGATATGTTAATTTTGTGTCCATCTTTTCCCATAATGTAGACCAGAACTTACTAAGAAACTTTCTATCCCTATCTAAGATAATAGTATTCGGTAGACCAAAATGAACCCAAATGTGCTCAAAGAAAAGCTTTACACTATCCTCTGCAAAAATTGTTTTTTTACAAGCCACTATTACTGCCATTTTTTAGAACCTATCTACCACAACATACATACAATTGTGGCCTCTTTTGGTGGTAGGAAGACCAAACATAAAGTCTACATAAACTAAATGCAAAGATTTTTCAGGAACAAGAAGAGGTGAATACAGTCCAAGTTTACGATTGGCAGGCTTAGCAATAGCACATGTGGTACAAGCTTGAATATATGAAATGACATCATTTCTCAACTTTGGCCAATAAAAATACCTCTGAAGTATAGCAGTAGTCTTAAATAGCAGTAGTCTTACCTATGCCAAAATGACTAGCAACCTTACTATAGTGAGCTTCCCATATCAGTTTTTTGCATTTTGCATTGGGCACACATATTTGGCCAAGGTGACAAAGCATTCCATCTAGTAAATAGAAGCCATTCACTTGATGTCCCTTCACCAATTGATTATAAACATCTGTAAATTCAACATCATTCTCCTACAAGCAAGCCCAGGCTTCAGTTTGATGACCACAAGAGTCCAATACCATACTTATAGCTGCAATCAGAGGCCTGCTCAAATAGTTTGCTACTTTGTTAGCGCTTCCCTTCTTGTGCCGAATATTGAGATGAAATTGTTGAAGATAGGCTGACCATAGTTGATGTTGATCATTCTGCAACTTCCCTTGTGTTTGCAAAAATTGAAGAGGTTTGTGGTCTGTGTGGATGACAGTCTCCTTACCCAAAATATAATGTTTCCATTGTTTACAGGCCTGAACAATAGCATACAGTTCCTTGTCATAAGTAGCATACTCATGCACTGTATCAAAAAAAGTCTGACTATAATATGCAACCATGCTGCATAAGGACTGCTCCTAGGGCATATTCTGATGCATCGATTTGTATTTCAAATGACTGTTGCAGGTCAGAAAGAGATAAAACTAGTGTAGAACATAACCTTCATTTTAACTCCTTGAATGCTTCTTGTTGAGCATCTATCCATGTAAACATTGCTTGTGTTCCCCACCGCAATGACTGATTTAGAGGCCAAGACAAATGAGAAAACCCCAACACAAATCTGCAATAAAAGTTTTCCAACCCGAGGAAACTTCGTAACTCTATCAAATTTCTAGGAGATGGTTAGTCCTTAATCACTTGTATCTTCTCTGGATCAACATGAACACCTTCACTATCAATAACATGTCTTAAGTATCTTATACTCTGCATACCAAAGGAGCACTTTTCTTTGTTTGCATAAAGCCCGTGATCTTGTAAAGTTGAGAGAATTTGTTCCACATGTTGTAAATGTTCCTCCCAAGTTTTGTTGAAGATGAGTATGTCATCAAGATATCCCACCACAAAGGAATCAGTGAATGGTCTGAGTATATCGTTCATCATTCTCATGAATGTCACTGGTGCATTTGTTAGACCAAAAGGCATCACTAGCCATTCAAACAATCCCTCTTTAGATTTGAAAGTTGTCTTCCACACATCCGCTGAGTCAATTGGTACTTGATGGTATCCTAATTTCAAACCAATTTTTGTGAAGAATCAAGCCCCTCTAAGCTGGTCCAAGAGGCCATCTATCTGGGAAAGTGGATACTTATTTTTGACTAAATTTTTGTTCAAGGCCCTATAGTCAATACAAAGTCTCCAAGTTCCATCCTTTTTCTTTGCCAGAACAATGGGACTGCCACAGAGTGATGCACTTGGATGAATATGCCCCTTCTCAATCAATTCCTCTATGTGCCTCTTAATTTCATTATTTTCTAATACTATAGTAGACTTGTTCATTAGGCAATGGAGTTCCTGGTATCAAATCAATAGTGGGTCTCACTTGGCAGTGTGTAGGTACCCCAGTTGCTAACTTAAACAAATTTTCATACTTTATCAAAATTTGATCCATTGATCTTTTCTGTAGGGTTGTGGTGTTTTTGATGGCATGGGAATTTTATATTGACTTTCTCTCTTCTTCAGAATGAATCATCAATAATATGAATGTTCCTATTTTGGCAACCAACCTCTTACATTGTTTAGCACTAATCAAAGAGGTAGTGTATGCAGGGCTTACCTCTGGTGTTCGGTATTTCTTCTCACCTAATCTGATTGTCACACTGCGAGCTTTGGACTCATAAACACCATGGCACTAGTATATATATGGTTGTCCCCACAGAATATCACAAACATCTAAAGGAGCCACATCACAGATTACCTCATCTTTGAAAGGCTTTATAGAGTATGAAAGGTGACACTGCTGGTGCACTTGGTTATATCTCCCTTGACTTACCCATCCCATTGAATAGCGTTGTGGGTGTCATGTTGTTTTCAAATTCAATCTCCTCACAGTCTCTGCTGAGATTATGTTCTTTTTACTTCCACTATCAACAATAAAGTGCAGGACTTTTCCTCTGACCCACATTTGTGAGTGGAAAAATCTCTCCTCATCCTCTTGGGGCAATATCTTTGTAGTAGCTACTGCTGCATATGGATTAGCCTCAATGACCTATTCATGACTTTCTTCTATGTAAGATTCTGCCACCTTAGGTTCTACCTTGTCCTCATGCCTCTCCATCATTAAACTTTTTATGGTTCTGCAATCTTTGTGTTTTGAGAGGGACTCTTATAGAATTCACACCACATACCATTTTGTTGTGTCTTCTTCATACCCCATGCCTTTTTTATTGGTGAATTGGGAGAATATTCCTTGGAGGTTTGTTCCCATGTAGTTTTGCCACCTTCACCCTTCCATCTGTTGTTTGCGAAGTTATCCCTCCTTCCTTTCTGTTTGATTTTCTCCTCAATTTTTGTAGCAAATTTATATGCACTAGGTATAGTCTCTATGTTCAAAAATTCCATTTCGGTTTCGATATACCTATGAAGTCCACTCTGATATTTCAAAACTTAGTGCTTCTCACAATCTTTGATGCCAAGCTTTGTTGCTAAAGCATGAAACATGTTAGTATATTCTTGAACAGTTTGGTCCTTTTTCTGTCAAAGCAATTGCTACTGCATATATTTATGTTCATATGTATCCATAGGAAAGTATTCTTCCTTTATGTGCTGCATGAATTCTCCCCATGTGGGTTTTTGATCAAAGATAAAAGTAATGCCATTTTCTATTGCCTTGGATGCTAACTTCACTTCCCACGAATCTTTCACATGATTTTCAGCTTTGAGAAGAGCGAAAGTTATTTTCTCTTCATTTGAGAACTGGTTGACAGAGAAATACCTTTCCAGTTTTGAAACCCAATCATCAATAACATCCACATCAATTTTTCCCTAAAATGTGGGTATATCAAAATTCACTTGCACCTTGAATGGTGTATACCCTATGAATGGTGGGTTTGCTTGTGACCCACGACTTTCCAGCATTTGCTTGAACTACTCCATCATTTCTTCATGTTGTTGTGTTAGTGCATATGTAACCAACGGTTTAATGTCATTGTCGGTTTGCAACTTAGCCATGTGCGATCATGTGCATCTCAAGGGAAGGTAGTCTGAAGGGTTCCTTGTTTCTAACCCCAATCTTTGATATGTTGATCGCATGTGATATGATATACAAGAGTGAAGTTTCTCTGATACCACTGATCCGAATTATGGATTCGGATGAAAACACTTGAGTGAGAACCTATGGTATTGTGGATTTGTTTACATAAACAAGGTAAACACAAAATTGAAGTCAGCCAAAAAGTGATGTATTCAATTCAAAAATTCAACATGTATCAGCTCATGAGATTCCAAGGGTCACCAAAACCCCTTGAGAATCGAAACCCAATAGTCATATCTGTTTATTTACATAATAAAATCTAAAACTACGAAAATTTCAAAAAAAACTCTATGAATTTTTTTCCTAACTTTAACTTGGCATAACTTTCTATTCCGGACTCAAAATTATGAGTTGTTTAACTCATTGGAAAGGTCTCCAAGAGCTTAAATCAAATTCATAAAAGAACTGCCTATGACTATGTTCTAAAAGACATGCCAAAGTTTCAAAGGCTGAAAATGCCCCGAAAGCCTTCAAAAATGCCAAATACTAACATATTAAAAAACTAGAAAAAATCTGAAAATATTATTTTCAATATTTCAAATTTGCTTCTAATCAAAATTCCTCTTGTAACTTCTCCATGTTGGCGCACTTAACTATCTCTAGTTGCAACAGACTCGGTAGTTTCTGCAAGGCAGGTAAATGTTTTAGCATGCTACACGGGATCAACTTAATATGTAGCGTAGATGTTGAAATTCATAAAATGAAACTTCTATCTGGAGTAACTAAGGACATTGTAGATAGAGTTCTTTCAATTTGGACATGGCAGTCATGTCATGGGGTAGAATTTTCATCTGTGAGATGAAAATGTAGATACTCCATCTGTTTCATGGTTCCTAGCATTCCTTCTGGAATTATTTTACCATTATATTGAAACCCTAACCTTTTGAGTTCGTTCAAGGTGCCAAAATGACTAATTGAAAGTCGATTTCCTCTGCACTTATTCAACCGTATATTTGGAGAATTACTTGTGTTAAGGTACTCCAAAGACGTGAGGTGTGCGATTCCATAAGGCACGCACTGCAGATGTTCACAAAAACCAATGTCTAAAGCTTTTAGGGAAGTCAACTTAGAAATGCCGACCGGCAGTTGTGAAATATCATATCCTTCAAGATCTAATATTTGAAGTCCTTTTAGAGAAGTGACAGTGCTGGGCAGTCTCTTGATTGGCACATAGCATAACCTGAGACAAACTAAATGCTTCAAATATCCCATGTTTTTTTTGTAACAACTGAAGGGCAGTAGGTGACAAATCCAGGACTCTGAGAGAGGTCATACTTCCAATCACCTCTTCTGAAATTTCTGCCAAAAAAGTATTGCCAGCCAGTAAAAAGGAACGGATATACGAAGCTCTAAATTTTTTTGGAACACTACTTAAACTGTTGTCTATTAATGAAATCCTGACGTATCTTGAAGAAACGTCCGCTGGAAACTGTCGTAAACCTCTGCCTACCTGAAAGAAGCATTTTTCTTCATTTGCAGCAATTTGATGTGCTAAATCACGTGAAACGTTATGTACCCTGAAACAGACCACACTTCCCTCATAATTCTTCTTCACTGGTTCAATAAGGCATTGGTTGGCTAACAAATTAATACATACATCTCTCCAATTTGGAAAGGATTAGGACCGGTTACCAATCCTTTTCCAATCCAGTAGGCAATGGCATATGTAGGAGATATGATATTGTTTTCTGGGTAAGCAGCGAGGCAAAGAAAGCACAGCAACAAAGAAATGCAATAGCCAGCCACGTCGGCCAAAGTATCGTAGCTTAGTCTCAAATTTTCGTAGAGCGAGTTTGTTGCATCACTCTACAATCTATTGATTGCCAATTCCCATTTATTTGATTGAGTGATGTCCGCCATAGCCTGCCCGACTACTTTAAGGGCCAAGGGAAGATCCCCACACTCGTTGTATACACACCAAGCTATTTCTTGGTCAATGCTCATAGGCAAAACTCCCTCGCTGTGTTAAAAATCATGGGACGAAAATAATCTCTAGCTGTGATCCTCACTCAAGTCTTGCATTTGGATGACTGCTAAAGTTGGAGCACCCAACTGCGAGAGCACACTAATAGTTTTGGAAGAGGCAATGATGATGTTGGAATTGTGGTGTGGAGAGTGAGGTGCACATAGCTCCTCTAGCAATGAGGTTGCAGTTGTTTCCCAAACATCATCTAGAACCAAGGCAAACTTGTGTTTCTTCATACATTCATTCAACCAAGTTTTGACATGTTCTTCCTCTCTACTGTCCAATCTTTAACTTACTTTAAAAGCTATTTGTTCACAAGATCATTTCTGAGAGCACTAAACGATGGAGTTTGTGAAATAGTAAGCCAAAGCATCAAGTCATTGAAAAAGAGACTCTGTAACTGGTCACTGTTGAAGACTTGTTTGAGTAGTAGATTCCTACCGGCCCCGCCCTTCCCAACTAGACCGAAACAAGACACACTTTTGTGCTGCTGTGAGTCAATCAGCTCCACAAGTCTGTTTAATGCAGAATCTTGTCCAACAACAAGTGCCTCCTCAATATACTTCTTGTTAGGAGCAGCTGAAGAAGGGGATGGAAAGAGATCATTTGATGCGCCGGCAAGTGCTGAAGTACGCAGATTATGAAAATCCACCTTCTCTCTAATCTGCTCAAGCACTTCCTGATTAGCCGCATGCTGTTGTAGTTGGTGCAAAAAATGCAATGAAAGGCGTGGAAGCTACATGCTTTTCAACATTCTCAATGAGTCGCCTGATCTTTCTGCTTGTTCTATAACGAGAAAAGAGATGAGAGTATAAGCGTACAGTGCAATGCTAGGCCAAATCAGATGCTTCCTCCAAAAGAGCATTCAATTCGATCAACCAGCTGTTGACCGTGGAGGGCAAAGTGTAGTGAGGAGATGTACTTAATCTGCCAGAGTTTAAAGCTTTTCTATATCGTTGCGTTTCCATGTTCATTGATTGAATTTTGAGAAGCAGGACTTTGAGGGCATCCAACTCTTTCCTGCATCTGATGGCAACGTTAATAACCTGACTTGCAGCCAAATGAATGGCAAAACCAAGCATTCTAGGGATGAATCCAGGATCACCCATTTTTGGGTCACCTCAGAAAGAAGATTGTAATTCTAATGAAAGTCTCTTAGTCAGGGAAAGCAAAGGAACATCAACCATCAATCAGCTAAAGTTCTTATCGAAGAAGCAAATTAATCTGCTAGCTCCTCAGAAATGCTATTACTTTATAGATTCATAGACACCTCGTTAGAAAAGAATCTTATTTAACATATGAAATAGTAGAAAGATCTAACAACTCAATTTAACCAAGCGTAGCATCGGTCAACGTTTAGACATGGTGAAGTTGGAGGCGCAATAAACTCTTTGACAAGAGAATTTGATTTCACACAGCGTTTCCAATAATTGTGGTTCCCACTTTTTATTCGGCATTGTCAATCATTTTAAAAGTTTTGATTCTTTGGTTAAAGTCGAAACTAAGTTCTTAAGTTCTTTACGAGTCTGACTCTCTTTATATATTGACTATTACGTTTTTGAATTTTTTTCCACTAAAATGACTCATCCGGCTTTGTCTACTTGGCGAGACAACATCAGAAAGCCATGGTTAAGGAAATGTATTGCAGAAAAGATTCCACCTCCATTTTAACATCTATGCCAGTGATTAAGAACTTTCCTAGGCAGTAATTTTCTCCGTTTCCACTGAATGAGGCGAAGTGCTTGAATAGAAAAGGTCCGAAGGAAGACAAAATAATAGTTCATTCAAACTATTAAAGTTAGTAGAAAAATATACGCAATCGCCCACCGCCCATTGCATGTTCACACACACATTAGACTTGACTCGTGATCAATGTTCACATCGCAGTTTATTCTTAGCATAAGATGAGCCATTTAAGAAATCTGGATTGTAATAAGTCATAATCATTGTTCACATTTCACAAGGAAACTTCCTCCTTGTTAGTTCACTTTTGAGAGATGAATCCATTCAAAAAGCGTTCCTCACACGCTACTAAGCCAAGAATCCATTCAAAAATATCTTCACCATTCATCATGATGGCCAAATTTATTGTAAAATCATGGGCGATGGACACTATCGTAGACCAAAATTTTCATACAAATATGTATTCAAGTGTGTTGAGCCATATCAAATCAAATTATCTAAAGAAAATTTGGCAGTTTTCATATTCATTTTTAAAGTTAATAGCGACTTGTGGGATATCGGCAATAATGGCATCTGTTGCTCAGCAAAAGGGAAAGCGAGGAATCTTTCCTTGTAAGTTGCCAAAAGATGACCTACGTCCCTAGTTTTTATATTCCCATTGAAGACTCTTTGTATGGTCTTCCATTTAGTCATCTCTGAGTTTGTATATATATGTATATACGGATTCATATACTTTTAAAGAGCCAATCAACATAAAGTTTAGGGTTAAAGCCATGTAGAAGCTTAGAATTGGAGCCTTCAATTTGAGGATCAAGTTCACAAAGGCAAGTATTGCACAATTCATATTCAATCTATTTGATCTCTACCAATTAAAATCTAATTATAGAATTTTTTTTAAGTAGATGAAGGTGTACTTTATGATAAAATATTTTTAAAAAATCTAAATATTTTTATTTTTATTATTTGTCAGTTTCAAAATTTTTTACTATTTTTTTATATTTAATTATTCATTATGTTAAATTTAATTTTTATTTGATTTTTAAATATTTTTTTAGCAAGTTTTGTCATAGGGGCAGTATGCTTATACTAATACTAAGAAAATATTATATCATAGAAACTGAGAGGGAACTCTCAATGATACAGATATGCCAACCTTTCCCCATTTCAATCAGCCTCTCCACCATCTCCTCAGGGATAATCTCCTAGTTCTCACTCATGAAAGCAACAAATTTGTCCAAATTGTTCTCCTTCCTCACTCCTTCCTTGAACAGATTTCAGGCTTTCCTCATTTTTGTATTCTTCCCTCCTGCAACTAGATCAAAAAAACCCAACATAGTGCTTCAACCATGGGTGCCCTTCTAATCATTCATAGCAATTTTGACTCCATCCACATTCTCCTCCCATACCATCCTATGCACAATACCGAACTCTAAAACGGGGTACCTCAGAATCTGCACTATGAAATCAAGCAATGCTTGGTAAACATCTCCATCGTGTACATGCCCTCCTGTCCAAAACTTGCTCCCCAAAATTTGAATCACAGTCTCTTTCTCTTTTTCCTCTACTTTATTAAAGAGTCTATTCACTTGTTCCTCCGAGGATTCTGACAGCACCCTTTGAGAGACACATGCACACATGACACCAAAACTATTCACCATCTACTTCTTTGTCAATTTCTCTATGACCTTCTCCTACGAATCCCTCCTAAATTTATAATCAAGCTTGGCCAATCTTGTGATTGCATTAC
The DNA here is from genome assembly GCF_030272615.1 of Cryptomeria japonica. Classification (NCBI taxonomy): domain Eukaryota; kingdom Viridiplantae; phylum Streptophyta; class Pinopsida; order Cupressales; family Cupressaceae; genus Cryptomeria; species Cryptomeria japonica. Next base: position 864,760,901 of record NC_081409.1, on the reverse strand, counting down.
GACCCTTCCTCCTTAGCTTGAAACACAATTCACATGCATCCATCTTATCTAATATTCCCGCAAATCCTATTGTTTATCCCAGAAAGATCCTCTTGGCAATTGTAATTTCCTGCAGTGTTGCTTTCAGTCCCTTCTTTGTTCAACCAAGACTATGATGGGCTAGGAGAGTCGTTGATATAGTGTAAGATCACCCTATGTTTGCATGAGGCAAATCCGATCCTTGACCCGAATCCAATTCAATGATGGATCTCAACTCCTCCTACAAAGATACCTCTTCCAAAACTATCTCTTCTGTATGAAGCTTGATTCCCTCGTTGGCAAGCCAATCTGCCACCATATTCCCTTCTTGGTATGTGTGGGAAATAGAAAAGTCTGAAAGGTTTTTAAGTTTATCCAGCACAACCATCAATCTCTACTTCAACCTCCAGTTCAAAACCCTCGCTTTCTATACAACATTAATCACCGATTGGGAGTCCCCTTCTATAGCGATATGTGAAATGTCCTTCCTGATACACAACTTTAAACCTCTCTCTAGAGCCTTCAATTTTGCTTCATTGTTTGTGATCACCCCATGTAGCCCATGGTAGCTGACACCATTTTTCCATCATGATCCCTTATTATGGCCCCAAAACCAACATCTATAGGATTACCCTTACTGGCACCATCAAAATTAAATTTGTAACAATTCCTTTCTGGCACCTTCCATTTGATGCTTTGCCTTTTATCTCTTCTGACTAGATAGCTCCAACCATCTCTGCTTTCAGTATCTCCCATTTCTCCTCCATCTTGTTATCCCACCAAGTATAAGCCTTCACTTTCTTACTAGCCAACTTCCCATTGACCACCTTCGCTATGGAAACCTTAATTCTACTACTGACCATTTCAAGAGAAAGACATTCATCCCTAAACACCCTCATGTTTGTCTCTTTCCATATCTTTCAAGCAATAATAGATGGCCCTACAATCCAAATGTCTCCCCATTTTTATTGACATTTCTCTGAAGGCAAGAGTGTTTCCTAACTTGTGGTTTGCCATTCTATCATCTCCATGAACCAATCCCAACAACCTACCTCTATTAGACACCAAAGAAGGAGATGGCTAGCTGTTTCCTCTGCTCTTCTACACATCAGGCACCAATTCGGGCCTTCTATACCAATCATTTTTAACCTATCTCGTATTAGGATTCTGCCATGGAGATCTATCCATAGGAAAGCACCTGTTCTTGGTAGAATCCTTTTGTCCTAGAATAGCTTGGCCAACCAACTAACCTCTCTATTCCTTAGCCTCTATACTGCATATCCTAGATTCACTGTATATTCCCCTCTTTACAGCACACCATATTACACTGTCTTCCTCCTTGGTCAACAAAATCCTTCTCCTCCCTAATATCTCCCTCAACTTTTGCTCATCCTCCTTGCTAATAACAACATCCATGGATCTCTAAATCGGTTGATTCTAACTAACTCCACCAATCTAATATGAGACATATACACCCATACTTTTCTCAACTACATGAATCCATCTGTGATCATCAAACATTTCTACAATGACTACTTCTCTATCCCAAGAGTCCCACCAAAACTTAGCCTTTCTCCCATTCCAAATTTTCTAGGTTATATGCTCCAGAATGATTCTCCTACTCTCCCATACAAAATTTCAAATTTCTGAGCCATTCCTAGAATTGGCCATGGTGAGAATCCTTTCAGGGCTATACAAATCTAGGCACTTCTTCCTCATTATCTTGCACCATATTTTATTAGATAATTTGTAAAGTTTCCACACCAATTTGGCTCCTAGTGCTAGATTTTAAGGATTCATCTTCCTTAATCCTACTCCTCCCTCCTCCTTAATCATGCAAGTTATCTCCCAATTGATTAGTGGTATCCTCCTTGCCTCTTTAGACCCCTCTCATAAAAATCTTTTTAAAAAGCTATCAATTGTTCCAATAACCCTTGCAAATAATCTAAAGCAAGACATAGAGAAGATGGCAACAACTGATAAAACCAACTTTATCATCTGTATCTTGCCTGCATGTGGTAGCCACTTATTCTTCAAGACTTGGGCCTTTGCTTGGAAAGAATTAATCACATCTTCCCAAAGTGATGACTGATTTTTCCCTAGGAACAAGGGAACTCCCAAGTATTTAATTGGAAATGATGCAATCTAAAATTCTAAAATACCTGCTATCTATCTATGTATTCTTTTACTAGTATTAAGAAACAAGACTTGAGATTTATCTTTGTTCATATACTACCCTGAAGCCTTGGAATACTCATCTAATGTTGATTTAATTTCCACTACCTCCTTTATTGACACAATACCAAATAGCACCATGTCATCTGCAAATTGTGAATGGGAAACACTATCTAGGTCTTTATGAACTCATATCCTCTGCTAGAGGCCTTGCCTGCATTGTTTTTTGATATTCCTTCCCAAGACTTATGCCATCAACACAAACAATGAGAGGGACAAAGGGTCTCTTTGATGAAGACCATTGGTAGCCTTAAAGTATCCAATAGAAGTACCATTAACCAACACATAATTTTTTGTTGAGGAAATACAATGACGAATACAATCTAACCACCCCTTGTCAAAACTGATATTTTTCAAAACATACAATAGGAAATCCCAATTTACTTGATTGTATGCTATACTAACATCAAGTGTGATCACCATACATTTGATAGTGTCTACTTTGATGGAGTGAATGGCCATTGTAGCCAAAATAATGCTATTTGTGATCTCTCTCCCGGGAGTGAATCCATTATGCTCATTAGAGACAAGTCTACAAAGAAATGCCTTGAGCCTATTGGTAATCACCTTGGAAATAACCTTATAAATAGAATTCCATAGGGAGATGGGTTGATAGCCAACCATAGTTTCACATTGCTTCTTCTTTGGTATCAGGGCTATGACTGTGTTGTTGATGTCCTTTACAAACCTTTTTTTCTTCCTAAAGTCCTCCACCACTTCCAAAATATCACAACCTATAAATTACCAACACTTTTGAAAAAATTTCCACTGTAAACCCATCTGGCCCCAGAGCTTTATTCAGATGCAATGAAAATATGTCTCTTTTAACTTCTTCAACTATGTAGGGTTGAAGCGGAAATTCATTATCTTCCTATAATACTTCGTCCTTTATTGCCTCAGTCACCTTCTCCCAAAGATTTCCATCTCCCTCCGTTGGTCCTCCTAATAGGTTTTGAAAATGCTTAACTGTTTCTTTTTCAATATCCTCCACCTTAGAACACCAATTCCTGTCCTCATCACGAACACCTTCAATCTTATTAGTATTCTTCTTGGCTTTGACTAATGAGTGAAAAATTTGGTATTGGAATCACCAAGTGCAATCCATAGTTCCATAGACTTATCCCTCCAATATACTTCCTCTCTAGCCAGCAACTTTGACAATCTCACCTTCGGTACCTTCTCCTTCTCAAAATTCTAAGTTCCATGTTTGGATTTTATCTTTCAAATGGTGAAGCCTTTTCATAAACCGGAAGCTGGGTGTGTCAAAGAACATATTGCTTTCCTCCCACCAATGACAAATTTTTCCATGAAATTATTCATCCCTCCACCACATGCTCTAGAATTTAAAATACCCCTTCTTCTTTTTAACATCCATATCTATCACCAACTCTACTGGAAAGTGATCTGACACCGACATAGGATTAATAGTTGATACAATTGTCTAGTTGCCCTCCATCTAGGAAGCACTCACCAGAAATTGATTGAGTCTCTCAGCTATGTTGGTGAAATTGGTTCGACTATTTGTCCATGTGAATAAACCATTCTTGGGTGTAATGTCAAATAGCCCATTTCTTGTCACAAAGCTCTTGAAGTATTCTATTACTTTATTAATTTTAGATGTAAGCCTCCACTCTTCTCCCAAAGATCAAGAATGGTGTTAAAATCACCTGCCACTATAACCTTCTCTCTTTCATGATTCCTAATGGATGTCGTAACCTCCTCCCATAACTTGGATTTCTCTTTTGTTTTGGTGCGTCCATATAGATTAATAAGAGGAAATACCACATTCTAAGAAATACAAGTGATATTGCACAACATCCAATGGTCATTCGATTCCACAAGATTAATTCTTACTGAAAGTGAGTCCATAAAACCCCCAAACCCCCTAAAGAACCTCTAGCTTCTTGGAAAACACCTTTCGTTTTGCCATAGTATTTTAGGAAGCTAAAATCCTTGTGTAAATTAAGCTTGGTTTCTTGGAGTAGTATCACATCATTAGAATTATTTTCTAATGTGTGTTTAACCATGCATTTTTTTCAGGGGCTAATAATCCCCTGGCATTTCATGTGAGTAATCTCATTGCTCTCCAAGGGAGAACTTCACTCCCTTCGATTTTCTCATAAAGTCCATAACACCGATTATGCCTTTCTCCTTAGCTCTATTATCCTCTTTTGTTTATTTATCTTCCTACCACTCTTTGATTTCAAGCTCCCCAACAAAAAATTGGTTAATTGACTAATACATCTTATATTAGTAATATCCAAGCCATCACCCAAATCTCCATTAGAACCAACATCATATTCCATCTCTGAGTGTGAAGCATCTTCAAGTAAATGATCCTTATTGTCAATAATCTCTTCCAACACCTTAATTTTAGAGGAGCATGCGATGTCACTTATTGTTGTTTCTTCTATCTCATCACTAGTGCCTTGGTGGGCCTCTACTTATTCAGTTTATGGTTCCTCCTTTATAGGGCATGCTGTAAGAAACAGAGGCTTAACTGTTGTCATAAAGGTTTTTTCATTTCTCTCCTTAGGGATCCATTTTTTGCAAGGCCTAAAATTTTCCCTACAATCTTTTTCAAAATGGCTCCTGCTTCCACAACTCATACAATATATATTTGTATCCTTTATTTAATCCTGTTGAATCCACCTTCTACCATTAGATAATAAACAAATCTTGGGAGGCATCCTCTTAATAGCGAAGATACAAAGATGCACATATAAGTAAGAATCCTTCTCTACCAAATTCTCGTCTATCACAAGAGGGAACCCAGGGTTCTACCGATTTTCTCTAAACTTCCTTCCACCTACTACTCAATCGATAAGTTGTATAACCTTATCCATATTGGCCTGTCATATGGATCTGGAGGAACTGGATGGAAGTTTGGGAACCACGGTTGCATGTGCTGGAATCCAAGAACACTGAGAGGGGGGGTGAATCAGTGTTCTACCGAAATGATCAATTTTAACATTATTATAACATGCATTCACCAACCGATAAACCAGTACATATAATATTGAAAGAAGCAAAGCAATCAATACAGCAATCACACAAATGAATACCCTAACACATATATTTATACATGGAAAACTTCAAGGAGGAAAAACAATGGTGGGATTTGTGACCCACAATATCAATCCACTGGCCATATGAATAAATGTTACAAAATATGGGGGCCTGCACTTTCAAGAAGGCTTACAACCTAGAGCACACTGCTCATCACAAAGGAGTCTCACTGACTATAGTTACTCTGAACAAGAAATCATAAAACTGCACTCATATAATGCATCTGCTATGACTAATTGAGTTCCAGTTCAAGCTCTGTCTATTCCGGTTTTGAAACCCTAAACCCTTACCGGAATAACCTCTTACATAATCAACATTCCTTGCATTACAAATATCACTCTCATATCTTTTCCATATCCTAACATATCACAAGATGATCTAATCAACTGACCTATATACCTTTACAATCCTTCATGCCTTATATCGGCTTACATAGATAATTACAAAATGAATATACATGTTGGCTCAATTACATATATACATAAATATCAAAATCAATTGCCAATTGTTGGATCTCCCAAATGATGTTAGCCTTCTATATCGATATCCTAATGAATTCATGTTGGCTTGCAATTCTAGTACCCATAGAATTCCTCCTACCGATGAAGATACCTACTGGTGCCAGTGTTGGTGAAGTGTTTGTCGATAAACAACCAAACCAACATATGAAAGTCAAAACATGTTGCCATTAATGATGACATATTGAAACCAATCAAATGAGTATCAATATCCAATAATCTCTCCCTTTGGCATTGATGGCAATACTCATGTGAAAAATGATAATGGTTTCCATCTGTCGGTTTCACCCTGAGACTGCTACCCCTCAACTGAATATCCATTTGTGATCATCATCTGAACAAAATATTCCATACCTCCATATCTCCTGATGTCAAGAATATATTTTTCACCTATACCTCCCCCTTTTACATCAATGCCAAAAAAAGTACCAAAAACCGGGACAAAGAATGTCCCAAAAGACTTTACCGGAGTTGAATATATTTGAAAATTTCCGGATAGGCTTTCTCCAAAAGTTCTAGATAGGTATCCCAAACTGATTTGAGTGTGCCAGAAATACATACAAGTCCATTAAGCATGTAAGCATATGACTCTTTATCCTTAAGCTTTATCGGTGTGGGTTTACCAACCATATCAATGCATTCCTTCTTATGTACACTTAATGAGTCCAATCGAGGACTCACCAATCCTATAAGACCTCTAGCTCTTCTTATAATTTTGTCTTTATCCCTCTCAAGAGCTAAAACTTGAGCTTCCAATAATAAAATCTGACCATCAATAGATGTTGTCAAAGAATTTGATCCATCAAAAGAATTGACTATACCTACAATCTTCTCCTGAGTATCCTTAATCCTTTTATCTAAATCTATTGTAAGTAAACCTATGTTGCAGCATATTCTATAAATGTTAGTACATTGCCTTAAGGCATTATCAATCAACTTCAACTTATCATTAATCTCCTTCTTCTCTGACTCAATCATCTGATCAAATGTTTCTCTCTTGGCTTCTGTAAACCTCTCTAGTGCCTGTCAGTTAGATATCTGTTGTAAAGATTGAAAGTCCTTAGAAATGTGCTCTATGATTATTTTCAGCTTGCCGGATGGGCTTGCTCCTTTGTCAAATTTGCACTCCAGAACAATTCTATGCAAAATTGGGATTGATTGATCAATAATTTCTTTCTCCACAGATCCTTCCATCATCATATTCTATGCAGCCATCATCATGAGCTCAATAGAACTCATCTCAGTTATGCTTTTTTGTTCTACCTATGAGGTGTCAATTGACAACAATGATGTTCTTGCTACTGGTTCCTTGCCAAATTCCTCTTTCTTCTCCTCTGATGGTTTATTAACTTTAATAGCTACCTCTTTTGCACTAGTGGCTTCAGCACTTGGTGTAATATTAGTTACTTTTGGTTCCTCCTTATGAACTGTGACCTCAACCTATACATTCTATGAATCTGGTGGTATCTCTAAATTTTTTGGTATCACCTCTGTGTCTTATACATTAGATTCTACCAGGGGCTCTATATCCAATATCTTAATATCTTTCAAAATTGTAGATGAGGTACCCATTATACCTTTGCCTTTCCCTTCAATTAGGATGTTTGTAGTGTCTATCTTATCTTTCAGTGAAGTATAGAAACCAGGGTTTATAGCAAAGAATTGAACCCATGCCTTGTAGGTCTCAATTACCATCTCATTAACCCTTCCTAACATAAGACTAACTATCCTATGCTTCCTATGAAATATTTTTCTGTCTACAACCTCAAGTGTCCTATCCAACTCATATGGAGTAATGGATCCACGGGTAGTTAACAACTCTTGAATATTTGTGTTCTTATCCTCCTCCATAGCTAATAATCTCCTAGCATCTAAGTTGTCATATAGTTGTCAATCATTAGCTCATCCAATGGGCTTTCTTCCACCACTGCTATTCTCTCGGTATTCTTTGTCTTCTTACATTCAAAATCATGATGTCCTTCTCCTCCATACTTATAGCAAGTTCTTCTAAACACTCTCTTGTCTTGTCTTCTGTCATCTTTTCCAAAATTATCATTCTGATAGACATCTGGTTCTCTCCTCGGGTAGAAATTTCTATCATCTTTCTAGTATGAATTACCTTCCTTGCTTACTTCCTTGTCCTTGTTCTGATCCTTACAGGTTTTGAGCTACCTCCATTATATCCTCTTCCTCCTTAAAATCTTCCTCTTGAAAACCTTCCACCTCTACCTCTCTATCTCTGCTCATGTCTTTTGTTTAGCTTCTCTTCTTCTTTGAGGGCATATTGGTAAGCTTCTTCAATACTATGCAATTTGATCAAACTGAGTTCATCTTGTATAGACATCTGCAATCCATTCAAATATCTTGCAACTTGTTCAACTTCATCATCAATATGTCCAGATCTGATATTCAACTTGTAACATACTTCAATGTACTCCTTCACACTAGATTCCTTCTACCTCAAATTTTGCAACTTCCAGAACAAATTCACTTGATAATCAACTGCCATAAATTTTGATTTCAACTTAGAAACCATCCGATCCCATGTTTTGATCTTCTCTTTACCTCTTCTCTATCTATCAACTTGCAAATGCTGTCACCAAAGAGATGCATGACCTTTCAACTAGGTACAAGCATATTTCACCTTTCTTTCTTCTGTAGTGTTCTCAAAATAAAAATATTTCTCCATCTTTGAGATCCAATCCATCAATTCATCTAAATCCAACTTTCCATCATATTTCAGTGGGGTAAAATGATGTTTAGTATTCGCCCTACTCAAAACCCTCAAAAGCTTTCTTTGTCTGGATCAATCATTAGTGAGTTTACTTGTTCAGTCAAGAATTCCTCTCCTTCATATTCACCCACATCTTCAATATGTCGGCCTCTTCTCTGGGTTGTCTCAATGACTTCCAACTAGGCTGCAAATCCTCACAACATTTCCATCACAGTAGGGTCTGCATTCCGATGCACTCCACCATTCCTATTTTCTTTTTGCACCATCTTCATGTCAGTCCTCTATAGTTGCAGGCCAGATCCACAGTTTTCCACCCTACAACAAAATTTATTAGGACAACACAATCTTTGGAATGAAAGCTCACTCTGATACCACTTGGTGTAGTCACCAATTAGGGGGGACCTCAAAGAGATCAATCTGGACCAGTTAGCAAGAGTAAACACAATGGAAACACAAGGATATGATGGAGGCAATGCAGAACTGAATGAATTATATCATGAAAACTATTTACAATCAACTAGTCACAACCAAGTTACAAAAACCTAGTCACTGGCCTGCTAAAACATGCTTAATTATAGAACAGGTCACAACTGGGACCTCAAATCTTAGGATCTATCTTCTATGTTCTACATCTTAATTGATCTCTTCTTATCTTCATTCCAATGCTCAATTACAATGATTTATATGATCCAAGGGTATCCAAACGAGCTAGAAAGGGATCAAATGCTGAATAAGAAGACCTAATGTGTAAAAACAACAAGGTTGGCCTCCACCAAAGAAATTCCTCTGAAAAATACAAAGGATGAAGTGTAGATCAAAGGAAGGTCAGCCACACGCCAAGGAACATCAGAATCAATGTTGAGGGCTTCGCAAGCTGTGAAAGAGATCTGGTAGATTATGTTAGATTACAATTACAAATAGGTCCAGGCAACCGGTTCCAGAGAGCTATCTCGGAAACCGATAGCAATAACTTGCCGAAAAATGATATAAATGCTTTGCAGTTTGGGAATAACGTAGATGATCAAGTCTTCAAGAAAAAATCCAACTCCTCGAGATCCAGCGAGCCAATGCTGAAACTGCAAAACATAAAGCAAAACTGAAAGGAAATATTTTTGGTTGATGCAAGATTGCAAAGAACCGGGGATGCTCCTGCATCACATTATCTATGAAAGATTTTATATGATCTCGATATTTAATACAAATTATTTAAACATATCATCATAAAACAACATACAATTTGGATAAAATCTTTGTTATACAATTTGCAAGTAGGAACTATCTTTGAAATTCTAAAGATGCAATATGCAAGAATACTATGGATGAAAAGATGTAATGTAAAATGAAAGAAACCATTATCCAATAGAATATTTTGGTTCTTGTAACTAAGAAAATTTTTAATCTTCTTTGTTGAATACAAAACAAAATTTGCATGCCTTATTTATTCCACTTTCGTAAATAAATAACATAACCCGAAGTAATTGGAGCCACTTCCATGTTTACTTCTTTCTAAAACCACTCTCTAGTAGTAATTGCAACTACTAAACCTCTTGGGCCTTCTAATCCCTTAAAAATTTTAATCCCTTAAAAAATTTTAATCCCTTAAAAATTTTAATCCCTTAAACTTTTTTAATCCCTTAAAATTTTTTAAACACTTATTAAAAAATTTTAAAATTTTTTAATCCCTTAAATTTTTTAAAATAATTTTAATCCCTTAAAAAATTTTAATGCCTTCAAAAATTTTAAACCTTTAAAAATTTTTAATCCCTCAAAAAAAGTTTAATCCCTTAAAAAATTTTAATCCCTTAAATTTTTTAATCTACTTTATTTTTACAATATACATTTAATATTCTATAATGAAAAACCAAGTCTAAGATACCAAATAAGAATCCATCTTGTTATCACAAATCTAATAAATAATCCCAAACACATAACTCAAAAATCTTTGACATACAAACTAATATATATTAATCTTATTCTTTAAGAAAATATATACTTTATTTTGTTTTATTGAATAAAGATAATATACAATAAAAGAATAATAATTACAAAAGATCTATATAAGAAAAGAGTATGTAAACAATACTAACAAAACATGATTATTTTTCTTTTACATTTAATTTTTGTAGAATTCTATTCTGTAGATTAACTTGAATTTATCTATAAAACAAAACCCTAGATACTAAAACAATTATGAAAATATAAATTCTGATTTAATGAACTAAACTTAAGAAATCCACATCGAAATATCTTTAGACTAACCAATTAAAGAAGGATTTTGGGTGAAGCAACGCCTGTCAATTAAATAAGTCCTGAACAAAAAAAACAAATTAGTACAAAGGGGCAGGTAGAATAAAGGTCTGTCAAAACCATGCCCAAATCAATAGAGAGATGTCGGTGGGTTAACGGACTTGATTTATGAGCCAAGTGGGTTCACCCATTCACATTGCTCTCTTTCCTATTTGAAGTTTTTGCCTATCATCTTATTGTCCGTGTATGTTGCACCATAGCACGGAAATGCATGTAAAAGAAATAGTGAAAGTAAAACATGTGAAAGTTGTCAAATTGAATTTGCTTTACTCCAAAAGGTAGTGTAAAATGCTTTGCCTGGTGAAAGCACCTAATTTTCTATGTTTACTAAGTAAGATATTTATCCATTTCCGTAAGTGAAATGAAATATAAAATGTTGAAAAGCTATTCAGGTCTCTGTGGAGCTATAAATTAAATTTTAATAGCATTTCATAGCGTTTGCCTTTCATACAAGCCATCAGATTAGTCTGCTTCTCTCACCAAAGCTTTCACTGCTATTTTTCTATATTTCCTGTGTTCTGATGAAAAAACGCTTTCATTAGAATTTCAATTTTCTTGGAAGGTGCCCCCAAAATGGTTGACCCTGGCTTCATCACTGGATTTGCTGGTTATGCCATTCAGTTGGCTGGGGATCAGATAATCCATCACATCAACATTGCCATCCGATGCAAGAAAGAGTTGGATGCCCTCAAACTTCTGCTTCCCAGAATTCAAGCAATGAATGTGGAATTGCAGGAGTATCGAAAAGCTTTGAACTCTGGCAAAATGAGTACGTCACCTCACCATCCTTTGCCCTCCACAGTCAACAGCTGGTTGAACGAATTGAATGCCCTTCTGGAGGAAGCATCTGATTTGGCCCAGCACTGCACTGTACGCTCACACTTTCATCTCTTTTCTCGTTACAGAACGAGTAGAATGATCAGGCGCCTCATTGACAATATAGAAAAGCATATAGCCTCCACGCCTTCCGTTGCTTTTCTGCACCAACTGCAGCAATATGTCGCGAATCGGCAGGTGCTTGAGCAGATTAAAGAGAGATTGGATTATCTTAATCATAGTACTTCAGCAATGGCCAGCGCATCTGGAGATCTCTTTCCATCCATTTATTCGGCCACTTCCAACAAGAAGTATATTGAGGAGGCAGTCATTGTGGGACAGGATTCTGAATCAAACAGACTTGTGGAGCTGATCGATTCACAGCAGCACAAAAATGTGTCTCGTTTAGGACTAGTTGGGAAGGGTGGGGCCGGTAAGACTCTGTTACTCAAACGAGTCTTCAACAGTGACCAGGTACAGAGTCTCTTCCGCAATGATTTGATGCTTTGGCTTACTGTTTCACAGAATCCATCTTTCAATACTCTCCGAGATGATCTTGTGAAACAAATAACTGTTCAAGTAAATGAAAGATTGGACAGTAGAGAGGAAGATCATGTGAAAACTTGGTTGAATGAACGCATGAGAAAGCACAAATTTGCCCTATTTTTAGATGATATTTGGGAAACAAGTGCAGCCTCGCTGTTAGAGGAGCTGTGTGTGCCTCATTCTCCACACCACAAGTCTAACATCATCATTGCCACATCGAGAACTACTAGTGTGCTCTCACAGTTGGGTGTCCGGCCTTCTTCACTCATCGAAATGAAAAATTTGACTGAGGACGACGGTTGGAGATTGTTTTCTTTCTATGCATTTCCACACAGCAATGGAATTTTACCCGTGAGCATTGACCAAGAAATAGCGAGGAGTGTCTGCAAGGAGTGTGGGGGCCTTCCGTTAGCCCTCAAAGTAATTGGGAAGGCAATGGTAAGCGTCACTCTGTCAAATGAATGGGAATTGGCAGTCAAGAAGTTGCAGAATGATGTTACACGCTCTCTTTATGGCAGGTTAAGGCTAAGCTACGATGCTTTGGCCGACGTGGCTGGCTATGGCATTTCCTTGCAGTTGTGCTTCCTCTGCCTTGCTGCTTTCTCAAAAGGTCATGTAATCTATTCTAATGATGCCATTGACTACTGGATTGGAGAAGGGTTGGTGGCCGGGAGAGATCCTCTTCAAATCGGAGACGCATACGTCATTCTGTTAGCGGATCGATGCCTTATCGAACCAATCCAGAAGGATTATGACGGAAATGTAATCTGCTTCAGGGTACATGATGTTCTGCATGACTTAGCACAACAAATTGCTGAGAAGGAAGAAAAATGCTTCTTCCAGGCAAGCAAAGGCTTACAGGAATTTCCTATGGTCGATTGTGCAGGACATATCAGAATTTCTTTAGAAGACAACAGTTTGACTAGGGTTCCTAAAGAATTCCGAGCTCCTTATATCCGCTTCCTGCTACTCTCTTCAAATCCTTCTTTGACGGAAATTCCAACAGAAGTGATTGGGAGTATGACCGCTCTTAGGGTCCTGGATTTGTCACGGACTGCCCTCCAGTCGTTGCCACAAAACATGGGATGTTTGAAGCGTTTAGTTTACCTTGGGTTATCCTTTGTGGCACTCAAGAGATTGCCCAGCTCTGTCACTGCTCTTAAAAACCTACAAATATTAGATCTTTATCGATCTGATATTACACAACTCCCGTCCGGCTTTTCTAAGTTGACTTCTCTAAAACTGTTGGACGTTAGTTTCTGCAAACATCTGCAGTGCATGCCTTATGGGATCTCACGCCTTACGTCCCTGGAGTACCTGGATGCATTTGCTTCTTCAAATATACAGTGGAACAAGTGCAGAAGGGATCGGCTTCCAATTAGTGATTTGTGCACCCTAAACAAACTCAAAAGGTTGGGGCTTCATAATAATGGTGAGATAATTCAGGAAGGAATGTTGGGAACCATGAAGCAGGTGGAATATCTATGTATGCATCTGACGGGTATGGAAAGCCTACCACAAGACATAATTTCCATGTCAAAATTGAGAAAACTTTTATTAACATGTCCTCAGTTACTCCAGATAGAAAATCCATTTTGTGAATTTCAAAATCTGGGTTATCTTAGTTTGTTCGATTGTGGCATGTTGAAACAACTACCTAAATTGCACAATCTTCCAAGTCTAAAGCACCTGCATATCATTAAGTGCCCCAACATTGAGAAGTTTCCAGAGGAATTTGGCAAGCAGGGGGGATTTCCTAAGTTGGAGGTATTTTCAGTGGTGAAGCTGAGGAAGCTAGAGCAGCTGCCAATAGTGGAAGAAGGAGCACTGCCTTCACTTAAAACATTGACAATAATGAAGTGTGAGGCATTGCAGAGGCTACCACAGTGTTATTGGAATTTGAAGAGTGTAGAGAAGATAAGAGTGTATGGTTGTTCAAAGGTTCTATTTGTGATGGCAGAGGAAGAAAACTTTATCAAGACAAAGATTAAGGTGCAAACAATAACATTATCTATGATAGAAACTCAAACATCAGAAGAGCGCTACCATGATATTCTTCAGCAGAGTGAACATTTTTATTACGGTGAATTTTGGTGTAGTGAGATGTTTCAGCTTTTTGCTGGCATTAGTCGATTTTATTTGTTTTGAATTATTTCATTCAAAATAGTGGTATATAAATAATTTTAATATTATGTTCAAATATAAATTGTAGATTATTTCAGAATAATATATGTAATTGGAAAAAAAAAAGGTTTCTACTTAATGTTTTTATTTTTGTGTTTTATATAACATTATATATTACAAATTTATCATTGTGATTTGACAATTCTTTGTTATAGATTATGTTAGAATTAATTCATTTCAATAAGTGTCTTGTTAATTTTTTATTTTTTTTGATAAAAGTGGATGAACCACTGAAATTATATTAAATCTTTATGTTTTTTACATGGTGTCTGGTTCAACGAGCACTGAAGGGAAAGAACCAGTAGGAAAACCCTTCACTATTGCTCAAGAGAACAAAAACCTATCTACCCATTACAATAACCCATAGGCAACCCAAATAAAACCCCAGATTACATCATCAATCGCATTAGATATAAAGGAAGCTTGAGAGAAGCTTGTAGGACCTAGTGAAGAAGATAACATCCCAAAATGAAGCCACCATATCCTAAACAAAATTAGTGCCATCACCCCAAAAAACCAATCTGTCTATGCACCACATGAATCGAAGGCCCTACAGAGAACAAAACACAAAGTCAGAAGAGAATCAAGTAAAAGTAATCTTGTTAGCATAAAAATGGTTAGCAAACATATGCCCATTCATATAAGAAGCAGAGAAGGATGAAGAAAACCATTAGGAATCAGGATGAGGCCAATCCACTGAATAGTCCATAACAAAATCCATAATAACAACAACAGGATAAGGAGCCATCTGCACCACCATATTAACTGCACTTTCCAGTTCCTCAGAAAAAGCCACCAACTACCAAATTTGCCAAGAACTCTCCAAATAATGCAGAGCATTATATATTAGAAGCAAAAAAAAAGAATGAATGCCATGCCTGCACACCATCCAGAATACAACAATGAAAAGGATAACCGCTGTATGATTATCGTATCATCATAAGAGAAAATGCCAAGCAAGAAACCTCATACCAAAAGATGAAATTTCCTCATATCTTACAACAGACCCAATCATTAAAGCAACTTCTAAAACAACAAAACACCAGCAAAGTGAAATGATTCAATAGAAGGACCAGTTCCACTTAATGTGAAACAAAACCTCATGGAAAAGTTACCCACATCCAACCGCAAAGAGAAATGATTACCAAAAAAGCAGAGAATCAGAAACAATGTAATTTAACAAAATCCAACCACAAAAACTAATGATTAGCATGGAAGATCTGATATCAAAGAAGTCCCCAAAATATCCAATGGAAACTGAGGTATCCACCTACCGCGATGATAATCCCATAAAACCATCATGCAGCTTCATAGGACAAGACAATGCCAATCAAGAAGTCAATAAATACCAATACTGCTAGCTAATCATAAGGTGTCCCATTTCTGACCATATAGGAAATTAATTACACAAGAAACCATACTATCTCACTCTTATAATTTGCCAAACAACTTGCCACAAAGCTAAAGAATTAAAATAAAGAAAGACCAAAAGACAATCTCCGAAATATCCAAAGAAGGCGAAGATATCCATCAATAGAGGTATCCATAATATTCAAAAAAGAAGCCATAGAACAACATGGTAATCAACCCAAATCCCATTCACTATAAAAAAATGTCAGCCGAGCATAAATTACCCCTCCAATCTCCATACTTAATAAGGAGCTACTACCAAAAATAGCTACAACATAGATGCTCCCATAAGGCAAGACAACATTCCCCCTATAGCCATACAAGGAAGTGAAACACCCCACAAAACAAGGAGATGGGAGAGGACAGTCAAACCAAAGGAAACTCAATCCAAAAAATAGAAACCACAACAAACTCTCTCCTTAATGAGGAGATTCTCCCAATAAATGTCAACAACAAAGATATTGCCCCAAAGACCAACACCTTCATTATAGGCACTTACGAAAGAACAACCACACCAAGAGTAGGGAATGAAGGAAGTTTCTGAATGGAAGGTCTACTAAGAGAGAAGCTTCATGCAGGAGATAGGAATGTCCGAAGGGGCAAGTTCAATAAAATCAGCACCTTCAACAACAACCTTGTTTGCTAGAAAATCTGCAAAGATGTTGATCTCTCTGAAACAATGAGAAATAGAGAAAGTGGAAAAACCTTTTAGTTGTAGGAGAATGTGATCTAAAAAATACTGCAAGTGCCAAGAGAGACACTTTTTGCTAGCAACCGCCTGAAAGAGCAACATTGAATCTTCTTCAATAACAATGTCCTTAATGTTTAAAGAAAGAGCGAGATCAAGCCCAAAGGATAAAGCCTGAAACTTAGCCACGTTATTAGTGCCATGACCAATATATTTACCCACTGCTTTGATGATCTTTGAAGAGTGATAAAAAATAATTACCCCAATCCCAGACCTCCCCGGATTGCCCTTAGAAGCCCCATCAAACTGAAGTTTGAATGAAGGGAAAGGAGGAGGACTCCATTTAGCCATCTTGCACTTAAGAAGCGAAGAAAATCCATCTGATATAACCCCACAAGAAGGCATCAAATGAAGCGAAGACCATCACCAAGTGACCCAATTATCCCATTGAGAAAAAGACGTAAGAGATCTAAATTTTTATGAATGAAAGAAAGAACCACTTCACTAATGGAGGCTTGAATTTTATCAATTATGTCTACCAAAGTCGCAGATTTATATTTGAAGATTCTTGAATTCCTTTCAAGCCAAAGATTCCAAATCACCAGATATGGAGCGACAACCCAGAGAGATGAGTAGAACGCAGAGGGAAACAACAAGGGTCGGGACATAAATTGTGTGAGTAGATTTGAACAGAGAGCAGAAGACCATCCTAACATGTCAAACAACCAATACCAACATTCATAAGCAAAAGGACATAGCAGGAAAAGGTAATCCACCGATTCCATACAATAACCACAGAAAACACAAGGAAAAACTATTGTAATCCGAAGCCTATCCAATTGCATCCCAGTAAGGACTTTATCTTGGACTACCAACCAAGCAAAAGCCCCTGCTTTTTGAAGACAAGAAGGATGCCAAAAAAGCTTAGTAGGCCAATAAGAGGGCAAAGGGGCCTGAACCCAAGAATTGTACCCATCATTTACTAAATAGGAACCTACAGCATTTTTAACCCAACCCAAAGAGTCCTCCTTATTATGGAAAACTAGAGGTCTTTTACGAAGTTCTTCTACAAAAGCTAAAATAAGATCGTTATCAATAGACAAGGGAGGGATATCCTTCCATTTAGCCACTAAACAGGGACCTAAGGAGACAATGTTAAAATAATCTGCAACAAGAGGCCCCCAAAGATCCGATAGAATATCAGGCAAAGGGGACCAATCAAAAATAGCTGAGAGAGTAGGATGCCCATTCCAAACTTCATCCCCAAATTGGGCCTTTTTCCCACTATGGACCACCCAAGATAAATGTGGTAAGACCACCTCCATACAAGAAACCAAAAAATTCCAGAACACAGAACCCTTCAGAAGCGATGTTGCAGTAAAAATCCTTTCTATGGATGCTCCCTTAAATACTTGGCGACCATGATGGAAGCCCATTTGCTACAAGGGTCTGCATATAACTTCCAAATCAATTTTTCCCCCAATGCTTTATTCTAAATAACTAGGTCATGGATACCCGCACCCCCCAGCTCCTTGGGATGACAAATTTTATCCCAAGCAAGAAGAGGGATCTTCTTTTTACCTCCTAAGTTGTCATTCCAAAGGAAGGTCCTAAGCGAAACTTTAATATCCTTAATGACTTGAGAGAGAGCCTGTAGGATAGACATCAAATATGTAGGAATGGCATTCAAAACTGATTTGATTAAAAGGATCTTAACAGCCATTGTAAGTCACTTATGATTTCGGGAGGGAATTTTTGAGGTTATTGAATGAACAATTTTAGCCCAAAAGGAGGTCTTTTCTGATCCCAAAAAGAAGGGAATTCCCAAATACATACATGGAAAGGTCCCAACTTGAAAACTCCATAAGTGGGCAAGTTTGTCCCAAACTAGAGTGGGGACAATCACAAAAAAGACTTTGAACTTCTGATTATGAACTTTTTGTCCAGAAAAAGTAGCATAATTAGAAATAATTTTCTTAATAACTCAAGCTTCCTTTATAGAGGTCATCTCAAATAGAAGCGTGTTATCAACAGATAAGTGTGAGAATTTTCCGAGATCTAGAGGCAATGGAAAGCACAAATAGAGAAAACAAAATAGATGATAGAAATAAACTGTATTCTATCAAGATGAAAATACTGATCAACTGGATCATCAAGCGATAAATACAATGAATATGAGCCTGCTTATATAGGCAAGGCTATATGGATATGTGAGCATACAAACATGACATGTGGCTCAATAAGAAACAAGGGTAGGTAGGAAATAGGTGTGGGTAGGTAGGAGAAACAATATAATATTCCACATGAGGTGGATCACCCACTGAATGTGGAGTGTACCAACAAGATCACACCATAAAAGGTGGAAATTCTCCTACACACACTATCCCAATGTGGCACAAACACCCAAGTGTCTCATACCCAAACTACTATTAAATGCATTTCCTAAGTAAACTTAAGTAAGGTGTAATAATATCCAAGATGAATAATTATTTACACCAACAATAAGCAATGAGATTGTGAAGAAGGGAGGCCATCCACTGTGATGCCTGACCATAGACTAGATGTCATAGCATTAGAGATAGCCCTACTTAAAGCTTCCGCCAAAAGAATAAACAAAAAAGGAGATAGGGGATCTCCTTTCCTAATTCCCCGGGAGGAATCAAAGAAGCCCGAGGGAGAACCATTAATCAAAACTGAAAAGCAGGCAGAGGATATACATGAAAACACCCACTTAACCTAGCTACATGAAAACCCTAAACGATACAAAAACGCCACCAGGGACTACCAATTAACATGATCATAAGCTTTAAGCATGTCTAGTTTAAGAATCATGGCTGGGACCTTTTGTAGAGATATGGAGTGTAAGATTTCGTGAGCTACAATAGCACCTTCAGAAGTTTCCTAACTAGGCACAAAACCACCCTTCTCCAAGGAAATTATCTGAGGAAGGAGCCTAGATAGCCTAACCCAAATTGCCTTAGTAAAGATTTTATTTAAGGTGGTACACAAGGCAATTGGACAAAAATCCAAAAAAGAGGTAGGGATATCTACTTTCGGAATAATAGAAAGAAGAGTGGAATTAAGTTCTCTTAATATCGACCTATTTCTTCTAGATTCCTCCAGGGCTAGCAACACATCATTTCCTATAAAGTCCCAACATTTCTGAAAGAATAAAGCTATAAATCTATCTAGACCCAACGCCTTTTCCGGATGCATGGAAAAGATTATCTCTTTCAATTCAGCCAACAAAAAGGGGGCCATAAGCATCCTATTATCCTCGTGAGATACTAGAGGGGGGATCGAGTTTACAAACTCATCATCCACCACCACCAGCTCTGCTCTAAGAATAGACTTAAAGAACCTAATAGCTTCGGTGGCTATATCATCCTCATGCATCAGATTATTACCATTAGAGTCAATAATACAAGAGATTCGATTGCGAAGTCTCTTGAGCTTAGAAGAAGAGTGAAAGAATTTAGTATTTCGATCACCTTTGGAAAGCCAAAGGTCCCTAGACTTATGTATCCAATAAGATTCTTCCCTAGCCAAGATCTCACTCAACTATAGGTTCAAGAACTTTAGCTTATCATGCATTAAGGAAGACATACCTGAAGCAACAATGCTTTCATTAAGCTACTCGATTTCCTCCTGAATCCTGACCTTTTCACCAAAAATATTCTTAAAATGCATCACATTCCAATCCTTTATCCTTAACTTTAAAAATCTCATTTTCTTAACAAGTTGAAACATCCGAGATCCAGGAAAAAATTGAGCTGAAGTCCACCATTGTTTTAAGGAAGGTAATAAAGATTGTTCCCTAAACCACATGGGCTCAAACTTGAAAGGTAACTTTCTAGGAGCCCTATCCTCAAAAATAGTGAACTGAATAGGGAAATGATCAGAACCACTAAAGGGGAGAACTGAGGACACAAAATCTTGTCCCGAATTGAACCAATTATCCGAAACCATAAAGCGATCCAGCCTTTCTGAAATTTGACAAAAGTCCCTTCACATATTAGTCCATGTAAATGACCCATTAAGAGGTTTACAATCAACCAAATTCAAGGAGTGAATAAAGTTGCAAAAGTCTGACATTGAATGTTTATTAGGGATGATTCCCCCAGCTTTTTCATCCATACTAGTAATTGCACTAAAATCTCCCCCAAAAATCAGAAAAACATTCTGCAAAGGAGTAGCAAGAGAAACCAAAAAATTCCAAAGATTCTATTTTTCTAGAACCCCAGATCGACCGTAGACATTAAATAACCAGAATTTTAAATTTGACAACTTGCTCTTAACTAGCCCAAGCATCCAATTGGATGAGGAAGTAATTAATGAGAAATGTACACTAGAATCTTTCCAAAGGACTACCAGCCCACCGAAAGCACCAGAAGAGGGAGATGAGCAAAAATTCCATATTTTCCAAGAAGAAAATAACCTATCAGCCGAAGGAATGTGCTAATTTTTGGCCTATGATGATAGAACAAGATTGTAACCAATGTTTTATAATCATCTCACTTGATAATGTAGAAATACGATGTTGAGAATTTTTTCCTAAATTCTTGATTGTCTCCAACTAGGCATGTGCCCATTTTATACATTCAATAAGTTACCTTTTTAGTTACATAAGTTCTTATTTCTTTTGTATTGGTTGTGGAAATCATCACTCATCAATGGGTATCAAAGCATGTACTTGAGGGTGTGAGTTTGAATTAAATTAGTTTTTTATTAGAGAATGTGTGTGAGGTTATCAGCTCCATAAAGTACAAGATGGTGAGAGCCTCCTTGAAATTATTCATATGATAACCCTTATAAATGAATGAGAAATAATAAACACCACTAGAACTATCTTTGCAAATACTCCTTGAACTTGCATGGCCAAGATTCCCTCTAGAAGAGCCATATGTATTTATCTTCTGAATTTGTTGTGGAGGGGGAATCCATTGGCCCACCTGACCAATATTCCTCTTAGACTCTTAGAATATCTACATCCATTCCACTTAACCCGCTTACAAGTACTAATTTCCTGATAAAATATATCAATCTTTGAAAAATTTCCACATCATCAAGAACCACTATAGTATATAGATCACACTTAGTTGAGATTGTCTCTTGAAGTGTATAATCAAGGGGAAATTTTCAAGATATTTTAGATATATATTTGCATATATGCTTCTAGAGTCATTTAATGTTGTATTGTTTTTATTCTTTTACTTTTTTTTCTTTTATGATGTAAATCTTAAGGAGGTTGTTGAAAAAGTAAGATTTATATGTACTAATAAAATAACTTAACATTAGTATTAATAATTAATTAGTTGAAATTTAGACTTCCATAGAATAATTGTACATTAAGAGAAAACTATATAAACATTTACACAATTCATTGTTTAAGGTTAACTTTAACAATATATTTATATATTTTTATATTTCCATGATAATATCATAATTAATTTTTTAAAGTAATACACCTAATATCTTAACATATTTTAATGAATGCATTCATTAGAGAACTCTATGAAAATTAAATTTTATTGAATTTGATTGTTGACTATTTTTTTTGTTTTTACTTTTTCTTCTACTAAAATGACGAGAAATGGCTATCTAGTCCTTGGATGCACCAAGATATCAATAGCCTTCATACATTTTAAATACATTGTAATGCATACTTAATACATCCTAAGGACTAGATAGCTATTTCACTATAATGACATCTTCTTGTCTTATTTTGTCGTGCATGAACTAACACTCTCTTGAAAGCCATGCTTGAATAAAACAAATTTCCTGGGCAATAGTTTTTTGCACTTTCATGGGTGTTTGAATAGAAAAAATTAGAATGAAAAAAAAAAGTTGTTAATGAAATCTACATCACATACTGTCTTGGAGATTACATCCACAAAGACAATTTTCAATTTTCATCTATTACATGTTAACTATGGAAACTTGACTTCTAATAACTAGTAGCAACACCTTTTCATTCTATGGGAAGGCTGCTGGCTCAAAATATTATTTGAAATTAATGTTTGCATGTTTTATTAAAGTCATATATTGTTAAATATAATAATTGATTAGCAGGAGTTAGCTTTTAATTTAAGGTTGTTTCGCAAGTTAGAGGGAAATCTAATGTTTTATAAACATTTGTACAATATGTCATAAAAATTTAAATAGCTTTTTGTAATTTTAATATAATTGAATGATAAAATTATATTATAGTTTTTATGATATTTATGTCAATATTTTTCAATAAATTTTAATGAATACGTGAAAAATATTTAAAGTGTGAATTGACCATTATTAATAATCTCAACTTAAAATATTTAAAGTAACTCAAACGACCTTTCTCTTATATATTTGCATTCTAGATTCTTGAAAATGTATCTACATCTTTAAATAATTATTATTTGAGATCATATGATAAATAACATTATTCACACAAATTCTACTTGACTGGTTCAATAAGACATCATTTAGCTAACAAATTATTTAAAGAGTTTTCATGTTTTGATTAAGATCAAAAGTAAAATAAATGTATATCTTGATCAATCCAATTTGAAATATATCAAATTCTTACCTAATTTTGACTCCCTATCTCAAATTCTTACCAAATTTTGACTCCCTCTATTTAATAGACTATTACGTCTGTGACTTTTTCATCCACTAAAAAGACTTTTACGGCTCTCTCTGCTCGAGAAGACAACATCTGAAAGCCATGGGTAATGTAATAGTAGCCTAGTTTGGCTCTGATTAGGTATTGACATCACAGTTTATTTTCGACTTGACTTATCACTGTTTATTTTTGACATGATTCATCCATCAGTTGCTTAGTGTTCACAGTACAATTTATTTTCGACTTGATTTGTCATTGTTCATTGTAGACTTAATTCATATGGTCGATCAATGTTCACATCGTAGCTTGTTTTTAACTTGACTCATTGATCAATGTTCACATGACAGTTTACTCTGGATTTAAATCATTTGTCAGTGTTCCCATCACATTTTATTTTAGAGATGACTAATCTGTCAGTATTCAAGACTCTTCTGCCATAGCAAATTAAATCTTGTAAAGAAAATTTGCTACATTTCATTTTCATTATCAACTTTAATAGTGATTTGTGAGCAATCGATAATAAAGGTGTCTACTCGTCTTGACAGAAGGAATAGGAAGTTGGGGATTCTTGCCTTGTAAGATACGAAAAGATGACTTCTGCCCCTGGTTTTTATCTTCTGATTGAAGAATCTTTCCCACAATATATTTACTTTCAGTCATTTTTATGTATATTAGTGAATGCATTTTTTTTAAACATAACGTAAAGTTAAGTGTTGTCAATTTTGGAATCATGTACACGTTTGGGATTGCAAGACTAGAGTAATGAATTCGGAGTTTAAGTTTGTTAAGGAAAAATTGATCCTTATAAATGATAATTTGTATTTCATTCTATTTAAACAATATTAATGGAGACCTAATAATAGAATTTTAATTAGAATAAGGTACATTTTCTAATTATATATTTCTTACATACAATTAATATATATACATTTTTGTTTGTCAATTTAAATATATTGTTTAGTACTTGTTTATATTTAATTATTAATTTAAGTTAAAATTTAATTTTAACTTTAATTTTATATTTAAGCAGCTTCAAAGGATTTATTTTGCTACTATTTAGTTATATTGAAAAATTTAATAAACTTATAAGATTTTATGTGTATTTGTTTTAAAGTAATTTTAAAATATATAATTTTTTGAAGGTGATGTATCTTATTATATTAATCATTTATGTTTAAGTAAGCATATGTTGTTTCCAATAAAATATGTGGTTGATTATAAATCATACAAAAAAAAAAGACATCTTGAAATGAATTACAAAATTGACCACAAAATAATTCAAACATTAAGAACATGAAACTATATCAGAAAGAAAAGGTGGAGGATCATCTTTTCATAGTAGAACTCACTAAGAGAGATTCTAGAATAGAGGATAGGCCACATCCTATCCAACCTAAGCATACTAAAGGCTCAAGGGGGATACAAATCTCCACCTATATGGTAGAGACTAACCATGTTGTCAATGCCATTATGAAATTTTTTGGAGGAATTGTTGCATTGAAAAGTGGACTATCCTTACCACTACACTAGAAATAGAGAGAAGTGAGTACAACTATGAAATTTGTCATAAAATACCATTACTTCCATGAGATTCTCACTACAATCATATGTATTAGGTAAAGTGACTTGTATTAGCAACTCACATAATTATTATGGGTGTGAAGAATATTGCATTTGCTATAACTTTTTAATTTTTAATTTATGAGTTGTTAGAGAAACTCTCCTAAAGGAATTGTTTTATGAGGTATAACAACTTTACTAGAATATAAGATATCAAGACTCCTATATATGTGTTTCTATGTCACATCTGTATGTGAAGTGAATAGAAGTATATTATTTTGTTCAGAAAATTTTATATTTTATAAACTCTACCTATTTTTTTATGTTATGGCATTAGAACTTGATCATGTTTTCAATCAAAATTGATTTGTTATTAAGTTTAATTTATCCTCTTGCAATGGTCAAATTATTCTTTATCACGTTGTATAGTCCTCTATGCCATTCAAATTTTTGCTGCTTACATCAACATTCACAAGGCTTCAAATCCCCTAGCTAAAAAAGTTTTACAATCATAGTTAAGCTTATCTAGTTGGAATCTCATGCCATATCCTTCTTCATATTATTGTTCCCTTTTAGATCTCCTCTTTGAAGCAATAAAATCTTGAGTTGCTGAATTTAAAACATATATCCATATCAATATTGTATTTGAAATATTATTTAAAAAATGTTTCTCTTTTTTCATGACAATGGCGGTGATATGAGTGTTGGAGGTATTGTAAGGTTGTCTTGGAGCCATTAGAATTTCAAGGAATTCTCAAAAGGAATTTGAAATAAATTTAAAACACTAAATTTGAGGAAGTACACCAAGTGACAACTCCTTTATGCTTCTATCATCTTTGTTTTACCACAACTACACTTCATCCTTCTAAAACTTATTTGTCTTGTGAAGTTTATGGTTAGTGGCCACACTATTTAGCTAAGACATTGTAGATTGTAGGACTATTCAACCCATAAATGCCTCCATTGGAAGGGGGCCATAGTTAAACCATTATGCTGGTCAAATTGAAGCATAACACAATGATAACCTATGATAGGTCATTGTGAATTATATTGGTGTGTTTGATGAAAGTGATAAAAATACTTTAAAAAATTATTGATGGTGATGTCTCATTTGACCCCAAAATCACTCATTGTGATTGAAGTGGTTCTAGTGTTAATCCTAATTATAGCACAAGATCTATGCAAACAAATGGTGGAATGGATGTAACTAAGGTCATTGAAAAGTAGGGACTAAGGAACTTTGAGAGGTTATTCATAAAATGAATTAGGACATTGAGTTGGGTCATTTAAACTAATAATTTTATTTTATTTCATTGAGTTCCTAAGGTCCATGTCTATAAATTGGAATTTAAATTTTTTATTTCTTTTATTGAGTGCTTCAATAGTTTTAATAAAGACTTTTTGGCTCATATTATAAATTCAAATAAACTATTGCTTCTAATTGACATCAAATTTAAGTTGTATAGGTTTTATTCTTTTTATGACTAATCAATTATCGAGCTATCAAAAGAATATCTAACAAAATAAACTTAGTGTCATGCATTATTATGTGTATGTGATGTCCAAGTTAATAGGGGATTTCTAATATTGATGCCCATGCCAAATTTGCTAAGTAGAAAACCAAGTGGAGGATGGAGGCCTAGTAGTTTAGAGTTTAATGACCTCTTGTTTGTTACTATTGAAGGGGTGGAAAACTTTAACTAGTTACAAAGTTGCTTTTGTTTAATTAGCTAAATTCAAGGGTGACTTCCAATGTTAGTGGCAATTTTATAATTTGGTAAAGATTGAGTGGCAATATTCAGCAATAGTGGCTACTTTTGAAAACATTTCCCCACTAATGCTTAGGAAGGCCCAAACACTACATATGCACATACACGATATTATATGCAATCATTTAAAAGATAATTTAGCAATATAGATCCTTCAACTATTGAACTTCTTGGAAGTGTGGTTGGCTAGTGATGAGTTCACTAGAAGTGAAAGTGAGATAAGTTATTTTATTTAGGTGATCACAAGTAGTAAAATATACATAGTAGTAAGTTGTAGAAGAAAAATTATATGCACGCATGCAATTCTAACTCATGTTCGTGTGATGTAATTCCTTCTTATGTTCCCTCTAGGGGGGTTGTTAGGAGTTAATATTAGTGCTTGCATGTAGGTAAAGTAAGTTGTAGTAACAACTCACATAGTTGTTATGAGTGTTAAAAATATTTTATTTGTTATAATTTAGTTTATTTTCTTAGAATTTTTTAAAATAGCACATCTAGGTAAGGGATTTTTTATATGAGGTATAAAAAATCCCCTATAATATACAAGATATTAAAAATCTTGTGTGTGTGCATCTGTGTGATTCATATTATCTATGTGCAAAGGATATAAGTTTATTATTCTTTGCATATTGTAATAATAATATTTTAATTATTTATATCAAAATTGTTATTATTAGAAAGATTAGTATCCATATCATCATCTAGATTAATCACAATAGGATCTTTAATGTGAAAAGGACCATTATCATGCTTATACAATTTAACTTTCTTAAGATTGTCTTCCTTCTTTTTACTAGTTATTGTTTGGTAAAAGAGGATCAAAGCATTAGTATGTGCCTTGGGGAAGGAAATGGTTTGGGAAGCAATATCATAGGCCTTAGCATGACAACTTTAGATTCATCATGAACACTACGATTTTGTTTGGTTTAGTTTAGAACTACAGAAAGTTTGGGATCAACCAACATCAACTCCTTTTATTCTTTTGTAGGAGGAACAAAAGGAAACTCACTAGGTGGAGAAATAGAGGATATTGATGTTTGTATGAAATAGGAGGTTCAATTGAAGCATAAATAGGAGGAATGGAAGGTGTACGAAGGAGTTCAGGCGCAGGATGAGGAGGTTGGATATTCCTAGGCTTTTTGAATTTAGAAATCATTTCATATTTGTATTTGTGGTAAGTTAAGAATAAAATGTATTGATGAGGTTGCAATGGTTCAAGTTTTTGAGGCCAAAAGAAGTCAAGGTTAAAATTTCCATGACTCACTATAGGCTTATAGAGACTATGACCGATTAGGATAATTTATTTATTATGAGGGAACTTCAAACAGTTATGGTTAGGAGAAGCAATATATTTCATGGAAGTAAGCCAAGGAAGCCCTAGCCTTACTTGAAATTTTTCAAAAGTTGGGATAACAGAAAAGGTAACATCTAAGAACTTTTTACCAATTTCATGGGTAATGGAACCATAGGCAGGAGAAGTAAAACCGTTATAAGTATTGGGTCCACATTATCAATTTGAATGGGTAGAAGGCCTTATATTGGACACTTATCCATTCTAAATATAGATGATTGCGATTAGATACAAATATAACTAGGGATGATAACTTGCATAAATTTACAAGATCCTAAAAGGATGGATAGATACTCTTATCTAGTCTCACTTAAATATTGTTGATAGTAGTATGGTTGTTAGACCATGTGAATTGATCTCCAACTAGATCAAAATCAATTAAATCAACCCTAGAAATGAAATCTCTGAGATCAAGCATACTATTAGTAAATTCAATCCTACCACCTAACTTCTTTGAATGGTTTAAAGGGGAATAAAAATAACTCACTATGAGCTATTTTGAACTTGCAAAAGATCATATTAAGACACAAAGATCATCCTACAAGAGGCATCATAGAACAACATTATTTGAGACATATATATTTGACAATAACTAATCTATGTGGTCCACACAATAATAAAAGATAAAATTCATAGAATTCTTGTTTACTAATATAAATCTCCTTGAGACCATATTATTTTTTATATACAAGAAAGCCCACTAGAGGAACTATCTGGATCTAGAGGAAATTATTTAGACAAGGGCTAAATGAACTTATAAGGCCTCAACACATAGTTTAGTTTCTTGAATAAGCAAAATATTCAGATTTTGATTTCTGATTAAGTTGTTGATAATATTTTATTTATGATACTTTTTTAGTCATCTAATATTCCATGGGATGATAATAATTTTTTAGATCTTCAAGAGCTCAACTTCTCCAGAGGGCTTTGACTCTCATTGAAAACATTTGTAGTAGTTGTCCTCTATCTAATTTCCATAGTAGATCTTGTACCAAGTTTGGAGACCAAACCAACATTTGTAAATTTATGAAAGCCCAACTCCAATGAAGGGTACAAGAATAAAACTGAGGGTAGATGGAGAAGAGAACTTTATCCAATACCCAATTTTGGATTTGAAGGTGGAGGAAGTTGGAAGAGAAGTGAAACCAAGAGTAAAGGAGAGCTTCAAGAGTGGTGACCTTAGGAGGAGGAGGTAAGGTCCAAACAACCATAGAGATGAGGGGGAGGATAGAGGGTGAGGGAAGAGTAGTAAGATCCAAGGTTGAGAAAAATGGGACTATCAAAGAAGGGAGAGGAAGAAGAGAAAGAATAGGAAGAGGGTGGGGAAAGAGTTGAGAGAAGTTGATCAATAAGGGCCACCGAGACAGACAAAGAAGAAGAAAGAACAATCTACAAAGTAAAGGTAGATAGACTAATACTATATAAGTAGTAAGTATAAAAATAAAAATTACTTCATATATGCAAGAAAGAAACAAATATTTCTATTAAATATATATGCAAAGAGTAATATAACACAACAATGTGAAAGTGAATGGTACAAACATACAATTAAAAATAAAAACATTACATATTATATTCTCGAGCAAGAAATAATTTGAACATAATACTAAAATTTTGTGGTCGAATGACTATATAATAGAATTCATTTATATACGATTTGTTTGAATGATGGAACTCATAGCAAATTCCAAAAATCGAAACACCTCATTGCACCAAAATTCAACATAATAAAAATGTCCACCCCCATGACGTATTTCAAAGTAACGCTCTTCTAGTGCTTGAATTTCTGCATTAGATACTCTAATCATTAGCACTTTCGTCTTTGTCCTAATGAAGTCTTCTTCCTCTGAAATGACATGTTGAACCTTTGAGCAACCATACACTCTTATCTTTTCTACACTCTTCAAATTCCAGTAACACTGTGGTATCCTCTCCAATGCCTCACACTTCACTATTGTTAATGTTTTAAGTGAAGGCAGTGCTCCTTCCAATTTTGGCAGCTGCTCCATCTTCTCGACCTTCACCACTGTAAACATATCAAGCTTAGGAAATATTCCCACCTTGCCGAATTCCTCTGGTAACTTCTCCATGTTGGTGCACTTAACTATCTCTAGTTGCATCAGAATCCGTGGTTTTCGCAAGGCAGGTAAATGTTTTAGCACGCTACACTGGATTAACTTAATGTAACGTAGATGTTGAAATTCACAAAATGAAACTTCTTTCTGGAGTAACTGAGGACATTGTAGATAGAGTTCCTTCAATTTGGACATGGCAGTCATGGCATGGGGTAGAATTTGCATATCTGTGAGATGAAAATGTAGATAGTCCATCTGTTTCATTTCGAAGCATTCCTTCTGGAATTATTTGACCATTAATTATATTGAAACCCCAATCTTTTGAGTTCGTACAAGGTGCCCAAATGACTAACTGAAAGTCGATTTCTTCTGCATTTATTCCACCTTATATTTGGAGAATTACGTGTGTTCAGGTACTCCAAAGACGTGAGGTGTGTGATTCCAAAAGGCATGCACTGCAGATCTTCACAAAAACCAATGTCTAAAGCTTTTAGGGAAGTCAACTTAGAAATGCCGACCGGCCGTTGTGAAATATCAGATCCTTCAAGATCTAATATTTGAAGGCTTTTTAGAGCAGCAACAGTGTTGGGCAATCTCTTGATTGGCACATAGCATAACCTGAGAAAAACTAAATGCTTCAAACATGGCATGTTTTTTGGCAACAACTGGAGGGCAGTACGTGACAAATCCAGGACCCTGAGAGAGGTCATACTTCCAATCACCTCTTCTGAAATTTCTGCCAAAGAAGTATTGCCAGACAGTAGCAAGGAGCGGATATACGGAGCTCTGAATTTCTCTGGAACACTACTTAAACTTGTCTATTAATGAAATCCTGACGTATCATGAAGAAACGTCCGCTGGAAACTGCTGTTAACCTCTGCCTGGCTGAAAGAAGCATTTTTCTACATTTGCAGCGATTTGATGTGCTAAATCGCGCAAAACGTCATGTACCCTGAAACAGAGCACACTTCACTCGTAATTCTTCTTCACTGGTTCAATAAGGCATCGGTCAGCTAACAAATTAATGTACATCTCTCCAATTTGGAAAGGTTTCGGACCGGTTACCAATCCTTCTCCAATCCAGTAGGCAGTAGCATATGTAGGAGATATGATATTGTCTTCTGGGTAGGCAGCGATGCATAGAAAGCACAGCTGCAAAGCAATGCCACAGCCAGCCACGTCGGCCAAAGCATCGTAGCTTAGTCTCAACTTGCCGTAGAGCGAGTTTGTAGCATCATTCTGCAATCTGTTGACTACCAAGTCCCTTTCATTTGACCGAGTGATGCCCGCCATTGCCTGCCCGACTACTTTAAGAGCCAATGGAGGACCCCCCCCCCGCACTCGTTGCATACACGCCTCGCTATTTCTTGGTCGATGCTCATAGGCAAAGCTCCCTCGCTGTGTAAGAAAGCATGGGACGAAAATAATCTCCAGCTGTGATCCTCACTCAAGTCTTGCATTTGGATGACTGATAAAGGTGGAACACCCAACTGTGAGAGCACAGTAATAGTTCTGGAAGAGGCAATGATGATATTGGAATTGTTGTGTGGAAAGTGAGGCACACACGGCTCCTCTAACAACGAAGTTGCACTCGTTTCCCAAACATCATCTACAACCAATGCAAACTTGTGTTTCCTCATACATTCATTCAACCAAGTTTCGAAATGTTCTTCCTCTCTACTGTACAATCTTTCCCTTACTTTAAAAGCTATTTGTTTCACAAGATGATTTCTGAGAGCGCTAAACGATGGAGTTTGTGAAACAGTAAGCCAAAGCATCAAGTCATTGCAAAAGAGACTCTGTAACTGGTCACTGTTGAAGACTCGTTTGAGTAGTAGAGTCTTACCGGCCCCGCCCTTCCCAACTAGACCGAAACGAGACAGACTTTTGTGCTGCTGTGAATGAATCAGCTCCACACGTCTTATTAATGCAGAATCTTGTCCAACAACAAGTGCCTCCTCAATATACTTCTTGTTAGGAGAGGCTGAAGAAGGGGATGGAAAGAGATCTTCTGATGCACCGGCAAGTGCTGAAGTACGCAGATTAAGACAATCCACCTTCTCTCTAATCTGCTCAAGCACTTGCTGATTTGCCACATGCTGCTGCAGTTGGTGCAAAAAAGCAACAAAAAGCGTGGAGGCTACATGCTTTTCAACCTTCTCAACGAGTCGCCTGATCTTTCTGCTTGTTCTATAACGAGAAAAGAGATGAGATTATTGTAGAATCTAAAACTGCCCCTGTTCTTATAGCCAGCTGATCAAGAAAATATAATAACAGAGAAAACAACTAACAGCAATATTGCAGAAATAAAACACAACTTGTATTAGAACAGCACATATTCTATATTACTGCTTAATAAAAAAAATACAAAGATTCCCTATAAATAGAATTTTCCAGCTTCACTAACAAAAAGAATTCAAAGTCTATAAAAATAGAACATGCATGGCATGCAATATTTGGTGAAAAAGAAACCAACAGTTCTAAAGAAAGCTCTAATCTAAGAATAGCCTAACTGCATGCATAGCATGTTTTATTTGCACGAGAAATAAAAACTATTAACTAAATTAATCTAGCTGCATGCTGGTGTATGGTGGTGGAGGCTAAAACCAGTTATGAGTTGCATGGAGCTGCATGCTCGAGCAACATCAGTTATCAACATACTCCCCCTTGATGCTGAGAGGGCTCACAATCTTATCTCATAGTGCTAAAAACTGAGCTTTTGCAACCATTTTGGTGAATATATCTGCTAGCTGATCTTGGGTGTTGATGTGCTTCAATTCAACATCCTTCTTCTACACCAAATCTCGTATGAAGTGATATTTCATATCAAAATGCTTTGCTCTACTGTGATGAACCAGATTCTTAGCTAACTTGATGGCACTCACATTGCCACAATAAATTACTGTAGGCTGAATTTGTTTTTGTCCAATTTCTTCTAAAAATTTTCTAAGCCAAAGAGCTTGTGTACCTGCTGAGGTAATTGCAACATACTCCACTTCGGTAGATGAGAGGGCAACAATGCTTTGCTTTTTTGAGCTCCAGGTAATCAAACCAGAACCAAAAGAAAAATGATTTCCAGATGTAGATTTGCAGTCATCCATACTACCTTCCCAATCTGAATCACTAAAGCCAACAAGATTGAACTTTTTAGAAGAGTAGTAATAAAATCATAAAACATGTCGGCCTAAGGCTAAACAAATATCATCCAATCAATTAAACATCCTAGAAACGCATCGGAAGGATCTATCAACACATTTCATGAAACCGATCCATAACCTAGATAGCACCAAACCTAAATTAGATCCTAACACGCCAAAGAAATGACACCAATAAGTCAGGGCATGAACATAATCACCATCAGCATCCTAAATCCCTTCTAGAAGTCGCATCAATACCACTTATGCATTATATCAAAGATCTTCAATAAAGCTCTATCGGTGAAACCCTTACCGAAACTACAAAGCAGACTTACTAGAACATAAGATAGCATTTGAACATCAAGTCAATACCAACTAACTGAAACATACTTCAGAAGCATATGAACTATTCATACAAACTTATTCCATCATTCAGATTGTATCGCTAACAATCAGTTGATAATCTTCCCGATCCAATCCTTCTACCAGAAGCTAGTAAACAACCATAATAGGTAGTGTTGACATCAATGACAAAACATCAATGCAACACATAATCAATTCCTTCATATTGCCAATAGAAATGTAGAGCATGGATTTCACACAGAAATACTATCAAACACTGCCAACCAAACAAGTAAACACAACTTTCTCATCATAGCAACTTGAGCACCAAATTTAGAATATAACATCTCCAAACATATCTTAGCAACATGTCCAAATTGCAAGAATAGATATGCAACATAGAAGATTGTAGAGCAAGTTATTGAACACAACTTGATGGAAAACTTAATAACACTTACACTAAGAAGTCACTAATGACAACTAAATCATGTTAACATAAAAACCAAACAACGTTGACATCAATGACAACACATAAGAAGCTCATTATTATTAACCTTGCAACAACTCCCCCTTTGTCATCGATAGCAACACATCAACGAAAACAACAACTCTCATTCTCTCGCCCTTTGCCATTAAAGGCAAATCTTACATACAAAATAGTCATCTCATTTTGCTTAATTCTTGAAAACTTACAGTGGCACCAAGCTCTCTCCCTAATAGGTAGCAACAAATCAATAGTCTAGAATAGTAATGTTCATGAGGTTTACTGGACTAATGCACCTCTATATGCATTTAGTTCAAAAAAGGAGGGGCAATGACCCCAAATTTCTTCCAAAGATATTCAAAAGTATCTTTAGCAAGAGGTTTAGTGGATATATCGGTAATCTATTCTTTTGTAGGCACATAATCAAATTTCACTTCATTGTCAAAAACTTTCTCCCTTAAGAAGTGATACCAAATTGAAATATGTTTCGATCTTGAATGTGGTACCAAATTTTTAGAAATGTTTATTGCATCGGTATTGTCACAAAAGATAGAAATAGGTTCATCAAACAATATTCCCATGTCTTTCAAAGTTCGTTTCATCCATAATACTTGAATACAACACGTAACAACAGCAATATACTCAGCTTCAATACTAGATAGAGGTGTTGAATCTTGTTTCTTACTTGATGAAGTAACCAATTGAGTTCCAATAAAAATTGTACCTCCACTAGTACTTTTCCTATCATCCACACAACCAACCCAATATGCATCTATGTAGGAAATCAAGGTGAAATTAGATCTTTTAGGGTACATTG
The DNA here is from genome assembly GCF_030272615.1 of Cryptomeria japonica. Lineage (NCBI taxonomy): Eukaryota > Viridiplantae > Streptophyta > Pinopsida > Cupressales > Cupressaceae > Cryptomeria > Cryptomeria japonica. The sequence goes on along the minus strand of NC_081409.1, from coordinate 864,726,237 downwards.
ACTATATCCTTATGTTCCTTTCCAGTATCTAAAAATTATTTTCACAGCAACAACGTGCACCTCTCTAGGGTCTTGCGGAAATTTAGCCACAAGAAATATTGCATGCATGATGTCTAGTCTAGTAGCTATTAGATATTACAAACCTCTAATCAATCGTCTATATATGCTCTTATTAGTCTTCAGTTATTCAACATCTTTTCTCAACTTACAACCAGTAACAATAGGAGTACATATAAGTTTAGAATTTTCTAATCCAAAATTATTCAACATTTATTTAACATACTTAGATTATGAAATAAATATACCATCATATTTTTGATTGACTTTTAAAACCAAGAAAAAAATCATCTCCCCAATCATAGACATTTCAAACTCTTCTTGCATCTCTACATTTCATCAAAAAACTTCTTACACATACCATCATTTATTCCAAATATTATATCATCCACATAAACAACTACAATTAAGATGTCATTTTCTACAACCTTTAAATAGATATTTCTATTAGTAGTACCTTTTTGAAATCCTTTCTTTACCAAATACCTATCAAACCTTGCACATCAAGCTCTTGGAGGTTTCTTCAGTGCATATAACGTCTTCTTTATTTTGTAACAATATGTAGAGTTTCTGATAGATTGATCCTTTTGGTTGTTCAACATATACTTCCTCTTTCAGTTCTCCATTCAAAAATGCAAACTTCACATCCATTTGATAAGCTCTTAAATCCTTCTGTGTTGCAAAAGTCAAATACATTCTGATAGCTTCCATTCTTGCTACAAGAGCATAATTCTCCTCAAAATCCATTTCTTCTACCTATGAGTAGCCTTTACATACAAGCCTTGCTTTGTTTCTCAAAATGTTACCATCCTCAGCTAGATTGTTTTAAAATATTCATTTAGTTCCTATCAAACTCTTGTTATTCAGTCTTGGGACAAGAACTCATGAGTTTGATTCTTCTAAATTTGTTCTAGTTCTTTTTTTATAGGTTTCATCCGACAGTGATCACTACAAGCATCCCACACTATTTTTGGTTTTGTTTGTGAAAATAAGCATAAATTTACCTATTCTGTAGGATCTTTACTTCTAGTGATAATGCCTATGTTCTTGTCTCCAATGATTTGTTTTTTTGAGTGATTCGTGTACACAAATCTTGGAGTCTTGGGAGCATCTTTCTTATGATCCTGTACCTCTATTTTTTTAGCATTTTCATCTTTTTGTTTTCTAGTAGACTCATTTGATTCATATCCTATTTTTGTAACTATACTTTTTCAAGTGTCTTCATCAACTTTCACATTGCCGCTTCTAATAATTCTTCTCAATCATTTGTTATAACATCTATAAGCTTTGTTTTTAGTAGAGTAGCCAAGAAAAATTCCTTCATAAACTCTTATGTCAAACTTTCCTAAATTTTCTTTATCTCTCTACATATAGCATTTACTTACAAATAATCTGAAATATTTCACTAATGGAGTCCTTCCATACAAAATTTCATAAGATGTCTTCCTAGGATGATTCCTTCTAATCTGTACTCTATTAAGAGTGTATATTGCAGTGAGAATTGCTTCTTTCTAGTGGATTTCTAGTAAATTTTATCCATTCATCATTTCAATAGCCTCTTGAAGTGTTTTGTTCATTCTTTCAACTACACCATTATGTTGAGGTGTCCTAGGAGCAGACAATTTTCTCCTTATCCCATGATTCTCATAAAATTTATTGAATTCATCAGAAGTAAACTTTCCTCCTCTATCAGATCCCAAGCAGTTGATTCTTCTATCTATCTCACTCTCAATCATGACCTTAAATTTTTTAATTTTTTCTAGGGCTTAAGATTTTTATCCTAAGAAAGTAACCAAAGTTATTCTAGAGTAGTCATCAATTAAAAGCATGAAATACTAATGCAGAGGTGGGGGCAAAATCAATTAACATACAAGATATACTTAAATAAATTCAAGGTGCATGCCAATTACACCACTTGGATACATTTCTTCTTTGGTCTATCTCACACATGTCATCTAAAATTAAGAAAGGACATACAAGAACTCATGAAGGTCTTGCATGTTGTTAGAAAAGTTAGGAGCAATCCCAAATTTCTCATAAGAGAATATTGGGGAGTTAAATTCTTCCATCATAATCTAGAATAAATCTCAAAAGGACTATCTATGAGAGATGAGAGATTCCCAAAGACCTCTCCTCACAACATCATTGTTAAGGGCATAAATATTAGTAAGAGTCCATTTTTTTTACGACACCTTATTCTCAAAGTCTAGAGTCTCAAATCATTTATCCCGAAATATTAAAGAGTTCTCAATAAGAATGAATTTTATGATTTTTTTATGCAAATGGGTTTTCAATAGTTTTATTATTTATTAATAATAGTTCTCATTTTTTCTACTTTGTTCTTGTATTTCATTCCTAGGGTTTATAGCTTCTTTTTAGGGTCATTTTATCGCAAGGTTAATTAGAATGAGTTGCTTATGTGTTGTCATTGATTTCAACGTTCTTTGGTTTTGATGTAAACATGATTTAATTGTCATTATTGATTGCTTGGCATAAGTGGACCGGGTGCATGTTATGAAATTCAAGTATATTGATAGAAGGGACAACTACTCTTTTTTATCCTATTTGGATCTTCCAAGTGGATCCCATTTCTCGAATCAATTAATAAAAACTAAAGACATCCTTTTGAAAGGTATTTAATGGTAAGTTGGTAATGGTCAAAGGGTGAGAGTTTAGAAAGATCCATGGGCTTCCTCTATCCATTTGATGTTTCATCCTATCTTCTCTACCATTGAAGGTATTCAGATGACTAGACTTGGTTTTCTAGTGAGTGATTATTGGATCCCTAGCTCTTCCTCATACAAATGGAATTCACTTCTCTCAAATTTTGATCCTCCTTTAAGAATGGTATCCATGGAATTTCTCAAGATTATAAACAATGTTAAGTTTTTTAGGTTAGACACTGTGAACAAACTAATCTAGGCCCCTTCCAAAAATGGCAAATATCTGGTTAGTTCTAGTTTTGAGCTGACATCAGCTTCCCTTCCTCCCAATTTAATTGGTTGAACTTTTGGAGAATATGCACCATCCTTAAATTGTGTTCCTTCTGATGGATGACTTGTCATGGTAATATCGTCACTATTGGCAATCTCAAATGATGTGGTTTTCAATTTGTCAACAGATGTGTATTATGTGAAAACTAAGAAGAAAGTGTCCACCAAATTTTATTTTATTGTAAATTATCTTGGAAAGTTAGACAAATGATATCTAAGGTCCTTTACTTTTTAGTTGGGTTTGGGCTGGAAATATAAAAAAGTGTGTGTCCAACTAGTCTCCCCCCTGAAATCATCCTCCTATTAAAGAGGTTTGGTGGTAGGCATTTTTCCATTTTGGTTGAGTATGTGGAGAGAAAGTAATAATAGAATCTTCTAGAATCAAAAAAGTGCTTGGGAGATGATCACTACTTCTATTATATCAAATGTTAAGGATAATTTGAACTGCTTTGAGAAAACTATGCACATGAGTCCCTCCTCAGCCCTGGATTGGTAGGTACCTAAAAACTTGGGTTTATCTTATTCTTTGGCTAGATTCATGGCCCCACCTATAAACTTTCAAAATTGAATCAAATACCTTCCCCTTCCCCCCACATTTTTGGTTGGTAGAAATTAAAATTTTGATGACTCATTCAAAGGGAACTTAGGTCAGGTAGGTGCGGGTGGTGTGGTCCATGACCATAGGGATAATTTTATGTTGGCTTACATGGTCAACTTGCATTCACAAAAGAGTTTTGCAAAAGTGGCAGTCATCTACTATGGTCTAATTATTATCAACAAAATGAAGTACTATTGAATCATAATAGAAGCTAATTCAAGAAATATGATCCTTTTTTTTTAAGAATGAAGTGATGCAAGACTGAAAATGTGAAGCTATGGTGGCCAAGTGTAAGTCCCATATTCAACAAATAAGTTACACTAGCCTATGTCACATGAGAAGGGAAGGAAACAAAGTTGTGAATAGGATGGCATATGTAGGACTGTTCTCCAAGGATTTAAAAATTTGGTTGAATTTCTATGATTTACCAGGTTTGGTTTATGTGATGATCTTTGAGGACAAAACAGTTAATGATGGAGCATAATTAAAAAAATACCTTTATCACTTTTTTGGCTAGTCTTTTTTTGCTAAGGTAGCGGACGTATTTCTCAAAAAGCAATGTCACTATCCTTCTTCCTTGAAAGCGTTGTTGTTTCAAATTGTTGGTTTATGCAGTTCCTAATTGGTTTATTATCTAAAGCTCTATGTGTTTGAGATTAGGGTAATTTAATTCAATAGAATCTACTACCTAGGAAGAAGTCAAGAGAAAGCCAAAGCTTTGGTAGAAGGTTATCAAGGGTATCCTAGATAGCTATATCAAGGGTATGCAAGGTTTCAACCTATAGATTTGCGAGAACTTTTCTCAGAATTAGCAAAAAGGTGAGGTGAATATTGGAAAGGTTGGCTTCTAAGTCACCCCAAACTTGATTTATACCATTACTCTAGGCTTTTGTAGGATTGTATAACATTTTCTAAGAAGCCAAATGGATCCTACAAAGAGTAATTCAAATGATTATTCAAGGTAGGTGAAGGCATGCCGAGACCACAAAGTGGGTATATCTAGGAGGAACTCCCTGGTATATGGAAGGATGTGGCCCTACTTTGATGAAATATTTCACTTTGGATGGATGATTTAAAATATTTCACACTCAAATTTTCTCTATATTAAACCACCTAAGGTATGGTATCCGGATGAACTTTTCTTATTGGGTTTTCTCTTCTTTATCTCAATGTGTTGCTAGTGCTAAGACTAAAAACTCTCTACCTCTCCATTAATATTTGATTCTTAGGCTTTATAATTTTCACATTTCCTTAAACCCCCCCAATGGGTCCCTATCAAATCCTACTAATTCTTTGTCAGACCTAAATTTGGTGATTGAGATTTTTGGGGCCCCCATGACAAAAACTAACCTTGTTAGTAGTTCCTCTTCTAAATCTTAGCTCATCCCTACTCACTTTAAACCCTTAAGAGAAGTGAATCAGAACCCTTCTTCTCCACCTCCTAAGAGGTGGAAGTAATGGAGTCAAGTGATGAGGAGGAGGTGTAGGTTTTAGAGTCTTCTTACGATTCACAATTTGAATGGTCCCTAGTGGCTTCCAGAGAGGCTGCCCCTCTTCTCCCCAAGCAGGAGATTCTTAACCATGAAAAGAGCCCCATTAATTTGCAATCTACTATGTTAAAGCTTGAAGAGAATGTGATATAGAAGTAATTGGTTATCAAATGGCTTCTTTCAAAATTTGATGTGGCTACCAAGAAAATTCGTAGACTTGAGGCAAAGGCAGATGTAGTGTCTAGAGTAGACAAATGGTTCACGAACTTAAAGGATGAACTTGTTTGGGAAGTGGTAAGAAATATGGATAAAAAGATGGAAAATTGGGAGAAGGTGGAAGGGAAGATAAATGAGATCTCAAAAAAGGTGTTGCAAAATAATGAAGACAAGATGGTTTTGGATTTAAAGAAAAATCAGAAGATCTTGAAAGGTAAAATTGAGGAGATGTATAATTGAAGCCAAGAGATGGTCCTCAAAAATTCAACTTCCCTGAAAGCAATATAGGAGGAGATTGACTACAAGAAATCCAAATAGAAGAGATACACTCTTTTCCATTTTGTGTCTATGGAGCTCCCTGTGTCCATTGTTAAAGATACCGCTAATTTTGGTATCCCAATCTTTGCTAATGATTCTAAAAAGAAATCATATTTATTTTTATAAAGTCCTTAGTTTATGCAATGATTAGAAAGAAGGCAATGCACTAACTAGTAGGCCATCTCTTTGTGTCTATGGTGGTTGGATAGTTCTAATGCAGTTCTGAGTAGTTTTTGTTGTTGATTTTGTCTCTGGTCCTTTTTGTGCATAGTGATTTTTTGTTGTTTTCTATCTTTTGGTCTCTTTTTTATTTACATGTACACTTCTAATGCACCCTAGGTGGTGTTTTTTAGTGGATATGTAATGGTATGGGCCTAACCCTCTTTTTATTAATCAAATCAAATTCATAAGACTATAAATATAAATTATAACCTGACTAGTATGTCACAATAATGCTCTAATGTCTTTAAATTCTCATTAACATAAATGTGTTTATGAACATAGAATACAATCGTGTTCATAAAAACCTTTCAATATTTTTTGTATAGTGTTAAGTAAACAAAACAGCCTCACACATTCAACTTCAAGCAGTGAATGTCAAAAAAAGTTGAAAACCCAAAAATCATTATTGAAAGAAGCACTCACTAACCAATATAAGCTTGAAGTTAGTCAATACAAAGGAAAGGAAATAAAAAATGAGGAAACAATATATGAAAAAAAAAACTACAATTGATAACTTAAGGTTTATTACCTTAGTGACGGAAAAAACCTAACATGGGTGAAAACCTACTTGATGATGGTATGGAGGCAATTTTGATGGACACAACACAGGTGACCATTCCATTATGTGAAAGCTAGAAGAAAGGATAAATGGGTTTTCAAATTTTGTATCCAAATGAAAAACATTCCTTAGTAGATAGCACAACTATAAAGAGAAGCAATAGAAAACATAATTGAAGAAGCAAAAGTTGTAGGCAAATGATAAATTAGGAAGCAAATGTTGTAGCCAAATAAAGCTACCTAGAGAAATGAATTTTAACCCACCATTGCTAAGAATTCCTTTCATGGAAGACATATAAAATACAAAGTAGACTCAAACATGTTTTCATACCTATTCAAATAAACACTCGAGATGAAGTGTGTCGTTTGTGGGATGGTGGTTAGAAAGATAAGGAGGATATGCAACATTCAATGCTCAAATACATCAAAAGTTGACACCATCTAAAATAAGTAAATGAAAAAGGACACAAAATTAATGTGGCTAGCTAGGAGGGAGGGAAGAGATGATTCATACTACATGAAAAAGTGGATGTTTATAGTGGCGCCTTGTTTGCTTGCCATATGGCATGACAAACAAGTACCACTCTCTTGTCACCCAATCACCAAGGGTGGTCCTGACCTATAATGTTCAGTTATCCAAATAGGTAACTAATTTACTAACTCCACCCGTCATTGGTGTACACATGATAGATTGTATCCACATAAACAAAATAAATTGTTCAAGTCCATAAAAAAATTGATAAGATAACAAACATTTTCCTATATTATTTGATCCACATAGATCTTTGAAAATAGACCTCTCTACTATGGACCCCTCTTCCCTAAACCACTCTACATTTACTTATATCTTTCTTATACATTTACTTATATCTTTCTTAGATTGACTATCATACCATTTTTCAAAATTACATGCCCAAGACATTATGCTCTTTTACCTTGATGAAAACCAATCTAGGATGCTTTGTGTTCCTCTACTAAAAAGCAATCTATGAAAAAGAGTCTCCTTCATATGAATTACAGTTTAATTAAGAGTCTCCTTCATATGAATTACAGTTTAATTCACTGAATAGACATTTCCTTAAAATACTAACACAAATATTCATTTAAAAGGTAGAAAGCTCACAATGCATTGGTAAACCTAAAAGGTGGAACCACGAACTCGTCATTATAATACCGAATCTTGAGCCCTATCTTCAAAATGCCATCTTTCTTCATCCTTAACCAATGAACTATCCCAACCTCAAATCGATCAAACAGCATACATAGTCCTCGTTGACATTGATCCTTGGAGAGAAGACGTAAATCTATAATAAATATAGACAAAATGCCTATACTAGGCTGCTTTGTTTTAAATTTGTTATCTGACTTCTCCCAAAAAGAAATGATTATTTTTTAAACAGACAGCTTCGCCTAGAAGTGAGAGTGTGCCGCTTTGCAGTGAGGACACTGGCAATACGCTTTGCATGTGATTCACTGGCAATGCATATTACAAACTCCCTAGTTCGGCCATTCGTTTTGTGATTTCATCCAACTCTACATATACATTGTCTGCTTGCACATCTTAGCCATTATTGCATGTTGAATGGGCATACAATTTTACACGCCTAAGGAAATTTGCATTAGCATCAATTACGCTGGAAATTTGCATTAGCATCAATTGCGGTTGAATTTGGAGGACTTATTGACATTTGATTCCCAAGCTCCTCCGTCGAAGCAAACTTATTGACATTTAAAAGCTGTTTTGAAAAATTGTATTCTTTATAGTTTTCATTATATTATACACTTAATAAGTCTTCCGTGTGGATGCAATTTGTTTTGTTTGATTTACCAATGTTAATCAGAATTTTTAAAATATGTAAAGAATTCTTTAGTTTGCAAATTTTATTTTTTTATTTAATAATTTTTAACTATTATTCATTATTTTTTCTCATTTGTTAATTTTGTAAATGCAAATTGCTTTATTATTAATATTTTCAATACATTGGTTGTTGAATACAATTTATTGTGTGAATACATTCTTATATGAAAAGCGAGGTTGCAATTTAAGTTAATTAATATATATAGTGACATTAAATGAGTTGGAAATAAAAAATGCTATAAAGATATTTCAGCATGGAATGAGTCTTCAATGTCATTATGTAAGCGTAAAGTGAATGATTGTTTATTGATTTTATGAATTGGTTCAAATGTACATTAAAATTTTATATCATTGTTTAGCCATTTTCATGAAAAATGTCTATACATATCTATAGATTGAGATATTTCAAGAGAAAAAATTAATATTTGTTTTAATATGACATCTTCTAAGAAAATACTAGATATGCCAAAAGTATATATGAGCATACAAGAATATGTCAATTTAATCTTAGAGTTCCATTTTCCTTGAATAATTGAAAGCTATGGTTAAAAGTGGTCATAAGTATCAACGTTGATTGTGGTTGTAAGTTTCAATGCACAAAGTCATTCTCTTTGTCAAATCTTATAGCACAATAGTTATTCTCAAGGGATATCGCAAGGACTACATGCGAAAGTATTAATTTCAAAGAAAATAAATTTGAGTTAGGATATTCTTTTTTTTGCCTTGTTTCTTTCTTGAAATTTCTCACTTTATTAAACTTATTTAACTTTTTACGTCGATTTATTAAAGGTTGAGGTTTAGCAATGTCTAAGGTAGAAAAACTTTATTCTACAAGATTGACAGTGAGATTAATTAAGTTTTCTGTCATAACTTTCTAGTCGACTTGACTATTTTCTCTAAGGGATTAGTCATTCATTTCTTTATAATATTTTGACCTATCTACCTTTTATTATAACTACAACATTCTGAGTGACATATAATTCTATTTGTAAAAGGAATGAATATATTAGTTTATACCAAGTAGCTTAATATATTTATGTTGATCAATTTTCTAGAAGTAGCTTAATCTAAAAAAAATCAATTTTTTGGATCAATTTATTTACAAATAGAGCTTCAACAAAATCCAAAGCTAGGAAAGAACTATTTTACAATGTCAAACAAGACTTGTGTCATAATTTTTTAAGTATATTTCTCTATTTTCTCTAAGAGATTAGTCATTGATTCTTCTATACTATTTTGACTTCTATAATTTTGATGAGAACTATATTATTTTTAGGAAAATAACAATACAATTGTAGAAGAGATCATAGTATTCGTTGGTTCCGAGAATCTTATAATAGGTGAAAAAAATAGAATTAATTATCGATATTTGATGACAACCTGCCTAATAGACACTCAACAGAAATAAATTCACATACTAAGACAGTCTCAAGAAAAGAAATTCAGCTATGATATTAAGCTCACATAGATGTGGCATTCAAGTGATAGAATAATTTAATGAAAGATAAAAGAACATTCTTTCAGTCAAACAAAACTTCATATCTTAACAAGGACTCTGAAGAAATAGTTACCAAATCAGAGAATTGGAAATTTGAATGCATATTTATTTCTAACAATATTTGGATTACAAAATATAGTTGATTCCTCCTAGGATCAAAATTGTCCTCTAACAGGCCCATTTTTACCTCCACCTCCCTTGTTTTGCATCTTCCCAAAAACTTATACTCAACAATGAGGACTTTTTCTCCCTTTCTCCTCTATTTCCAAAATTGTTCAATGAAAATCATAAACTATTCTCGTCCAGGTTGCATTCATAAAAATTGTGTCTCATGCCCTAACTCCATAGGTTCAATAACCTCCACGAAATATCAGGATGTAAGATTGTTGTAGAATATTTACCTCCAATGAACATTTGTCAAATGTGACCCCGTGGAAATGTGAATTGGACATAAGAATTGACCCCTCCAAACTTAAATAAGGCCACCCTTAAACAACACACGCTAAGAGTTGACCACTTAGTGTGGCTGGTGTGGACCCATTCCCTCTGCCAGCATCTGTTCCGTTTGTCCCATTTTTGTTAGCATTCAAATTCAAATAATTCTCCTACGTATTAAGTATGGTGGATTTGGTACGTGTTTGGTGACAACTTGGAGCAGTTGCAGTAGATATGGTGGGGGTTATTTGCACCCCACATCCCCATCACCTGACATACCCCCTACGTGAATCCTTCCCTTCTACACCTGTCACCATCACCGTGGGGAAGTTTTTTTTGTTGTTTTTATGTTTGGTTGTATTTTTGGATGAATAGGCTTTCTCTATTAAGTATAAATATTAAAGTACATATTCACAAAAAAAGGTCGGGGGATACAAGATCACTCCACGAGAGTCACATGGTAAGATGCTAGAGTCAAAAAACAAAGTTATTCATAAAAAGAAATCCTCAAGTAGCCAAAGCAGAGGCAGCCAAGGGAGAAGGATCTGGATCATCTTTCTTGCCCCATACATCAGTAGGGTCAGGAGTTGGGTCCTACACAGACCACCCATCTTCAAGGTGTTTGTCTTCTTCTCCTTCCTCTCGCTTAGGAGGCAAAATTGCCAAGCGTGGTGGGGAAACTTGGAGGTGGTGGTAGAAGGTCACCCAGAGCCATCACCAAAAAAGGATCCAAAGTCACAAGAGCAGGAGAAGGCCACCCCGAGGTAGAGAAATGCATCATCTCTCTCACCAGAGGAGTGGTGGGGAGCCTGGGACCATAGGGTCTAAGAGCATCGAGCGGAGGAACTGCGGCCACAAGGTGGAGTGCGGTCGGTAGAGATATAATCTAGCGGTAGTTTGGCAAATGCACAAGGGGCATTGCCTCAATGCTAGAGGAGCTCCTGTAAGTGGCCCACCTCCAAAGCCACTTTGTCAGTTTGTCCCTAAATTTGCATTAATACATTATTACAAATGCAAGCTTTAGCATAAAGCGAGACATTAATATCCAAAGAGTTGTAAGTAAAAAGAACTGCATTTCTATCTTTCCAAAGAGTAAATAGGATCTCCATTTTGAAAGCATTCCATATCTGGGAAAACTTGGAGGGGATTCTAGGCAAATCGTTGAGAAGAGCCATATGCCAAGAAAAGGGCTCGGGATGAAAAGGCCAAAAGAAACCATGGATCCAACTCTAGTACTGTTGAGCTCTTCTACAGAACCAAAAAAATATGCATAAAAGTTTTTGGATGACCACAAAGAGGGCACCGGGGATTAGGAACCCCCAAATGCTTAAGTCTGGAACCCAAAGGTAGCCCTTGAAAAAGCACACACCAAGAAAAGTGTGCAATCTTGGGTTCAGTGGTGCCAGACTAGACAACAAGAAACCTGAGTCTCTAGGAATTCTAAGACGACCACAAGTGCCACTACTGGTTGAGAATATGGACCATAGGCAAATGAGGAACCAACCAGAGATATTTTGGTTGTATTTTTAAAAAAACCATCTTTACAATTTTTTATTTTTTATAGTGTTACTATTTTTTAAGTTACATTTCTAAAATACTAAATGTAATAAATTAATATTTAATTATATATTTCAATTATTTAATAATAAATTATATATTTAATTTAATTTAACTTTTACTTTACCTATTTTAAGATATATAATATATAAATTTTTTAATAATGTTATTTTTTAACTTTTTACTTAGATATATAGATAAATAGTAGTTTTTATTATATATATATATATATATATTAAATTATATATTTAACTTTTTAATAATAAATTATATGTTTTAAATTTTGAAAAAATAAAATTTGGGTACGCTAGGGGTCAGGAAGGGGCAAGCTGAGGCTCCTAGGGGGAGAATCCAAAGCCCACAACTAGTCCTCCCTCTTAAACCCGGGAGGTAGTCAAACCCAAGACCAACGGGGAACAAACCCACCACCCAAGCAAACTCACCTACCCATGTGGGCTAAAACATTGTTATTTATTTTAATAGTTATTATATTATTACATTAATTTTAAAAATATAAGAAGATTTTAATAAGTATAATTATATTTGAATTTATATATTTAAGTTTTTTATTCATAAATTATATGTTTAATTTTTTTTTTGAAATATTTTTATTTATTTTAATAATTATTATAATGTTAAGATCGAAATTAGTATAATAGTATTACATAAATATAACATCGTAACGAAAATTTCAAATTAATTGTGTTTATAGGTAAGATTTAAATTTATTTTTTCTAATGTAAACACATATTTTATCATCTAACTTGTATGTGCATTATAATGGAGAAGATGCTCTAATTTTAAAATAGATTTAAAGTGCTCAACAATTAATACATTAAAGTATAATACACTACAATGATCATCCATATAAATATCATAATTGATTGAAGTTCATTTCATAATTTACTTACCATATCCATGTGCATTGTATCCATTATCGTTATTGAGAAATAAACTAGCAATGATTAGGAAAATTTCCAAGAAAAGGTGCACCAAAAGGCAAGAGGAATTCTAATTTGAACAACTCCAAAGGAATAAGTACACTTATATAGAAAGAATACATGAATATCATGAGTGGAAAATAGGAAAGAAACAGACGTCCATATTTTTCTTAATCAATCATATCTCTAATCATATCTCAACAAAACATATTTTTAATAATGTCCATGAAAAGAGTTCTTGAAATAGACTAAAGAATATTTCACCTTTCAAGAAAGGAAATCAATGTTGAGAGGAGCAAGTGAGGCTAGGGAAAATTAACAATAATTCTATTACATCAATCAAGATCCGCATACAATAATTTGTCCCTAGAAAATGAAATCCATCTTTCAATTGGGTTATACTCGAATTATAAATTTTATTGGCTCCTTTCCTCCAAAATTAAAATGAAAAATTAAATTGAAAATCATTTAAGATATTTTTATAAACTAAAATTCCTTTCAAGAGGATCCTTTCTAGTATAATTCCTAATTAAAGGGAAAGGGATAGTGCCCGTAATGCAAGACCAAGGATTTCAAATGGTGTAGGCCTCTTCTTTAAAAATGGTCAATTGTTTTGATTTGTTAGATCTTAAAATCCAATAAAGTTCAATATATTTAGAATTTATAGTCTTCTTCAAGAATAGTGGTAATACACAATCTTCAAGTAGATTGACATTTCACTAAAAAAATGAAATATTGGATGAATTAATTGTGTAGGGAGTTTTAAGGATTTATGCAAGGGTATGTATAAGGAGAGATTTGTCCAAATGCTAATCAAATGCAGAATTTCATATAGGTAGCTATAATTAGTTTATAAGAATTTAGGTAAAACCAATATTTTGTAGGCATTATAAATTAAAAAATTCATTGCAAAAATAAGTATAGATAAAATATCCCACAATTTTTTTTTTATGAAGTGATATAGAAAAGAGTTAGCCAAGCTTGAAGAATAAAAAATCAGCACAATACAAATATTAAAGGAAATAATGAGACTATAAATACTCTACAAAAACTATTTGATCTATGAAGTAGTGTCATCAAATATAGTAGCATTGGGACTATTAAAAGTTGCTTGCTTATTTTTGTTTGGATAATAAAGTTGAAAATTTCTCCTTTTTCATATATATGGAAGAATGAAATTGTCTTTATCTTTCTTTATTGGTAAAGAACAAGAGTTATCACAAGAGCCAAGGACTAAGGGGTATCCATTCTTCCAAATTCACTTGAGGCATGATCTCTACCACATCTGTTTTCAAGATGTCGGAGCCATGCACTTAGCAAGACTTGTTACTTGGTGGGTTCATTAAGAACCATTCGACTTCACCATTAGATCAAGGTCCCATTGACTACAGTTAATAAATTCAATCCTTATTTTCATAAGAAACGTCTATTTAATGTAATCAAGTCAAAACTGCAGGGATAGCATCCACTTTCTTCTTTAGTTGATCGGATTGCTTTACTAGTATATTGAAGATTTAGAACTATAAGTAGTAGTGACATGAAAAGCATGGCTAGAATATTTATGTTTACTTGATGCATTTAATTTGTTTCTTTTGGAGGCCTTGTAATTTAATTAATATGTTTTTTTGCTACCATCTCATTCTCTAAGATTTTTTATAGAGGATTTGTAAGAAAATAAAATTAAAATTGTTGAAACCCCACGAGGGAAGGTTCAATATAGTTTCAGGGCAGAATTCAAAATATAATGTTTCTTGATTGTTGCAAAATAGTAATTTAGGTTACATATGACGGGGTTGACTAGTAAGAAACAATCCTTATGGTAAGAAAGAGAACTTGGATTGTTATTTACAAAGTAAAAATAAAAGACGTATCTAATAGTGAAAACCTCCCTGAGGCACCTGAAGGTAAGATACTTGATATATTGCCTAATTACTTTCAAGAGAAATCATCAGTACTGATTGAACCTACACAACCAATGAACATTGGAAAAAAAGAAACTTCACATATAATACATGTGGCTCAATCCCTATCAGCAGAAGAATTGAAAGAGTTTATTGATTTCTTCATATAGAAAAAGAACAACTTTGCATGGACATAAGCTAATATGTTGGGTCTAGATCCTAACCTTATAATGCATCATCTTTCTATTACTCCTAGAGTCAAAACTATCAAACAAAAACTTTGAAAAATGCATCCTCATGCTCCATTGCTTGTTAAAGTTGAGCTAGAGAAATTACTCAAAGAAGGATTCATTCGAGAAATTGATTATGCTGAGTGGATATCCAATATTGTACCTATTTCAAAAATTGATAAATCAATCCGCATTTTCACAGACTTGAAAGACTTAAACAAGGCATGCCCAAAAGATGATTTTCCACTGCCTAACATTGACATGATAGTGGACATGACTACTAGTTATGAAATGTACTCTTTAATGGATGGATTTTCCGGCTACAACAAAATCAAATCCACACTTGAAGATCAATAGAAAATAGCATTCATATGTGTGTAGGGAGCTTTCTGCTAGAATGTCATGCCCTTTCGCTTAAAGAATGCAGGTGCTACCTATTAAAGAGTTGTAACTATAATCTTTCATGACATGATGCACAAAAACTTGGAAGACTATGTTGATCATAACCTGGTCAAATCTATGAAAAGATTGATGCATCTCTTAGAATTGGGTCTAATCTTAGACAAAATGGAAATGCCACCTCCAAAAATTGGAAGTCAAATGCAAACTCTACAAGGGAAGCTCCAATCAATAAGACACTTCATTTCTCAGTTAGTAAATAAAGCTCAACGATTCATGAAAGCCTTATGAAAAGGAGTTACATACAATTGGGATGAAGAATGTGAGCAACACCTGAAAGAGATCAAGGAATATCTTTCCAATCTACCTCTTTTGATGCCACTGATTCAAGGAAATCCTTTGATTCTCTATATATTGGCTACTGACACATAACTGGGGGAACTTTTGGCTCAATAGGATGAGAACAACAAGGAACGAGCTATATACTATATCAGCAGGACATTGGTGTCTTATGAGATGAACTACACTATGATTGAGAAATCTTGTTTGGAAGTAGTCTTCGCTTAATAAAAATTGAGACATTACATGCTGGCACATTCCATCAAACTAGTTGCTAAGATTGATCATCTAAAATATCTTTTAAGAAAAGAAACACTCACAAGGAGATTCACTAAATGGGTTATGATACTCACAGAATTTGACATTGAGTATGTAGAACGCAAAGCTATAAAAGGACAAGTCATTGCAGATCAACTCGTTGGTGCCCCGCTCGAAGATAATCAACCTTTGAACATAGAATTTCCAGATGAATCTATAATGCATCTTACTTAGTGATCCTAGAAAATGTTCTTTGACGAATCTTTTACTCAATAAGGTTTTGGTGTTGGGATCCTTTTTATCACCCCTCAGAGATACTCGATTCCAAAGTTGTACAAGATCCTTTTTCCTTGTACCAATAATATTGTAGAATATGAAGCCTTGGTGAATGAAATCAAATTGGATATTGAATGGAAAGTTATTGAGCTAGTTTATAAGAGTTAACTTCTATTTGTTTTAGAGTAGTTTTAAGGAAAAAAAATTGAAAAATATTTATACATACAGGATTGATCATTTAATTTTGAGTGTTTGTTGATCATTTAAAATATAATTTATGCTTCATTTATAAACATAATCAAATGTCACATATCTTGAAATGGATTACAAAATTAGTCAAGAAAAAATTAAATAAACACTAACCATATGCAATAAGATCATGAAAACATTGCACATCTCACTATAAGGGCTTGAATAGTAGAGGATAGGGCATCTCCCATCTCACTATAAGGGCTTGAATAGTAGAGGATAGGGCATCTCCCACCCATCTTGAGCATATTGAAAACACAAGGGAACTAGAAATCCCCATCTAACTAGCATAGGCATGAGCATGGTGTCATACTATTTATTCAAAGTAACTCTTTTTATTCACATATATTGAGGAGATATAATTACTATTAGATAAGGTGTGTAGACCTATTTTGATCTTACATTTATTATAAATCTACTCATCAGTCAACCAATTTAATTCTAAAAGTCTTCGTATAGGAGTAGAACAATAATATCATTGAGTTTAAAATTAGTGTCACATAAAATAGTTTGATTGTTTCTATGACCCACTTATAATAGATATGCATTTTCTAGATTTTCCAACCAATTTTCCTTTTCTATGCCTTATAAAAGAAATAAAGAAAATATATTTTCACATAGAAAAATATCATCGAATTTTTAAACACCATGTTAGAATGCAAACAACATAGAATTGGGTATCTTCATTTAGTTCTTGATCATTAATCTATCCATCATTTATATAATAATTCTACATTAATTAATAAAATAAATTCTAAAATTGTTTCAACAAAATGAAATAATTTTTATCATTTCTAACCTTTTCTTGAAGCATAATCTCTTCAGTATCCCATGTAGAAGATTCGAGAACTTCACATTTTCACTATGTATAAATTGCAATAATTTTTGACTTTTCATCTTCACTTTCCTTCCTACAGTTCATGTTATTAGAGGTATTCACTGAAAATTTGGTGATCATATTTATTTTATTCTTGATAACGTGTTTATTAAAATAGACTACAAACTATTAGTGATAGCATTGAAAATATTTTGAAAAGAAATTCGGTAATTTTTCCATTCTAAGAACTAAAATAGGAAGTAGAAAGATTCTAGTGCATGAAAGAAAGGCTACATAGAGCTGTTATGAGCTAAATGGTGCATAAAAAAGTCTCCACATTTTGATTTAAGAGAATAAATTTGTTAACCGATAGTTGTTTTTCAAGGCATCTATGTCAGAAAGAGTCAAAGACACAATTGAGAATGCAGATTACATTTGTAGTGAAGTGAAATGCTGATTAATTCTAGCAAACTCTAATTTAGTAATTTTGGACATCAAATTGTGAGAAAATCTATTAAAAGGAAGTGAAAAGATGGAGATAAAGGCACGTTGTTAGAACCTCGTATGCAAGGAGAAACTATTAAGAAGTTGAAGTTGTTAAATTAGTAGTAGTATATTGCGTCAAATGATCAAGTGATTGAATGAGGTAGGGCTTGCATTCTAAGTCTTTTGAAGATGATATTAATCTATTTTCAAATATATAGAATTTCTTGAAATTTTTAGTATTAATTTTTTTTTTAAGTTAGAAGGTCATATTTTGGAGGAGCATATTTAGATTCTAGGGGAAGAGTACTAGTAGTCATTATAGCTAACTTCGCATATTCACAAATATTAAATGGTACATCAGATTTTGACAATTGTTTTTAGTTATCTTCATATGGGACATAACTTCTTATAGCTATTGTTCCGGCTTCTGGCTAGTAACGATACACACTATGGGATCAATTATGCGCACAAATGTCAAAAAGTACACATTTCAAAGTGTCACTTGATACCTAATTAAAGATGTTCTAGTAACCGTCTAGTCAAAATTGCCAGTACCCAATAGTTTTGCACAAATGTTCCAATAGTGGTGCACAAATGGGCCAATTATGAACAAAATTTGACAAAAAGTGATCCTCTATTGGTACATGTGAAATTTATTAATGGGCTTTTCAAAAATTGGAACTATGACGGCTATTACAGGGTCACTATGACAATAAGTGTGTGGTTATTGGAACTATGATGGCTACTGGTGCTCTTCCCCTATATGTGTCTTAACATGCTTCTTTTCTTTATGTTTTTGTTTAATTATTTTCAATGGCCATGTTTGAAGAATCTTTTTTCACCAAAAATTTCATCATTTACATGCACGATTGCAAATACAAAGGGTCTTTGAGGCTAAAATAAATGGAACACATAATTGTAAAAGGGGGAACAAGAAGCAATGGAAGATATTTTTCTTCTCATACAAATAGAAGAGTATTATATATTTTAAGAGACTGATTTTTCTATTATATGTTGGGACTCTTAATGGCATGCAAGTGCTAACTTTTTTCTCTCCATCTATACAAATTTCTAGAATGCCACAAGTGGTACACACTATTGTGGTCTACCCTATAAATCTTAAGGATCAATGTACACTTCACAAAAGTAACATGTGGCTTGTTTTGAGTTGATAAGTGTAGATACCTCAAAATTAATCATTTATTTCCAATTCATATTTAATAAGATAAATTTTTAATTAATTATTCTCATGAATCATCATTATTTCATATTTTTGTCATTAATTAAATAATTTATTATATAATTAATATCCATTATTTTAATTAGTTAAATAGCTTATTGTTCTCACACTTTTTCCCTAAGATTAATTAATCGACTCAAAATAATTAAATAACCTTATTGCTCTCTAGTTTCTCTTGCATTGATTAAGTATTTAACCTTCATTAGCCCCTACTAATGTTTCTTTTATTTTACAATTCCTGAGATTTCAACCTTGCCATCATGTGACAGATTTCTAAACCCCTTTTAATGCTTCCACATGTGAGCATTCCACCTCAAACCACTCACTTGCTCCCACTTGTGTAGCAACCCTACTTATTACACTTATCCTAACACAACCACCATACTCCTCACATATATAGTACTCACATGTGTGAGCACACAAAGATCTTACACTCTAGGATAATTAATAAATAAATTCATTTCCTCCATTACACTTCTCACAATGTTAAATAATTAATCCGTAAATCTTCTTTTGTCAAATCCATCATCTTTACATCCTTGCTCTTAATTTTCTTGACCAAAAATATATAAATAGGATGCTATTTTCTTCATCCCATGAAACAATATCCTTATACTAAATCTATGCTACTCTTTTGAGAAATAATTTCATTCTTTTATTGTTCTAATTAGAGAAAACTAGAGAGGCCAGAACCTTTACATAACAACCATAATGCTAATACCAAGGATCTCACGAGGAGTGAGAGCACCCATAAAGAAACTATCTAACAAAAGGAACCAACTAACAATAGAGAACTAAACCAAAAACTAAAGGACACCACAAAACCTATGTAACCCATCAAAGACATGAACCAATGGTCTACGTGGTGGGGGGTTTTTCAACTTGCTAGTTTTGGTGAACTGCTTTCACTTTCTCAAAAAAGATAGTCTTTTGTTTGAACCTTTGCCCAAAGAGATAGTAGGGGACTCTAGAGTAGCATTAACCATGGATTCAACATTATCTAATGTAATGGTAGAAGTCAAATCTAGGTAGGTCTTCCTCTTCATCTGCTTTCTATCAATCTCCTCTTGGATGGCTTGTAGAAAAGCTAATTTTTTTCTCTCTATTTCAGTGTCAAGGGTCACCATCTCATCCAATTTCCTTTTAAGATTATCCTACTACCCTATAGTTATGAAATGACCCTAGAGTTGTCTCTTTCCTATCTTCCCTCTAGTTCACCTAATCACTATGAGCCTTAATTCCCTCCTCCATAACATCCCATTTCTTAAGTTTCTCCATAAGATCATTGGCTGCAAACAAGACCCTTGTTAGAATCAACGATCCAAGGAACACTAAGAGAGGGGGGGGAATCATTTTTCTATAATTTCAACTTAGTTATCCAGATCTATAAACCACTTAACGCAAATTAAGAAAAATACAATTCAGAAACACAAAGCAAGGAACAACAACACCATAACAACAAGATTTCTACATGGAAAAACAATTAAGAGAAAAACCATGGTGGGATTCAAACCCACAATATTGGTATGCTCTGTTAGAAGTATAAAAATATTACAAAAGGCAATGCACATGCATTCTGGCACACTGCCAGGAGCTCACTGCTGAGATTACAAGCAAGGGCAATGACCCCGGAAGGCTCATTGCCTTACAAATATTTATAAGAGATTACAATGAAGTTTCAACTATGAAGTAGCATCTGCAATTGCCTGGATATATTTTTGATTAAGCAAAAATATTGAATCTCACTCAATTATGCAACACTGCTCTACTCATATATTTTGCTTCAAACCGGAGCACAATTCTAACACCTGCGCATATGGAACAACACACAATTGCTCATACACACTTCACAAACTACCACCACACACAAAAAATACCCATTACAATTGATCTTATATATCCATATCACAAATTAATAACCATTTCATGTCAGCTTCAACGTCATGCCACAAAAGATGAAACATGTAAATGAGTCATCTCAAATCCACCTTTAAAGAATATGCGGACCAAAATAAAATATTCACATGCTTCCCACATGACATCTAATCAACCTCGAATATGAAAACAAGCAACAAAATCAATCCGCAAGATCCACAAAAGCAAATCACTACATGCTACGGTTGTTATACACTGCTCATACCAAAAACATGATTGCCGGATCTTCTAACTTGCATGAAACTCATCATTAGAGGACACAATCTAGGAATTAGGCATATTACATGACCATAAGCCTTCTCTGAAATCTACATAGCAAAATACAAAACCAAAATAATTCGCTAATCAAAACTGTTCACTACTGAATATCCTACTCTGCTAACCGAACCTCACTGGACTCAAACATTCTTCACTCAATCTACCAAAATGATGAAAACATGAAGTGCGGATATCAAAAATAATACGAATTTCCATTAATGACAACATCTGAACATACTTGCAGTGTCTCTTGCCAACAATCTCCCCCTTTGGCATTAATGGCAACACTTAGTGAAAATGACTAAGTGTCGGAACAAAACCAAAATATACACACTACAACCAAAAATTTCTTTTCTGGATTTAGGAAAGGAAAATTTTCCCTAAGATCAACATTTTTCACTTAACTACTCTCCCCCTTTAACATCAATAGAAAAGGTAGAGTGTCGAAAATGAAAAAAGCTATGTACACAGTCCTTTTATACTCACAAAAATTTGAAGATGTCAACATAAGAATTCTTCATGGAATTTAGGTGACTATTCCAAATTTTCTTGAGACTCTCCATGATAGTTATGAGCCCACTAAGCAAGTATGCAAGTGCCTCTACTAATCTAAGATCACATGGCTCAGACGATTTCATGGTAGCTTGGGCATTTTCCAATCCACTAAGCATAATATCCATCTTAGGAGAAATAAGGCTCCTGAGTTCACAAACTCTATCAACTATCTTCACCTTTTCACGATTTAGACTCCTAATCTTCTCAAGCAAAGATACTACTTGTTCTTCATGACCGCTCAAGGGGATTGACAGGGGATCAAATGACTAAGATAATTGATAAGTTGATCCTCATGCTCTTTAATATTTCTCTCAATATCTTGAGTAAACTTGAATAGCTTTGAACATGACTTATAGATATTTCCTCCCTCAAACAATGCTTCTTGAACACTTTTTATTCCAACATCCAAAGTGATTTTATTATCAGCAACCATGTTCTCTACTGTCTGAAATCTTCTAGCATAGAATTCCTTGCATACCTTCTCTTCAATAAATTTCTCAAATGATTGAAAGTGATCATCCACAAAATTGATTAGGCTTTTCAGATTACTAGATGGAGTGTCTGACAAGTCCTTCTGAAATGAAGGCATGATAACAATTGTTGGAATCAAGGATCCAAGGAACACTGAGAGGGGAGGGATGAATTAATGTTCTATAATTTCAACTTAGTTATCCAGATCTATAAACCACTTAATGTTGATTAAGAAAAATACAATTCAGAAACACAAAGCAAGGAACAACAACACCATAACACCAATATTTTTATGTGGAAACCCAGATCAGGGAAAAACCACGGTGGGATTCAAAACCACAATATTAGTATATTTTGTTAGTAGTATAAAAATATTAAAAAAGGGAATGCACATGCATTTAGGCACACTACCTAGAGCTCACTGCTCAGATTACAAATAAGGGAAACAACCTAGGAAGGCTCACTACCTTACAAATGTTTTTACAATATTACAATGAAGTTTGAACTGTGAAGAAGCATCCACAAATTGTTGGATATAGTTCCGATTAAGCACAAAACACTAAATCTCACTCAATTCTGTAACAGTGCTCTATTTTGATATTCTGCTTCAAACTGGAGAACAATTCTAACATCTGTGCACATGGAACTATGCACAATCACTCATACACACTTTGCACACTACCACCACACAAAAAATACCCATTACAATTGGTCTTATATATCCGCATCACAAATTAAGAACCATTTCATGTTGACTTCAATAACACACCACAAAAGTTGAAACGTGGAAATGAGTTAGCTCAAATCCACCTTTAAAGCATATGCAGACCAAAAAAAAAATTTCACACACTTCCCACATGAAAACTCATCAACCTCAAATATGCAAACAATCACCAAAATCAATGATCCACAAGATCTACAAAAGAGAACCACTACACGCTACAACTGCTATACACTATTCATACCAACATGATTATCGGTTCTTCTAACTTGCACAAAACTCATCACCGAAGGACACAATTCAGGAATTAGACATATTACATGACCACAAGGCTTGTTTGAAATCCACATAGGAAAAATACACAACCAAAATAATTCACTAACCAAAACTGTTCACTATCGGATATCCTGCTCTACTAACTAGACCTCACTAGACTGAAACAATCTCCACTCAATCTACTAAAATGATGAAAACATGATGTGCTGATATCAAAATTGATGTGATTTTCCATCAATGACAACATCTGAACATACCTACAATGTCTCTTACCAACAATCCTTTAATCTATATCTTCCATTGCCCAACCAAAATCTCTAGCATCAGCCTTAGCCAATGTCTCCAATCTATTGATTTTCTTCTTTGTAACATTAAGATGGGAAAGGAGCCAATGGATTATGGCTTGTTTATTATAAGCACCACACAATTCATTAAACTTCTTAGCATTTTTTGGTAAATCTCACTTTCGAGGGGTATTAATAGGGGAGGGAAGAGTGGAACCCAAAGAAGGCATATAATGGATTGTAGATTTCACATTAGGGTTGTCCTAAATCCACTTAAATCCCGTGGACCAAGAGAAAGTAGATTCATTAGAAGTAATTTCCTCAGCACCCAACACCACAAATTTTATTTCTTTGATAGGAGGGGCATGGCAGTTCTATTTGGTAGAACGGTTAGGATTGGTGAGCTGAGGCTGAAAGGAAGCACACCAAATGTAGACCAGGGTGGTGCAAAGGAAACCAGAGAGAAAATCTAGGGCCAGCATAATCTACTAGTATAGCCAATGATAAGGTGATGGCAACAAAGAGCCAGGGGATGCAAAGACCAGAGCATAGTCAAGGTTGAAGCGACATCCATGAGAAGTAGTAAGGCTACCAAAAAGTGAAGTCAACGATTAGGATGAGATAGTGATGGATGTGGACAAGACTCGATTTACGAACCCTGCAAACTATGGATAGGGTACGATGGGGTGTGAAATCTATAGACATAGCTAAAATGGCTCCAAAACTACAATGTTGTACAATACAAAACCTTCATGTTATGCACAAAAAAAAAATTAGAATAGGCTCAGAATGGCTGCAAGGATCGGCAGAAGCTTTGTGGCCACTTTTCCCCCTTTATATAATACAAAGTTTATTCTTGATACATGATAATTTAATCAGGGATTTTTTGGAGCCATAATAGCGACAACCGAAATCTACAAAGCCCCCCACAAACAAACAAAAAAGTTCTTTTTTATACAAAACTTTTCAATTAATAAAAAAATTGTAATGATATATGATTTTGAAATGAAATTTCTTAAAAATTTAAATATTTTTTTAGTGTTTTTTTTTTAAAACAAATGGTACCCATGAACTAGGCCAGTAGGCCATATGGCCTGCCTGTTACAAAAAATTTGCCTCGAAAATGACTTTTACTTAATATAGGCAAATTTATAGTCAAAATTTATGGAAACAACCTTTCGAATGCAATGGTGAGCTTAGATTTTACATGGATCCTCCCAATATGTTTTTCTCCTTAGATCTAAAATATGTGAATCTATAAATGCACCAAGATCTCTCCAAAATGACTACGCAATGGCTCTTTAATGGCGTTGATACCATGTAATAATTTGCCAATAATAACCAAGATCTAGGAGCCAATTAATAGTGCAACACAAGATAGAAAAAGATAGATAAGAACAAATTGTATTCTCATCAAGATGAAAAAATCGATCAACCATACAATGTAGATTAGCCTTCTTATAAAGGAAAGGCCACATGGAAATGAGAGAACACAATCATGACATGTGGCTCAATGAGATACAAGGGTAGGTAGGGATAGGTAGGAGAAATAATAGAATATTCCACTAAAGATGAATCACCCACCGAAGGTGGAATGTGATAACAAGATAACACCAAAAAAGGTGGAATTTCTCCTACAACCCTATTTCCTAGATGCACACTTTTGTAAGTGTCTTATATGCAAATTATAATGAATGCATTAACCTAAGTCAACTTAAGTAAAGTATAATTATGAGACAATTTACACCATCATCAATATTATCATCCTTACTATGGGTGTGGCATAGCTCCTCAAATTCATTATTTTCCTTGTGATAGCTTTCTAATTTTCCTTGGACAATATTGTTTATACATATGTTATTTGCATTGGATTGGTTACTTTTATTGGGTTAGTTAAATTGGTTATATTTTTACTTATGTTTTAAAGGTTCATGAGATTGGAGGCTTATACAAGGGAATAATGGTTTCAATTTCTTGTTTGAGTTGTAGATTTGGTTAATGAAATCTTAGTTTTGACTTTGGTTTTGGCATGAAAGACCCTCTTTCTTTGGAGCATTTTTCTCTTTGTGTGAGTTAATGCATGGGTTGTTTAGATTAAGAGACTCGTAGATTTTTGGATTAGGAACAAGATTAGTATGTATAGATGGAGGGTCTAATTGATGCATGAGCATCCTGGATAACTTGACTATAGATCGTACTACATTAAATAGATTGTATCTATATAAAAACATTCAAATAGCATGACAAGTCTACTACAACATGTATCAAGGTGGACATACATTAGGGATTTATTGTTCAAAAAATTTCTTCACAATTACTTTTATAGCTATCCAACAACTTTAAAAAAAAAACCTAAAAGAGATAGCATGTGGAACCATTTTTCACATTATGGAGCCTACATGACACAAAACATGATAGATATGGGGAAAGGCAACCCCCAAATGAATCTGCACCCCTCCACCTTAAGTTTTATGACCCCTTCATCATCTTAGAGATGTCATTTACATTTCACAAGGAATATGACTTGGTACCTAATGGAAGTCAATGTGGATCACCCCTAGTGCTTAGAGCTAGTATTTAAATATCTTCTAAGATAAGTGAAAGTTATCTTTCCTATTTTTGGAGTTAGGAGTTTGAGAATTAGGATTCATTTCATTTTGTCATAAGCCTATGGCATCCTATATGCCTAAATGTGGAGCCAATAAAGCCTAACATATTATTCATATGAGAGGGTCTATGGGAATGTATGACCTTTGTTACAATCAATAAAATTGCATGTACCTTAACTATGCTACTTATTGTGTTGATTCCCATTACAAGACTAGACAGTCCAATCTGGACCCACCATCCTTGACTACCTCAAGTGGTATTAGAGTAAGATTAAAATCCTTTAAGAGAGTGTATAGATTGTTGACTTGAGGAAGACTACACTATTGTCAACCAAGCATCAAATTGAGGTAGTTACAATATAGAGTCAAATTGCCAAACTAAGGTAGCCACACCTAATCCAAAGAAGAGATGTCATAACAGAGAATGCCAGTGATGGCTAATGTCACTGAAAAGGTAGAAGAGATGATGGAAATAATGAGAAAAATAAAGAAATTATTGGATGCCATAGAGGAGGATTAGAGAAAGGGCATAAAGTCTAAATTAGAGGAGGAGAGTGATGATTTAGATCTAAGGATCTAGGAGCGGAATGAGTAGAGTCAAGAGGAAGAAGAATAAAACCAAATAAAAATGATAAAGGCTATCGACAGAAATGGGAAAAGACCTAAGATAGAGAACCCTAGCTATTTTAAAATCTTGAATTTGGAGGAACTAATTGACTAGATAAAAGAGATAGAAGAATACTTCGACTATGATCAGGTTAAAGATCTAGAGTGGGTTAGGTTTTCCAAAACCAAGCAGAATGTACATGTTTCCATCTATTGGAAAGAGGAACAATTAGATAGAAACAAGAGAGGAAAGGATGGTGGTGAATTTGAAGAGTCAATTTATTCCTATTGATTATGAACTTTGAAGATGTTGAAGAAACTTCAAAACTTGTGGTAAATGGAGAATAAGACAACAACCCTCATCATGATGGTAATATGTAATGTCCCCTACTAAGTTTAGGCTCGTTTTAACCATAATTAATCCATCTCAACATACTTATGACTTAAATTAAATTGATCAGGGGATAAAAATATCTTAACATGAATCCAATTAGTGACAACATAATCTTCTTTTTGATATTGAATTGATAATTCAATCTAATTTAGAACCTCGGTTTTACTTGTTCTTTCAAATTACTATAGATAGATAGATAGATAGATAGATAGATGTAGACACCTAAGATTGTCCTACCTTAATTAAATAAATATTTTATTTATTTAATTATTTTATCCTAAGCCTTCTATTAATTAAATAGATTTTTATTTATTTAATTAATTCATTAACCCTCTTCTAGTTTTTCCTTATTTAAATAAATATTTTTTATTTATTTAAATTATTTTTTCCCTAAATTAAATAAATATTTTTATTTATTTAATTGGTCTCACTTCCTCTATTAATGAAATGAATTTTTATTTATTTAATTAATTCATTATCTTTTTCTCTTCATGGCACGTGTCATTTATCTCTTAATTTTCCTCTACCTACCCCTTTATTATTTGATTATTATTCCTAACTACCCTCTTATCATTTTATAATTTTCTTCTACCTACCCTTTAATCATAACTGAGTATTTATCTTTTTACCTCTTAATCCTATCTCTCCATTTTCTAAAGTGTCTTCTACATAAGAGGATACTTTCATCATTATCAACCCTAATCAAAGCAAGCAAACTAAGCCATCTTTATGCAATTAAGTGACTTCACAACCACAATCCATTCTTTGTTGAGCTCTTGTGCACAGTACAAAAATCTAAAAGCAAATATATCAAGCAAGATCAATGAAGATAGGAGACAATGGAGATCAAACACTACTTGGCATGTGAATGGTATTATTGTTTAGTTTGTTGATTTGTATGTTCTTAGGATTCTTTATTGATGTATGGTGAATGTTTTATTGTAGAACTAGGATTTTTGTTGTGGTTGGATCTTTGTGATTTTTCTATATATATCACTATAGAATAGTTCTTATAAAATATTATAGTAATTATATTATATTATTTTCTATAATTATATTAAATTCTGCATAGGAACATTATCATGCGTATTAAGCACATCCCCATGCATGCCACTAAAAAAAGGATGTTACTACTTGTAACTTAATAACATAATAACAATTTGGATATGATCTTATCAATGGCTACCTGATATGTATATTCCCTTTTTGTTCTGCCATTTGAATCTTCTCTTAATTCACAATCTTTGTATTTATTGATGTGTCTTCCATTATTTTCTTTCCCTTCCTCCATCCTCTCCCAACTTGCATCCATTTTTACCTTTACTTATACCACTGAATCTAAGAGTTTCATTGTTTTACCAAAGGAGACAACTCATATTATGTGCACCCCTCCAAACTTAATCTTTCATAAGAGACATCATATTGAATTAAAAATTGATTAAGTTCTTACTAATTTAGATCACACCATTCTTTTATTATCCTTACTTACATTCATTGAAAACTATTATTATCTCTGCATATAATAAATAACACCTCTTGAAAAACAATGCTGGTGAACTATAATCAATTTACACCCTTTAAGGAATTTGTTAATTTCTCCTTAAGATCGCACCCTCTCCTTCAATGGGGCCTACTTAAGACAATCTATTCTTTTGTCTAATTGCTTCTAATGAATGGATCACTTCTTGTGTAAATTTTTGGTAATTGTTGAAAATGATCCTTTTCCATTGCTCTCAATTTGTTATTCATTTCCATTTCTTATTGCTAACTTGAATGCACAATGATCCCCTTATTTCCTTTCTTCTTCACCAATTTAATTTTTATTTTCCTCCATTGCCCCCTCCCTTTCCTATCTTCCCTTTTGATGCTTTATAGGAGTAAGGGAGGGTGGTGACTCAAGGAAGGGTTGCCACTATTTAAAGGAGGCTGAGTTATTCTTTATTATTAATTAATTAATAATAATATCAAACAAATTTTAATAAATATTAATTAACTAATAATAATATCAAACAAACATTAATAAATATTAATTAATTAATAATAATCAAATATTAATTAAATAATACTATTTAATAAATAAATAAATTTTAGATAATTTTTTATTGATAATTATTATATTAATTAAAATAATAAATGTTTCATTTAGTATATATAACAATAATAGCCCTCATCATGATGGTAATATTCACCTTCTATCTAGCTGTAGTAAGAATCTTCCCTATGATGTTTTTCATCCTTCCAATGAGGCTTGCACCCTCTACTTTGTTTAGTTTATGACTTATTCTCATTCCATTGAGACTAGACTTGTAATCCTCTTATATTGGCCTCCCAACAAACACTCTTCTCTCTTGGCTCCCTTTTCATCTACCTTCACTGCATACTAGGAGGCCCCATGGTGGTCTTCCAAACTAGGCTTAATCCCTCTTAGATGTTGGTTATGAGTCCATTGATGATTATTTTATGTCTGGTCTTGATGATTATTTTATGGAACTCTTCGGTGCATTACTAATTGGAAAGCTCACTTCGAGTAATACTATCATGCACTTGGTTTTGTCAATATTGTTCGATTTGAGCCTTCAATTAGGGCTTCAAAGGTCATAAATCTGTAGAATTTTGCAGAGATTGGGAGGAGATACATAGAAAGCATGTTCAATAGAACATATTAGGGTTTGATCAAACATATTAGGGTTCGATCAAACATATATTTTATTGAACATGCTTGGCACAATTTTTTTTATAATGACCATGTTCGATAGAACATGGCCTATATTAATGGCTAACATTCAACAGAACTCCTTGTCGGCTAAATTTATTTTTAATGGACGATTGCATATAGATATATGTGTTTTTTTCATTTTTTAGAAAATAAAATTGAAGGATAATTCACGTATTTTATAAAGAAGATATTTTGTAGAGAATTTTGTTGGTGTGGAATTTTCAAGTGGCATGTTTTCAAATGAAGGGGATGGAAAATAAAGGACAAGGGTAAATAAGACTACATGAAAGTATTCATCTGATATGGAAGAAAAACGTCATGAAGAAGAATTGGCAAGATATCACTTAAATAAAATAGGTATTCATCTTTAAAATTTATAATTCATCAACCCAGTTAAATTTGGTGTGAATAATTTGAGCTCACTTGTCAATCATAAACAATTTCAAATATAGCCTAAAGAGTTTGAAAGTAATCAAATTATAAAATATAATAGAAATAGATGGAATTTTCTCCATGTTGAAGAGAGATGCATGCTTATATTTTAGGAATATAATTTTGGGTTTCTTTATTGCAAGTCTCTCTCTCTACTACTCTCTTTAGGTCTTTTGAGTCTCTCTCTCTCTCTCTCTCTCTCTCTCTCTCTCTCTCTCTCTCTCTCTCTCTCTCTCTCTATGAATGCAATCATTGATAGTCTAAATAGTTTAGAATTAATTAAATTATAAAATATAATAGAAATAGATGGAATTTTCTCCATGTTGAAGAGGGATGCATGCTTATAATTTAGTAATATAATTTTGGGTTTTTTTATTACAAGACTCTCTCTCTCTACTACTCTCTTTAGGTCTTTTTAGTCTCTCTCCTTAAGACTCTCTGTCTAGATCTCTCCTTTTAGTTTTTTTAGGTAATTCTCTCTCTCCCTCTCTCTCTCTCTCTCTCTCTCTATGTCTTTTTAGTATCTTCCCTTAAGATTCTCTCAATATCTCCTTTTAGTCTTTTTAGGATCTCTCTCTCTCTCCCTCCCCCCCCCATTAAGTCTTTGAATGTAATCATTCATATAGATTAGTGAAATGAACCACACAAAATGAATCAAATAGTCTAATATATCAAAGTGGCATGTATTTGAGGCATAGCATGGAGGGGCACTACATCCTATTCCCCTAGAACTAGGCTTACTCCTGGAAGGTTACAAACAAGAACAAGACATGTGCAATATAAAATCTATCAAACTTATCGACACATAAAGAACAATCCTTCAATGCATCGATAATTATAGACCACATCAAATTAACAACAAGGTCTAACAAGAAGAATTCACATGATTCTACTACAATCAACACAAACTTATTCAAATTACAATAAGCACAATGTAGTGATCCTACTTAATTTAGTTCTTAGTCCAAACATTATACAACATCAAGTACATATTTCATGAAAATATAACATGAGATTTCACCTAAGCATTAACACCTAAAACATATAGTTACCATTCTTTGAAGTCAACATTTACAATTTATCATGATCTTCCCTAATACAATATTATAAGATTTATTTTTGTCCAAACACTCATTTCTAACTGTTTCATATACTCAAAGAATTTCAAATGCAAACAATTATATAATCATCTTTTAATCCTTTTATTGATTTATAATCTTATTATTACATAATCACATGTGTTACATTCTCCTTGATGTCCTCCCTTGTACATAGTATCAGAGGTTCATATTGAACATGATAGAAAACAACACTTAACACACAAATAGGACTAGCATCGTCAAACATTAGAATAGTCACCATGAGATTTGTAAAATAGAAAACCCAAGTGGGGAAATTTCATCAATTCAACATTAAATCAAGAAGTGCGTGCAATTTCAACAATAACTTTAGTGTGCACAACAAGTGTCACAAAATAGATAGATAGAAGAGTTCGGTGACTTATTCTAGGCATAAAGTTTATAAATTCAATGCTAGCCCATACAACATATGAAACATCTCATCAAAAAATGCAATAAGTTATCAATTACAAACAAATTTCACATAACTGAGTGACTAAAATTAGCCACAAATGGGGGAGTACCCGCTACACAACACCCAAGGACACAATATCTAGGATGAGCTAGAGAATGTACACCAAACACAACAGACACTCGAATCATCCTATGCTTTATTTTTAAGCAAGATTTATGTAACAATATATACAATCATTTTTATTTTATTTTTTATGTAAGAGAATATATGCAAAGGTGTAACACTTTGATCGTAGGAAAATTGTCACAAACTCATTTCGTAAGTTATAAATTTTGATTTCTATTTTTAATTGTAAAGAACAATAAAATAAAACCTTTAATATTTTACTTTATTACAAAAAGATGTTTTATTTAATTTTACCATTTCTATTTACATTATTATCAAAATTACTATTATTATTTTAATTTCTACCACTAATATTATTATTTTAATTAAGATTAAGATCACTCCTAAACTTATAATCATTATAATTACTAAAATTATTAACTAAACACAATTTAAAATTCTCAACCTTTTGAATAATTTATCCATTTGATACTTAGTAAGAGTATATCTCTAATAAGGTACCAAATAAATAATTCATAACCCCTAATATATCCATTTGAGCTATGTTATTTGTCCACCCCTAAATTCGTCTTCCATTCCCATGCATTAATTATAAACGCCACTTCTTTTCTGCCTCTTTCCTGTCATACACCCTAAGTGAGAGTGCATCATGGAGTCTCATCTAACTGCTATTACTAAGGTTTTGAAGAAAGATGACCTAGAAGGTTGATCTGATTCTTTGTTTTCTGATCTGTTACATTATGACTTTTATTGACTTGTAGAGCAAAATAATCTGGAGGACCTATAGAAATAGATTTATAATTTATATATTATATTTTGTCTTTAACTTTTTGCTGTGCAAAAGTTGATAAGTAGCGATGCTTAATGTAATCGGGAAGACCAGTTATATTGACTGTGCATTTACAATCTGATTACAACAGCAAATGTAATTGGAAGTTTTTAACTAAAAGAAAACAATATTTTTTTTATTTTTTTTTGAAGTATCTAATTCTGCACTTGCCATTCTTACTCAATTAATCACTAGACCAAAAAAAAACGTCTCTTTCTAAAAGCTCATTCTTAGTCTGAATAAATGAGAAGGATGTCAAGATTCAAACGCACAAAGATGCATCAAGTTTAAAAATGTATCGCAAGCTTTGCATTCCATGCATGCTAGACTTTAAAGATTGCATTCCGTGACTATTTCTTAGCTCACATGGGACAAGTTTTCTTTTAAGATTGTTTTAAATTTTAAATATAATGTATTTGCTTTTCACTTCTTAAAAAGATTTTTTTGTTTTTTAAAGGTTATTTAGTTTTGTTAAAATAAAACATGCAATATTTCATATTTGATATTAAAATTTAAAGTTAACTAAAAAGATACATTACAAATTACATCATAAAGGTAGATCATCTCATAATTGAGATACAAAGACACTGAAACATATTGAGTAGGTCCATTTAGCTGCTCACGTGCAAGTCCTCCAAGGTATTCCCAATGGGTGGAAAAAGAATCACCACCCAACCATGTGGAACCCGTAGGCCCACCCCCTATGCTAGGAAATAGACACAAGGCCCCAAACACAAACAAACAAGCTAGGGATGATAAACTAAACATGCATACTTCGAAAAGACAAAAGATATGATAGCATAAGGAAAGAAGGTAGATAACATAACAAGACCATCAAAGGACATCTAAAGAAACTCCAAAAGGGTTTCGCATAAGACAAACACAATAAGAAACTTGTAAGGACAAAGAGAAGAGTGTCACATAGTCTCAACAACTCATGTGGAACTGTGCATTCCTTTTGTGAAGACAAGGTAATGCATGATCTAGCCAGCTCAACATCTCTACAAATGGCTAGGCTTGCTAGCTCAACATCTCAATAAACGGCCAAGCCTTCCCATTCTCATCCTCTGCATATACGAGCACATGAGGCATGAAAGGGGCACATAATTATCTTGTTAATGTGTAACCCAACCCAAAGTTTATTAATATTATCACTTATTACTAAACTCACCTATGGGTTACCCTAGTAGCCACTTCAAGCCCCCAACCCCTGTAGTGAGCCACTCCCCCTAAGTGTACCTATCTTACCTATCACCTAAGGTTCAGGTAAAAAATTCAATCCGAAAATAAATAAATCATCATAGATACAAAATCAGGCTCAGTTTACAAAACTAAATTATGACTTTCATGCAACCTCAAAATTTGCAAATAATAAATAGAACACAATCACAGATGATAAATATAATTTAATCAAACCCCAATTCCCCTAATAATCATTTATAATCAAATTACATAAATAAAAAGTAAAACGAATACCTACTTGAAAAACTCTTAAAGAAAAACAGAGAGAAGTCGATGTCGATAATGAATTTTGAAACACAAAATCTTCTCAAATCGTCAGCCAAGTCTTAAAAACAATCAAGCTCAAGAAATTCCAACCGCATTTCAAATAAAATCTATAAACTCCAAATTCCAGTCCTCAAACTTTCCCCCTAGTTCTTCTCTCCAAAACTTCGAAGAGAAAATAATAATAGTCTCCCCTCAATTCTCATAAAAACTAAATAAATCAAACATAGATTCCTAAATAAAACACACAAAGAAAAAGAAAAAACCCTAAAGCTAAAACATTAAATAAATAAATAATAAATAATATTAAATATATTCTATAAAAATAATTAAATAATATTAACAAATAATAAATCACCAATTATAAATCTTCTATAAAAAGTTGACTCCTCAAAAATCAGAAAAATAATAAATAAGTAAATAAATAATTAAGATATAATTATCGACAAAATAAGACAACTAGTTCCCCCCTAGATCGAACAATTAGTTCCACCTCAAAACAAAATAAATAAATAATAAAATATTCACTTACACAATAATAATAAACAATAAACAATAAATGATAAATGATAAAAAATAAATAATACACAATAAATAATAAAAAGTAAACAATAAATAATACACAATCATTAATAAACAATAAACAATAAACAATAAGCAATAAATAATAAATAATAAATGTTGGCAAGAGACACTGTTCTGATGAAGATTGATGTATGAGAAATGCTTAGGAGTTGTCATTGATGGCAACCCAGTTTAGATATCATATTCGGTAAATATAGATTTGACTTACCGAAAGTTGAATTATTCATTAGGCATAAGTTTGGAAGGTGGAATACGATAACCGACAAAGTATGAGTATAGTGTGTAGATATTGATTTTGGTTGTGTAACTTTGGTTTTGATAATAGAGGTAGTTGATTCAAGGTTAGAGGTAGCTTATTCTTTAATCCTGGTATCTGGTGTTGATTAATGAGTGAGATTTAAGGTCCGGTATCCGATAATCTAGGTAGAACAGAACTATTTTGATGTAATGTTTGGTCTGGGACCTTTGGGATAATTTGACGGATTGGTTTCATATTTGAGGAGATCAGGCTGACATATATGAAGCTCATTATCATTTTTTTTAGGTCCACATATGGATTTGAGGTCGAATTGAGCCAATTCATTGGTTACACATTTCATATTGCGTGTTATGCAGTTTTTGGAAGCCAACATGAGAAATGATTTATTTTGTTTATGCGGATATATAAGATTGAATTGTATGATCATTATGATATTTTAGATGTATAGCAGATGTGTGAATGTTGATGTATGATGAGCGAATGAGCATTAGTATGCAGATTTGGAGCTCCGATATATAACTGTGCAATAGAATTGGGAAGACAAGGAAAACAAACAAAAACAACCAGATTGTGCTTAACTAGAACTATTATTTGGCATTAGTAGATGCTATTCTTCAATTCAGATACTATTGTAATCATTTGCAATCATTTGTAGGACAATGAGTCCTCCGAGTTGTAGCCCTATTTTGTATTTGAGCAGTAACCTTGAATGCAAATGCATTCCTCTTTTTGCAATATTATCATACTCCTGATCAAAGTATAATAGTATTGTGGGTTCAAATACCATCGTGGTTTTTCCCTTTCCAAGTTTCCACATTAAAATTCTGGTGTTATGGTTTTGTGACTAATTGGCTTATGTTTTTGCACTTTACTTTCATTCTTATGCATCCAGTGGGTTAAGAATCGGTTTAACAAGTTTGTAAATTGTAGAACACCGATTCACTCCCCCCCCCCCCTCTCAGTGCTCATTAATTCCAACAATAAATAATAAATAAATTATAAATTGTAAACAATAAATAATAATTAATAAACGATAATCCATAAATCATTTATTAAATATTTTCCAATATTAAAATATATTTATTAAATCAAAATTATTTTAAAGCCACAATATTTACTAATTAAATATTAATTTAATTTACAACACATACACTATAATTAATATTAATAATTACATAAAATGCATCACACTCAAACAAATTATAAAACAGTGCCAATATCTAAAAAAGACTCTCCAATGACATTTGGGTAATTAAATATTGTCCACATGACAAATCTAATGGGATAAAATAAAAAAATAGATAATTTTCCCTAAATTAGGACAATGACTAAGGCTACATATAATTTTGGGCCTTGCACTATCTCTTTTTATCACCATTGGGAATTATAAAGACACGCTTAGACCTGTGGTACTAGCTGGAGTCAATGACTAGTACCTGCAATCCTCACCAATATATGTTGTATACAAACATACATATATGTACATATAAATCTTTAATCCCAACTAGTGATAGTAAATCATGAAAACGTATGGAGCTCACGAATGAGTAATATGAAATCATTCCTATCCCCCTAAACCTTAAGCAAGCAATGCATAGAATCTCACATCATCAATAGTCAAATGATATCACCTGAACATAGATTAATATTGATGTAATGCATTATAATGAATCTTCAAAATAGAATCCATGTCATAAGTATCTCAATTCAAACATCAATATCCAACTCAATGAAATATAGCAATAGTGATGTCTTGAAATGCATAAGCAACATAACATATCCTAACAACAAGGATCACATGAATGTAATCATTCACATAGATCAGTGAAAATGGGCCACACAAAATGAATCAAATAGTCTTATATATCAAAGTAACATGTATTTGAGGCAAAGCATAGAGGGGCACTACATAAAACCTCATATATGTTCATAGTCAAAAAGTCAATAATAGCTTATCACTTTATCCACACTAAGAAATCATAAATAATTTTCTTATTTCATTGAGTAAATTTACCTTTGACTACTGAAGTAAGTAATATTTAAAACTAATCAATCTATTTTAAATGGTTTTCCTAATAAATTTTAAGATATAAATTACTTTAGATACCAAATAAATCAAAATAAAAAAATTGTAATCTAATAAATATCTCTATTTAACCTTTATCCCATATAATCACATATATTATTCTCAAATTATAACAACTTAATAATATACATTTTTTTGTTGTGCAATATACCATTATTTTAAATGATATAATTCAAAACAAATAAAATCGATTATGTCATCCAAAAACTGAAACATCTCATTACACCAAAATTCACCATAATAAAAAGATTTAGAACTACCAACCATATGATTGTAGCGCCTTTCCAATGTCTTAGCTTCCATGGTAAATAATGTTATTGTTTGAACCTTGGCTTTTGACTTGATACAGTTTTCCTTCTCTGCCATGCCATGAAGAACCTTTGAGCAACCATACAATTTGATCTTCTCTACACTCTTAAAATTCCAATAACACTGTGGAACATCTGCAATGCCTCACACTTCATTATTGTCAATATTTTAAGTGAAGGCAGTGCTCTTTCTTCCACTATTGGCAGCTGCTCCAACTTCTCCACCTCTACCATTGAAAATACTTCTAGCTTGGGAAGTGCTCTTTCTTCCTCTGGAAACTTCTCTATGTTGGAGCAGTACATATGGAAGTTTCTGCATGGCCGGTAGTTGTTTCAGTATGTCGCACTCAAACAAGCTAATGTAGCTCAGATGTTGAAATTCACAAAATGAATTTTCAATTTCAAGTAATTGAGGACCAACAAGGAGGAGTTTCCTCAATTTCAACATGGCAGTCATGTCATGGGGTAGCCTTTCCATATCTGTGAGTCGCAAATATAGATACTCCATCTGCCGCAAGCTTCCCAGCATTCCTTCTCTAATTATTTCACCGTTGTTATCAAACCCCAACCTTTTAAGTTGGTTTAGGGTGCCCAAATCACTAATTGAAAGTTTTTCAGGCTTATTCCAACTTATATTTGAAGAACGGATTGCACCCAGGTACTCCAGGGACGTAAGGCGTGAGATCCCATAAGGCATGCGCAGCAGATTTTCACAGGAACTAACGTCCAAAAGTTTTAGGGAAGTCAACTTAGAAATGCCATCCGGGAGTTCTGTAATATCAGATTTAGAAAGATCTAATATTTGAAGGTTTTTGAGAGCACCGACAGAGTTTGGCAATCTCTTGATTGGCACATGGTGTAACATAAGGCAAACTAAATGCTTCAAACATCCCATGCTTTTAGGCAACGACTGGAGACCTGTATATGACAAATCGAGGACCCTGAGAGCGGTCATACTCCCAATCACCTCTTTTGGAATTTCTTTCAAAGAAGTATTGTGGGCAAGTAGCAACGACCGGATATAAGGAGCTCTGAATGCCTTTGGAATGCTAGTCAAACTGTTGACCATCAATGAAACTCTGACGTGTCCTGAACAGTCATGCGCTGGAAACTCAGATAAACCTCTGCCTGCCTGAAATAAGCATTTTTCTTCCTTCTCAGCAATTTGATGTGCCAAATCGTGCAAAACATCATGCACCCTGAAATGGACCACATTTCCGTCGTAACCCCTCCTTACTGGTTCAATAAGGCATCGGTCCGCTAACAAATTGACGTATATCTCTCCAATTTGGAAAGGATTCGTCCCGGCCACCAACCCTTCTCCAATCCAGTACTTTATAGCAAGTTCAGTATAAATGACTTTGTCTTCTGAGAAAGCAGCGAGGCAGACGAAGCACAACTGCAAGGAAATGACATAACCGTCCACGTCGGCCAGCGCATCGTAGCTTAATCTCAACCTATCGGAAAGCGAGTGCACACCATCGTTCTGCAACCTCTGGAGTTTGAATTCCCATTCATTTGAAGCGCTGCCTGCCATTGCGTGCCCGATTATTTTAAGGGCTAACGGAAGCCCCCACACTGCTTGCACACACGCCTCGCTATTCCTTCGTCAATGCTCCCGGGCAACATTCCGTCGCTGTCTGGAAAGGCATGAAAAGAATACAAGCTCCAACTTTCATCCTCACTCAAATCTTGCATTTGGATGATTGATGAATTTGGAGCACCCAACTGTGAGAGCACACTATTACTTCTGGAAGTGGCAATGATGATGTTGGACTTGTGTTGTGGAAAGAGAGGCACACACAGCTCCTCTAACAAGCAGCTTGCACTTGTTTCCCAAACATCATCTAAAAACAGGGCAAACTTGTGTTTTGCCATGCTTTGATTCAACCAAGTTTTCACATGGTCTTCCTCTCTACTCTCGAATTTTTCATTTACTTTAAGAGTTATTTGTTTGACAAGCTCCTTTCTGAGAGCACTGAAAGAGGGATTTTGTGAAACAGTAAGCAAAAGCATCAAGTCATTGCAAAAGAGAGTCTGTACCTGGTCACCGTTGAAGACTCGTTTGAGTAACAGAGTCTTACCAGCCCCTCCCTTCCCAACTAGGCCGAATCGAGACAATTTTTTGTGCTGCTGTGAATGAATCATCTCCGCAAGTTCATTTGATGCCGAATCTTGTCCGACGATGAGTGCCTCTTCAATATACCTTGTGTTGGGAACAGCTGAAGAAGTAGATGCAATGAGATCTCCAGATGTGCCGGCAAGTGCAGCAGTTCGCTTCAGAGAATCCATTCTACGCTCGATCCGTTCAAATCCTTGACGGTAAGACACATCTTGATGAAGCTGGTGGAGGAAAGCAACGGTGGCCACATCTTTTTCCACATGCTTTTCCAGATTTGCAGTGAGTTGCCTGATCTTTGTGCTCATTGTGTACCGAGAAATGGGATGAAAGTATGAGGGTACAGTGCAGCGCTCCGCCAGATCAGATGCTTCTTCCAGAAGTTCACTCAATTTGTTCAACCAGCTGTTGACTGTGGAAGGCAAAGCATGAGAGGATGTACTCACTTTGCCAGAGTTCAGAGCCTTTTGATACCTCTGCAATTCCAAATTCATTTCATTTATTCTTGGAAGCTGATCTCTGAGGGAATCCAACTCTTTCCTGCATCGGACAGCAACGTTGATGTGATGAATAAGCTGATCTCCAGCCAATTGAATGGCGTAACCAATAAAACCAGGGATGAAGCCGAGGTCAACCATTTTGGGGCACCTGAAGAAAAACTTGAAATTCTAATGAAAGTAATTTTCTCACAGAAAACAGGGGAAATACGAACAAATGGCTGCCAAAGCTATAGTCAGAGAAGGCTAATCTGCTGGCTTATCTGAAAGGCAAACGCTATCTTAGCATTTGATATGAAAGGCTATTAATTTCTTCGTTCACAGAGACCTCGTTCGACAAGAATCTTCTTTACATTGGGGACAATCCAAAAAAAAGTTAAAAAAATAAATACTTATTAAACGGAAGTAAATTTCACTTCCAATAATTATTAACAGAATAAAATGTGTGAAGCTGGAGCCATAATAGTATATTTTTTAAAAGTAAATTTGATTTTCCCAATCTTATAATTAATCTGATTTCAACTTATTACATTTTATTTCAAAAAATAATTTCATAAAAGTTTTATTCTTAATAGCATAAAATATATGTAAAGTTGAAATCATAATAGTATATTTTAAAAGTAAATTGGATTCTTCATAAATCTTTTAATTAAATTGATTTCCACTTATTATATTTTATATCAAAAAAAATTAATGATAAATTTTTTATTCTTAATAAAATAAAATGTGTGAATTTGAAACCATAATAGTATATTTAAAAAGCAAATTTGATTCTTCATAAATCTTCTAATTACTTTGATTTCTACTAGGTATACTTTATTTCAAAAAAAAAAAATAGTAACGACATGAAATAAAATAAAATGTGTGAATTTGAAACCATAATAGTATATTTTAAAATAGGAGGTATACAATAGATACATGACGGAAATTTTTTGCGCCAATTGTGTATTCATGGTCAGAATAACATGCAATGGAAGGTAGTAAAACAAATACAAGACATAATAATACTATTTTAAATGCTAATTTGATGGACATAAAATTCTTCATTAAGTTTAACTTGTGTAAATTTAAAATACATAATCTATTTTCCATTAAGAAGTGTGATCTATTAAATTCTAGAATCCAATTTTATTTTTTTTGGAGTTTAGAATCTAAATAAAAACATTGTGGAATACAAAATTATTTTTCAACTTCTAGAACTTTAGACAACGTTGCTTGTATAAATAAAAACAAGAAGAAGACAATTTAGAATAACTTGGTCGTGTTGGTTTTTGGTGAAGCCTTGATGTTCTATTCCAAACTAGAGTAAGAACCAGGTCTACAAGATTTTCTTATGTCTACTATATCCACAATCTCTATACTAGCTGAAATAATCTATGTGCATTCCTATCCAATTTGATACCAAATTTTTTGTATGATTATGATCTCATCCTCCTCTAAACTAGCAGTTGGTATGCTTGTAGTGATGCCATCTACTATCCAACAACCTACACCTATGATTAGGTTGCATGGGAAAGGCTATGCATACCCACACATGTGTGAGAAAAGGGATAGAGATGAGCCAAAATTGAGGGATGGGGTAGAGGATTAAGATTCTTCCAATCTGGCATCCTCACATGTGTGAGCAAGAAGTGGGATGAGTTAGTATGATAGCACATGTGACCACAATGAAGAAAATTTGGGGGTAAAGGGGATGAATTAAACACTAAAGGTAATTTGATGGAGGTGAGGGGATATATGATGCATTCCTATAGAAAATAGTGATTTCCCACTACAAATGATGCTTGTTTTCAAGGGTTTAATAGTGGTAATTTCCTAAGGCACTATACTTGGAGTGGTTTTCACTATTGGACAAAATATTTATTTTAACCATTTTTTGGATTTTTGAATGTTTGTATATTTCCATTTTTTTTACTTGGAATATTATCACTAAGGTCTTAAGCAGAGAAGCATTTGAGATGTATTATTTTCATAGGGTCATCTACCTCATGTCCTTCTAAAGCTGCTAACTTTTATGATCTCGATGAAAACTTAGAAATGGTAATATAGAGACCCAATGAATTTACCTAAAACCTCCATTTATTATCTTTATTCATATTTGTATTTATAAGAACAAGTCTAGAAATGCAAGTAGGAATTAAAAAATAAAGACAAGCTCTCTATCCTAGACTAGAAAAAACCTTAGGTAGAGCATGTGAAAATAATTCAAATACAGGAAATAAAGAAAATAATACCAAAGTACTCCATTACAAAGTGTGATTTGTTTTAATAATTTGGGATGTGGATGCTTTTGTGCAAAAAGCTACTTTGTGGATAATATGGGGTGGACCCCTTCTTCTTTGATATAAAATTTCTCATATAGGGATCACACTTCATTCTTTTTTATGGATTTTTTTATTTCATATGTTGATGGTGTATTAGATGCCATGATGATACATGAGATGGTTAAGGATAATTTTAAATAGTTGGATGCCAGTGGTAGAAGTGAGTGGAAGTACTTCAACACACTTGGTGAAATACTCAATATTGATAAAATGAATGTATGGACATTGGATGAGGTGGCCTTAATATTTCCATTAAGGTTACCACCTAGGTAGATCAAATCCATGGTGTAGTGTTCGACATCAAATCTTGAGATGATGCATGAATGATGCCCCCACAATTTTGACAAGAAATAAAATATTCACCTGTTGGAAGGTATCTAATTCCATGGTAGTCCAATAATAACCTATGTGAAGAAAAATCTTAGCAAGGATTACGCCATTTATATGAGCACCACAAATACCATTTATGGACTTTATAAGTGCAAGGTTAGCCTCATTTGACTTGAGATATTTAAGTAAAGTTCCATCATAGCCCTTATAGCAGAGTGCACCACTAAGGAGGTTAGAATGAAAGACGTGTTGATTAAGGGATTTACATTTGGGGTGACATGTCTAGATGAATGGTTTAAATTTGGAGATAAGCATGTCTATGTTCCTATATGAGGGAGTGTTGAAATAAATAATATCACATGTCATATCAAATTTTGAGTTACCCTAATATGTTATATGAAGTTATTCTATAAGGAAGTGATGTGCATGAGCTTCATCAAACATGTCCAAAAGAGAGTTGATAGTGGTCATTGCATCAATGACTTTATTATTGGTGCAAGAAACTTACTCAAAGGATATATCTAAGAATAACTACTTAAAACTCTCCACCATACCTTTATAGTGTACACATTTTTCATCCTTTATGAAATCATCATTGACTTATTTGACCACAAATAAGGGTTGCCTTATACAACAAAT
This sequence comes from Cryptomeria japonica, assembly GCF_030272615.1. Classification (NCBI taxonomy): domain Eukaryota; kingdom Viridiplantae; phylum Streptophyta; class Pinopsida; order Cupressales; family Cupressaceae; genus Cryptomeria; species Cryptomeria japonica. The sequence continues at coordinate 864,682,903 of NC_081409.1, read as the reverse complement.
ATTTCAATGGTTCAATTAGTAGCATTAAGCATGTAATCTCAAATTTTTTATGAGGAAAATATTACTACAAAGAAAAATTTATCCATGAATTGATTGTTGAGCTCACATCCCACTAATGTCCTACTTACAGAAAAATGACATTCTTTCTTAATGATTGTGCTAGGCTAAGAGGGCACATAAGGCATGTCCTATAATTGAGATGTAAGGAAACATATTCTTTCTAATATAGGTGCCACTAGAACTAGAGGAGTGGATAAGTGTTGTTTAATGTGGTTAAATGCCATTGAGGGTGAATGATCTTAATCCAAGGGTGTGCAATTTTCAATATTACAATTATGTCTCTAATCTACTAAAGTTTTCACTTTTTTGTCATATCTTGAAGATTCTAACAGAGGAAAGAAATAGGAGTAGTAGATACTGCATATTTTTACTTATCGAAAATGAGTGGAGTAACCTTTCTATTCATTTTGTACTAAGAAATACAATGATAAGAAGATATTATAATGCAATCCTAAACAAAATGAGATGTTGTTTGGAAAACATCATTCAATTTAATCAACAATTTATTTGTTGTAGAAGCTAAAAAGAGGGTGATGTGGAACATTATTCTAGTGATGTTCATTCATGTGTTTATTTTAATAAAATTAATTATGTGGAAAAAATGTTTGAAGACCTCCAAGTGTTTCCTGCATTAAAGAAAAATACGTTAAGAATTTGGCTCGAACAATATATAAATAAAAATAACAAAATCAATTATCTTAGAGATTTTTTTTTGGTTGTTTGAAAGACCCCACATGCTCATGCTAACCATTATTAGCTAGGAAATAGGCCTAATTCACGTCGAGGTTGTACATGGTGTTTCGTTTTCATGTTGAACGGTCTTCGACCAAATCATATCAAATTAGAAATTTTGGCAACATTTCACTATCATCATTAAAGCTGATATACCACTAGCTTACATATATTTGATTTTAATCAAATATATATATATAATACGTCGAGAGATATCCTTATCGAGGTGCCTATTAGAGTTCAGGTACATGATAAAAATAGGCGCCTCAATAAGGATATCTCTTAGCATATTATATATATATATTTGATTAAAATCAAATATATGTAAGCTAGTAGCAGTCACGACGCAACATGGGAAACAATAAAAAAATTCAAAATAGAACTATATAATATTATATTATTATGTAGAGATATATGAAATTTTAAATATCTATTTAGACTATATTATATAATATATATGTGTTGCAAGATCAAAGCAAATACTAAACTTTAAGATATATTAAACTTTATTTAATGATAATATAAACCTTTATTTAATTGCAAGTATTATGGTTATGGTTAGCATTAGGGTTAAGGTTAGTGTTATGGTTAGGGTTAACATTTACATCATGGTTCAGGTTAGATTTATGATTAGGGTTAGGGTTATGATAATGTTTAGGGTTTATATCATGGTTAGGGTTAGCATCAACATTAGGGTTTGGTTTTGGTTTAGGATTATGATTAGCATTAAGGTTAAGGATTATAGTTAGGATTATGGCTAGGGTTAGGGTTATGGTTATGGTTTAATATTAGGGTTAAATTTATGGTTAAGGTGAGGGTTAAGTGTCAAGTTTACAATTATAACTAAGGGTATGGTTAGGACTAGGATTCAGTTTATGGTTATGTTTTGGATTAGGGTTAAGGTTAGTATTGTGGTCAAAGTTAAGGTTTATATCATGGTTAGGGTTAGGAATATGATAACGGTTAGGATGTATATCATGGTTAGGGTTAGCATCAAGTTTTGGTTTTCATATAGAATCATGGTTAGAGTTAGGGTTAGTATTGGGTTTAGTCTTAGTGATTATAATTAGGGTAAAGTTTAAAGATTATAATTAAAATTACGATTAGGGTTAGGGTTAGGTCTAGAATTATAATTAGGATTAGGGTTAGGGTTAGGGTTAAGATCGCATAGAAAGATAGTCTATGATGATAGCTATGAGAGTTAGGGTTTGGGTCAGGATTAGGGTTGTTAGGGTTAGGGTCTAGATTAGAGGGAGTTATAGTATTATAGATAAAATAATAGTTATAATTGGTTTTGGTTAACGATTATAGTTATTATTGTAGGATAATGCTTGGGGTAAGGGCTCAGGTTCAGGTTCAATTAGAATCAGTATTAGGGTTAGGGATAGGGTTTAATTAGGATTAGGGTTAGCATTATAGCTCAATTAAGGTTACAATTAGTGTTATGACTCGGGAAGGGTTAGGATTTAAGGATAAAGCATGTTGTTAGGGTTATGGTAAGGATTAGGTTTATGGTTAAGACTAAGTATTATTGTTAGGGTTAGGGTTTAGGGTTACAGTTAGGTTAGGGTTAGGGTTTAGTGTTATGGTTAGGGTTAGAGTTATAATTAGGGTTATAATTCTAATTAGCATTAGCGTTAAAGATTATAATTATTGATTATAATTAAATTAGAGTTAGGGTTAGAATTAGGGTTAGGTTTAGGGTTATAATTATAATTAGTGTAAGGGTTATAATTAGGGTTAGGTTTACGGTTAGTATTGGGGTTAGTCTTAGTGATTATAATTTAAATTAGGGCTAGGGTTAGGGTTAGAATTAAAATTAGGATTAGGGTTAGAATTAAAATTAGGATTACAATGAAAGATAATATGTGATGATAGCTATAAGAGTTAGCATTCGAGTTAGGATTAGGGTTGTTAGGATTAGGGTTAGATATAAAGTTAGGTTTAGGGTCATTATCAGGTTAGGGTTAGGGTTAGAGTCTAGATTAGAGGGTGTAATAGTATTATAGATAAAATAATATTTGTAATTGGTTTTAGTAATGATTAGAGTTATTATTGTAGGATAATTCTTGGGGTAAAGGTTCAGGTTCAATTAGAATCAGTATTAGGGTTAGGGATAGGGTTTAATTAGGATAAAGGTTAGCATTATGGTTAGGGTTAGGAATATGATAATGGTTAGGATGTATATCATGGTTAGGGTTAGCATCAAGTTTTGGTTTTTGTATAGGATCATGGTTAGAGTTAGGGTTAGTATTGGGGTTAGTCTTAGTGATTATAATTAGGGTAAAGTTTAAAGATTATAATTAAAATTATGATTAGGGTTAGAGTTAGGTCTAGAATTATAATTAGGATTAGGGTTAGGGTTAGAGTTAAGATCACACAGAAAGATAGGCTATGATGATAGCTATGAGAGTTAGGGTTTGGGTTAGGATTAGGGTTGTTAGGGTTAGGGTATAGATTAGAGGGAGTTATAGTAGAATAGATAAAATAATAGTTATAATTGGTTTTAGTTAACAATTATAGTTATTATTGTAGGATAATGCTTGGGGTAAGGTTTTAGGTTCAGGTTCAATTAGAATTAGTATTAGGGTTAGGGATAGGGTTTAATTAGGATTACGGTTAGCATTACAACTCAATTAAGGTTACAGTTAGTGTTATGACTCAGGAAGGGTTATGATTCAAGGATAAAGCATGTTGTTGGGGTTATGGTAAGGATTAGGTTTATGGTTAAGACTAAGTATTATTGTTAGGGTTAGGGTTTAGGGTTACAGTTAGGTTAGGGTTTAGTGTTATGGTTAGGGTTAGGGTTAGGGTTAGGGTTAGGGTTAGAATTAGGGATAGAATTAGGGTTTATTGTCAAGGATAATGAATATTCAGAGTTATGGTTATGTTACAGTTGCTATTATAGGATAATGCATTGATAAAAATTATTATCATTTTATTATAAAATCTTAAAATAAATCCTTCATTACTATGTATTTTTTTTATGAATTGGTTTTCATTATTTAAATATTTTTATGAGATTAATACCTTTAAATTTTGTTGTAATAAAATAAAGGCATTTTAAAATAGATTAAACTTAGTTTTAATTAAAATAATCTTATTAATACAAAGATTAAAATAGTTTAAACTTTCTTTTGATTAAGATTACTTGTTTTATTCTAACTCTACTCTTATAAAAATTAAATGCTAACCCAATACAACCTTAACACTATCCCTAATACAACCCTAACCCTAACTGTAATTAAACCACAATCTTATTTAAGGGTTTAACATTTGAGAAATAGTTATAAATATTTAATAATTAAAAAAAATTATTTTAATAATAATTTAAAATTTTTATTAAGTGTATATTATACATTATAATTATTTTAGATTTTAATATTTTAAAAACTATTTTAATAGATCTAATTATGATTAAAATTTAAAAACATATATTTTTTTAATCTTTATAACACAATAAAGAGATAAATAGATAAATCACATGTATGTATAAATTTGATTTTTTCAATATTGAAACATTATATTTTGATGACTAAAATTATTTGTTTAAATATGTGATTTTTTTATTTTTTAAATTTAGAAAACTTAAATTTTAGAAACATACAAGTTTGTTTTTATCTTTCTAAATTGATAACTAATATTCTTGCAAAATTATCTTAACAAAAAAGAGAAAACATTATATTTTTATTACTAAAATTTAGAAATGTAAAAATTATTTTTGATCTTGAAAAATCACATGTGTATATAAATTTGATTTTTCAATGTGTGTATAAATTTTATTTTTTCAATATAGAAACATTATATTTTGATGACTAAAATTATTTGTTTAAATATGTAATTTTGATTTTTTAAATTTAGAAAAATTAAAATTTATGTTTCCAATTTAGAAACATACAAGCTTGCTTTTATCTTTCTAAATTGATAACTAAGATTCTTGCAACACTAAAAACGGTATGTTCTATCATTCTATGCAAATATAATTTCACTCTATGCAAATATAAATTAGAAACATTATATTTTTATTACTACAATTTAGAAACATTAAAATTATATTTTTATTATTACAATTTAGAAATATTAAAATTCTTTTTGATCTTGAAAAATCACATGTATTTATAAATTTGATTTTTTCAAAACATTATATTTTGATGACTAAAATTATTTGTTTAAATATGTGATTTTGATTTTTTAAATTTAGAAAAAATAAATTTTATGTTTACAATTTAGAAAAAATAAATTTTATGTTTACAATTTAGAAACATACAAGCTTGTTTTTATCTTTCTAAATTGATAACTAAGATTCTTGCAACATTATCTTAACAGAAAAGAAAAAAATTGTATGTTCTATCACTCTATGAAAATATAATTTAGAAACATTATATTTGTCTTAGAGTAACTATAGTTCTAGCTCTAACCCTTTATGTACCCAAACCCTAACCCTAATTGAATCATCAAATTAGTGTTAATATTAAGGGTAGAGGTAGAATTAATGTTTGTGTTAGAGTCAATGTTAAATTTAGATATACTATTATAATTTAATATAGGTTTATATGGTTATAATTAGTGTTAGGGTTGGGGTTATAGTTAGTGCTTGAGTTTGAAATAGACATGAAGTTAGGGTTAGAATTTAGAGCTAGTTTTGTTTTTCAAATTATGTTCTATTTTTTATTTTTTTATTTTGAAACATAGTATACTAAAGTATATTGAATTATAAACATAATATTATAATATTAATAATATTAATATTTTATTATTATATTATATTAATATTAAATTCTAATAGTATTTTTAATTCTAACATTAACATTAGTTTTAATTATATAATACATAATCTTACCTTAACTTAATTAAACATTTATAATCTTAACCTTTACTCTAATTCTAAAATTAAAACTAATTCTAACAATAAAACTAAATATAACAATAAAACTAAATATAATGTTACACTAATTTGCATTCTAGCTCTACATTCTAACCTTAACTTCATGTCTATTTTTCTAACTCTAGCTCTAAATTCTAACCCTAACTTCATGTCTATTTCAAACTCAAGCACTAACTATAACCCTAACCCTAACACTAATTATAACCATATAAACCTATATTAAATTTGAATCTAAACAACAAATAATAGAAAACAATATACATTTTGTTATTTTGCCGAGAGGCAATCTACAATGGGATTCAAGTTGTCCGTAAACAAAAATGCCTTTTTAAAAAAAATTGACATGCTGACTTGCAGTATAGTGATGCTGGTGGTGGAAGAGTGAGTAGAAACGTTACACAATCCTAGCAGAATATAATCCATTTACCATGTTGAAGCTAAATATAGCCAAAAGGAAAGATAAATGGACTAGCCTATGTTGTCTACCAAAAATAAATTGACTACATCTGACTGCCAATAAAGTAGAGGTGATAGGAGTATCAAAAATGCAAGGTGATTAATGCATGAGGTGAGTAAGGCTTAAGGTGAGTTGGCAGAGTACAATGGGACTGGTGGAAGACGCGAATAAAATCTGTCAAAACCGTTATAGAAGAGTGCACATTAATTTGTCAGAAGAGTGGACGCCAAGGAAAGAGTCGTGGCCGATGTTGTTCATAATGACTGCATCTTTCTCTTGATCCCCCAAAATAGAGGTAGGGCCGGTTCCTTCTGTCCATAAAAATGCACTTAGAAAAGAAGCGTCAACCATAGAGAGTATGATGGTCTAAGATCTTTCTTCTCCTGCTCGAGAAGATGAACTAGAGGTTGAATCAATGGGTCTAGGCAGAGCGCCAAAGCTGAGCTACCATATTGAAGAGGCGTACAGTGATTCTGTCGATCAATCATGGGATGTGAAATCTATTTGGTAGGATGCTGATAGTGCTTGGCCGATGGAGAGGGAAGGATAGCTCCCTCTGACTAGTGAGGACATTTAATGGAGGATGCAGTTCCATGCATACTCTTATGTTGGTTAGAGTGTACCTATTTTGGGAGGTGTCAAACATTCAGAACTACCCGAAGAGGAGTTAGCAGTGGGAGTGAAGAGGAGAGAGAACCACTTAGGTGGGAGGATTGATCGTATTTCATCCTTCGTTCCCCATAGCAATTGGAGATTGAGGAGAACTAGATTTGATGACTTATTGAGGGGGGAAACATAGTAGGAGCGTGCTATTGGAGGTGTGGTAACATAGGTTAGGGAGGCCTACATTCATTGTGTACAAATGGAATACGGGTCCAAAGGCGGGGTCGGGGGAGGTTGAGCTAATGGAGATATTGACTCCTTTGACATCGGCATACCATTTTATTGCCAACGATTACTACAAAAATGATATTCTCAACAACAAACTGTTTTGGTTGCTCTGCTTGCTTTGCCAGTGCCAAATCCAACTCGAGTCGATGAGGAGGTTTGCAGCAGGTGTTCTAGTTGCATTCCTCAAGTCCACTGTGAAAGAAAATGGAGAAACCTTTTAATATATTTTGAAGAATCCGACCGTGGCGCTTGTGAGGCTTGAGCCACCTCAGTATAAGGTGCTTCCTGATGTTGTTCCACCTGAAGTTGTGATACATCAGGAACCCCAAATCATTCTGGTAAATGGGATGGACGGATCAACGACCGAACCCCAAATCATTCTGGTAAATGGGATGGATGGATCAATGACTGATTCTGCAGTCTGAACCGTTACAGATCGTGTTGTTTTTCTGTTTGGAAATTGTGCATGATATTATAACTATTTGTAAACAACAGCTAATAACTTCTGTGTTAAATTTATCAAATTTGTTCTCTATTTTTGAAATTTTATGTTAAATTTTTTATACCATCATAGTCCTTAATAGTTTTATAATGTTGCTATCAACAACAATAATAGTGATGTCTGGCTATTTGACATATAAAAGTTTGAAATGTTGTGTTATTAATCAAAAGTTTGAAATGTTGTGTTATTAATCAGTGTTTTCCTTTTTTTCTACTTTTGATAAATGATATGTTAAGTGTTCATTGCTGGCATAACCATACAATTTTAGGGGTCGCCACCCACTACCTGCAAGTGATACATATTCAATTCCACATGGCTAGCAGAACGATATCATTATAGGAGCCACAACCCAATTCGAATGTTGCCTATTTTTGAAACGTCTTTCTTAATCATGCCTACCTGAAATGATTGTGTTGGCCGCCCACCTTTCAAGAATAGAAAATTGCCACCTAAGGATAGAAATTTTCATCACTTCAGTTACAATAGATCCTGTTTTAGAAAAGCATTAAATGATAGTGGCATGTCATATTCTTAATGTCTATGTTGAGAATAAATTTTATTAATAAGCCCTTGCTCGGTTACGGACTCTTGGCATATAAATTTTACCCTCCCCTCACAAACAATCCTCTCATCACTTTGTAGGGTTTTCTTGGACGAGTAGCCTCCTGTGAGATTTTAAGCGTAGCATTAGAGTTTGTATCTCAATTACTTGAAAGTTAAAATCATGTCGACATGGATCTCAACGAGCTCAAGTCTATAAAGTTTGAAGCAACCAGATTCAATTCTTCAATATCTAATAATTGTCTAAATTCAGTATGGGGATTGCATTGTATCTACTGAATATTCGAATCATGATATACAGTTTTGATGGGACAATAGTCAATTATCATTTTTGGAGCTAGCACCATGTTTTAGGGTTTACTGCCAATGCTTCCCTGTAGATCGTGCAAAATCCATGATCCCTTCAACTTTGAATATTTCCATTATGTGATTTAGCGCATTAGGAGGGATGCTTGGCTCATTGAATACCATATTGGTAAGTAGATATTAAGTTCTTAATTTTCCATTAAAACTTTGTTATTCGATTACTCGCCTCACCCTCAGATAAAGTGTGTCTCTCCTAATAAAGAAAGGAGTTAGTATTCTTCGATTGCATTATAATTAAATAAGGACAGTTCTTAATTAAATAATAGCCTCACCCTCAGATAAAGTGTGTCTCTCCTAATAAAGAAAGGAGTTAGTATTCTTCGATTGCATTATAACTAAATAAGGACAGTTCTTAATTAAATAATATACAACTAAGCATGAATAGTTTTCAAAGAAACGGTTGGTAAAATGAAGCAAACCATTACAAGAATTAACGGATTTCTAATCACATGTTATATATGTTTTGGTTGAACAGGCAATCTATGCATTTGTTGAGAATTGTGACAACCAAGCAAGCGGAGTTGTGTCCCAACAGATCCCTCTATGAATTTTCCCTTTTCCCAGTTTTATTTTTTGGCTGTTAAAAAAATTGCTTGGGATCATCTACCAAATTTGATTAGATTCCAACATTGTGGGTCTCTCTACTAGACCCATCTTAGGATGTTTGTTTTAATGCAAATATAAAATCAAATAATATTTTTAATCAGTAGATTCGATTTTGGTAGAGATTTCAAATTGTTTAGAAAATTGGTTTTGTGTCAAATTGTTGCTTAGGGCAGTCCCTCTTAAAACAGTCCATTCCCATTTCTTTGTGATCAATGTGGTTTTTATAAAGTTTGTATCGATGGAATGGACTACTTTAAGAGGGGCTGCCCCATCATGCATATTATGCTTGGCTATTGTATTGTATTAGTATACTATGTTCAGTTTTGGCAAGAAATTAGGATTTAATGGTTATGAAATAAATTTATTTTCTTCATGCTTTTTCATTCTAAGATGTTTAATGCAATTAAAAAAAGCTTTGGAAGAATTTCTCTAATACAATCGTTATCATGCCAATTAGACAAGGAAAAATAACCATATATCATAATGTTTGTTCAGAGCTTTATTGTGGAGAAATTATTTGAAGAATGCTTCTAAATGGAAAGTTTTTCATAATTATTTGAAGTTTAGTTTCATTTTATTTTTGAAGTGACAATATGTAAAAATTAGGTTTCAATTTAAGATATCTATCGGCGTACTTTACCTATATTTCTCTAAAGATAGGTATACTAATCTATATAATGTGATGAAGAAATCACTAAGCCGTAAATAAATATATTCTCATTTTGTAATACTCTTACCTCTATTTATAATTATCATAAACTACATATCATAAACTACATAAAAATCACATTTTGTATTCTCACCATTAATCATTGAATAAAGCTGCAAATATTCACCCATCAACTGGTGGAATACACCACATCAACGCATGAGTCAGATGGGAGGAGCAGCACCGTAGTTTAGTTTTCCATACCCAGATCTTTCTTCTCCATTTAGAGATCCAGAAGCATAGATAGTAGCACCAACAATAGGAGCAAAGAAAGTAGTAGAGGTGGAAGCAAAGGTGGCATGGGTAGATCCAACAGCAGATCCAGGAGAAGCAGATCCAGTAGCAAAGCTAGCAGCAGAGCAAGCATTATGATATAAAGTTTTTATTTGTTTCTTCCTCTTGTTTGGGATCAAAAACCTTTTTTCTCTCTTCTCGGGAGGATTATTATATAGCATGAATTTGTTTGCTGAAACCCTTCCACTTTCCTTCATAAGGAATGCAACGGTGAGGGTAGCATGCAGTAACGTTACATTGCGTTACATTGAAGCAGAATGAATGGCAATTGCAACCTGAACGTTTAAAGTGTGGTGTTCCGTCTTCCATCTTTTTTCTTCCACGCAGTTTCAGGGGGTGTTTTCGTCTTCATCAATTACATCTGGTATTTTTTTTAACGGTCCACGCATACTTGGAGCGGTTACAATGCATGGTCACCAATATGTTTCTGTTTTCTTTAGTGTATACACGGATGCCTTCACTCCTCCCTGCTGCGACTATAGGAACGCCTCTCGGTGTAATAAAATGCGCTATGCATGGAAAGTGTGTGAATAGAAAAAGGTACGAAACGCGAAATGCTCTATGGAAATTAGTTGTAAAGTTCCCACTAATGCCAAATATTACGAAAACGTCAAACAAAATGATGCTTTGCTTTGTGTCACATCAGCTCAAAAGGAATGCCAGCCCTGAAGACTGAATGTCTCTCATTTTCCTTTTTTTATTACTTTTTGGATTTACTTTGAAATTCGTCAAATTTTTAATAATATTTTAATTTAATTATCTTTAAATTTAGATGTATAGAGATAAATAGATTTTTGAAGAACTATAATATAAAGTTTAGGGTTCTAAATTTTAATATAAAATTCATGTGGGAGTTTAGGGTTGCAGATTTAAAGATTGGTATTATATACAAATTTAAGATTTTAAATTTTAAGATTATAGTTATGGATATCAGGATAAGTTTCATAAGAGTGATTTTGACCTATCCATAATATAGTTCATGTTTCTATTTGTCAAGACTCTTTTGATGTAAATTTGATAGCAAATTTATGAATCAAATCAACATGTCCATTAAAACAAATTATTCCTCACCCCACATTAAGCTAAGATATGCTATTTTTTATTAATTTCAATACATTTTTTGATGTTTATTTTTACATAATTATTTATTTAAGTTAAATTGCATTTTACCTTGTTCTTAATATTTAATCAGCTAAATATTTAAAGAATGTGTTTTCCCACCCTTTAATTATTTTGGAAGCTTTTAACAACTTATGGGATTTGACTTGGGGATGTGTTAAAGTAATTTCAAGATTTTTTTTTAAGGAAACTCAACCTTATGCTTGCCCTATTTACACATACTACATATTTTCCTTTTCATGAGCTCGTGTTTCCATTCACCTAACACCTATCTCAATATTTTGCATTCCCCATCTCATGTCAATTCCATGATGTAAGAGTGTTCTCTCGGATGATGTGAGCCCAACTCCTATTTAAAATATAGAATTTCTAATTACAAAACCCTTGGACCCATTTCATATTAGCACTAAAAATGAATTGGTACATATTTGTTTGACTTTTTATGTCTATTATTTACAGGAATTCAGTTTTGTACTTATAAAAATCAAGGAATAATTGATTTTCATTGTAGATAATTCACACTCCAAGGAACATTAATTCATAACAAATATTTCTCTTTAGGCATTAAAACAAACTACTATTTAATTAAAAATTAGCTAGTATATTGCATGGTTGTGTTTACTATATTTGATCACTAGTCAAAGGTTGTAATGATTGTAAATTAATAAATTTGAATGATGAGAACTCGATTCTAGAAATCCAAAAACTTATGTTAGGTATTTTTATACTATGTTTTATTTTATAATGCCAAAATCATTACACACCCCCAAGAAATGCAAAGTGAATTGAACCAATAGATAAAAGGGAGTGGGGTGAACCAAGTCATAAAAGTGTAGATTATAATCTATAGGATAAATCTTGCATGTTCTAGGGAAAATTTGTACATCAAAATAATTGTGAGGCATATGGGTAAACATCCATGGGTGGATCTAACCTACATAGTATTGTGTTCATCTATTATATAATTCAACATCCTATCATACATAACTATTATTCTTCATCATTGTTCCAAGAGATAAGCACCCTAATTCTTCTCATATGTTTTTTGAATAATTGTTGCGTGTTTATCTACATGTCTTTGTTATTTAAGATAATTGTATATTTATGATAATACTCATTTAAAATAATAAAATAAATAACTCATGCATGTAAAGTATTTTTCCTTCAGACATTAATTTAGGTCTTTAGAAATAGCAAGGACAACAATGTTCAAACATGTAAATGCACTAAACTAATGGTATAATAAATAGGTTTCTTTTAAATAGGTTTCTTTTAGTTTTCCAAGTTGAAATATCCTTGAAGAATGTTCCTTAAAATGGAAAGAACTTTTAATGAATCTTTAGATGATAAAATGATGCACATTGAAATCCTTTAGATAAAGAGATATGGCAATTAATAATGTGAAAAGTCTACCAAGTTAGATTGAAGGAAATAAAATAGGAAAGAATCAACAAAATCCAAGTGTGATTCTTTTTAAATAAATATTTTCTCTCTAATTTTATTTAATAAAGGTTAGTAGTATAATATTCATAATGAAAAGAGGTTTTGGTAGAGAATCACACCTACAAATTCTAATGAGGCTAATCTCATAACAAAGATGAATATACATAAATAGGGCCAAAAAAATAAATCCTAATTATCTTAAAGAAAATTTGGAAGGATGAAAGTCCCTATCATCTAGATTGCCTTGAACATCATTATGAATAAAATTATTTTTTGGCTCCCAAATGGGTGATTGCTAGAACCATGTTAGGAGGAGTTACCGGATATGTACTTGAGAGAAGCTTGTTAGACATCAGTATATATTTTAAATAGGGTTCATATCAGATTGAGAACTATAATGACAATTTTTGAATCGTGGGATGAGAGATTGACATCTGTCAGACATTTCAAAATATTTGGAAGCAAATGTTACATCAAAAGAGATGAAGATAATTTGGATAAGTTAAGGCCTTGATCTGATGAAGGCATTTTTCTTGGTTATTCTATGACAAGCAAAGAATACATATATTATAACAAAGAGATTGAAGAGAGTAGTAGAAAGTGCAAATATAAGTGTCGACGAAATAGTGCAATCACTTCTAGATGATAAGGTTGATTCAATCCATAGAAATGAGGAGGCATCTAGAAGTGAGTTAGAGGTAAGTAGTACTAAGGCTCTAGCAAGGTATGTACAACAAAACTATTCTAAAGTTCTAATGATAAGATAGAAGGAAAATGGTGTTTAGACTCAGAGGAGAACAAGTAAAAAAGTTTATTTTGCTCTACTATAAAAATCCCATTAAATTTAAGAATCTAGAAAAAGTGTAGAATAACACAAAAACAACATTCCAGTGGTTTCATCGTTTAAACTTGCTATTCCTTAATTCTTCCCACAAACCCGCTATTTATCAGCTCAAACCCACTCCTTCTTGAAAAACTAAAATAAAATAAAAACCCATAAGCATAAAAACATAGGAAATGATTTTAATATAGAAAAATCCACTATTTGCCAGAAATGAGTGTGTGAAATGTGAGTAAACAAAAGAGATCGAAAATGCAATTAACAATCTAAACTACATAATTAACAAGCAAACACTCATGATTAGGATGCTAAAAAAGGAAGCTCAATCAACATAAGAGAAAGAAGTTGCAAACTCATAAGCTCCTTTTGATTTTATTTGTCCTTGATTCAATGTGTGCTCACTTTGGTAAGGGTGCTCGAAATTGCTCCGTGATAAGTAAAAAGTGGATGCAAGATGTATGTTAGATGTGGATTCAAACTGGCATTATGACTTTGTTGTGAAAAATGAAGGTGGTTCATGATTTTGGCATATGACTTTGTAATTAAAGCTCTTCAAATTGAGCTTAGGGAAGCATCTTTTTTCATTCTAATCTAATCTAATAGAAAGGGAAATCCATACTATGTTAGCATTTGAATACGATCTTGGATGCCTTAGATGACCTTAAAATTGCAATATTAATCAATAGATGTACACTATATAAAACCATGAAATAAAAAGTAAGCTAGGAACTAGGTGGTGTTTATGTTACATCAAGATTCACCAATTTATGTGAGTAAAATAAGTGATTTCTTATATTTTATGATATAACATCCAATAATCTAAGCAATGCATATAATAGTTTTTTATAAACCAAATGAATTGAGAAAGAAAATATGGAGATGGATTAAAAAACTGCTTAGCCTTTTGGCAATGCTAATGTGTTGAAGTGATCTTTTTTTTCTTGACTTGTGAATGTATTCTGAACATGGAATTAGAAATAGAATGTATATTAGGTATTAAAAGATGGCAACAAAACTCTAGTCAAGATAACATATCATGAAAACTAGCCTTGGACCAAATCATGTTGTGTGGATTTAATTATGGTGTCATTTGATATTTTGTGTAAGTGGTTTATTTACCCTTACAATACTAAAGTGCCTTGAGTAATTAACCCTATATCACCTACAAAGGAAAATAACATTTTTGCAATTTTAACAATGTTAACTAATATAATACAAACAATTAAGTATAAATCAACCTAAATTAAATCACTAGCTAGATATGATTGACAAAGCAAGGACACTAATACTATTTTAGGAAAATAAATGTGAAGGATTGGACAAGGGTTAAATTTTGAATTTGACTTTTTGAATTTCAATGATCAATTTTGTAAGTCATGAGATTGATCTCAAACTATAAGATTGACCTATGATAAGTGAATGCTGATTTTAATGTTGATAATGTGTATTGAAACATAATGCTTAATAGAAATCAATATTTAATAATTAATATTTTACCACAATCAAATTTAAACACAACTCAAAAAATAAAATAAAAACATTATTTATTAAGATCAAATTAATATCTGGGATAATTCACATGACTGTGATCCCCCTCTTACCCGTATTACTCTTGCCTTTAACATATTGTCTGGACTTTCTATTGCTGTTTCTGGATTTGATTGTGTAAATGGTGTTTACATCAACATTTCAGATCATACTACATGATCCATCATCATAAAAAATTGAATGTACAGAAAATGAATGATAATTGAAATATAAACAATAAATGATAATCTTCCCAATAACACTTTTTTTTAAATTTTAATCACATTTAAAATAATTTTATTTTAAATGTGGTTAAAATGCCTTCAGAATGGAACACTTTTCTGTTCAAAATGCCTTCAGTGTTAAACTCCACAGCTAAAAGCACAGTCAAGTCTTCTTCGTACTGTGGGGCTACTCCTCACATGCTCTTTCATTTTCATATTGAAGTTAGACCATTCCCATCATGTCTGCAACCTGCATTTCCAAGTCATCACTGTACACATGGCAGTGCATTTATCACATCACTGTCTATTCTACTATCAAATTATTGTTCTACATTATGAAAATTACGTCAACAAGAGACCAACAATAAACAGTACTCCGTAGAAATTGAATCAAAAGTTTCGAAGAAGGCCAAATAATACGAAAAGTGAGACGAAAAGAGGACCCCTATCAAAAACAAAAGAAAAGAAATGTACTAATGCTTCTGCGTTTGATCAGTAGAAAGTACCTAGATACTTTTCTTCAAAGAAAGTAGTTTTTTTGTTTTCAAGAGCTAAAGCATAAAATTTAGGGTTACAAACTATAAGGTCAAGGTAATATAGAATAAGATTATGAATTTTAAGATTGGGTCACAAAAAAGTATTTAGATCTAAATTTTAGGATTAGGGTCATGAATTTATGTATTAATCCCACAAGTGTAAATTTTACACTATACAAATGATTATTTATGTTCTAATCAATATAAGCTCTTTTAATACAAATCTAATATAAAAATAATGAATATGATAAAATCGTACATTACAAAAAGAAATTCCTCAGCACACATTAGTCAAGATTTTCTATGGTTTTTGTCAATTTTCATATATTTTTATCTAAATTTATTCTTTATACACAGTTAAATTTAATTTTGGCTTAGGTATTTTCAAGGATGTGTTTTCCTATCCTTTAGTAATCTATAAAGATTTTTACCCAATTATGGGATTTGACTTTAGGTTTTGTTAAAGTAATATCAATCAAGATGTATCTTAATTGGAAAGTCTTCATATATATCATATTAGTCTTTTTTTAGTTACAGATGGTTTGGCTCCTGGATTCTTATCCATCATCAGTTTCTCTCCACTTTCATACACATTCATACATTCCACCTTATCCCTCCCATATTTACACATATTTCTATGTGTTGGCCTCTTCATTGGGTCATATTTCTATGCTTCTAATCCCTACCTTCAGATTTTGCATTTTCTATCTTGTGTGAATCCCATGATGTGTGAGTGTTCTCTCGTATATTCCAAGACTAGCCCCAATTAGAAATTTTTAATTTCAAATGGTCAACTTCAATCCTCTCCTAGTATCCATTAAAACCTAACTTCGTATATATTTGTACAACTATTTGTGTTGTATTGATATTATTTGTGATGTATTGTTATTTAAAGGCATTCATATTTGCATCTACTAGATCATCAAGAAAAAATTAAGCATCACCATAGAGCATTCACACTAAAAGAGGATTTCATTCATAGAAACATTTCACTTTAGAGAATTAAAAGGAAATAAAATTTACATTAAAATCATCTAGGATATTACATGGTTGATATTTTATTATCATAGATCCCTAGCCAAAGACCATAAAACTTGTAAAATAAGGTTGTTGAATGAGGGGAACTTGACCCCTGCATTAATTTTCTTAAGGTATTTATATTACTATTTTTTATTTTAAATAATATCACCAATCATTATATGTATCCTACATGCTACAATAACGTATGCAGACCAAAACAATGTTGGTGAAGACATATTCTGGACCTAAACAACCACTGCAAATAAGAAACACATCCAACAATTACGGCTCGATCACTAGCAACACGCTACATCAACATGAATGTCGCAAAACATGAAGAACATCACTGGATAAGGAAAATCTTCAATAACGCGCACAATGATCAATGTGGTCCACCAATACACATAGCACACAATCTAGAACACAATATTAAACATGTAATGTTAGACCTTTTATGGGGAACATACTATCATAAAGAAATATTTCTTCATAGATGATTTGTTTAGCTCACATCCCACCAATGTCATACTTAGGTAATAAATGAATTATTCTCTATTCCTTGATCATTGTGCTGAGATAAGAGAGCACATAATGCATATTGTATAATTGAGATGTAGAGAAACCTGTCCTATCTACTATTTATGTCACCATATCTATAGGATTGGATGGGTATTGTTTAATATGGGAGAATACTATTTGGCATGATTGATTTCACTGAAAAGGTGTGCAATTTTCAATGCCAAAATAATCTCTCTAATGTATTAAAGTTATTGATAGTTGGACACATCTTGGGAATGTTAATTAAGGAAGGAAATGGAAGGAGTGAAAGCTACATGTTTTTCCTTATCTAAAATGAATGGATTGGCTTTAATATTCATTATTTGATAAGAAATAAAAGGATCAAAAGATGGTATAGTGAAATCCTAAGCCAAATGAGATGCTTCTTGGAGAAGATCATTCAATTTAGTTAAGCAATCATTTGTTGCAGAGGCCAAAGGAGGGTGAGGTGGAAAATTATTTTACTAGTGTTTAAAGCCTTTTTGTATTCGTGTATTTTATATTAATGGAATGAATTGCGTGGAGCAAATGTTTGAGCCATCCAACTCTTTCCTACATTGAACAATAATGTGCCAAAAGTATGGTTGATTACCATCTAAATAACAAAACCAATCATCTTAGAAATAAAACTAAGATTGACTGCTTTTGAAGCACCAAGAATCAATAGGACCTATGTGATTTTCTCTAATCTATTTAAAATAGATTCTAAAAAAATTCTTGAAATACTTTGCTTAAATACAATTATCATAATCATAATCAAATTACAACTTCACTTCACAACTTATCTTATTCACATTTACACAATTATAAGAATTCACTTTCATATACCAATTATTAATATGTGAATATATATCCTCTAAATTAGAAATAAGCTTTGGACTATTCTTACACTTAGCTAATTAATCTACAAATTTTAATCACTTCAAAATATTACAAATATGTAAATTATTATTATAAATATATTGGGGTGAATGGTGATCTCCTTTGTGACCTGATTAAACCTCAAAAGTTAATTATAAATATTCTATCGAGCTTCGTATTGTTTGTTGGCTTAGATAAACATCAATCTCGTAGAATAAAAACAAAAAACAGTATCCACGAAAGATGTGTTCAATAATGGAGGACATTTTCAATTTAGGCTGGCAAACTGAGACATTCTTGTCTTATCATGCATCGCCAACTTGTGTTGGTTGAAAGAATCCACAGACATTGCACATGCTGTTTCATTTTCATACTGAACAGACGAAATCAAATTAGATATTCTGAAGAAATTCTGATAACATTTCAATATCGTCACTAAAGTTAACGGCCCACTACTCATTCTTGAAAGTAAAAGAAAAAAAAGGAAAGAAAATGTGCACCGTCCATAGCCCATCATGTCTGCAACCTGCATTTTCACACAATTGGAATTTAATGAATAGTCCACCCATGTCGCATCGCAGTCTATTCTACGTTAAAGTATTCTGCTATGAAACTGCGTGAATAGAATGTGAAGGGCACGAAAAGGTGAAATGCTCCACGACTACACCATGGAAATCGGTTATAAAGTTTCCAAGGCGGCCAAACAGTGCGACAAGTGAAACAAAATGGGACTCTAGCGCTTTCATTTACATCTCATAACCTGAAAAGGTTTTTAACTCGGGAAATGAGTTCTGCTAGGGTTTGAGGTTGCGTGTTCCATCCTGTGTGTTTCAGACCACATTTATTGCGGGACTTTTTGTGTTTATTATGGCTTCGGTCAGCTTTAGCCCAGCAGTTGATGCTGGTGCTGGTGCTGGTGCTGGAGTTGCTGCTACAGACCCTCATGGTGCCTCCGAGAAAACACCCTCACAAGTTTGTGCAGAAAGTGTTTCACGAGGTATGTCCTTGCTTGATGTTGTACTTCCAATTCAGGATTTTGACAATACCTGTAACTTGAAAAATGTACTTTGATAGGATATTTTGTGGGTAGGATCCCTCCTGAAAGCATGCTTTGAGATTGGGTCGCCAAAGTTTGGTTTCTTCATGGAGTTAGGCTTGATGGTGTCCAAAGTCTCACCCAAGGGTTTTTTCTATTTCATTTTTCAAACCCTTCCCATGTAGAGGCTATTCTCTCCCATGGTCTGTGGACTGTTAGGTCGTCCCTTTTGGTCTTCCAGCGTTGGTCTCGCGATTTTTCTATCTCAGATGACAAAAAATTGTGAGTTCCGGTCTAGGTTGAGTTCCCTAGTCTTACTTTCCCTTGTTGGCCTTTCATGCAAACTATTGCTCAGTTTGTTGGCAAAGTTGTCTGCCTCGAGCTAGACCATTTTTTTAATGCTCGCCCTCAAAAGAGGGTTTGTGTAGAGGTTGACCTTTCTCACGACCTGAAAGAAACTGTTGATATTCAAGTGGGTGGCAACACCTTCACCCTAAAGGTGCTTTATTTGAACCTTCCCAACACTTGTTATCGATGCCAGTCGGTGGATCACAAGATCAGGGTTTGTCCCTTGGCAACACTGAAATTGAAACCCCTTGTTAAGGAGTCTGGCTCTTGTCCAGTGGAGGAAGCCAAGAAGGATAAGTGGACCATTGTGGTTCGTAAAGGAAAAACCCCTGCAGTTTCAGCCCAAAAGACTCTCGTCGGTTCTAGTTCTCAATCAACGATGGATCCTCCTATGCAGTCTCCGTCCTCCTAGGAGGCTCTCACTCCGATTTCAAACCCTGCTCAATAGGGGAATGCTTCTACTAAGGGTGTTGCTCGCCCTCCATGGGTGTGCACTCCTTAGGCTTTGTCTGTGATTTATGCTCCACACTCTCTACGTCGTTCTTGCAGCCCTTCACGGCGTGTTGAGACTGTAGATGGTGGTGCAGAAAAATGACGCATTGTCTCTAGTGGGGACCCAAATTTTTTGCGCAATAGCTTCTCCTTTCTTGGGGACGAGGAAGATATGTTGGTTTTTTCATGAATTACATCTCATGGAAAGTTCGAGGTCTCACAGAGCTCGCCAGAAAATATTCTGTTCGAGATGTTCATCAACGTATTGTAGGCCTAGATGTTCTTTGCCTCCAGGAGGTTAAAATTGCAGGTTTCAAGCTAAATGTTGCATTTCGTGTTATTTGGCCAGATAGCCTTGTTTTTTCTTCCCAGCATGAAGCTAGTCGAGGGGGATTTGCCACTCTCCTATCACCTCGGTGGTGCTCTGTAGTTATTTCTTATGGGGTTGATCCCATGTAGCGTGCCATCTGGGTTTTGCTTTCAATTGACAATCATTTTGTTGGGATCGTTAATGTTTATGCTCCCAATGATTCGGTTGAAAGATCTTACCTCTGGCAATCGATTGTGGATAATCTTCCACCTACCACTTGGGTCATGTGTGGGGATTTCAATATGGTTGAGGTGGCTTTTGATAAGGACCGTTTTTTGCCTTTCCGCTGGACAACTGAAGAGAGGGTTAGCCTAGTCCTAGTGGGGTCTAGTACACTTGGTCGAATTTCAGAGTTGTCTCTGACAAAATTCTTAAAAGACTTGATCATGCTATGATATCTGTGCAATCTTTTTTCTCTTTTTCTGAAGATCATGATCTGCCCATCACTCCTCTTGTTGATGTGCCGCAGTCAAACCACTTCCCCATAAAGTTTAGCATTGAATGGTAGACAACTAGGCAAATTCCTTCCAAGCAATTCTAGCTCATCACGTCTCTTCTGCACCACCAACCCATGATGTCCCACATTCAACGAGTGTGGAACCTTAAGCCAAGGCCCTGTCATCACACTGGTTGGATTGTGTGGTGGCAAGACATCATTTCTTGCTCTGCGAAGTTTTTGCGCGTTTATGGTAGGCAACTTTCCATCTACCGCAGGCGGTCGTATCATGTGACCACCAAAGCTCTATGTGCTGCCACACAAGTGTTGGATTTGAATCCCTTTGATTCTACCCTGTAACTCCATTTAGCCCAACTCTACCATCAGAAGCAAGCTGCAGATAGTCACTCTGCCAGAGGAGCTCAAATCAAAGCCAGATTGCACTGGCTTAAAGTTGGCGATAAGGCTTCTAAGGAGTTTTTCCTGGCTCTGTGTGCTCGTCATACCTCTGTTGGGATTAAGAAAATTAGAGAGGGACAGGCTCTTCTCACCGAGCTGCCTGACATATTGCAAGCCTTTGTTCGTCATTATGAGAAGGTGTTCATAGCGCAGGGAGATTCTTCAGCCAGAACCCAAGCCTTACAAGATTGCTTAGCCGTTGTTCCCAAACAGCTCTCTGATTCGCAGCAGGCCTTTTGTGATCTCTTACTGACCATTGATAATCTCAAAGAAGTCACTTTTTCTATACCAGATGACAACACCCCGAGCTGTGATGGCTTCTCTTTTGAATTCTACAAATCTCTTTGGTCTTATGTTGGTCCTGACCTTCATAAGGTCTATCTGGAAGCTTTTAATTTGTGTAAAATATATTTCTAATTAAATTTAATTTAAATTTAATTAATTATTTTATTTGAAGTTTAGAATCTAAATCAAAACATTGTGAAATACACAAATATGTTTCAAATTATGCAACTTTAGAAGACATTGTTTGTAGAAACAAAAACAAGAAGAGAGTAGACAATAGCTTAGTTATGTTGGCTTTTGGTGAAGCCTTGATGTTTTATTCCAAACTAGAGGAGGAATTATGGCTATATTTCTTTCTAAATGTCTTCTATAGACAATTAAGTAACCATTGATGCTACATTTAAATATCTAAGTCTATATCGAAACCATGACATGTGTGTGTGTGTGTGTGTGTGATACACATCTAGGAAATAAACAAGGTGAAAACATTCTCTCACCCACAACTACTATGTCCAAAACAAGTTCTTTTGTTTGTTCAAGGTGTGAACAACACACCTACCAAGTACTCAACTCACACAACAATTTATGTGACCGGATCGATACCGATTTAGTATCTTCCAGTACTAGTATGATGAAAATACTCTACCCTTGTGTGAATGGTAGATAATCTTCCGGTACTGGTGGGATGGAAACCTGTTGAATTTTGTCTATTGGTGGTCCAACCAATACAAAACACCCATAAGATCTAGATATTAGATGTGTTAGGGAATACTTGTCTCACAACTGTCCTATTGTCTGGTAGCCCTATTAGTAGCCTAGTAGCCCTACCGGTTGAGTTCTCCAAACACAACTAAACAAAATTCCTAAGGAAAAGACAAACTAAAGGTAGATTCAGACACCCTTTATCTAGTTACACAATTCCCCAAAGGCTTAGACTCTAACCACAAGTTGAAAGGTATGTACCCTTATTGTCCTTCTAGACCTAATTAAGCGAATTAGGCCCAATTTACATAGCAAGTACACCTTGTATTATTCCCTTGACTAAACCAACACTTTTGCAAGGTGGGGTAAGGTGTTAAACCACCAAATCCAAGGTTTCAAGACTTGATCCCATCTTTTTTATCCTCTGCAAGTGATTTCCACTTCTACAGTTTAGGCGGTCACATAGAGATGCTTGCCTAGGGTCAATTCAATCTCTTCGATCTTGGAGCCTCCCTGCAAACCAACACCAAAATATTATGATACAATGGCCCTTCTAACATTTTCCCCCAGTTTTTTTGGTCCTCTAGTGAAAATGTTATATTAAGGGCATCATTACAGTGAAACCCTAGGTGTCGGCAGGGTTTGTGACTAGTCTAGTTAGATTTGGATAGATCCCTACAACCCGAATGTTACAAAACCTAAAAATTGATTCAAATGAAAGGTAAGAGACTTCCCTAACTTGTCCAGTTGGTTTCAGACTTCCACCAATCCAAACTGATCAGAAATGAACAACAAAAATGCAGAATTTTAAAAAACTCCAAGTATACTGTGTTGCTCCAAACTCCAAAACATCATCAATTTTCATCAAATTCAACAACTATGCCAACAACAACCTGGAATCAATCCAAGTGGGAATAATATAGCCTCCCTAATGGTTTCCAACCACTTTTCAAACTTTGGAATCGTTGGAGGATTAGTTATCCCTTTTTACAACACTTTGCAATGACAACAAAAGTTGTCAACTTGCACTTTTCAAATTTGGTGACTCCAAGGTGTATTCGACCTATTCCAAGGATTAGTCTAATGTTTCTAAGACCAATATTTATTTTCCTAACCCATGCCTAGACTCCTACTGACCCACATGGTCATTTATCCATGGTGGCTAGCTTATAAAATGCAACCATGACAATGCCTTACATCAATTGGGTCTTATTGACTTGCAAAACTATCAACCTATTACAGATGATCATTTTCACCTCATGGGTGATATTAGGTTCTTTAAGACTTTATTTGTGTCTTTGGGTTCTACTGCACCATACTCCCCAAGTGATTGAATCTCAAGTCCACTTGAGATGAGTTACTGCAATGTAGTCCCATGTTTCTTCATCCCGTCTTCATCCATCCATATTGCATCTGCCTCAGCGAGTCCTTGCCACTTGACAAGGTATTTTTTGTAGACCTTATTCCTACTTTCCTTCACAATATTGTTTTCTAATGTCCTTTCAAGTTTGGGTGGCCCTTGACTTGGAAATTGATGGGATGGGGTTTGGGATAGACTAGCCTAGTCTATGCTTCTAGATCCTTCCCTAGGATCACCTGGTGTTCTCTCCACACCCTAGGGTCTCTAGGACTTCCCTCTCCTTGAGGAATCCCTTGACCTTTCCCAATACACCCACCAATGAGTTGCTATGCTGCTCCTAAGGTCTCACTTACTCATGAGACTCAAAATCCCTTACTATGGCTAATAAGGGCTAATCTTGTTCCACACCTTCCAAGGTCTTAGCAAGGTTGTTTCAGGTCTATTTCATGGTCTATCCACCCATTCATGAGCCCCCAAGAGGTTTCAAGATTCTAACCCCTTACTGATTTCACAAATTTGTGTTTTTGCCTTCAAATAAGGCTACAAGGATTAGGACCAATTAGGCCTCCTAATCGGTCTTCTAGGGCTCCCTCTCACAAAGGATGCACAAACAACTCTAACTCCCAAAATGGACTGCCATTCATTTGGCAAGGGCTCAAGGATTTTCTAGGTTTTGGGCCTCCAAGTGGTTGTACACTGCCTAGGGCAAATTTTGGGGTTTTTTTAAGGATTTTGTGAGGGTTTCTAGGGTCTGCTTGGGTCACAGTGAGTACTTTGAGTTTTAGCCACCTTGTTTGGATTGGTGGAGGCTCCTCCTTCACATAAATGATGCTTCAAACACTCCTTTTAACTTCCTCCAAAGGATTCTCTCTCCACTAACCAACCTTGTTCTTCAAGACCTCTGCACCAACAACCATTCCTAACTGGGCATTGTCCAGTCTCGCCTAGGAATGGGTCTTTGCTTGGCCTTCCTACATTTTCAAGGGACCTGCTTGTATTGGACTATAGTATAGGGTCTTCACATCCATTCCCCATGGTTTCATGGTGGTTCCACAATGGGGAATGGAGTTAAGACTTCATTTACACAATCCTGTCGAAAACTGGATAGTAAGAAGATAGTTTTCAAACTATTTACAAACTTACTCAATCTGTAAGTAAAAACCTAAAATAACTGCTTCAAATGAAATTATTTACACCATGAAAGACAAACTACACAGTTTTGGACGTATCTCAATCCATTAATTTGCTTGTTTTCTTCATTCAAACTGACTGGTAACAGTTTTACAGTCTCAGTCTGATCTTTCTGCTAGGGTCGTACAAAGTCTAACATCCACCCCATTGTTTTAGGGTTTGCAAGTACTTATACTACATATACCTCAGTTGGTGTGCCACATTTAGGGTTTTCCATGACAACCTAAGGATTATGACATCACAGTGGAAAAGTTGCTTGACAACTTTTAAAAGTTGTCATGCAACTTTTGCAACTTTAGAGCAACTTTCCCAATGTTGCTCTTCATGACTCCTAGACCCAGAATGGGCCAACCTAAGGACATCACCATGATATGAAGTACCCCTAAACACCTCTAGGACACACATACCTTCCATCTTCAAGAAAATCACAATCTTGACTTATGACCCCTAAGACCTCCTCTAGGACCCTACCTAGGACCTATGAGCACATGGCTCATTATTTTATGTACAATGGCTTCTAAAGAAGCATAACACCAAAAAGAAAAAGAAAAAGAAAGAGTCTGGAAGGGTGCTCTTGCACCACAAATTCTTTCAGTATGTCTGCAGCATCCTCCACGGGAAATGTACCATCTTCCTACATTGTACCTTTGAATGGCGTCAGATCTGCAACATTAAAGATTAGGGATATACCTATATCTGAAGGTAATTAGATTTCATATGCATTGTTCCCAAACTTCTTGAGTATTGGACAAGGTCCAACCTTTCTCATCATGAGATTTGTGTGTTTCCCTTTTGGCAATCTCTTCTTTTTCAGATTTGCCCATACCATGTCTCCAACTTGGAACTGCACATCTCTCTTTCTTCTGTCAGTATACTCCTTGTACTTCTCTGCAATTGCATCTTGACTTGGTCATGAATCTCCTTTATCCCTTCAAAAAATTCTTCTCCACAAGCACTGATATGTTCAGTTGAGGGTAGATTTCTCAATTCCAACACACCTCTTGGATTCAGTCCATAGACAATTTGGAAAGGGATTCTTTCGGTATTGCTATTGATAGAATCATTATAGGCATATTTTTCTTGGGAGATGATGGAAGCCAACTTTTCACCATGCTTCTTGGTGAGGCAGCTCAACAAATTTCTGAGTGACCTATTGACCACTTTTGTTTGGCCATCTGTTTGGGCATGCTAAGTTGAACTAAAAGACAAGTTTATGCATAACTTTCTCCATAAAGTCCCCCAAAAATGTCCTACAAATTTCACATCTCTGTGTGACACAATGTTCAAGGGTAAACCATATATTCTCACAACTTCATTAAAGAAAAGGTTTGCAACATATGTAGCATCACTTGTGCTCTTGCACGACAAAAAATGTGCCATCTTGCCAAACCTGTCAACAACCACAAAAACACTGTCAAAACCTTTTTGATATCTTGGAAAACCCATCTAAAATACATGCTCACACTTTCCCAAGGTCTTGAAGGAATGGGCAATGGCTGGTATAGTCTTTTGTTTGTTGTTGTCCCTTTGGCCTTTTGATACACCACACATGAATCCACAAATTTTCTGACATTTGTCTACAATTTAGGCCAGTGATAAAATCTTCTCATCAACTCAAGAGTTTTGTCTAATCCAAAGTGTCCCCCCCATACAACCACTATGCTTCTCCTTAATTATGTTATCCCTCATTGAACATTTAAGAATGCATAACTGGCATCCTTTGAAAAGAAGACCATCTTGAATTAAATAATCAGAATACTCTAAATGAAACTGGATACCAAACTCTGTGCATACCTCGTAGATGTCTTTGAAATCTTCATCTACAACATACATACCCTTGAGGGAATCAACTCCTACACTCTCCAACTAGATTTCTTAAACTGTTAGTGCTCTCCTGCTAAGAGCATCTGTAACTTTGTTTGAGACACCTTTCTTGTGTTTGATTGTAAAGGTGTAGGCTTGAATGGACTCAACCCACTTCATATGCCTATGGCTCAATTTCTCTTGACTATTTAGGAAGCTTAGTACCTGATTATCTGTATACACAGCAAACTCTTTGGGAAGGAAATAATGCCTCCACTTCTTTAGTGCCTGAACTAATGCATACATCTCCAAATCATAGGAAGAATATTTATTTTTAGCATCATTCAATTTTTCACTAAAAAATGCAATTGGCCTACCTTCCTAACTAAGTACTGCACCTATTTCCAAATGACTTGCATTACATTCAATTTGAAATATTTTGTCAAAATTAGGTAAGGTAAGAACCGGTTGTTGTGATACTTTTTTCTTCAACATTTCAAATGCTTCATCTACCTCCTTTGTCCATGAAAATTTGCACTTTTGTCCACCCCTGATGGTCTCTAACATGGGAGCACAAATCTGGCTAAGATTCCTAATAAACTTCCTATAAAAGGTAGTTAGGCCATGAAAAATCCTTACATTACCAATTGTTCTAGGAGTTGACCATGTGAGAATGGCATTCACTTTATCAGCATCCATTTTCAGATTTCCTCTAGAAATCACAAACCCAAGGTAAGTCAGTTCTTCCTACAAAAACACACACTTTTCCATGTTTATCATTAGTTTCTCTTCATTCAACCTTCTCAAGACCATATCCAAATGTTTTAGGTGCTCCTCCTTTGTCTTACTTTTAAAGACTAGGATGTTATCTAGATACACTGTGACAAACTTAACAATGAACTCCTTCAATACCTCATTCATGAGTCTCATGAAAGTGTTAGGGGCATTTGACAAACCAAATGGAGGAATTTGCAAACTCTCATTATTGTACTATTGAAAAGTTTAATGCAAATAGGTATAATGTAAACACATCGTACTAGATGTCCATGTCATCGAAGGATGGAGGAATTTCTATCATCTCAACTTATCTTTTCACTTTGAGATGATTATTTTCATGAGAAGTGTTTTTGGTTTGTTTTCTTGCCTTTTTTGATGTTTACAAATTTGAAGAATACATGTATTGTGAAGATTTATTTTTGGAGACGATAAGGGACTTGATCTTGAGCTCAATATGGATTGTTGTCCTACAAATTTACAAGACTATGAACAAGAATTAAATATCCTTTAAAAGGTTTCTATATAACTTGATGGAACTCTATTGCAACTCAATATTGATTATTGTCGAACAATTCAGGAATAAATGATTTGAGAGTTCAAGACCAAAACTCAAGAATCCAACTCAAAGATCCATCCTTCCAAGGGTCATGAAGTAGCTTGATGGAGCTCCACTTAGTTCAAGATGAGGAAATAGATATAATGTATACACAATGATTAAAGGATTAAACATGATAGATACATATTTGACTTGCAATGGCAATTTGATTATTTGATTGGATTAAATGATAGATTTCACCGGTGTGCATATTAGATGATGATGTATTTGAATGATTGGAATAGTTATAATGGATTATGATTTGATAAATAGAAGATGGCATTAATGGGGATGAAAATAGAGGAAGGGGATAGAAATAGATGAATTATGAAAGGACAGTGTTGAAATGAGAAATAGGTGGGTAATGGATGAGGGAAAAGACAAATAATGAGGAAGATGATGAAAAATTATGAATGTTATTAAAGTAAAAAGGTGTGCAAAGATAAAAAAATTTATTTGTTGTATCACTAATGTTATGAATCATGATAAACTAGATCGTGATGACAGTGCATCATGTTCATAAGGTTTGACAAAAAAACCCACAAGTTTCAACTACCATTTTCTAAATGGTACAAATTATTGATCTACACAACATCATATGAAGAATGGGGGTAATTATGACTATTCCATGTATAGAGCACTAAAATTGTAAGTTAAAAACAAAGAAAATAAATTTAAAACTAAATCAAAAAATGTAAAAAATAGATGACTCAGTATGCGATGAAATTTTTTAATTGAAGGGGGTGTATGGGATGATCAAGAGGAAATGATAAATGATAGAGGGATGGGTAGGATAAGATGAGGGAAGAGGTGCATAATGGGATTGGTTGTAAGTAGGGTGGCAGATTCTAAAAAAGGAGTATATGAGGAAATATAAGATAGAAGGGGGAAATGGAAGGTCACACCATAGAAAGATATATTTATGATCCATTACAAAGGATCATCAATAAGAGGATGTAGATAAGGAGACTCAAAATCAAGGAAATGAGGGATAAGTGTGGTGGGATAGAGGGAGGTAGGTATGAATGGAAGTGCAATGGATATGGTAGTGAATGAAAAGTGCAGATAAGACAGTGGTTTTGGGTGAGAAATCTAAAAATAAATAATTAACTGAAGAAATGTGAAGTGATGTGAGTGGAATGTGAAGATAGAATGAAAGAGGATGGGTGATAATGGCAAAAGGTGAATTTAAGTGAACAAATTAGGGGTGAAGGCGATGAATAAATATGAAGGGGTAATGTGGTGGAGGTGAGGGGATGGATGATAAATTATCATAGACAAGATTGATTTCCTACTAGACAAATGATACTTGTTTTCTAGGGTTTCATCATCCAGTACATTCCCCAGGCACTATAAGGATTTGTTTTAACTATTAGACAAATTATTTCTGTTTACAATTATTTGATACTTTTGATCTTTTTATTTTTTTGGATTTTGGAATGATTTCTATTTTTTTTTTACTTTGTAAGATTGTCACTAAGGGCTAGGAATAGAAGCACTTGAAATGTATGATATTTGTAGGTTCATCAAGCTCATGGCCTTACATAAGCATATATGTCACCATGTGATGGAATGTTGAAATCAATAATATCACATATTATGTCAAACTTTGTGATATCATAAGTAGAGATATGAAGTTTTTCTATAAGGAAGTGATACTCATGAGCTTCCTCAAGAGATTTGATAGTTGCCATTATAGCAATAACTTTAATTTTTTATGTAAGAATTTTTCTCAAATGATAAATCTAATAAATATTGCTTAAAACTATCCACCATGCATTTATAAGGTTAGTGTTGGATTTTCAATTAGACAACTATTTTTAAACTAGATATTAATGTCACATATTCCGCACCACTGTTTATATAAGAGAAGAAAATATGGAGTGTTTTTGGGATGAATACATGAGCCATGTGAGATTAAAGATTGAACAAAGGATAATGTTTGTGGTGTGGATTCTTTAATGTGAAAAATAGATTCATTAGAGAATTATATGGTCAAAGGATGATAGTCTAGAATTGGAACCTTTACTAATTAGCACTTAATGAAATTCTTATTGATTTTGATTTAACTGGCATACTCAAATAAAATTCATAAACAAGCATAAGCCACATTTCCTTCTATTAATAAGGGTTTCAATGGACAAAAAAAAAAACAGTCGGTTATGTTTGGTGATAAGATGGGTAGTAGCATTAAGAATGTAATGCTATACCTTTTATGGGAAAATACTACTACAAAGAAAGCTTTCTCCATGAACGAGTTGTTAAGCTCTCATACCACTAATGTCCTACTTAGGTAATAGATGGCATTCTCTCTTCCTTGATCATTGTGCTAGGTTAAGAGGGCACATAATGGATGTTGTGTAATTGAGATGTAGAGAAACATGGGTTATCTAGTATATGTGCCACTAGAACTGGAGGATTTTATAGATATTATTTTTAATGTGATAAAAATTCTATTTTGCATGATTGATTTGACTCAAAAGGTGTGCAATTTTCTATGTTACAATTATTTCTCTAATCTACTAAATTTCTTGTTAGTTGACCACATTTTGGAAATGCTAATGCAGGAAAGAAAGGAAAGAAATGAAAGGAGTAGAAGCTACAAGTTTTTCAAGTTATCTAAAATGAGAGGAGTGACCTTGCTATTCATTTTGTAATAAGAAAAAAACTGATAAGAAGATGGTATTGTGTAATCCCAAGCCAAATGAGATGCTTCTCAAAGAAGATTGTTCAATTGAGTCAACAAGTTATTTGTTGTAGAGGCCAAAGGAAGGTGAGATGGAACATTATTTTACTAGTGTTCAGCCTTTTTCAATTCTCGTACTTTATATTAATGGAATAAATTGTGTGGAGCAAATTCTTCACCACGTTCAACTCTTTGCAATATTAAATAATAATTTATCAACAATTTGGTTGAGTACCATCTAAATAACAGAATCAATCATCTTAAAGATTAAACTATGATTGCCTATTTTTCAAACACCATGAATTGATAAGACCTATGTGATTGTCTCACATCGCAGTCTATTCTACTTCAAATTATTTTGCCATCAAATGCGCTACGGCATGGAAATTGTGTGGATAGAATATAAACGCGAAACGCTCGAAGGCTTTCAAACAATGCGAAAAAACAAAATGGGACTCTACCGCTCTGACTTACATCGAATAACCTGAAAAGGTTTCATCTTAACATTTATTGAGAGAGATAAAAAGTGAATATTGCTTACTTTTCCATTTATTTTTAGTTTTTCTTTAATTTCAGGTGAGTTTTGAATGTTAGTGTAGCGTTGAATTTTTCTATTTTTTTAATAATATTTTAATTAATTTTTAGTTTTACAAGCAGTTTACATTTAATTTTTAGATTTTATAAGGAAAAATTGGTAAGAATGATGAAATCATATCAAACTACAAACTGAAATAATTACATAAAGATTTCCAATTAGTGATAGCTGTCAATAAAGTTTAAAGAATTAAAATTCAAGGAGGTTTGATGTAGAACCACCTCAAGAAGCTTCAAATGAGAATAGGAAAACAAAAAATTCAAAGGAGAATAAGAAAACAAAAAAAGACAGTAAGAAAAAAGAGAGAAAGCTATTAGCTCAAATCATGTTGGAGGAGTGAAATAAGTTGTGAGTTGTGAGTTGAAGAAGGAAATAGATCTCCAATCCATAATATTCCAGCTACGATCAACATCAAAAGCCCATTTAGCCAAACAATAAATAACAATATTCTACTCACAAGGTATATGAATAAAAGAGATAAATTAAAAATTTCAAGCCAAAAGAAGAATTTAACCCATGTAAAGAGTCGACTTCAAGACGACTAAGGAGTTCTCCCTTTATTCAAACCAAAACCATTGAATCAATCTCACAAATAACCTTTTTCCTATTGTACTCACTAGCTTTCAACATAGCTACTAAGAAAGCATGAGCCTCCATGTGATTATTTGTAGCAATCCCCTTAGTTGAAGAAAAATAGAAGTAAAATGACCCAATACTATTCCTTCCAATTGCACCAACCCCTACAAATCTTGGATTATCTCATGAAGAATCGTCATAATTAATCTTATAGAATCCCAAAGGAGGAAGATACCATTTTCCATCTCTATTCACTTTACTCAACAATCAGAATTTAGACTTAAGGTTGTTTGAGAAATTCAACTACTCCAAATTTAACTTTTGAAAATTTTGGTTATCATAAAAATAAAGAACATCATCAAAAGAGAACTTGACTTATAAGATTTTTTTTTCAGACAGATTAGAACATTTGCCAAATATACCCAATAAGATTTTGATAGCCTTGGAAAAATTCGATGATTTCTCTCCAGCCAATTTTGCCAAAGAATGAAAGTGGGTTCTATAGCCCATGCAATCAGAAGAATAGAGGTTGAGGTAGGAGGTCAGCCCTGAGTAGCACAAATTTTACATAGAGAAGAAGCATGAACAAAAGGGTGATTCCAAATAGACCACCATTGTCTCCACAAGCCAACCAAAAAAGAGCATTGAAAGAAAAGATTAGACATACTCTCCTCACTAGATCTAGATAGAACACATCTAGAAGGGACTTGAAAAATCTTTTTGTGTATGTTATCCTTAGTGATATATTTATTATGAGAAAGGATTCAAAGAAAAGCATTACACTTTGGCCAACAAAATGAATTCTATATCATTTTCTACCAAGGAAAAGCATTGTACCCAATTTGCTCCTACACTAAGATTTTATAACCATTTTAAATTGAATAGGATACGTTTAGATCATACCTCTATAAAAGTGCATTAGCCTCCTTTAAAGAACAACAAGGTTGATTAGCCAAAATTGAAGAGAGAGCAACTTGATCATTTCGATTACCCTCGATAGGCCAACAACACATATCTTTCCAAGTATAGATATAATTTTTATCCACCAAACAAGAACCATTGAAATCAACAACTTGAGACCAAACAAATTCTAAATAGGCCTTACATAGATCAAGAAAGTGAGGGAAAAGAATGGAAAATAGGGGGATTCAGATCCCAAGAATCTAACCAAAAAAGAGCATTATTTTCAAAATTGGCAATCCAAAACATTACACTTAACCAAAGCTACACCTTCTTTCATAATAATCTATATAATAGGTCCTCTTCCACTAAAATCTTACAAAGAGCGATGGAATAATATCATTTGAGTCACAAAGAAGACACAGAAGGCATCAAATAATTCTAAGAAGACACAACAAGCATCCAAGTATGTATTTTCTTCCAATTTATAACTGCTCTTATTGTTAAACCCTATCTTCCCCCTTACTGTTTTCACAGGAGCTTCACTGGCTAGGCAATATTATATCACATGCATTCATATTGGGGGGTTTAATATCCTAAAAAATAAAAACAATATATTGTCTATATGGTGAAAATTGGGGGGTTTTTAATTCGGGTTATGAAAAATACAATATTTGGTGAAAATAGTGGGGCTTTTAATTCAGGCTATGTAGTGGGAAGGGGTACACAAAAGGAGTTTAGAGCAATAGTTTTTGAAAATAGGGGGATTCTTTAGTATTCCATGAACACACGTGATATAACCCAGGTTCACTAAGTGAAGCCCCCATGATTGTTTTAGATGCTCTTATTTATTTTCTTCCAATTTAAAGCTGCTATTATTGTTTTGCATCATCATCGTTGAGTTTTTTCTTCATTTCCTTTTGTTCCATTTAGTTCCCTTCATCCATTACTTTCTCCTTTACAATATTTCATGTTTTTATGTTCATTTCACATTCTATTGTTTCCTTCCTCTTCATTTGCTTTTAGTTTTACAAACCCTCAATATTGTTTACAAACCCTTACTGCTTTCAAACCTTATATTCATTTATGTAAACCCTATTTGTTTTCAAGCTATAGATGTGCTTTCCTACACGTTCATTTCATTTTTCATTGTTTCCTTCAATTTATTTTCCTGTTCAGTTTATGCTTACACTTACTGTTTTACATTCTTATGTTTTATTTACATCCCTTCACCCAATACTTACGTATTCATTTTGTTCCCTTCAGCGGTCCAGTTTAAGGCATTCATTATCTTAATACTACCCTATTTTATTTATTTCATCTAACCTTCACTGCTTCATTTCTATTGAATTCTATGTATGTGATTTTACATTTTTTGTTTTCAAGTTTGGACATTACTATTTTTCATTCTTATTTCTACTAATCCTATGTATGTGATTTATAGAAACCCTTACTGTTTCCAACTTTTACAAACCCTTTTAATCATTTTCTAAAACCCTGTATGTTTTCAAGTTTTGATGTTGTCTCATACACATTCCTTTCATGTACCATTGTTTCATCTACCAATTTACACATTCCTTGGCTATATTTTCACTACACCTTACCTTAAACTATTTTATTTATACTGAATCATATGTATGTGATTTTACATTTTATGCTCTCTAGCTTCCCTTACTATTATCATGGTTAAACACATTTTTTCTAATATTTTGATTTTCCTTCTATTGTTTCCTTTATAGTATTTACATCGCTTAATGCTTCACATCCTCATGGTTTATTTGCCTTTCCAATCCTTTCTTGTTTTATATCCTCATAGTTTGTTCACCTCCTTCATCCACTTCTTGATTCTATGACCTATGTGTAGATGAAGAGAGGAGATTAGAGGATGAAGCTATCTATAAAGAAAAGAACATCAACAAGATGGCCAAGCCATAAAAGAGGAGTTTGGTTTCCCCCATCCCCCCCATCCACTGAAGATGTTAACCCAATTGTGACTACCCTGTAGCCTCTAGCACCAACCGAGGAGGCTACTCCATCTCATGGAGAGGATATTCCACCTCGAAAACCTCCTATAGTTACATTTCCATAGAAGCAATGATCTACAGAAGACATGAAAGGGGAATTGAAATATCTCAAGGACAACGACATGCCTATCAGGGCAGCATCTAGAAAATGGGGCATCCCAACAACCACACTCTCCAAATGGTTGGGTGGTCTCATAACCACCTCCAAGAAAGGTCCTCCAACAATCCTCATGTGTTATGAAGAGGACCTGATAGTTGAATGGTGCAAGGAGATGGCATCAGTTGGACATGGACTACAAATTGCCAATTTGAAGGTAGAGGTCACTCAAATTGGCCAAAGTAGACCCAACCCTTTCACGAATGGGCTTCTCGGTAAGTCTTGGTGGTTAGGTTTTAAGTGCAGACATCCAAAACTCACTTTGCATACTACTGAAGGTCTTCACAAAGACGAGGCACTTAACCTTAGACTTGCTATTGTCTTTTCTTTCTATGAGATACTCTTGAAAGCGTATTCTACAAATCCATATGGTTCTGCTCATTTATGGAATTATGATGAAACAGGCATCCAAGCAGGCAAAAATGGGGCCATGGGGGTTTTGGATAGAAGAGGAAGTATGAGTGTATCCTACATCATTCCCAAGAAATTAGAATGGAACACCATTCTATGTTGTGTTAATTCTCTTGGAAAAAGCATACCAGGATTCTACTTGTTTAAGGGGAAGCCACAGTTACAAAATTATATATCTAAGTGTGACTTGATGCTTGCATGGTAGCTTAGCCACATGCTTGGATGACAAAGGAGCTCTTCCTTATTTGGGTTCATCAGTTTTGATGGTCTGTGCCAAGGGGTGTCTTGACCACGAACATGAACTTGCTCATCTTCGATGGTCATCATATTGGTAGTCATGTTGCACTTGCAATAATCCAAGAGGCCAGAATGATATACATTGATGTACTAGCATTGGCCACTCACACATCTCATAGACATTAGTGTCTTTTCTCCTTTCAATAAATACTTCAAACATGAACGATCATCATGGCTAGCAAGATACCCCAATGTGGAAATCTGAAGGGCAGAACTTGTTGAGCTAGGCAGCAAATCATTTTCAAAACCACTAATAGTCATAGACATAAAAGTGAGAGTCAAGAGGATTGGGATATGGCCCCTCAACCCCCATGCACTCATTGAGGACATGTAGCCCAACACCATGTTCAAAATAAATGATGGTGATGAAGATTCTATAGTGTACAACATACTTAGCCTATGAAGCATTGTTGTGTCAATTGAAGAGCTTGCATAAAATATTGCTCACAACACCCAATCTAAATCAAATGCAGAAATAGACACTAATGAACCACCTCAACAAATGGTGGAAATTCAAGTGGACAATAGTGGGTACAGTCCTAGTCTTCCCTCTAAGCCAATACGACCTTCTTAGGTAGTAAAAGGTGCCATCAACCTAGGTATTGACATTGAGGGCCAAGATCAGTAGGGGACTTTTAGTTTCCCCTCACAACCACTAACCCTGCCATCTAAGTTGGTGCATTACTATGCTAATTGTGCATTTGATGCAGAATGTAAACAAGAAATAGAAATATGTGCCAATGATGTGGATGCCAACATAGCCTCCCAAGATAATGACACGCAAACTTCTTAATCAAAACCATTAATCAATAGATTCTTAAAAAAATTTGTGCACACTATCAACCAAAAGCGTCAAAAGGGGGTTGATAAAGGTATCCGATTGAGCCACCAATATCAAATACTCACATCGGATGACTATATGAACATTGCAATGGTAGAGGAGTAGAAGAAGAAAGACATTAAAGAAACCAAAATCTGAAAGAAAGAACAAAGCAAGTAGAATAAGGCAGCTCATCTTTTGGCAAAGGGAAACAAGGAACATGACATAATTGAAAGGAAAATTTCATGTCAAGAAAAGGATAAGAAAAGAGAGCAGTAGAAGAGGGAGAAGGAGGCTAGGAAATCGCAAGACAAGGAACTCAAGGAACAAGAGGTAGAGGAAAGGGCCATCCATGATAAGGCAAGGGATTTGGCAATGAAAAGGCGGTTAACCAGTACACCAACTCCAACCACTCCCTTGCCCAAAAACCATCCTATATTATGGGATTTGATTAACATGAACCCGCCCAACTTTACAAATGTAATGAATTGTCCAACTGGCCCATTACCCCTTGACTTATCTTCACCTACGAGTTTCTTTTCAGGCATCCCACCACCAATTATGAGAAGTGCATATTGGACATCATCTCTAAGTCAAAACAGTAGGAGTGGATATGATAGTCCAACCCCGAGCCAAGTGACTAGCACTCAACTACCAACATCAGGGGCTTAGAACATGGTTTCCATTGCATCTCCAAGGGTCCAACCTACATCACCTGCTGCTCCTTTTCCTATTTGGTTGGAATTATATATCCCATGGACAATGGACAATGGATCCATGTCTTTGTTTTTGTTGGTTCTAAGACCTATATTACTTGATGTGAGTGGGATCAACTGCAATCAACACTGCAATTATCATGAATTGTTTTATTTTTGTCCAAATGATTTATACTTTGGACAGTGGACAATGTATCCATCCTTAATTTTTTTGGTTTTATTAGTATATGCAAAAAAGAGTATATGTACAACTAAAATCAATAGTACAATTACAAGTTACCAATACTAAAATAGTCCAAAAAAGTGTTTTGAATGCTACATTTTGGCAATTATGTGCTATTAATAGTGCACTACTACAATAGTGCAATAATGCAACTTCAATATTGCATGTCGTGCAAATATGTGCTACCAATACTGCAATGCCACAATAGGGCAATATTGTAATTTCAATATTGCAATAATGCAATAACATATCTTAAAAACTCCCATGACACAACCTATAGATGGACTAAAAAAGTCATGCTTGACACCTAAAAAGAAAATGGACATCCCATCACTGAAGGCATGGTGTTCTCAATCCATGGGCACTACTGATGGTCTGACTTGGTATTCTCACTTCTTTGTCACATTGAACATGTTAACATGATCAACGATAATAAATATACCATGGTCATACATATGTGCATTTCAGGTGCAGGCATTGGTTCTCAATCCATCTAAATTGCAATCATCTCAGTCTGTCTTATCAATACTGCAATAGTGCAAAAAATGTGTTTCAAATAGTGCAAGAATGCAATTACGTTCTACCAATATTGTACTACTACAATAATGCAATAATGCAACATTAATATTTCATCTCATGCAATTATGTGTTACCAATACTGCAATACTATAATAGTGCATTATTATCTTTACAAACCATTGGAATAATGCATGGACACCTTGTTGACCAACTTGCCTATTTTCACTACCCCCCCCCCCCCACCCTATGTTCTTTCTCTTACTCGCATTAAATCCATGTTGCGTCGCCTTACTGCCACAACATAGCTCACCCTTCCTGATCAAGATGACATTGAATTCACCTTCTTAAACACCTTTCCTTCCCAACTTTCTTTTTGTTGTATCCTTCTTCTTGAGTCTTCAGGAGTTTACAAAGAAGAACATGTTCACCCAACCATCAAAACATGTTTGTCTTGGCTACCACTCTCCCTTCCACTATGAATTACTAGTGCAACAAGAACACACAATCATTTGAAAGTCTATTTTTGTTGACTTGTGCTGCACAACTCACCCATTCACTCTAAATGGTTGAGTGCAGAACAATTCAATAGCAAAATGGTTTCATATAGAAGCATGCCCTCATTGCTAAGACCGAGGACTAGTGTGGTATGCGATTTTGTATAAGTATCAGAAGATGTTAGAAGTGTTGTCAGAATGCCTATAACTATAATGAAACTCATTTACACTTGACATGTTTATGACCCCGTGCACGTATTAACCCCACTCCCCTAGGCATTTGTAGAGCCATGTCTATGAAATATGTCAAATTAAGAATCAATATAATTTAGATACTCCCATGCTGAGGAAAAGCAATGATATGAAACATGTAAATAAACCATGAGGATGTAAATTAGCTTAACAAACAAATATGTAACATAATTGGATATACATAAACATGTAACATAGTGTAACATAACTGAATATCTCTGAATTGATAGAATGTGACATCATTCAATACACAACTAAAGGTTTTGTATGATGTAAAATATTGTTCTTTTTCATGCAACATAAGTGAATATGTAAAGTACTAAATATAAAGGGTCACAAAAACTATGACTAGGTTTAGATACATATTCTTTGAAAGTTTTTATAGTATTAAATTATGTTGCATTTGTAATAATATCCTTATAATGTAATATTGCCAACATCATGGGAAATGTGATCAAGGAGATTAAGCAGTTAGAAGATTGTTTATAAATAGGAAATTGTTGATAAACAATGTATGCGGGCAAGTGTATGCACAGGGATGCTACATAGTGATAACCGAGCACAGAAGCTTGAAGACCTGTTAGAATAATAGAGTATTGATGCCCAATAGATAGGCAAGATTAGTTCTATGTCTAGATTGTATTGAACAAATAGGAATCTACTTTAGCATTTTAGATGTGAAGTTGTAGACAGATTGTATTACTGTTATTTTGTGAAAGTGATAGGAAATCTCTTAACTGAGTGGACTTAATAGTCTTATATGTAAATCCTCTAACAAGGTGACATTCTGATTGAGTGTTTGAAATCCTTTGACAAGGTCACTTCTAACAAAGTGAAGATCCTAACAGATCTGAGGGAAATCCCTTAACCGGGTCACATCTAGCAATGTGTTTGTAATCTTTAATAGGATTTGCTTTTAACCGAGCATACTCTAGAAGAGTATATTTCTTAGTGGGTCTGAAATCCCATAGTGGTTTTTCCCTATTTGGTTTTCCACGTTAAATCTGGTGTTATGAGGTTTATATTGTTTATATGCTTTTGAGTTTGCATGTTTGACAATTTTGGTTATATGACTGATATATATGTTACCGAGGTTGAATCTGATGTTTTTATGGATGATTAATTTTGTATGATTCAACCCCCCCCCCTCTCATCTTGTTGGCTATTGGATCTGTACTTATATTAAGTATCAGAACTATCAATTGGTATCAGAGCTTTGGACTTTGAAAGGAAAGTTTAAAGGCACTTGAGTTAAAGATCCAAAGATGTATAAGAGGGATGCACCTAAGCTGAATAAGTCAAGTTTCTCTACATGGCAGAAATTGATGAAGCTACATCTATTAGGAGTTGGAGAATATGCTATATACTATCTGGAGAATGATTTTGTTGCACTGAGCACCTATCCATTGACTATGGAAGAGATAAAGGCGAAGCAAGAACATATTCAAGCAATGAATGAAATAACATCTGCATTGATCGATTCTGAGTTTAATGATCTAGAAGGCTGCAATGATGCAAAGACAATGTGGACTAAGCTCATATCTATATATGGAGGAGATGAACATGTTCAAGGAGCAAAAGTTGATAGTTTAAGAGGACAACTTGAATCTATGAGGATGAATGAAGGTGAGAACATAACCCAGTACAGTACAAGACTAAAGGAGATTGTAAATCAAATCAAAGGAGCACGAGGAACTATTGAAGAAAAGGATGTGACAAGTAAGTTGTTAAGAACCCTTCTATTGGCCTATGCAATCCGAGTCTCTACAATCAATGAATTGAGGTCTGTACCTAATATGCCAGTTTCCTTGGATGCTACTATTGGTAAGCTACATGCATTTGAGTTAAGTAATTTTGATAACAGTGGGTCATCGGTAAATAAAGTTGAATCTGCATTTAGTTCTTTTCATCTGAATGAATCTAATGATTACAATGAAAGAAAGTATAAGTACTCTGAAGGAGATCATAGTAGAGCAAGTGAAAGATTTCAGAAGAACATGGAGGAGGTACACAAACTGTATGAAGAAATCAGAAAGCAAGAAGAGTTTGAAGCACTATTGGCCAAAAGGTTACTGAGAGGCAAAGGTAAGTATAAAGGAAAACTACCTTTGAAATGTTTCAATTGTGATAAGATTGGACATATGGCTTCTAACTGTCCTGACAAATATTTCACTAAAAAGAGAGATTACCGAGATGACAGACAAAAATATAATCATTACAGAGGACACCGAGACTTCAGAAGAAGAGATAAAAAGACATGCTTAATTGCTAATGAGGAATCTGACGATGATAAATCAGATGAAACTGATACAGAAGAAGTTGTTTATGTGGCTATCAAGGATGGATCAGATGAAGAAAGGTATGAAGAAAAAGCCCTAATATCTCACATAAACACTAATGATTCTTGGATTATAGATAGTGGATGCTCACATCATATGACAGGAGATAAACACAAGTTTGTTATGTTAGAAGATTATGATGGAGGCTATGTTAGATTTGGTAATGATGCACCATGTCTGGTGAGAGGTAAAGGATCCATAACTCTTCTTGATAAAGCAAGATGCAATGATGTTTATTGGGTTGAAGGTTTGAAATACAAATTGTTGACTGTAGCACAGCTAAACAACACAGGTTACCGAATAGAATTTCAGAAAGGAATTGTCAAAGTTCATGACAAGAATGGAAAGTTAGCTGCTATCGGGACACAAACAAAAGGTAATACATTTCACCTTGACTCAACTCACAATAAGTGTTTGCATGCAGAGATTGATAATACCTGGTTATGGCGTAAAAGATTTTGTCATGTTAATTTTGATAATCTGATCAAGATAAGTAAGAAGCACAGAGTAAGAGGTCTGCCAAGTCTTGAAAAACCTGAGAATGCTATGTGCCGAGGATGCCAGATGGGAAAGATGACAAGATCTAGCTTTACAAGTAAGTCCTACACTTATAAGGGAATTTTAGATCTTGTG
This sequence comes from Cryptomeria japonica, assembly GCF_030272615.1. Taxonomy (NCBI): domain Eukaryota; kingdom Viridiplantae; phylum Streptophyta; class Pinopsida; order Cupressales; family Cupressaceae; genus Cryptomeria; species Cryptomeria japonica. Next base: position 864,641,215 of record NC_081409.1, on the reverse strand, counting down.
CACACTGATCTTTGTGGTCCTATGAAAGTTCAAAGTTATTATGGTGATAAGTATTTCATATTATTTGTGGATGATTATTCAAGGATGATGTCAGTAATGTTTTTAAAAGAAAAATCAGAAGCTTTTCAAATGTTTAAGTGGTACAAGGCTAGAGTTGAAAATGAAACAGGAAGACAACTAAAATGTCTTAGATCAGATAGAGGAGGAGAGTTCACATCTGATGAGTTCAACCTATTTTGCAATGATCATGGTATTAAAAGACAAGTCTCTGCACTGAGAACTCCACAACAGAATGGAATAGCTGAAAGAAGAAACATATCTATTGTGGATTGTGCTAGAACACTAATGATTGAGAAGAAGGTTCCACAAACATTTTGGAGAGAAGCAATAAGCACAACTGTTTACACCTTGAACCGAGTTCAATTAAAGAAAGGTACTTTGAAGACACCTTATGAAATCTGGTATGGCAAGAAACCTAATGTAAGTTATTTTAAGATCTTTGGAAGTAAATGCTATGTTCATAAAGATGATAGAAATGGCAAGTTCAATCAGAAAAGTGAAGAAGGAACATTTCTAGGATATTCTTCTAGAAGCAAAGCATTTAAATGTCTGATCAAATCATCTAACAAAATAGTAGAAAGTGCAAATGTGAAAATTGATGAATTTGCAGAAAGAACTGATGAAGGGAATTCCAAAGAACCGGAAGACTATGATGAATTTGTCTATGTGCAACCGAGAAGTCCTATCGAGATAACTGTTGAAGGAAATGAAGAAGATCATACAGAGCCTACCGAGCCTGTATTAGCCAAGTATGTCAGAAGACACCATGCACCAAGTCAGATTATAGAAGATAAGGATGATCCAGTGATGACAAGGAAGAAACTGAGACAGAACACATGTTTGATATCTGAATTTGAACCGAGAATAGTGAAAGAGGCATTTAATAGTGAAGATTGGATAAATGCTATGACAGAAGAGATTGATCAAATCAAGAAGAATGACACATGGACACTGGTCCCAAGACCGAAGGACAAAAATGTAATCGGTACAAAGTGGATCTTCAGAAACAAGCTAAATGAAAAAGGAGAAGTCATTTAGAACAAAGCAAGATTAGTTTGCAAAGGTTATGCCCAAGAAGAAGGAATTGATTATGGTGAGACTTTTGCACCTATTGCTAGACTTGAAGGAGTAAGAACATTGTTGGCATATGCTGCTTTCAAGAACTTCAAGGTATATCAAATGGATGTCAAATCTGCATTTTTGAATGGACTATTAGAAGAAGAAGTTTTCATTGAACAACTTGAAGGATTTGTTGAAAACAATAATAAAGATCAGGTATGTAAATTGAACAAAGCTTTATATAGTCTGAAACAAGCACCTAGAGCATGGTATGAAAGATTGCACTCTTATTTGATTAAGATTGGTTTTATAAGGACAAGTGAGAACAACAACATGTACATGAAGAATCATGAAAATGGAATACTAATCTTAGCCATATTTGTTGATGATATTATATTTTGTGGAAATGAGTCTTTATGCAAGAACTTTGGAAATGAAATGAGCAAAGAATTTGAGATGTCATTAATCGGTGAGATAAAGTATTTAATAGGCTTACAGATATTGCAAATGAAAAATGAGATTTTCATTACTCAATCCAAGTACATAAAGGAAATCTTGAAGAAATTTGGAATGGAGGATTCAAAGCCAGTAAGTACTCCTATGACTACCAACTGTAAACTATCAAAGAATGATGAATCTGCATCTGTTGATGAAACACTCTACTGGTCCATGATTGGAAAACTACAATATGTTGTTCACAGTAGGCCAGATATAAGACATGCAGTAGGTATTGTTGCAAGATTCTCTGTAGATCCTAAGGAAATACACATGATGACAATCAAAAGAATTTTCAGATACTTAAAAGGAACTGAAGATTATGGCTTAGTATATCAGAAAGGAAATGATTTTGATTTAAAAGTTTATACTGATGTTGATTGGGTAGGCAACATTGATGACAGAAAAAGAACAAGTGGAGGAGCTTTCTTCTTAGGAGAAAGACTAGTGAGTTGGCTTAGAAAGAAACAAGGATGTGTTTCTCAGTCAATAGCTGAAGCTGAATATGTTGCAATAGCACTAAATTGTACCAACATTGCATGGATCAAATAACTGTTGGAAGGTATAAATGAAAAAGTTACCAAGCCAGTAACTATATTCTGTGACAATACTAGTGCCATTAATATTTCAAAGAACCCTGTTATGCGTGCTCTAAGACAAAGCACATATCTATCAAATATCATTATCTTAGAGAAGAAGCTCAAGAGAAAAAAAGTGGTGTTGGAATATGTTAACACAAAGGAGAAAATAGCTGATATCTTCACCAAGCCACTACCAAAGGACACTTTTGAATATCTCAGAAGTAAGTTAGGGGTCCTACCCCTATCTTCTACTCACTGACCGAGTTCTGTGAAAGCATCACTTCGATGACTCTATTGAAAATATTTTGGGGAGTTGATGCTGGAGTGATACACTTTAGAATGTTTTTCTAAAAGTGTACTGGAAATAATACTAGAATAATATAGAGAATGATACAGGGAACAAAAATTGAAGACAAATGCTCTGACCGAGACTCAATTGATACACAACAGCAGGAAATAACTTCTTACAAAAAGAAATTATGTTTTAGTTCTATTCTTTTGGCATTGTGTCAAAGGGGGAGAAGACCTGCCCAGGGGGAGAAGACCAAAGGGAGAGAAGATCTACCAAAGGGGGAGAAGACCTGAGAAGACTATAGATTGAAATAAAGACTGAAAACAGAAGAGAAGTCTAATGAATGAGGGAGATCATTTTAGCATTTGAAAATCACAACAATCTGAATCTTTTAAAGGTCAAATCAATTGGTTTTTCCATCAATGCCAAAGGGGGAGATTGTTGGCAATATTACATTATAAGGATATTGAGAAGGTTGTTGATGATTATGGACATAACTGATTAAAGATGTTTTACTATCCTGATATTATTATTTTGTCATTGATGTCAAGAAATTGATTTTCTAACTCAGTGTGATGTTGCCATATCTTGAGAAGTATGATATGAAGATTATAAAGAAGTCGGTAAAGACACAGGAAAGAACATGATGAATAAGGGGATAAGATATTCAATGGGCAACTACTACCAAGTTAGACAATGATGAGATCTTGATGTTTTAGATTATTTTAACATCATACATATGTTTTAAAATGTAAAGGTTAATACTATACTATGTTATCAATCAAAGAACCTAGTCGGTAAACCCTAAGGTTATCGCAGTCGGTTAATGAAGACAGAATGTCTACCGAGTGAAGTTTAGTATTCACCGAGTTGTAACTGAGCTATAACAGAATGCATTAAATGTTTACATGTGATATTTAATGAATGATGCTGATGAGCCGAAGTGGATCAATAATTGGTAAGCCATGGAAGAAGTTTGTTAACGAACCTAAGGCAATGGAAAGTCAACAAGAAGATCTACAGCTCAGATTGAACTGCATTACCCTAACACAAGTTCCAAGGTGAATCTGCAAGTTCCAAGGTGGGTAAAACATTTTCAGATCGAAAGATACAATGAACCTGGACAAGATTGATGATCTGATGGCTATAATTGATCATGCGAAATGTGATCAAGGAGATTAAGTAGTTAGAAGATTGTTTATAAATAGGAAACTGTTGATAAACAATGTATGCAGGCAAGTGTATCCACAGGGATGCTACATAGTGATAACCGAGCACAGAAGCTTGAAGACCTATTAGAATAACAGAGTATTGAAGCCCAGTATATAGACAAGATTAGTTCTATGTCTAGATTGTATTGAACAAATAGGAATCTGCTTTAGCATTTTAGATGTGAAGTTGCGGACAGATTGTATTACTATTATTTTATGAAAGTGACAGGAAATCTCTTAACCTAGTGGACTTAATAGTCTTATATGTAAATCCTCTAACAAGGTGACATTCCAATTGAGTGTTTGAAATCCTTTGACAAGGTCACTTCTAACAAAGTGAAAATCCTAACAGATCTGAGGGAAATCCCTTAACCGGGTCACATCTAGCAATGTGTTTGTAATCTTTAATAGGATTTGCTTTTAACCGAGCATACTCTAGAAGAGTATATTTCTTAGTGGGTCCGAAATCCCACAATGGTTTTTCCCTATTTGGGTTTCCATGTTAAATTTGGTGTTATGAGGTTTATATTGTTCATATGCTTTTGAGTTTCCATGTTTGATAGTTTTGGTTATATGACTGATATATATGTTATCGAGGTTGAATCTGATGTTTTTATGGATGATTAAGTTTGTATGACTCACCCCCCTACCCTCTCATCTTGTTGGCTATTGGATCTGTACTTATATTAAGTATCGGAACTATCATATATGTACATATATGTATAGGTACATAAATATATGTATCTGTATAGACACATAGATATATGTATGTGTATATACATACATGTATATATGTAGAAATACATACATACATACATACATATATATACATATATATACATATATATGTATGTATGTATATATATATATGTATATATGTATATATATATATACACACACAGATATATATGTGTGTGTATATATATGTATAGATATAGATATATACATACATATATATATACATACATACATATATATATACACATATATATACATACATATATATATATAAATATATACATATATGTATACATATATATATGTATGTATATATATGTGTGTGTGTGTATATATATATATATGTATATATATATGTATGTATGTATGTATGTATGTATATACATATGTATATATATACATATATATATATAAGAGAGTGTGTGTGTGTGATCCATGGTGTGGAGAGAATCAACTAATAACAGACAGTCACGTATGACCATTTGGAAATCCAAAACACTAATACGACAGGGTTGGGATGACTAAAAATCATAACATGTCAACCTCACATGACAACGAAATTATTGAAAGATAAAGGACACCTAGGATAGTGAGAAGATTAAGGCATGATGGAAGGTCAAATTTGAAGTCCCCCAAAAAGGCAATAGTTCGAAACATGAGAGGCAACCCTGAAAAAATAGTGAGTGTTTTGATAACAAATTCTGAGTGAATCCAATTTGAAATTTGTGAGGACAATGGAGAAAAATGTTATCCATCCACATCATCTTTAGGTAAATGTACAGAAAAGGAAGGGTAGCGATGGCATGCCCATAAATTAGGAGGACAGAAGTAGAGGAAAGCTTATGGGGATAGAAGTAGAGGAAAGCCACATAAGTTTAGGCAGGGTTAACTGTGAAGAAGCCCATAACACAAAAATGGCAGAATTGTTTGGGGTGAAGTGCATATGTGCATCACAAGGGGTAACTGGTGAGCCACCTAAGGAGTAGGTTGAAAGAATGTTTCTGAAAGCGAAGGAGAAGGATAAAATAAAAGTGACTGATATTGTGGGGCCGAATTTCTTATCAAATGAGCACATCCATGATAGGCAAGTGTGTGAGAGTATGTTTGATCCCATAATTCAAAGTTTGGGACATGCTCTGCATGCATATGGCATTTTCCATCGTATGGTTAGAAAGGAAAATGCCAAGGGCATGAAGATTGCCTTGGAGACTTTAGAAACTATCCCTGAATCAAGTATAATGCTGGGATATTTTGATCTCAATGCAGAAGGGAAAAAAATGAAAATGGAAAAGTCTTGGAGGCTTTTCAAAAATGGATTGGGAAAAGAATACAGTCTAGATGATTTTGATGCTTTCATGGAAGCAAACAAGGATATTCTCCCTAAAGAAATGTTACGCAGGGTGAAAGAAATAGGGGAGGGCATTAAATTCCTGTTTCACTAAAATTCCCATATGTTAGACTTATTGGTAGTGAATATGTTTATGCTTGCAGTATTAAGTGTATGGATTTTTTATATGTTAAGTAATATGGTAGTTATATATTCATGATTACACTATGAGAATTTTATGAGAGTCTATATTAGTGCAGTTTTTGTAGCCTGTGAAGCATATGGCTTCTTAAACAGTTACAATTTATGGTTGAAATATGTTTATGGTTAATATGCATACAGTTTTTTGAAAGACTCAATATATTAATTCTATAATATGTTTATGTTAATAGTCATGTTAATGGTAATGTTAATAGTAAAGTTAATGTTAATGTTAATATGTTTATGTTTAAGTTAATGTTTAAGTTTATGTTTATGTTTTTGGAATGACTCAATATATTAATTCTACAATATGTCAAATGTTAATAGTCATGTTAATGGTAATAGATTAAATAGTGTACATAGATTAAATACATACACATACATATACATATACATACATACGTACACATTTATATACGTATACATATATAAATAGTCATGTTAATGGTAATAGATTAAATACATACACATACATATATGTATACATACATACATACATACATACATATAAAAGAGTGTGTGCATGTGATCCATGATGTGGAGAGAATCAACTAATAACACATAGTCACCTGTGACCATTTTGAAATCCAAAACACAAATAAGGCAGGGTTGGGATGACTAAAAAGCATAACATGTTTATGTTAATTGTTATTAATTGTTATGGTAAACTGTTGATAGTAATTCTCATATTACTACAATAGTTAACCATAAAAATTAACCCTAATTATGTTTATGTAAACTATTCATTGTAATTCTCATATTACTACAACAATTAACCATAACATTTAACCCTTATTATGTTTATGTAAATTGTTGGTATTAATTATCATATTACTACAACAGTTAATGATAACAATTTACCCTTATTATGTTTATGCAAAATGTTGATAGTAATTCCCATATTATTACACCAGTTAGCCATAACAATTAACCCTTATTATGTTAATGTTATCTGAACAAGTAGTAGTAATTCTCATATTACTACAACAATTAAGTATGTTTTTCTTAACTATGTTAATAGTAAATTCCATACTACTGCAATAGTTAACCATAACAATGAAACCTTATATTGTCTATATAGAAGGTATAATTATATATTTACCGCTAACAATAGATTAAATTGCATTTCAAATTCATCAACCAGTACAACATAAATTACCCGGCATCATGTAAAATAGGCCTTTGAAATTAGGCCACATAAATTTTACAAATAAAAAATAGCCTAATTGTATAGAAGGTAATAAATAGAACCCACTCTATAGAGTAACAAAAGCAAAAAAATCCAACTCTTTTACATCTGTGAAACCCAATAGGAGGTTTAATCGAAGAACACATTTTCCTTTTGGAGATATTTGTGTTGATGAAAGCCTTGCAAAAAAATCGACAAATAACGAACAACGACCAAGGAAATAGAAAATGTTAACCATAATGCATCATAACATATAAGAGACAAAGAACCACAAATATAGATCACATTACAACTTAGAAATTGTCCAAATCTACATTCGATAGTAAATTAAAAAACCATGTGAAATGAATAAGGCTATTTGAAGGTCGTAGTGAGGATTAATCGTCACTACGGTCGAATAGTGAAACATTATGCATCAAAACAATTTACAGATGAAGAACCCACATATATACAACACATTTTTATCACATCTACCCTACAAAACCATAGATGAAGAATAGGAAAAAATAAAGTACGTTTTTATAGAACAAAGCATCTTTACAATGAACAAAAACCCCAAAGCACATAAAACACACACAAAAAACATTTAAAAGAAGGACAAAATGAAATAACACAATGATAAAACATAAAAGAGGACAATGGAAGCCTTAGTGAGGAGTATTCCTCACCTGGGTCAAAAATGAAGACCCGAAATCCACCCCTCCGAGCTAGATGGCAGCATCGAATCTAGTCTGTGACTACCTGCAAAGTGGAAAAGTGGAAGTAACCACACACTTGCAAGTTATAAAGTCCAAAAAACCCATCAAAAAATGTTTAAGGGAAAGCACTTGTGCTCGGTTACCATTTCAGTCCAAAACTGTCACGAACCATATTTATCTATAATTACTTATTTTGAAAATGATGCTTATTTTATTTATGAAATTGAAATGAAATAGGAAATGGAATTTTTAGTGAAATAGATGATAATGAAATAGGAATTCAAATGCAATGAAAAGATTTACATTACGTTATTTATGTAAATGCAATTGAATGATCAGTATTATTTTTGTAAACTGGGGATCGTCATTGCTAATGAGCAAGTGAGTGCAAGTGAATGCAAGAACAAGTGAACGCGAATGAAGACAAGAACAGGGTTCAGGTAGAGTTGCTTTAGCTCTTGGACTTTATTAGAATAGATGGGAATCTCACACACCACATTAGAATTTATAATTTGCATCTTGTAAAGATGGATGATTTAAATGACTCTATTTGAGTGTTTGTTTAAATTTGAAAGATGAATTTGGAATGAGTAGTTTTAATTGATAGATTTATTTAAATATATGTAGATGTATTTTGATGTTTGTATGTGTATCTTGTGAAATGGATTAAATATCGCACTTATATTTCCACTTCTTGATTTTTAGATAATGATATATATATATATATATAAGCATATGAATTATATGATGTCTTGAAAAATAAAAGATAATTAAATTTGAATTGATTTATTACTATAGTTATATTTATATGTATATATAATTATACGTATTATATATATGAGTTCGAATATAAATTCGATCATACACACATATATATACGTACGTAATTATTATATATGTAAATATATTTTTAAAATTAAATTATTTTCTTTTATGAAAAAACATTATTTATATATATATATAAACATGAAAAGCGACTTATTTGAAAGCCACATATCTGATATGGTGGTGGGTTTTAATACAAGTAATAGTCGACAAAGTATGTTACATGTATGAGGGAAGTCGATTCTGGTAAGGTTGACTTGTCATAGACTTAAATTCTATTAAGACTTCAGAAACCGTTTGTAAGGGGGAGTCGATAAGAATATTGGCCATGCAACTTATATATATTAGGGTGGCAAACTTATTTTATAGCAAACCACATTGCATAGTGGGAGTCGATGATATAACCGACTAATCCATGTAGCATTTTAATTTGCAAAGGAGTGGAGTTCGATTACAAACACCAAATACCCCACATAATCTTATTAGTAGCCAAAGGAAGTCGACAAGTGTATCGACTCTCCAACAATACCAGCATTGTTTGTAATTACAGCAAACTCATTGAGTTCGAATGGGAGATAAATTTGGTGTTCATAGTGTTTGAATATATCACGACTCTATCCTAAAAATAACCATGCCTACGTGGTTCTTTCACATTTACCATATAACATGGCATGGTCAAAAAGTAATGTGGGTGACCAGCCCACATGAAATCACCAGTAATAATGAACTTAACGGCTTTAGCAGTTTGGTGTCACGTAGTAGATAACAAATATCATTGCATGGAGAACACATAAGTGTTCAAAACCATTTAGGACTGAGATGTTGTAGTTAAACAATGTGTGTTGTCACTTAGATACCAATAAATCAGTCCACCACTATGAGATATTGGCTCAAAAATAGGAATTAATGTAGATTCGATCACTATATATAGACTGTTGGTTTTAGAGGAAATATAGGAAGGAGAAATATGCAGAAAATATGGATGAAAAGTAGAGAATAGAGATGATAGAATAACGATTATAGATGATAGAATAGAGAATGGAGATGAAAAGAACATAGCAAAAGGAATTGTAAAACATAGAGAGAGAAAAGCATTGGAAATCTAGAAGTGTTGCGGTCAGATCGCGAAGAAGAATTAGTGAGCAACATCACAATTTTGGCATCTAATTTTGGAGGTATGCTCTTAATTGAGCAATAGTTTATTATATATTTATAGAATAAGAATAGAATTATCTCGAGAATTGTTTATTTTAGATCACTAATGAGGAAAGAGATAAACTTTGAATTAGTTTATGCAATAAAAGACATGATAATTTATTTTGAAATTTGGTTAGAAGAAGCCATATAGGTATGTGCATTATGCAATGTCGTAATACTTAATACTCGTTGTAGAAAATTTACTAATTTTAGATAGTTGAATTCGTAAATCATAGAAAACACATGTTACTGTCAAATTTAATATGTTATTTGACAAAAGAATGTCTACTCATATTCTATTCTTTTATATGTAAATATACATACATACATGTGTTACACCTTATTTTAATTCTTGTCTTTGATTTACAGGAAAAGATAGAAGTGAAAGATTGTTCTCTTTTTGGTTATATATTTGTTTGTCCATGAAAGGTCATTTTCTTGCCAGATATAATTGGTTGTAAACAAAAGATTGTTTCCTTCTATATCTATTTAATGAAAGATTGTCTTCTTTAACATTGTATTTTTATCATGTGAGAAATAGGAAGCTAGAATTGAAAAATGAAAGATTATCTTCTATATATTTATTCCAAGTTTCATAAGAACATTAAAAAGCTAGATATGCTTGTGTTTGTGGGAAAGTTACTTTCTGAGATGGGTGTTGAATGTGGAATCATAGAGAGAATGGTTTACTTTTTCAAACTATATTTTATTGCTATGCATGGCATTATTCTCAGCCGGGTAACTAATTGACCATTGAAATAGATGGATTTATTTATGCTTTCTACCATATCCTTGATTGATCTTGCTTGTTTCTTAAAGGAATTACAAAATAGAAAATGCATGTATCATTCTAAGAACGCACTAGATTCCATCCTGTCTATTGAATTCCTTTTGGTAAGCAATTCGTGCAGGTCAGGTATTCTTGATTGACCAAGGATTCCGAGGAAGTGTAAGCTTCAAGGTTGGGTGGTGAATCTTGATCTCGTCTTCATTCTAAAGATTGCATTGAAGATAGCTTGGATTGCAGATCAAAGGATGCATCTGGTCCTTTACTTTATATTTTCATGTTATTGAACTTAAGGCATTAGAAAGGCCTAAGTATTGTATGTAGATATGATTGAAATACTACTACATTTTCTTATTGAATAAAGAATCTATATCTCCTTATAGAAATCTCGTGTTTATAATGATATCATTGGAAATGATTATTTAGAACTAAGGATGAAGTAGTGGAAGTAAATAGACTTATTTAAGGAATTAAGAGTTTATTTAAGAATAAAGAGTATTACATTTTATTATTGAAATTGGAATGTTTTCTGTCTTTACAAAAGCAATGTGAAAGAAACACCATTCGGTAGAGCCAAACACTTTGACGGACATCCAGGGACACTGGTAGCCAACACACTTTCATAATGCAAAGCGAGTGCCAAGGCGAGCATCTTCTGATGGTTGGGTGAACATGTTCTCATCTCCAAACTCTCGAAGAGTGAAGAAGTAGGAAAAGAAAAGGGAAAGTTGGGAAGGAAAGGTGTAAAGGCAAGTGCATTCAATGTCATCATGACCGGGAAGGCTGAGCTATGTTGTGGAAGTAAGGTGAAGCGACACGGAATTAATGCAAGGAAGAGAAAGAGTGTAGGGTGGTGGCGAGTAGTAAAAACAGGCAAGTTGGTTTTTAAGGTGGCCATGCGATCGGATTCCAAGTGGCCACCTTGTCAGATATGGGATATTTTAGGGGTAGGCTGATGAGGTGGGCTAGTGCACATTTCAGACAAAGCACAATTTGGAGCATTTTTGGACATGGTGGATGAATGGGGTTGGAACACGTGGCAGACACGTCAAAAATTGAAACAATACAATATGATCAGCTTGTCCAGTCAGCAATCCAATTGAAGGGTGAAAAAATAAGGTTGCAGGGTCCACATGATGTGCCATTTGAACATGGATAGTTAGGGTGAGCATGTATTGGGGTCTCTCCCCTACATGCTCACAAACTTTGGATTTGACTCATTGATCAGTATTCACATTGTAGTTTACTTTTGACAGTGCATGTTCACATTGTAATTAATTTTTGACTTGACTCATCCATAAATGTTTACATTGTAGTTTATCTTTTAGACTTGATTTATCCCTCAATATATTTATTTATTTTCTACTTGATTCATTGGGTTCAGATCATAATTTATTTATAACTTGACTGATCTGTCAGTATTCACACTGTAGCTCATTTTGGATTTGACATTGCAATTAATTTTCTGACTTGACTCACCGGCCAGTGTTCACACTACAGTTTATTTTGAACTCAGACATGCAATTAATTTTTGACTTGACTCACCAGAAATTAATTTTTTACTTGACTCACCGATTAGTATTTAAAGCGCAGTTTATTTTGGTCTTGGCTCATCCATCAGTGTCGACATAGTTGTTTATTCATAACACAAGATGAGAACACTTTTCAGGAATTTTGATTATTTTGAGTCACCATGATAGTTCTCATTTAAAAAAAAATCTTCCTCATTTATGTGGTAGAGGCATAACCATAGTGTCGATCCTACTGTGAACAATAATAGAGGCATTGTTGCATACACAAACTATGAAATTTATTAGAAATTAATGTCAATGCTCACATGCATTATAGCTAAAGTGATTTCTAGTAAAAATATAATTTTTTTTAATTAGAGTAAAACTTTACAGGGACTCAAAACCTAAACAAAAGTTAACAATCAATAGAGATGTAAACCAGATGCCAAGGCAGAGCTGGCCAGAAGCAACAAAACATTATAAAATAGGGTCTAACCACCAAGAGATTAAACCATTTCGTTTGAACAATCTTAACACTTTTATCAATAAAAATCCTATTCATCTTCACAAGATCCTCTATATCATAGGCTTTAACCTTCTTACCTTTATCCCTATTGTGCATGTGCATCAAAGGTCTCTGATTAATCTAGTTCTCGCCTTTTGAAATGTTAACCTTCTCCTTGCCCTTGTCACATACTGATATGGAGGGGGAAGCATTTGTGGCCGAGGAGGAGACATTGAGAGATTAGGCTTTTTCATTCAATCTCTGAAGGCCCACCAAACTATTAGTCATGGTTGTTATGCTCATTGTAATAACATTTCTCATCTTATCATTGACCTTATCCAAAGCCACCTCTAGGTTCATAATTTTTTCATCATGGCCTTAACATTTGTCAGCAACTTCCTTCTAAGGTCAAGCTGGTTGTTTTTGTTGTCCAAGGATGGGGAGTTTGAAGTGATATGCCCAATAATAAGGTTATTGATATTTCTCTTCAACACATAAATCTTTGCGACCAGCCAATTGAAAAAATGGGTTTGACCATCAATGACAACATTCACCACTTTCTCACAATTCCTTGCATACACTACAAAGGAGCCCATATATTTACCCATAGGGGTATCCTTATCAAATTCAACCAGGATTTCAGTGTGGAAATCCAAATTTTGTTGATCCTCATCAATCCCAGGTAGAATACAACTCTTCATATGTCCATTTACTCTTTTCTTCACAGTTTTGTTTCCTTGAGAGACCTCTGGAGGGGGAATTTTCTTTTCACACCCGAGGTAGAGCCCAACTCAAAATTTCTATTATTACCATGAGAGCATGTGGGCTTAGGAGCCTTTCCCTTTTTAGCAGAACGAGAGCTAATGGAATCTAGGACAAACTCATTAGAATGGGCATAATCAGATTTTTCCTTGTCATAGCATTCATGTGAAAATAGGCATGACACAAAAACTATTTAATATGGCTTACTTCAATAACTTCAGACTATAAGCAATGGATATTTTCAACTTGGAAATAAAACAAATTTAACTTGAGAATTGAGCTTGATGAAGTAAGACCTTTCCTTTCTTAGTGAGTCTATGAAACGGTACAAACACAACTAAGATAATTCAAAAGAAAAGACTAAAAAAGTGAATAATTCAATAATTAGTACTAAGATTCGTACATGAGAAACACTTTCCAATTCTAAACCCTAATATTCTATAAAGTAATTTAAAGTTGATGAGTAGAATGAAATAACTATGTGTATATTTTCTTGAGTCAGTGACACAAAGAGAAGCCAATGGCCTTAATAGCCACATGCAAATGGAGATAGATTAAAAATATAACAAATGAAATATTCCCAACAATCATACTTTTACACCCTATGAAAAATAGAGAAACAAGATTGGGATTCGGGATGAAGTGTCGAGGGGAGGAATTACACCCTACATTGAGAAACATCATGGCCATGACCCTAGGGCTACTCAAATCTTCATCAAAAGATATGATAATAGTACCCTTTAGATGTTTGGGGGTGAATTTGTGGTGGATGATATCCTCATTAACAAAGTTAAAGTGATGCTTATGGATGAGAGGAAATTTTACATAGACAAAAAATTGACTGAGGAAGCTCATGAAATCTTTTCCTAGAAGATTGAGAAAGCTAAAGTCCACCACACTATTGCTGGAGGATACAATCTAGAGGACCTTAAATACCTATGGGCGGATGTTGGTGAAGTTATTATGAGGTACCTTACCTTGGATGGGTGCTATAAAAGTATTTTTACATATAATTTCACTATTCTGAACCATTTTAGGCATGATAGGTGTATTTCAATTACCTTTTATTTCCTTTGATCTTTGTGCAATCTAGTGTTAATGCCCACCTAAAAAATTGGAGCACCCCTATTCTCCATTAGGGTTTAATTTGTGTCATTGTTGAACATGTTGAATCCCTTGAGATTAAGCCTCGCCCCTCGGCCTCTAGGAAGAACAATATCCACTATGCCCAAAATGTACATTGCCAATATACTGATGAATCCTCGAACTCTAAATCTTCAGATGAAGATGCTTTCCACTTGGGTACTCGCAAGAAAAATACCTTTTCTAAGGTAAAAAGGTTCGATTCTAATAACGAATGCTATGACAAGGAAAAATCTAATTATGCCACCTATATTTTCACCTACCTAAGCTACACTTAAGGGGGGTGTTAGTGAAGGTTTTTTTATTTCCTAGTTGAGTTTTATTTTCCCTACAAACCTAACTTCTTTTAAAGCCTTGAATAGTAATTGATTTTCCATCGTAAGCATGTCTTTAACAATTTCTTTTAAAAGAGGATGATATATTTTCCTACTAATAATATGATAAGACGAAATAAAAAACTATTTCCTGTGCTTCTTCATCTTCTCAAATCTTGTTGAGTACATTAAAAATAAAATATGCATCCCTCACTATCATCTATGCACATAATTAAGTATATTGAGTTTAAATTATATAAAATAGCTTTTCATAATTTTGTCCTAGTTTCTTTCCCATGAAACTTTCCGACACCAATTGAAAACCACTTTCACACTTAGTACATATTTCATTAATTATTCTTGAATCCCAATCAGATTGAAACTATTTACCTATTCTAATTATTTCATTAATTTTATTTTTTTGGAGCAATGAGGAACAACAACCTGGAAACTAAAGAAACACTTCAAAATGCAAGAGATAAGCAACACAAAGGAATTCTATTTCATGAAAGTAAAGTTCACTGAGATGGTTATAAATGTATAAAGGATCTTGCTTATAAATGCAAGGTGAGAGTAGGTAGAGACAAACAACCATCTAACTACTACAAACAAAAATTAAATGCATTATCAATATTATTAAATAATGTCTACCAAGTATCTAATAGTGTAAAATGTTAGTTCCCAATGTCAGTGGCATAATATATTTGTATGTTTTAATACATTTTGTGATCACATCATTTTATTGCTTGTGCAAGTACCTATAGTAAATGGACTTGAGTCATGTGGATGCGAGAGAAAAAATTGGAGAGTGTGCCTTTGATAGCCCATATAATTGAGAGGTTCTTGAATTTATGGTAGCTTAGGCACCAATGAGTTAGCACTAAGATGTGAAAATTATAAGTTGTTTGATTTTTGAATCACCTCTAGGAGGGTAGTTATTGTAAACATTGAATTTTGTAAGTAATTTACAAAGTGTTTATTTTAATTTGAAGCACTTCCCAATCAGACCAATTTGTCCTATATTGCAACTGCATTGACATGTATTTTGTTGACCTTCAATGGTAAACTACACATGCACTTTCAAACATATATTAGTGAATTTGGAATACTCTATTAGGCTTTTAATTTTCATGTATTTGCTGTTGTAAATGATTTAATTGAGAGGTTAGGTGCACCACACCATGGTAGTTGTTGTTAAATAGATAATTACTAGGTTCTCTCCCCTCATAAATATTTTTTTAGGTTGAATTTAGTAATCTTTATATTTGGTTCATGTATGAGACCAAAATATGATTAGGTAATTAATATTTACAAGTTCTACCTAAGTCACTTAGTGTTAGATTTGTTAAATGATTAGTACACAACATTGTCATCAATGGGGCAGCTAAGGGAAACCTAGGGCCGACTGGGTGTGGAGGCTGGATATTGTATTGTGGCGGTGGCACTCCCCATGGGATCATAGACCAACCACTTAGTCGAGGCCATGGTTGCTTACCAAACTATTGCCCTAGTTAGATCTATGGGATTTACTTGAGGGAGATTCAAATAATATAGTTCAATACCTAAAAAGCCTATCGTCCCCTTCATGGACCATAAAGAATATCATATCTCAAGCTAAGGAGATAATCAACTCTTTCGAGCTATGTGTTGTGTCTCACAATTATAGAGAGACCAACACTATTGTTGATTGGGCTGCCAACATGGTTGTCCATGCTGATCATACTATGAGCTGGAGAGGTGAGCTGGATCTTCCTCATGAGGCACGTGCACTTCGTATTTATGATAGAGTGCATGGTAATGGGGGAGTGATAAGTAACTATGACAATGCACTTATCAATGAAAAAGACCATAATGAATCGGAAAGAGTGGTGCTCAAAGATTGAGCTGGTGTTTAATGCGGACAAGACTCCACACATTTTGTGGGTGCCCATTTCTATTTTGAAGACCTTCCTGCTCTGCACTTTGATCTCTCTTTTTGTCTTATTTTGCATAGTGAAGGATAAGAATTATCTATTTGCGGACACCATGGGAGGTAATAGGAAAATAATTGAGCTGCTTTCCTATGATGAATGGAAAGACAAGCCGAAGGCCTGGGCTATTCTGGAAACAACTAAGATGACAGGGTATATGGAGAGAATTGTAGGGAAAAACCCTACTGTGACCAAAATTTTAAAAAAGAATTGGAAAGATGGTAAAATTATCATAGGAAGAAGAAAGGTTGAAATTGACGAAGGAATGATCATGGAAGTTACTAGTATGCCGATAGAAGGCAAAAATTTTTACAGAGACATGAAGCTCACTGAAGCTGTTATCAAGCGATTCCCAAAGGAGGAGTCTGAGAAAAACAAGTTGGTGAAATCTGGCAAAATCTACTACTCACCGAAATTGATAAAGAAGGTATGGAGATGAATTTCGTTTTCTATCATGCAATATGTTACACTTGATGGTAGATACTCTTGTGTCTACGGTTATCACTTTGTGCTTCTGAATCATTTTTGCCATAAAGACCTATTGTCTATTTCTTTCTATTTGTTTAGCTCCCTTAACACTAGCATTAAGGATTTTAGGGCTAACTCGGATAGTAACCCTCCCATGCATGAAGGGTTAATGTTTCTTTTATACAACCATGTCAAGGCTTCCTCTGTGTAGCATTCTATCATCAAGATCTCGGATTCAGATGACGAGTCTGAGAACTCTGATGATAGTGAGGATGACGGGTCTAATACTGAGTGGCAAGATGATGTTGATAGGATTACCCCTGCTAAGGGTTCTAGCAAGGAAAAGGACAAAGATTTGGCTTCTGGGTCTAGAAATAAGAAAGCTAGAAAAGGGGTTAAAGGAAAAAGAAGTAAGGTTCAGGAGGAGGAAAGTTGTCTTGAATATTATGAAGAGGATGATGAGGGGATGGAGACTGATAGTGAATATATCACCCCTCCACCAAAAAATAAAAACAAGCAGAGCCTTGTCATCACCAAAATCGGCCCAGATAAAGGGAATGATTCTCTTAATGTTCAACCCAATCCTCAGGACCCCAATAACTCAACAAATGATGTGGAAGAAGATGGGAAGACGGTGATGGAAGGTGATACTCTGCCTCCCAATGCTACAGATGTTAATGTGGAGACCTTGGATAATTCTACCCCTAAGATCAACATTGACTGCAAAAACTCCCCTTTAACCATGTTGAATACCGCGAAGAGTGGGATTATGGAGTTTTGCAAGGTTATTGGCTGGATCTATTTGGAGATCAACAGTTTGAAGAATAAGTTGGAGGATTCATCTAGGAAAGTGACTACCCTTGAAGATGTTGGTACTGGTAACCTCAGTACCCTTCCTAACTACTTGAATGAATTGACTAAAGCCATCAGCAATTTGGAGGCTATCACTAGAGCATATGGCTCTCAATTTACGGCTGTGGATAATAGATTCAATGACCTGGAGAAGCGGGTTCTCAATCATGAGAATACCCTGAAGAAGATTGGAGAACAAAGCCAAAAAATTCTGAAAGCCTTTGCTGATAGCTTCAGTGTGATGATCAACAAGCTGGAACAGGTCCAACAGGGAAAGAACACTATTGATACTACCGAGAATAAGGTGTTGACTCTTGAAGGGGGGACTACTAGTCATGGTAAAAGAACTCGTGCTAATACTAGGAAGATGACCCAACATGCCAAGGAGTTGGAGGATTTGAAGAGTGTTGCTTCCTCTATGGTCCTGCTAGAGCAAGAAGTGGCGGAGCTTATCATAAACCTTTCTTAGGGTCTGTTGCTCGTGGTTGTCCCTTAGTTTTCTCTATGTTGTCCCTCTGCCTCTTTTGGCTTCTTGCTACCTTTTTGTCTTTGCAAGTTGTTTCTTTGTTGTGTTTTGATCTTTCTAGCTGGTCTTTAATGCCCTATCTTTTGATTATCTTTCTGTAAAAGGGTTTCGGGGCCCCTTCAAAACATGTTTTTCACTTAATCGAAAACATTGTCATCAAACATTATTTTTGTTTTGAAGACCAGGTTAGAATTTTTTATCCATCAAGCAAAGATATTAGGTCCTTTGTGTTATTTTATTTAGAGTAGCTACCTCTTCATCCATGACCACTCTTCAGGATTGTACATTGTTCATATCTATAAACTCCTTTATAATCCTAGTCTAATTACTATTAATAATTAAATAAAAAATAAACCTTTAATTAGAGGGAGTATACCTTTTAGTTAATGTCTTTGCTAAATGGACCACTTCAATGATTGAAGAAGAGATAAAAAATCTCTTCTTTAAAACTATCAAAACTCTCTTCCTCTTGTGTTCCTTTTTTATCTTTATCCTTCCAAAACAAAAATTACAAAAAATCTTATAATTAAATAAATATTTTTGGAAAAATATACAACTTTTATTGAACAGAATAGTACAAATTTTATGTCCATTGTTTATATACATGTATATGTTTATATATCATTATTTTGACACAAATCATATAAAGACAAATATAGGTTAATTTCATCTAAAAATTGAAACATCTCGCTGCACCAAAATTCACCATAATAGGAATACTCACCCCGGTGTAGGATATCATAATAACGCTTTTCCAATCTATTAGTTTCTGTGGTAGATAATATTATTGTTTGTACCTTGCTCTGTCTAAAAAAAAATTTATTCCGCTTCCATGACAAGTTGAACCTTTCAGCAACCATATACTCTTATCTTTTCTACACTCTTCAAATTCCAATAACATTCTGGAAACCTCTGCAGTGCCTCACACTTCATTATTGTGAATATTTTGAGTGAAGACAGTGCTTCGACTTCAACTTTTGGCAGCTGCTCTATCTTCTCCACCTCCACCATTGAAAATACGTCTAGCTTGGGAAATGCTCCTTCCTTGCCAAATTCGTCTGGGAACTTCTCTATGTTGGGGCACTTAACGATTTGTAGGTGCCTCAGATTCTCAAGCTTCTGCAACTTAGGTAGTTGTTTCAACTTGGCACAGTTGAATAATCTTAGGTAGCCCAGATTTTGAAATCCATAAAGGGAATCCTCCATTTGGATTAATTGAGGACAAGCTAGCCAGAGTGTCCTCAATTTAGACATAGCAGTCATGTCATGGGGTAGCCATTCCGTCTCGGTGAGATTTAAAAATAGAGATTGCATCTGCTTTATGTTCCCGAGCATTCCTTCTCGAATTATCTCACCGTTATTTGTAAGAACTAACCTTTTGAGTTGGTATAGGCTGCCCAAATCAGTAATTGAGAGACGACCTCTTCTGCATTTATACCATACTATATTTCGAGAACCACCTGCATTCAGGTACTCCATAGATGTAAGACGTGAGATTCCATTAGGCAGGCACTGCAGGTTCTGACAAGAAGCAACATTCAGATATTGCACTGCAGGTTCTGACAAGAAGCAACATTCAGATATTTTAAGGAAGTCAATTTAGAAATGCTGGATGGGAGTTTTGTAATATCAGATTGATAAAGATCTAATACCTGAAGGTTTTTAAGATTAGCGACAGAGTAGGGTAGTTTCCTTATTGGCACAGAGCATAATGTGAGGGAAACTAAATTTTTCAAACTTCCAAAGTTTTTAGGCAAGGACTGGAGCGCATTTCTTGACAAATCCAGGACCCTGAGAGCGTTCATACTCCCAATTACTTCTTTTGGAACTTCCGTCAAAGATGTATTACCAGCCAGTAGCAAGGAGCGGATATAGGGAGCTCCAAATGCCTTTGGAACCTTGGTCAAACTGTTGTCCCTTAATGAAATTCTGATATGTCCCCTACAGTCATCAGCGGGAAACTCTTTTAGCCCTTTGCGTGCCTTGAAGAAGCAATTTTCCTCTTTTTCAGCAATTTGGTGCGCTAAAAAATGACGCAATACATCATGCACCCTGAAATTGTTAACTTTTCCATCGTGTCTTTTCTGGATTGGCTCAATAAGGCATCGCTCCGCTAACAAATTGACGTATATCTCCCCAGTTTGGACGGGGTCTGGCCCGGCCACCAACCCTTCTCCCATCCAGTGGTTAGTAGCAATTCCAGTATGGATGACTTCGTCTTCTGAGAAAGCAGCGAGGTAGAGGAAGCACAACTGCAACGAAATACCATAGCCAGCCACGTCGGCCAAGGCGTCATAGCTTAATCTCAAGCTGCTTGAAAGCAACTGTGTCCCATCGTTCTGCAGCCTCTGCAGTGCGAATTCCCATTCATTTCACTCAGAGATGCCCGCCATTGCCTGCCCGACAACCTTTATGGCTAATGGAAGCCCTCCGCACTCCTTGCAAACGCGCCTCGCAATTTCTTGGTCAATACTCATGGGCAAAACTCCATCGCTGTGTCGAAAAGCATGGGATGAAAACAATTCCCAGCTGTCAGCCGCAGTCAAGTCTTGCATCTGGATGATTGATGATGGTGGAACACCTAACTGTGAGAGTACACTCTTACTTCTGGAAGTGGCAATTATTATGTTTGAGTTGTGGTGTGGAGAGGGAGGAATACACAGCTCCTCTAACAATGATGTTGCGCTTGTTTCTCAAATATCGTCTAGAAACAGTGCAAACTTGTGTTTTCTCATCCTTTCATTCAACCATGTTTTGACATGGTCTTCCTCTCTACTGTCCAGTCTTTCATTTAATTTAAGAGCTATTTGTTTCACAAGTTCATTTCTAAGGGCATTGAAAGATGGAGTTTGTGAAATAGTAACCCAAAGCATCAAGTCATTGCAAAAGAGACTCAGTACCTGGTCACTGTTGAAGAGCCGTTTGAGTAGTAGTGTCTTACCGGCCCCACCTTTCCCAAGAAGGCCGAAACGAGACACGCTTTTGTGCTGCTGTGAATGAATCAGCTCCTTCATTCTGGTCGATGCAGAATCCTGCCCGCCTATGAGTGCCTCCTCAATATACTTCGTGTATGGAGCAGCTGACGAAGTAGATGGAAACAGATCTCCAGATATGCCGGTTAGTGCTGAAGTATGCAGATTAAGAGAATCCATTCTGTTTTTAATCTGCTGAAGCACTTGTTGATTGGCTACATGCTCCTGTAGTTGATGCAGAAAAGCAACGGAAGGTGTGGAAGCTACATGCTTTTCCACGTTTTCGATAAGCTGCCTGATCTTTCTGCTCGTTTTATAACGAGGAAAGAAACGACAGTATGAGTTTACAATGCAGTCCTGGGCCAAATCTGATGCTTCCTCCACAAGAGTATTTAATTCGTTCAGCCAACTGTTGACCGTCATGGATAAAGAAGGGTGAAAGGATGTACTCACCCTGCCGGAGTTTAAAGTTTTTCGATATTCCTGCATTTCCATGTTCATCACTTGAATTTTTAGAAGCAGAACTTTGAGAGCGTCCAACTCTTTTCTGCATCTGATGGCAACATTGATGCACTGAATAACATGATTTGCAGCCAAATTAATGGCGTAACCAATCATTCCAGGGATGAGTCCAGGGTCACCCATTTTTGAAGCACCTTTGAAAGAAAATTGAAATTCTAATGAAAGCTTCTTTCTCAAGGAGAGCAAAGGGAAATGCAAACAAATAGCGGCGAAAGGTCCTGCTGGAGAAGCAGAGTAAGCTGCTAGCTCCTCTCAAAAGTAAATACCAATTCAGCATTTTACATTTCAGAGATCTCGTTAGACTAGCAACCTAAGAAACAAGTCAATTTGACCGGGCGGATCATTAGTCAGCATGTACTCATGGTCATAAGTTACAGGCATAGCACAACTCCTTGCAAAACAAATTTGATTTCACACGGTTCTTCGATAAATTCAATTCCTCTTGCTTAGGGAAAGGGATTCATTTACCCTTTGTATTCTAATGATTAGATTTCATTAATTAAAAGTTGATAAAAAATTATCTAGTGGATCAATATTTGTAGATGAAAAAAAAGGTGGTAATTAGATCAATTGTACAACTTTATTGGTACCAACAGCCCATGATTGTTGGAACACTTGTGCAATAGAGAATATGTAGTAGATATCATCTCATAATGACCACTTTTTAACCCTTGCACACATAACACGTCTCACTCTCTTCATCGTAATTACTAAGAAGCAAAAATAATAGCTATAAGTATTTAAGTTGCATAAAAAAGAAAAAATCCTCAAAATCTGATGTACTGTTAGATACACAAAATCAACTATATGAACTACTAATAACTTCCTCCTAATGACTAATTTCTTTATTTTTTTTCTTCCACTAAAATGAAAGCCACTTAGCTCCCTCTGCTTGAGAAGATTTCCAACCCTGACCTAACGTCCACTTAGGATTTTCCTGGCCAATAATTTTTTGGACTTTCACTGGTATTTGAATAGAGTAAAAAGAGGAGAAAAAAAGTTGGGTTAATCAAACCTACATCGATGCATGTTCTTGGAAAACACATTAATTGGGAAGATATTCATCTACTACAAGCTAACAATGGAAACATGACTAATACCAACATCTTTCCATGGTAGGGGAAGGCTAATAACATGGAAATTTCAATTTCATTTTGATTTCTCATATATAACATATGATTTCTTCCATTAAATTCTGGTAATTTTTTATTTGTAATATGATGTAAGATCATTTTTAAAAAAAATTAAGATTTATATATTTTAATAACATTATTCTATGTTAGTTGGAGTGGAATGAATAGGTTTTTAAAATATATTTAATAAAAAATAGAATTGAGCAAGAGATGGAACTACTTATTGAGTATGTAATCTGGAATGGTATAGTCACAACCTAAATTCATTAAAGAACTGATGAAATAATATGAAGAAGTATTAGCAAGAGAAAAGTGCTATTGGAGGTCAAAATCTAGAGAGAGTTGGCTCAAGGAAGGAGACTGTAATACCAAGTTCTTCCACAACTCATTAAAAATCAAGACAAGCTAGAACAAAATTACTCATATTCATCATAGAGGTGGTAGTCTTTTGATAGATACCAAGGATATAAAGTCCTAAGGAGTACATTTTTTTAAAAGTTTACTTGCAGGAGTGGGTGGCACCAAGGCTATAAATTGTGACTTCATTAGTGATGTTTTGGTCCTCTTGATAGATGAAGATAATCAAATTTTAACAAGCACTCCACCTTCGAAGAAATAAAAGAAGCAACCTTCCAACTCAATCTTGATAAGGCCGCTAGGCTGGATGGCTTTACAACTCTGGTTTTTCAAAGGTGTTGGGACTTTATGGATAGGGATATTCTTGGTGTGGTAGAAGAATCAGGGAAGAAGGGATTCATGCTTGAGAAAATAAACAACACAAACATTGCTTTGATTTTGAAGAATATGGATGTAATCTCCTTTGCAAGCTCTAAATGTATATCTCTACAACACAGTGTATAAAATTATAACAAAAGCAATGGGAAAAAAAGCAAAGTGGGTCCTTCTGAAGATAAATCACTTGAACAAATCTACTTTGTCCCCAGTAGAAACATCATAGATGGAATCATCATAGCACAGGAGATCGTGCACTCAATCAAGAAGGAGAATATGTGAGGTATGATCCTAATACTATTATGAAAAAATATTATGATCATGTTTAATGGAGATTCATAATTTTGATTCTTAAGAGATTTGGCTTTAATGATAATTGGATAAATTGGGTATTTGAGGGTATATCCTCTCCTCGATACTCTGTGTTAATCAATAAGAGCCCATGTGGCTTCTTTTAAGGAGGTCAGGGCTTGCGATGTAGAAATCCCTTAGCTCACTTCTTGTTTGTTATCATGGTGGATGCTTTGAGTAGGAAGATCTCTACTCTATCTACATTGGGGTGTTGGATAGGGATAAATGGTACCCCCTTCCTCCTACATTTTTCTCACCAAGTTTTTACAGATGACATGATGTCGTATGGATAGTCTTCGATAACTATGGCCATATGTGTTAAGAAGGTTTTTGAGGATTCCTGCAATGTGTCTAGATAGGAGGTAAATAAGGAAAAGTAGAGAATATTTTTCTTTAATATAGAGCCAACAATGTAGAGAAGAATCACAAGGACTCTTGGATTCACTATTTGTGAAATACCATCTGCATATTTGGTATTCCACTCTTTTCTGGGGTAATAAAAAATAAAATTTGGTTTGACATGGTAGAAAAGTGTAGTAAAAAAATTGAATTTTGGAAAAGAAGATGGCATACTATTGTTGGAAGGATAATGATGATCAAATCAATGCTAGTGGCCATCCCCATCTATATTCTCTCCATGGTGGAAATCATGAATTGATCAGTGCAAGAAATCACAAACCTACAGAGAAGGTTCATGTCAGATGGGATAGGTGAACACCATCAAATCCCATTAGTAGCCTAGGATATAGTCATGTGTCCAAAGAATGGTGGAGGGACTAGTATCAGGGACATCATTATTCAAAGCATAGCTATAGGGGTGAAACTAATTTGGCGAATGTTAAAAAAACCTACTTATTTATGGTGCCAATATCTACAAAAGAAATATTTAGATGAGGAGTCCCCCACGCGCATTCTAACCATTGCTAATCCTTCACATGGATCTCCAATATGAAACTAAATGAGTAAATATAGAGAAGTTATAATTGAACACCTATCATGGAGATTTAGAGATGGGAGATAATAATTTTTTTTGGAAAATTCTTGGAATCATTATAAACCATCAATTGAGATCCTTGGTTTGAACAGGGCTTGGGAGACAATGGAGATTGTCATTGGTTAGAAAAATAGAGACTATCTGGAGCTTTCCCAAAATATGTGATAGTAAAAGATTCCTGACAAAAGAACTATCAATGAGGCATATTGTAATAACATTTGGGAATGACAATGTTTCTTGGTGCACTACAAAGTCAGGGAAATACTCTCCTAAACTTGGTTACAATATCTTGTAGAGGAGAATGAGAACACTACCCTTGGAAGATGGAAGTGCGATGGGATTCATTTTTTTTTCCCAAGGTGATAGCATTCATGTGCTTGGTTGTGCAAAATAAGACACTCATGGGTAAAAGACTAATGAAGCTTAGATTTATGGTTCCATTCCATTGTCCTATGTGCCTCTAAGAAGAAGAAACCTGAAATCACTTGTTGGTCCAATGTGATGTATCCCAAGACTGTTGGAATATTTTTTCGATCAAGTTCAATTACATTGTTCACTCCTAGAGACTTTGAAAGGCATTTTCACATCCTGGCCTGTGTTACTCAAGAATTCCTTTTGGGGTGGCTTATTGTATGTAGTTCCCAAAATGCTGATTTGGCAACTGTAGAAGGAAAGGAATGCTCAATTTTTCAATGATAAAGTTTCAAGTGTGAAGATGTTGTTGAATTTAAATCATGTGGCAATTATTATCATATTAATGTGAAAATAGTAGATGGGATGATGATATGTCAAAGGTTTGGCCCCATATCATTCCCCCAAAGGGTGATATATTAAAGAATATTAGTAATTGAGTGAATGCAAGATGTCACCTTCCCCCTTGTGGTAGCCTAAGGGTTAAAGCACAATGTTGTGTCACACTTTTATAAAGGAACCAACCAATGTAACTAAAACTGTTTAACTTCGACCGCATAAAAGTGGCATTTCCAAATTGAATTTTGAAAAGATGTAAACTGAGGAAATGTAGAAATATGAATGAAATTTATGCCTGTTATTTATAAAAAAAATTAGAATAAAACTTGATATTTTTTTTATAAATTCAAAGATGGATTTTTTATTGCTGAAAAATGCTGAAAATCAGGGGTTCTAGTCCGCATCACCAAAAAAAATGAAAACGGGCTTATTTTTTCCTAATTTTTTTTTTCAAAATAGAGAACATATATATGCAGTGTTAAAAAGAATAATTTAATTTTGATATATATTTTTCTCGTTATAATATTTTGAAGTCCAAAATAGCTAAATTTGACAGTTTTCATTTGACATCACCTTATTGATACAAATTAGAGGGAAGAAGGGAGGTTTTTGGAGAGTTTGCTAAATATACCCTTTTCAAGAAGATTTTCTCATCTAGTGAAAAATATTATTTTAGTATCATTTAATATTTTTTTAAATTTCTAATCAACCTCTTTTTTAACTTTAAAAGGATACTTGCAATTTTTAATTAATAAAAAATATTATAACTAATCACAATACTAAAAAAATTATATGTCTAGATTTGTGACTTCGAGCTCTACAATAGGGTATTTTTTTATTTTTGTTAAAAAAAATTTGCTTGAAGAAAACTTGAGTAAAAGTGAATAGTTTTAGAAATACACAATTTTTCACCTTTTTTGTGCCACATCACATGACACATAGGCTAGTCTGGTCAGACTAAGTTTGGTCGGACTGAGTCCGATCAAACTCAGTCCGGCCAGACTAGCCTTATTTCAAACTATAAAATAAAAAATTGATTTTTTTCTTAATGGACTCATTTGAACTAAGGGAGTTTGGTCGAACTGAGTCCTGCCGAACTGAGTCTGGCCGAACTCTCGACACCATTTCAGTGCCACGTAGGCACCATGTGGTGCCAGGTGGCCTGGGGGTAGTCCGACTGGACTCAGTTTGGCCAGACTACCCTCAGTTGGCCCAAAGTGTGACACAACTCAATGCTTATACCCCTAACACTTAACTTTGATGGGGCTTCATACAAAAATATAGGATTAAGTGGAGAAAGATTCATAATTAGGGATGACTATGGTGGGTTGATTTGGAGAGCGTCTGTGAAACTTCTGATTCAGACTAACAATGATATAGAATTTTCTACCCTTCAGTTACATCTAATACTTTATAAGGACAAAGGGCTATCAAACTTGTAAAATGAAGGAGATTCGCCGAATTTCATTTGGGAGGTAATACTAAAGAAAGAACAATGTTGAAACTAAAGCATGTGGGTTGACAACATACTTGATATCCTAAAGGATCAAGTTGAATGTACTATCAGTCACATTTTTAGAGAAGTTAATGCTGAGGTAGACTTCTTATCTAATTATGCAATTGACCAAAATGACAAATCAATCATATCCAATAACATACTAACATGGAATGGTCTAAATCTACTAGTTGTCATTGATAAATTGAATCAATTGTAAAAGGATACGCTAATAGGTCATTAGATTTGGTCAATCTTGGGATATACATGAGGACTATTGGAATGACATTTTTATGACAAGGGCAATGACACATTAGGCTATAAACCAAGCCTCTCTTTAGACACTTGAGCATGTGTTTGGAAAATAACAAATGATGGGTTTGTCCTCTAGCAGGGGAGAGTTGGAATTTATCATCCATAAATGTAAGTGCTCCTATAAATACAAGTCGATGAAAGAGTAGTTAAGAGAGATATTTGTCTTTGAAGGATAGGTGGTCGAGGATGTAATTTGTAAGATTATCAGTGACAAGCTATTGGAGGGTCCTCATTCAAACAAAGGTGTACTTTTAGAGAGGTTCATATACAATGTAGAAAGAATTACCAAAGAACAAACTGATATGGAGAAGCCTATTAATCGAATGGTCTCCCCAAGTCTATGTGAACTAGTTGTTAAAATCCTTTCAGAAGTTGAAGACAATGTTTGTTTTTAGCCTAGTTGCATATGCATTTCGAACTGAGAAGGGGATTAAAAAAAAGGACAAGATAGATACAGTAGCTATGACGAGGAATGGACTGAACAACAACAACATGGAGACTTATGAGTTTATAATTGGTGAAAATGAGGATTTTTGTCCTCTTGAGTATTTGGATAGAGCATAAGAGATCATAGAGGCCATTAAAACATTGCTCTTCACTCTTTGGGTTCATTGAAGTAACTCTCATTTATCTTTTTTTAATGGAAAAAAAGATATCCCTTAGGCAGCAATTTGCCAACCCCAAAAGAAAAACATAATTTTATGTTAGATTTATTAAATGATTAGTTTAAAGTTTCTATTTTATAAGTTGTTAAGTCTTAATAAAAATATTAATAATATTAATCTGTATTGATATTTTTTGTGATTGCATTATGATTTGGTTTTTATAATACTATGATTGTAATTTCCAACTTGATATCCAAACACAAGAGAAATCTTTGAAAGGGGGATAAATAACCCTTTTGAGGAAGAAAGAAATGCCCACATCTAAGCATTGAGCATTTTCTATAAATTTAATTGCCAACAACTTGCATCTACAATTTTAGAAGCATGGTTCTTAGATATAAAGAAACTTCAAAAGTATTATAGAGCATTCTGAAAAAATGATTTTACAAGCCTCAATAAGAACTTTGAAAATGTGTCACACTTTAAAGGCATTTGAATATCTTAAGAGATTTTTTTTCTTCAAATGGTTCTGAGAGATAAGAGGTGTAGATATATTTAAAATTTTCACACGTAAAATTAAGATTATGTAGATGATTAAACATCATTTTTTTCATATATTGTTAGAATAATGTGTTTTTAATTAAAATTATGAAGTTTGAAAGATAATATGTGAACTGTAAAAGAATGTATGAGTGGACAAGGCAATAGTTCTAAAGATTAAATATATTAACAAGGAAAATATAATTATTTGTTCTTATAACGAAGTTATTAAAATTGTTTGTAAAATTATTTTGAAGGTACATGGTAAATATTTTGATGGTCAATTATTGTATTTGCACAGAGATGAGAATTTTGGGGTGTTTTGGATGAGAAAGGAGGATTTTTTTTCACAAAAGGGATAAAAGTTTGTTAAAGAAAGAAAGGCCAACAAACCTACAAAGAACAATGAAGTATCTATTCCTATCCTCCACAACTAATTTCTTTAACAAATGAGATAAATCCAAAGTTAAATTTTCCCTCCAAAGCTCAATTTCCCCACGAAAGTTAAATTGCCCTATCAAGATTATTCCAACCTTTCATTCCATCTAACCACCATTTTTCCAAGAAATCAACTACTCTATTCCACTCTCTAGGAATATGAAAAAATGAAATGGATTCTAAATACGTGCTCAAATGTAGAATTTGACATGTAACTATATAACTAAATGCTGATTAGCATCATATAAGTTCTTCTCATTCAACATATTCATCACAACTTGTTAATCAAATTCACAAGTAATTCTTGTCAAAACAAGATCACAACCTCTCTCTAATGTAGGAGCATTAGATAACTATGGGGTTACTAGTTTTCTTAGTCTAGTCTTGGCCATTATGGAAATGGTGTGCAACGGTTGGGAAGAGGGGAGCGGAAACCAACCAAACAATACTAAAAGAAGATGCAAGAATATTGATGGAAAACAAGGATAAAGGGAGATCAAATGGGTTGGAAGAATTGGGGGTCAGATAGACCATGAAACAAAATGAGAAAGATGCTAGACCAAAAATGAAGGGAATAACATTGATTGTTGCATGGAATTAGACATAAAAGGGAGGACATTAATTGGAAAGAGAGAGGTCTAATTAGATAGAGACAAAATAGATTAGTGAGGAATTATTTTTTCATCAGTTCATAGAAAGAGAACTACGATCCAGTGGAGACAAAGATTAAAGCAAAGCATCAAAATGGTGAAGGATCAAGATTAGAGATGGGGTAGAACATTTTAGAAATCTTGTCGACAAAGATGATAGAAAGTAGAGTCTTTTCCTCTTTGAAGAGTCAACCTAGATAGACTTCGATATGCAAGGAATGTGTGGATTTTTGGCCTATGATGATGGAGTAATATTATAATCAGTGTTTAATAATCATTTCACTTGGAAATGTATAAATAAAATAATGTTCAAACTGATTTTCTTGAATTGTTGATTGTCTCCAACTATGTGTGTGCTCATTTTCTGCAATCAATTAGTTACTTTATTTTAGTTCATAAATTTTTAGTTCCCTTTGAGGGAATGGTTAGTTTTCTTCTATATTTTTTATGGAATTCATACTCATCATTTGGTATTAGAGCATGTTTGTGAGGGTGTGAGTCTAACCTACATTAGATTGAATTATGAGTGTAGATGGCAGAGAAAGAGACATAAAAGATTTCTTGCAATTGTGAGTGTTGAGAATGAATTCGAATAGAAATATTATATGGGTCATGCAGAGGCCCATGATAGTCCCATCTTGCAAAAATTACTAGGAGGAAGTGGAGAAAATAAAGCTCTGTATGAAATTGGAAATGATTGCAAGTAGAAATAGATGCCTTAGAAAGGAAGTGTTTTCCTAATGATATTGTGATTGCAATAACTAGACAAGAAGTCAAAGATAATGAAGTTAGAGTAGGGACACATGTCACTTGGTAGGAATGAAAGAAGAGAATGAGGATGAGAAGATAAGTGTAATAGGTTCTAAAAATGAAGAAGCCAACAAAGAGATTACATTGGTTGGAGAGGTTGCAAAAAATAAAGAACTTGAGATACTAAAGTAAAAGGTTGAAGAATTGCTTGGGAGAGAATTGATATGGGAGAATTTGAGCCATTGTGCTCACAAACAATGAAAAATGTGAAGAGCTTCTAGAGACATGAATCTGATTGCATTCAATTATAAGTATCCTATTGCAAGAAAGGATAGCATGATGACTTATTTGACTTGGCATGCACGAGAGATTACTAATATGTTGAGTCAAAGCCATTTTTTATTTCATGACATTTAGACTACACATGAGGAGTTTGAGCACTTGAAGGATCTAACTATGATTTTTCTTGATTTCAAGGCAACATATGTAGCTTATGGTAGTTCTCTTAGTAGATATTGGGGACTATGGATGAGTTCTGTATTGCAAAAATGTAATCAGTTATGCATACCTAGGGGGTCAATGAGAGACACTCTATTGATACAAATCTATTGTGTCATTCCCTTCACAATGTCATGTGCAGGACCACATGATTTATTTTGTGTCTAGGAGAGCCTAATGCAGGAGCATTGAATCATTGCTTAGTTTAGTTGTGGTAGTTATGGAAATAGTGTGCAATAGTTTGGAAGAGTGGAGAGGAAACCAACCAAATAGAAATACAAAAAGAGGCAAGGATATCAATGGAAAAGGAGAAAGGGATTTTGAATAGGCTGGAACAGTTGGAGGTTCGACAGACTAGGAAACAAAAGCGAAAAGATGCTAGATAAAAAATGAAGGGTTCATAACATTGATTACTACATAGAATAGGATAGAAAAAGAGATGACATTGACTGGAAGGGAGAGGTCTAATAGGATAGAGACATAGCATATTGGTGAGAAACTATTTTATAACTAGTTCACACAAAGAGAACTAGGATTGAGTGGTGACAAAGATTGTAAAAGGAAAAGCATTGAAATAGTGAGGGATCAAGATTAGAGCCAAGGTAGAATGATTTCAAAAGCTGGTTGATAGAGATGATAGAAAGAAGAGTCTATGACTCTTTGAAGAATCAAATCAGAGAGACTCGGTTATGGAAGGAATGTGTTGATTTTTGGCCTACGATGATGGAACAAGATTGTAACCAATGTTTTATAATAACTCACTTGATAATGTAGAAATAAGATGTTTAGATTGACTTTCATGAATTCTTGATTGTCTCCAACTACGTGTGTTCTCATTTTTTACATTCAATAAGTTACTTTTTTAGTTACCAAAGTTCTTGTTTCTTTTATATTGGTTATGGAAGTCATCATTGATCATTTGGTATCAGAGCGTGTACTTGAGGGTTTGAGTCTGAATTATATTAGTTTGTTATTAGAGCATGTGTGTGAGGGTATGAGTGAGACTTACATCACTCTCCATAGAATACAAGATGGTGAGAGCTGCCTTGAAATTATTCATATGATAACCCTTATAAATGAAAGAGAAAAACTAAACACCACTAGAACTATCTTTGCAAATACTCCTTGAACCTGCATGACCAAGATTCCCCCTAGAAGAGACAAATATTTATCTTCTTAATTTATTGAGGAGGAAGCAATCAACCCACCCGACCAATCTTGCTCTTAGACTATCTACATTTGTTCTAGTTAACTTGCTTACAAATACTAATTTCTTGATAAAAAAATAGGAAACTTCGAAAATAACCCACATCACCAAGAACCACTATAGTAGATAGATCACACCTAGCTAAGATTGTCTCTTGAAGTGTATAAAAAAGGGGAAATTATGATGATACTTTAGATATAGATTTGCAGATATGCTACTTGAGTCATTTCATGTTGTATTGTTTTCATTCCTTTATTTATGTTTATCTTTTATAATGTAAATCTTAAGGAGGTTGTTGAAAAAGTAAGATTTATATGTTCTAATAAAATCTTTTAATATTACATTTAATAAACAATTAGTTGGAAGTTAGAATTTTATAAAATGATTGTACATAAAGATAACACTATATAAACATTTACACAATACATTGTTTAAGATTAAATTTAATAATATAAATATATTTTGATATTTTACATGATAATATTATAACTAATATTTTAAAGTAATATAACTAATATCTAAACATATTTTAATGAATGCATTCATTATAGAACTCTATGAAAATCAAATTTTGTTGCATTTGATCGTTGACTATTTTTTGGTTTGTTTTTACTTTTTCTTCTACTAAAATGATGAAAATGGTTATCTAGCCCTTCGATGCACCAAGATATCAATAGCCTTCATAAATTTTAAATACATTGCAATGCATACTAGGTGCATCCTAAGGGATAGATAGCCATTTTGCTATAATGACATCTTCTTTTCTTATTTTGTCGTGCATAAACCGACACTCTCATGAGAGCCATGCTTGAATAAAATAAATTTCTTGGGCAGTAGCCTTTTGCACCTTCATGGGTGTTTGAATAGAAAAAATTAGATTGAAAAAAAAAGTTGATAATGAAATCTACATCATGCACTATCTGTTGGATTGTTGGCATTGACAAAACCGGTCAATCCAGAGAACCGGTATATGTGTTAAGGTTTGTCATTGATGTCCAACACTTACCAGTGAAGACATTAACTGGTGAAGTGGTATAGGTAGAGTAGTGTTGTTTTTCAGTAAGCCAAGGTGTTGACTTACAACACATGGAAGCAACATTAGGTATTGAATGATCAAAGGTTCAATCAGCTCAAGGAAAAATAGACTAAGCCAACTGGTCTATCATTCTGGAAGATCGGTCACTTTGATGATGGTGAAGTCACAAAAGGTGACTTAGACAGGAAGACTTGAAGTTGTATGCAAACCGAAAATCAAAGGATGTACAGGTAATATAAGAAGTGCAGTTGCATATCGGTACACCGGTATGACAGAAGGAAGACAAGTGATCACCATAAATCTCAGAGTGTTGATTGGCTATTCAGTTGCAGTGGCAAATGATGAGTTGGAAAGCTTGTGTCAATGCCAAATCATTTGTTGGTAAGGTCAACTTCCAGTTATCATGCAATCAAGCATAATTACATGCATATTTTCTGGCTCACATTTATTTGGCTGAACACGACTCATAAGTTTCTATCTTTGGGAGATGTCATGGCAGAATTGGTTGAACACTTGGCAGAATTGCTGTAAGGTGCATAGAGAAAGAGTGGAAGATTTTGAAATTGAATTATTCTAAAATCCTTGATTGATTGGATTGAGGATATGCCTGAAGGTGTCGGCATAAAATGTATAAAGAGTTCTTGAACTCTTTCAGAAAGTTTTGATTGTGAAATTTGAAATAAGGAAATCTTGTTGAAGGTGATCCAAGGTGAAGAGCAAAGTGAGAGGAAGTGCTAAGAGGTGTTAGCACAGTTGATTGATTATATTGTTGGATCTTAGATGAATGTAGATTTAAGATAAAAGTTAAATTTTGAAAATTTGATTAAGTGTTGATTCACCCCTCCCCTCTCAGCACCGGTTGGGACTAACAATTGGTATCAGAGCATCAGGTCCCTAGAATCAGAAGAAGCTTAACCGGCTTAGGGAAAGATCAAAGATGATACATAAGGAGAACTACATCTTATGGTATGGAAGAATGAAACTCTATTTAAAATCCCTAGGTGAACACTACTGGAATAATTTGATCATAGAGTACAATGAACCTACAGGGATTCTTACTCCAGAACAAATCAAGGAAAGGCAAGATAATACTACTGCTATGGATCTGATTGTTGGCACACTTTCAGATAATGAATTTGCTGAGGTACAAGATTTGAAAATAGCTTTTCAGATATGGAATAAGCTGAAGACAGTCTATGGGGGAGATCCCCATATTCAAAAGGTCAAAGTAGACAGCCTGAGAGGAAAATATGATGAGAGGAGAATGCAGGAAAGTGAAAACATAGACCAGTACAGTAAGAGGATAAAGGGTGTAGTAAACTCCATTAAAAGTGCATGAGGAAAACTCGAGGAGGATGATGTGGTTAGAAAAATCCTAAGAACTCTACTGCCACAATATGCTATAAGGGTCTCTACTATCCAGGACCTTAGATCCTTAGGAACAGTCAGTGTAACTCTTGACTCACTGATCGGTAAGTTGACTGCTTTTGAATTGAGCAATTATGACAACAACATACCAAAGATTGATGTTGGGTTCAAAGCATCCATGATGCATGCACCCACAAGGAGAAGGAAGGAAACCAGTAGTAGCTCTACTACCATAACCGGTCATTCCCATGAGAGTGACAATCTGCTCTCTGAGGAACAGGAGCATGACGAAATTGAAGCTCTACTAGCGAGAAGATTGCCAAGAGGTAAAGGTACATACAAAGGTAAATTACCCTTAAAGTGCTTCTCCTGTAATAAGATAGGCTTCAAAATGCTCTGACAATGATAGAGACAGGAAGGATAATTTTAGAAGTTATAGGGACAAGAGAAAGAAGGAATGTTATCTTGCAGAAGAAGGAGTCACTGATGAAGAATCAAAGATATCTGATGAAGATGGCATTGCTTTTGTGGTAGTGAAAGAGGACAGCATAGAGGAAGGAGATATGGCATTGATTTCTAGCACAAACCGGTGTGGAGAATGGGTGATCGACAGTGGCTACACTCACCACATGACCAGTGATAGAAGCAAATTCCTCAGCATGGAGTATTGTAATGGAGGAATAGTGAGATTCGGAAATGATGCCCCATGTGCAGTAAGAGGTAAGGGGTCTATAGCCTTGAATGATAAGACAAATTGTGATGATGTATTTTGGGTAGAAGGATTAAAGTATAGCTTGTTAAGTGTTGCACAACTTTACAATAAAGGATACCGGTTAGAGTTCAATGAAGGGATATGTAAAATAAATGACAAATCTGGAAGTCTAATTGCCATCGGTAAATAGTCAAGAGGCAATTTGTTTCGTCTAGACACCACCATAGGTAATTTTCTAGTGTCTAAGGTAGAAGATAGCTGGTTGTGGCACAAAAGATTGTTTCATGTTAATTTTGATAGAATAGCTAAACTCAGTAAGGCAAAAATTTTCAGAGGTATGCCTAACATAGTAAAACCTAAAAATGCTATGTGCAAAGAGTGTACACTAGGAAAGTTGACCGGGTCCAGTTTTAGCAGTAAAACTTTCTCATCTGGAAGTGTGTTGGACTTAGTTCACACAGACCTATGTGCTCCCATGAGAACCAAGAGTTTCTATGGAGGTTGATATTTTATGTTATTTGTGGATGACTTTTAAAGAATGACGTGGGCTGTATTCTTAAAGGAAAAATCAAAATCTTTTCACATGTTTAAGGTGTTTAAGGCTCGAGTAGAAAGAGGAACCGGTAAGAATCTGAAGTGCCTAAGATCAGAGAGAGGAGGAGAGTTCATCTCTCAAGAGTTCATGAACTACTGCGAGGAATAGAGAATCATAAGACAAATGTCTACACCGACAACACCTCAGGAGAATGGAGTTGCTGAAAGAAGAAACAAAGTTCTTATTGATTGTGCCAGAACTCTAATGATACAAAAGGATATCCCACATACCTTTTGGAGAGAAGAAATAAGCACTATTGTATACACTCTAAATTGGATATAGGTAAAGAAGGGGACAAACAAAACTCCCTATGAATTATGGAGTGGTTACTCACCTAATGTTTATTATTTCAATGTATTTGGAAGTAGGTGCTATATCAAAAGGGAAGAGTACACTGGAAAATTTGATCCCAAGAGTGATGAGGGAACCTTCTTACGTTACTCAACAAAGAGCAAGGCATAGTGGTGTCTAAACAAAAGGATCGGTAAGATTGTGGAAAGTACAAATGTCAGAGCAGATGAGTACTCTGAGAAAAATGAATAGCACAGTAAGAGTGAAATGGAGGACTATAAAGGGTTCGAGTACAATGTACTAGAAGAACCTATTGAAGAAGATCATTTTGAAGTGGCTAATGAAGAAGCCTATGAAATAGAACCTACACAACAAGTAGAATAAGCTCCAACGAGTGAACCAGTATTAACAATATATGTCAGAAAAAATCACTCTGTAGAAGATATCATTGGTGATAAGGATGCAGGTGTCCTAACCAGAAGAAGAGCAAGAGAGAATGAGTGTATGCTCTCTATTTTTGAGTCCAAAACAACAAAGGAGGCTCTAAAAGATGATGACTGGGTCAAAGTCATGGAAGAAGAACTGGAGAAAATAGACAAAAATGATACATGGACTCTAGTACCCAGACTAGAAAATAAAAATGTAATAGGCACCAAGTGGGTGTTAAGAAATAAGATGGATGAAACCAATAAGGTGATAAGAAACAAGGAAAGATTGGTCTACAAGGGCTATGCTCAAGAAGAAGGTTTGGACTATGGAGAAACCTTCACATCGGTAGCTAGACTAGAAGGGGTTAGAATTCTGCTAGCCTATGCTACTTATAAAAGGTTTAAAGTATACCAAATGGATTGCAAATCGACATTCTTAAATGGGGTGTTAGAGGAAGAAGTATACATAGAGAAACCAGAAGGGTTTGCATCTGAAGATGGGAGGACTATGATATGCAGGTTGCAGAAGGCTCTGTATGGGCTGAAAAAAGCACTGAGAGCTTGGTATGAGAGGTTACACTCATATTTGCTAAGCATTGGGTTTAAAAGAATGATTGAGTATGCAGGTTGCAGAAGGCTCTGTATGGGTTGAAAAAAGCACCAAGAGCTTGGTATGAGAGGTTACACTCATATTTGCTAAGTATTGGGTTTGTATCTGAAGAGTGGAGCTGAAGAAAACACCTAATTGCTGAGATCTTTGAAGATGACATCATCTTTGGGGGATATGATGAGATGAGCAGAAGCTTTGTAGGATAAATGCAACAAGAATTTGAGATGTCCATGATTGGTGAGATTAAGTTCTTTATTGGCCTACAAGTCTCTCAATTAAAGAATGGCATCCTTATCAGTCAGAATAAGTACGTAAGAGAAATTCCTGAGACTTTCAAAATGGAAGATTGCAAACCTGTTGGAACTCCAATGGTTATAGGTTGCAAGCTATCTAAACATGATGAGGTTGAAGAAGTGAATGAG
Source organism: Cryptomeria japonica (assembly GCF_030272615.1). Classification (NCBI taxonomy): domain Eukaryota; kingdom Viridiplantae; phylum Streptophyta; class Pinopsida; order Cupressales; family Cupressaceae; genus Cryptomeria; species Cryptomeria japonica. Next base: position 864,603,090 of record NC_081409.1, on the reverse strand, counting down.
ACACTTTACTGGTCCATGATCGGTAAATTACAGTATGTAGTATATAGCAGACCGGACATAGCACAAGCTGTTGGCTTGGTTGTGAGATTTTCAGCAAATCCAAAATAAACTCACATGATGGCAGTCAAAAGAATATTCAGATACCTAAAGGGGACTGATGAGTATGGTCTCTGGTATCCACACAAAGGAGACTTTAGTTTAAGTGTCTTCACTGATTCAGATTGGGCTGGAAACATCAATGATAGGAAGAGTACCAGTGGAGGAGCATTCTTTCTTGGAGAAAGGATTGTATCTAGGACAAGTAAGAAACAAAACTGCATATCTCAATCTACAACTGAGGCTGAGTAAGTAGCTATTGCAATTAACTGCACACAGATAGTTTGGATCAACCAACTGTTGGAAGGAATTCAAGAAAAATTGCTTGGACCGGTAGTGATTCATTGCGACAACACCATTGCCATTGACATATCTAAGAAACCGGTGATGCACTCCAAAACGAAGCATATAACCATCAAATATCACTATCTAAGGGAATAAGTTCAAGAAAAGGAATGATGTTGGAGTAGATACCAACAAAAGAGCAGGTGGCTAATATATTCATCAAGCCTCTATAGAAGGACACCTTTGACTATCTCTAAGGTAAGTTGGGGGTTATGCCCCTCCATTCAGTAAAGTAACCGAACAGGGTTCTACATCAATCTCGTATGCTTTCAAGTTTTGTTTATAAACAAACTAGATTGATGCGTGTGGACTACTCTGGTTAGGGGGAACAGTCTTGTAAGTGTTCAGACATGACTCTTTGGCATTGTTGTCAAAGAGACAGATATGATTAGAGTGCAACATTGGCAGCTAGTGATTGAGTTGAAGTTATTGTATCAAAATATGATCAGTGATAGGTGGAGATATTCATTACTTAGGGCAGAAGTAATGACTGGACTGGAATAGAGATGAAGGAACATGCAACTAATTAGCCAGATCTTGAAGTGTTTGCCATCAATGCCAAAGGGGGAGATTGTTGGATTGTTGGCATTGACAAAACCGGTCAATCCAGAGAACCGGTATATGTGCTAAGGTTAGTCATTGATGTCCAACACTTACCAGTGAAGACATTAACTGGGGAAGTGGTATAGGTAGAGTAGTGTTGTTTTTTAATAAGCCAAGGTGTTGACTTACAAGACATGGAAGCAATATTGGTATTGAATGATCAAAGGTTCAATCAGCTCAAGGAAAAATAGACTAAGCCAATTGGTCTATCATTCAGGATGATCAGTCACTTTGATGATGGTGAAGTCACAAAAGGTGACTCAGACAAGAAGACTTGAATTTGTAGGCAAACCGAAAATCAAAGGACGAACCAGTGATATAAGAAGTACAGTTACATACAGGTACACTGGTATGACAGAAGGAAGACAAGTGACCACCATAAATCTCGAAGCGGTGATCGGTTATTCAGTTGCAGTGGCAAAGGATGAGTTGGTAAGCTTGTGTCTATGCCAAATCATTTGTTGATAAGGTCAACTTTCAGTTATAATGTAGTCAAGCATGATTACATGCGGATTTTCTAGTTCGCATTTATTTGGCTAAACACGACCCATAAGTTTCTATCTTTGGGAGATGCGGTGGCAGAATTGGTTGAACACTTGGCGGAATTGTTGTAAGGCACACAGAGAAAGATTGGGGGATTTTGAAATTAAAATCTTCTGAAATCATTGATTGATTTAAGATAAAAGTTAAATTGTGAAAATTTGATTAAGTGTTGATTCACCACTCCCCTCTCAGCACCTATTGGGACTAACACTATCTTGGAGATTACATCCATAGAGACAATTTTCAATTTTCATCTATCACATGTTAACCATGGAAACATGACTTATAATAACTAGTAACAACACCTTTTCATTCTATGGGAAGGGTGTTGGATTAAAATATTATTTGAAATTAATGTTTCCATGTTTTATTAAAGCCATATATTGTTAAATATAATAATTGATTAGTGGGAGTTAGCTTCTAATTTGAGGTTGTTTTGCAAGTTATAGGGAAATCTAATGTTTAATAAACATTTGCACAATACGCCATAAAAATTTATAGACATTAATAATTTTAATATATTTGAATAATTTTAAATGATAATATTATAGTTTAGTTTTTGTGACATTTATGCCAGTATTTTTAAATAAATTTTAATCAATACATGCAAAATATTTACAATGTGAATTGACCATTATTAATAATCTCAATTTAAAATATTTAAAGTAACTCAAATGACCCTTCACTTGTATATTTGCATTCTAGGTTCTTGAGAATGCACATCTTTAAATAATTTTTATTTAAGATCATATGATAAATACCATAATTCACACAAATTCTTCTTGACTGGTTCAATAAGGCATCATTCAGCTAACGAATTATTTAAAGAGTTTTCATGTTTTGGTTAAGGTCAAAAGTAAAATAAATGTATATCTTGATCAACCCAATATGAGATATATCAAATTCTTACCTAATTTTGACTCCCTCTATTTAATAGACTATTATGTTTGTGACTTTTTCAACTACCAAAAAGACTTTTGCGGTTCTCTGTTTGACGAGACATTATCTGAAAGCCATGCTTGAGGAAATGTGTTGCATTACAGATTTAACCTATAGAAATAAGTCAATTTAACCAGGCAGATCATCCGTCAGCATGCAGTCATGGTCACAAATTGAAGGCATAATATAATTCTCACAAAAGCAGATTTCATATCATCGTGTTCTCACATAATTTTGATTTCCACGACTGTCGATTATTTTAAGAGTTTTCTTCTTTGGTTAGAGTCAAAATGTAAAATAATTGTCAATCATGATCAATCCAATTTGAGATATATCAAATTCTTACTACCTCTATTTAATAGACTTTTGCGGCTCTCTCTGCTTGATGTCAAGGTCCATGCCCGTGCTTTAAAACTTTCGTGGGTAGCCGAGTTTGGCTCCCGATTAGGTATTGACATCACAATTTATTTTCGACTTGACTTATCACTGTTTATTTTTTTTGATTCATCCATCAGTTGCTCAGTATTCACATTACAATTTATTTTCGAAAGATTTTCCAAAAATTTGGATTATCCTGAACCACCACGAATGTTCCAATTTCATTTTAAAAATGTCTTCCTCATTTATCGGAAACCCTTACTCGTACGTTACTAAGCGTATAATCCATGAAAAATAATATTCGCTCTTCACCAAGATGGCCAATTTTATTGTGAAATAATGGGCAATGGACAGGGTAATAGACGTTCATTTTCATGTGAGTACATATTCAAGACTCTTGTGCCATACCAAATTAAATCTTCTGAAGAAAATTTGTCACATGTCATTTTCATTATTAAATTTAATAGTGATTTGAGTGCAATCGATAATAGAGGCGTCTACACGTCTTGACAAGAGGAATAGGAAAGTGGAGTTTCTTGCCTTGTAGGATACGAAAAGATAACTACTGCCCCTGGTTTTTATCTTCTGATTGAAGACTTATTTCCACAATATATTTACTTTCAGCCATCACTATGTATCTTAGTGAATGCATTTTTTTTAAACATAACATAAAGTTTAGTGTTTTCAATTTTGGAATCATGTAGACGTTTAGGATTGCAAAACTAGGCTAATGAATTTGAAGATTGATCTTTATAAATGATAGTTTGTATTTCACTCTATTCAAACCATATTAATGTGCATCTAATAATAGAATACTAAATTAGAATAGAGTACACTTTTCAATAAAATATTCTTTACACACAATTAATATATATACATTCTTGATTGTTAATTTAAATATATTGTTTTAGTACTTGTTTATAGGATATTCTTGATTGTTTTACAAGGTATAAGAAGTTTCCCATAATATAGGATATCAAGGTTGTTATATATGTGTTTCTAATTCACATTATGTGTGTGAAGTGAATAGAGGTATTTATATTTTATAAACTCTACCTATTTTTTTATGTCATTGCATTAGAACTTGATTATGTTTTCAATTAATATTGATTTGTTATTGAGTTAAATTTATCCCTCCCACATTTGTCAAATTATCCACTGTCGTGATAAAGAGTGCCCAATGCCATTCAAATGTTTGTTGCTTACAACAACATTGACAAGGCTTCAAATCCCCTAGCTAAATATTTCACTATCATAGTTAAGTTTTTCTAGTCAAAAGCTCATGCCACATCATTCTTCATATTCTTGTTCCCTTTTAGACCTCCTCTTTCAAGCAATAAAATCTTGAGTTGCTTGATTTAAAACACATATCCATATTAATATTATATTTGAAATACTATTTAAAAATTATTTGTCTGTGTTCACGATAATGGTGGTGATACGAGTGTTGGCGGTATTGTGAGGTTGTCTTGGAGCCATTGAAATTTCAAGGTGTTCTCAAAAGGAAATTTAAATAAATTTAAAAGAATAAATTTGAGGAAGTACACCAAGTGACAACTCCATTATACTTCTATTATCTTTGTCTTACCACAACAACACTTTATCTGTCTTAAATATCTTTATCTTAAGAATTTTATGGTTAGTGGCTGCAATATTTAGCTAAGATATCATAGATTTCTGGACAATTCCACCCATAAATACCTCCATTGGAAGGTTACCATGGTTAAATGATTATGTTGGTCAAATTGAAGCATGTGATCATAGCACAATGATAACCCATGATGGGTCATTGTGAATTATGTTGGTGTGTTTGATGAAAAATGAAAAAAAATATTAATAGAAATTATTGATGGTGATGTCTTGTTTGACCCCAAAATCACTCATTGTGATTGAAGTGGTGTTAGTGTTCATAGTAATTATAGTACAAGATCTATGAGGAGTAATGGTGAAATAGATGTAGCTAAGATAATTGAACTGTAGAGACTAAGGCACTATATGAGATTACTCATAACATGAATTAGGAAATTGAGTTGGATCATTAAACTTATAAATTTATTTCATTTCATTTAGTTTCTAAGGTCCATGTCTATAAATTGCAAGTTAAATTGTTATTTCTTTTATTGAGTGTTTCATTAGTTTCAATAGAGATTTTTAATCTCTTAGTACAAAGTCAAGTAAACTATTGTTTCTAATTAATGAGCCACCCGGTGAAGGGATTTACAAGATGAGGCCTATTAGGACCTACCCAGTTAATGGATTTTAATACTGCTGCAACTGTTAGGAAACAACAGATAAATGATCTGATCAATACACTCTCTGCTTGCTAGTACAGATCCATTTTAGCTCTAATCTACTTCACACATACAGACATCTCAATCTGGTTCGACACACTCTCCTTCTCAAACTTGACCTAAATACACTTTTCAACTAGGTCAGTTACATAACCCTAATAACATTAAAAATGCATTGAATTTAAATCTAGATCATATCAAATCATTACAAATCATTTACAGATCATCATACAGATCACTACAACAAATTCAAGACAATTAAAGTCATTGAATGATCATAACACATCACTACACATCAATTTGATAAGTTGTCAAACCCTTAACACATTCTGCTAAGAACTTCGCTATTTCCCAAGAAATTTGATACTTGTACGCGCTTAAATGCAATCTTATCATCACACATGGTTTCTGACATGTCATCACTAAGTAATGAGCATGATAAGATTCACCACCAAACCATAAAACATCACCGATCAAAGATATTGATACCGGTTCTTAAACCTTCCACTAAATAAATAACAGTCAATTACAAACATGACTTCCGATTCTTGAAACATGATGTGGTTCTAGTCATAGACTCATTACAATGTCATAAGCATACATTCCAAACCGCAACATCTAACACAACATGGATCTCTACCACGACCATCTCCTTCTGTGTTCCTTCTTGTCGGTTCACTGTCAACTTAGAAAACATTTCATTACTAGTTATGCTATACTTGTAGACTAAGATAACTTAGATGATATACCAAACATAAACAAATAAATGATCATAAAGCATCATATCATAGTTATATCATCACCAATAGTCCATCAATATATCATCACCAATAGTCCATCAATATATCAATACCAACAGTCCTTCAATAAAGCAAACATAAACAAATAAATGATCATAAAGCATCATATCATAGTTATATCATCACCAATAGTCCATCAATATATCATCACTAACAGTCCATCAATATATCATCACCAACAGTCCTTCAATATATCATCAACATCCTTTACCGGTACAACATATCTCTATCATTTATGCCAATATGCCAACCATATTATTAAATAAATGTTTAACAAAATAAATTTAATGTCATTCATTATCATGTGTATGTGATATCCAAGATAGTAGGGGAATTCTAATACTGATCCTCATGCCAAATTTTCTAAGTAGAAAACCAAGTGGACAATGGAGACATAGTATGTTAGAGTTTAATGACCTCTTGATAATCACTATTGATGGGGTTGGAATTTTTTATTTAGTTACAAAGTTACTTGAGTTGAATTAGCTAAATTCAAGGGTGACTGCCAATATTAGTGGCAATTTCATGAGTTGTTTGAGATTGAGTGGTGATATTCAACAATAGTGGCTAGTTTTGAAAATATTTCCCCACTAATGTTTAGAGAGGGGAAACTATGTGTATACACAATATTATATGCCATTGCATAAAATAACATCTAGCTATAGAGATTCTTTGACTATTGAACAAGCTGGAAGTGTGGTTGGCTAGTGATGAGTTCACTATAAGTGAAAGTGAGATTAGTTCTTTTATTTAGGTGACCATGAGTAGTAAAATCTAGATAGTAGTAAGTTCTAGTTAAGTAAAATTATGCACATGCATACAATTCTAACTCCGGTTCATCTGATCTACTTTCTACTTATTTTCCCTCTAAGGGGGTTGTTAGGAATTAATGTTAGTGCTTGCATGTATTATAGGTAAAGTGGGTTGTAGTAACAACTCACATAAATATTATGAGTGTAAAAAATATTACATATGTTATAATTTGGTTTATTTGTTTATAATTTTTTAAAATATCCCATCTAGGTAAGTGATAGGGAGGTTGCTAGGTAATTGCTCAAAAAGGCCAATTTGAGTCAAAAGGCCATAAAAGGAAACAAGAGGTACTGTTTGTGTCTTCTCCTGATGTTTGCAATAACAAGTTTTAGTTATACTTGATAGGTCTCTCTACAAGTGTTCACCATCAACCTCCCTTCTTGGTGAAAGCTCACACCCTTACTCAAACTTTCTTCAATTGCTCACTCCACCCATCTACACATTCTCAATCACTGTTCTTTTGACATTCAACTCACTGTTTTAGAGTGCATTAGGAGTCTCCAACAAGGACATGTAGAGCAACAAGATTTACTCAAGTTTTGACAATCAAACTTAATCTTAGGCCCATATCCTTTGGCCTACTTAACTCACCAACAAAGGGTCAAAACCTCAAACAGGGATTACACATTATACAAGGTCCTATATGCCATTTGTTTCACTATTCTAGGATGATCTCATAAGGTTTCATAAGCCCCAAACTCCTTACAATCAGGTTTATGTGTTTTGACAAAAACAGTCAAATGTGTGTTATGCAGTCTAAAGGGCTACTAGCCCGTGGAGGGATAATTGACACTTTTTTGCTTAACCTGCTCTACGATGGGTCTCTTCTCCAACAACCTTCATTTGGATGGTATTTTTAAGGTATATTCTAGTGGATTTTCATGGTTTAGGCCACTGTTAGAGCAAAATGAGGACTATCCACTATTTGTGGCATAATTGTAGGGTTTGGTAGGGTTTAGACCAAAGAACATAGAGAAATATTCCCAACTCCACTAATCAAGCCTCCAAACTAGCTTATAACTTCTTCCACACCAAATGAAGCCTTCCCCTATTACTGCCCTACAATCATTAGACCAAACACTTGGCAAACAACTGGAACAACATGTATATGACTATCATAACCCTGTCACTATTAGTTCACTATTAAGTCTGCACTTTTAAAACATTAATACTTCACTCCAAACATGTCATGGCATGGAACAACATCAAGACACTCATAAACTTCCCTGTAGCACTGATTTTGAAGAGTTTTCAAAACTTGAAAGAAAATTGAAGGACTTGCTGCACACAATATCAATAAATTCACAAAACATTGAACTCACAGTTTCGCTTACAAACTAAGTATGTCTAATAGAAACAATATGCTCTCACCAGCCAAGGTGATTCTCAATACCCTTAGCCATATGTCCAAACCTCTACCTCATACATTTATTTACTCCAAATTTATTTTGGGTGCAAATCTTGAGTTTTTGATCATGCTACTAGCCTAGTAATCAATACTTGCCTAGTATTCACTCAAATCCTTCTTCCAAAAACCATTTTGGCACAAAAAGAAGCATATGTACACTATATAAATGCATACCAACTTGACTAAATCCATTTTGTGGGATCCCAGACCTGGATTAGTCAAGTTGTTGCATTTTGTAACTTCAAACCCTTAACAGGGTAGTGAGCACACAGAAGTAAAATAATTTTGTACAAACAAATTGCCAAAGGAAACCAGTACAACAATCACTTGGAGAGAATTGTACAACTACTATGAACACTTTCCAAAGGTATAGTATGGACTAGCAAAGCTACACTACAGACTGTTACTCCAAAGAAGAAAAAATAGTGATAAAAGCCAAAATTTAATGATTTTTATTAGGAATCTCTTGTTCATACAATCACCAACCTTTCTCTAGGAAAAGGGATGCCTTTTTATATAATTTATAATTATTTACCAAGCCTTGTATGGACATGAGGCTTCCATAATAGTATTTTGCTAGAAAAACCCAAAAATTGAAGGACTTGCTGCACACAATATCAATAAATTCACAAAACATTGAACTCACAGTTTTGCTTACAAACTAAGTATGTCTAATAGAAACAATATGCTCTCACCAACCAAGGTGATTTTCAATACCCTTGGCCATATGTCCAGACCTCTGCCTCATACATTTATTCACTCCAAATTTATTTTGGGTGCAAATCTTGAGTTTTTGATCATGCTACTAGCCTAGTATTCACTCAAATCCTTCTTCCAAAAACCATTTTGGCACAAAAAGAAGCATATGTAAACTATATAAATGCATACCAACTTGACTAAATCCATTTTGTGGGATCCTAGACCTAGATTAGTCAAGTTGTTGCATTTTGTAACTTCAAACCCTTGACAGGGTAGTGAGCACACATAAGTAAAATAATTTTGTACAAACAAATTGCCAAAGGAAACCAGTACAACAGTCACTTGGAGAGAATTGTACAACTACTATGAACACTTTCCAAAGGTACAAGTATGGACTAGCAAAGCTACACTACAAACTGTTACTCCAAAGAAGAAAAAATAGTGATAAAAGCCAAAATTTAATGATTTTTATTAGGAATCTCTTGCTCATACAATCACCAACCTTTCTCTAGGAAAAGGGATGCCTTTTTATATAATTTATAATTAGTTACCAAGCCCTATATGGACATGAGGCTTCCATGATAGTATTTTGCTAGAAAAACCCAAAAATTGAAGGACTTGTTGCACACAATATCAATAAATTCACAAAACATTGAACTCACAGTTTTGCTTCCAAACTAAGTATGTCTAATAGAAACAATATGCTCTCACCAACCAAGGTGATTCTCAATACCCTTGGCCATATGTCCAGACCTCTGCCTCATACATTTATTCACTCCAAATTTATTTTGGGTGCAAATCTTGAGTTTTTGATCATGCTACTAGCCTAGTATTCACTCAAGTCCTTCTTCCAAAAACCATTTTGGCACAAAAAGAAGAATATGTAAACTATATAAATGCATACCAACTTGACTAAATCCATTTTGTGGGATCCTAGACCTAGATTAGTCAAGTTGTTGCATTTTGTAACTTCAAACCCTTGACAGGGTAGTGAGCACACATAGGTAAAATAATTTTGTACAAACAAATTGCCAAAGGAAACCAGTACAACAGTCACTTGGAGAGAATTATACAACTACTATGAACACTTTCTAAAGGTACAGTATGGACTAGCAAAGCTACACTACAGACTGTTACTCCAAAGAAGAAAAAACAGTGATAAAAGCCAAAATTTCATGATTTTTATTAGGAATCTCTTGCTCATACAATCACCAACCTTTCTCTAGGAAAAGGTAGTCCTTTTTATATAATTTATAATTAGTTACCAAGCCCTGTATGGACATGAGGCTTCCATAACAGTATTTTGCTAGAAAAACCCAAAAATGACAACATTTCTTGCTCTAAAAGAAAATTTTGACAATCTAACCTTATAACTTGCCTAAAAACCTTAGTAATGCTTAAAAACACTTATCAAACATGTTTCAATGCTTTGGAAAGCATTAGAAAACCTTTTTGGCAATTTTGCACATTTTTGCCAAAAATTGTCAACTCAAAGCCTGAAAGGCAAAACTTGACCTCTTGAGCCCAAAATGAGATCAAAACCACTAAAAAAGACACACCACAACCTAAAAAAACATTATAAACTTGAAACGAGACATTACAAACAAGAAAGCATTAAATACTCAAAAAGGAGAGTTTTGCTCAACTAGGTGCTCCTACACCATATTCCCCCAAAAACAAAGAAGTCAGGTGACTCCTTGAGGCAGAAAAGAAGAAAGGATTCCAAACTTATGAAAGTCAGTTTCAGATATCCATGTGGCCTCTGAGATAGGCTTATCCTTCCATTTGATTAAATGCTCCATGTAGGTGTGATTCCTTGTCTTTTTGAGGATCCTGTAGTCTAGAACCTATTCTGCTTGGGGAATAGAAAGAGAAGGGAGAGATAGATCAGAAAGGGATTGTGAAACATCTAAAACTCTTTGAATCTTGTTAGGTGGCTACCCCTTGAAAGCAATCAAATCTGCAACATTAAAAATGGGAGACAAAGAAAAATCAGTAGGCAAATCAACTTTGTAAGCATTAGACCCATACTTAGCCAAGATTTTGCAAGGGCCTATTCTCCTCATCTGAAGTTTCCTTGGAACTCCCTTTTGTAGCCTTGCCTTATTAAAATGAACCATCACATAATCTCCTATGGAAAACTGAACATCTCTCTTTGTAGCATGCACTCTTGCCTTGACTTTTTGGGAGGTATCTTGGAGAGCTTTTCTCACTTGCTCATGAACCTCCTTCATGGATTGTGCCATGTCATCTATTTTTTCCCTCTTAGGCTGCAAATGAGTGATATCCCTCAACTCCATTACACCCCTTGGATGCATATTATAAACAACTTCAAAAGGGCTTTTACCTGTAGACCGGTCGACACTATCATTGTAGGCATATTCTGCTTGGTGAATGAGCTGATCCCAACTCTACCCATATTCCTAAGAGACCTGTTCACAACTTCGGTTTGGCCATCAGTTTGTGGATGATAAGCTGAACCAAAAGAGAGATTAGTACCCAATCTCTTCCACAATGTTTTCCAGAAATGACCAAGGAACTTAGCATCCCTATCTGAAACAATGCTAGTAAGTAAACCATGTATTCTAACAACTTCATTAAAAAATAAGTAAGCAATATGACTTGCATCATGTGTTGTCTTACAAGGAATAAAATGAGCCATTTTGCTAAATTTTTCAACTACTACAAAGATGCTATCAAATACTGCTTGAGTTCTAGGTAATCCTACCACAAAATCCATACTAAGGCAATCCCAAGGCCTATGTGGAATGGGAAGAGGCGGATATAAACCAGCATTGGAGGAACTACCTTTTGCTTTTTAACACACCAAGCACTGCTCAACATACCTCCTGATGTCTCTCTGCATCTTAGGCCAATAATAGAACCTTTGAACCAAATCTAAGGTCTTGTTGAGACCGAAATGTCCACTTAAGCACCCATTGTGCTTCTCTTGAATGAGGTTCTCTCTCATAGAACCTTTTGGAACACAACTGTCCACCCCTGAATAACAAACCATCATGCAAAGTGAAATCAGCATATGCACCATGGAAATTATTCTCAAAATCTTGACAAACTTTATAAGCTTCAGCAAAATTATCATCAGTAGGATACATGTCTTTAAAACTATCAATACCAATTCTCTGTACTTGAATCTCATGAATAGTTAACAACCTTCTACTCAAAGCATCTGCTACTTCATTCAACTTACCCTTCTTATGCTTAAGAGTAAAAGTGTAAGCTTGCAAGTACTCTACCTATATAACATGCCTATGATTCAGTTTATCCTGTGAGTTCAAGAAACTTAGTGCCTGATTATCTGTGTATACAACAAACTCTTTAGGAAGAAGATAGTGTCTCCATTTCCTAAGTACCTGTACTAATGCATAGAGTTCTAAATCATAGGAAGATTACTTTTTCTTGGCATCAGTCAACTTCTCACTAAAGAATGCAACTGGTCTATTTTCTTGACTTAAAACAACTCCTACAACAATATTACTAGCATCACATTCAATAGTAAAAAGCTTATCAAAACTAGGTAAAATCAGCACTGGTTGAGTAGCTACTTTAGTTTTCAATAATTCAAACACCTTATTGGCTGCATCTGTCCACCGAAATTTTACCTTTACACCCCCTTTGATGGTGTCTTACATTGGAGCACAAATCTCACTGAATCCCCTGATGAACTTTTTGTAAAATTGTGCCAAACCATGGAAGCTTCTGACATCACTGGTTGTTTTTGGAGTTGGCCAACTATTTATTGCTGCAATTTTAGATTGATCCATTTTTAGATTGCCTCCTGATACAACAAAACCAAGATAGACCAATTCTTGCTTCATAAAATCACATTTTTCTAGATTAATGGTTAGTTGTTCATCAGATAACTTTCTCGAAACAATAGCTAAATGATTCAGATGCTCTTCCTTAGTTTTACTGAAGATAAGAATATCATCTAAATACACAACAACAAACTTGCCAATGAAATCATGTAAAACTTCATTCATGAGTCTCATGAATGTGTTGGGAGCATTAGAGAGTCCAAATGGCATGATAAGCCACTCATAAAGACCCTCATTTGTTTTGAAAGTTGTCTTCCATTCATCCCCCTCTTTGATTCTTATCTGATGGTAACCACTCTTCAAGTCAATCTTACTGAAATACTGTGCACCCCCCAAACAATCCATCAAATCCTCTATCCTGGGTATGGGAAATCTGTATTTGATGGTGATGTTATTTATGGCTTTGGAATCTATGCAAAGTCTCCATGTTCTACCCTTCTTAGGTGCCAACACTGTATGTACTGCACAAGGACTAATGCTTTTCCTAATCAGCCCTTGGTCTAAGAGTTCTTGTATTTGTCTTGCTACCTCTTCATTTTGTTTAGGGTTAATCTTATAGGCTACCTTATTGGGTAATGAGGCTCCAGGTATGAAATCAATCTGATGGCTAATGGCTCTAGGAGGTGGTAAGGCTACAGGTGTACCATCACTGATTATTTCTTTGAAGTTTTTAAGGATTTTCTGCACCTCATATGGTATCTCAACTTTCTTTTCTATCTTTTCTTCCTTGGGTTTCACTATGAGTGCAAATCCCACTCCTTCACCTTCTTCTCGTGTTTTTATGAACTCTTTCTCATTCACTAACAAGATGTTAGGTACTTTATTTCTGCTCTCTCCTTCTTCAATGAGGGATTGAATTTGATAGGTTACTCCATCTTTCTGAAATGAGTAGGAGTTTCTTTCCCCATCTTGTTGTTATTTTCTGTCAAACTGCCATGATCTACCCAACAGTAGGTGGCAAGCATCCATAGGAAGGATGTCACATAGAATCCTATTTGTATATCCACCTATGTGGAAATCTACCCAGGCTTGCTCATTTACTAACACATGTTGTCCCTTATTTAACCATGTGACCTTGTATGGCTCCTTGTGTTGTATCCTAGGTAGTTTCAATTTACTTACTGCTTCCTCTGATATGATGTTATTTGTGGATCCTGAATCTATGATCACCTTACACACCTTTCCCATGACCTTACACTTAATCCTGAACAATGCTCTTCTCTGTGAGACCTCTGTACTGTGTGGCTTCTTCATTAACACTCTCTTGATCAATAAAATCTCACCATCTTCTGAAGCTAGGTTCAATGCTGAAGTTCTGGTATTACCTCCATCTTCCTGAACATAATTTACCCTCTTTTCACCACCATAGGATGAACTAGGCTTCTCTAGGTATCTATAGGCAAGGTGGCCCAACTTTTGAAAATTATAGCACTTCATGGTTGAGAAGTAGGACCCTCTCCTTGGTCCATTATATCTACCCCTACTCGGGTTGCTTGATCCCCTACCCCTATAATTGGGTTTGCTCTGAGAATCCCCACTTTGCTCTATAATTTTAGACTCTCCCTGGGATCGTTGATATATGCTCCTTCCCCCAAAACTGCCTCTATGGCCTTGACCATCTCTTCCCCTACCTCTTCCTCTATTGTTTTGTTCTTGATCTCTCCTATTTTTCTCTTCCACTTTAAGTGCCAATTGATAACACTTGTGTACTATTTGTGGGCATAACAAGCTCATCTCTTCCTAGATGTTCCACCTCAACCCATTCAAGTACCTTGCCACTTTTATGCTCTCATCCTCCACTACTCTAGATCTCATGCACATTTTTTGAAACTCCTTAGTGTAGCTACTGACATCTAGGTCTTTTTGTCTCAAATTTTGTCTTTTCTTGTGAAGTTGTATTTCATACTCTTCAGGAAGGTAGGTTTCTTTTATTTTGGCTACCATTGCTTTCTAGGTGGCTATTAGTTGCTTACCTTCTTTCACCCTTTCCACTTTGATGAACTTCCACCAAGTTAAGGCTACCCCTCTCAACCTTGATTTTTCTACCTTAACCTTTTGTGCTCCAGTTATTTCATCACACTCAAAATGGTTTTCTAGACCTTCAATCCACTCTATAAGAGCATCTGGATCCATCTTTCCACTAAAAAGAGCCACTCCCTCTAAGGTTTTACCACTCATAGCTCTCAAGGCTTTCAAGAATGGTTCTTCCTCAATAACAGGGTCAGGTATGGGAACCTAATCTTCTATGGCCACCATTTTACCCTTATCTCCAACCTTATCATGAACTTCTTCAGTTTTGACTTCTACTTCAGCTAGTTTCATTGCTAGTTGATCCAATATTTCCTTGAGTGCCCTATTTTCCTCTTCTTGGTCTACAACCTTCTTCGCTAACTCAGCATTAGTCACCATGTTTTCCTAATGTTCTTTTCCTCCTGAATCTTTTGTTGGCTCTAATACCACTATGATAGGGAGGTTGCTAGGTAATTTCTCAAAAAGGCCAATTTGAGTCAAAAGGCCATAAAAGGAAACAAGAGGTATTGTTTGTGTCTGCTCCTCATCAAGCCTCCAAACTAGCTTATAACTTCTTCCACACCAAATGAAGCCTTCCCCTATTACTACCCTGCAATCATTAGACCAAACGTTGGCAAACAACTGGAACAACATGTATATGACTGTCATAACCCTATCACTATTAGTTCACTATTAAGTCTACACTTTTAAAACATTAATACTTCACTCCAAACACTTCATGGTATGGAAAAACATCAAGACACTCATAAACTTCCCTGTAGCACTGATTTTGGAAATTTTTCAAAACTTGAAAGGAAATTGAAGGACTTGCTGCACACAATATCAATAATTTCACAAAACAGTGAATTCACTATTTTTCTTACAAACTGAGTCTATCTAATAGAAACAAGCTGCTCTCACCAACCAAGGTGATTCTCAATACCCTTGGCCATATGTCCAGACCTCTGCCTCATACATTTGTTCACTCCAAATTTCTTTTGGCTGCAAATCTTGAGTTTTTGATCATGCTACTAGCCTAGTAATCAATACTTGCCTAGTATTCACTCAAATCCTTCTTCCAAACACCATTTTGGCACAAAAAGAAGCATATGTACACTATATACATGCATACCAACTTGACTAAATCCATTTTGTGGGATCCCAGACCTGGATTAGTCAAGTTGTTGCATTTTGTAACTTCAAACCCTTGACAAGATAGTGAGCACACAGAAGTAAAATAATTTTGTACAAACAAATTGCCAAAGTAAACCAGTACAAAAATCACTTGGAGAGAATTGTAAAACTACTATGCACACTTTCCAAAGGTACAGTACAGCCTAGCAAAGCTACAGTACAGACTGTTACTCCAAAGAAGCAAAAAACAGTGATAAAAGCCAAAATTTCATGATTTTTATTAGGAATCTCTTGGTCATACAATCACCAAACTTTCTCCAGGAAAATGGATCTCCTTTTATATAGTTTCTAATTAGTTACCAAGCCATATATAGACATGAGGCTTCCACAACAACATTTTTCTATAAAACCCCAAAAATGACAACTTTGACAACTTTTCAAGCCCAAATGACAACATTTCTTGCTCCAAAAGACATTTTTGACATTATAACCTTATAAACTTGTCTAAACACCTTATAAATTCTTAAAAACACTTATCAAACATGTTTCAATGCTTTGGAAAGCATTAGAAGACCTTTTTGGCAATTTTGCACATTTTTGCCAAAAATTGTCAACTCAAAGCCTGAAAGGCAAAACTTGACCTCTTGAGCCCAAAATGAGATCAAAACCACTAAAAAAGACACACCACAACCTAAAAAAACATTATAAACTTTACACAAGACATTACAAACAAGAAAGCATTAAATACTCAAAAAGGAGAGTTTTGCTCAACTAGGTGCTCCTGCACTAGTAAAAGAGTTGTTATATGAGGTATAACAATTCTCCTATACTATCTAGGATATGAAAAGTCATATATGTGTGCATATGTGTTTGTGATTCATATTATCTATGTGAAGAGGATGAAAGTTTATTATTCTTTGGATACTATAACTAACATCTTTGAATTATTCACATCAACATTGTTAGTATCAGAAACATTATCATCCATATCATCATCTAGATTAATCATAATAAGATATTTAATATGAAAATGACCATTATCATGCTTATACAATTTAAATTTCTTAATATTTTCTTCTTGCTTTGGACTAGTTATGATTTGGTCAAATAGGATCATAGTATTAGTAGGTGTCTTAAGGAAGAAAATGGTTGGGGAAGCAAGTTCACAAGCCTTAGCATGATGTATTTAGCATTGAACATGAGAAGTACAGTTTTATTTGGTTCAATTTGGAATTTGAAAATCTTTGGGATTAACCAACATCAACTCCTTTTCTTCTTTTATATGAGGAATAGAAGGAACCTCACTAGGTTGAGAAATAGAGGATGTTAAACGTTTGTATAAAATAGGAGGTGGAACTTAAACATAAATAGAACAAATGAAAGGTTTAGGAAGGAGTTTGGGTCTAGGATGAGGAGGTGGGACATTCTTAGGCTTTCTTAGTTTGGAAATCATTTCATGTTTGTATTTTTGGTAAGATAAGAATAAAATGTCTTGACCAGGTTGCAATGGTTTAAGTGTTTGAGGCCGAAAGAATTTGAGGTAAAAGTTTCCATAGCTCATTATAAGATTATAGACACTATGTTTGATTGTGATAATTTCTCCATTATGACGGAACTTCAAATACTCATGGATAGGAGAAGCAATTTCTTTCATGGATATAAGCAAAGGACACCCTCATCTTACTTGGAATTGGTTAGAGGTTGGGATAATGGAAAAGGTAACATCTAAGCACTTTTTAGCAAC
This sequence comes from Cryptomeria japonica, assembly GCF_030272615.1. Lineage (NCBI taxonomy): Eukaryota > Viridiplantae > Streptophyta > Pinopsida > Cupressales > Cupressaceae > Cryptomeria > Cryptomeria japonica. The sequence continues at coordinate 864,585,451 of NC_081409.1, read as the reverse complement.
TTCAATAGGAAGATTAATGGAACCATAGGTAGGAGAACTAAAACCATTACAAATATTGGGTCCGCATTATCTTGAACCTGAATGCGTAGAAGGCCTTATTTTGGACAGTTATTAATTTTTAAATTAGAGGGTTGTGATTGGATATAAATCTAACCGAGGATGACAACTAACATAAATTTACAAGATCCTAGATGGATGAAGAGAGGAGCTTATCTAGTCTCACTTGAATATTGTTGACAGTAGTGTGGTTGTTAGACCATGAAAATTGAGCTCCAACTAGATCAAAATCAATTAAATCTCTCATAGAAATGAAACCTCTGAGATCAACCATACTATTAGTAAACTCAATGCTACCACTAGACTTATTTAAAGGGTTTAAAGGGGAATTAAAATCAATCGGTATGAGCTATTTGGAACTCGCAAAGGATCTTATTAAGAAAAGAAGACCATCCCAAAAGATGCATCATAGATCTACATTGTTTGAGGAATGTATATATTTGACAATAACCAATTTATGTGGTCCACACAATTCTAAAAGATAAATTGAGGGTAGATGGAGAAGGGAACTCAATCCAATACACAATTTTGGATTTGAAGGTGGAGGAAGATAGGATATATGTAAAACCAAAAGTAAAGAAGAGCTTGGGGATTGGTGAACTAAGGAGGAGGAGGCAAGAGAAACAACCATAGAGATGAGGGGAGGGTTAGAGGTTGAGGGGGGAGAAGTAGCATCCAGGGCTGAGAAAAATGGGTCTATCAAAGAAGGGAGATGGAGAAGGGGAACAATAGGAAGAGGGTGGGGGAAGAGTGGAGAGGGGTTGATCCATAGGGGCAACCAAGACAAATATAAAGAAGAGGAAGGGAAAATCTAGAAAATAGGGGTAGATGGACAAGTATGAATCAACTCTAAGGAAGATTTAATCTCCATAAAGGAGGGGATTCAAAAAGAAGTGGGCTGTCCATTCCCAAGGGAAGAGGGAGGTTTTAGTTTCTAGAAATTACAAGGGAAAGAAGTTGAGGATGTACTAGGGAGGAACACAACTTGAAAGCCCAAACAAAGTTTTCAAATTCAATAGTTTGAGTCCACACCCCTAGTTTAGATTCCAAATTAATAGAAATGGGTCGAATTTAATAAGGCTCCACAATAACACATAAGAAGATGTAAATGAATCTAGTATTGGCCGCTATGACATTACCCAAGGTGAAGAACTGATCAAAAGATTCACTATACTTGAAATAATCTTGTCATCCCAAAATTCAAGAGGGACATCTAGTAAATAGACAAATATTTGAGTAGCTTTAGAAAACCATAAGCAAGATTATAGTCCAACCTCCATTTACAAAGGACTAAACTATATTTTCTAAAAGACTAAGGTCCGATAGTTAATATTTTGATTCAATCTTTAGAGAGGGAAAAATAAAAACTCAACAAAAATTTCGGAAAGGCTGAGATAGTCACATTGTATTTAAGTGTCAAGCGAGCTGCAACTCATCGTCAACCAATGAATATCCAATTTTAAGTTGTTTTAAATATTTTCTAGGGAATGATTTAATGTCTCGTCCTCAATTTTGATGGCCACTCATTCTTCAGCATTGACAATTTGAATACCTCCTTGGGAAAAGTCCATTCTAGAGGCAAAAATGCGTTTCCAAGGATTAGAAGATTCCAGGGAGACAATGCTTTGTTTTGAAATAGAAGAGAGACCACTAACCGAAATTGTAAGGGTCCCTTCAGTTGACACAAAGCCTTTAACAGATGAAACATGGCTTTCTTTTGTTAACTTTTTATATCATGCATTTGTGCTATCAAATGGTTTATCCTTACATTCCTTTGTAGTTGATAATAGTAAATCTAAATCCTAACAATCATTATAGTCCTTACTAGGTGGGAGTTCCACATCAAGAGATTCCAGCTGAAAGCTCATTTCCCAAATATTTTCTTAATGACTTCAAATTATCTCTAATTACATGTTCTTAATTATTGATCTAGGATAATCCTAACTAACAAAATGCATTCTATTTAAATATCACTTAATTTTGTATCCATACAATTAGTAAATTTTTTACATCTTATTCTCGCCAAGAAACTCAAAAATAATTATATTTTTTTATTGATCAAAACTTTCTTTTTACCAAATAAACTAGACTAATATTATATAAGTAGTATGTATAAAAATAAAAGTTACTTCACATATGCAATAAATTAAAAAAAACAAGACCTGTGATGCAGCTAGAGTCCCCGCGTTTTGCCAAAAATTGACATTTGCTCTATGTTTGTGTTGAAAAATGTCTAAGATACACCAAAGAGGTATCTATTAGTTGCATAATATTGTGTTTTAAATGAGGTCAATTGGTAGGCCATTTAGCAAGTGATGTTGTTTGTGCAACAAAGGTCTTAATGAAGAAATGACATCTTCAAATCAACTAAGAATCCACTTATAAAGATCCAATCAGGAGTGAAATAAAACCTATGAATCAAGAAGATAATTAAGCTAATGATATGTTCATAATAGGGAGAGAGGGAGAGGTGAAGTGGGGAAAAGTGAGAGAGAGAGGGTAAGAAGATAGAGATAAAAAAAGGTATAGATAAAGATGGAAATGGAGGAAAGGGATATGGAGAGAATGAGAGGAGAGAGGAAGAGAGATAAAGAGATGAGATGGGGATAGATAGAAATGAAAGAGATAAATATGTAGAGGTAGAGATCTAGGGAGAGAGAAAGGTAAATATAGAGATAAGAAGTGATATATAGATAGAAATAGAGCGAGGGAGAGATATAAGGGTGGAGAGAGAAGACGAGATCACAAGATTGAGATAAAGGGAGAGTTGGGAGAAGTATGGAGAGATAGAGATAAAGAGACAATACGATATAGATATTGAGGTATGAGAATAGTAAGAGGGACAGAAAGGGACAAAGAAGGAGAGACATAAATGAATAGATAGACACATGTCTAGAGATAGAAGTAGGAGGAAGACAGAGCGAGACAAAAAGGGAGACAAATAGACAAAGATAAAGACAAAAATATTAAAACTGAAATAAACTATATTAAAACTATTGCAATTTAAATTTGAACTTTTACATTAAAAAATTAGTAAAATCATAGAAAAGCTAATCATCAATATTTTATACAATTTTTTTAAAATATAATAATATTTTAAGAAAATATAATAATAATATGGATTTTAATGCTACTTAAATTAATATGAAATTTAAAATTTGGAAAAAGATAATAAGAAAATAAATTTTAATATCAATGATAGTGAAAACAAAATAAAATTATTTAATATTTTAATTTCAATTGTCTAATTTTTTAATCTTAATTATTTTATATAAAAAAAATATTTATCTTTAAAATTATTTTAGTAATTATCATGTTAAAAAATTGCTTTATAAAAAAAATAAAAAATAAAAAATACAATATAATGAAAAAAAATATTTTTATTATTTCAAATTTATTTCACATGTGGCAAGTGTTGAAAGTGGGTAGTAATTGTTTAAATTATTTTAAATAATCATTTAAATAAATAATATTAAAGGGTTTCAATTATGGACATTGAGGGTATTTTAAATTATGGTGGGACTCTTTTATGTAAAATCTAAATTTAATTATGTAAAATTTAAATTTAAGCATTGTTCTAGAAAGTGTTTGAGAGATGAATAAAATTTGTGGCCCAGGGTTTAATTCAATAAATATTTCCATTGGCCAGACATTAGATATGTTAGCAGAAGTGCGGCCATCAGTGCATGATGTATGGTAAAAATAATTTACATAAAACATTAGAACTAGTTTTTCCCTACTCATTGATTCATCAACTATTTTAATTTAAAAGAAAAAAGTAAAAAAGAAAAAGAAAGAAAAAAAAAGAAAAAAATAATATTAATAAATAAATTGTGCTAAACTATAACATAAACTATATAATAAATGATTGACATGATTTTTGAAGAAAAATTAATTAAGAAAGTTTAGTCTTCGCTTATAGATAGGCGGGGCTAACAATAACAAATCTTTCTAATAAATATATATACAAAGAGCAATATAACACAACAATGTAAAAGTGAATGGTACAAATATACAATTAAAAATAAAAATATTAAATATTAGATTCTCGAAAAAGAAATAATTTGAACATAATACTAAAATTTTGTGGTCGAACATATAATAAAATTCATTTATATACGATTTCTTTGAATAATGGAACTCAAAGAAAATTCCAAAATTGAAACACCTCATTGCACCAAAATTCACCATAATAAAAATGTCCACCCCCCTAACGAATTTCAAAAGTAACGCTCTTATAATGCTTGAATTTTTGTTGTAGATACTCTAATCATTCGCACTTTTGTCTTTGTCCTAATGAAGTTTTCTTCCTTTGAAATGAAATGTTGAACCTTTGAGAAACCATACACTCTTATCTTTTCTACACTCTTCAAATTCTAGTAACACTGTGGTAACCTCTCCAATGCCTCACACTTCAATATTGTCAATATTTTAAGTGAAGGTAGCACTCCATCTTCCAATTTTGGCAGCTGCTCTATCTTCTTGACCTCCACCACTGAAAATATCTCAAGCTTAGGAAATCCTCCCACCTTGCCAAATTTGATCCAAATTATGGATTTGGATGAGAACACCTGAGTGAGAACCTGTGGTATTGTGGATTTGTTTACATAAACAAGGTAAACACATAATTGAAGCAAGCCAAAAAGTGATCTATTCAATTCAAAAATTCAACATATATCAGTTCATGAGATTCCAAAGGTCACCAAAACCCCTTGAGAATCGAAACCCAAGAGTCACATCTGTTTATTTACATAATAAAATCTAAGACTATGAAAATTTTAAAAAAACTATATGAAATTTTGTCCTAACTCTAACTAAGCATAACTTTCTACTCTGGACTCAAAATTACGAGTCGTTTAACTCATTGGAAAGGTATCCAAGAACTTAAGGTGGATTCCTAAAAGAATACCTATAGCAACATTCTAAGGGAAAGGCCGAAGTTTCAAGGGCTGAAAATGCCCCAAAGGCCTTCAAAAACTCCAAATACTAACATATAGAAAAACTAGAAAAAATATGAAAATATTATTTTCAATATTTCAAATTTGCTTCTGATCATTACTTCCCCTTGAAAAGCAATGGGCCCCACTGCATCAACACTTTGAATGAGATGAGGAAAACGTAGCTAAATCTGCTCCCTCGTAAACCACTTTCCTTGTTGAGCAATCTACCCTGCTCGAACCACTTTGTATAGATAGATATGTTGTTGTTTGAGTGTTTTCACCATTATGTCCACAATCTGATCACATTTGAATGGAGAAGTTGCATCTAGATTGAATTATGTAGTGGAAATTGTTTCTACCACATCTGCAACATCTAATCGTGGAGAAAAATATGGCTTCCAGAGTTCCACATTGAAGACTGGATGAAGACCTAGAAATGGGGGTAGATTAAGCTCAAAAGCATTATCAAAAACTTTCTTGATGATTGTGTATGGCCCATAACGTAGAGGACGAAGCTTCCTATTGGACCCTGCAATCATTCCTTTTAGATATGCAACCACACCTTGTCACCGACTTGAAAATTATGAGGAGTACGATGCTTATCATGTCTCTCCTGATATTTCTTATTGGTACTATGCTCCAAGATTTCATGAACTTGTTGTTGCAGATGATGAATTCTATCAATGAACTAGGCTACCTTATCTTCCTCCTTACCAACACATGGAACCAGATCGGGTTGAATAAGTGGTATGGCAACATCCATTGGTGCAAGTGGCTGATAACCAAGACAAACCTCAAATGGGTTGTGACCAGTTGAACAGTGAATTTCCCTATTGTACCTATGCTGAGCATATGGAAGACTTTCATCCCATGTGTGGGGATGTTTTGAGTGATACATGCGCAAGATGTGAATGATCATCTGATTTAGTACCTCTGTTTGGCCATCTATTTCAGGATGGAAAGCAGTAGGATATGTTAATTTTGTGTCCATCTTTTCCCATAATGTAGACCAGAACTTACTAAGAAACTTGCTATCCCTATCTAAGATAATAGTATTCGGCAGACCAAAATGAACCCAAATGTGCTCAAAGAAAAGCTTTACACTGTCCTCTGCAAAAATTGTTTTTTTACAAGCCACTATTACTGCCATTTTTTAGAACCTATCTACCACAACATACACACAATTGTGGCCTCTTTTGGTGGTAGGAAGACTAGACATAAAGTCTACAGAAACTAAATGCAAAGATTTTTCAGGAACAAGAAGAGGTGAATATAGTCCAAGTTTACGATTGGCAGGCTTAGCAATAGCACATGTGGTACAAGCTTGAATATATGAAATGACATCATTTCTCAACTTTGGCCAATAAAAATACCTCTGAAGTATAGCAGTAGTCTTACCTATGCCAAAATGACTAGCAACCTTACTATAGTGAGCTTCCCATATCAGCTTTTTGCATTCTGCATTGGGCACACATATTTGGCCAAGGTGACAAAGCATTCCATCTAGTAAATAGAAGCCATTCACTTGATGTCCCTTCACCAATTGATTATAAACATCTGTAAATTCAACATCATTCTCATACAAGCAAGCCCAGGCTTCAGTTTGATGACCACAAGAGTCCAATACCATACTTATAGCTGCAATCAGAGGCCTGCTCAAACAGTTTGCTACTTTGTTAGTGCTTCCCTTCTTGTGCCGAATATTGAGATGAAATTGTTGAAGATAGGCTGACCATAGTTGATGTTGATCATTCTGCAACTTCCCTTGTGTTTGCAAAAATTGAAGAGGTTTGTGGTCTGTGTGGATGACAGTCTCCTTACCCAAAATATAATGTTTCCATTGTTTACAGGCTTGAACAATAGCATACAGTTCCTTGTCATAAGTAGCATACTCATGCACTGTATCAAAAAAAGTAGCATATTCTTGTTTGTAATATAAATACTTTATATTCTTATACTTTATAAAATTTAAATTTAGATTAATAAATATCATTTTGTTTTTTATTAAATAAGCAGGGTTAAGGGTAGCGCCCTGGTTAACCCTGTTTTTTAAATCAAAAACAAAATTATATTTCTTAATCTAAATTTAATTTTTATAAATTATAAGAATATAAATTATTGATATTAAAAACATAAATAATGTTAATTCAATGATTCTAATTAAAAAAAACATTAATTCATTGATAAATTTAATATTAACAAATTATTTTTTATTATAAAATTGAATATAAATATAGTTAAATTCTTAAATAAATTAAATTTGAAAAATTAAAAATATAATTCAAGTAAAATATTAAAACAGAAATAAACTATAGTAAAACTATTGCAATTTAAATTTGAACTCTTATATTAAAAAATTATTAAAATCATAGAAAAGCCAATAATACTATAGTAAAATCATAGAAAAGCTAATAATCAATATTTTATACAATTTTAAGAAAATATAATAATAATATGGATTTTAATGCTACTTAAATTAATATGAAATTTAAAATTTGGAAAAAGATAATAAGAAAATAAATTTTCATATCAATGATAGTGAAAACAAAATAAAATTATTTAATATTTTAATTTCAATTGTCTAATTTTTCAAAAATTGAAGAGGTTTGTGGTTTGTGTGGATGACAGTCTCCTTACCCAAAATATAACGTTTCCACTGTTTACAGGCTTGAACAATAGCATACAGTTCCTTGTCGTAAGTAGCATACTGATGCACTGTATCAAAAAAAGCCTGACTATAATATGCAACTGGGTGACCATGCTGCATGAGGACTACTCCTAGGGCATATTCTGATGCATCGATTTGTATTTCAAATGACTGTTGGAGGTCAAGAAGAGATAAAACTAGTGTAGAACATAACCTTCATTTTAACTCCTTGAATGCTTCTTGTTGAGCACCTGTCCATGTAAACATTGCTTGTGTTCCCCCCCGCAATGACTGATTTAGAGGCCAAGACAAATGAGAAAACCCCAACACAAATATGCGATAAAAGTTTTCCAACCCGAGGAAACTTCGTAACTCTGTCAGATTTCTAAGAGATGGTCAGTCCTTAATCACTTGTACCTTCTCCAGATCAACATGAACACCTTCACTATCAATAACATATCCTAAGTATCTTATACTCTGCATACCAAAAGAGCACTTTTCTTTGTTTGCATAAAGCCCGTGATCTTGTAAAGTTGAGAGAATTTGTTCCACATGTTGTAAATGTTCCTCCCAAGTTTTGTTGAAGATGAGTATGTCATCAAGATTTCCCACCACAAAGGAATCAATGAATGGTCTGAGTATATTGTTCATCATTCTCATGAATGTCACTGGTGCATTTGTTAGACCGAAAGACATCACTAGCCATTCAAACAATCCCTCTTTAGATTTGAAAGTTGTCTTCCACACATCCGCTGAGTCAATTGGTACTTGATGGTATCCCGATTTCAAATCAATTTTTGTGAAGAATCAGGCCCCTCTAAGCTGTTACAAGAGTTCATCTATCTGAGGAAGTGGATACCTATTTTTGACTGAATTTTTTTTCAAGGCCCTATAGTCAATACAAAGTCTCCAAGTTCCATCCTTTTTCTTTGCCAAAACAATGGGACTGCCATAGGGTGATGCACTTGGACGAATATGCCCCTTCTCAATCAATTCCTCTATGTGCCTCTTAATTTCATTATTTTCTAATACTATAGTAGACTGGTTCATTAGGCAATGGAGTTCTTGTTATCAAATCAATAATGGGTCTCACTTGGCAGTGTGTAGGTACCGTAGTTGCTAACTTAAATAAATTTTCATATTTTATCAAAATTTGATCCATTGATCTTTTCTGTAGGGTTGTGGTGTTTTTGATGGCATGGGAATTATATACTAACTTTCTCTCTTCTTCAGAACGAATCATCAATAATATGAATGTTCCTATTTTGGCAACCAACCTCTTACATTGCTTAGCACTAATCAAAGAGGTAGTGTATGCAGGGCTTACCTCTGGTATTCAGTATTTCTGCTCACCTAATTTGATTGTCACACTACGAGCTTTGGACTCATAAACACCATGGCACTGGTATATATATGGTTGTCCCAACAGAATATCACAAACATCTAAAGGAGCCACATCACAGAATACCTCATCTTTGAAAGGCTTTATAGAGTATGAAAGGTGACACTACTGGTGCACTTGGCTATCTCTCCCTTGACTTACCCATCCCATTGAATAGGGTTGCGGGTGTGATGTTGTTTTCAAATTCAATCTCCACACAGTCTCTGCTGAGATTAGGTTCTTTTGACTTCCACTATCAACAATAAAGTGTAGGGTTTTTCCTCTGACTCACATTTGTGAGTGGAAAAATCTCTCCTCATCCTCCCGAGGCAATATCTTTGTAGTAGCTACTGTTGCATATGGATCAGCCTCAATGACCTATTCATGACTTTCTTCTGTGCAAGATTCTGTCACCTTAGGTTCTACCTTGTCCTCATGCCTCTCCATCATTAAAATTTTTATGGTTCTGCAATCTTTTGTGTTTTGAGAGGGACTCTTATAGAATTCACACCACATACCATTTTCTTGTGTCTTCTTCATACCCCATGCCGTTTTCATTGGTGAATTGGGAGAATATTCCTTGGAGGTTTGTTCCCATGTAGTTTTGCCACCTTCACCCTTCCATCTGTTGTTTGCGAAGTTATCCCTCCTTCCTTTCTGTTTGATTTTCTGCTCAATTTTTTAGCAAATTTATATGCACTAGGTAGAGTCTCTATGTTCAGAAATTCCATTTTGGTTTGGATATACCTATGAAGTCCACTCTGATATTTCAAAACTCGGTGCTTCTCACAATCTTTGATGCCAAGCTTTGCTGCTAAAGCATGAAATATATTAGTATATTCATGAACAGTTTGGTCCTTTTTCTGTCGAAGCAATTGCTACTGCATATATTTATGTTCATATGTATCCATAGCAAAGTATTCTTCCTTTATGTGCTGCATGAATTCTCCCCATGTGGGTTTTTGATCAAAGATAAAAGTACTGCCATTTTCTGTTGCCTTGGATGCTAACTTCGCTTCCCATGAATCTTTCACATGATTTTCAGTTTTGAGAAGAGCGAAAGTTATTTTCTCTTCATCTGAGAACTGGTTGACAGAGAAATACCTTTCCAGTTTTGAAACCCAATCATCAACAACATCCGCATCAATTTTTCCCTGAAATGTGGGTATATCAAAATTCACTTGCACCTTGAATGGTGTATACCCTATGAATGGTGGGTTTGCTTGTGACCCATGACTTTCCAGCATTTTCTTGAACTGCTCCATCATTTCTTCACGTTGTTGTGTTAATGCATCTGTAACCAACGGTTTAATGTCATCGTTGGTTAGCAACTTAGCCATCTGCGATCGTGTGCGTCTCAAGGGAAGGTAGTCTGAAGGGTTCCTTGTTTCCAACCCCAATCTTTGATATGCTGATCGCGTGTGATATGATATACAGGAGTGAACTTTCTCTGATACCATTGATTCGAATTATGGATTCGGATGAAAACACTTGAGTGAGAACCTGTGGTATTGTGGATTTGTTTACATAAACAAGGTAAACACAAAATTGAAGTCATCCAAAAAGTGATCTATTCAATTCAAAAATTCAACATGTATCAGTTCATGAGATTCCAAGGGTCACCAAAACCCCTTGAGAATCGAAACCCAACAGTCATATCTGTTTATTTACATAATAAAATCTAAAACTATGAAAATTTCAAAAAAAACTATATGAATTTTTTTCCTAACTTTAACTAGGCATAACTTTCTATTCCGGACTCGAAATTACGAGTCGTTTAACTCGTTGGAAAGGTCTCCAAGAGCTTAAGGCGAAGTCATAAAAGAACTGCCTATGGCAATGTTCTAAAAGACATGCCAAAGTTTCAAAGGCTGAAAATGCTTCGAAAGCCTTCAAAAACGCCAAATACTAACATATAGAAAAACTAGAAAAAATATGAAAATATTATTTTCAATATTTCAAATTTGCTTCTGATCAAAATTCCTCTTGTAACTTCTCCTTGTTGGTGCACTTAACTATCTCTAGTTGCATTAGAGTCGGTAGTTTCTGCAAGGCAAGTAAATGTTTTAGCATGCTACATGGGATCAACTTAATATGTAGCGTAGATGTTGAAATTCACAAAATGAAACTTCTATCTGGAGTAACTGAGGACATTGTAGATAGAGTTCTTTCAATTTGGACATGGCAGTCATGTCATGGGGTAGAATTTTCATCTGTGAGATGAAAATGTAGATACTCCATCTGTTTCATGGTTCCTAGCATTCCTTCTGGAATTATTTTACCATTATATTGAAACCCTAACCTTTTGAGTTGGTTCAAGGTGCCAAAATGACTAATTGAAAGTCGATTTCCTCTGCACTTATTCAATCATATATTTGGAGAATTACTTGTGTTAAGGTACTCCAAAAACGTGAGGTGTGCGCTTCCATAAGGCACGCACTGCAGATGTTCATAAAAACCAATGTCTAAAGCTTTTAGGGAAGTCAACTTAGAAATGCTGACTGGCAGTTGTGAAATATCATATCCTTCAAGATCTAATATTTGAAGTCCTTTTAGAGAAGCGACAGTGTTGGGCAGTCTCTTGATTGGCACATAGCATAACCTGAGACAAACTAAATGCTTCAAATATCCCATGTTTTTTTGTAACAACTGAAGGGCAGTAGGTGACAAATCCAGGACTCTAAGAGAGGTCATACTTCCAATCACCTCTTCTGAAATTTCTGCCAAAAAAGTATTGCTAGCCAGTAAAAAGGAACGGATATACGAAGCTCTAAATTTCTTTGGAACACTAATTAAACTGTTGTCTATTAATGAAATCCTGACGTATCCTGAAGAAACGTCCGCTGGAAACTGTCGTAAACCTCTGCCTGCCTGAAAGAAGCATTTTTCTTCATTTGCAGCAATTTGATGTGCTAAATCGCGCAAAACATTATGTACCCTGAAACAGACCACACTTCCCTCGTAATTCTTCTTCACTGGTTCAATAAGGCATCGGTCGGCTAACAAATTAATACATACATCTCTCCAATTTGGAAAGGATTAGGACCGGTTACCAATCCTTCTCCAGTCCAGTAGGCAATGGCATATGTAGGAGATATGATATTGTTTTCTGGGTAAGCAGCGAGGCAGAGAAAGCATAGCAACAAAGAAATGCAACAGCCAGCCACGTCAGCCAAAGTATCGTAGCTTAGTCTCAAATTGCCGTAGAGCGAGTTTGTTGCATCACTCTGCAATCTGTTGACTGCCAATTCCCATTTATTTGACTGAGTGATGTCCGCCATAGCCTGCCCGACTACTTTAAGGGCCAAGGGAAGATCCCCGCACTCGTTGTATACACACCAAGCTATTTCTTGGTCGATGCTCATAGGCAAAACTCCCTCGCTGTGTAAAAAAGCATGGGACAAAAATAATCTCCAGCTGTGATCCTCACTCCAGTCTTGCATTTGGATGACTGCTAAAGTTGGAGCACCCAACTGCAAGAGCACACTAATAGTTCTGGAAGAGGCAATGATGATGTTGGAATTGCGGTGTGGAGAGTGAGGCGCACACAGCTCCTCTAGCAACGAGGTTGCAGTTGTTTCCCAAACATCATCTAGAACCAAGGCAAACTTGTGTTTCTTCATACATTCATTCAACCAAGTTTTGACATGTTCTTCCTCTCTACTGTCCAATCTTTCCCTTACTTTAAAAGCTATTTGTTCACAAGATCATTTCTGAGAGCACTAAACGATGGAGTTTGTGAAACAGTAAGCCAAAGCATCAAGTCATTGCAAAAGAGACTCTGTAACTAGTCACTATTGAAGACTTGTTTGAGTAGTAGATTCCTACCGGCCCCGCCCTTCCCAACTAGACCGAAATGAGACACACTTTTGTGTTGCTGTGAGTCAATCAGCTCCACAAGTCTGTTTAATGTAGAATCTTGTCCAACAACAAGTGCCTCCTCAATATACTTCTTGTTAGGAGCAGCTGAAGAAGGGGATGGAAAGAGATCATCTGATGCGCCGGCAAGTGCTGAAGTACGCAGATTAAGACAATCCACCTTCTCTCTAATCTGCTCAAGCACTTGCTGATTAGCCACATGCTGGTGCAGTTGGTGCAAAAAACGCAACGAAAGGCGTGGAAGCTACATGCTTTTCAACATTCTCAATGAGTCGCCTGATCTTTCTGCTTGTTCTATAACGAGAAAAGAGATGAGAGTATAAGCATACAGTGCAATGCTGGGCCAAATCAGATGCTTCCTCCAGAAGAGCATTCAATTCGATCAACCAGCTGTTGACCGTGGAGGGCAAAGTGTAGTGAGGAGATGTACTTAATCTGCCAGAGTTTAAAGCTTTTCTATATCGTTGCGTTTCCATGTTCATTGATTGAATTTTGAGAAGCAGGACTTTGAGGGCATCCAACTCTTTCCAGCATCTGATGGCAACGTTAATAACCTGACTTGCAGCCAAATGAATGGCGAAACCAAGCATTCCAGGGATGAATCCAGGATCACCCATTTTTGGGTCACCTCAGAAAGAAGATTGTAATTCTAATGAAAGTCTCTTAGTCAGGGAAAGCAAAGGAAAATCAACCATCAATCAGCTAAAGTTCTTGGCGGAGAAGTAAATTAATCTGCTAGCTCCTCAGAAATGCTATTACCATATAGATTCACAGACACCTCGTTAGAAAAGAATCTTATTTAACATATGAAATAGTAGAAAGATCTAACAACTCAATTTAACCAGGCGTATCATCGGTCAATGTTTGGACATGGTGAAGTTGGAGGTGCAATAAACTCTTTGACAAGAGAATTTGATTTCACACACCGTTTCCAATAATTGTGGTTCCCAGTTTTTATTCGGCATTGTCAATCATTTTAAAAGTTTTGATTCTTTGGTTAAAGTCGAAACTAAGTTCTTAAGTTCTTTACGAGTCTGACTCTCTTTATATATTGACTATTACGTTTTTGAATTTTTTTCCACTAAAATGACTCATGCGGCTTTGTCTACTTGGCGAGACAACATCAGAAAGCCATGGTTGAGGAAATGTATTGCAGAAAAGATTCCACCCCCATTTCAACATCTATGCCAGTGATTAAGAACTTTCCTAGGCAGTAATTTTCTCCGTTTCCACCGAATGAGGCGAAGTGCTTCAATAAAAAAGGTCCGAAGGAAGACAAAATAATAGTTCATTCAAACTATTAAAGTTAGTAGAAAAATATACGCAATCGCCCACCGCCCATTGCATGTTCACACACACATTGGACTTGACTCGTGATCAATGTTCACATCGCAGTTTATTCTTAGCATAAGATGAGCCATTTAAAGAATCTGGATTGTAATAAGTCATAATCATTGTTCACATTTCACAAGGAAACTTCCTCCTTGTTAGTTCACTTTTGAGAGATGAATCCATTCAAAAAGCGTTCCTCACACGCTACTAAGCCAAGAATCCATTCAAAAATATCTTCACCATTCATCATGATGGCCAAATTTATTGTAAAATCATGGGCGATGGACACTATCGTAGACCAAAATTTTCATACAAATACGTATTCAAGTGTGTTGAGCCATATCAAATCAAATTATCTGAAGAAAATTTGGCAGTTTTCATATTCATTTTTAAAGTTAATAGCGACTTGTGGGATATCGGCAATAATGGCATCTGTTGCTCAGCAAAAGGGAAAGCGAGGAATCTTTCCTTGTAAGTTGCCAAAAGATGACCTGCACCCCTAGTTTTTATATTCCCATTGAAGACTCTTTGTATGGTCTTCCATTTTAGTCATCTCTGAGTTTGTATATATATGTATATATGGATTCATATACTTTTAAAGAGCAAGTCAACATAAAGTTTAGGGTTAAAGCCATGTAGAAGCTTAGAATTGGAGTCTTCAATTTGAGGATCAAGTTCACAAAGGCAAGTATTGCACAATTCATATTCAATCTATTTGATCTCTACCAATTAAAATCTAATTATAGAATTTTTTTTAAGTAGATGAAGGTGTACTTTATGATAAAATATTTTTAAAAAATCTAAATATTTATATTTTTATTATTTGTCAGTTTCAAAATTTTTTACTATTTTTTTATATTTAATTATTTATTAGGTTAAATTTAATTTTTATTTGATTTTTAAATATTTTTTTAGCAAGTTTTGTCATAGGGGCAGTATGCTTATACTAATACTAAGAAAATATTATATCATAGAAACTGAGAGGGAACTCTCAGTGATACAAATATGCCAACCTTTCCCCATTTCAATCAACCTCTCCACCATCTCCTCAGGGATAATCTCCTAGTTCTCACTCATGAAAGTAACAAATTTGTCCAAATTGTTCTCCTTCCTCACTCCTTCCTTGAACAGATTTCAGGCTTTCCTCATTTTCGTATTCTTCCCTCCTGCAACTAGATCAAAAAAACCCAACATAGTGCTTGAACCACGGGTGCCCTTCTAATCATTCATAGCAATTTCGACTCCATCCACATTCTCCTACCATACCATCCTACGCACAATACCGAACTCTGAAACAGGGTACCTCAGAATCTGCACTATGAAATCAAGCAATGCTTGGTAAACATCTCCATCGTGTACATGCCCTCCTGTCCAATACTTGCTCCCCAAAATTTGAATCACAGTCTCTTTCTCTTTTTCCTCTGCTTTATTAAAGAGTCTATTCACTTGTTCCTCCGGGGATTCTAACAGCACCCTTTGAGAGACACATGCACACATGACACCAAAACTATTCACCATCTACTTCTTTGTCAATTTCTCTATGACCTTCTCCTACGAATCCCTCCTAAATTTATAATCAAGCTTGGCCAATCTCGTGATTGCATTATGACCCTTCCTCCTTAGCTTGAAACACAATTCACATGCATCCATCTTATCTAATATTCCCGCAAATCCTATTGTTTATCCCAGAAAGATCCTCTTGGCAATTGTAATTTCCTGCAGTGTTGCTTTCAGTCCCTTCTTTGTTCAACCAAGACTATGATGGGCTAGGAGAGTCGTTGATATAGTGTAAGATCACCCTATGTCTGCATGAGGCAAATCTGATCCTTGACCCGAATCCAATTCAATGATGGATCTCAACTCCTCCTGCAAAGATACCTCTTCCAAAACTATATCTTCTGTATGAAGCTTGATTCCCTCATTGGCAAGCCAATCTGCCACCATATTCCCTTCTTGGTATGTGTGGGCAATAGAAAAGTCTGAAAGGTTTTTAAGTTTATCCAGCACAACCATCAATCTCTACTTCAACCTCCAGTTCGAAACCCCCACTTT
Source organism: Cryptomeria japonica (assembly GCF_030272615.1). Lineage (NCBI taxonomy): Eukaryota > Viridiplantae > Streptophyta > Pinopsida > Cupressales > Cupressaceae > Cryptomeria > Cryptomeria japonica. The sequence goes on along the minus strand of NC_081409.1, from coordinate 864,569,163 downwards.
CTGTACAACATTAATCACCAATTGGGAGTCCCCTTCTATAGTGATATGCGAAATGTCCTTCCTGATACACAACTTTAAACCTCTCTCCAGAGCCTTCAATTTTGCTTCATTGTTTGTGGCCACCCCATGTAGCCCATGGTAGCCAACACCATTTTTCCATCATGATCCCTTATTATGGCCCCAAAACAAACATCTCTAGGATTACCCTTACTGGCACCATCAAAGTTAAATTTGTAACAATTCCTTTCTGGCACCTTCCATTTGATGCTTTGCCTTTTATCTCTTCTGACTATAGCTCCAACCATCTCTGCTTTCAGTATCTCCCATTTCTCCTCCATCTTCTTATCCCACCAAGTATAAGCCTTCACTTTCTTACTAGCCAACTTCCCATTGACCACCTTCGCTATGGAAACCTTAATTCTACTAATGACCATTTCAAGAGAAAGACATTCATCCCTAAACACCCTCATGTTTGTCTCTTTCCATATCTTTCAAGCAATAATAGATGGCCCTACAATCCAAATGTCTCCCCATTTTTATTGCCATTTCTCTGAAGGCAAGAGTGTTTCCTAACTTGTGGTTTGCCATTCTATCATCTCCATGAACCAATCCCAACACCCTACCTCTATTAGACACCAAAGAAGGAGATGGCTAGCTGTTTCCTCTGCTCTTCTACACATCGGGCACCAATTCGGGCCTTCTATACCAATCATTTTCAACCTATCTCTCGTATTAGGATTCTGCCATGGAGATCTATCCATAGGAAAGCACCTGTTCTTGGTAGAATCCTTTTGTCCTAGAATAGCTTGGCCAACCAACTGACCTCTCTCTTCCTTAGCCTCTATATTGCATATCCTAGATTCACTGTATATTCCCCTCTTTACAGCACACCATATTACACCGTCTTCATCCTTGGTCAACAAAATCCTTCTCCTCCCTAATATCTCCCTCAACTTTTGCTCATCCTCCTTGCTAATAACAACATCCATGGATCTCCAAATCGGTTGATTCTGACTAACTCCACCAATCTAATATGAGACATATACACCCATACTTTTCTCAACTACATGAATCCATCCGTGATCATCAAACATTTCTACAATGACTACTTCTCTATCCCAAGAGTCCGACCAAAACTTAGCCTTTCTCCCATTCCAAATTTTCCAGGTTATATGCTCCAGAATGATTCTCCTACTCTCCCATACAAATTTTCAAATTTTTGAGCCATTCCTAGAATTGGCCATGGTGAGAATCCTTTCAGGGCTATACAAATCTAGGTACTTCTTCCTCATTATCTTGCACCATATTTTATTAGATAATTTGTAAAGTTTCCACACCAATTTGGCTCCTAGCGCTAGATTTTAAGGATTCATCTTCCTTAATCCTACTCCTCCCTCCTCCTTAATCATGCAAGTTGTCTCCCAATTGATTAGTGGTATCCTCCTTGCCTCTTTAGACCCCTCTCATAAAAATCTTTTAAAAAAGCTATCAATTGTTCCAATAACCCTTGCAGATAATCTAAAGCAAGACATAGAGAAGATGGGAACGACTGATAAAACCAACTTTATCATCTGTATCCTGCCTGCATGTGGTAGCCACTTATTCTTCAAGACCTGGGCCTTTGCTTGGAAAGAATTAATCACATCTTCCCAAAGTGATGATTGATTTTTCCCTAGGAACAAGGGAACTCCCAAGTATTTAATTGGAAATGATGCAATCTGAAATTCTAAAATACTTGCTATCTATCTATGTATTCTTTTACTAATATTAAGAAACAAGACTTGAGATTTATCTTTGTTCATATACTACCCTGAAGCCTTGGAATACTCATCTAATGTTGATTTAATTTCCACTGCCTCCTTTATTGACACAATACCAAATAGCACCATGTCATCAGCAAATTGTGAATGGGAAACACTATCTAGGTCTTTATGAACTCATATCCTCTGCTAGAGGCCTTGCCTGCATTGTTTTTTGATATTCCTTCCCAAGACTTATGCCATCAACACAAACAATGAGAGGGACAAAGGGTCTCTTTGATGAAGACCATTGGTAGCCTTAAAGTATCCAATAGAAGTACCATAATTTTTTGTTGAGGAAATACAATGACGAATACAATCTAACCACCCCTTGTCAAAACTGATTTTTTTCAAAACATACAATAGGAAATCCCAATTTACTTGATTGTATGCTTTACTAACATCAAGTGTGATCACCATACATTTGACAGTGTCTACTTTGATGGAGTGAATGGCCATTGTAGCCAAAATAATGCTATTTGTGATCTCTCTCCCCGGAGTGAATCCATTATGCTCATTAGAGAAAAGTCTACAAAGAAATGCCTTGAGCCTATTGGTAATCACCTTGGAAATAACCTTATAAATAGAATTACATAGGGAGATGGGTTGATAGCCAACCATAGTTTCACATTGCTTCTTCTTTGGTATCAGGGCTATGACTGTGTTGTTGATGTCCTTTACAAACCTTTTTTTCTTCCTAAAGTCCTCCACCACTTCCAAAATATCACAACCTGTAAATTCCCAACACTTTTGAAAAAATTTCCACTATAAACCCATCTGGCCCCAAAGCTTTATTCAGATGCAATGAAAATGTGTCTCTTTTAACTTCTTCAACTATGTAGGGTTGAAGCGGAAATTCATTATCTTCCTATAACACTTCGTCCTTTATTGCCTCAGTCACCTTCTCCCAAAGATTTCCATCTCCCTCCGTTGGTCCTCCTAACAGGTTTTGAAAATGCTTAATTGTTACTTTTTCAATATCCTCCACCTTAGAACACCAATTCCTATCCTCATCATGAACACCTTCAATCTTATTAGTATTCTTCTTGGCTTTGACTAACGAGTGAAAAATTTGGTATTGGAATCACCAAGCGCAATCCATAGTTCCATAGACTTATCCCTCCAATATACTTCCTCTCTAGCCAGCAACTCTGACAATCTCACCTTCGGTACCTTCTCCTTCTCAAAATTCTAAGTTCCATGTTTGGATTTTATCTTTCAAATGGTGAAGCCTTTTCATAAACCGGAAGCTGGGTGTGTCAAAGAACATATTGCTTTCCTCCCACCAATGACAAATTTTTCCATGAAATTATTCATCCCTCCACCACATGCTCTGGAATTTAAAATACCCCTTCTTCTTTTTAACATCCATATCTATCACCAACTCTACTGGAAAGTGATCTGACACCGACATAGGATTAATAGTTGATACGATTGTCTAGTTGCCCTCCATCTAGGAAGCACCAACCAGAAATTGATTGAGTCTCTCAGCTATGTTGGTGAAATTGGTTCGACTATTTGTCCATGTGAATAAACCATTCTTGGGTGTAATGTCAAATAGCCCATTTCTTGTCACAAAGCTCTTGAAGTATTCTATTACTTTATTAATTTTAGATGTAAGCCTCCACTCTTCTCCCAAAGATCAAGAATGGTGTTAAAATCACCTGCCACTATAACCTTCTCTCTTTCATGATTCCTAATGGATGTCGTAACCTCCTCCCATAAATTGGATTTCTCTTTTGTTTTGGTGCATCCATATAGATTAATAAGAGGAAATACCACATTCTAAGAAATATAGGTGATATTGCACAACATCCAATGGCCATTCGATTCCACAAGATTAATTCTTACCAAAAGTGAGTCCATAAAACCCCCAAACCCCCTGAAGAACCTCTAGCTTCTTGGAAAACACCTTTCGTTTTGCCATAGTATTTTAGGAAGCTAAAATCCTTGTGTAAATTAAGCTTGGTTTCTTGGAGTAGTATCACATCATTAGAATTATTTTCTAATGTGTGTTTAACCATGCATCTTTTTTCAGGGGCTGATAATCCCCTGGCATTTCATGTGAGTAATCTCATTGCTCTCCAAGGGAGAACTTCACTCCCTTTGATTTTCTCATAAAGTCCATAACACCGATTATGCCTTTCTCCTTAGCTCTGTTATCCTCTTTTGTTTATTTATCTTCCTGCCACTCTTTGATTTCAAGCTCCCCAACAAAACATTGGTTAATTGACTAATAAATCTTATATTAGTAATATCAAAGCCATCACCGAAATCTCCATTAGAACCAACATCATATTCCATCTCTGAGTGTGAAGCATCTTCAAGTAAATGATCCTTATTGTCAATAATCTCTTCCAACAACTTAATTTTAGAGGAGCATGTGATGTCACTTATTGTTGTTTCTTCTATCTCATCACTAGTGCCTTGGTGGGCCTCTACTTATTTAGTTTATGGTTCCTCCTTTATAGGGCATGCTATAAGAAACAGAGGCTTAACTGTTGTCATAATGATTTTTTCATTTCTCTCCTTGGGGATCCATTTTTTGCAAGGCCTAAAATTTGCCCTACAATCTTTTTCAAAATGGCTCCTGTTTCCACAACTCATACAATATATATTTGTATGCTTTATTTAATCCTATTGAATCCACCTTCTACCATTAGATAATAAACAAATCTTGGGAGGCATCCTCTTAACAGTGGAGATACAAAGATGCACATATAAGTAAGAATCCTTCTCTACCAAATCCTCGTCTATCACAAGAGGGAACCCAGGGTTCTACCGATTTTCTCTAAACTTCCTTCCACCTACTACTCAATCAATAAGTTGTATAACCTTATCCATATTGGCCTGTCATATGGATCTGGAGGAACTGGATGGAAGTTTGGGAACCACGGTTGCATGTGTTGGAATCCAAGAACACTGAGAGGGGGGGTGAATCAGTGTTGTACCGAAATGATCAATTTTAACATGATTATAACATGCATTCACCAACCGATAAACCAGTACATATAATATTGAAAGAAGTAAAGCAATCAATACAGCAATCACACAAATGAATACCCTAACACATATATTTATACATGGAAAACTTCAAGGAGGAAAAACAACGGTGGGATTTGTGACCCACAATATCAATCCACTGGCCATATGAATAAATGTTACAAAATATGGGGGCCTGCACTTTCAAGAAATCTTACAACCTAGAGCACACTGCTCATCACAAAGGAGTCTCACTGACTATAGTTACTCTGAACAAGAAATCATAAAACTGCACTCATATAATGCATCTGCTATGACTGATTGAGTTCCAGTTCAAGCTCTGTCTATTCTGGTTTTGAAACCCTAAACCCTTACCGGAATAACCTCTTACATAATCAACATTCCTTGCATTACAAATATCACTCTCATATCTTTTCCATATCCTAACATATCACAAGATGATCTAATCAACTGACCTATATACCTTTACAATCCTTCATGCCTTATGTCATCTTACATAGATAATTACAAAATGAATATACATGTTGGCTCAATTACATATATACATAAATATCAAAATCAATTGCCAATTGTCGGATCTCCCAAATGATGTCGGCCTTCTATATCGGTATCCTAATGAATTCATGTTGGCTTGCAATTCTGGTACCCATAGAATTCCTCCTACCAGTGAAGATACCTGTCGGTGCCGGTGTTGGTGAAGTGTCTGCCGGTAAACAACCAAACCAACATATGAAAGCCGAAACATGTTGCCATTAATGATGACATATTGAAACCAATCAAATGAGTATCAATATCCAACAATCTCTCCCTTTGGCATTGATGGCAACACTTATGTGAAAAATGATAATGGTTTCCATCTGTCGGTTTCACCCTGAGACTGCTACCCCTGAGCTGAATATCCATTTGCGATCATCATCTGAACAAAATATTCCATACCTCCATATCTCCTGATGTCAAGAATATATTTTTCACCTATACCTCCCCCTTTTACATCAATGCCAAAAAAAGTACCAAAAACCGGGACAGAGAATGTCCCAAAAGACTTTATCGGAGTTGAATATATTTGAAAATTTCCGGATAGGCTTTCTCCAAAAGTTCTAGATAGGTATCCCAACCTGATTTGAGTGTGCCAGAAATAAATACAAGTCCATTAAGCATGTAAGCATATGACTCTTTATCCTTAAGCTTTGTCGGTGTGGGTTTACCAACCATATCAATGCATTCCTTCTTATGTACACTTAATGAGTCCAACCGAGGACTCACCAATCCTATAAGACCTCTAGCTCTTCTTATAATTTTGTCTTTATCCCTCTTAAGAGCTGAAACTTTAGCTTCCAATAATAAAATCTGACCATCAATAGATGTTGTCAAAGAATTTGATCCATCAAAAGAATTGACTATACCTACAATCTTCTCCTGAGTATCCTTAATCCTTTTATCTAAATCTATTGTAAGTAAACCTGTGTTGCAGCATATTCTATAAATATTAGTACATTGCCTTAAGGCATTATCAATCAACTTCAACTTATCATTAATCTCCTTCTTCTCCGACTCAATCATCTCATCAAATGTTTCTCTCTTGGCTTGTGTAAACCTCTCCAATGCCTGTCAGTTAGATATCTGTTGTAAAGATTGAAAGTCCTTAGAAATGTGCTCTATGATTATTTTCAGCTTGCCGGATGGGCTTCCTCCTTTGTCAAATTTGCACTCCAGAACAATTCTATGCAAAATTGGGATTGATTGATCAATAATTCCTTTCTCCACAGATCCTTCCATCATCATATTCTATGCAGCCATCATCATGAGCTCAGTAGAACTCATCTCAGTTATGCTTTTTTGTTCTACTTGTGAGGTGTCAATTGACAACAATGATGTTCTTGCTACCGGTTCCTTGCCAAATTCCTCTTTCTTCTCCTCTGATGGTTTATTAACTTTAATAGCTACCTCTTTTGCACTAGTGGCTTCTCCACTTGGTGCAATATCAGTTACTTTCGGTTCCTCCTTATGAACTGTGACCTCAACCTATACATTCTGTGAATCTGCTGGTATCTCTAAATTTTTTGGTATCACCTCTGTGTCTTATACATTAGATTCTACCAGGGGCTCTATATCCAATATCTTAATATCTTTCAAAATTGTAGATGAGGTACCCATTATACCTTTGCCTTTCCCTTCAATCAGGATGTTTGTAGTGTCTATCTTAGCTTTCAGTGAAGTATAGAAACTAGGGTTTGTAGCAAAGAATTGAACCCATGCCTTGTAGGTCTCAGTTACCATCTCATTAACCCTTCCTAACATAAGACTAACTATCCTATGCTTCCTGTGAAATATTTTTCTGTCTACAAGCTCAAGTGTCGTATCCAACTCATATGGAGTAATGGATCCACGGGTAGTTAACAACTCTTGAATATTTGTGTGCTTATCCTCCTCCATAGCTAATAATCTCCTAGCATCTAAGTTGTCATATAGTTGTGTCGGTATTTGGTTCTCAATTTCCAATAAATCTTTCTTATATATATCCAGATACAATAAAACCGCTTCCTCAACTTCTCTTTGCTCATCATCATCTAAATACTCATAATAGAATTGTACATTTTTCAATATACCATCCTTAGTTACTTCATCTACCAATTCTACACAAGTCTTGGGTGGAATAATAGTTACATTAATGATGACAATTGTCAAGTTTGTGTCATCCATCTTCTTTCTTCTTCCAGTACTAGATGGAGCAGAAGGTGTTTCCTTTGGAGCTCTTTTCTTTTCTGGTACCTTGATTGTAACCTTACTAACCGGTTGCTTCCTTGCTTTCTCCTTTGTCTCCTCACCTTTATTCCTCAAAACTCTCTTGAATACTAAGGGTGTGTCATCTTCAGTTCCAAAGTTTGATGCAATAAGCTCAATGAAGACTTCGAGTTCTTTCCTCTTCCTTCCTTTTTCTGGAACAATATCTATTAATGCCTTGATGTCCTGAGATACTTGTTCAACAAATTTTCTTGCCTTTCCCTACTATTTCTCCCTCTTCTTCCTGTTAAACTTAGTTTGAACCTTTTTCTTTTCCTATTCTGCAATACCAAAGGATTTCTCAGCCTCATCAATAAGTGCATCAATTAACATCTTTGCATAAGCATCCAAAATCTTAGCATCAACTTCATAACCCATCTCTTCTATCTAGATCTTCTAAGGTTTGATTGCTTCCATCAAAGTTTCATCCTTTTTAACCATGAAGCAGATCTCGGTTGAGTATTTCTCAACAATTTTCTTTGGAACCCTTTCTCTAGATTTCATAGCCTTCTCAAATGCCTTGAAGTAACCCCAAACTTTATCATCTCACTGACTACCCAATTTAGTAATAGATTGTTTCAGTTGTCTTCCTATTGGGACATCAAATGCCCACTATCTCTTCCCAAAACTAGGAGTTTCATTAATAGAAAATAGCATCAAACAAACAATAAGATTCCCATATCGGAATTTCCCCTTCTTCTCTACTTTGATCTTCCCAAGGTTAATTAACAACTCATCTAACATCCATCCATAGAGATCTAACTTCTCATTTTCCCTCATGATCTTATGCGCAACATAAATGCAGGAACTAGAAACAGAGTTAAGACAATTGGATTGAGTAACCTTGTATCCAATAATCATGCTACCAAATATGATGTCTCTATCTATGATGGTGCTAACCATCATCGATCGCCGGTTAGAAGTTGCACCGGTGAGTTTGTTAACCTGATCATTAATAATCTTCTTCTCTAGATGCTGACCAATCTACAACAAACCGATGATGGCCCTAATGGACTCCTTCAAGATCTTATAACGTCTGTCCAACGAGATGAATTCTCCATGCACTCTGCTCAAAACATATCTGACAAACTCATCTTCAAATTCACGGATATCCATAATGCCAGTAAACCCTAGATCCTCAATGTGCTTGTACTCGGGCTTGATCTTTCTGGAGTCTCCCATCAATTCACTCATATACATGCTCTTGATATCATTGGTACCAAAATCCTCAATGTGGCAGTGAATGTATGCTTTGACATCTTCCACATATACAACTACTTTTAGGACACGGGAAAATGCGCCAACCGAATCATCCAAGGTGACAATATGTAGACATTGCTTGAAAATCAGCCTAGGATGATCCTTAACCTCAACAATAGTAGGATTTGCAATTAAAGTAGGTGCAGAGGATGATCCCGCTTCCATGATGAAAGATAATATCAATAAGTACCTAAGAAATAGTTATCGGTGAATCCCTAAAGAACTCTTCCAATCGCTGGTGAAATCGCTGAAGAAGATATCAATCGCACTGAATCACCTTAGACTCGCTTTGAATCGCTATTAGTACAAGGTGATCAGAAATGAAGTAGATTCAACCTTTTAACCTCCAAGAAATCCTAATCCGTCATTGATATGAATGACTTCTGGTGAAAGATACCAGATCTTGGTCAAACATCTCCATGCCAGATAAGCATTTTCAATGTCTAGAACATCTTCTAGAACCTCTTCCTCGAGGCTTAAGCAATATTATCATGAATTTTTCCTACCCCTAAGGCATCTGCCTCAGTTACCAGATGAGCTTCCTACCAGTGTGGGAGCAACCTCCTCTACGGTTGAGTGATCAAAGAATTCCCATCTGTTGATTGATCATCTAACTTCCTGGCCCATTTCTTGATATGATCTTGCTAGATTTCATTGACCTTCTCTTTCCCTTTATCATTTGATCCATCATTGTTAACTGGTGGATTTTTGCTTCTACAAAACATAGCTATGTCTCTAATCTTGTTGCATGCATAGCATCTAACATTGTTATTTTGAATTGCCTTGCTATAACCGATATAATTGCTTGACCTGCACTGATTAGCCATATGTCCAAATTTTGCACATGCATAACATTTAACATTCATTCTGCAATCTTCTGTCTTATGACCATACTTATTATATTTAGAACATTGACCGGGAGCAGAATTATAGTTTTGATTTGCTCTATTTCTACATTGCCTAGCCATGTGACCAAATTTATTACAAACAAAGCATCTACCATTAAATTTGTAAGATTTAATCTTCCTTACCAGTGTCTTCTGGTTTTGATCTTTATTTACAGTACTGGAGCTTTGACCTTGTTCAAATCCAAGTCCACTAGAATCTCCATTCTGTCTTTGTCTTTTTAATAATTCATCGAGTTGTGTTGAACTAATCTTGAATTTGTCCTTATACTCACTTGCAATAGTCAGATCATCTCTCAGAATTATCATTTGTATCTCAAGTTCCTGTTCATTACTTTGGGATTGCACTAATTCAATTCTCAACCTATCATTTTCATGAACCAACCAGATGCATTCTTCAGATCTATCTTTCAGGGATCTCCCAATATTTTCTTAATTCATCTTCCAATCTTCAATCTCTTTTGATATCCTCATAGTTAGGGCTTGCATTTCATTCCTCATGACCATGTTCTCCTGACTCGGCTTCTGGCATCTTTCATTGAGGGCATCTTTCTCTTCATTATCCTAATTTTGTAGAAGTTCCTTCCTCCTAGCTTGAACATATGACAACCTCTCTTGTAGGATAAGAATGAATTCCTGAGTAGAATTCAATTCATCTTGTAACTTCAATTTCTTCATCCTTTCAACATCATAAGCTTCAAGTGCTACCTCAAGTTGCTTCTCCAAACTCATATCCATGGATTCCAGATTTAGGATCTTCCTCAAGCTGTTAAACTTCCTCTGAGGCACAAAGCTTTGATACCAATTGTTGGAATCCAAGAACACTGAGAGGAGGGGGGGTAAATCAGTGTTCTACCAAAATGATCAATTTTAACCATATTATAACAAGCATTCACCAATAGGTAAACTGGTACATATAAGATTGAAAGAAGTAAAGCAATCAATAAGCCAATCACACAAATGAATACCATAACACAGAGAATTATACATGGAAAACCTCAAAGAAGAAAAACCATGGTGGGATCTGTGACCCACAATATCAATCCATTGGCCATATGAAAAGATATTACAAAATATGGGGGCCTGCACTTGTAGGAAGGCTTACAGCCTAGAGCACACTGCTCATCACAAAGGAGTCTCACTGACTACAGTTACTTTGAATAAGAACACATAAAACTGAACTCATATAATGCATCTGCTATGCTTGATTGAGTTCCAGTTCTGAAACCCTAAACCCATACCGAAATAACCTCTTACATAATCAACATTGCTCGCATTACAAATATCACTCTCATATATTATCCATATCCTAACATATCACAAAATGATCTAATCAACTTACCTATATACCTTTACAATCCTTCATGCCTTATGTCAGCTTACATAGATAATTACAAAATAAATATACATGTCAGCTCAATTACATATATATATAAATATCAAAGTCAATTGTCGATTGCCAGATCTCCCAAATGAAGTCGGTCTCCTATACCAGTATCCTGATGAATTCATGTTGGCCTGCAATGCTGATACCCATAGAATTCCTCCTACCAGTGAAGAGACATTCTGATGCCGATGTCGGTGTCGATGCCTGTGAAGTGTCTGTTGGTAAACAACCAAACCAAGATATGAAACTCAAAACATGTTTCCATCAATGAAAACATATTGAAACCAATCAAATGGGTGTCAATTGCCAACAACATGTAGACTTAGTTATTGTCAATCCACCATATCCCGTGCTCCATTACCTTCTCCTTTTTTGATTCCTCCATAAGATGGCAATGAAGAAGCCTTTCAGGATAAACTTGAGAATAACGTTTGTTTTTAATTGTTTCTCCACCAAAGCCCTAATTGTTTTCTGATCATATCTAGGGCCAATAATCCTACAAATGATCACCAACCTCTCCCATAAGTCAATATATTCCTCATGTCATCCATCAACTCTATTGAGGGAAAATTTGGTTATGCGACACTCTTCCCAGATTCTCTCGCTTTGGAATTATATACATCCCCTGAAACACCACTTGCAACTTCTCCATGTTTTTCCTTCACTCTCTCCCCTATTACTTGATCTACGCAATTTTTATTTGATTTTTACATTTAGTAAGTCCTAATATTCAACAAGTGATGTGTTTTCCTACTCTTTAATTATAAATCTTCTGATTGACTTATAAGATTTGACTTGTTTCTCAAAAATATTTTTTTATTTAATCATTTAAGTTTGAGTATGTGTAGGTTTTTCACAATAAAATTAAATGATTATTAAACAACCAAAATAAAATACATCCTCAAATGAATAACAAAAGAAACCACAAAATGAAGCAAACACTAACCACATGCAATATAACCAATGAGAAAAGGAGGAGGATTATCTTGTAATTACACAAAACCATTAAGAGGGATTACATAGTAGAGGATAAGGAACTCCTCACCAATCATGAGTGTACTAAAGTGAATGATATGATATACTCAAGCTGAGGTGAGTCAATATATGGGTATGTCTAGGATCATGGTGGGCTAAACAGACCCTTAAGTGGCAATCAAAATTTAAAAAACAGAGTTAGGCAACTTGACGCAAAAATTTGAATAAGTTACCGACATTATTTCACAAATATGTAAGAATACAATTTGTAGAAAATTGAATGTAGATTCTAAGCTACTAGTTGTTTTCTGAAAAAAAAATCTATTTGGAAAAATTTTAAAATTTTATGTAGTAGTACTAAAATTTCAAGAAAACGATAAGAAGCGGGTGTCTATCTGACAACACTTTTATAAAGGAAATGGTTAATGTTGATTCAACTCTTTAAATTGAATCAATAGAAAGTGAAATATATGTTTCTAATTTTGAAATAATGTAAACTAATAAAATGTATTATCTTTTGTGTATTTTATGTTCGTAATTTTTTAGAAAAGTTTGAAAAATTATTTGAATATAGTTTTGTATAAAGTAAACACTATAATTTAGTTGCTAATAAAATGTTGAAATTGAAGTTACACAAGCCACCATACTTTATTTAATAAATTTTACCCTTTTTTTTCAATTTTTTTGTGTATATTGATAACTTGAAACTTTAGTGCATGGATATAGTTTTTATAATTTTATATAAATATATATTTTTCAATAAATTTGAAAAGTTGTGTACTGAAATATAACTTTTTCCATTTGCCGCCACCTTTTTTATTCGTTGTTTATCCAAATTAGAGAAGCATTGTATCATCTTGACATAGATTCTTTTTTCTAGTGCATCATATTTTTTTCAAAATTTTTAAATAAATTTTATTATTTTTTCTTGTCAAGATAATCAATCTTATATTTAAGTGTTGATGACCTACTTTCAATAAAAATAAAACGCAAAATATAAAAAATCATTAAAATATTAAAAGAGATATATTTTGGTATATATATGTATCTATGTATGTGGTCCAATGGATGTTAACTCTTTGAATAAATATTGCTATTTTGTTTCCTCCATTAATGACATCTCAATATATACTTGGATTTATTTTATGCTTTCAAAATCTAAATTTTTCTCTAAGTTTAAGGAATTTAAGGCATTGGTCAAAAAGCAACTAGATTATAAGATAAAAGCATTGGGATCTAACAATGGGGGTGAGTAAAAAAGTTTATTTTTCTAATAAATCTCGTAGTTTGTACCATGATTGGCAGGACAAGGGTACCCCCATGTATTAGACCATCACTTTGTGTTTGTGTTGGGTGATTGTTATGTGTTTTGGTGGTCCCAGTTGTTTTTTGTCTACAAGTTTTTTAGCTTAGTTGTTGGTTCTCTATTCGCCCTAGTATTTTTTTTGTGTGTTTTGGTGGGGGGTCTTTTTGTTGGTTGTGCATCCCTCATTCACTCCATTGGCCCAGTTTTGTCATTGTGTCAAAAGACTAGTCTATCAACACTCGATACAAACTATAGAGATATGGATCACATGGGAAGTGATTAGTCCCTTGTCATAAATCCCAAGGGAAGCACTAACCATTTTGCCAATAATCTCCCCCTCAGTGTTACCTGAGGGGATTTGAACCCATGACTTAATGCTCTGATATCATTTGTTGGCCCTGTTTTCCATTGCATCAAAAGACTGATCTGTCAACGTTTGATACAGACTATAGAGATATGGATCACAGGGAGGTGGTTATTCCTTTGTCATGAATCCTAAGGGGAGCGCTAACCATTTTTCCAACGCACTCTTGGTGTCTCTTTGTTGTTATGTAATGGTACAGGCCTATCCCAATTTGATGTATTTAAATTATGCTCAAGTATGTCAAATACAATAATAAACTACAATAAATATCGATAGTATAAATTAAATACTACAAATGATTCAAGTATAGGAACCATGGATGTATGATGATAACTAAACTAATGAGAATTTGGTATCACTATGTAGGATGTCAAAATAGATTACTACCGAGTTAGATACATGAAATCATAAATATCTACAAAAATTGTCACTATGAAAGCTAGTGTATGAGAGAAAAGAGTGGAATCCAAATATATAGATCTAGTGTTAGGGTTTCAAGTAGATTCGAAGAAAATATGAACTAACAATTATATACAGATTTAAATACAAAAGATAAAGAAATAAAATAGGACACAGATAACACATAGATTTAATGTGGTTCACCCAGAATGGGTTACTTCCACCATACATAGCCATCCAATCTTTCTTATTATCCAGCCAAAATAGTACATCAACCTTACAATGCCTTAAGCATCCCAGTCGCTTATAACATGCATTTTTAGGGCAACAAAAAAGGTCGGCCTTTTTAGGGTTTTATTACAATGTCAGTTTTCATCAACAAAAAAATGGCAAAAAAAACTTTCTCAGAGGCTCCTACCCCCGAACCCCTACCCGAGGCCCCGCTCGACCTCGAACCCTAGTGAGGATACGTGCTGAGTGTATAGTACTTTACTGATTAGTCACCACATTTCAATAATCTCCCACTTAGAGACTGATCAGGCTCCACACCGAACAATCTCCCACTTGGAGACTGATCAGGCTCCACACCGAACAATCTCCCACTTGGAGACTGATACTACACAACACCACTGTACATGCAACATCCACTGGATAAAACACTAGGACTCGATTGGTATAAATTCCACAATTATCAATCAAGAAGACCAAAAGAAACTGATGAAGAAATTAGCTTCTCTTGTGAAACTGCTTTCATGAACATATCGGCAAGATTCTCACTTTTGTTAATCTTCTCAAGCCATAACTGACCCTCCTCCAAAATAGTCCGGATGAAGTGGTACCTAAGTTGAATGTGCTTTGTCCTTGAATGAAAAATAGAGTTCTTCGCAAGATGAATGGCACTCTGGCTATCAGTATACAATGGGCTATCCTCCTATGTCTGACCCAATTCCTCCAGAAAACATTGTAACCAAATCATCTCCTTGCTGGCTTCTATAGCAGCAACATACCCAGCTTCAGTGGTTGAAAGTGCAACAACCTTTTGCAGCCTAGAAATCCAACTGACTGCAGTTCCCCCTATAGTAAAAACATACCCTGTAGTAATCCTCCGTGAATCAATATCATCTGCCAGATCAGAGTCAACAAATCCACTCAGAGCAGCATTAGATCCTTTGAAACATAATGCCTTCGTAGTAGTTCCTTTCAAATACCAAAGAATCCATTTCACAACATTCCAACGTTCCATACCCGAATTACTCATAAACCTGCTCACAAGTCCCACTGCATGTGCAATACCTGGCCTTATGCATACCATTGCATACATCAGACTACCAACTGTTGATGAATATGGGATGTTAGACATTTTATTAACCTCTTCCTGTGCCTTTGGGAACATCTCCATAGTCAATTTAAAATGACTAGCCAAAGGTGTACTAAGTGCTTTTGCATCCTGCATGTTAAATATTTTCAACACCTTCTTTACATACTCACTTTGGGACAAATTCAAGGTTCTATTTTTCCTATCCTGTGTAATCCTCATACCGAGAATTTGCTTAGTTGCACCCAAATCCTTCATAGAAAATGACTTGGCTAATTTCTGTTTAAGATAATATATATGTTGCATGTTAGACCCAGTAACAATCATGTCATCAACATAAAGCAACAGGATAATATAACTGCCATTATCAAATCTCTTAAAATATACACAATGATCAGAATGACATCTATGATAACCGTGTTCAGCCATGAAACTATAAAATTTTAAATACCATTGTCGGGGTGCTTGCTTTAGGCCATACAGACTTTTCTTCAACCAACACACCAAGTTCTCCTTACCTTTGACCTCATATCCCTATGGTTGCAACATGTAAATTTCCTCCTCCAAATATCCATGGAGAAAAGCTATTTTGACATCTAATTGTTCAAGATGTGAATCATTTGCAGCCACAAGACTAAGTACAGTTCTAATTGAAGTCATTTTTAAAACTGGAGAAAATATTTCATCATAATCTATACCCTTTTTCTGTGCAAAACCTTTTACCACAAGTCTGGCCTTATATCTTTTATGACCTCCTTCCTCCTCCTTCAGCCGATAAACCCATTTGTTAGGCAAGGCTCTTTTTTCTGCAGGTAAAGGGACTAAGTCCCAAGTCTTATTTTTCATAAAAGAGTCCATCTCCTCTTTCATGCCTAGCTCCCACTATTGTTTGGCATCTACCTGCATTGCTTCTTCATATTCTTTTGGTTCGCCAGAACCCATTAATAAAATAGAATACAAAGAAGGAGAAAATCCTTCAGGAGGTCTACTTGACCTCGTAGAACATCTAACACTTGCAAGAATTTGTGGGACAATCTATTGTTGCTGAGCATCAGGTACCTATGGCATTTCATTTTCAGGAATCTCATCCAACACCACATATTCTTGTTTGTCCTATTCATGCTTCTTTTCCTGCATATGTTCTTTATACATAACCTTCTCATTGAATATAACATCTCTACTTCTAATTATTTTCTTATTTTCAAAATCCCATAACCGATAGCCATATTCATCTATTCCATATCCAATGAAGGTACATTTCTGAGATTTAGCATCAAGCTTGGTTCTGTTTTCTTTATCAACATGGACAAAAGCTTCACAACCAAAAGTTTTTAGAAAAGAATAATTTACCTTTTTACCAGTCCATGCCTCCTCTGGAATACCACCATCCAAAGGGGTTGAAGGTCCACTATTTATCAAATAGACAACAGTATGTACAACATCTGCCTGAAAATGTAAGGGCAATCCAACATGCAATCTCATGCTCCTCGCGCGTTCCATGATAGTCCTATTCATTCTCTCTGACACACCATTTTCCTGTGGAGTTCCTAGAACTGTCTTTTTCTTTCGAATCCCATTTAAGGAGTAGTAATCTTCAAATGCTTTTCTGCAATACTCACCTCCATTATTCGATCTCAGACACTTCAACTTTTTTCCTGTCTCATTCTCAACCAAAGCTTTCTATTTCTTAAAAGTTTCAAAAAAATCTGATTTTTCTTTTAGGAAATATACCCATGTTTTTCTGGTTGAGTCATCAATAAAAATAACATAATAACAAGAACCGCCAAGAGATGATACCTGAGCCGGTCCCCATACATCTAAATGCACAAGCTCTAACTTGTCACTCTTCCTCTCTTTCCCAACCTTGAGAAATCTGACTCTTTTATGTTTACCATAAACACAATATTCACAGAACTCTAAATCAATCTTCTTTATTCCTAGCAATAGATTTTTGGAGTGAAGGGTTTTCATCCCTTTCTCACTCATGTGCCCAAGCCTATGGTGCCACATTATCAAATTTGTTCTTGCAACATCTATTGTTGTTGTCCTTGTAGTAACTTTATCTGTAGCAGCTAGGGTAAAGTAAGTGTTACCTGTACACAGATATAATGTGCCTACCTTCACACCTTTAGCTATTACTAATGATCCTTTAGTGGCCTTCAACATACTGTTTGAGAAGGTAACTATGCAACCTTCACTACTTAGATGTCCCTACAGTAACTTTATTTGTAGCAGCTAGGGTAGAGTAAGTGTTACCTGTACATAGATATAATGTGCCTACCTTCGCACCTTTAGCTATTACTAATGATCCTTTAGTGACCTTCTACATACTATCTGAGAAGGTAACTATGCAACCTTCACTACCTAGTTGCCCTGCAGAAATTAAATTTCTTCTTAAATTAGGAACATGTCTTACCTCCTGTAGAAACCAGTCATTTCCATTCTGCAACTTGATCTTTATCTTTCCTTTTCCAACAATTTGACAGGGCTCATCATCACCCAAATATACCTATCCAAAATCACCTTGAACATAATCTAGAAAATATTTTCTATGGGATGTAGCATGAAATGAAGCCCCAGAATCTATTACCCAAGAATCATTAACATTATCCAAACATAAGATTAAACCATCTTGTAAAGTATTACTTGCAATATTAGCTTCCTTGCTGTCATTTTCATTTTTGTCTCCTTCTTTGTTTTTCCGAGACCAACAGTCTTTCTTTAGATGACCAGGCTTTCCGCAGTACCAGCAATCTTTCTTTCCTATAGATTGAGAGTGTCCTTTCTTTGACTTCCCTCACAACTTCTCATTCCCAGGGCCTTTTCCTCTTTCCTTTGATCTTCCTCTATTCTCCACATTCAAAACGCTACCCGGTGATGTTGGAGTCTCACCTGTGCTTTTCCTTCGTATTTCCTCGCTTAGGATAACACCAACAATATCATCAAATACCAAAGTATTTTTACTAGAGACAGAGTTACTTACAGCCATAACAAAGCTATTCCAGCTTTCTAGCAAAGAATATAAAATCAAGAGAGCCCTAACCTCTTCTGCAAAAGTAATTTTTACCGAAGATAATTGACTAGTAATTGTATTAAATTCATTTAAGTGCTCTGCTACAGATCCTCCCTCACTCATTTTCAAATTAAACATATGCTTCATAAGGAATACCTTATTCGAAGCCAAGGGTTTCTCATACAACTTAGCCAATATCACCATCAAATCTATAGTTGATTTTCCTTCTGTTATATTGAATGCTACAGATGGTGCAAGGCACAATCGAATGGATCCCAGTGCCTTTCTATCTAAAATGTCCCACTCTTCATCTAACATTGTGGTCGCTTTCTTTGCCTTTCCTTCCAATGGCTGCCACAAATCCTTTTGATACAGATAATCCTCCATCTGCATTTTCCTTAACTGATAATTCTGGTTGTTAAACTTTTCGACCTTGAATTTGGAATCCTCTATTACTCCCACTCAAATCTGAAAGTCCTACCAATTTACAGAAAACCTCTCTCTGATACCAATTGTTAGGGTTTCAAGTAGATCCGAAGCAAATATGAACTAACAATTATATGCAGATTTAAATACAAAAGATAAAGAAATAAAATAGGACACAAATAACATAGAGATTTAACGTGGTTCATCTAGAATGGGTTACGTCCACCATACACAGCTATCCAATCTTTCTTATTATCTAGCAAAAATAGTACATCAACCTTACAATGCCATAAGTATCCCAGCCACTTATAACATGCATTTTTAGGGAAACAAAAAAAGTCGACCCTTTTAGGGTTTTATTACAATGTTGGTTTTCATCAATAAAAAAAATGGCAAAAAAAAATTTCTCGGGGGCTCTCGCCCCCAAACCCCTACCTGGGGCCCCACCCGGCCCCAGACCCCGGCGAGGATATGTGCTGAGTGTATAGTACTTTGCTGATTAGTCACCACAATTCAACATCTAGAGTAGTAATAATTTGAATATGATTATTATAAAAACAATATTAATATAGTCAACTATGTTACCAAAACCCATAATACAAGAATCTATAAATAGAGATGATATATGGTAAGAATGTGTTCTAATGTATAGGACTTGGAAAATTGATGTTGATGTCCTATTGCATAGAACCATTGAAATTATCAATGTTTGAGTATATAGAATCACTAGAAGCCAAGGAGATATCAACATTGGATTCAGATGTACCAATAGGTGATGTAGGATATGTGATCCTATATAGGAGTTGGGGGAAATGATGTGAGTTGTAAGGACATAACTCATCTGCATGTTGATTGCTCCCACAATATGTATATTTGGCTTTCTAGTTTCTAGGCATGATCTAATGATAAGTAAAATCAATGTAGAAATATATGTTTCATCCCAAAAGATTATTGCTAAAACATAGGCTCCCAAAACTATGTGGAGAAGAAAGCTATAATTTCACTAAGATTGTATCTATAAATTGGTCCTTGATAAGGTATGGGGGCTGTATATAATTTGTGATAAACAAGTAATCTAAAACTTAGAATTACATGAAGTTTTTATTTCCTTGCAAAATTTTGATAGGAATAAGTTTTTTAACCAGATTTCGATAATTAGGAAATTTAAGCCTCATTTAAATTTGTAAAGAAAAAATAACTTTAGAGGCAAAAAATAATTTTAAAAATAGAAAAATCTTACAAATTTGAGTTTTTGTAGGATCCTTGATGGAACCAACCTTTTGTAACTATTTGAACATAAAAAAATAACTCCGCATTTGCAAGATATTGTAAAATAAAATATCACTCCCTTTCAGGCTTTGAGGTCAACTTGGTAGTTAATTGATTCATTACCATTGACATAATTGGTTTGACCTAACTACTAGTTGTAAAGTAAAAAATATATAATTAGTAGAATTGTTTTTAAATGATTACATTTATGTATGCCATGGAGGGGTCAACCTATGCATATAGGACTATAACTAGTCTTTGGATGTGGTGGGGATCTCAATTCAATAGTCATAGTGACTGGAATATAGCCATTGATGGACTCTTGATGATCGTAACATTATTTTGGAGGGTGATGATGTAGAGTAGTTATATTTGAGTTTGAATCAATTGAAGATTGATTATTTGTCAGGGTTCAACTAAGTGATATAAATAACGAAATTATGTATTTCCATTTAAGATACTTCTGAAATTAACCCATATTTTTAGCTATCCATGGATTTAGAATTGAGGACCTCACCATATAGGAGAAATAATTATTTTATTTTGTAAATAATTTTAGTCTACATAAACAAAGACCTAATCTAGCAAAGCATGGTCATGGTGCCATCAATTCCACCTTTGAGGAGGTTGATTAAAGGCAGCTATACAAAATTAATAATAATTTGTTTAAATGATAGCATACTAGTGAGTTTCCAAAAATTCATTTGTAATGGATTCTTAAGAAAGGAGACACCAATGCACTTATATATTTACTATTGGATTTCTAACAACATTCTTGATATCTATGGAAAGAGAAACTAACTGATTGTACTACTCAAAGTACTCTACTCCAATCAAAACAAGGTTGTAAAATATGGCCTTTGAGGTTTCTATTTTTTTTCATGAATCCATCCAAATGTGGATGTGATCCCTATGATATTTACAAGGATATTTGTTTCTCCTTCTTCTAGTTAAGTAAATATAATATAGAAAATGGATGTTGGATTCACTTGTGTTGTTTGGCTTGATCAATAAAATGTAATATACATGCCAAAACAATGAGCATCTCTTTGATTTATAAATTCACTAGTTAACACTAAAGAATTACTCCTTTATGCACTCACTAATATGGAGGTAAATAAAGCATATAGAGGGTAAAGAAGGATTTTTATTATTTAGACCATCAAAATAGGGCAAAGGCCATGCAATTTCATATGAGTTACTCAAATCAGTTCTAGCAAAATCCCTTGGAGGAGAAAAATTAGCAGTGTCATCATGAAAATAAGTTGTTTAGACTCATAAAACCTTGATTAGCTCAGACTTGCATGTTATAAGAGACACATAGAAATCTAACTTGCAAGTAAAAGTAACACTAGCCTTTATTGGTAGGGCCAAAGAGGGATGATAGAAGGATTTAATTAGACTGATTAGAGTGAAAATAGAAGTAAATTTTATTTGAAACCCTACAAAAGATAATTTTTAACCAAAATAGAGAAATATGTATGGGTTATTTGGCCATCTAATATTTTTTTTTAATTTTTTGTAAGTTTTGTATGTGGTCCATAGATCATGTGGTATCATAAGCTATGAGGCATACAAATGCAAAAAAATCAAATTTACCAAATTTGATGAAATAAAAAGTTTTTTCTAAGCCTTTTAAACTTGGTTGTAACAAAAATGTACATCCATGATGTTCTAATAATAGAGCTAATTGTTGGAGTCACCTTGATTTAGGAAGATATGTGTAACTTGGCTTGTATACAAGGTTGGAGAAACCAAGATCTAAAAGTAACATCAAGATAGCCTTCCCATAGTGAAAAATGAACAAAAAAGTATGCCAATTAATAATATGAAGAATATGTAATTGTATAATAAGATCCTTTCATATATAATCAAGGTAGAGGAGGTAAGAAGGCAGGATCGAACAATCAATTAACCGTTCAAGGTTCCAACACATGTTTAGTCATATGATAAATGTGTAAGCATGTGTAAAGTGTGCATGTGATAAGTGCCTCAAAGGGTGATTACATGTGTCTTCATACAAGAATTGAGACAAAAAGATAGAAAGTCTTTAAATTGAGACTTAAATATTGTGGATAGGTCAGCCTAGGATGGGCAATTAGCTAACAATTTAAAATAAATTTATTTATAATTAAAGCATCTCTTTCATAGAAAAGAATGACAACGATTGTAAAAATTAATAGAATCGTATGTATTTATTGTGTATAGAAGAAGGAAGCAAATATAATAATTTTTATGTCCTTGTACGATAGAAGATAACGAACCATGGCCAGTAGAAGTGGGTCCAAGCCCACAAGCAGATAGGAAAAAATAAATAGAATAGATTGACAAAGGAGGATGAGTATTTTATCCAAGAAATCTTAGAAAGAGAGGAAGAGAATTTGGAAAATGTACAAGATTTTAACCTTGTGTAAGGATATGTCATGGATAGTTCTTTTAGGTGAAAATGATGGTTCTACAATATAGCCTAACAACACACTTAAATGCTTGGTGTATTAGCATCTTAGGATATAAATGATAAAGATCGAATTAATGCAAGAGAATTTGTTGATGTAAACCAATTTTACATTGAATAAAGAGCTGCCAAAATTTTCCTTCTTACATTACCAAGCTTATTGGGGATTTTTATGTACTTCTTTCTACTGACTTTAATAGTTGTTTATACATGACTAGCCTTTGTGCAACTATAAAAAGAATTGTTAATTCCATAATCTTTTTAGCATTAAGAGTCAAGTTAGAAATTTTACGATAGGAGGCCTTTGGATCGTTAAAAAGGGAATATATTATTCTAATATAGGGGAACACGAGGAAGTTGAAAGGATTCCTTCACTGTATTTAAGTGAAAGAATATTAGATGTTCCAATGCATTTGTTTTTAGTAAACGTTGTGTTCATTTAGTTTATTTTAGAAAAACACAAAATATTAAAAAATCGGCAGCTTGCAGCTACATTTTTCCTTACAGCTCTAAAGATCGAGTCATCCGATCCAACATACCAGCTCACCTTCACATTCCTCCATTCCTGGATTCATCGCTGGAGAACCAAAAAATGACGATTGCAATATGAGATATAGTACCACACATGAACATGACTGTCAAACCAACACACACATATACTCCTTCCATATTTAATCTGTATTTGCATTTTAGAACATTGCTTGGAAGAAATCATGCTGCATTTAGTTTGTCATTAAAAACTTTCAATCCAAATCACAAAGGATATGAATGAGACCACAAATTTTCAGCTTTTAAGATTACACAGGAAATTATGGTAAGTGATTCTGCACAAATTGTGTCATGCAGGGAGAACACAACATTGATGGTCTGTCTCAAGTCAATGAATGTGCATAGTTTGCTGGAAAAATATTATGAAATTTTACAAAAGGAATAATAAATTAGAAGTAAGATGAACCAAAATAAATCTTTAGATGTCTGCTACTTCATTCTATTCATATAAGTAGATATACAGAGGTTTTAGGGCTACTGGATTCTTGAGCTTGAGACAATACTTTTGCACCCTTCTAAATGAATTTGCTTCCAGGCATAAGGCTAGAGATGTGCCTATTCCTCTGCAACTGCTACTTCAATCTATTCACAGTGAATAAAATGTGGGCGACATGCACAGTGAATAAAGCATGGGAAACATGCAATTCTAAACGTGGAAGACATGCATTGCATTTTAATATTATATATTATTTTTATTTAAATTAAACTACCTCAGTTATGTGGGGATGTAGCTTTCAAAATAGATATTTCCTGCTATTGAATATTCATTTTACATTATAAAATGTTTTAAACAAATCAAACAAAAATATTAGTTGATTGTGGATGATTTGTATAGTAGCTGTCTTTAAATAACTTGTTATGTGTAAAAGAGTTGCTATTCATCGAGTGATTTTAAGAAAGATAATATAAGTAATTCTGATCTTTATTTCTAATCAAGATTAATACAAAAAGGATAGGTATCACTATAGTGCATCTTTTCTTAACTAATGAAGTATTAAAGTAGTTAAGATATTTGAATAAGGTAAGAAATTTATTTAATGAGGTTTCATTTTCTTTTTGTAATGTTGTATGCTGGAGTATTTTTTTTTATATAAATTGAATCAATTTTATATCTATGATTTATTATTTTTATTTTGAGTTCACTATGTTTAATTATGATGGATATTGACTGCAATATTTATGGTTGTATAAGGTAAATAAATTAGATAACAATTGACAAATTGAGTCGTGGGGAAACTTGTCTTATATAAAACAAAGTAGTAGAACTAAAGTCATCTGAAGACTTGAAAATATTAAAAAGTTCTTAGTTGACATAGGAAAGGTGTCATTTCTTTCCTTCATCAAATCATGTACTCGTTTTCTAATATAACCACACCTATTTAGGTATGTCTTGGCTAGTTCATTCTTTTAGAGGGAAATCTCTTCTTTGTAAGAGACATATAAGGATTGTTTAGATGAAATATTTAGTTTTACAATATTATAAAAAGATTAAATAATCAATTTTTTTACAATTCATTATATCTTTAGATTATAAAATAATTGCAAGTTCTAGTATATATGACATAATAATTGCCACACATTCTCCTCATGAACACACTTATCAAGTAAAACCTAAGATGTTCTCAATTATAAGATCGAAAATAACTCTTATTTGTGGATATAAATATGTACCCCACACAAATGAATTATAAATTTATGCTGCAAAAATAAAAGTAGCTTAATATTTAATAATATATAGGTGCCTTTTTCAAGCATTTAATAATATATATTATATATTAATATATTAATATATTATTGTTTTGATATTGTATAATATATATAAATATAAATATGATAAATATTGTATAAATAATATAATACATGTAACATTTTATTTAAAAATTATATAACATCCAATTTAAATAGAAATATAATAAAACATAATATTGTATACTTTTTAGTATTTAATATCTTTACATGTATTTTAAGGGTAGAAGTTTAGTGGACACCGATCAATTGTTTGATCATATGAATGAAAGAAGAATGAGATGATGTCTCATGGAGTACAATTATTGCAATGTACACCACTATATTACTGATAAGAAGAAAGTAAGGCAATGAAGACTAAAGGCTTATTGCAAGTCATAGACTAATTCAGCTAAGATAATTTCACATCTACATTTATTGATTTAAGCATAAAATTAAAATAATACAAGTTTCTTTCCACTCAAGTAGTGCATTCCTATATGTAACTGAGATTGTTTTATTTTACTAAAAAAGAAATCCATATCTCTATTTTATTAAATAAATATGTTTTAACCTTATATAAATGAATTTAAGATTTGAGCATTGATGAATTCCTTCCCCACACTAAATGGAAAACACATGACACCTCTTCAAAATAACAAATGTGGTCTACTTCAATGATCATTGCTTGTTTTAAACGTTCTTTGATATCAATAATTTATAATCAATGCAAATCATGCATTACTTGAATGGATAGAATTAATCTTAATAGTTTGAAGGCTCTCTATCTATATTCCCTCCTCTACATCTCTATATATTGAGATCTCTCTCCCTCTCTACCTATCTCTCTCCCTCTCTCCCTATCTCTCTCCCTCTTTCCTCCCTCCCTTCTCTAACCATCTATCTCCCTCTCTGCACCCCTTCTACCTATATCTCTCACTTAATCTTCCTATCTCTCTCATCCCTCACTCTCTCCCTTTTCCCTCCCTATCCCCTATCTATCTCTCTATCTCTATATCTCTCTCCCTTTCTCTTCCCATATAACTCTACTTCTGTCTCTTTTTCTTGACATCTCTCTCTCTCTCTCTCTCTCTCTCTCTCTCTCTCTCTCTCTCTCTCTCTCTCTCTCTCTCTCTCTCTCTCTCTCTCTCTCTCTCACTCTCAATTTCTACCCATATCCATCCATCTCTCTCCCTCTCATCTTCGTAGACCTCTATATTTTTATCTCTTGTCCTCTCCATCTATATATCTCCACAATTCTTCTTTTATCTCTCCATCTCTTTGTAGCCCTATATCTCTCCCTCTCTCTACCTTTCCTAATTTAGAGAGTTTTATTTTAATCATGTTTGGATCACTAACTTTATCTCCATATCTCTCTCTCACTGTCTCTCTCACACACTCCCTATTTCTCCCTCCTTTCTACCTCTATATCTCTATCACTCGCATATACACACTTACTCATTGTTTCTCCTTTCTTGTCTCTATCTACCCCCACCCCCCACTCTATCTATCCATCACTATCTCTATTACAAATCTATATCATCTCTTTTATCTCTCGCTCTTGCCCCCTCGATCTATATCTTCCCATCTCTCTTTCTCCCTTTTTTTTTCTATATATACCTTTGACACTTCCTATGTCTTTATATATCTCTCCATCTCCCCCACTCTCTCTCTACTTCTCTCTATTTTTTTACCTCTTTATCCATCTCTTTGTCCCTCTTCCTCTTCCCCTATATAACTTCATCTCTAGCTCTAAACCTCTATATATCTTTATCTATTTCTCTCCCTCTTCCTCTCTCCCTCTATCTTCATCTCTCCTTATATCTTCCTCTCTCCCCCTCTTTCTCTAGACATGTCTCCCACTATTTACCAATTCATCTCTCTCCCTCTCTCCCCCTCTTCTTAAACCCTCTATATCTATATCTCTTCACCCCTTTATCTCCATCTCTCCATATTTCTTCTTATCACTCACCTGTGTTTATCTTGTTATATTTTCATCTATCTCCACCTCTCTCTATATCCATCCTAGATATATCTTTATCTTTCTATCTTTCTCTCTCTTCCCTTATCTATATATTTGTATCTTTTGTCTCTATCTATCCCTCTCCCCTATCTCTTTATCCCTTGTATTTATATCCTTCTCCATCTCCATCTCCATATCTATCGAGCTATCCCTAATCTCTATCTCCTTATCTCACTCTCTCCCTCCCCCCTTCCCAATATGAAAAGAATAGACAAAAGAAAAATATTATTAACCTTCCACACATTTTCGGCATACCCATTGCACACTAAGGTGCAATTTATAGTATTAATTTTACCCATGAAATATTCCTATTATTTCACTACAGATTGTTCCAGCTCAGAGATGTCAAGAGAGGTATTTTTTACTTGGTTGGGAGTCTCGTATGTTGCACCTGCTACTTCCTTTTTTCACCTTTGTTACTATGTTCTCAAGATGGCTTCTTGTTAAATGCATGATCATGTTTGATACTTTGCAATCTTTTAGAGTGGATTAGGTGGTTTAGGCCAGTCTTAAATCTCACACACTAAGCAACATATTAAGTCGACAATATGTTAGTCAACTTTGAGTTTTTAACACTTTTAAGTTGAAAAGTGTAATCTTAGTTAGACCACACACATTAAACAACATATTAAGCCTAGAAAATGTCAGTCTACTCTGACTGTTTAAAACTTTTAACCTTAGAAATGTAAGCTCAGTTTGTATAGTTAAACCATTCTACTGAATTGTATTGAATAATATCTATTGAACTATGACTTTGCCTATTGTTTCTATTGCTATAACAGTAGTCCTTTAACAATGTTGTGTTTGATATAGTTGTCTCTACAACTTTGATGGCAGTATTATAGTAGTAATGAAGTTTCTGCTACAACACCGACAACGGTGTTTTCAACTTTCTGCCTAGATGTTATATTTTATTTTTCAATTGAAAAAAATATATATTTAAAAATAAATAGTTCTGAAATGGTAAAATTTATGTTAAATGTTATTATCTTTTGTGACACAAAACCTATGGCATTTGTAGAACTTAAAACTAATATCAAGTAGTCAATCCAAAAGTATTTTATTTAAGTTCAATTTTTAAAAAAAAAATATTAATATTTTGATATATGATAATATTAGATATTTTTCTTATATTTTATTGTATTATGTTTAATGAGATGTTTTTTTGTCATTTCTTGATTTTATTTTATCAAATTTTTATTCAGTGTCATTTTCTTTTTTATTATTGGAAGAAGCATAGAAAAATACAAAGTATTACAAGTTAAATTTAGAAATTTAAATGTTAATCATGTTAATTGTCCTTTCTCAAATTAAATGAAAATCCTAACAAGAATAAGAATAATAAATAAGAGGATAATAGATATTTCTCCACTATGAAATCATAAATTCACATAAGAAAAAGAAGACATCCCCTTAAAAACCAAAAGTGTGAATTGTTAGAAAAGTAAAATTTTTAAATGGCCCCAAAAAGAAGCTATAAACCTTAAGAATAAAATACAAAAAACAAAGCGGACAAAATGAAAACTATTATTGACAAACAATAAAACTTTTGAAAACCCATTTGCATAATGAATTCATAGAACTGAAAACATAAATTTATAACTCATTTAGCATGCCACAATTATTATTTGACAAAATCATTAAATTCTAGTGAATAATAAATGCGTTTATGAGCATAGAATATAGTCGTGTTCATAAACACCTTTCAATATTTTTTGTATAGAGTTAAAGAAATAAAACACCCTCACACATTCAGCTTCCAGCACTAAATGTCAAAGAAAGTTGAAAACCAAAAAATCCTTATTGAAAGAAGCACCCACTAAACAAGATAAGCTTAAAGTTAGTAAATACAAAGCAAAGGGAAAAAAGAAAAGAAAAAAAATGATAAATGAAATAAGAACCTACAATTAACAACTTAAGGCTTATTGCCTTAGTGATGAAAAATACCTCACGTGGGTCAAAAAATGCTTGATGATGGTATGGAGGCAATGTTGATTGAGACAACATTGGTTAGCATTCCACTATGTGAAACCTGGAAAAAATGATGAAAGGGGAATCAAATGTTGTATCCAAAATCAAAAAATCAAACTTAGCAAATAGCACTATTGTGAAGAGAAGCAATACAAAATTTTAAATGAGTATACAAAAGCTATAGGAAAATGATCAATTAGGAAGAAAATTTTGTAGCCAAATGAAGCTACCTAGAGTAATGATTGTGAATCCACCATTGCTAAGCATTCCTTTTATGGAAGACCTACAAAATATATTGCAAAGTCGAACATGTTTTGATCTCTATTGAAATGAACATGTGAGATGAAATGTGTCCTTTGTCGGATGGTGATGAACAAGATAAAGAGGTTCTTCAACATTCAATGCTCAAGTACATCAAAATTTGACACCATCTAACTCAATTAAATGAAAAGAGACAACATTAATGTGGCTAGCTAGGAGGCAAGGAAGAGATAATGCACATTGAGTGGAAGGAAGTGAATGCTAATGGTGGCACTTTCCTTTCTCGCCATGTGAAATGACAATGTAAAGTACCACCACCTTGTCACTTAATCACTAAGGGAGGTCTCACCCATGATTGGTCAGTTATCCAATATGAGAAGAGAAATCCATAATAAATAGAGATAGACAAAATACACTAGGGCGCCTTGTTTTATATTTGTTATCTGACTTCTCCCTAAATTTTATAATTATTTTGTAAACAGACAGCATAGCCTCGAAGTGGGATTATGCCGCTTTGTAGTAGGGGACACTTGTTCCATGCTTTTCAGCCAAAAGAAGATAGTCATATCTTGTATTGATGTAATGCTCTCTCTTACAGGTAATTTAAATCATCATTAATTAACACATATTTGAAGGGTATTTTATTTAATAAGCACATTTAAAAATTATAGGAAAAATGCACAGTTTTTTTATTTAGAAGATTTATGACAGTCAAATTTATTTGTGAAACAAATACTATTATGGTTTCAACTCACACATATTTTATTCTGTTTTAAGTAGTGGAAGGAAAAGAGGAAAAGCTGTGAAGAAGAATTTGCTTCTAGGCTTTGGTATAGAATGTTTCGCCCGGTAAAATTAATTATTTTTTAAACTAATTTTGTAAAATATTTCGACTGTGACCTAAGTAAATGATATTTGTCCAAAGAGGTCTATGTGAAACATAGCGTTTGCTGCTGTTTGTTTATACACTACTACACAAATGAAGGATTTAAGACGTTAATTTAAGACAAAATAAACTAATAACATATATTATTCTTAGGCAAGAATTAATTTCAAGATAATACTAAAATTTTGTGGTCAAATGGCTATATAATAGAATTCATTTATATGCCATTTCTTTGAATGATAAAACTCATAGCAAATTCCAAAAAGCGAAACACCTCATTACACCAAAATTCGCCATAGTAAAAATGTTCACCCCGATGACGCATATCAAAGTAACGTTCTTCTAATGCTTGAATTTCTGTGGTAGATACTCTTATTGTTTGAACTTTCGTCTTTGTCTTAATAAAGTTTTCTTCCTCTGCCATAACATGTTGAACCTTTGAACAACCATACACTCTTATCTTTTCTACACTCTTCAAATTCCAGTAACACTCTGGTAACCTCTGCAATGCCTCACACTTCATTATTGTTAATGTTTTAAGTGAAGGCAGTGCTCCTCCTTCCACCACGGGCAGCTGCTCTAACTTCATCATGTCCACCACTGAAAATACTTCAAGCTTAGGAAATGCTCCACCCTTGCCAAATTCTTCTGGGAACTTCTCTATGTTAGGGCAATTGACTATGTCTAGGTGCTTTAGACTCGGAAGTTTGTGCAAGGCAGGTAGTTGTTTCAGCATGTCACATTGAATCAACTTAATGAAGCTTAGATGTCGAAATTCACAAATTGAATTCTCTATCTTTAGTAAATGAGGACATATTAGACAGAGTTCTCTCAGTTTTGCCATGGCAGTCATGTCATGGGGCAGGCTTTCCATATCTGTGAGGTGAAAATATAGATACTCCATCTGTTTCATGGTTCCAAGAATTCCTTCTCCAATTATTTCACCATTGTTTTGAAACCCCAACCTTCTGAGTTGGTTCAGGTTACCCAGGTGACTAATTGAAAGCCGATTTCTTCTGCACTTATTCCACCCTATATTTGGAGAATTACTTGCATTCAGGTACTCCAAAGACGTGAGGTCTGCAATTCCATAAGGCATGCACTGCAGATGCTCACAGAAAGCAACGTCTAAAAGTTTTAGGGAAGTCAACTTAGAAATGCCAGCTGGGAGTTGTGCAATATCAGATCCTTGAAGATCTAATATTTGAAGGCTTCTTAGAGCAGCGACAGAGTTGGGCAGTCTCTTGATTGGCACATAGGGTAACTTGAGGCAAACTAAATGTTTCAAAATTCCTATGTTTTTTGGCAACGACAGGAGGGCAGTCCTTGACAAATCCAGGACTCTGAGAGAGGTCATATTTCCAATTACCTCTTTTGAAATTTCCGCCAAAGAAGTATTACCAGCCAGTAGCAAGGAGCGGATATGCGAAGGTCTGAATGTCCTTGGAACACTAGTCAAACTGTTGTCTATTAATGAAATTCTGATGTATCCTGAAGAGACGTCCACTGGAAACTGTCGTAAACCTCTGCCTGCCTGAAAGAAGCACTTTTCTTCCTTCGCAGCGAATTGCTGTGCCAAATCGCGCAAAACATCATGCACCCTGAAACAGAGCACTCTTCCCTCATAATTCTTCTTCACCGGTTCAATAAGGCATCGGTCAGCTAACAAGTTGATGTACATCTCTCCAATTTTGAAAGGATCCGGACCAGCTACCAACCCTTCTCCAATCCAGTAGGCAGTAGCATATGTAGAAGATATGATACTGTCTTCAGGGTAAGCAGCGAGGCAGAGAAAGCACAACTGCAAGGAAATGCCATAGCCAGCCAGATCGGCCAAAGCAACGTAACTTAGTCTCAACTTTCCATATAGCGAGTTTGTAACATCATTCTGCAATCTCTTGACTGCCAATTCCCATTCATTTGACTGTGTGATTCCCGCCATTGCCTGCCCGACTACTTTAAGGGCCAAGGGAAGACCCCCGCACTCGTTGCATACACGCCTCGCTATATCTTGGTCGATGCTCATAGGCAAAACTCCCTCGCTGTGTAAAAAAGCATGGGAAGAAAACAATCTCCAGCTGTCATCCTCACTCAAGTCTTGCATTTGGATGATTGATGGACGTGGAACACCCAACTGTGAGAGCACACTATTACTTCTGGAAGTGGCAATGATGATGTTGGAGTTGTGGAGTGGAGAGTGAGGATCACACAACTCCTCTAACAAGGATGTTGCACTTGTTTCCCAAACATCGTCTAAAAACAGGGCAAACTTGTGTTTTCTCATGGTTTCATTCAGCCAAGTTTTCACACGGTCTTCATCTCTACTGTCCAGTATTTCATTTACTTTAAGAGCTATTTGTTTCACAAGATCATTTCTAAGGGTACTGAAAGATGGATTTTGTGAAATAGTAAGCCAAAGCATCAAGTCAGTGCAAAGGAGACTCTGTACCTGGTCACTGTTGAAGACTCGTTTAAGTAGTAGAGTCTTACCGGCCCCGCCTTTCCCAGCAAGGCCGAAACGAGAAACGTTTTTGTGCTGCTGTGAATGAATCAGCTCCACAAGTCTGTTTGATGCAGAATCTTGTCCGACAATAAGTGCCTCCTCAACATACTTCTTGTTAGGACTGGCTGAAGAAGTGGATGGAATGGGATCTCCAGATGTACAGGCAAATGCTGAGGTACGCAGATTAAGAGAATCCACCTTCTCTTTAATTTGCTCAAGCACTTGTTGATTTGTCACCTGCTGCTGCATTTGGTGCAAAAAGGCAAAGAGTCGCCTGATCTTTTTGCTTGTTCTATAGCGAGAAAAGAGATGAGAATATGAGGGTACAGTGCAGTGCTGGGCCAAATCAGATGCTTCCTCCAGAAGAGCATTCAATTCCTCCAACCAGCTGTTGACCGTGGAGGGCAACGTGTGGTGAGGGGATGTAGTCAATCTGCCAGAGTTTAAGGCTTTTCTATATTGTTGCATTTCCATGTTCATTGATTGAATTTTGAGCAGCAGGACTTTGAGGGTGTCCAACTCTTTCCTGCATCTGATGGCAACGTTGATGTCTCGAGTAACCCGACTTGCAGCCAATTGAATGGCGAAACCAATCATTCCAGAGATGAATCCAGGATCAGCCATTTTTGGGTCAGCTTAGAAAAAAAATTAAAATTCTCATGAAATTTTCTTACTCAGCGAAAGCAAGGAATACACAGCCAAGCATCGGCTAAAGTTCTTTGCCAGAGAGCAAATTCATCTCCTAATTCCTTTGAAATGCTATTGATTCATAGTTTCACAGACACCTCATTACACAAGAATCTTATTTAGATAGCAAAGAGTAGAAAGATTTGGTACAAAGAGCTTACAACTAAATTTAACCAGGCGTATCATCCGTCAGCATTTAGTCATCGTCATAAATTAAATGCACACTAAAATCTTTGACAAGCGAGATTGGTTTCACACGGTTTTTCAATAGTTTTGGTTCCAACTTTTCATCCGCCATTTTCCATTTTTTAAAGTGTTTTATTGGTTAAAGTCAAAAGTAAAGTAAGTGACAATTTTGAACCATCCAATTTGAGGGATATCAAGTTCTTTATTAAGTTTGACTATTTTTGTTTATTGAATATTAAGCTTGGTGAATATGATTGTGAGCTATAATGTTAAATTTATTTTCTTTATCTATTTAATAGATACTTTATTTCTTATTTCATCAAAGCAATTTGGACTTTTTCAAAATTGTTTGTAAGAGACGGCCATTGTTTTTTTCCTTCACTTTTGATTTTTATTCACAAAAATGACTTAGGTGACTCTTTGTTTGACGAGACAATATCTGAAAGCCATGTTTGAGGAAATGTCTTGCAAAAAGATTCCAAAAGAACTTTCGTGGGTAGTAGTTTTCTTCGCTTGCACCTAATGAGGCGATGTGTTTGAATAGAAAAAGTCCACAGAAAAGAAAATAAAGTTACCAATGAAACCTACATTATTGCATGAGGAAATTTTTCACTTTTCATAGGGAAAATTTATCAATGAAACCTACATGATAACTATTGGAACATGGCAAGTAACACCTTTTCATGGCATCGAAAGGCTTTTACGTAATATTGGTGACATGGAAATTTTATTTTCCACCATAGTTAATAAATTGATTTTGCAACCAAATCTGATAATTTTTTTATTTGGTTCATGTATGGTTCAAAATTTTAATAAGTATAATGGTAATAATGCATTTTATATATTTGAGAATGTATGTTTTAGAATTTTGAGTTATTTGAGCTTCTGTATGGAATACCAAAACTTGGAATGGTCATTATATGTGTTTAATAATTTAATATATTAGATGTAGACATCTAAAATTTATAGATCAAATGCAATTACCTAATTACTTGATCATTTCCACTATAATGGATTGAATAAATTCCTATTTATTTCATTAATTATCCTACTTTCATCTCCTTATTCATTAAATAATGTCAGTATTTATTATTATTCACCCAATCTCATTTCTAGCTTATATCACTTAATCAACCTTCCTATAAGCTACACATTATATAAACTAGCAATTGCACCTTGGTGTGTAATGGGTATGCCGAATACAATAGTGGACAAAACATTAAAGAGGGGAGATAGAAGAATACTTGAAAAGTCAATTTCATAAATTGACATACTATAGTTCATTTCTTTATAAGAAGTTAAAATTGAAATAAAAGAAATTGTAGTATATAAGCATGGAAATATAATCAATGACTAATAGTGTTTTCAAAAAAATATGTAGACAATGTACAATATAATTGTAAACATCATGGAATTGAACATAAGGTTTACATTCAAAATTTGTTTGGAATGTCTCGAGCAAATTCATAATTAACATATAAAGAGTAGGTCCTAAAATATTTTCTTATCTTCCACATCTTCCTCATTTATACCATTCTTTTGAACACCTCACACAATGTTACAAACACCACAAATTTGTCAAATAGAATTCTGTAAAATGTTTTATAGATAATTACAAACACTATGGAATTCAAAATATGTTCTATATTAATTGTGATTGAAATATAAGAATTTGTTTTATCAATTATGTAAGATTTTTAAATTTCATAAAAGCTTGACATACGTTATATATAGAAGCATGAGAACATGTAAAAATTGCTAATGTTTTAATGGTATGTGTTTGGAAAGGGTCCATGTTTGGCATGAAATGTTTTGTAGAAGAAGATTGCAATGGGTCATCAGAGCTACTTGATGGAAGGTAGGATAGACATGCAATAAAATGAGATATATAATTTAGTAAGGAGGTGTATATGTGAACAAACAAGAGTGAAAAAACAATATTGGAAAAATATGGACATACGTGAATTTGTCGAATATCTTGCAAGAATAAATTCTCTTTGAAAGTAAAATATTACTATGTCTCCTTTTAAGTATATTGCATATGTTTATGTATTTCTTTTGTTTAAGGAAAAAAAATTAATAGCTTCTATTTTTTTGTAGATGTAAGTGGAAAACAATAGTTAATGTAAACTTTAAATACAATTTGAACTTGGGATTGTCTATAATTATAAATACACCTATATGAATCAGTACATGAAACAAACTTTGTAAAACTGACATTTATAAAGTACATAGTTTGCGATATTTTAGAGTGGTTGAGAAACACTTTCTAAAATGAACCAATATGAATTGGTAGAAGGAAACAAACTTACAATAATAAACATTTATAAATTATGTAATTTGTAAAATTTAAGAGCGGTTGAAGCTCAAAGAATCACATTAAAAATATATGTCTAAGGAAATAATAATCTAGGAAATTAGAATACATAATAATGTAATGAAAGGAAGAATGTTGAACATGGACTACTTTTATATGCATGCAAACCATTGAATGTAAGAAGAAATTCATTAAATTAACATCTCTTCTAAAAAAAGAGTCTTTATATATTGTGTCAAAAATTTACATTGATAGATATAGGTAGGTTCGATACTAGCAAAATAGAAGTTTGTCTATAAGTGTAGGCTATTTACATTGTAAGTAGTTAAAAGACAAGTTTAGGCTTTCTACATTGTAAGTAGTTGAAATAACTAATCACATATTCTTAAGGTACATCTCATAAGAATGGATGATTTTGGAGGCACCCTTAATTGAGTAGAGTTCATAACGAAACAACTCCTTAAGGAAATCACAAAGCCCCTCTAATTCGATGCAAGTGGGTTGGAATGGTGACACCGTCTCTTGAATTTTTTCAATGTCCAATTCTTCCACAAGAGGTGTTGTTTGGCATGTAATTTTGAATTTTTGTACAATATAATGGCAAAGATTTGACACAATTGAAGCAATATTTTGGACATCGGTTCCAATACATTCTAATTGATTAACAAAAGAATGTGTTTCAACTTCCATAGTCGTGACATCTACTAGGATTAAGGGGATTTGAATTCTTTTTGGTGCATCTCCACTGAAGAGTTGAGCGATTTCGTGACTATTTGGCGCTTAGCCATTTCCTGATAGGAGTGAAGTACGAGAAATTATAAGTACTAAATCTTGGAAAAAGTATTGGTAGGTGTAACAATGTCTTTTTTTAATTGAAGTATTATGAAATGTCAAAACATAATTGCACATTCAATTAATGGGAAAAAATTAAAGATTCAAATTGACAATTAGTTTAACAAAAAAAAAATTGAAATTGAAATATAAAGAAAGGACACGTAAAAATCACATCACTACACATAAAATATAGAGTATACTTATTAAACTATTTTAAAATTTGCTAAATTTGTATTTACCAAACAAGTTATATTATGTTAATTGCAATAAGATATAAATTAATAAACAAATATAAGAAATTTAAAGAAAAAATTAGAGTTCAAAATGTATAATTAATTATGTATTGATCATATTTAAATAATATAGGCAACTCTATATAATTTACAATATTTATATTGATTAATATTAATGTACATAATTTAAAGCCTATAGAAAAAATATTAGCCTACCTATTGCACACCAAGGTGTGATTGAAACTAAATAAGTATTGGATGTGAAAGTAAACAACCTCAAATTTGATAAATATTTTTTAAAAAAACTCTCACCTAATTCAACATTTTCACTTATAAACTATAGATTTAATAAATCAACACTCTGACTTTAAAAACAATCTATTTTCTTATTCAAGTTATGAAACATTAGTAGCTTTATAATTATATATTAAAATTGTTAATAAAATTTTCTTAATTTAAATTATATTCAATATAAATTAATTATGATAAATTAGTTATACCATATTAGGGAAAACAATTAAAAGAAAAGGACATAATTAAATGATGGTGTAGATTAAATTTTTAAATAGTTTTTAATTGTTATTATTTATTTTATCTTATATAAAGTAAATCCATTTTAATTACACCTTTCATTTTTCATTTTAGTAAAAAAAATAAATTAAAATCACGTTGCATGAGTATAATTTATTGTTGATGTGTAATTTTTAATATTAAATTTGATATCAATTGATTTTGGTTACCTTGGATTTTTTTTTTAAGTTAATTGATATTTGTTTCTTTTTAAAAGCTAATGATATTATTTTTCTATTTTTTCATTTTTTAAATATGATATTAGATTTTTAAATTTTGGTATAGACTATGTAAAAATTTGGATAATTTATTTTAAAAATTAAATGATAGCAAATTAATTTTTTTTTTAAATGTCAAGAAAAATAAATAAAATTATTACATATAATAAATATTATTATAATTCAAAAGATAAATTTATCAGAAATACTTTAGGAAGTTTTTTATAATTTTAAAGTCCTACGAAGGCCAAAAAAAAAAAAAAGAAATTAAAATATAATAAATTTAGGTGGAGAAAAACAAGAAAAAACTCACAAAAAATTCGAAAAAGCTTTAAACGTGGTAATTTTTTTAGAATTTATGAAACACTGGCATGGAATCCACATTTGGAGGAGCATGTTAGCCAAGTTTCTTAAGACCATAAAATACTATAGGTAAAAGTTTACAGTGTTGTCACGATTGCTTTGGCTGGAGATGTCTCATTACAAAATATATTTCAATCAAAGTTTGGAATAGCAGATAGATGGGGTGAAATTCAAACAGTATGAATGCATTCCTATTAGATATTATATGCACTTATACACATTTTAACTCTAGATTTGCAGCTTCTAAAGATAGGGTTTGAACGCTAAATGAATACATAGTGTAGGCTATGTAGCATACAAAATATACCTAAGATTTCAGTAAATGGAATGGTTATTTTTTAAGCGATTTTTGGTTCATTTTTTTGGTGCATGTTCTGGTCCTCTTTTATGCAAATCTTTCTAAATTAATCTTAATGTACAAGCTTCTTTAGTGTACAAGTGAGAACCCTAATTGAATTTCATTCCATTTAATTTCTAAGGTAATTTTGAAATGCTTTCCAGCTGCTCAAATTCAAGATTTTGGTGATCATTTCCTTAAAATTGTGATGTTTGTAGGATATTTGTTTAAATTTCTTTTCGTGGTAGCTATGGAGAAACCAACATAATCATTAAGGATGTGGAAGTTGGGAATTCACAAACTTGTACTGGCAGTGGAGACTTAAAATGAGCACAACCAAAAAAAAAAAATGGATGACATAAAATAAGAATGGGCCCACTGTTGTGGAATTTGTTTTTTCAAGTTGTTGTGTATAGCAAACAATTATGTTTTTGTTGTTCTCTATCATTTTCTATCTAATTCATTTTCAAGATTGTAGGCATTGGAAGTTCACATTATACTCATATAAGGCTTTAGGTTATTTCAACCAAAGCCAAGCTAAGTTATAGTTGTCTGCTAATTGACTGTGCTAGGGTCTATTCAATTTATTTCTACATTTTTTAACTTCAAAAATAAATAATCAAGCAATACAGTAAGCAGTTGGGTACAATTTTTTGAGGTCACTTGTTTGGAGGTGCCATGATCACCATAGAACAAAGCCTCGACACCAACATCAACTGCTAAGTTGAGGCCATCTAAGTCCTTAATAAACTACACAAATATTGCAATAAATGTGGTATGATGATAAACAAATGCACTTGAGATACCAAAGAAAGCAACATGCAAAACACTAGCAGAACAAAAATATTCCTAATCTAAAGGAAATTTCATTTATAAATATTCTAATTAATTTGATTTCTATCTATTATACTTTATTTTAAAATCTATTTATTTTTATAAATATGTAAACTAAAATACAAGGTCATTTTTTGATGGTATTAAATTAACAAATAATAATTATTTAAAAGTTAATTTGATTGTGTTGTTATTTTAGAACTTTTAAATTTGTCTTTTATAACATCTAAGCACTTTTTAGCAACTTCAATAGGAAGGTTAATGGAACCATAGGTAGGAGAACTAAAACCATTACAAATATTGGGTCCACATTATCTTGAACCTGAATGCGTAGAAGGCCTTATTTTGGATAGTTATTGATTTTAAAAGTAGAGGGTTGTGATTGGATATAAATCTAACCGAGGACGACAACTAACATAAATTTACAAGATCCCAGAAGGATGAAGAGAGGAGCTTATCTAGTCTCACTTGAATATTGTTGATAGTAGTGTGGTTGTTAGACCATGAAAATTGAGCTCCAACTAGATCAAAATCAATTAAATCTCTCATAGAAATGAAAGCTCTGAGATCAACCATACTATTAGTAAACTCAATGCTACCACTACACTTATTTAAAGGGTTTAAAGGGGAATTAAAATCACTTGGTATGAGCTTTTTGGAACTCACAAAGGATCTTATTAAGACAAGAAGACCATCCCAAAAGATGCATCATAGATCTACATTATTTGAGGAATGTACATATTTGACAATAACCAATTTATGTGGTCCACACAATTCTAAAAGATAAACTTTAGATAGTTCTTGTCCACTAAGAGAATTCTCATTGATATCATTTTACTTTTTATATATAAATAAGCCCACTAGAGGCACTATCTATTTCTGTATGAGGCAAATCCAATCCTTGACCTGAATCCAATTCAATGATGGATCTCAACTCTTCCTGCAAAGATACCTCT
The DNA here is from genome assembly GCF_030272615.1 of Cryptomeria japonica. Taxonomy (NCBI): domain Eukaryota; kingdom Viridiplantae; phylum Streptophyta; class Pinopsida; order Cupressales; family Cupressaceae; genus Cryptomeria; species Cryptomeria japonica. Next base: position 864,529,053 of record NC_081409.1, on the reverse strand, counting down.
TCCAAAACTATCTCTTCTATATGAAGCTTGATTCCCTCGTTGGCAAGCCAATCTGCCACCATATTCCCTTCTCGGTATGTGTGGGTGATAGAAAAGTCTGAAAGGTTTTTAAGTTTATCCAGCACGACCATCAATCTCTGCTTCAACCTCCAGTTAGAAACCCCCGCTTTTTGTACAACATTAATCACCAATTGGGAGTCCCCTTCTATAGCGATATGTGAAATGTCCTTCCTGATACACAACTTTAAACCTCTCTCCAAAGCCTTCAATTTCGCTTCATTTTTTGTGGCCACCCCATGTAACCCTTGGTAGCCAACAGCATTTTTCCATCATGATCCCTTATTATGGCCCCAAAACCAACATCTCTAGGATTACCCTTCCTGGCACCATCAAAGTTAAATTTGTAACAATTCCTTTTTGGCACCTTCCATTTGATGCTTTGCCTTTTATCTCTTCTGACTATAGCTCCAACCATCTCTGCTTTCAATATATCCCATTTCTCCTCCATCTTCTTATCCCACCAAGTATAAGCCTTCACTTTCTTACCAGCCAACTTCCTCTTGACCACCTTCGCTATGGAAACCTTAATTCTACTAATGACCATTTCAAGAGAAAGACATTCATCCCTAAACACCCTCATGTTTGTCTCTTTCCATATCTTTCAAGCAATAATAGATGGCCCTACAATCCAAATGTCTCCCCATTTTTATTGCCATTGCTTTGAAGGCAAGAGTGTTTCCTGACTCGTGGTTTGCCATTCTATCATCTCCATGAACCAATCCCAACACTCTACCTCTATTAGACACCAAAGAAGGAGATGGCTAGCTGTTTCCTCTGCTCTTCTACACATCGGGCACCAATTTGGGCCTTCTATACCAATCATTTTCAACCTATCCCGTATTAGGATTCTACCATGGAGAGCTATCCATAGGAAAGCACATGTTCTTGGTAGAATCCTTTTGTCCCAGCATAGCTTGGCCGACCAACTGACCTCTCTCTTCCTTAACCTCTATACTGCATATCCTAGATTCACTGTATATTCCCCTCTTTACAGCGCACCATATTACACCATCTTCCTCCTTGGTTAACAGAATCCTTCTCCTCCCTAATATCTCCCTCAACTTTTGCTCATCCTCCTTGCTAATAACAACATCCATGGATCTCCAAATCGGCTGATTCTGACTAACTCCACCAGTCTAATATGAGACATATACACCTATACTTTGCTCAACTGCATGAATCCATCCCTGATCATCAAACATTTCTGCAATGACTACTTTTCTATCCCAGGAGTCCCACCAAAACTTTGCCTTTCTCCCATTCCCAATTTTCCACGTTATATGCTCCAGAATGATTCTCCTACTCTCCCATACAAATTTTCAAATTTTTGAGCCATTCCTAGAATTGGCCATGGTGAGAATCCTTTCAGGGCTATACAAATCTAGGTACTTCTTCCTCATTATCTTGCACCATATTTTATTAGATAATTTGTAAAGTTTCCACACCAATTTGGCTCCTAGCACTAGATTTTAAGGATTCATCTTCCTTAATCCTTCTCCTCCCTCCTCCTTAATCATGCAAGTTGTCTCCCAATTGATTAGTGGTATCCTCCTTACCTCTTTAGACCCCTCTCATAAAAATCTCTTAAAAAAGCTATCAATTGTTCCACTAACCCTTGCAGATAATCTAAAGCAAGACATAGAGAAGATGGGAATGACTGATAAAACCGACTTTATCATCTGTATCCTGCCTGCATGTGGTAGCCACTTATTCTTCAAGAGATGGGCCTTTGCTTGGAAAGAATTAATCACATCTTCCCAAAGTGATGACTGATTTTTCCCTGGGAACAAGGGAACTCCCAAGTATTTAATTGGAAATGATGCAATCTAAAATTCTAAAATACCTACTATCTATCTATGTATTCTTTTACTAGTATTAAGAAACAACACCTGAGATTTATCTTTGTTCATATACTGCCCTGAAGCCTTGGAATACTCATCTAATGTTGATTTAATTTCCACCACCTCCTTTATTGACGCAATACCAAATAGCACCATGTCATCTGCAAATTGTGAATGGGAAACACTATCTAGGTCTTTATGAACTCATATCCTCTACTAGAGGCCTTGCTTGCATTGTTTTTTGATATTCCTTCCCAAGACTTATGCCATCAACACAAATAATGAGGGGGACAAAGGGTCCCTTTGATGAAGACCATTGGTAGCCTTAAAGTATCCAATAGAAGTACCATTAACCAACACATAATTTTTTGTTGAGGAAATACAATGACGAATACAATCTAACCACCCCTTGTCAAAACTGATTTTTTTCAAAACATACAATAGGAAATCCCAGTTTACTCAATTGTATGCTTTACTAACATCAATTGTGATCACCATACATTTGACAGTGTCTGCTTTGATGGAGTGAACGGCCATTGTAGCCAAAATAATGCTATCTATGATCTCTCTCCCGGGAGTGAATCCATTATGCTCATTAGAGAAAAGTCTACAAAGAAATGTCTTGAGCCTATTGGCAATCACCTTGGAAATAACCTTATAAATATAATTACATAGGGAGATGGGTCGATAGCTAGCCATAGTTTCACATTGCTTCTTCTTTGGTATCAGGGCTATGATTGTGTTGTTGATATCCTTTACAAACCTTTTTTTCTTTCTAAAGTCCTCCACCACTTCCAAAATATCACAACCCGTAAATTCCCAACACTTTTGAAAAAATTTCCACTGTAAACCCATCTGGCCCCAGAGCTTTATTCGGATGCAATGAAAATGTGTCTCTTTTAACTTCTTCAATTATGTAGGGTTGAAGCAAAAATCATTATCTTCCTACAATACTTCGTCCTTTATTGCCTTAGTCACCTTCTCCCAAAGATTTCTATCTCCCTCCCTTGGTCCTCCTAAAAGGTTTTGAAAATGCTTAACTATCGTTTTTTCAATATCCTCCACCTTAGAACACCAATTTCTGTCCTCATCACGAACACCTTCAATCTTATTAGTATTCTTCTTGGCTTTGATTGACGAGTGAAAAATTTGGTATTTGAATCACCAAGCACAATCCATAGTTCCCTAGACTTATCCCTCCAATATACTTCCTCTCTAGCTAGCAACTTTGACAATCTCACCTTCAGTACCTTCTCCTTCTCAAAATTTTGAGTTCCATGTTTTGATTTTATCTTTCAAATGGTGAAGCCTTTTCATAAACCAGAAGCTGGGTGTGTCAAAGAACATATTGCTTTCCTCCCACCAATGACAAATTTTTCCATGAAATTATTCATCCCTCCACCACATGCTCTGGAATTTAAAATACCCCTTCTTTTTAACATCCATGTCTATCACCAACTCTACTAGAAAGTGATCCGACACCGAGATAGGATTAATAGTTGATACAATTGTCTAGCTGCCCTCCATCTAGGAAGCACCAACTAGAAATTGATTGAGTCTCTCGGCTATGTTGGTGAAATTGGTTTGACTATTTGTCCATGTGAATAGACCATTCTTGGGTGTAATGTCAAATAGCCCATTTCTTGTCACAAAGCTCTTGAAGTATTCTATTACTTTATTAATTTTAGATGTAAGCCTCCACTCTTCTCCCGAAGATCAAGAATGGTGTTAAAATCACCTGCCACTATAACCTTCTCTCTTTCATGATTCCTAATGGATGTCGTAACCTCCTCCCATAACTTGGATTTCTCTTTTGTTTTGGTGCGTCCATATAGATTAATAAGAGGAAATACCACATTCTAAGAAATATAGGTGATATTGCACAACATCTAATGGTCATTCGATTCCACAAGATTAATTCTTACCAAAAGTGAGTTCCATAAAACCCCCGAACCCCCTAAAGAACCTCTAGCTTCTTGGAAAACACCTTTCATTTTGCCACAGTATTTCAGGAAGCTAAAATCCTTGTCTAAATTAAGCTTGGTTTCTTGGAGTAGTATCACATCATTAGAATTATTTTCTAATGTGCATTTAACCATGCATCTTTTTCCAGGGGCTGATAATCCCCTGACATTTCATGTGAGTAATCTCATTGCTCTCCAAGGGAGAACTTCACTCCCTTCGATTTTCTCATAAAGTCCATAACACCGATTATGCCTTTCTCCTTACCTCTGTCTATCCTCTTTTGTTTATTTCTCTTCCTGTCGCACTTTGATTTCGAGTTCCCTAACAAAACATTGGTTAATTGACTAATACATCTTATATTAGTAATATCCAAACCATCACCCAAATCTCCATTAGAACAAACATCATATTCCATCTCTGAGTGTGAAGCATCTTCAAGTAAATGATCCTTATTGTCAATAATCTCTTCCAACACCTTCATTTTGGAGGAGCATGCGATTTCACTTGTTGTTATTTCTTCTATCTGATCACTAGTGCCTTGGTGGGCCTCTACTTATTTAGTTTATGGTTCCTCCTTTATAGGGCATGCTGTAAGAAACAGAGGCTTAACTGCTGTCATAACGGTTTTTTCATTTCTCTCCTCGGGGATCCATTTTTTGTAAGGCCTAAAATTTGCCCTACAATCTTTTTCAAAATGGCTCCTATTTCCACAACTCATACAATATATATTTGTATCCTTTATTTAATCCTATTGAATCCACCTTCTACCATTAGATAATAAATAAATCTTGGGAGGCATCCTCTTAACAGTCGAGATACAAAGATGCACATATAAGTAAGAATCCTTCTCTACCAAATCCTCGTCTATCACAAGAGGGAACCCAGGGTTCTATCGATTTTCTCTAAACTTCCTTCCACCTAATACTCAATCGATAAGTTGTATAACCTTATCCATATTGGCCTGTCATATGGATCTGGAGGAACTAGATGGAAGTTTGGGAACCATGGTTGCATGTGTTGGAATCCAAGAACACTGAGAGGGGGGTGAATCAGTGTTCTACCGAAATGATCAATTTTAAAATTATTATAACATGCATTCACCAGCCGGTAAACCGCTACATATAATTTTGACAGAAGTAAAGCAATCAATAAGGCAATGACACAAATGAATACCCTAACACAGATATTTATATGTGGAAAACTTCAAGGAGGAAAAACAACGGTGGGATTTGTGACCCACAATATCAATCCACTGGCCATATGAAAAAATGTTACAAAATATGGGGGCCTGCACTTGCAAGAAGGCTTACAGCCTAGAGCACACTGCTCATCACAAAGGAGTCTCACTGACTACAGTTACTCTGAACAAGAAAACATAAAACTGCACTCATATAATGCATCTGCTATGACTGATTGAGTTCCGATTCAAGCTCTGTCTGTTCCGGTTCTGAAACCCTAAACCCTTATCGGTATAACCTCTTACATAATCAACATTCCTCGCATTACAAATATCACTCTCATATCTTTTCCATATCCTAACATATCACAAGATGATCTAATCAACTAATCTATATACCTTTACAATCCTTCATGCCTTATGTCAACTTACATAGATAATTACAAAATGAATATACATGTTGGCTCAATTACATATATACATAAATATCAAAATCAATTTCCGATTGTTGGATCTCCTAAATGATGTCGGCCTTCTATACTGGTATCCTAATGAAGTCATGTTGGCCAACAATTCTGGTACCCATAGAATTCCTCCTACCAGTGAAGATACCTGCCGGTGCTGGTGTTGGTGAAGTGTCTGCTGGTAAACAACCAAACCAACATATGAAAGCTGGAACATGTTGCCATTAATGACAACATATTGAAACCAATCAAATCAGTATCAATTTCCAACAATCTCTCTCCCTTTGGCATTGATGGCAACACTCATGTGAAAAATGATAATGGTTTCCATCTGTCGGTTTCACCTTGAGACTGCTACCTCTGAGCTGAATATCCATTTGTGATCATCATCTGAATAAAATATTCCATACCTCCATATCTCCCGATGTCAAAAATATATTTTTCACCTATACCTCCCCCTTTGACATCAATGCAAAAAAGTACAAAAAACTGGGACAAAGAATGAAAGACTGTACAAAGAATGTCCCAAAAGACTTTACCAGAGTTGAATATATTTGAAAATTTCCAGATAGGCTTTCTCCAAAATTTCTAGATAGGTATCCCAACCTGATTTGAGTGTGCCAAAAATAGATACAAGTCTATTAAGCATGTAGGCATATGACTCTTTATCCTTAAGCTTTGCCGGTGTGGGCTTACCAACCATATCAATGCATTCCTTCTTATGTACACTTAATGAGTCCAACCGAGGACTCACCAATCCTATAAGACCTCTGGCTCTTCTTATAATTTTGTCTTTATTCCTCTCAAGAGCTGAAACTTGAGCTTCCAATAATAAAATCTGACCATCAATAGATGTTGTCAAAGAATTTGATCCATCAAAAGAATTGACTATACCTACAATCTTCTCCTGAGTATCCTTAATCCTTTTATCTAAATCTATTGTAAGTAAACCTGTGTTGCAGCATATTCTATAAATATTAGTACATTTCCTTAAGGAATTATCAATCAACTTCAACTTATCATTAATCTCCTTCTTCTCCAACTCAATCATCTGATCAAATGTTTCTCTCTTGGCTTGTGTAAACCTCTCTAGTGCCTGTCGGTTAGATATCTGCCGTAAAGATTGAAAGTCCTTAGAAATGTGCTCTGTGATTATTTTCAGCTTGCCAGATGGGCTTGCTCCTTTGTCAAATTTGCACTCCATAACAATTCTATGCAAAATTGGGATTGATTGATCAATAATTCCTTTCTCCATAGATCCTTCCATCATCATATTCTATGCAGCCATTCATCATGAGCTTAGTAGAAGTCATCTCAGTTATGCTTTTTTGTTCTACCTATGAGGTGTCAATTGACAACAATGATGTTCTTGCTACCGATTCCTTGCCAAATTCCTCTTTCTTCTCCTCTGATGGTTTATTAACTTTAATAGCTACCTCTTTTGCACTAGTGGCTTCTCCACTTGGTGCAATACTTGTTACTTTTGGTTCCTCCTTATGAACTGTTACCTCAACCTATACATTCTGTGAATCTTCTAGTATCTCTAAATTTGTCGGTATCACCTCTATGTCTTGTACATTAGATTCTACCACGGGCTCTATATCCAATATCTTAATATCTTTCAAAATTGTAGATGAGGTACCCATTATACCTTTGCCTTTCCCTTCAATTGAGATGTCTATAATGTCTATCTTAGCTTTCAGTGAAGTATAGAAACTAGGGTTTGTAGCAAAGAATTGAACCCATGCCTTGTAGGTCTCAGTTACCATCTCATTAACCCTTCCTAACATAAGACTAACTATCCTATGCTTCCTATGAAATATTTTTCTCTCTGCAACCTCAAGTGTCCTATCCAACTCATATGGAGTAATGGATCCACGGGTAGTTAACAACTCTTGAATATTTATGTGCTTATCCTCCTCCATAGCTAATAATCTCCTAGCATCTAATTTGTCATATAGTTGTGATGGTATTTGGTTCTCAATTTCCAATAAATCTTTCTTATATATATCCAGATACAATAAAACCACTTCCTCAACTTCTCTTTGCTCATCATCATCTAAATACTCATAATAGAATTGTACATTTTCAACATGCCATCCTTAGTTACTTCATCTACCAATTTTGCACAAGTCTTGGGTGGAATAATAGATACATTACCGGTGACAATTGTCAAGTTTGTGTCATCCATCTTCTTTCTTCTTCCAGTACTGGATGGAGTAGAAGGTGTTTCCTTTGGAGCTCTTTTCTTTTCCGGTACCTTGATTGTAACCTTACTAACCGGTTACTTCCTTGCTTCCTCCTTAGTCTCCTCACCTTTATTCCTCAATACCCTCTTGAATGCTAAGGGTGTGTCATCTTCAGTTCCAAAGTTTGATGCAATAAGCTCAATGAAGACTTCGAGTTCTTTCCTCTTCCTTCCTTTTTTTTGAACAACATCTATTAGTGCCTTGATGTCCTGAGATACTTGTTCAACAAATTTTCTTTCCTTTCCCTACTGTTTCTCCCTCTTCTTCCTGTTAAACTTAGTTTGAACCTCTTTCTTTTTCTATTTTGCAGTACCAAAGGATTTCTCAGCCTCATCAATAGGTGCATCAATTAACATCTTGGCATAAGCATCCAAAATATTAGCATCAACTTCATAACCCATCTCTTCTATCTAGATCTTCCGAGGTTTGACTGCTTCCATCAAAGTTTCATCCTTTTTAACCATGAAGCAGATCTCGGTTGAGTATTTCTCAACAATTTGCTTTGGAACCCTTTCTCTAGATTTCATAGCCTTCTCGAATGCCTTGAAGTAACCCCAAACTTTATCATCTCGCTGACTACCCAATGTAGTAATAGATTGTTTTAGTTGTCTTCCTACCAGGACATCAAATGCCCACTATCTCTTCCCAAAACTAGGAGTTTCATTAATAGAAAATAGCATCAAACAAACAATAAGATTCCCATACCGGAATTTCCCCTTCTTCTCTCCTTTGATCTTCCTAAGGTTAATTAACAACTCATCTAACATCCATCCATAAAGATCTAACTTCTCATTTTCAATCATGATCTTATGCACAACATAAATGCAGGAACTAGAAACAGAGTTAAGACGATTGGATTGAGTTACCTTGTATCCAATAATCATGCTACCGAATATGATGTCTCTATCTATGATGGTGCTAACCATCATCGATCGCCGGTCAGAAGTTGTGCTGGTGAGTTTGTTAACCTGATCATTAATAATCTTCTTCTCTAGATGCTGACCAATCTACAACAAACCAATGATGGCCCTAATGGACTCCTTCAAGATCTTATAAGGTCTGTCCAACCAGATGAATTCTCCATGCACTCTGTCCAAAACATCTCTGACAATCTCATCTTCAAATTCATGGATATCCATAATGCCAGTAAACCCTAGATCCTCAATGTGCTTGTACTCGGGCTTGATCTTTCCGGAGCCTCCCATTAATTTGCTCATATACATGCTCTTGATATCATTGGTACCAAAATCCTCAATGTGGCAGTGAATGTATGCTCTGACATCTTCCACAAATACAACTACTTTCAGGACACGGGAAAATGCGCCAACCGAACCATCCAAGGTGACAATATGTGGACATTGCTTGAAAATCAGCCTAGGATGATCCTTAACCTCAACAACAGTAGGATTTGCAATTAAAGTAGGTGCAGAGGATGATCCTACTTCCATGATGAAAGATAATATCGATAAGTACCTGAGAAATAGTTATCAGTGAATCCCTAAAGAACTCTTCCAATCGCTGGTGAAATCGCTGAAGAAGATATCAATCGCACTGAATCGCCTTAGACTCACTTTGAATCACTCTTAATCACTCTGAGTACAAGGTGATCAGAAATGAAGTAGATTCAACCTTTTAACCTCTAAGAAATCCTAATCCATCATTGATATGAATGACTTTTGGTGAAAGATACTGGATCCCGGTCAAACATCTCCATGCCAGATAAGCATTTTCAATGTCTGGAACATCTTCCAAAACCTCTTCCTCGAGGCTTAAGCAATATTATCATGAACTTTTTCTACCCCTAAGGCATTTGCCTCAGTTATTGGATGAGCTTCCTGCCAGTGCGGGAGCAACCTCCTCTACGGTTGAGTAACCAAATAATTCCCATCTGTTGATTGATCATCTGACTTCCTAGCCCATTTCTTGATATGATCTTGCCAGATTTCATTGACCTTCTCTTTCCCTTTATCATTTGATCCATCATTGTTAACTAGTGGATTTTTGCTTCTACAAAACCTAGCTATGTGTCCAATCTTGTTGCATGCATAGCATGTAACATTGTTATTTTGAATTGCCTTGCTATAACCGGAATAATTGCTTGACCTGCACTGATTAGCCATATGTCCAAATTTTCCATATGCATAACATTTAACATTCATTCTGCAATCTTCTGTCTTGTGACCATAGTTATTGAATTTAGAACATTGACCGGGAGCAGAATTATAGTTCTGATTTGCTCTATTTCTAAATTGCCTAGCCATGTGACCAAATTTATTACAAACAAAGCATCTACCATTAAATTTTTAAGAATTAATCTTCCTTACCAGTGTCTTCTAGTTTTGATCTTGATTTACAGTACTGGAGCTTTGACCTTGTTCAAATCCAAGTCCACTAGAATCTCCATTATGTCTTTGTCTTTTTAATAATTCATCGAGTTGTGTTGAACTAATCTTGAATTTTTCCTCATACTCACTTGCAATAGTTAGATCATCTCTTAGAATTATCATTTGTATCTCAAGTTCCTGTTCATTACTTTGGGATTGAACTAATTTAGTTCTCAACATATCATTTTCATGAACCAACCAGATGCATTCTTTAGATCTATCTTTCAGGGATCTCCCAATATTTTCTTAATTCATCTTCCAGTCTTCAATCTCTTTTGACATCCTCATAGTTAGGGCTTGCATTTCATTCCTCATGACCATGTTCTCTTGACTTGGCTTCTAGCATCTTTCATTAAGGGCATCTTTCTCTTCATTATCCTGATTTTGTAGAAGTTCCTTCCTCCTAGCTTGAACATATGATAGCCTCTCCTGTAGGATAAGAATGAATTCCTGAGTAGAATTCAATTCATCTTGTAACTTCAATTTCTTCATCCTTTCAACATCATAAGATTCTACCAAAATGATCAATTTTAACCAGATTATAACAAGCATTCACTAATCGGTAAACCGATACATATAAGATTGACAAAAGTAAAGCAATCAATAAGCCAATCACACAAATGAATACCACAACACAGAGAATTATACGTGGAAAAGCTCAAAGAGGAAAAACCATGGTGGGATTTGTCACCCACAATATCAATCCACTGGCCATATGAAAAGATATTACAAAATATGGGGGCCTACACTTGTAGGAAGGCTTACAGCCTAGAGCACACTGCTCATCACAAAAGGAGTCTCACTGACTATAGTTAAGCTGAATAAGAACACATAAAACTGAACTCATATAATGCATTTGCTATGCCTCATTGAGTTCCGGTTCTGAAACCCTAAACCCATACCAAAATAACCTCTTACATAATCAACATTGCTCGCATTACAAATATCACTCTCATATATTATCCATATCCTAACATATCACAAAATGATCTAATCAACTGACCTATATACCTTTACAATCCTTCATGCCTTATGTCAGCTTACATAGATAATTACAAAATAAATATACATGTCGGCTCAATTACATATATACATAAATATCAAAATCAGTTGCCAATTGCCAGATCTCCCAAATGAAGTTGGCCTCCTATGCTAGTATCCTGATGAATTCATGTTGGCCTGCAATGTCGGTACCCATAGAATTCCTCCTACCAGTGAAGATACATGCCCGTGCCAATGTTGGTGCCGGTGCCTGTGAAGTGTCTGCCGGTAAACAACCAACCAAGATATGAAACTCAGAACATGTTGCCATCAATGACAACATATTGAAACCAATCAAATGGGTGTCAATTGCCAACAACATGTAGACTCAGTTATTGTCAATCCACCATATCCTGGAAGAAAAATGAACAGCATAGTAAGAGTGAAATGGAGGACTATAAAGGGTTTGAGTACAATGTACTGGAAGAACCTACTGAAGAAGATCATGTTGAAGTGGCTAATGAAGAAGCCTGTGAAATAGAACCTACACAACAAGTAGAATAAGCTCCAAGGAGTGAACCAGTATTAACAATATATGTCAGAAATAAGCACTCTGCAGAAGATATCATCAGTGATAAGGATGCAGGAGTCCTAACCAGAAGAAGAGCAAGAGAGAATGAGTGTATGCTCTCCATTTTTGAGCCCAAAACAACAAAGGAGGCTCTGAAAGATGATGACTGGGTCAAAGTCATGGAAGAAGAACTGGAGAAAATAGACAAAAATGATACATGGACTCTAGTACCCAGACTAGAAAATAAAAATGTAATAGGCACCAAGTGGGTGTTGAGAAATAAGATGGATGAAACTGGTAAGGTGATAAGAAACAAGGAAAGATTGGTTTGTAAGGGCTATGCTCAAGAAGAAGGTTTGGACTATGGAGAAACCTTTGCACTGGTAGCTAGACTGGAAGGGGTCAGAATTCTGCTGGCCTATGTTGCTTATAAAAGGTTTAAAGTACACCAAATGGATTGCAAATCGACATTCTTAAATGGGGTGTTAGAGGAAGAAGTATACATAGAGAAACCAAAAGGGTTTGCATCTAAAGATGGGAGGACTATGGTATGCAGGTTGCAGAAGGCTCTGTATGGGTTGAAAAAAGCACTGAGAGCTTGGTATGAGAGGTTACACTCATATTTGCTAAGCATTGGGTTTAAAAGAATGATTGAGTATGTAGGTTGCAAAAGGCTCTGTATGGGCTGAAAAAAGGTTACACTCATATTTGCTAAGTATTGGGTTTGTATCTGAAGAGTGGAGCTGAAGAAAACACCTAATTGCTGAGATCTTTGAAGATGACATCATCTTTGGGGGAGATGATGAGATGAGCAGAAGCTTTGCAGGATAAATGCAACAAGAATTTGAGATGTCCATGATTGGTGAGATTAAGTTCTTTATTGGCCTACAAGTCTCTCAATTAAAGAATGGCATCTTTATCAGTCAGAATAAGTACGTAAGAGAAATTCCTAAGACTTTCAAAATGGAAGATTGCAAACCTATTGGAACTCCAATGGTTACAGGTTGCAAGCTATCTAAACATGATGAGGTTGAAGAAGTGAATGAGACACTTTACTAGTCCATGATCGGTAAATTACAATATGTAGTATATAGCAGACCGGAAATAGCACAAGCTGTTGGCTTGGTTGTGAGATTTTCAGCAAATCCAAAATAAACTCACATGATGGTAGTCAAAAGAATATTCAGATACCTAAAGGGGACTGATGAGTATGGTCTCTGGTATCCACACAAAGGAGACTTTAGTTTAAGTGTCTTCACTGATTCAGATTGGGTTGGAAACATTAACGATAGGAAGAGTACCAGTCGAGGAGCATTCTTTCTTGGAGAAAGGATTGTATCTGGGACAAGTAAGAAACAAAACTGCATATCTCAATCTACAGCTGAGGCTAAGTAAGTAGCTATGGCAATTAACTGCACATAGATAGTTTGGATCAACCAACTGTTGGAAGGAATTCAAGAAAAATTGCTTAGACCGGTAGTGATTCATTGTGACAACACCAGTGCCATTGACATATCTAAGAACCCGGTGATGCACTCCAAAACGAAGCATATAACCATCAAATATCACTATCTAAGGGAACAAGTTCAAGAAAAGGAAGTGATGTTGGAGTAGATACCAACAAAAGAGCAGGTGGCTGATATATTCATCAAGCCTCTATAGAAGGACACCTTTGACTATCTCTGAGGTAAGTTGGGGGTTATGCCCCTCCATTCAGTAAAGTAACCGAACAGGGTTCTACATCAATCTCGTATGCTTTCAAGTTTTGTTTATAAACAAACTAGATTGATGCGTGTGGACTACTCTGGTTAGGGGGAGTAGTCTTGTAAGTGTTCAGACATGAGTCTTTGGCATTGTTGTCAAAGAGATAGATATGATTAGAGTGCAACATTGGCAGCAAGTGATTGAGTTGAAGTTATTGTATCAAAATATGATCAGTGATAGGTGGAGATATTCATTACTCAGGGCAGAAGTAATGACTGGACTGGAACAGAGATGAAGGAACATGCAACTAATTAGCCAGATCTTGAAGTGTTTGCCATCAATGCCAAAGGGGGAGATTGTTGGATTGTTGGCATTGACAAAACCGATCAATCCAGAGAACCAGTATATGTGCTACGGTTAGTCATTGATGTCCAACACTTACCGGTGAAGACATTAACCGGGGAAGTGGTATAGGTAAAGTAGTGTTGTTTTTTAATAAGCCAAGGTGTTGACTTACAAGACATGGAAGCAATATTGGTATTGAATGATCAAAGGTTCAATCAGCTCAAGGAAAAATAGAGTAAGCCAATTGGTCTATCATTCAGGATGATCAGTCACTTTGATGATGGTGAAGTCACAAAAGGTGACTCAGACAAGAAGACTTGAATTTGTATGCAAACCGACAATCAAAGGATGAACCGGTAATATAAGAAGTGCAGTTATATACCGGTACACCAGTATGATAGAAGGAAGACAAGTGACCACCATAAATCTCAGAGCGGTGATCAGTTATTCAGTTGCAGTGGCAAAGGATGAGTTGGTAAGCTTGTGTCTATGCCAAATCATTTGTTGATAAGGTCAACTTTCAGTTATCATGTAGTCAAGCATGATTACATTCGAATTTTCTAGTTCACATTTATTTGGCTGAACACGACCCATAAGTTTCTATCTTTGGGAGATGCGGTGGCAGAATTGGTTGAACACTTGGCGGAATTGTTGTAAGGCATGCAGAGAAAGATTGGGGGATTTTGAAATTAAAATCTTCTGAAATCCTTGATCGATTTGATTAAGGATATGCCTGAAGGTGTTGGTAGAAAATGTATAGAGAGTTCTTGAGCTCTTTCAGAAATTTTTGATCGTGAAATTTGAAACAAGGAAATCTTGTTGAAGGCGATCCAAGGTGAAGAGCAGAGTGAGAGGAAATGCTAAGAGGTGTTAGCACAATTGAGTGTGTGTGTGAGGTAGACTAGCTAAGGGCAGAGCTGAAGGAAAGAGGACCGACATAGTGTAGAGCCGAAGGTCAGAGGACCGACAAAGTGCAGTACCGAGGGATAGGTGACCGGTTGAGTGAATAACCAAAGGTGTAAGAAGGAAACCGGTGTTGTGCAGAGAAGACACAACCGATGTGTATTGAGTGGGATGGATATTGAGATCTGATCAAGCTATCAGTAGCTAATTTAGCAGATCATCCATTTGTTGCTTTCTAACAACTGTAACATAAATCCCTTAACTAGGTGGACTTTAACAGGTCCCTATTGTAAAATCCCTTAACCGGGTAACATCTTAACAAATGTTCTAAGTCTTCTAACCAAGCTACCTTTAATAGGGTAAAGGCACTAACCGACCTTGATCAAAATCCCTTAACGGGGTGACACCTAACACAGATAGCTCTTAACCGGGTGTACTCCAGAAGAGTGCAAATTTTGTGAGTTCCTACTCACATCGTGGTTTTCTCCCTATTGGGTTTCCACGAGATAACCCCTTGGTGTCACTGTCAACTTTTCATGCTTGCATATTTTACTTCAATGATTAAGTATATTGTTGGATCTTAGATGAATGTAGATTTAAGATAAAAGTTAAATTGTGAAAATTTGATTAAGTGTTGATTCACCACTCCCCTCTCAGCACCTATTGGGACTAACACTATCTTGGAGATTACATCCATAGAGACAATTTTCAATTTTCATCTATCACATGTTAACCATGGAAACATGACTTATAATAACTAGTAACAACACCTTTTCATTCTATGGGAAGGCTGTTGGATTAAAATATTATTTGAAATTAATGTTTCCATGTTTTATTAAAGCCATATATTGTTAAATATAATAATTGATTAGTGGGAGTTAGCTTCTAATTTGAGGTTGTTTTGCAAGTTATAGGGAAATCTAATGTTTAATAAACATTTGCACAATACGCCATAAAAATTTATAGACATTAATAATTTTAATATATTTGAATAATTTTAAATGATAATATTATAGTTTAGTTTTTGTGACATTTATGCCAGTATTTTTAAATAAATTTTAATCAATACATGCAAAATATTTACAATGTGAATTGACCATTATTAATAATCTCAATTTAAAATATTTAAAGTAACTCAAATGACCCTTCACTTGTATATTTGCATTCTAGGTTCTTGAGAATGCACATCTTTAAATAATTTTTATTTAAGATCATATGATAAATACCATAATTCACACAAATTCTTCTTGACTGGTTCAATAAGGCATCATTCAGCTAACGAATTATTTAAAGAGTTTTCATGTTTTGGTTAAGGTCAAAAGTAAAATAAATGTATATCTTGATCAACCCAATATGAGATATATCAAATTCTTACCTAATTTTGACTCCCTCTATTTAATAGACTATTACGTTTGTGACTTTTTCAACTACCAAAAAGACTTTTGCGGTTCTCTGTTTGACGAGACATTATCTGAAAGCCATGCTTGAGGAAATGTGTTGCATTACAGATTTAACCTATAGAAATAAGTCAATTTAACCAGGCAGATCATCCGTCAGCATGTAGTCATGGTCACAAATTGAAGGCATAATATAATTCTCACAAAAGCAGATTTCATATCATCGTGTTCTCACATAATTTTGATTTCCACGACTGTCAATTATTTTAAGAGTTTTCTTCTTTGGTTAGAGTCAAAATGTAAAATAATTGTCAATCATGATCAATCCAATTTGAGATATATCAAATTCTTACTCCCTCTATTTAATAGACTATTACATTTGTGACTTTTTCATGCACTAAAAAGACTTTTGCGGCTCTCTCTGCTTGATGTCAAGGTTTAATAGTGATTTGAGTGCAAGTGATAATACGTGCGTCTACCCGTCTTGACAAGAGGAATAGGAAAGTGAAGTTTCTTGCCTTGTAGGATACGAAAAGATAACTACTGCCATGTGGGTTTTTATCTTCTGATTGAAGACTTATTTCCACAATATATTTACTTTCAGCCATCACTATGTATCTTAGTGAATGCATTTTTTTTAAACATAACATAAAGTTTAGTGTTTTCAATTTTGGAATCATGTAGACGTTTAGGATTGCAAAACTAGGCTAATGAATTTGAAGATTGATCTTTATAAATGATCATTTGTATTTCACTCTATTCAAACCATATTAATGTGCATCTAATAATAGAATTCTAAATTAGAGTAGAGTACACTTTTCAATAAAATATTCTTTACACACAATTAATATATATACATTCTTGATTGTTAATTTAAAGATATTGTTTTAGTACTTGTTTATAGGATATTCTTGATTGTTTTACAAGGTATAAGAAGTTTTTCATAATATAGGATATCAAGGTTGTTATATATGTGTTTCTAATTCACATTATGTGTGTGAAGTGAATAGAGGTATTTATATTTTATAAACTCTATCTATTTTTTTATGTCATTGCATTAGAACTTGATTATGTTTTCAATTAATATTGATTTGTTATTGAGTTGAATTTATCCCTCCCATATTTGTCAAATTATCCACTGTTGTGATAAAGAGTGCCCTATGCCATTCAAATGTTTGTTGCTTACAACAACATTGACAAGGCTTCAAATCCCCTAGCTAAATATTTCACTATCATAGTTAAGTTTTTCTAGTCAAAAGCTCATGCCACATCATTCTTCATATTCTTGTTCCCTTTTAGACCTCCTCTTTCAAGCAATAAAATCTTGAGTTGCTTGATTTAAAACACATATCCATATTAATATTATATTTGAAATACTATTTAAAAATTATTTGTCTGTGTTCATGATAATGGTGGTGATGTGAGTGTTGGAGGTATTGTGAGGTTGTCTTGGAGCCATTGAAATTTCAAGGTGTTCTCAAAAGGAAATTTAAATAAATTTAAAAGAATAAATTTGAGGAAGTACACCAAGTGAGAACTCCATTATACTTCTATTATCTTTGTCTTACCACAACACTTTATCTGTCTTAAATATCTTTATCTTAAGAATTTTATGGTTAGTGGCCGCAATATTTAGCTAAGATATCATAGATTTCTGGACAATTCCACCCATAATACCTCCATTGGAAGGTTACCATGGTTAAATGATTATGCTGGTCAAATTGAAGCATGTGATCATAGCACAATGATAACCCATGATGGGTCATTGTGAATTATATTGGTGTGTTTGATGAAAAATAAAAAAAATATTTATAGAAATTATTGATGGTGATGTCTTGTTTGACCCCAAAATCACTCATTGTGATTGAAGTGGTGTTAGTGTTCATAGTAATTATAGCACAAGATCTATGAGGAGTAATGGTGAAATAGATGTAGCTAAGATAATTGAACTGTAGAGACTAAGGCACTGTAGGAGATTATTCATAACATGAATTAGGAAATTGAGTTGGATCATTTAAACTAATGAATTTATTTCATTTCATTTAGTTTCTAAGGTCCATGTCTATAAATTGCAAGTTAAATTGTTATTTCTTTTATTGAGTGTTTCATTAGTTTCAATAGAGATTTTTTATCTCTTACTACAAAGTCGTGTAAACTATTGTTTATAATTAATGAGCCACCCGGTGAAGGGATTTACAAGATGAGGCTTGTTAGGACCTACCCGGTTAACGGATTTTAATACTGCTACAACTATTAGGAAACAACAGATAAATGATCTGATCAATACACTCTCTGCTTGCTAGTACAGATCCATTTTAGCTCTAATCTACTTCACACATGCAGACATCTCAATCTGGTTCGACGCACTCTCCTTCTCAAACTTGACCTAAATACACTTTTCAACTAGGTCAGTTACATAACCCTAATAACATTAAAAATGCATTGAATTTAAATCTAGATCATATCAAATCATTACAAATCATTTACAGATCATCATACAGATCACTACAACAAATTCAAGACAATTAAAGTCATTGAATGATCATAACACATCACTACACATCAATCTGATAAGCTGTCAAACCCTTAACACATTCTGCTAAGAACTTCGCTATTTCCCAAGAAATTTGATACTTGTACGTGCTTAAATGCAATCTTATCATCACACATGGTTTCTGACATGTCATCACTAAGTAATGAGCATGATAAGATTCACCACCAAACCATAAAACATCACCGATCAAAGATCTTGATACCGGTTCTTAAACCTTGCACTAAATAAATAACAGTCAATTACAAACATGACTTCCGATTCTTGAAACATGATGTGGTTCCAGTCATAGACTCATTACAATGTCATAAGCATACATTCCAAACCGCAACATCTAACACAACATGGATCTCTACCGCGACCATCTCCTTCTGTGTTCCTTCTTGTCGGTTCACTGTCAACTTAGAAAACATTTCATTACTAGTTATGCTATACTTGTAGACTAAGATAACTTAGATGATATACCAAACATAAACAAATAAATGATCATAAAGCATCATATCATAGTTATATCATCACCAATAGTCCATCAATATATCATCACCAACAGTCCATTAATATATCATCACCAACAGTCCTTCAATATATCATCAACATCCTTTACCGGTACAACATATCTCTATCATTTATGCCAATATGCCAACCATATTATTAAATAAATGTTTAACAAAATAAATTTAGTGTCATTCATTATCATGTGTATGTGATATCCAAGATAGTAGGGGAATTCTAATACTGATCCTCATGCCAAATTTTATAAGTAGAAAACCAAGTGGACAATGGAGACATAGTATGTTAGAGTTTAATGACCTCTTGATAGTCACTATTGATGGGGTTGGAATTTTTTATTTAGTTACAAAGTTACTTGAGTTGAATTAGCTAAATTCAAGGGTGACTGCCAATATTAGTGGTAATTTCATGAGTTGTTTGAGATTGAGTGGTGATATTCAACAATAGTGGCTAGTTTTGAAAATACTTCCCCACTAATGTTTAGAGAGGGGAAACTATGTGTATACACAATATTATATGCCATTGTATAAAATAACATCTAGCTATAGAGATTCTTTGACTATTGAACAAGCTAGAAGTGTGGTTGGCTAGTGATGAGTTCACTATAAGTGAAAGTGAGATTAGTTCTTTTATTTAGGTGACCATGAGTAGTAAAATGTAGATAGTAGTAAGTTCTAGTTAAGTAAAATTATGCACATGCATACAATTCTAACTCCGGTTCATCTGATCTACTTTCTTCTTATTTTCCCTCTAAGGGGGTTGTTAGGAATTAATGTTAGTGCTTGCATGTATTATAGGTAAAGTGGGTTGTAGTAACAACTCACATAAATATTATGAGTGTAAAAAATATTACATATGTTATAATTTGGTTTATTTGTTTACAATTTTTTAAAATATCCCATCTAGGTAACTGATAGGGAGGTTGCTAGGTAATTGCTCAAAAAGGCCAATTTGAGTCAAAAGGCCATAAAAGGAAACAAGAGGTACTGTTTGTGTCTGCTCCTGATGTTTGCAATAACAAGTTTTAGTTATACTTGATAGGTCTCTCTACAAGTGTTCACCATCAACCTCCCTTCTTGGTGAAAGCTCACACCCTTACTCAAACTTTCTTCAATTGCTCACTCCACCCATCTACACATTCTCAATCACTGTTCTTTTGACATTCAACTCACTGTTTTAGAGTGCATTAGGAGTCTCCAACAAGGACATGTAGAGCAACAAGATTTACTCAAGTTTTGACAATCAAACTTATTCTTAGGCCCATATCCTTTGGCCTACTTAACTCACCAACAAAGGGTCAAAACCTCAAAAAGGGATTACACATTATGCAAGGTCCTATATGCCATTTGTTTCACTATTCTAGGATGATCTCATAAGGTTTCATAAGCCCCAAACTCCTTACAATCAAGTTTATGCGTTTTGACAAAAACAGTCAAATGTGTGTTATGTAGTCTAAAGGGCTACTAGCTCGTGGAGGGATAATTGACACTTTTTTGCTTAACCTGCTCTACGATGGGTCTCTCCTCCAACAACCTTCATTTGGATGGTATTTTTAAGGTATATTCTAGTTGATTTTCATGGTTTAGGCCACTGTTAGAGCAAAATGAGGACTATCCACTATTTGTGGCATAATTGTAGGGTTTGGTAGGGTTTAGACCAAAGAACATAGAGAAATATTCCCAACTCCACTAATCAAGCCTCAAAACTAGCTTATAACTTCTTCCACACCAAATGAAGCCTTCCCCTATTACTGCCCTGCAATCATTAGACCAAACACTTGGCAAACAACTGGAACAACATGTATATGACTATCATAACCCTATCACTATTAGTTCACTGTTAAGTCTGCACTTTTAAAACATTAATACTTCACTCCAAACATGTCATGGCATGGAACAAAATCAATACACTCATAAACTTCCCTGTAGCACTGATTTTGAAGAGTTTTCAAAACTTGAAAGAAAATTGAAGGACTTGCTGCACACAATATTAATAAATTCACAAAACATTGAACTCACAGTTTTGCTTACAAACTAAGTATGTCTAATAGAAACAATATGCTCTCACCAGCCAAGGTGATTCTCAATACCCTTGGCCATATGTCCAGACCTCTACCTCATACATTTATTTACTCCAAATTTATTTTGGGTGCAAATCTTGAGTTTTTGATCATGCTACTAGCCTAGTAATCAATACTTGCCTAGTATTAACTCAAATCCTTCTTCCAAAAACCATTTTGGCACAAAAAGAAGCATATGTAAACTATATAAATGCATACCAACTTGACTAAATCCATTTTATGGGATCCCGGACCTGGATTAGTCAAGTTGTTGCATTTTGTAACTTCAAACCCTTAACAGGGTAGTGAGCACACAGAAGTAAAATAATTTTGTACAAACAAATTGCCAAAGGAAACCAGTACAACAGTCACTTGGAGAGAATTGTACAACTACTATGAACACTTTCCAAAGGTATAGTATGGACTAGCAAAGCTACACTACAAACTGTTACTCCAAAGAAGAAAAAATAGTGATAAAAGCCAAAATTTAATGATTTTTATTAGGAATCTCTTGCTCATACAATCACCAACCTTTCTCTAGGAAAAGGGATGCCTTTTTATATAATTTATAATTAGTTACCAAGCCCTGTATGGACATGAGGCTTCCATAATAGTATTTTGCTAGAAAAACCCAAAAATGACAACATTTCTTGCTCTAAAAGACATTTTTGACATTCTAACCTTATAACTTGCCTAAAAACCTTAGTAATTCTTAAAAACACTTATCAAACATGTTTCAATGCTTTGGAAAGCATTAGAAGACCTTTTTGGCAATTTTGCACATTTTTGCCAAAAAATGTCAACTCAAAGCCTGAAAGGCAAAACTTGACCTCTTGAGCCCAAAATGAGATCAAAACCACTAAACAAGACACACCACAACCTAAAACAACATTATAAACTTGACACAAGACATTACAAACAAGAAAGCATTAAATACTCAAAAAGGAGAGTTTTGCTCAACTAGGTGCTCCTACACCATATTCCCCCAAAAACAAAGAAGTCAGGTGACTCCTTGAGGCAGAAAAGAAGAAAGGATGCCAAACTTATGAAAGTCAGTTTCAGATATCCATGTGGCCTCGGAGATAGGCTTATCCTTCCATTTGATTAAATGCTCCATGTAGGTGTGATTCCTTGTCTTTTTGAGAATCCTGTAGTCTAGAACCTATTCTGCTTGGGGAATAGAAAGAGAAGGGAGAGATAGATCAGAAAGGGATTGTGAAACATCTAAAACTCTTTGAATCTTGTTAGGTGGCTGCCCCTTGAAAGCAATCAAATCTACAACATTAAAAATGGGAGACAAAGAAAAATCAATAGGCAAATCAACTTTGTAAGCATTAGACCCATACTTAGCCAAGATTTTGCAAGGGCCTATTCTCCTCATCTGAAGTTTTCTTGGAACTCCCTTTTGTAGCCTTGCCTTATTAAAATGAACCATCACATAATCTCCTATGGAAAACTGAACATCTCTCTTTGTAGCATGCACTCTTGCCTTGACTTTTTGGGAGGTATCTTGGAGAGCTTTTCTCACTTGCTCATGAACCTCCTTCATGGATTGTGCCATGTCATCTATATTTTCCCTCTTAGGCTACAAATGAGTGATAGCCCTCAACTCCATTACACCCCTTGGATGCATATTATAAACAACTTCAAAAGGGCTTTTACCTGTAGACCGGTCGACACTATGATTGTAGGCATATTCTGCTTGGTGAATGAGCTGATCCCAACTCTACCCATATTCCTAAAAGACCTGTTCACAACTTCGGTTTGGCCATCAGTTTGTGGATGATAAGCTGAACCAAAAGAGAGATTAGTACCCAATCTCTTCCACAATGTTTTCCAGAAATGACCAAGGAACTTAGCATCCCTATCTGAAACAATACTAGTAAGTAAACCATGTATTCTAACAACTTCATTGAAAAATAAGTAAGCAATATGACTTGCATCATGTGTTGTCTTACAAGGAATAAAATGAGCCATTTTGCTAAATTTTTCAACTACTACAAAGATTCTATCAAATACTGCTTGAGTTCTAGGTAATCCTACCACAAAATCCATACTAAGGCAATCCCAAGGCCTATGTGGAATGGGAAGAGGCGGATATAAACCAGCATTGGAGGAACTACCTTTTGCTTTTTAACACACCAAGCACTGCTCAACATACCTCCTGATGTCTCTCTGCATCTTAGGCCAATAATAGAACCTTTGAACCAAATCTAAGGTCTTGTTGAGACCGAAAGGTCCACTTAAGCACCCATTACGCTTCTCTTGAATGAGGTTCTCCCTCATAGAACCTTTTGGAACACAACTGTCCACCCCTGAATAACAAACCATCCTACAAAGTGAAATCAGCATATGCACCATGGAAATTATTCTCAAAATCTTGACAAACTTTATAAGCTTCAGCAAAATCATCATCAGTAGGATACATGTCTTTAAAACTATCAATACCAATTCTCTGTACTTGAATCTCATGAATAGTTAACAACCTTCTACTCAAAGCATCTGCTACTTCATTCAACTTACCCTTCTTATGCTTAAGAGTAAAAGTGTAAGCTTGCAAGTACTCTACCTATTTAACATGCCTATGATTCAGTTTATCCTGTGAGTTCAAGAAAATTAGTGCCTAATTATCTGTGTATACAACAAACTCTTTAGGAAGAAGATAGTGTCTCCATTTCCTAAGTACCTGTAGTAATGCATAGAGTTCTAAATCATAGGAAGATTACTTCTTCTTGCAATCAGTCAACTTCTCACTAAAGAATGCAACTGGTCTATTTTCTTGACTTAAAACAACTCCTACAACAATATTACTAGCATCACATTCAATAGTAAAAAGCTTATCAAAACTAGGTAAAATGAGCACTGGTTGAGTAGCTACTTTAGTTTTCAATAATTCAAACACCTTATTGGCTGCATCTGTCCACCGAAATTTTACCTTTACACCCCCTTTGATGGTGTCTAACATTGGAGCACAAATCTCACTGAATCCCCTGATGAACTTTTTATAAAATTGTGCCAAACCATGGAAGCTTCTGACATCATTGGTTGTTTTTGGAGTTGGCCAACTATTTATTGCTGCAATTTTAGATTGATCCAATTTTAGATTGCCTCCTGATACAAAAAAACCAAGATAGACCAATTCTTGCTTCATAAAATCACATTTTTCTAGATTAATGGTTAGTTGTTCATCAGATAACTTTCTCGAAACAATAGCTAAATGATTCAGATGCTCTTCCTTAGTTTTACTGAAGATAAGAATATCATCTAAATACACAACAACAAACTTGCCAATGAAATCATGTAAAACTTCATTCATGAGTCTCATGAATGTGTTGGGAGCATTAGAGAGTCCAAATGGCATGATAAGCCACTCATAAAGACCCTCATTTGTTTTGAAAGTTGTCTTCCATTCATCCCCCTCTTTGATTCTTATCTGATGGTAACCACTCTTCAAGTCAATCTTACTGAAATACTGTGCACCCCCCAAACAATCCATCAAATCCTCTATCTTGGGTATGGGAAATCTATATTTGATGGTGATCTTATTTATGGCTCTGGAATCTATGCAAAGTCTCCATGTTCTACCCTTCTTAGGTGCCAACACTGTATGTACTGCACAAGGACTAATGCTTTTCCTAATCAGCCCTTGGTCTAAGAGTTCTTGTATTTGTCTTGCTACCTCTTCATTTTGTTTAGGGGTAATCTTATAGGCTACCTTATTGGGTAATGAGGCTCCAAGTATGAAATCAATCTGATGGCTAATGGCTCTAGGAGGTGGTAAGGCTACAGGTGTACCATCACTGATTATTTCTTTGAAGTTTTCAAGGATTTTCTGCACCTCATATGGTATCTCAACTTTCTTTTCTACCTTTTCTTCCTTGGGTTTCACTATGAGTGCAAATCCCACTCCTTCACCTTCTTCTAGTGTTTTTATGAACTCTTTCTCATTCACTAACAAGATGTTAGGTACTTTATTTCTGCTCTCTCCTTCTTCAATGAGGGATTGAATTTGATAGGTTACTCCATCTTTCTGAAATGAGTAGGAGTTTCTTTCCCCATCTTGTTGTTCTTTTCTGTCAAACTATCATGATCTACCCAATAGTAGGTGGCAAGCATCCATAGGAAGGATGTCACATAGAATCCTATCTGTATATCCACCTATGTGGAAATCTACCCAGGCTTGCTCATTTACTAACACATGTTGTCCCTTATTTAACCATGTGACCTTGTATGGCTCCTTGTGTTGTATCCTAGGTAGTTTCAATTTACTTACTGCTTCCTCTGATATGATGTTATTTGTGGATCCTGAATCTATGATCACCTTACACACCTTTCCCATGACCTTACACTTAATCCTGAACAATGCTCTTCTCTGTGAGACCTCTGTACTATGTGGCTTCTTCATTAACACTCTCTTGATCAATAAACTCTCACCATCTTCTGAAGCTAGGTTCAATGCTGAAGTTCTGGTATTACCTCCATCTTCCTGAACATAATTTACCCTCTTTTCACCACCATAGGATGAACTAGGCTTCTCTGGGTATCTATAGGCAAGGTGGCCCAACTTTTGAAAATTATAGCACTTCATGGTTGAGAAGTAGGACCCTCTCCTTGGTCCATTATATCTACCCCTACTCGGGTTGCTTGATCCCCTACCCCTATAATTGGGTTTGCTCTGAGAATCCCCACTTTGCTCTATAAGTTTAGACTCTCCCTGGGATCGTTGATATATGCTCCTTCCCCCAAAACTGCCTCTATGGCCTTGACCATCTCTTCCCCTACCTCTTCCTCTATTGTTTTTTTCTTGATCTCTCCTATTTTTCTCTTCCACTTTAAGTGCCAATTGATAACACTTGTGTACTATTTGTGGGCATAACAAGCTCATCTCTTCCTAGATGTTCCACCTCAACCCATTCAAGTACCTTGCCACTTTTATGCTCTCATCCTCCACTACTCTGGATCTCATGCACATTTTTTGAAACTCCTTAGTGTAGCTACTGACATCTAGGTCTTTTTGTCTCAAATTTTGTCTTTTCTTGTCAAGTTGTATTTCATACTCTTCAGGAAGGTAGGTTTCTTTTATTTTGGCTACCATTGCTTTCTAGGTGGCTATTGGTTGCTTACCTTCTTTCACCCTTTCCACTTTGATGAACTTCCACCAAGTTAAGGCTGCCCCTCTCAACCTTGATTTTGCTACCTTAACCTTTTGTGCTCCAGTTATTTCATCACACTCAAAATGGTTTTCTAGACCTTCAATCCACTCTATAAGAGCATCTGGATCCATCTTTCCACTAAAAAGAGCCACTCCCTCTAAGGTTTTACCACTCATAGCTCTCAAGGCTTTCAAGAATGGTTCTTCCTCAATAACAGGGTCAGGTATGGGAACCTAATCTTCTATGGCCACCATTTTACCCTTATCTCCAACCTTATCATGGACTTCTTTAGTTTTGACTTCTACTTCAGCTAGTTTCATTGCTAGTTGATCCAATATTTCCTTGAGTGCCCTATTTTCCTCTTCTTGGTCTACAACCTTCTTCGCTAACTCAACATTAGTCACCATGTTTTCCTAATGTTCTTTTCCTCCTGAATCTTTTGTTGGCTCTGATACAACTATGATAGGGAGGTTGCTAGGTAATTTCTCAAAAAGGCCAATTTGAGTCAAAAGGCCATAAAAGGAAACAAGAGGTATTGTTTGTGTCTGCTCCTGATGTTTGTAATAACAAGTTTTAGTTATACTTGAAAGGTCTCTCTACAAGTCTTCACCATCAACCTCCCTTCTTGGTGAAAGCTCACACCCTTACTCAAACTTTCTTCAATCGCTCACTCCACCCATCTACACATACTCAATCCCTGTTCTTTTGACATTCAACTCACTGTTTCAGAGTGCATTAGGAGTCTCCAACAAGGACATGTAGAGCAAGAAGATTTACTCAAGTTTTTATATTGAACCTTAGTCTTAGGCCCATAGCCTTTTTCCTACTCACCTCACTAACAAAGGGTCAAAACCTCAAAAAGGGATTATACACTATCCAAGGTCCTGTATGCCATTTGTTTCATTGTTCTAGGATGATCTCATAAGGTTTCATAAGCCCCAAACTCCTTCTTACAATCGGGTTTATGCATTTTGACAAAAAACAATCAAATGTGTGTTATGCAGTCAAAAGGGCTACTAGCCCGTGGAGGGGTAATTGACACTTTTTTGCTTAGCTTGCTCTATGATGGGTCTCTCCTCCAACAACCTTCATTTGGATGGTATTTTTAAGGTATATGCTAGTGGATTTTCATGGTTTAGGCCACTGTTAGTGCAAAATGAGGATTGTCCACTGTTTGTGGCATAATTGTAGGGTTTGGTAGGGTTTAGACCAAAGAACATAGAGAAATATTCCCAACTCCACTAATCAAGCCTCCAAACTAGCTTATAACTTCTTCCACACCAAATGAAGCCTTCCCCTATTACTGCCCTGCAATCATTAGACCAAATGTTGGCAAACAACTGGAACAACATGTATATGACTGTCATAACCCTGTCACTATTAGTTCACTATTAAATCTACACTTTTAAAACATTAATACTTCACTCCAAACACTTCATAGTATGGAAAAACATCAAGACACTCATAAAATTCCCTGTAGCACTGACTTTGAAAAGTTTTGAAAACTTGAAAGGAAATTGAAGGACTTGCTGCACACAATATCAATAGTTTCACAAAACAGTGAACTCACTATTTTGCTTACAAACTGAGTCTATCTAATAGAAACAAGCTGCTCTCACCAACCTAGGTGATTCTCAATACCCTTGGCCATATGTCTAGACCTCTGCCTCATACATTTGTTCACTCCAAATTTCTTTTGGCTGCAAATCTTGAGTTTTTGATCATGCTACTAGCCTAGTAATCAATACTTGCCTAGTATTCACTCAAATCCTTCTTCCAAACACCATTTTGGCACAAAAAGAAGCATATGTACACTATATACATGCATACCAACTTGACTAAATCCATTTTGTGGGATCCCAGACCTGGATTAGTCAAGTTGTTGCATTTTGTAACTTCAAACCCTTGACAGGACAGTGAGCACACAAAAGTAAAATAATTTTGTACAAACAAATTGCCAAAGTAAACCAGTACAAAAATCACTTGGAGAGAATTGTACAACTACTATGCACACTTTCCAAAGGTACAGTACATCCTAGCAAAGCTACAGTACAGACTGTTACTCCAAAGAAGCAAAAAATAGTGATAAAAGCCAAAATTTCATGATTTTTATTAGGAATCTTGGTCATACAATCACCAAACATTCTCCAGGAAAATGGATCTCCTTTTATATAATTTCTAATTAGTTACCAAGCCCTATATAGACATGAGGCTTCCACAACAACATTTTTGTATAAAACCCCAAAAATGACAACTTTGACAACTTTTCAAGCCCAAATGACAACATTTCTTGCTCCAAAAGACATTTTTGACATTATAACCTTATAAACTTGTCTAAACACCTTAGAAATTCTTAAAAACACTTATCAAACATGTTTCAATGCTTTGGAAAGCATTAGAAGACCTTTTTGGCAATTTTGCACATTTTTGCCAAAAATTGTCAACTCAAAGCCTGAAAGGCAAAACTTGACCTCTTGAGCCCAAAATGAGATCAAAACCACTAAAAAAGACACACCAAAAGCTAAAACAACATTATAAACTTTACACAAGACATTAAAAACAAGAAAGCATTAAATACTCAAAAAGGAGAGTTTTGCTCAACTAGGTGCTCCTGCACCAGTAAAAGAGTTGTTATATGAGGTATAACAATTCTCCTATACTATCTAGGATATAAAAAGTCATATATGTGTGCATATGTGTTTGTGATTCATATTATCTATGTGAAGAGGATGAAATTTTATTATTCTTTGGATACTATAACTAACATCTTTGAATTATTCACATCAACATTGTTAGTATCAGAAACATTATCATCCATATCATCATCTAGATTAATCATAATAAGATATTTAATATGAAAATGACCATTATCATGCTTAGACAATTTAAATTTCTTAATATTTTCTTCTTTCTTTGGACTAGTTATGATTTGGTCAAATAGGATCATAGTATTAGTAGGTGTCTTAAGGAAGAAAATGGTTGGGGAAGCAAGTTCACAAGTCTTAGCATGATGTATTTAGCATTGAACATGAGCAGTACAGTTTTATTTGGTTCAATTTGGAATTTGAAAATCTTTGGGATTAACCAACATCAACTGCTTTTCTTCTTTTTATATGAGGAATAGAAGGAACCTCACTAGGTTGAGAAATAGAGGATGTTAAACGTTTGTATAAAATAGGAGGTGGAACTTAAACATAAATAGGACAAATGAAAGGTTTAGGAAGGAGTTTGGGTCTAGGATGAGGAGGTGGGACATTCTTAGGCTTTCTTAGTTTGGAAATCATTTCATGTTTGTATTTTTGGTAAGATAGGAATAAAATGTCTTGACCAGGTTGCAATGGTTTAAGTGTTTGAGGCCGAAAGAATTTGAGGTAAAAGTTTCCATAGCTCATTATAAGATTATAGACACTATGTTTGATTGTGATAATTTCTCCATTATGACAGAACTTCAAATACTCATGGATAGGAGAAGCAATTTCTTTCATGGATATAAGCAAAGGACACCCTCATCTTACTTGGAATTGGTTAGAGGTTGGGATAATGGAAAAGGTAACATCTAAGCACTTTTTAGCAACTTCAATAGGAAGGTTAATGGAACCATAGGTAGGAGAACTAAAACCATTACAAATATTGGGTCCGCATTATCTTGAACCTGAATGCGTAGAAGGCCTTATTTTGGACAGTTATTAATTTTTAAATTAGAGGGTTGTGATTGGATATAAATCTAACCGAGGATGACAACTAACATAAATTTACAAGATACTAGAAGGATGAAGAGAGGAGCTTATCTAGTCTCACTTGAATATTGTTGACAGTAGTGTGGTTGTTAGACCATGAAAATTGAGCTCCAACTAGATCAAAATCAATTAAATTTCTCATAGAAATGAAACCTCTGAGATCAACCATACTATTAGTAAACTCAATGCTACCACTAGACTTATTTAAAGGGTTTAAAGGGGAATTAAAATCACTCGGTATGAGCTATTTGGAACTCGCAAAGGATCTTATTAAGATAAGAAGACCATCCCAAAAGATGCATCATAGATCTACATTGTTTGAGGAATGTACATATTTGACAATAACCAATTTATGTGGTCCACACAATTCTAAAAGATAAATTGAGGGTAGATGGAGAAGGGAACTCAATCCAATACACAATTTTGGATTTGAAGGTGGAGGAAGATAGGATATATGTAAAACCAAAAGTAAAGAAGAGCTTGGGGATTGGTGAACTAAGGAGGAGGAGGCAAGAGAAACAACCATAGAGATGAGGGGAGGGTTAGAGGTTGAGGGGGGAGAAGTAGGATCCAGGGCTGAGAAAAATGGGTCTATCAAAGAAGGGAGAGGGAGAAGGGGAACAATAGGAAGAGGGTGGGGGAAGAGTGGAGAGGGGTTGATCCATAGGGGCAACCAAGACAAATATAAAGAAGAGGAAGGGAAAATCTACAAAATAGGGGTAGATGGACAAGTATGAATCAACTCTAAGGAAGATTTAATCTCCATAAAGGAGGGGATTCAAAAAGAAGTGGGCTTTCCATTCCCAAGGGAAGAGGGAGGTTTTAGTTTCTAGAAATTATAAGGGAAAGAAGTTGAGGATGTACTAGGGAGGAACACAACTTGAAAGCCCAAACAAAGTTTTCAAATTCAATAGTTTGAGTCCACACCCCTAGTTTAGATTCCAAATTAATAGAAATGGGTCGAATTTAATAAGGCTCCACAATAACACATAAGAAGATGTAAATGAATCTAGTATTGGCCGCTATGACATTACCCAAGGTGAAGAACTGATCAAAAGATTCACTATACTTGAAATAATTTTGTCATCCCAAAATTCAAGAGGGACATCTAGTAAATAGACAAATATTTGAGTAGCTTTAGAAAACCATAAGCAAGATTATAGTCCAACCTCCATTTACAAAGGACTAAACTGTATTTTCTAAAAGACTAAGGTCCGATAGTTAATATTTTGAGGCAATCTTTAGAGAGGGAAAAATAAAAACTCAACAAAAATTTCGGAAAGGCTGAGATAGTCACATTGTATTTAAGTGTCAAGCGAGCTGCAACTCATCGTCAACCAATGAATATCCAATTTTAAGTTGTTTTAAATATTTTCTAGGGAATGATTTAATGTCTCGTCCTCAATTTTGATGGCCACTCATTCTTCAGCATTGACAATTTGAATACCTCCTTGGGAAAAGTCCATTCTAGAGGCAAAAATGCGTTTCCAAGGATTAGAAGATTCCAGGGAGGCAATGCTTTGTTTTGAAATAGAAGAGAGACCACTAACCGAAATTGTAAGGGTCCCTTCAGTTGACACAAAGCCTTTAACAGATGAAACATGGCTTTCTTTTGTTAACTTTTTATATCATGCATTTGTGCTATCAAATGGTTTATCCTTACATTCCTTTGTAGTTGATAATAGTAAATCTAAATCCTAACAATCATTATAGTCCTTACTAGGTGGGAGTTCCACATCAAGAGATTCCCGCTGAAAGCTCATTTCCCAAATATTTTCTTAATGACTTCAAATTATCTATAATTACATGTTCTTAATTATTGATCTAGTTTATGTTGTAAGGCACCTAAAGGAATGGGATAATCCTAACTAACAAAATGCATTCTATTTAAATATCACTTAATTTTGTATCCATACAATTAGTAAATTTTTTACATCTTATTCTCGCCAAGAAACTCAAAAATAATTATATTTTTTTATTGATCAAAACTTTCTTTTTACCAAATAAACTAGACTAATATTATATAAGTAGTATGTATAAAAATAAAAGTTACTTCACATATGCAATAAATTAAAAAAAACAAGAGCTATGATGCAGCTAGAGTCCCCGCGTTTTGCCAAAATTTGACATTTTCTCTATGTTTGTGTTGAAAAATGTCTAAGATACACCGAAGAGGTATCTATTAGTTGCATAATATTGTGTTTTAAATGAGGTCAATTGGTAGGCCATTTAGCAAGTGATGTTGTTTGTGCAACAAAGGTCTTAATGAAGAAATGATATCTTCAAATCAACTAAGAATCCACTTATAAAGATCCAATCAGGAGTGAAATAAAACCTATGAATCAAGAAGATAATTAAGCTAATGATATGTTAATAATAGGGAGAGAGGGAGAGGTGAAGTGGGGAAAAGTGAGAGAGAGAGGGTAAGAAGATAGAGATAAAAAAAGGTATAGATAAAGATGGAAATGGAGGAAAGGGATATGGAGAGAATGAGAGGAGAGAGGAAGAGAGATAAAGAGATGAGATGGAGATAGATAGAAATGAAAGAGATAAATATGTAGAGGTAGAGATCTAGGGAGAGAGAAAGGTAAATATAGAGATAAGAAGTGATATATAGATAGAAATAGAGCAAGGGAGAGATATAAGGGTGGAGAGAGAAGACGAGATCACAAGATTGAGATAAAGGGAGAGTTGGGAGAAGTATGGAGAGATAGAGATAAAGAGACAATACGATATAGATATTGAGGTATGAGAATAGTAAGAGGGACAGAAAGGGACAAAGAAGGAGAGACATAAATGAATAGATAGACACATGTCTAGAGATAGGAGTAGGAGGAAGACAGAGTGAGACAAAAAGGGAGACAAATAGACAAAGATAAAGACAAAAATATTAAAACTGAAATAAACTATATTAAAACTATTGCAATTTAAATTTGAACTTTTACATTAAAAAATTAGTAAAATCATAGGAAAGCCAATAATACTATAGTAAAATAATAGAAAAGCTAATCATCAATATTTTATACAATTTTTTTAAAATATAATAATATTTTAAGAAAATATAATAATAATATGGATTTTAATGCTACTTAAATTAATATGAAATTTAAAATTTGGAAAAAGATAATAAGAAAATAAATTTTAATATCAATGATAGTGAAAACAAAATAAAATTATTTAATATTTTAATTTCAATTGTCTAATTTTTTAATCTAAATTATTTTATATAAAAAAAATATTTATCTTTAAAATTATTTTAGTAATTATCATGTTAAAAAATTGCTTTATAAAAAAAATAAAAAATAAAAAAATACAATATAATGAAAAAAAATATTTTTATTATTTCAAATTTATTTCACATGTGGCAAGTGTTGAAAGTGGGTAGTAATTGTTTAAATTATTTTAAATAATCATTTAAATAAATAATATTAAAGGGTTTCAATTATGGACATTGAGGGTATTTTAAATTATGGCGGGACTCTTTTATGTAAAATCTAAATTTAATTATGTAAAATTTAAATTTAAGCATTGTTCTAGAAAGTGTTTGAGAGATGAATAAAATTTGTGGCCCAGGGTTTAATTCAATAAATATTTCCATTGGCCAGACATTAGATATGCTAGCAGAAGTGCAGCCATTAGTGCATGATGGATGGTAAAAATAATTTACATAAAACATTAGAACTAGTTTTTCCCTACTCATTGATTCATCAACTATTTTAATTTTAAAGAAAAAACTAAAAAAGAAAAAGAAAGAAAAAAATAATATTAATAAATAAATTGTGCTAAACTATAACATAAACTATATAATAAATGATTGACATGATTTTCGAAGAAAAATTAATTAAGAAAGTTTAGTCTTTGCTTATAGATAGGCGGGGCTAACAATAACAAATCTTTCTAATAAATATATATACAAAGAGCAATATAACACAACAATGTAAAAGTGAATGGTACAAATATACAATTAAAAATAAAAACATTACATATTAGATACTCGAAAAAGAAATAATTTGAACATAATACTAAAATTTTGTGGTCGAACATATAATAAAATTCATTTATATATGGTTTCTTTGAATAATGGAACTCAAAGAAAATTCCAAAATTGAAACACCTCATTGCACCAAAATTCACCATAATAAAAATGTCCACCCCCCTGACGAATTTCAAAGTAACGCTCTTCTAATGCTTGAATTTTTGCAGTAGATACTCTAATCATTCGCACTTTTGTCTTTGTCCTAATGAAGTTTTCTTCCTTTGAAATGAAATGTTGAACCTTTGAGCAACCATACACTCTTATCTTTTCTACACTCTTCAAATTCTAGTAACACTGTGGTAACCTCTCCAATGCCTCACACTTCAATATTGTCAATATTTTAAGTGAAGGTAGCACTCCATCTTCCAATTTTGGCCGCTGCTCTATCTTCTTGACCTCCACCACTGAAAATATCTCAAGCTTAGGAAATCCTCCCACCTTGCCAAATTTGATCCAAATTATGGATTCGGATGAGAACACCTGAGTGAGAACTTGTGGTATTGTGGATTTGTTTACATAAACAAGGTAAACACAGAATTGAAGCAAGCCAAAAAGTGATCTATTCAATTCAAAAATTCAACATATATCAGTTCATGAGATTCCAAAGGTCACCAAAACCCCTTGAGAATCGAAACCCAACAGTCACATCTGTTTATTTACATAATAAAATCTAAGACTATGAAAATTTTAAAAAAACTATATGAAATTTTGTCCTAACTTTAACTAAGCATAACTTTCTACTCTGCACTCAAAATTACGAGTCGTTTAACTCGTTGGAAAGGTATCCAAGAACTTAAGGTGGATTCCTAAAAGAATACCTATAGCAACATTCTAAGGGAAAGGCCAAAGTTTCAAGGGCTGAAAATGCCCCTAAGGCCTTCAAAAACTCCAAATACTAACATATAGAAAAACTAGAAAAAATATGAAAATATTATTTTCAATATTTCAAATTTGCTTCTGATCATTACTTCCCCCTTGAAAAGAAATGGGCCCCATTGCATCAACACTTTGAATGAGATGAGGAAAACGTAGCTGAATCTGCTCCCTTGTAAACCACTTTCCTTGTTGAGCAATCTACCTTGCTCGAACCACTTTGTATAGATAGATATGTTGTTGTTTGAGTGTTTTCACCATTATGTCCACAATCTGATCACATTTGAATGGAGAAGTTGCATTTAGATTGAATTATGTAGTGGAAATTGTTTCTACCACATCTGCAACATCTAATAGTGGAGAAAAATATGGCTTCCAGAGTTCCACATTGAAGACTGGATGAAGACCTAGAAATGGGGGTAGATTAAGCTCAAAAGCATTATCAAAAACTTGCTTGATGATTGTGTATGGCCCATAACGTAGAGGACGAAGCTTCCTATTGGACCCTGCAATCATTCCTTTTAGATATGCAACCACACCTTGTCACCAACTTGAAAATTATGAGGAGTATGATGCTCATCATGTCTCTCCTGATATTTCTTATTGGTACTATGCTCCAAGATTTCATGAACTTGTTGTTGCAGATGATGAATTCTATCAATGAACTAGGCTACCTTATCTTCCTCCTTACCAACACATGGAACCAGATCGGGTTGAATAAGTGGTATGGCAACATCCATTGGTGCAAGTGGCCGATAACCAAGACAAACCTCAAATGGGTTGTGACCAGTTGAACTGTGAATTTCCCTATTGTACCTATGCTGAGCATATGGAAGACTTTCATCCCATGTGGGGGGTTGTTTTGAGTGATACATGCGCAAGATGTGAATGATCATCTGATTTAGTACCTCTGTTTGGCCATCTATTTGAGGATGGAAAGTAGTAGGATATGTTAATTTTGTGTCCATCTTTTCCCATAATGTAGACCAGAACTTACTAAGAAACTTGCTATCCCTATCTAAGATAATAGTATTTGGTAGACCAAAATGAACCCAAATGTGCTCAAAGAAAAGCTTTACACTGTCCTCTGCAAAAATTGTTTTTTTACAAGCCACTATTACTGCCATTTTTTAGAACTTATCTACCACAACATACACACAATTGTGGCCTCTTTTGGTGGTAGGAAGACCAGACATAAAGTCTACAGAAACTAAGTGCAAAGATTTTTCAGGAACAAGAAGAGGTGAATACAGTCCAAGTTTACGATTGGCAGGCTTAGCAATAGCACATGTGGTACAAGCTTGAATATATGAAATGACATCATTTCTCAACTTTGGCCAATAAAAATACCTCTGAAGTATAGAAGTAGTCTTACCTATGCCAAAATGACTAGCAACCTTACTATAGTGAGCTTCCCATGTTAGCTTTTTGCATTCTGCATTGGGCACACATATTTGGCCAAGGTGACAAAGCATTCTATCCAGCAAATAGAAGCCATTCACTTGATGTCCTTTCGCCAATTGATTATAAATATCTGCAAATTCAACATCATTTCCCAGGATTCAGTTTGATGACCACAAGAGTCCAATACCATATGTATAGCTGCAATCAGAGGCCTGCTCAAACAGTTTGCTACTTTGTTAGCGCTTCCCTTCTTGTGCCGAATATTGAGATGAAATTTTTGAAAATAGGCTGACCATAGTTGATGTTGATCATTCTGCAACTTCCCTTGTGTTTGCAAAAATTGAAGAGGTTTGTGGTCTGTGTGGATGACAGTCTCCTTACCCAAAATATAATGTTTCCATTGTTTACAGGCTTGAACAATAGCATACAGTTCCTTGTCATAAGTAGCATACTCATGCACTGTATCAAAAAAAGTAGCATATTCTTGTTTGTAATATAAATACTTTATATTCTTATACTTTATAAAATTTAAATTTAGATTAATAAATATCATTTTGTTTTTTATTAAATAAGCAGGGTTAAGGCTAGCGCCCTTGTTAACCCTGTTTTTTAAATCAAAAACAAAATTATATTTCTTAATCTAAATTTAATTTTTATAAATTATAAGAATATAAATTATTGAGTTTAAAAACATAAATAATGTTAATTCAATGATTCTAATAAAAAAAAACATTAATTCAATGATAAATTTAATATTAACAAATTATTTTTTATTATAAAATTGAATATAAATATAGTTAAATTCTTAAATAAATTAAATTTGAAAAATTAAAAATATAATTCAAGTAAAATATTAAAACGGAAATAAACTATAGTAAAACTATTGCAATTTAAATTTGAACTCTTATATTAAAAAATTATTAAAATCATAGAAAAGTCAATAATACTATAGTAAAATCATAGAAAAGCTAATAATAAATATTTAATACAATTTTTTAAAAATATAATAATATTTTAAGAAAATATAATAATAATATGGATTTTAATGCCACTTAAATTAATATGAAATTTAAAATTTGGAAAAAGATAATAAGAAAATAAATTTTAATATCAATGATAGTGAAAACAAAATAAAATTATTTAATATTTTAATTTCAATTGTCTAATTTTTTAATCTAAATGATTTTATTCAAAAAAATATTTATGTTTAAAATTATTTTAATAATTATCATGTTAAAAAATTGCTTTATAAAAAAATAAAAAATAAAAAATACAATATAATGAAAAAAAATATTTTTATTATTTCAAATTTATTTCACATGTGGCAAGTGTTGAAAGTTGGTAGTAATTGTTTAAATTATTTTAAATAATCATTTAAATAAATAATATTAAAGGGGTTCAAGTATGGACATTGAGGGTATTTTAAATTATGGTGGGACTCTTTTATGTAAAATCTAAATTTAAGCATTGTTCTAGAAAGTGTTTGAGAGATGAATAAAATTTGTGGCCCAAGGTTTAATTGAATAAATATTTCCATTGGCCAGACATTAGATATGCTAGCAGAAGTGCAGCCATCAGTGCATGATGTATGGTAAAAATAATTTACATAAAACATTAGAACTAGTTTTTCCCTGCTCATTGATTCATCAACTATTTTAATTTTAAAGAAAAAACTAAAAAAGGAAAAAAAAAGAAAAAAATTAATATTAATAAATAAATTGTGCTAAACTATATAATAAATGATTGACACGATTTTCAAAGAAAAATTAATTAAGAAAGTTTAGTCTCCGCTTATAGATAGGCGGGACTAACAATAACAAATCTTTCTAATAAATATATATACAAAGAGGAATATAACACAACAATGTAAAAGTGAATGGTACAAATATACAATTAAAAATAAGAACATTACATATTAGATTCTCGAAAAAGAAATAATTTGAACATAATACTAAAATTTTGTGGTCAAACATATAATAAAATTCATTTATATACAGTTTCTTTGAATAATGGAACTCAAAGCAAATTCCAAAATTGAAACACCTCATTGCACCAAAATTCACCATAATAAAAATGTCCACCCCCCTGATGAATTTCAAAGTAACGCTCTTCTAATGCTTGAATTTCTGCAGTAGATACTCTAATCATTCGCACTTTCGTCTTTGTCCTAATGAAGTTTTCTTCCTCTGAAATGACATGTTGAACCTTTGAGCAACCATACACTCTTATCTTTTCTACACTCTTCAAATTCCAGTAACACTGTGGTAACCTCTCCAATGCCTCACACTTCAATATTGTCAATATTTTAAGTGAAGGCAACACTCCATCTTCCAATTTTGGCAGATGCTCTATCTTCTCGACCTCCACCACTGAAAATATCTCAAGCTTAGGAAATCCTCCCACCTTGCCAAATTTGATCCAAATTATTGATTCGGATGAGAACACCTGAGTGGGAACCTGTGGTATTGTGGATTTGTTTACATAAACAAGGAAAACACAGAATTGAAGCAAGCCAAAAAGTGATCTATTCAATTCAAAAATTCAACATATATCAGTTCATGAGATTCCAAGGGTCACCAAAACCCCTTGAGAATCGAAACCCAACAGTCACATCTATTTATTTACATAATAAAATCTAAAACTACGAAAATTTTAAAAAAACTATATGAAATTTTGTCCTAACTTTAACTACGCATAACTTTCTACTCTGGACTCAAAATTACGAGTTGTTTAACTCATTGGAAAGGTATCCAAGAGATTAAGGTGGAGTGCTAAAAGAATACCTGTAGCAATGTTCTAAGGGAAAGGCCAAAGTTTCAAGGGCTGAAAATGCCCCGAAGGCCTTCAAAAACTCCAAATACTAACATATAGAAAAACTAGAAAAAATATGAAAATATTATTTTCAATATTTCAAATTTGCTTCTGATCATTACTTCCCCCTTGAAAAGCAATGGGCCCCATTGCGTCAACACTTTGAATGAGATGAGGAAAACGTAGCTGAATCTTCTCCCTGGTAAACCACTTTCCTTGTTGAGCAATCTACCCTACTCGAACCACTTTGTACAGATAGATATGTTGTTGTTTGAGTGTTTTCACCATTGTGTCCACAATCTGATCACATTTGAATGGAGAAGTTGCATCTGGATTGAATTCTATAGTGGAAATTATTTCTACCACATCTGCAACATCTAATAGTGGAGGAAAATATGGCTTCCAGAGTTTCACATTGAAGACTGGATGAAGACCTAGAAATGGGGGTAGATTAAGCTCAAAAGAATTATCACCAACTTGCTTGATGATTGTGTATGGCCCATAATGCAGAGGACAAAGCTTCCTATTGGGACCCTGCAATCATTCCTTCTGGATATGCAACCACACCTTGTCACCGACTTGAAAATTATGAGGAGTACGATCCTCATCATGTCTCTCCTGATATTTCTTATTGGTACTATGCTCCAAGATTTCATGAACTTGTTGTTGCAAATGATGAATTCTATCAATGAACTGGGCTACCTTATCTTCCTCCTTGCCAACACATGGAACCAGATCGGGTTGAATAAGTGGTATGGCAACATCCATTGGTGCAAGTGGCTGATAACCAAAACAAACCTCAAATGGGTTGTGACCAGTCGAACTGTGAATTTCCCTGTTGTACCTATGCTGAACATATGGAAGACTTTCATCCCATGTGCGGGGATGTTTTGAGTGATACATGCGCAAGATGTGAATGATCATCCAATTTAGTACCTCTGTTTGGCCATCTGTTCGAGGATGGAAAGCAGTAGGATTTGTTAATTTTGTGTCCATCTTTTCCCATAATGTAGACTAGAACTTACTAAGAAACCTGCTATCCCTATCTGAGATAATAGTATTTGGCAGACCAAAATGAACCCAAATGTGCTCAAAGAAAAGCTTTGCACTATCCTCTGCAGAAATTGTTTTTTTACAAGCCACTATTACTGCCATTTTTTAGAACCTACCTACCACAACATACACACAATTGTGGCCTCTTTTGGTGGTAGGAATAACAAACATAAAGTCTATAGAAACTAAATGCAAAGGTTTTTTAGGAACAAGAAGAGGTGAATACAGTCCAGGTTTACGATTGGTAGGCTTAGCAATAGCACATGTGGTACAAGCTTGAATATATGAAATGACATCATTTCTCAACTTTGGCCAACAAAAATACCTCTGAAGTATAGCAGTAGTCTTACCTATGCCAAAATGACTAGCAACCTTACTATAGTGAGCTTCCCATGTTAGCTTTTTGCGTTCTGCATTGGGCACACATATTTGGCCAAGGTGACAAAGCATTCCATCCAGCAAATAGAAGCCATTCACTTGATGTCCTTTCACCAATTGATTATAAATATCTACAAATTCAACATCATTCTCATACAAGCAAGCCTAGGATTCAGTTTGATGACCACATGAGTCCAATACCATACTTATAGCTGCAATCAGAGGCCTGCTCAAATAGTTTGCTACTTTGTTAGCACTTCCCTTCTTGTGCTGAATATTGAGATGAAATTGTTGAAGATAGGCTAACCATAGTTGATGTCAATCATTTTGCAACTTCCCTTGTGTTTGCAAAAATTGAAGAGGTTTGTGGTTTGTGTGGATGACAGTCTCCTTACCCAAAATATAACGTTTCCACTGTTTACAGGCTTGAACAATAGCATACAGTTCCTTGTCGTAAGTAGCATACTGATGCACTATATCAAAAAAAGCCTGACTATAATATGCAACTGGGTGACCATGCTGCATGAGGACTGCTCCTAGGGCATATTCTGATGCATCGATTTGTATTTCAAATGACTGTTGTAGGTCAAGAAGAGATAAAACTAGTGTAGAACATAACCTTGTATTTCAAATGACTGTTGTAGGTCAAGAAGAGATAAGAAGACATCACTAGCCATTCAAACAATCCCTCTTTAGATTTGAAAGTTGTCTTCCACACATCCGCTGAGTCAATTGGTACTTGATGGTATCCCGATTTCAAATCAATTTTTGTGAAGAATCAGGCCCCTCTAAGCTGTTCCAAGAGTTCATCTATCCGAGGAAGTGGATACCTATTTTTGACTGAATTTTTGTTCAAGGCCCTATAGTCAATACAAAGTCTCCAAGTTCCATCCTTTTTCTTTGCCAAAACAATGGGACTACCATAGGGTGATGCACTTGGACGAATATGCCCCTTCTCAATCAATTCCTCTATGTGCCTCTTAATTTCATTATTTTCTAATACTATAGTAGACTGGTTCATTAGGCAATGGAGTTCTTGTTATCAAATCAATAATGGGTCTCACTTGGCAGTGTGTAGGTACCGTAGTTGCTAACTTAAATAAATTTTCATATTTTATCAAAATTTGATCCATTGATCTTTTCTGTAGGGTTGTGGTGTTTTTGATGGCATGGGAATTATATACTAACTTTCTCTCTTCTTCAGAACGAATCATCAATAATATGAATGTTCCTATTTTGGCAACCAACCTCTTACATTGCTTAGCACTAATCAAAGAGGTAGTGTATGCAAGGCTTACCTCTAGCATTCAGTATTTCTGCTCACCTAATTTGATTGTCACACTACGAGCTTTGGACTCATAAACACCATGGCACTGGTATATATATGGTTGTCCCAACAGAATATCACAAATATCTAAAGGAGCCACATCACAGAATACCTCATCTTTGAAAGGCTTTATAGAGTATGAAAGGTGACACTGCTGGTGCACTTGGCTATCTCTCCCTTGACTTACCCCTCCCATTGAATAGGGTTGCGGGTGTGATGTTGTTTTCAAATTCAATCTCCACATAGTCTCTGCTGAGATTAGGTTCTTTTGACTTCCACTATCAACAATAAAGTGTAGGGCTTTTCCTCTGACTCACATTTGTGAGTGGAAAAATCTCTCCTCATCCTCCCGAGGCAATATCTTTGTAGTAGCTACTGTTGCATATGGATCAGCCGCAATGACCTATTCATGACTTTCTTCTGTGCAAGAGTTTGTCACCTTAGGTTCTGCCTTGTCCTCATGCCTCTCCATCATTAAAATTTTTATGGTTCTGCAATCTTTTGTGTTTTGAGAGGGACTCTTATAGAATTCACACCACATACCATTTTCTTGTGTCTTCTTCATACCCCATGCCATTTTCATTGGTGAATTGGGAGAATATTCCTTGGAGGTTTGTTCCCATGTAGTTTTGCCACCTTCACCCTTCCATCTGTTGTTTGCGAAGTTATCCCTCCTTCCTTTATGTTTGATTTTCTCCTCAATTTTTTAGCAAATTTATATGCACTAGGTAGAGTCTCTATGTTCAGAAATTCCATTTTGGTTTGGATATACCTATGAAGTCCACTCTGATATTTCAAAACTCGGTGCTTCTCACAATCTTTGATGCCAAGCTTTGCTGCTAAAGCATGAAACATATTAGTATATTCATGAATAGTTTGGTCCTTTTTCTGTCGAAGCAATTGCTACTACATATATTTATGTTCATATGTATCCATAGGAAAGTATTCTTCCTTTATGTGCTGCATGAATTCTCCCCATGTGGGTTTTTGATCAAAGATAAAAGTACTGCCATTTTCTGCTGCCTTGGATACTAACTTCGCTTCCCATGAATCTTTCACATGATTTTCAGTTTTGAGAAGAGCGAAAGTTATTTTCTCTTCATCTGAGAACTGGTTGACAGAGAAATACCTTTCCAGTTTTGAAACCCAATCATCAACAACATCCACATCAATTTTTCCCTGAAATGTGGGTATATCAAAATTCACTTGCACCTTGAATGGTGTATACCCTGTGAATGGTGGGTTTGCTTGTGACCCACGACTTTCCAGCATTTGCTTGAACTGCTCCATCATTTCTTCACGTTGTTGTGTTAATGCATCTGTAACCAACGGTTTAATGTCATCGTTGGTTAGCAACTTAGCCATCTGCGATCGTGTGCGTCTCAAGGGAAGGTAGTCTGAAGGGTTCCTTGTTTCCAACCCCAATCTTTGATATGCTGATCGCGTGTGATATGATATACAAGAGCGAACTTTCTCTGATACCATTGATTCGAATTATGGATTCGGATGAAAACACTTGAGTGAGAACCTGTGGTATTGTGGATTTGTTTACATAAACAAGGTAAACACAAAATTGAAGTCATCCAAAAACTGATCTATTCAATTCAAAAATTCAACATGTATCAGTTCATGAGATTCCAAGGGTCACCAAAACCCCTTGAGAATCGAAACCCAACAGTCATATCTGTTTATTTACATAATAAAATCTAAAACTATGAAAATTTCAAAAAAAACTATATGAATTTTTTTCCTAACTTTAACTAGGCATAACTTTCTATTCCGGACTCGAAATTACGAGTCGTTTAACTCGTTGGAAAGGT
Organism: Cryptomeria japonica; assembly: GCF_030272615.1. Classification (NCBI taxonomy): domain Eukaryota; kingdom Viridiplantae; phylum Streptophyta; class Pinopsida; order Cupressales; family Cupressaceae; genus Cryptomeria; species Cryptomeria japonica. The sequence goes on along the minus strand of NC_081409.1, from coordinate 864,485,300 downwards.
CTTCAAGAGCTTAAGGCGAAGTCATAAAAGAACTGCCTATGGCAATGTTCTAAAAGACATGCCAAAGTTTCAAAGGCTGAAAATGCTTCGAAAGCCTTCAAAAACGCCAAATACTAACATATAGAAAAACTAGAAAAAATCTGAAAATATTATTTTCAATATTTCAAATTTGCTTCTGATCAAAATTCCTCTTGTAACTTCTCCTTGTTGGCGCACTTAACTATCTCTAGTTGCATCAGAGTCGGTAGTTTCTGCAAGGCAAGTAAATGTTTTAGCATGCTACACGGGATCAACTTAATATGTAGCGTAGATGTTGAAATTCACAAAATGAAACTTCTATCTGGAGTAACTGAGGACATTGTAGATAGAGTTCTTTCAATTTGGACATGGCAGTCATGTCATGGGGTAGAATTTTCATCTGTGAGATGAAAATGTAGATACTCCATCTGTTTCATGGTTCCTAGCATTCCTTCTGGAATTATTTTACCATTATATTGAAACCCTAACCTTTTGAGTTGGTTCAAGGTGCCAAAATGACTAATTGAAAGTCGATTTCCTCTGCATTTATTCAATCGTATATTTGGAGAATTACTTGTGTTAAGGTACTCCAAAAACGTGAGGTGTGCGCTTCCATAAGGCACGCACTGCAGATGTTCACAAAAACCAATGTCTAAAGCTTTTAGGGAAGTCAACTTAGAAATGCCGACTGGCAGTTGTGAAATATCATATCCTTCAAGATCTAATATTTGAAGTCCTTTTAGAGAAGCGACAGTGTTGGGCAGTCTCTTGATTGGCACATAGCATAACCTGAGACAAACTAAATGCTTCAAATATCCCATGTTTTTTTGTAACAACTGAAGGGCAGTAGGTGACAAATCCAGGACTCTGAGAGAGGTCATACTTCCAATCACCTCTTCTGAAATTTCTGCCGAAAAAGTATTGCTAGCCAGTAAAAAGGAACGGATATACGAAGCTCTAAATTTCTTTGGAACACTACTTAAACTGTTGTCTATTAATGAAATCCTGACGTATCCTGAAGAAACGTCCGCTGGAAACTGTCGTAAACCTCTGCCTGCCTGAAAGAAGCATTTTTCTTCATTTGCAGCAATTTGATGTGCTAAATCACGCAAAACATTATGTACCCTGAAACAGACCACACTTCCCTCGTAATTCTTCTTCACTGGTTCAATAAGGCATCGGTCGGCTAACAAATTAATACATACATCTCTCCAATTTGGAAAGGATTAGGACCGGTTACCAATCCTTCTCCAGTCCAGTAGGCAATTGCATATGTAGGAGATATGATATTGTTTTCTGGGTAAGCAGCGAGGCAGAGAAAGCATAGCAACAAAGAAATGCAACAGCCAGCCACGTCAGCCAAAGTATCGTAGCTTAGTCTCAAATTGCCGTAGAGCGAGTTTGTTGCATCACTCTGCAATCTGTCGACTGCCAATTCCCATTTATTTGACTGAGTGATGTCCGCCATAGCCTGCCCGACTACTTTAAGGGCCAAGGGAAGATCCCCGCACTCGTTGTATACACACCAAGCTATTTCTTGGTCGATGCTCATAGGAAAAACTCCCTCGCTGTGTAAAAAAGCATGGGACAAAAATAATCTCCAGCTGTGATCCTCACTCCAGTCTTGCATTTGGATGACTGCTAAAGTTGGAGCACCCAACTGCGAGAGCACACTAATAGTTCTGGAAGAGGCAATGATGATGTTGGAATTGTGGTGTGGAGAGTGAGGCGCACACAGCTCCTCTATTAACGAGGTTGCAGTTGTTTCCCAAACATCATCTAGAACCAAGGCAAACTTGTGTTTCTTCATACATTCATTCAACCAAGTTTTGACATGTTCTTCCTCTCTACTGTCCAATCTTTCCCTTACTTTAAAAGCTATTTGTTCACAAGATCATTTCTGAGAGCACTAAACGATGGAGTTTGTGAAACAGTAAGCCAAAGCATCAAGTCATTGCAAAAGAGACTCTGTAACTGGTCACTGTTGAAGACTTGTTTGAGTAGTAGATTCCTACCGGCCCCGCCCTTCCCAACTAGACCGAAACGAGACACACTTTTGTGCTGCTGTGAGTCAATCAGCTCCACAAGTCTGTTTAATGCAGAATCTTGTCCAACAACAAGTGCCTCCTCAATATACTTCTTGTTAGGAGCAGCTGAAGAAGGGGATGGAAAGAGATCATCTGAGGCGCTGGCAAGTGCTGAAGTACGCAGATTAAGAAAATCCACCTTCTCTCTAATCTGCTCAAGCACTTGCTGATTAGCCACATGCTGCTGCAGTTGGTGCAAAAAATGCAACGAAAGGCGTGGAAGCTACATCCTTTTCAACATTCTCAATGAGTCGCCTGATCTTTCTTGTTCTATAACGAGAAAAGAGATGAGAGTATAAGCATACAGTGCAATGCTGGGCCAAATCAGATGCTTCCTCCAGAAGAGCATTCAATTCGATCAACCAGCTGTTGACCGTGGAGGGCAAAGTGTAGTGAGGAGATGTACTTAATCTGCCAGAGTTTAAAGCTTTTCTATATCGTTGCGTTTCCATGTTCATTGATTGAATTTTGAGAAGCAGGACTTTGAGGGCATCCAACTCTTTCCAGCATCTGATGGCAACGTTAATAACCTGACTTGCAGCCAAATGAATGGCGAAACCAAGCATTCCAGGGATGAATCCAGGATCACCCATTTTTGGGTCACCTCAGAAAGAAGATTGTAATTCTAATGAAAGTCTCTTAGTCAGGGAAAGCAAAGGAAAATCAACCATCAATCAGCTAAAGTTCTTGGCGGAGAAGCAAATTAATCTGCTAGCTCCTCAGAAATGCTATTACCATATAGATTCACAGACACCTCGTTAGAAAAGAATCTTATTTAACATATGAAATAGTAGAAAGATCTAACAACTCAATTTAACCAGGCGTATCATCGGTCAACGTTTGGACATGGTGAAGTTGGAGGCGCAATAAACTCTTTGACAAGAGAATTTGATTTCACACAGCGTTTCCAATAATTGTGGTTCCCAGTTTTTATTCGGCATTGTCAATCATTTTAAAAGTTTTGATTCTTTGGTTAAAGTCGAAACTAAGTTCTTAAGTTCTTTACGAGTCTGACTCTCTTTATATATTGACTATTACGTTTTTGAATTTTTTTCCACTAAAATGACTCATCCGGCTTTGTCTACTTGGCGAGACAACATCAGAAAGCCATGGTTGAGGAAATGTATTGCAGAAAAGATTCCACCCCCATTTCAACATCTATGCCAGTGATTAAGAACTTTCCTAGGCAGTAATTTTCTCCGTTTCCACCGAATGAGGCGAAGTGCTTAAATAAAAAAGGTCCGAAGGAAGACAAAATAATAGTTCATTCAAACTATTAAAGTTAGTAGAAAAATATACGCAATCGCCCACCGCCCATTGCATGTTCACACACACATTGGACTTGACTCGTGATCAATGTTCACATCGCAGTTTATTCTTAGCATAAGATGAGCCATTTAAGGAATCTGGATTGTAATAAGTCATAATCATTGTTCACATTTCACAAGGAAACTTCCTCCTTGTTAGTTCACTTTTGAGAGATGAATCCATTCAAAAAGCGTTCCTCACACGCTACTAAGCCAAGAATCCATTCAAAAATATCTTCACCATTCATCATGATGGCCAAATTTATTGTAAAATCATGGGCGATGGACACTATCGTAGACCAAAATTTTCATACAAATACGTATTCAAGTGTGTTGAGCCATATCAAATCAAATTATCTGAAGAAAATATGGCAGTTTTCATATTCATTTTTAAAGTTAATAGCGACTTGTGGGATATCGGCAATAATGGCATCTATTGCTCAGCAAAAGGGAAAGCGAGGAATCTTTCCTTGTAAGTTGCCAAAAGATGACCTGTGCCCCTAGTTTTTATATTCCCATTGAAGACTCTTTGTATGGTCTTCCATTTTAGTCATCTCTGAGTTTATATATATATGTATATACGGATTCATATACTTTTAAAGAGCAAGTCAACATAAAGTTTAGGGTTAAAGCCATGTAGAAGCTTAGAATTGGAGTCTTCAATTTGAGGATCAAGTTCACAAAGGCAAGTATTGCACAATTCATATTCAATCTATTTGATCTCTACCAATTAAAATCTAATTATAGAATTTTTTTTAAGTAGATGAAGGTGTACTTTATGATAAAATATTTTTAAAAAATCTAAATATTTATATTTTTATTATTTGTCAGTTTCAAAATTTTTTACTATTTTTTTATATTTAATTATTTATTAGGTTAAATTTAATTTTTATTTGATTTTTAAATATTTTTTTAGCAAGTTTTGTCATAGGGGTAGTATGCTTATACTAATACTAAGAAAATATTATATCATAGAAACTGAGAGGGAACTCTCAGTGATACAGATATGCCAACCTTTCCCCATTTCAATCAGCCTCTCCACCATCTCCTCAGGGATAATCTCCTAGTTCTCACTCATGAAAGCAACAAATTTGTCCAAATTTTTCTCCTTCCTCACTCCTTCCTTGAACAGATTTCAGGCTTTCCTCATTTTCGTATTCTTCCCTCCTGCAACTAGATCAAAAAAACCCAACATAGTGCTTGAACCATGGGTGCCCTTCTAATCATTCATAGCAATTTTGACTCCATCCACATTCTCCTACCATACCATCCTACGCACAATACCGAACTCTAAAACAGGGTACCTCAGAATCTGCACTATGAAATCAAGCAATGCTTGGTAAACATCTCCATCGTGTACATGCCCTCCTGTCCAATACTTGCTCCCCAAAATTTGAATCACAGTCTCTTTCTCTTTTTCCTCTGCTTTATTAAAGAGTCTATTCACTTGTTCCTCCGGGGATTCTGACAGCACCCTTTGAGAGACACATGCACACATGACACCAAAACTATTCACCATCTACTTCTTTGTCAATTTCTCTATGACCTTCTCCTACGAATCCCTCCTAAATTTATAATCAAGCTTGGCCAATCTCGTGATTGCATTACAACCCTTCCTCCTTAGCTTGAAACACAATTCACATGCATCCATCTTATCTAATATTCCCACAAATCCTGTTGTTTATACCAGAAAGATCCTCTTGGCAATTGTAATTTCCTGCAGTGTTGCTTTCACTCCCTTCTTTGTTCAACCAAGACTATGATGGGCTAGGAGAGTCGTTGATATAGTGTAAGATCACCCTATGTCTACATGAGGCAAATCCGATCCTTGACCCGAATCCAATTCAATGATGGATCTCAACTCCTCCTGCAAAGATACCTCTTCCAAAACTATATCTTCTGTATGAAGCTTGATTCCCTCGTTGGCAAGCCAATCTACCACCATATTCCCTTCTTGGTATGTGTGGGCAATAGAAAAGTCTGAAAGGTTTTTAAGTTTATCCAGCACAACCATCAATCTCTACTTCAACCTCCAGTTCGAAACCCCCACTTTCTGTACAACATTAATCACCAATTGGGAGTCCCCTTCTATAGTGATATGCGAAATGTCCTTCCTGATACACAACTTTAAACCTCTCTCCAGAGCCTTCAATTTCGCTTCATTGTTTGTGGCCACCCCATGTAGCCCATGGTAGCCGACACCATTTTTCCATCATGATCCCTTATTATGGCCCCAAAACCAACATCTCTAGGATTACCCTTACTGGCACCATCAAAGTTAAATTTGTAACAATTCCTTTCTGGCACCTTCCATTTGATGCTTTGCCTTTTATCTCTTCTGACTATAGCTCCAACCATCTCTGCTTTTAGTATCTCCCATTTCTCCTCCATCTTCTTATCCCACCAAGTATAAGCCTTCACTTTCTTACTAGCCAACTTCCCATTGACCACCTTCGCTATGGAAACCTTAATTCTGCTAATGACCATTTCAAGAGAAAGACATTCATCCCTAAACACCCTCAGGTTTGTCTCTTTCCATATCTTTCAAGCAATAATAGATGGCCCTACAATCCAAATGTCTCCCCATTTTTATTGCCATTTCTCTGAAGGCAAGAGTGTTTCCTAACTTGTGGTTTGCCATTCTATCATCTCCATGAACCAATCCCAACACCCTACCTCTATTAGACACCAAAGAAGGAGATGGCTAGCTATTTCCTCTGCTCTTCTACACATCGGGCATCAATTCGGGCCTTCTATACCAATCATTTTCAACCTATCTCGTATTAGGATTCTGCCATGGAGATCTATCCATAGGAAAGCACCTATTCTTGGTAGAATCCTTTTGTCCTAGAATAGCTTGGCCAACCAGCTAACCTCTCTCTTCCTTAGCCTCTATACTGCATATCCTAGATTCACTGTATATTCCCCTCTTTACAGCACACCATATTACACCGTCTTCCTCCTTGGTCAACAAAATCCTTCTCCTCCCTAATATCTCCCTCAACTTTTGCTCATCCTCCTTGCTAATAACAACATCCATGGATCTCCAAATTGGTTGATTCTGACTAACTCCACCAATCTAATATGAGACATATACACCCATACTTTTCTCAACTACATGAATCCATCCGTGATCATCAAACATTTCTACAATGACTACTTCTCTATCCCAAGAGTCCCACCAAAACATAGCCTTTCTCCCATTCCAAATTTTCCAGGTTATATGCTCCAGAATGATTCTCCTACTCTCCCATACAAATTTTCAAATTTTTGAACCATTCCTAGAATTGGCCATGGTGAGAATCCTTTCAGGGCTATACAAATCTAGGTACTTCTTCCTCATTATCTTGCACCATATTTTATTAGATAATTTGTAAAGTTTCCACACCAATTTGGCTCCTAGCGCTAGATTTTAAGGATTCATCTTCCTTAATCCTACTCCTCCCTCCTCCTTAATCATGCAAGTTGTCTCCCAATTGATTAGTGGTATCCGCCTTGCCTCTTTAGACCCCTCTCATAAAAATCTTTTAAAAAAGCTATCAATTGTTCCAATAACCCTTGCAGATAATCTAAAGCAAGACATAGAGAAGATGGGAACGACTGATAAAACCAACTTTATCATCTATATCCTGCCTGCATGTGGTAGCCACTTATTCTTCAAGACCTGGGCCTTTGCTTGGAAAGAATTAATCACATCTTCCCAAAGTGATGACTGATTTTTCCCTAGGAACAAGGTAACTCCCAAGTATTTAATTGGAAATGATGCAATCTGAAATTCTAAAATACCTGCTATCTATCTATGTATTCTTTTACTAGTATTAAGAAACAAGACTTGAGATTTATCTTTGTTCATATACTGCCCTGAAGCCTTGGAATACTCATCTAATGTTGATTTAATTTCCACTGCCTCCTTTATTGACACAATACCAAATAGCACCATGTCATCTGCAAATTGTGAATGGGAAACACTATCTAGGTCTTTATGAACTCATATCCTCTGCTAGAGGCCTTGCCTGCATTGTTTTTTGATATTCCTTCCCAAGACTTATGCCATCAACACAAACAATGAGAGGGACAAAGGGTCTCTTTGATGAAGACCATTGGTAGCCTTAAAGTATCCAATAGAAGTACCATTAACCAACACATAATTTTTTGTTGAGGAAATACGATGACGAATACAATCTAACCACCCCTTGTCAAAACCAATTTTTTTCAAAACATAAAATAGGAAATCCCAATTTACTTGATTGTATGCTTTACTAACATCAAGCGTGATCACCATACATTTGACAGTGTCTACTTTGATGGAGTGAATGGCCATTGTAGCCAAAATAATACTATTTGTGATCTCTCTCCCTGGAGTGAATCCATTATGCTCATTAGAGAAAAGTCTACAAAGAAATGCCTTGAGCCTATTGGTAATCACCTTGGAAATAACCTTATAAATAGAATTCCATAGGGAGATGGGTTGATAGCCAACCATAGTTTCACATTGCTTCTTCTTTGGTATTAGGGCTATGACTGTGTTGTTGATGTCCTTTACAAACCTTTTTTTCTTCCTAAAGTTCTCCACCACTTCCAAAATATCACAACCTGTAAATTCCCAACACTTTTGAAAAAATTTCCACTGTAAACCCATCTGGCCCCAGAGCTTTATTCAGATGCAATGAAAATGTGTCTCTTTTAACTTCTTCAACTATGTAGGGTTGAAGCGGAAATTCATTATCTTCCTATAATACTTCGTCCTTTATTGGCTCAGTCACCTTCTCCCAAAGATTTCCATCTCCCTCCGTTGGTCCTCCTAACAGGTTTTGAAAATGCTTAACTGTTGCTTTTTCAATATCCTCCACCTTAGAACACCAATTCCTGTCCTCATCACGAACACCTTCAATCTTATTAGTATTCTTCTTGGCTTTGACTAACGAGTGAAAAATTTGGTATTGGAATCACCAAGCGCAATCCATAGTTCCATAGACTTATCGCTCCAATATACTTCCTCTCTAGCTAGCAACTCTGACAATCTCACCTTCGGTACCTTCTCCTTCTCAAAATTCTAAGTTCCATGTTTGGATTTTATCTTTCAAATGGTGAAGCCTTTTCATAAACCGGAAGCTGGGTGTGTCAAAGAACATATTGCTTTCCTCCCACCAATGACAAATTTTTCCATGAAATTATTCATCCCTCCACCACATGCTCTGGAATTTAAAATACCCCTTCTTCTTTTTAACATCCATATCTATCACCAACTCTATTGGAAAGTGATCTGACACCGACATAGGATTAATAGTTGATACGATTGTCTAGTTGCCCTCCATCTAGGAAGCACCAACCAGAAATTGATTGAGTCTCTCAGCTATGTTGGTGAAATTGGTTCGACTATTTGTCCATAACACCGATTATGCCTTTCTCCTTAGCTCTGTTATCCTCTTTTGTTTATTTATCTTCCTACCACTCTTTGATTTCAAGCTCCCCAACAAAACATTGGTTAATTGTCTAATACATCTTATATTAGTAATATCCAAGCCATCACCCAAATCTCCATTAGAACCAACATCATATTCCATCTCTGAGTGTGAAGCATCTTCAAGTAAATGATCTTTATTGTCAATAATCTCTTCCAACAACTTAATTTTAGAGGAGCATGCGATGTCACTTATTGTTGTTTCTTCTATCTCATCACTAGTGCCTTGGTGGGCCTCTACTTATTTAGTTTATGGTTCCTCCTATATAGGGCATGCTGTAAGAAACAGAGGCTTAACTGTTGTCATAACAATTTTTTCATTTCTCTCCTTGGGGATCCATTTTTTGCAAGGCCTAAAATTTTCCCTACAATCTTTTTCAAAATGGCTCCTATTTCCACAACTCATACAATATATATTTGCATCCTTTATTTAATCCTGTTGAATCCACCTTCTACCATTAGATAATAAACAAATCTTGGGAGGCATCCTCTTAACAGCGGAGATACAAAGATGCACATATAAGTAAGAATCCTTCTCTACCAAATCCTCGTCTATCACAAGAGGGAACCCAGGGTTCTACCGATTTTCTCTAAACTTCCTTCCACCTACTACTCAATCAATAAGTTGTATAACCTTATCCATATTGTCCTGTCATATGGATCTGGAGGAACTGGATGGAAGTTTGGGAACCACGGTTGCATGTGTTGGAATCCAAGAACACTGAGAGGGGGGGTGAATCAGTGTTCTACCGAAATGATCAATTTTAACATGATTATAACATGCATTCACCAACCGATAAACCAGTACATATAATATTGAAAGAAGTAAAGCAATCAATACAACAATCACACAAATGAATACCCTAACACATATATTTATACATGGAAAACTTCAAGGAGGAAAAACAACGGTGGGATTTGTGACCCACAATATCAATCCACTGGCCATATGAATAAATGTTACAAAATATGGGGGCCTACACTTTCAAGAAGGCTTACAACCTAGAGCACACTGCTCATCACAAAGGAGTCTCACTGACTATAGTTACTCTAAACAAGAAATCATAAAACTGCACTCATATAATGCATCTGCTATGACTGATTGAGTTCCAGTTCAAGCTCTGTCTATTCTGGTTTTGAAACCCTAAACCCTTACCGGAATAACCTCTTACATAATCAACATTCCTTGCATTACAAATATCACTCTCATATCTTTTCCATATCCTAACATATGACAAGATGATCTAATCAACTGACCTATATACCTTTACAATCCTTCATGCCTTATGTCAGCTTACATAGATAATTACAAAATGAATATACATGTTGGCTCAATTACATATATACATAAATATCAAAATCAATTGCCAATTGTCGGATCTCCCAAATGATGTCGGCCTTCTATATCGGTATCCTAATGAATTCATGTTGGCTTGCAATTCTGGTACCCATAGAATTCCTCCTACCAGTGAAGATACCTATCGGTGCCGGTGTTGGTGAAGTGTCTGCCAGTAAACAACCAAACCAACATATGAAAGCCGAAACATGTTGCCATTAATGACGACATATTGAAACCAATCAAATGAGTATCAATATCCAACAATCTCTCCCTTTGGCATTGATGGCAACACTTATGTGAAAAATGATAATGGTTTCCATCTATCGGTTTCACCCTGAGACTGCTACCCCTGAGCTGAATATCCATTTGTGATCATCATCTGAAAAAAATATTCCATACCTCCATATCTCCTGATGTCAAGAATATATTTTTCACCTATACCTCCCCCTTTTACATCAATGCCAAAAAAAGTACCAAAAACCGGGACAAAGAATGTCCCAAAAGACTTTATCGGAGTTGAATATATTTAAAAATTTCCAGATAGGCTTTCTCCAAAAGTTCTAGATAGGTATCCCAACCTGATTTGAGTGTGCCAGAAATAAATACAAGTCCATTAAGCATGTAAGCATATGACTCTTTATCCTTAAGCTTTGTCGGTGTGGGTTTACCAACCATATCAATCCATTCCTTCTTATGTACACTTAATGAGTCCAACCGAGGACTCACCAATCCTATAAGACCTCTAGCTCTTCTTATAATTTTGTCTTTATCCCTCTCAAGAGCTGAAACTTGAGCTTCCAATAATAAAATCTGACCATCAATAGATGTTGTCAAAGAATTTGATCCATCAAAAGAATTGACTATACCTACAATCTTCTCCTGAGTATCCTTAATCCTTTTATCTAAATCTATTGTAAGTAAACCTGTGTTGCAGCATATTCTATAAATATTAGTACATTGCCTTAAGGCATTATCAATCAACTTCAACTTATCATTAATCTCCTTCTTCTCTGACTCAATCATCTGATCAAATGTTTCTCTCTTGGCTTGTGTAAACCTCTCCAATGCCTGTCAGTTAGATATCTGTTGTAAAGATTGAAAGTCCTTATAAATGTGCTCTATGATTATTTTCAGCTTGCCGGATGGGCTTGCTCCTTTGTCAAATTTGCACTCCAGAACAATTCTATGCAAAATTGGGATTGATTGATCAATAATTCCTTTCTCCATAGATCCTTCCATCATCATATTCTATGCAGCCATCATCATGAGCTCAGTAGAACTCATCTTAGTTATGCTTTTTTGTTCTACCTCTGAGGTGTCAATTGACAACAATGATGTTCTTGCTACCGGTTCCTTGCCAAATTCCTTTTTCTTCTCCTTTGATGGTTTATTAACTTTAATAGCTACCTCTTTTGCACTAGTGGCTTCGCCACTTGGTGCAATATCAGTTACTTTCGGTTCCTCCTTATGAACTATGACCTCAACCTATACATTCTGTGAATCTGCTGGTATCTCTAAATTTTTTGGTATCACCTCTGTGTCTTATACATTAGATTCTACCAGGGGCTCTATATCCAATATCTTAATATCTTTCAAAATTGTAGATGAGGTACCCATTATACCTTTGCCTTTCCCTTCAATCAGGATGTTTGTAGTGTCTATCTTAGCTTTCAATGAAGTATAGAAACCAGGGTTTGTAGCAAAGAATTGAACCCATGCCTTGTAGGTCTCAGTTACCATCTCATTAACCCTTCCTAACATAAGACTAACTATCCTATGCTTCCTATGAAATATTTTTCTTTCTACAACCTCAAGTGTCCTATCCAACTCATATGGAGTAATGGATCCACGGGTAGTTAACAACTCTTCAATATTTGTGTGCTTATCCTCCTCCATAGCTAATAATCTCCTAGCATCTAAGTTGTCATATAGTTGAGCCGGTATTTGGTTCTCAATTTCCAATAAATCTTTCTTATATATATCCAGATACAATAAAACCACTTCCTCAACTTCTCTTTGATCATCATCATCTAAATACTCATAATAGAATTGTACATTTTTCAATATACCATCCTTAGTTACTTCATCTACCAATTCTACACAAGTCTTGGGTGGAATAATAGTTACATTAACGATGACAATTGTCAAGTTTGTGTCATCCATCTTCTTTCTTCTTCCAGTACTAGATGGAGCAGAAGGTGTTTCCTTTGGAGCTCTTTTCTTTTCTGGTACCTTGATTGTAACCTTACTAACCGGTTGCTTCCTTGCTTTCTCCTTTGTCTCCTCACCTTTATTCCTCAAAACCCTCTTGAATACTAAGGGTGTGTCATCTTCAGTTCCAAAGTTTGATGCAATAAGCTCAATGAAGACTTCGAGTTCTTTCCTCTTCCTTCCTTTTTCTGGAACAATATCTATTAATGCCTTGATGTCCTGAGATACTTGTTCAACAAATTTTCTTGCCTTTCCCTACTATTTCTCCCTCTTCTTCCTGTTAAACTTAGTTTGAACCTTTTTCTTTTCCTATTTTGTAGTACCAAAGGATTTCTCAGCCTCATCAATAAGTGCATCAATTAACATCTTTGCATAAGCATCCAAAATCTTAGCATCAACTTCATAACCCATCTCTTCTATCTAGATCTTCTGAGGTTTGACTGCTTCCATCAAAGTTTCATCCTTTTTAACCATGAAGCAGATCTCAGTTGAGTATTTCTCAACAATCTTCTTTGGAACCCTTTCTCTAGATTTCATAGCCTTCTCAAATGCCTTGAAGTAACCCCAAACTTTATCATCTCGCTAACTACCCAATTTAGTAATAGATTGTTTCAGTTGTCTTCCTATCGGGACATCAAATGCCCACTATCTCTTCCCAAAACTAGGAGTTTCATTAATACAAAATAGCATCAAACAAACAATAAGATTCCCATATCAGAATTTCCCCTTCTTCTCTCCTTTGATGTTCCCAAGGTTAATTAACAACTCATCTAACATCCATCCATAGAGATCTAACTTCTCATTTTCCCCCATGATCTTATGCGCAACATAAATGCAGGAACTAGAAACAGAGTTAAGACAATTGGATTGAGTAACCTTGTATCCAATAATCATGCTACTGAATATGACGTCTCTATCTGTGATGGTGCTAACCATCATCGATCGCCGGTTAGAAGCTGCACCGGTGAGTTTGTTAACCTGATCATTAATAATCTTCTTCTCTAGATGCTGACCAATCTACAACAAACCGATGATGGCCCTAATGGACTCCTTCAAGATCTTATAACGTCTGTCCAACCAGATGAATTCTCCATGCACTCTGCTCAAAACAGATCTGACAATCTCATCTTCAAATTCACGGATATCTATAATGCCAGTAAACCCTAGATCCTCAATGTGCTTGTACTCAGGCTTGATCTTTCTGGAGTCTCCCATCAATTCACTCATATACATGCTCTTGATATCATTGGTACCAAAATCCTCAATGTGGCAGTGAATGTACGCTTTGACATCTTCCACATATACAACTACTTTTAGGACATGGGAAAATGCACCAACCGAATCATCCAAGGTGACAATATGCAGACATTGCTTGAAAATCAGCCTAGGATGATCCTTAACCTCAACAATAGTAGGATTTGCAATTAAAGTAGGTGCAGAGGATGATCCCACTTCCATGATGAAAGATAATATCGATAAGTAACTAAGAAATAGTTATCGGTGAATCCCTAAAGAACTCTTCCAATCACTGATGAAATCGCTGAAGAAGATATCAATCGCACTGAATCACCTTAGACTCGCTTTGAATCGCTCTTAATCGCTATTAGTACAAGGTGATTAGAAATGAAGTAGATTCAACCTTTTAACCTCCAAGAAATCCTAATCCGTCATTGATATGAATGACTTCTGGTGAAAGATACCAGATCTTGGTCAAACATCTCCATGCCAGATAAGCATTTTCAATGTCTAGAACATCTTCTAGAACCTCTTCCTCGAGGCTTAAGCAATATTATCATGAATTTTTCCTACCCCTAAGGCATCTGCCTCAGTTACCGGATGAGCTTCCTACCAGTGTGGGAGCAACCTCCTCTACGGTTGAGTAATCAAAGAATTCCCATCTGTTGATTGATCATCTAACTTTCTGGCCCATTTCTTGATATGATCTTGCTAGATTTCACTGACCTTCTCTTTCCCTTTATCATTTGATCCATCATTGTTAACTGGTGGATTTTTGCTTCTACAAAACATAGCTATGTCTCTAATCTTGTTGCATGCATAGCATCTAACATTGTTATTTTGAATTGCCTTGCTATAATCGGTATAATTGCTTGACCTGCACTGATTAGCCATATGTCCAAATTTTGCACATGCATAACATTTAACATTCATTCTGCAATCTTTTGTCTTATGACCATACTTATTGTATTTAGAACATTGACCGGGAGCAGAATTATAGTTTTGATTTGCTCTATTTCTACATTGCCTAGCCATGTGACCAAACTTATTACAAACAAAGCATCTACCATTAAATTTGTAAGATTTAATCTTCCTTACCAGTGTCTTCTGGTTTTGATCTTTATTTACAGTTTTGGAGCTTTGACCTTGTTCAAATCCAAGTCCACTACAATCTCTATTCTATCTTTGTCTTTTTAATAATTCATCGAGTTGTGTTGAACTAATCTTGAATTTGTCCTTATACTCACTTGCAATAGTCATATCATCTCTCAGAATTATCATTTGTATCTCAAGTTCCTGTTCATTACTTTGGGATTGCACTAATTCAATTCTCAACCTATCATTTTCATGAACCAACCAGATGCATTCTTCAGATCTATCTTTCAGGGATCTCCCAATATTTTCTTAATTCATCTTCCAATCTTCAATCTCTTTTGATATCCTCATAGTTAGGGCTTGCATTTCATTCCTCATGACCATGTTCTCCTGACTTGGCTTCTGGCATCTTTCATTGAGGGCATCTTTCTCTTCATTATCCTCATTTTGTAGAAGTTCCTTCCTCCTAGCTTGAACATATGACAACCTCTCCTGTAGGATAAGAATGAATTCTTGAGTAGAATTCAATTCATCTTGTAACTTCAATTTCTTCATCCTTTCAACATCATAAGCTTCAAGTACTACCTCAAGTTGCTTCTCCAAACTCATATCCATGGATTCTAGATTTAGGATCTTCCTCAAGCTGTTAAACTTCCTCCGAGGCACAAAGCTTTGATACCAATTGTTGGAATCCAAGAACACTGAGAGGAGGGGGGGTAAATCAGTGTTCTACCAAAATGATCAATTTTAACCATATTATAACAAGCATTCACCAATCGGTAAACTGGTACATATAAGATTGAAAGAAGTAAAGCAATCAATAAGCCAATCACACAAATGAATACCATAACACAGAGAATTATACGTGGAAAACCTCAAAGAGGAAAAACCATGGTGGGATCTGTGACCCACAATATCAATCCACTAGCCATATGAAAAGATATTACAAAATATGGGGGCCTGCACTTGTAGGAAGGCTTACAGCCTAGAGCACACTGCTCATCACAAAGGAGTCTCACTGACTACAGTTACTTTGAATAAGAACACATAAAACTGAACTCATATAATGCATCTGCTATGCTTGATTGAGTTCCAGTTCTGAAACCCTAAACCCATACCGAAATAACCTCTTACATAATCAACATTGCTCGCATTACAAATATCACTCTCATATATTATCCATATCCTAACATATCACAAAATGATCTAATCAACTTACCTATATACCTTTACAATCCTTCATGCCTTATGTCAGCTTACATAGATAATTACAAAATAAATATACATGTCAGCTCAATTACATATATATATAAATATCAAAGTCAATTGTCGATTTCCAGATCTCCCAAATGAAGTCGGCCTCCTATACCAGTATCCTGATGAATTCATGTTGGCCTGCAATGTCGATACCCATAGAATTCCTCCTACCAGTGAAGAGACATTCTGATGCCGATGTCGGTGTCGATGCCTGTGAAGTGTCTGTTGGTAAACAACCAAACCAAGATATGAAACTCAAAACATGTTTCCATCAATGAAAACATATTGAAACCAATCAAATGGGTGTCAATTTCCAACAACATGTAGACTTAGTTATTGTCAATCCACCATATCCCGTGCTCCATTACCTTCTCCTTTTTTGATTCCTCCATAAGATGGCAATGAAGAAGCCTTTCAGGATAAACTTGAGAATAAAGTTTGTTTTTAATTGTTTCTCCACCAAAGCCCTAATTGTTTTCTGATCATATCTAGGGCCAATAATCCTACAAATGATCACCAAACTCTCCCATAAGTCAATATATTCCTCATGTCATCCATCAACTCTATTGAGGGAAAATTTGGTTATGCGACACTCTTCCCAGATTCTCTCGCTTTGGAATTATATACATCCCCTGAAACACCACTTGCAACTTCTCCATGTTTTTCCTTCACTCTCTCCCCTATTACTTGATCTACGCAATTTTTATTTGATTTTTACATTTAGTAAGTCCTAATATTCAACAAGTGATGTGTTTTCCTACTCTTTAATTATAAATCTTCTAATTGACTTATAAGATTTGACTTGTTTCTCAAAAATATTTTTTTATTTAATCATTTAAGTTTGAGTATGTGTAGGTTTTTCGCAATAAAATTAAATGATTATTAAACAACCAAAATAAAATACATCCTCAAATGAATAACAAAAGAAACCACAAAATGAAGCAAACACTAACCACATGCAATATAACCAATGAGAAAAGGAGGAGGATTATCTTGTAATTACACAAAACCATTAAGAGGGATTACGTAGTAGAGGATAAGGAACTCCTCACCAATCATGAGTGTACTAAAGTGAATGATATGATATACTCAAGCTGAGGTGAATCAATATATGGGTATGTCTAGGATCATGGTGGGCTAAACAGAGCCTTAAGTGGCAATCAAAATTTAAAAAACAGAGTTAGGCAACTTGATGCAAAAATTCGAATAAGTTACCGACATTATTTCACAAATATGTAAGAATACAATTTGTAGAAAATTGAATGTAGATTCTAAGCTACTAGTTGTTTTCTGAAAAAAAAATCTATTTGGAAAAATTTTAAAATTTTATGTAGTAGTACTAAAATTTCAAGAAAACGATAAGAAGCGGGTGTCTATCTGACAACACTTTTATAAAGGAAATGGTTAATGTTGATTCAACTCTTTAAATTGAATCAATAGAAAGTGAAATATATGTTTTTAATTTTGAAATAATGTAAACTAATAAAATGTATTATCTTTTGTGTATTTTATGTTCGTAATTTTTTATAAAAGTTTGAAAAATTATTTGAATATAGTTTTGTATAAAGTAAACACTATAATTTAGTTGCTAATAAAATGTTGAAATTGAAGTTGCACAAGCCACCATACTTTATTTAATAAATTTTACCCTTTTTTTTCAATTTTTTTGTTTATATTGATAACTTGAAACTTTAGTGCATGGATATAGTTTTTATAATTTTATATAAATATATATTTTTCAATAAATTTGAAAAGTTGTGTATTGAAATATAACTTTTTCCATTTGCTGCCACCTTTTTTATTCATTGTTTATCCAAATTAGAGAAGCATTGTATCATCTTGACATAGATTCTTTTTTCTAGTGCATCATATTTTTTTCAAAATTTTTAAATAAATTTTAATATTTTTTCTTGTCAAGATAATCAATCTTATATTTAAGTGATGATGACCTACTTTCAATAAAAATAAAACGCAAAATATAAAAAATCATTAAAATATTAAAAGAGATATATTTTGGTATATATATATGTATCTATGTATGTGGTCCAATGGATGTTAACTCTTTGAATAAATATTGCTATTTTGTTTGCTCCATTAATGACGTCTCAATATATACTTGGATTTATTTTATGCTTTCAAAATCTAAATTTTTCTCTAAGTTTAAGGAATTTAAGGCATTCTTCAAAAAGCAACTAGATTATAAGATAAAAGCATTGGGATCTAACAATGGGGGTGAGTAAAAAAGTTTATTTTTCTAATAAATCTCATAGTTTGTACCATGATTGGCAGGACAAGGGTACCCCCATGTATTAGACCATCACTTTGTGTTTGTGTTGGGTGATTGTTATGTGTTTTGGTGGTCCCAGTTGTTTTTTGTCTACAAGTTTTTTAGTTTAGTTGTTGGTTCTCTATTCGCCCTAGTATTTTTTTTGTGTGTTTTGGTGGGGGTTCTTTTTGTTGGTTGTGCATCCCTCATTCACTCCATTGGCCCAGTTTTGTCATTGTGTCAAAAGACTAGTCTGTCAACACTCGATACAAACTGTAGAGATATGGATCGCATGGGAGGTGATTAGTCCCTTGTCATAAATCCCAAGGGAAGCACTGACCATTTTGCCAATAATCTCCCCCTCAGTGTTACCTGAGGGGATTTGAACCCATGACTTAATGCTCTGATACCATTTGTTGGCCCTATTTTCCATTGCATCAAAAGACTGATATGTCAACGTTTGATACAGACTATAGAGATATGGATCACAGGGAGGTGGTAATTCCTTTGTCATGAATCCTGAGGGGAGCGCTAACCATTTTTCCAACGCACTCTTGGTGTCTCTTTGTTGTTATGTAATGGTACAGGCCTATCCCAATTTGATGTATTTAAATTATGCTAAAGTATGTCAAATACAATAATAAACTACAATAAATATCGATAGTATAAAATAAATACTACAAATGATTCAAGTATAGGAACCATGGATGTATGATGATAACTAAACTAATGAGAATTTGGTATCACTATGTAGGATGTCAAAATAGATTACTATCGAGTTAGATACATGAAATCATAAATATCTACAAAAATTGTCACTATGAAAGCTAGTGTATGAAAGAAAAGAGTGGAATCCAAATATATAGATCTAGTGTTAGGGTTTCAAGTAGATTCGAAGAAAATATGAACTAACAATTATATACAGATTTAAATACAAAAGATAAAGAAATAAAATAGGACACAGATAACACATAGATTTAATGTGGTTCACCCAGAATGGGTTACGTCCACCATACATAGCCGTCCAATCTTTCTTATTATCCAACAAAAATAGTACATCAACCTTACAATGCCTTAAGCATCCCAGCCGCTTATAACATACGTTTTTAGGGCAACAAAAAAGGTCGGCCTTTTTAGGGTTTTATTACAATGTCAGTTTTCATCAACAAAAAAATGGCAAAAAAAACTTTCTCAGAGGCTCCTACCCCCGAACCCCTACCCGAGGCCCCGCTCGACCTCGAACCCTAGCGAGGATACGTGCTGAGTGTATAGTACTTTACTGATTAGTCGCCACATTTCATTAATCTCCCACTTAGAGACTGATCAGGCTCCACACCGAACAATCTCCCACTTGGAGACTGATCAGGCTCCACACCGAACAATCTCCCACTTGGAGACTGATACTACACAACACCACTGTACATGCAACATCCACTAGATAAAACACTAGGACTCGATTGGTATAAATTCCATAATTATCAATCAAGAAGACCAATAGAAACTGATGAAGAAATCAGCTTCTCTTGTGGAATTGCTTTCGTGAACATATCGGCAAGATTCTCACTTTTGTTAATCTTCTCAAGCCGTAACTGACCCTCCTCCAAAATAGTCCGGATGAAGTGGTACCTAAGTTGAATGTGCTTTGTCCTTGAATGAAAAACAGAGTTCTTCGCAAGATGAATGGCACTCTGGCTATCAGTATACAATGGGCTGTCCTCCTATGTCTGACCCAATTCCTCTAGAAAACATTGTAACCAAATCATCTCCTTGCTGGCTTCTATAGCAGCAACATACCCAGCTTCAGTGGTTGAAAGTGCAACAACCTTTTGCAGCCTAGAAATCCAACTGACTGTAGTTCCCCCTATAGTAAAAACATACCCTGTAGTACTCCTCCGTGAATTAATATCATCTGCCAGATCAGAGTCAACAAATCCACTCAGAGCAGCATTAGATCCTTTGAAACATAATGCCTTCGTAGTAGTTCCTTTCAACTACCAAAGAATCCATTTCACAACATTCCAATGTTCCATACCCGAATTACTCATAAACCTGCTCACAACTCCCACTGCATGTGCAATACCTGGCCTTGTGCATACCATTGCATACATCAGACTACCAACTATTGATGAATATGGGATGTTAGACATTTTATTAACCTCTTCCTGTGCCTTTGGGAACATCTCCATAGTCAATTTGAAATGACTAGCCAAAGGTGTACTAACTGCTTTTGCATCCTGCATGTTAAATATTTTCAACACCTTCTTTACATACTCACTTTGGGACAAATTCAAGGTTCTATTTTTCCTATCCTGTGTAATCCTCATACCGAGAATTTGCTTAGTTGCACCCAAATCCTTCATAGAAAATGACCTGGCTAATTTCTGTTTAAGATAATATATATGTTGCATGTTAGACCCAGTAACAATCATGTCATCAACATAAAGCAACAGGATAATATAACTGCCATTATCAAATCTCTTAAAATATACACAATGATCAGAATGACATCTATGATAACCGTGTTCAGCCATGAAACTATCAAATTTTAAATACCATTGTCGGGGTGCTTGCTTTAGGCCATACAGACTTTTCTTCAACCAGCACACCAAGTTCTCCTTACCTTTGACCTCATATCCCTATGGTTGCAACATGTAAATTTCCTCCTCCAAATCTCCATGGAGAAAATCTATTTTGACATCTAATTGTTCAAGATGTAAATCATTTGCAGCCACAAGACTAAGTACAGTTCTAATTGAAGTCATTTTTACAACTGGAGAAAATATTTCATCATAATCTATACCCTTTTTCTGTGCAAAACCTTTTACCACAAGTCTGGCCTTATATCTTTTCTGACCTCCTTCCTCCTCCTTCGGCCGATAAACCCATTTGTTAGGCAAGGCTCTTTTTTCTGCAGGTAAAGGGACTAAGTCCCAAGTCTTATTTTTCATAAAAGAGTCCATCTCCTCTTTCATGCCTAGCTCCCACTATTGTTTGGCATCTACCTGCATTGCTTCTTCATATTCTTTTGGTTCACCAGAATCCATTAATAAAATAGAATACAAAGAAGGAGAAAATCTTTCAGGAGGTCTACTTGACCTCGTAGAACATCTAACACTTGCAGGAATTTGTGGGACAATCTATTGTTGCTGAGCATTAGGTACCTATGGCATTTCATTTTCAGGAATCTCATCCAACACCACATATTCTTGTTTGTCCTGTTCATGCTTCTTTTCCTGCATATGTTCTTTATACATAACCTTCTCATTGAATATAACATCTCTACTTCTAATTATTTTCTTATATTCAAAATCCCATAACCGATAGCCATATTCATCTATTCCATATCCAATGAAGGTACATTTCTGAGATTTAGCATCAAGCTTGGTTCTGTTTTCTTTATCAACATGGACAAAAGCTTCACAACCAAAAGTTTTTAGAAAAGAATAATTTACCTTTTTATCAGTCCATGCCTCCTCTGGAATACCACCATCCAAAGGGGTTGAAGGTCCACTATTTATCAAATAGACAACAGTATGTACAACATCTGCCCAAAAATGTAAGGGCAATCCAACATGCAATCTCATGCTCCTCGCGCGTTCCATGATAGTCCTATTCATTCTCTCTGACACACCATTTTCCTATGGAGTTCCTAGAACTGTCTTTTGCTTTCAAATCCCATTTAAGGAGTAGTAATCTTCAAATGCTTTGCTGCAATACTCACCTCCATTATCCAATCTTAGACACTTCAACTTTTTTCCTGTCTCATTCTCAACCAAAGCTTTCCATTTCTTAAAAGTTTCAAAAATATCTGATTTTTGTTTTAGGAAATATACCCATGTTTTTCTGGTTGAGTCATCAATAAAAATAACATAATAACAAGAACCACCAAGAGATGATACCTGAGCCGGTCCCCATACATCTAAATGTACAAGCTCTAACTTGTCACTCTTCCTCTCTTTCCCAACCTTGAGAAATCTAACTCTTTTATGTTTACCATAAACACAATTTTCACAGAACTCTAAATCAATATTCTTTAGTCCTGGCAATAGATTTTTGGAGTGAAGGGTTTTCATCCCTTTCTCACTCATGTGCCCAAGCCTATGGTGCCACATTATCAAATTTGTTCTTGCAACATCCATTGTTGTTGTCCTTGTAGTAACTTTATTTGTAGCAGCCAGGGTAGAGTAAGTGTTACCTGTACACAGATATAATGTGCCTACCTTCGCACCTTTAGCTATTACTAATGATCCTTTAGTGGCCTTCAACATATGGTTTGAGAAGGTAACTATGCAACCTTCACTACTTAGTTGTCCCTACAGTAACTTTATTTGTAGCAGCTAGGGTAGAGTAAGTGTTACCTGTACATAGATATAATGTGCCTACCTTCGCACCTTTAGCTATTACTAATGATCCTTTAGTGACCTTCTACATACTGTCTGAGAAGGTAACTATGCAACCTTCACTACCTAGTTGCCCTGCAGAAATTAAATTTCTTCTTAAATTAGGAACATGTCTTACCTCCTGTAGAAACCAGTCATTTCCATTCTGCAACTTGATCTTTATCTTTCCTTTTCCAACAATTTGACAGGGCTCATCATCACCCAAATATACCTATCCAAAATCACCTTGAACATAATCTAGAAAATATTTTCTATGGGATGTAGCATGAAATGAAGCCCCAGAATCTATTACCCAAGAATCATTAACATTATCCAAACATAAGATTAAACCATCTTGTAAAGTACTACTTGCAATATTAGCTTCCTTGCTGTCATTTTCATTTTTGTCTCCTTCTATGTTTTTCCAAGACCAACAGTCTTTCTTTAGATGACCAGGCTTTCCACAGTACCAGCAATCTTTCTTTCCTCTAGATTGAGAGCATCCTTTCTTTGACTTCCCTCACAACTTCTCATTCCCAGGGCCTTTTCCTCTTTCCTTTGATCTTCCTCTATTCTCCACATTCAAAACACTACCTGGTGATGTTGGAGTCTCACCTATGCTTTTCCTTCATATTTCCTCGCTTAGGATAACACCAACAATATCATCAAATACCAAAGTATTTTTACTAGAGACAGAGTTACTTACAGCCATAACAAAGCTATTCCAGCTTTCTAGCAAAGAATATAAAATCAAGAGAGCCCTAACCTCTTCTGCAAAAGTAATTTTTACCGAAGATAATTGACTAGTAATTGTATTAAATTCATTTAAGTGCTCTGCTACAGATCCTCCCTCACTCATTTTCAAATTAAACATACGCTTCATAAGGAATACCTTATTCGAAGCTGAGGGTTTCTCATACAACTTAGCCAATATCTCCATCAAATCTATAGTTGATTTTGCTTCTGTTATATTGAATGCTACAAACGGTGCAAGGCACAATCGAATGGATCCCAGTGCCTTTCTATCTAAAATGTCCCACTCTTCATCTAACATTGTGGTCGCTTTCTTTGCCTTTCCTTCCAATGGCTGCCACAAATCCTTTTGATACAGATAATCCTCCATCTGCATTTTCCTTAACTGATAATTCTGGTCGTTAAACTTTTCGACCTTGAATTTGGAATCCTCTATTACTCCCACTCAAATCTGAAAGTCCTGCCAATTTACAGAAAACCTCGCTCTGATACCAATTGTTAGGGTTTCAAGTAGATCCGAAGCAAATATGAACTAACAATTATATGCAGATTTAAATACAAAAGATAAAGAAATAAAATAGGACACAAATAACATAGAGATTTAACGTGGTTCATCTAGAATGGGTTACGTCCACCATACACAGCTGTCCAATCTTTCTTATTATCCAGCAAAAATAGTACATCAACCTTACAATGCCATAAGCATCCCAGCTGCTTATAACATGCATTTTTAGGGAAACAAACAAAGTCGACCCTTTTAGGGTTTTATTACAATGTTGGTTTTCATCAACAAAAAAAATGGCAAAAAAAAATTTTTCGGGGGCTCTCGCCCCCAAACCCCTGCCTGGGGCCCCACCCGGCCCCAGACCCCGACGAGGATATGTGCTGAGTGTATAGTACTTTGCTGATCAGTCACCACAATTCAACATCTAGAGTAGTAATAATTTGAATATGATTATTATAAAAACAATATTAATATAGTCAACTATGTTACCAAAACCCATAATACAAGAATCTATAAATAGAGATGATATATGGTAAGAATGTGTCCTAATGTATAGGACTTGGAAAATTGATGTTGATGTCCTATTGCATAGAACCATTGAAATTATCAATGTTTGAGTATATAGAATCACTAGAAGCCAAGGAGATATCAACATTGGATTTAGATGTACCAATAGGTGATGTAGGATATGTGATCCTATATAGGAGTTGGGGGAAATGATGTGAGTTGTAAGGACATAACTCATCTGCATTTTGATTGCTCCCACAATATGTATATTTGGCTTTCTAGTTTCTAGGCATGATCTAATGATAAGTAAAATCAATGTAGAAATATATGTTTCATCCCAAAAGATTATTGCTAAAACATAGGCTCCCAAAAATATGTGGAGAAGAAAGCTATAATTTCACTAAGATTGTATCTGTAAATTGGTCCTTGATAAGGCATGGGGGCTGTATATAATTTGTGATAAACAAGTAATCTAAAACTTAGAATTACATGAAGTTTTTATTTCCTTGCAAAATTTTGATAGGAATAAGTTTTTTAACCAGATTTCGATAATTAGGAAATTTAAGCCTCATTTAAATTTGTAAAGAAAAAAATAACTTTAGAGGCAAAAAATAATTTAAAAAATAGAAAAATCTTACAAATTTGAGTTTTTGTAGGATCCTTGATGGAACCAACCTTTTGTAACTATTTGAACATAAAAAAATAACTCCGCATTTGCAAGATATTGTAAAATAAAATATCACTCCCTTTCAGGCTTTGAGGTCAACTTGGTGGTTAATTGATTCATTGCCATTGACATAATTGGTTTGACCTAACTACTAGTTGTAAAGTAAAAAATATATAATTAGTAGAATTGTTTTTAAATGATTACATTTATGTACGCCATGGAGGGGTCAACCTATGCATATAGGACTATAACTAGTCTTTGGATGTGGTGGGGATCTCAAGTCAATAGTCATAGTGACTGGAATATAGCCATTGATGGACTCTTGATGATCGTAACATTATTTTGGAGGGTGATGATGTAGAGTAGTTATATTTGAGTTTGAATCAATTGAAGATTGATTATTTGTCAGGGTTCAACTAAGTGATATAAATAACAAAATTATGTATTTCCATTTAAGATACTTCTGAAATTAACCCATATTTTTAGCTATCCATGGATTTAGAATTGAGGACCTCACCATATAGGAGAAATAATTATTTTATTTTGTAAATAATTTTAGTCTACATAAACAAAGACCTAATCTAGCAAAGCATGGTCATGGTGCCATCAATTCCACCTTTGAGGAGGTTGATTAAAGGCAGCTATACAAAATTAATAATAATTTGTTTAAATGATAGCATACTAGTGAGTTTCCAAAAATTCATTTGTAATGGATTCTTAAGAAAGGAGACACCAATGCACTTATATATTTACTATTGGATTTCTAACAACATTCTTGATATCTATGGAAAGAGAAACTAACTGATTGTACTACTCAAAGTACTCTACTCCAATCAAAACAAGGTTGTAAAATATGGCCTTTGAGGTTTCTATTTTTTT
Organism: Cryptomeria japonica; assembly: GCF_030272615.1. NCBI lineage: Eukaryota > Viridiplantae > Streptophyta > Pinopsida > Cupressales > Cupressaceae > Cryptomeria > Cryptomeria japonica. The sequence goes on along the minus strand of NC_081409.1, from coordinate 864,459,333 downwards.
TCATGAATCCATCCATATGTGGATGTGATCCCTATGATATTTACAAGGATATTTGTTTCTCCTTCTTCTAGTTAAGTAAATATAATATAGAATATGGATGTTGGATTCACTTGTGTTGTCTGGCTTGATCAATAAAATGTAATATACATGCCAAAACAATGAGCATCTCTTTGATTTATAAATTCACTAGTTAACACTAAAGAATTACTCCTTTATGCACTCACTAATATGGAGGTAAATAAAGCATATAGAGGGTAAAGAAGGATTTTTATTATTTAGACCATCAAAATAGGGCAAAGGCCATGCAATTTCATATGAGTTACTCAAATCAGTTCTAGCAAAATCCCTTGGAGGAGAAAAATTAGCAGTGTCATCATGAAAATAAGTTGTTTAGACTCATAAAACCTTGATTAGCTCAGACTTGCATGTTCTAAGAGACACATAGAAATCTAACTTGCAAGTAAAAGTAACACTAGCCTTTATTGGTAGGGCCAAAGAGGGATGATAGAAGGATTTAATTAGATTGATTAGAGTGAAAATAGAAGTAAATTTTATTTGAAACCCTACAAAAGATAATTTTTAACCAAAATAGAGAAATATGTATGGGTTATTTGGCCATCTAATATTTTTTTTTAATTTTTTGTAAGTTTTGTATGTGGTCCATAGATCATGTGGTATCATAAGCTATGAGGCATACAAATGCAAAAAAATCAAATTTACCAAATTTGATGAAATAAATAGTTTTTTTTAAGCCTTTTAAACTTGGTTGTAACAAAAATGTACATCCATGATGGTCTAATAATAGAGCTAACTGTTGGAGTCACCTTGATTTAGGAAGATATGTGTAACTTGGCTTGTATACAAGGTTGGAGAAACCAAGATCTAAAAGTAACATCAAGATAGCCTTCCCATAGTGAAAAATGAACAAAAAAGTATGCCAATTAATAATATGAAGAATATGTAATTGTATAATAAGATCCTTTCATATATAATCAAGGTAGAGGAGGTAAGAAGGCAGGATCGAACAATCAATTAACCCTTCAAGGTTCCAACACATGTTTAGTCATATGATAAATGTGTAAGCATGTGTAAAGTGTGCATGTGATAGGTTCCTCAAAGGGTGATTACATGTGTCTTCATACAAGAATTGAGACAAAAAGATAGAAAGTCTTTAAATGGAGACTTAAATATTGTGGATAGGTCAGCCTAGGATGGGTAATTAGCTAACAATTTAAAATAAATTTATTTATAATTAAAGCATCTCTTTCATAGAAAAGAATGACAACGATTGTAAAAATTAATAGAATCATATGTATTTATTGTGTATAGAAGAAGGAAGCAAATATAATAATTTTTATGTCCTTGTACGATAGAAGAATATAATAAATTTATTTATAATTAAAGCATCTCTTTCATAGAAAAGAATGACAACGATTGTAAAAATTAATAGAATCATATGTATTTATTGTGTATAGAAGAAGGAAGCAAATATAATAATAATCTCTTTAGCATTAAGAGTCAAGTTAGAAATTTTACGATAGGAGGCCTTTGAATCGTTAAAAAGGGAATATATTATTCTAATATAGGGGAACACGAGGAAGTTGAAAGGATTCCTTCACTGTATTTAAGTGAAAGAATATTAGATGTTCCAATGCATTTGTTTTTAGTAAACGTTGTGTTCATTTAGCTTATTTTGGAAAAAACACAAAAATATTAAAAAATCGGCAGCTTGCAGCTACATTTTTCCTTACAGCTCTAAAGATCGAGTCATCCGATCCAACATACCAGCTCACCTTCACATTCCTCCATTCCTGGATTCATCGCTGGAGAACCAAAAAAATGACGATTGCAATATGAGATATAGTACCACACATGGACATGACTGTCAAACCAACACACACATATACTCCTTCCATATTTAATCTGTATTTGCATTTTAGAACATTGCTTGGAAGAAATCATGCTGCATTTAGTTTGTCATTAAAAACTTTCAATCCAAATCACAAAGGATATGAATGAGACCACAAATTTTCAGCTTTTAAGATTACACAGGAAATTATGGTAAGTGATTCTGCACAAATTGTGTCATGCAGGGAGAACACAACATTGATGGTCTGTCTCAAGTCAATGAATGTGCATAGTTTGCTGGAAAAATATTATGAAATTTTACAAAAGGAATAATAAATTAGAAGTAAGATGAACCAAAATAAATCTTTAGATGTCTGCTACTTCATTCTATTCATATAAGTAGATATACAGAGGTTTTAGGGCTACTGGATTCTTGAGCTTGAGACAATACTTTTGCACCCTTCTAAATGAATTTGCTTCCAGGCATAAGGCTAGAGATGTGCCTATTCCTCTGCAGCTGCTACTTCAATCTATTCACAGTGAATAAAAATGTGGGTGACATGCACAGTGAATAAAGCATGGGAAACATGCAATTCTAAACGTGGAAGACATGCATTGCATTTTAATATTATATATTATTTTTATTTAAATTAAACTACCTCAGTTATGTGGGGATGTAGCTTTCTAAATAGATATTTCCTGCTATTTGAATATTCATTTTACATTATAAAATGTTTTAAACAAATCAAACAAAAATATTAGTTGACTGTGGATGATTTGTATAGTAGCTGTCTTTAAATAACTCGTTATGCGTAAAAGAGTTGCTATTCATCGAGTGATTTTAAGAAAGATAATATAAGTAATTCTGATCTTTATTTCTAATCAAGATTAATACAAAAAGGATACGTATCACTATAGTGCATCTTTTCTTAACTAATGAAGTATTAAAGTAGTTAAGATATTTGAATAAGGTAAGAAATTTATTTAATGAGGTTTCATTTTCTTTTTGTAATGTTGTATGCTGGAGTATTTTTTTTTATATAAATTGAATCAATTTTTATATCTATGATTTATTATTTTTATTTTGAGTTCACTATGTTTAATTATGATGGATATTGACTGCAATATTTATGGTTGTATAAGGTAAATAAACTAGATAACAATTGACAAATTGAGTCGTGGGGAAACTTGTCTTATATAAAACAAAGTAGTAGAACTAAAGTCATCTGAAGACTTGAAAATATTAAAAAGTTCTTAGTTGACATAGGAAAGGTGTCATTTCTTTCCTTCATCAAATCATGTACTCATTTTCTAATATAACCACACCTATTTAGGTATGTCTTGGCTAGTTCATTCTTTTAGAGGGAAATCTCTTCTTTGTAAGAGACATATAAGGATTGTTTAGATGAAATATTTAGTTTTACAATATTATAAAAAGATTAAATAATCAATTTTTTTACAATTCGTTATATCTTTAGATTATAAAATAATTGCAAGTTCTAGTATAAATGACATAATAATTTCCACACATTCTCCTCATGAACACACTTATCAAGTAAAACCTAAGATTTTCTCAATTATAAGATCGAAAATAACTCTTATTTGTGGATATAAATATGTACCCCCACACAAATGAATTATAAATTTTATGCTGCAAAAATAAAAGTAGCTTAATATTTAATAATATATAGGTGCCTTTTTCAAGCATTTAATAATATATATTATATATTAATATATTATTGTTTTGATATTATATAATATATATAAATATAAATATAATAAATATTGTATAAATAATATAATACATGTAACATTTTATTTAAAAAATTATATAACATCCAATTTAAATAGAAATATAATAAAACATAATATTGTATACTTTTTAGTATTTAATATCTTTACATGTATTTTAAGAGTAGAAGTTTAGTGGACACCGATCAATTATTTGATCATATGAATGAAAGAAGAATGAGATGATGTCTCATGGAGTACAATTATTGCAATGTACACCACTATATTTACTGATAAGAAGAAAGTAAGGCAATGAAGACTAAAGGCTTATTGCAAGTCATAGACTAATTCAGCTAAGATAATTTCACATCTACATTTATTGATTTAAGCATAAAATTAAAATAATACAAGTTTCTTTCCACTCAAGTAGTGCATTCCTATATGTAACTAAGATTGTTTTATTTTACTAAAAAAAGAAATGCATATCTCTATTTTATTAAATAAATATGTTTTAACCTTATATAAATGAATTTAAGATTTGAGCATTGATGAATTCCTTCCCCACACTAAATGGAAAACACATGACACCTCTTAAAAATAACAATGTGGTCTACTTCAATGATCATTGCTTGTTTTAAACGTTCTTTGATATCAATAATTTATAATCAATGCAAATCATGCATTACTTGAATGGATAGAATTAATCTTAATAGTTTGAAGGCTCTCTATCTATATTCCCTCCTCTACATCTCTATATATTGAGATCTCTCTCCCTCTCTACCTATCTCTCTCCCTCTCTCCCTATCTCTCTCCCTCTTCCTCCCTCCCTTCTCTAACCATCTATCTCCCTCTCTGCCCCCCCTTCTACCTATATCTCTCACTTAATCTTCCTATCTCTCTCATCCCTCACTCTCTCCCTTTTCCCTCCCTATCCCCTATCTATCTCTCTATCTCTATATCTCTCTCCCTTTCTCTTCCCATATAACTCTACTTCTGTCTCTTTTTCTTGACATCTCTCTCTCTCTCTCTCTCTCTCTCTCTCCTCTCTCTCTCTCTCTCTCTCTCTCTCTCCTCTCTCATCTCTCTCTCTCTCTCTCTCTCTCTCTCTCTCTCTCTCTCTCTCTCTCCTCTCTCTCTCTCTCTCATCTCTCTCTCTCTCTCTCTCTCTCAATTTCTACCCATATCCATCCATCTCTCTCCCTCTCATCTTCGTAGACCTCTATATTTTTATCTCTTGTCCTCTCCATCTATATATCTCCACAATTCTTCTTTTATCTCTCCATCTCTTTGTAGCCCTATATCTCTCCCTCTCTCTACCTTTCCTAATTTAGAGAGTTTTATTTTAATCATGTTTGGATCACTAACTTTATCTCCATATCTCTCTCTCACTGTCTCTCTCACACACTCCCTATTTCTCCCTCCTTTCCACCTCTATATCTCTATCACTCGCATATACACACTTACTCATTGTTTCTCCTTTCTTGTCTCTATCTACCCCCACCCCCCGCTTTATCTATCCATCACTATCTCTATTACAAATCTATATCATCTCTTTTATCTCTCGCTCTTTCCCCCTCGATCTATATCTTCCCATCTCTCTTTCTCCCTTTTTTTTCTATATATACCTTTGACACTTCCTATGTCTTTATATATCTCTCCATCTCCCCCACTCTCTCTCTACTTCTCTCTATTTTTTTACCTCTTTATCCATCTCTTTGTCCCTCTTCCTCTTCCCCTATATAACTTCATCTCTAGCTCTAAACCTCTATATATCTTTATCTATTTCTCTCCCTCTTCCTCTCTCCCTCTATCTTCATCTCTCCTTATATCTTCCTCTCTCCCCCTCTTTCTCTAGACATGTCTCCCACTATTTACCAATTCATCTCTCTCCCTCTCTCCCCCTCTTCTTAAACCCTCTATATCTATATCTCTTCACCCCTTTATCTCCATCTCTCCATATTTCTTCTTATCACTCACCTGTGTTTATCTTGTTATATTTTCATCTATCTCCACCTCTCTCTATATCCATCCTAGATATATCTTTATCTTTCTATCTTTCCCTCTCTTCCCTTATCTATATATTTGTATCTTTTGTCTCTATCTATCCCTCTCCCCTATCTCTTTATCCCTTGTATTTATATCCTTCTCCATCTCCATCTCCACATCTATCGAGCTATCCCTAATCTCTATGTCCTTATCTCACTCTCTCTCTCCCCCCCTTCCCAATCTGAAAATAATAGACAAAAGAAAAATATTATTAACCTTCCACACATTTTCGGCATACCCATTGCACACTAAGGTGCAATTTATAGTATTAATTTTACCCATGAAATATTCCTATTATTTCACTACAGATTGTTCCAGCTCAGAGATTTCAAGAGAGGTATTTTTTACTTGGTTGGGAGTCTCGTATGTTGCACCTGCTACTTCCTTTTTTCACCTTTGTTACTATGTTCTCAAGATGGCTTCTTGTTAAATGCATGTTCATGTTTGATACTTTGCAATCTTTTAGAGTGGATTAGGTGGTTTAGGCCAGTCTTAAATCTCACACACTAAGCAACATATTAAGTCGACAATATGTTAGTCAACTTTGAGTTTTTAACACTTTTAAGTTGAAAAGTGTAATCTTAGTTTGACCACACACATTAAACAACATATTAAGCCTAGAAAATGTTAGTCTACTCTGACTGTTTAACACTTTTAACCTTAGAAATGTAAGCTCAGTGTGTATAGTTTAAACCATTCTACTGAATTGTATTGAATAATATCTATTGAACTATGACTTTGCCTATTGTTTCTACTACTATAATAGTAGTCCTTTAACAATGTTGTGTTTGATATAGTTGTCTCTACAACTTTGATGGCAGTATTATAGTAGTAATGAAGTTTCTGCTACAACACCGACAACGGTGTTTTCAACTTTCTGCCTAGATGTTATATTTTATTTTTCAATTGAAAAAAATATATATTTAAAAATAAATAGTTCTGAAATGGTAAAATTTATGTTAAATGTTATTATCTTTTGTGACACAAAACCTATGGCATTTGTAGAACTTAAAACTAATATCAAGTAGTCAATCCAAAAGTATTTTATTTAAGTTCAATTTTAAAAAAAAAAATATTAATATTTTGATATATGATAATATTAGATATTTTTCTTATATTTTATTGTATTATGTTTAATGAGATGTTTTTTTGTCATTTCTTGATTTTATTTTATCAAATTTTTATTCAGTATCATTTTCTTTTTTATTATTGGAAGAAGCATAGAAAAATACAAAGTATTACAAGTTAAATTTAGAAATTTAAATGTTAATCATGTTAATTGTCCTTTCTCAAATTAAATGAAAATCCTAACAAGAATAAGAATAATAAATAAGAGGATAATAGATATTTCTCCACTATGAAATCGTAAATTCACATAAGAAAAAGAAGACATCCCCTTAAAAACCAAAAGTGTGAATTGTTAGAAAAGTAAAATTTTTAAATGGCCCCAAAAAGAAGCTATAAACCTTAAGAATAAAATACGAAAAACAAAGCAGACAAAATGAAAACTATTATTGACAAACAATAAAACTTTTGAAAACCCATTTGCATAATGAATTCATAGAACTAAAAACATAAATTTATAACTCATTTAGCATGCCACAATTATTATTTGACAAAATCATTAAATTCTAGTGAATAATAAATGTGTTTATGAGCATAGAATATAGTCGTGTTCATAAACACCTTTCAATATTTTTTGTATAGAGTTAAAGAAATAAAACACCCTCTCACATTCAACTTCCAGCACTAAATGTCAAAGAAAGTTGAAAACCAAAAAATCCTTATTGAAAGAAGCACCCACTAAACAAGATAAGCTTAAGGTTAGTAAATACAAAGCAAAGGGAAAAAAGAAAAGAAAAAAAATGATAAATGAAATAAGAACCTACAATTAACAACTTAAGGCTTATTGCCTTAGTGATGAAAAATACCTCACGTGGGTCAAAAAATACTTGATGATGGTATGGAGGCAATGTTGATTGAGACAACATTGGTTATCATTCCAATATGTGAAACCTAGAAAAAATGATGAAAGGGGAATCAAATGTTGTATCCAAAATCGAAAAATCAACCTTAGCAAATAGCACTATTGTGAAGAGAAGCAATACAAAATTTTAAATGAGTATACAAAAGCTGTAGGAAAATGATCAATTAGGAAGCAAATTTTGTAGCCAAATGAAGCTACCTAGAGTAATGACTGTGAATCCACCATTGCTAAGCATTCCTTTCATGAAAAACCTACAAAATATATTGCAGAGTTGAACATGTTTTGATCTCTATTAAAATGAACATGTGAGCTGAAATGTGTCCTTTGTCGGATGGTGACGAACAAGATAAAGGGGTTCTTCAACATTCGATGCTCAAGTACATCAAAAGTTGACACCCTCTAACTCAATTAAATGAAAGGAGACAACATTAATGTGGCTAGCTAGGAGGCAAGGAAGAGATAATGCACGTTGAGTGGAAGGAAGTGAATGCTAATGGTGGCGCATTCCTTTCTCGCCATGTGAAATGACAATGTAAAGTACCACCACCTTGTCACTTAATCACTAAGGGAGGTCTCACCCATGAGTGGTCAGTTATCCAAATGGGAAACTAATTTACCCACTTCACTTATCATTGGTGTACACGTGACAAATTGTATCTACATTAGAAAAATGGATGTTATGCGTTTACCATATAATTGATGAGCTAACAAATATTTCATTATATTTTTGTGATCCCAAAGACCCTTGTAGATATACAACACCACTATAGACCCCTCTCCCATAGACCACTCCACATTTACATTTTTTTTCAATTGATTCCGGTACCTTTTTTTAATATTACATGTCCAAAATATTATATCTCAAATTAAGCAGAAGAGTATTTAATCAGCTTACCATAAAGACAAAAACCTATCTAAGACCCTTTGTTTTCCTCCTATTCTTGGAACAAATCAAGTTGCTCTCAAAATACTCAAACAAAAGTAATCAACAATTCATTAAATACATGAAAACTCACAATACATATGTTAATCCAAGGTAAAACCATGAACTCGTATTGATGATATCAAATCCATGATTTATTAAATGCATGAAAGCTCACAATGCATTTTTAAAATCCAACAAGATAAAACCATGAACTCATATTGATGATATCAAATCTTGAATAGTATCTTCAAGATGTCTTAATTCATTAAATGCATGAAAGCTCACAATCCATTTTTAAAATCGAAGAAAGTAAAACCATGAACTTATATTGATGATATCAAATCTGCAATGGCAACTTAAAGATGTCCTCTTCATTGATCTATCCCGACCTCAAATTGTGCACATGGCATGTGTAGTCCTCGTTGACATTGAATCTCTCAAGAGACGAGAAATCCATAATAAATAGAGATAGACAAAATACACTAGGGCGCCTTGTTTTATATTTGTTATCTGACTTCTCCCTAAATTTTATAATTATTTTGTAAACAGACAGCATAGCCTCGAAATGGGATTATGCCGCTTTGTAGTAGGGGACACTTGTTTCTATTACAACTCTTCGTGAATGTGTTGCATGTACTTCACTGGCAATACAAATATACATATTACAAACTAGTTCGGCCTAAACTGTTCTGTGATTTCATGAATACATATAAATTGTCTACTTGCACATGTTAGCCATTATTGCGGCTTGAATAAGCATACAATTTAATACGGCTTAGGAAATTTGCATTGTCATCAATCACGCTGGCACATTTTAAGCGTAAATTGCGGTTGAATTTAGAGGACATTTTGACTAATTGCTTGTCAAAATTGCAATTAGAATCAACATTCTTAGCATTAGAATCAACATCAAAGGAAGTGAACCATTGTTTTGCATATAAATTTTTAACTTTTAATGTGGTGGATTAAGTTGAAATTCCTCCCTATGGGTAGACAAAGGTTGGCGGAATGAGACAAAGTCAGCATTTGGCATCTTTGATGAGGAATTAGTTGGGTAAGAAAGTTCACAAGCCTTGGCGCAACATGTGTGTTGGCATTCTCTCACACTATGATTTATCTTAGTGTGACTTGAACATTGCAAAGGTTGAGGATCACTCAACATAGGATTATTTTATTCCATTGTAAGAAGAGGACCAAAAGAAACCCGACTACGCATGGAAATACAAGATGTTAGGCATTTTACTTAATATAATGTAGGGGTTAGACCACCATTTATATAAGAGGAATATGAGTATTAAGAAGTCTAGGTCCAGGATGAGTAGGAATATCCATAGGTGAAGGATCTTTAGGTTTACTCAAGACCCATATCATCTCATTTTTTATTTTTGATAATATACAAACAGAGCATCACTTCCAAGTTTCAAAGCTTTAGGTTGTTAAGACCAAAAGTATTCAAGGGTGAAATTTAAATGTCTTGTTGTGGGTTTAAAAAAACTACATATGATTGATCATGATAATATTCCCATTATGAGGGATCTTCACACACTTATGAATGGTAGAACAGATAGCTTTCATGGAAGATTTCCAAGGATGTCCCAAATTCACATAAAATTGATTGGAAGTAGGGGTAATGGAGAAGGTATTATCTAAGAACTTATTACCAACCTTAACTTGAAGAATGATGAAGCCTATACTAGGAAAAATAAAACCATCACTCACATTAATCATACCATTAGAGTTTTCATATATCTCTTGATAAACACTCGAAGAGCTATAACCTGAAGGAGTTGAGTTGAGTACCAAGAAATCTCCCAAACTATGACTATGGTGATTGTTGAATGTTGGAAAACCAGTGTAAGATGAAGAATAGAATGCCCAGAGCTTAAGAATTCTCCAAATTATCAAGAAGACCCAAAATAAGGTTAAATGAGTGAGATATAGAGCCCAAGGAAGAATCTTGATGTCAGTGGTCACAGATGGAGGCATTATGAAATCTTCCAGGTGTCGATGTAATGCTCAAATGGCCACCAACAAGATCTCATGAGATGATTGTGCGACAAACAAGTGTCTTTACGGTGCTCTAGCATCCATAAGTCAAATGGTCATCATGGTTGGGAAAAGGCCAAATTCTAAGCTGACAAGGTCATCCATGTGGATAAAAAGACAAGGAAATGAAGAATGACTCCAATTAGCTTAAAGCGAAGGTGCTTATGTGACATGAAATTGTATGGGGTGCAATTTACAATATTATAGTTGTCAAGGTGGATATTAATCGATTATGTCAATAATAAAATAAAAATCTTACATTATCTTATTTAAAAAATAATAATTTCCCTTAAGACATAATCCATGAATTACTTAAGACTAGGGTATGTACAAGATCATGAGAGGCCAAAAAGTGGCGATATTCTGACTAAAGTCCTAATTGATAGGTTGATTGAAAAACATCTATAACTTTCAAATGGTATCATATTTTTTGAATCCTAAACATGTGTCACATTCTATACTTCGTATACTATAGGACTAAAAATATAAAAATTGAATTTCATAAATTTTTGACCAAGTTTCTATATTTTTAAAAGTTTGTAGCAAAAAAATCATAATTAATTATTTATTTAAAAAAAAATACAAAAAAATTATTTGTCACATCTGGACAAGAGTCTTCAACTTATATATAAAATTCTACAAAAAAATATTATGATTTGATTGTGGTTAGGATGGTCAGACAGACACCTGCTTCTTATATTTTTTCCTGAAATTTTAGTACTACTGCATTGAAATTTTAAATTTTCATCAAATAGATTTATTTATTTTCAAAAAACAACTAGTAGCTTAGACACTACATTCAATTTTCTACAATTTCTATTCTTACATATTTTTTAAATAATGTTGGTAACTTATTCAAATTTTTATGTCAAGTTGCGTAACTCTATTTTTTTATTTTCATTGCCACTTAAGGGCTTGTTTGGCTCACCATGATCGTGTGCATACCCACTATATATATGTAGTTATTGTTGCTCCACAAAGATAGTAAATTTTCTATTGAGCAATAAGTGTGTTGATGGTTTTATCTATAGATGATTCCTCGACATATTATTAGGTTTTTACCACATAAATTAATGTCTTGTTGAATGCCATTTTACTATATTATCTTCTTTATAAAAAAATTATACAAATAATTTATGTTTCAATATTATTTAATTTTGTAGGTTCATCTATCCAAACAACATCATCCTAAATGATAGTGTTTTATTTATGGGATTCATTAATCTTCGCTTCTTCAAAACCCTTTCAAGTGATATTATTTATGTTCTATTGTATTGTTCTTGCTTCTTATCATCTTGAGCAACTTGAGATTATTACATCTTTTTTTCTTCATTATAGTGTGTGTGTGTGTGTGTGTGTGTGTGTGTGTGTGAATATAGATACTTTTCCCTAGGGATGTTCTTTTAGCATATTGTCACTGAGGTACCTTATAAATATATCATGTTGAATGTTATTTTGTCTTATTCTGTTATATTTTCTTTTACTATATCTATGTGTGTGTTTGTGTGTGAGAATATAAATACTTTTCCCTATGGATGTTCTTTTAGCATGTTGTCAATTTACTTTATAAATATATCATGCTGAATGTTATTTTATTGTATTGGGTTATATTTTATTTTATTTCCTCACAACTAACTTACAATATTACAATATTATTTTATTTTGTGTGTTCACCTTTATAAAACAACATCAACCTTCAACACTATTTTCCTTATGATTCTCTTATTCTCCCCAACTTGTTCAAAAACCTCCTAGTGATATTACTCTTGTTCACTTATCTCATACTATTTTATTATATTTCTCTTCCTTCTTGCAGTCTTCAACAACTTGAAATCACCACATCTTTCTTCTTTCATTCTACTTTATCTAGTTTATATTTCTAGAGTTCTTAAGTTCTCAATACACTTGAGCATGAAAACACTTTTTCTTCTCTATCTTAGTTGTTTTGGAGCTAGAAAAACCAAATAATGAATTTGACTACGATAAGCTCCTAAACAACCCCAACATTTTCTGAGTTCTTTGCACCTACAAATTTGTTTGGATGGAGACATGTAGCACCTTGGGAGTTTGATGATATCTGCTCTTTTCTATTTCATTTCATTGTTATTTTAATCATTTTATTTCAATAGATTAATTTGTTATATTGTTGTCAAAAATACAATCTTCTACTCTACATTTTATTCCAAAAAATTCTTTGGATGTCAATTTTTCAATAGTTCAATCACGTCTACGAAACTTTTGGTTTAATATTTTTGTCGTAGATTTTAAAATTTAATTCTAACCCAATTTTAGCATGCACAGTTCATCTTAAATATAATTATTCAGTCAAAAAAATTGCCCAAAAATACAAGTTTACATCCACCTTGCAAAAACATAACCAAATTGTTTGCATAAGACATTGACATGTGAGGGGATGTGGAAATAATGTACTTGATATATGACGTAGGCATTCACTATGAAGAAATTGTGAATAATACGTTCAAAGTTTCCTTCTAGGAAGGAGGTTGGAAATTATAATACTATTCTTTTGAATTTTTCTGGATTCGATTGTGTGTGTATTTTTTTCCATCAATGTTTCAAATCACATTCTGTGTTTCATCATAAAGATGAAAAAGAATTCCAAGGAGATGAAAAATAGTGAGTTGCAGATTTGAAAGAGAATAAAAATAGATGTGGGGTAGGGGAGGGCATGAGGATCAATTTAGAAAAATAATAGAAAAAATCCTTGATCCTCATGCCCTCCCCTACCCCACATCTCTTTTATTCTCTCTCAGATGTGCAACTCGCTATTTTTCATCTCCTTGGAATTCTTTTCATAGAGTGTGATTCGAAATGTTGATGAAAAAATAGACACAATCAAATCTAGAAAAATTCAAAAGAATATAACATGAATTGTGAAAATCTCATAACATTAATATAATACTATTTCCAACCAATACAACGTGGGACGATTTTGACATGGTTGAAAATGTCCTCAACTATCTATATAAGATTGAGATAACATCTTTAATAATTATATATACTATTAAGAAATAGCGACTCTATGTCAAAAGTTTCCTTCGACGTAGAAAATAACCATTTCCTACCCAATACTAAAAATGAAATTTTGGATGCATTACGTGACATTGAATGGTATATTTTTGTCATTAGCCCATAAGTTCAGTGTTAAAAATGACAAATGAAAATAGCACGAAAGAATCTTGACTGCAGCCAATTTTGAACACGTACTCTGCTTTTGTGGGAGCAAAAAATAAGGTGTTCCATGCTTTTCAGCCAAAAGAAGATAGTCATATCTTGTATTGATGTAATGCTCTCTCTTACAGGTAATTTAAATCATCATTAATTAACACATATTTGAAGGGTATTTTATTTAATAAGCACATTTAAAAATTATAGGAAAAATGCACAGTTTTTTTATTTAGAAGATTTATGACAGTCAAATTTATTTGTGAAACAAATACTATTATGGTTTCAACTCACACATATTTTATTCTGTTTTAAGTAGTGGAAGGAAAAGAGGAAAAGCTGTGAAGAAGAATTTGCTTCTAGGCTTTGGTATAGAATGTTTCGCCCGGTAAAATTAATTATTTTTTAAACTAATTTTGTAAAATATTTCGACTGTGACCTAAGTAAATGATATTTGTCCAAAGAGGTCTCTGTGAAACATAGCGTTTGCTGCTGTTTGTTTATACACTACTACACAAATGAGGGATTTAAGACGTTAATTTAAGACAAAATAAACTAATAACATATATTATTCTTAGGCAAGAATTAATTTCAAGATAATACTAAAATTTTGTGGTCAAATGGCTATATAATAGAATTCATTTATATGCCATTTCTTTGAATGATAAAACTCATAGCAAATTCCAAAAAGCGAAACACCTCATTACACCAAAATTCGCCATAGTAAAAATGTTCACCCCGATGACGCATATCAAAGTAACGTTCTTCTAATGCTTGAATTTCTGTGGTAGATACTCTTATTGTTTGAACTTTCGTCTTTGTCTTAGTAAAGTTTTCTTCCTCTGCCATAACATGTTGAACCTTTGAACAACCATACACTCTTATCTTTTCTACACTCTTCAAATTCCAGTAACACTCTGGTAACCTCTGCAATGCCTCACACTTCATTATTGTTAATGTTTTAAGCGAAGGCAGTGCTCCTCCTTCCACCACGGGCAGCTGCTCTAACTTCATCATGTCCACCACTGAAAATACTTCAAGCTTAGGAAATGCTCCACCCTTGCCAAATTCTTCTGGGAACTTCTCTATGTTAGGGCAATTGACTATGTCTAGGTGCTTTAGACTCGGAAGTTTGTGCAAGGCAGGTAGTTGTTTCAGCATGTCACATTGAATCAACTTAATGAAGCTTAGATGTCGAAATTCACAAATTGAATTCTCTATCTTTAGTAAATGAGGACATATTAGACAGAGTTCTCTCAGTTTTGCCATGGCAGTCATGTCATGGGGCAGGCTTTCCATATCTGTGAGGTGAAAATATAGATACTCCATCTGTTTCATGGTTCCAAGAATTCCTTCTCCAATTATTTCACCATTGTTTTGAAACCCCAACCTTCTGAGTTGGTTCAGGTTACCCAGGTGACTAATTGAAAGCCGATTTCTTCAGCACTTATTCCACCCTATATTTGGAGAATTACTTGCATTCAGGTACTCCAAAGACGTGAGGTCTGCAATTCCATAAGGCATGCACTGCAGATGCTCACAGAAAGCAACGTCTAAAAGTTTTAGGGAAGTCAACTTAGAAATGCCAGCTGGGAGTTGTGCAATATCAGATCCTTGAAGATCTAATATTTGAAGGCTTCTTAGAGCAGCGACAGAGTTGGGCAGTCTCTTGATTGGCACATAGGGTAACTTGAGGCAAACTAAATGTTTCAAAATTCCTATGTTTTTTGGCAACGACAGGAGGGCAGTCCTTGACAAATCCAGGACTCTGAGAGAGGTCATATTTCCAATTACCTCTTTTGAAATTTCCGCCAAAGAAGTATTACCAGCCAGTAGCAAGGAGCGGATATGCGAAGCTCTGAATGTCCTTGGAACACTAGTCAAACTGTTGTCTATTAATGAAATTCTGATGTATCCTGAAGAGACGTCCACTGGAAACTGTCGTAAACCTCTGCCTGCCTGAAAGAAGCACTTTTCTTCCTTCGCAGCGAATTGCTGTGCCAAATCGCGCAAAACATCATGCACCCTGAAACAGAGCACTCTTCCCTCATAATTCTTCTTCACCGGTTCAATAAGGCATCGGTCAGCTAACAAGTTGATGTACATCTCTCCAATTTTGAAAGGATCCGGACCAGCTACCAACCCTTCTCCAATCCAGTAGGCAGTAGCATATGTAGAAGATATGATACTGTCTTCAGGGTAAGCAGCAAGGCAGAGAAAGCACAACTGCAAGGAAATGCCATAGCCAGCCAGATCGGCCAAAGCAACGTAACTTAGTCTCAACTTTCCATATAGCGAGTTTGTAACATCATTCTGCAATCTCTTGACTGCCAATTCCCATTCATTTGACTGTGTGATTCCCGCCATTACCTGCCCGACTACTTTAAGGGCCAAGGGAAGACCCCCGCACTCGTTGCATACACGCCTCGCTATTTCTTGGTCGATGCTCATAGGCAAAACTCCCTCGCTGTGTAAAAAAGCATGGGAAGAAAACAATCTCCAGCTGTCATCCTCACTCAAGTCTTGCATTCGGATGATTGATGGACGTGGAACACCCAACTGTGAGAGCACACTATTACTTCTGGAAGTGGCAATGATGATGTTGGAGTTGTGGAGTGGAGAGTGAGGAACACACAACTCCTCTAACAAGGATGTTGCACTTGTTTCCCAAACATCGTCTAAAAACAGGGCAAACTTGTGTTTTCTCATGGTTTCATTCAGCCAAGTTTTCACACGGTCTTCATCTCTACTGTCCAATATTTCATTTACTTTAAGAGCTATTTGTTTCACAAGATCATTTCTAAGGGTACTGAAAGATGGATTTTGTGAAATAGTAAGCCAAACCATCAAGTCAGTGCAAAAGAGACTCTGTACCTGGTCACTGTTGAAGACTCGTTTAAGTAGTAGAGTCTTACCGGCCCCGCCTTTCCCAGCAAGGCCGAAACGAGAAACGTTTTTGTGCTGCTGTGAATGAATCAGCTCCACAAGTCTGTTTGATGCAGAATCTTGTCCGACAATAGGTGCCTCCTCAAAATACTTCTTGTTAGGACTGGCTGAAGAAGTGGATGGAATGGGATCTCCAGATGTACAGGCAAATGCTGAGGTACGCAGATTAAGAGAACCCACCTTCTCTTTAATTTGCTCAAGCACTTGTTGATTTGTCACCTGCTGCTGCATTTGGTGCAAAAAGGCAACGGAAGGCGTGGAGGCTACATGCTTTTCCACATTCTCAATGAGTCGCCTGATCTTTTTGCTTGTTCTATAGCGAGAAAAGAGATGAGAATATGAGGGTACAGTGCAGTGCTGGGCCAAATCAGATGCTTCCTCCAGAAGAGCATTCAATTCCTCCAACCAGCTGTTGACCGTGGAGGGCAACGTGTGGTGAGGGGATGTAGTCAATCTGCCAGAGTTTAAGGCTTTTCTATATTGTTGCATTTCCATGTTCATTGATTGAATTTTGAGCAGCAGGACTTTGAGGGTGTCCAACTCTTTCCTGCGTCTGATGGCAACGTTGATGTCTCGAGTAACCCGACTTGCAGCCAATTGAATGGCGAAACCAATCATTCCAGAGATGAATCCAGGATCAGCCATTTTTGGGTCAGCTTAGAAAAACAATTAAAATTCTCATGAAATTTTCTTACTCAGCGAAAGCAAGGAATACACAGCCAAGCATCGGCTAAAGTTCTTTGCCAGAGAGCAAATTCATCTCCTAATTCCTTTGAAATGCTATTGATTCATAGTTTCACAGACACCTCATTACACAAGAATCTTATTTAGATAGCAAAGAGTAGAAAGATTTGGTACAAAGAGCTTACAACTAAATTTAACCAGGCGTATCATCCGTCAGCATTTAGTCATCGTCATAAATTAAATGCACACTAAAATCTTTGACAAGCGAGATTGGTTTCACACGGTTTTTCAGTAGTTTTGGTTCCAACTTTTCATCCGCCATTTTCCTTTTTTAAAGTGTTTTATTGGTTAAAGTCAAAAGTAAAGTAAGTGACAATTTTGAACCATCCAATTTGAGGGATATCAAGTTCTTTATTAAGTTTGACTCTTTTTATTTATTGAATATTAAGCTTGGTGAATATGATTGTGAACTATAATGTTAAATTTATTTTCTTTCTCTATTTAATAGATACTTTATTTCTTATTTCATCAAAGCAATTTGGACTTTTTCAAAATTGTTTGTAAGAGACGGCCATTGTTTTTTTCCTTCACTTTTGATTTTTATTCAAAAAAATGACTTAGGTGACTCTTTGTTTGACGAGACAATATCTGAAAGCCATGTTTGAGGAAATGTCTTGCAAAAAGATTCCAAAAGAACTTTCATGGGTAGTAGTTTTCTTTGCTTGCACCTAATGAGGCGATGTGTTTGAATAGAAAAAGTCCACAAAAAAGAAAATAAAGTTACCAATGAAACCTACATTATTGCATGAGGAAATTTTTCACTTTTCATAGGGAAAATTTATCAATGAAACCTACATGATAACTATTGGAACATGGCAAGTAACATCTTTTCATGGCATCGAAAGGCTTTTACGTAATATTGGTGACATGGAAATTTTATTTTCCACCATAGTTAATAAATTGATTCTGCAACCAAATCTGATAATTTTTTTATTTGGTTCATGTATGGTTCAAAATTTTAATAAGTATAATGGTAATAATGCATTTTATATATTTGAGAATGTATGTTTTAGAGTATTGAGTTATTTGAGCTTCTGTATGGAATACGAAAACTTGGAATGGTCATTATATGTGTTTAATAATTTAATATATTAGATGTAGACATCTAAAATTTATAGATCAAATGCAATTACCTAATTACTTGATCATTTCCACTATAATGGATTGAATAAATTCCTATTTATTTCATTAATTATCCTACTTTCATCTCCTTATTCATTAAATAATGTCAGTATTTATTATTATTCACCCAATCTCATTTCTAGCTTATATCACTTAATCAACCTTCCTATAAGCTACACATTATATAAACTAGCAATTGCACCTTGGTGTGTAATGGGTATGCCGAATACAATAGTGGACAAAACATTAAAGAGGGGAGATAGAAGAATAGTTGAAAAGTCAATTTCATAAATTGACATACTATAGTTCATTTCTTTATAAGAAGTTAAAATTGAAATATTAGAAATTGTAGTATATAAGCATGGAAATATAATCAATGACTAATAGTGTTTTCAAAAAAATATGTAGACAATGTACAATATAATTGTAAACATCATGGAATTGAACATAAGGTTTACATTCGAAATTTGTTTGGAATGTCTCGAGCAAATTCATAATTAACATATAAAGAGTAGGTCCTAAAATACTTCTTATCTTCCACATCTTCCTCATTTATACCATTCTTTTGAACACCTCACACAATGTTACAAACACCACAAATTTGTCAAATAGAATTCTGTAAAATGTTTTATAGATAATTACAAACACTATGGAATTCAAAATATGTTCTATATTAATTGTGATTGAAATATAAGAATTTGTTTTATCAATTATGTAAGATTTTTAAATTTCATAAAAGCTTGACATACATTATATATAGAAGCATGAGAACATGTAAAAATTGCTAATGTTTTAATGGTATGTGTTTGGAAAGGGTCCATGTTTGGCATGAAATGTTTTGTAGAAGAAGATTCCAATGGGTCATTAGAGCTACTTGATGGAAGGTAGGATAGACATGCAATAAAATGAGATATATAATTTAGTAAGGAGGTGTATATGTGAACAAACAAGAGTGAAAAAACAATATTGGAAAAATATGGACATACGTGAATTTGTCGAACATCTTGCAGGAATAAATTCTCTTTAAAAGTAAAATATTACTATGTCTCCTTTTAAGTATATTGCATATGTTTATGTATTTCTTTTTTT
The DNA here is from genome assembly GCF_030272615.1 of Cryptomeria japonica. Taxonomy (NCBI): domain Eukaryota; kingdom Viridiplantae; phylum Streptophyta; class Pinopsida; order Cupressales; family Cupressaceae; genus Cryptomeria; species Cryptomeria japonica. The sequence goes on along the minus strand of NC_081409.1, from coordinate 864,439,663 downwards.
TAAGCAAAAAAAATTAATAGCTTCTATTTTTTTGTAGATGTAAGTGGAAAACAATAGTTAATGTAAACTTTAAATACAATTTGAACTTGGGATTGTCTAGAATTATAAATACACCTATATGAATCAGTACATGAAACAAACTTTGTAAAACTGACATTTATAAAGTACATAGTTTGCGATATTTTAGAGTGGTTGAGAAACACTTTCTAAAATGAACCAATATGAATTGGTAGAAGGAAACAAACTTACAATAATAAACATTTATAAATTATGTAATTTGTAAAATTTAAGAGTGGTTGAAGCTCAAAGAATCACATTAAAAATATATGTCTAAGGAAATAATAATCTAGGAAATTAGAATACATAATAACGTAATGAAAGGAAGAATGTTGAACATGGACTACTTTTATATGCATGCAAACCATTGAATGTAAGAAGAAATTCATTAAATTAACATCTCTTCTAAAAAAAGAGTCTTTATATATTGTGTCAAAAATTTACATTGATAGATATAGGTAGGTTCAATACTAGCAAAATAGAAGTTTGTCTATAAGTGTAGGCTATTTACATTGTAAGTAGTTAAAAGACAAGTTTAGGCTTTCTACATTGTAAGTAGTTGAAATAACTAATCACATATTCTTAAGGTACATCTCATAAGAATGGATGATTTTGGAGGCACCCTTAATTGAGTAGAGTTCATAACGAAACAACTCCTTAAGGAAATCACAAAGCCCCTCTAATTCGATGCAAGTGAGTTGGAATGGTGACACCGTCTCTTGAATTTTTTCAATGTCCAATTCTTCCACAAGAGGTGTTGTTTGGCATGTAATTTTGAATTTTTGTACAATATAATGGCAAAGATTTGACACAATTGAAGCAATATTTTGGACATCGGTTCCAATACTTTCTAATTGATTAACAAAAGAACGTGTTTCAACTTCCATAGTTGTGACATCTACTAGGATTAAGGGGATTTGAATTCTTTTTGGTGCATCTCCACTGAAGAGTTGAGCGATTTCGTGACTATTTTACGCTTAGCCATTTCCTGATAGGAGTGAAGTAGGAGAAATTATAAGTACTAAATCTTGGAAAAAGTATTGGTAGGTGTAACAATGTCTTTTTTTAATTGAAGTATTATGAAATGTCAAAACATAATTTCACATTCAATTAATGGGAAAAAATTAAAGATTCAAATTGACAATTAGTTTAACAAAAAAAAAATTGAAATTGAAATATAAAGAAAGGACACATAAAAATCACATCACTACACATAAAATATAGAGTATACTTATTAAACTATTTTAAAATTTGCTAAATTTGTATTTACCAAACAAGTTATATTATGTTAATTGTAATAAGATATAAATTAATAAACAAATATAAGAAATTTAAAGAAAAAATTAGAGTTCAAAATATATAATTAATTATGTATTGATCATATTTAAATAATATAGGCAACTCTATATAATTTACAATATTTATATTGATTAATATTAATGTACATAATTTAAAGCCTATAGAAAAAATATTAGCCTACCTATTGCACACCAAGGTGTGATTGAAACTAAATAAGTATTGGATGTGAAAGTAAACAACCTCAAATTTGATAAATATTTTAAAAAAAAACTCTCACCTAATTCAACATTTTCACTTATAAACTATAGATTTAATAAATCAACACTATAACTTTAAAAACAATCTATTTTCTTATTCAAGTTATGAAACATTAGTAGCTTTATAATTATATATTAAAATTGTTAATAAAATTTTCTTAATTTAAATTATATTCAATATAAATTAATTATGATAAATTAGTTATACCATATTAGGGAAAACAATTAAAAGAAAAGGACATAATTAAATGATGGTATAGATTAAATTTTTAAATAGTTTTTAATTTTATTAATATGTTTTTAATTGTTATTATTTATTTTATCTTATATAAAGTAAATCCATTTTAATTACACCTTTCATTTTTCATTTTAGTAAAAAAAAAAATTAAAATCACGTTGCATGAGTATAATTTATTGTTGATGTGTAATTTTTAATATTAAATTTGATATCAATTAATTTTGGTTACCTTGGATTTTTTTTTAAGTTAATTGATATTTGTTTCTTTTTAAAAGCTAACGATATTATTTTTCTATTTTTTCATTTTTTAAATATGATATTAGATTTTTAAATTTTGGTATAGACTATGTAAAAATTTGGATAATTTATTTTAAAAATTAAATGATAGCAAATTAAATTTTTTTTTAAATGTAAAGAAAAATAAATAAAATTATTACATATAATAAATATTATTATAATTCAAAAGATTAATTTATCAGAAATACTTTAGGAAGTTTTTTATAATTTTAAAGTCCTACGAAGGCCAAAAAAAAAAAAAAAAAGAAATTAAAATATAATAAATTTAGGTGGAGAAAAACAAGAAAAAACTCACAAAAAATTCGAAAAAGCTTTAAACTTGGTAAGTTCTTTAGAATTTATGAAACACTGGCATGGAATCCACATTTGGAGGAGCATGTTAGCCAAGTTTCTTAAGACCATAAAATACTATAGGTAAAAGTTTACAGTGTCGTCACGGTTGCTTTGGCTGGAGATGTCTCATTACAAAATATATTTCAATCAAAGTTTGGAATAGCAGATTGATGGGGTGAAATTCAAACAGTATGAATGTATTCCTATTAGATATTATATGCACTTATACACATTTTAACTCTGGATTTGCAGCTTCTAAAGATAGGGTTTGAACACTAAATGAATACATAGTGTAGGCTATGTAGCATACAAAATATACCTAAGATTTCAGTAAATGGAATGGTTATTTTTTAACCGATTTTTGGTTCATTTTTTTGGTGCATGTTCTGGTCCTCTTTTATGCAAATCTTTCTAAATTAATCTTAATGTACAAGCTTCTTTAGTGTACAAGTGAGAACCCTAATTGAATTTCATTCCATTTAATTTCTAAGGTAATTTTGAAATGCTTTCCAGCTGCTCAAATTCAAGATTTTGGTGATCATTTCCTTAAAATTGTGATGTTTGTAGGATATTTGTTTAAATTTCTTTTCGTGGTAGCTATGGAGAAACCAACATAATCATTAAGGATGTGGAGGTTGGGAATTCACAAACTTGTACTGGCAGTGGAGACTTAAAATGAGCACAACCAAAAAAAAAAAATGGATGACATAAAATAAGAATTGGCCCACTATTGTGGAATTTATTTTTTCAAGTTGTTGTGTATAGCAAACAATTATGTTTTTGTTGTTCTCTATCATTTTCTATCTAATTCATTTTCAAGATTGTAGGCATTGGATGTTCACATTATACTCATATAAGGCTTTAGGTTATTTCAACCAAAGCCAAGCTAAGTTATAGTTGTCTGCTAATTGACTGTGCTAGGGTCTATTCAATTTATTTCTACATTTTTTAACTTCAAAAATAAATAATCAAGCAATACAGTAAGCAGTTGGGTACAATTTTTTGAGGTCACTTGTTTGGAGGTGCCATGATCACCATAGACCAAAGCCTCGACACCAACATCAACTGCTAAGTTGAGGCCATCTAAGTCCATAATAAACTACACAAATCTCGCAATAAATGTGGTATGATGATAAACAAATGCACTTGAGATACCAAAGAAAGCAACATGCAAAACACTAGCAGAACAAAAATATTCCTAATCTAAAAGAAATTCGATTTATAAATATTCTAATTAATTTGATTTCTATCTATTATACTTTATTTTAAAATCTATTTATTTTTATAAATATGTAAAATAAAATACAAGGTCATTTTTTGATGGTATTAAATTAACAAATAATAATTATTTAAAAGTTAATTTGATTGTGTTGTTATTTTAGAACTTTTAAATTTGTCTTTTATAACATCTAAGCACTTTTTAGCAACTTCAATAGGAAGGTTAATGGAACCATAGGTAGGAGAACTAAAACCATTACAAATATTGGGTCCGCATTATCTTGAACCTGAATGCGTAGAAGGCCTTATTTTGGACAGTTATTGATTTTAAAAGTAGAGGGTTGTGATTGGATATAAATCTAACCGAGGATGACAACTAACATAAATTTACAAGATCCCAGAAGGATGAAGAGAGGAGCTTATCTAGTCTCACTTGAATATTGTTGATAGTAGTGTGGTTGTTAGACCATGAAAATTGAGCTCCAACTAGATCAAAATCAATTAAATCTCTCATAGAAATGAAAGCTCTGAGATCAACCATACTATTAGTAAACTCAATGCTACCACTACACTTATTTAAAGGGTTTAAAGGGGAATTAAAATCACTCGGTATGAGCTTTTTGGAACTCGCAAAGGATCTTATTAAGACAAGAAGACCATACCAAAAGATGCATCATAGATCTACATTATTTGAGGAACGTACATATTTGACAATAACCAATTTATGTGGTCCACACAATTCTAAAAGATAAACTTTAGATAGTTCTTGTCCACTAAGAGAATTCTCATTGATATCATTTTACTTTTTATATATAAATAAGCCCACTAGAGGCACTATCTACATCCCCAAGAAAATATTGAGAGAAGGGCCAAATGAACTTATAAGGCCTCAACCCACAGTTTAGTTTCTTGAATAAGCAAAATAATAGGCTTATGCTTTTTGATTAAGTTCTTGATAATATACTATATGAGGTTTGTACATTCCTCTAATATTCCATGATATGATAATCCATTTTTAGATCTTCTAGAGCTCAACTTCTCTAGAGAACTTTGACTCTCATTGGAAATATCTGTGGTAGTTGTCCACTATCTAGTCTCCCTAGTAGACCTTGTACTAAGTTTGAAGACCACAGCAAAATTTATTCATTTATGAAAGATTAGCTCCAATGAACAAGACAAGAGTAAAAATGAGGGTAGATGGAGAAGGGAACTCAATCCAATACACAATTTTGGATTTGAAGGTGGAAGAAGATAGGATATATGTAAAACCAAAAGTAAAGAAGAGCTTGGGGATTGGTGAACTGAGGAGGAGGAGGCAAGAGAAACAACCATAGAGATGAGGGGAAGGTTAGAGGGTGAGGGGGGGGAAGTAGGATCCAGGGCTGAGAAAAATGGGTCTATCAAAGAAGGGAGAGGGAGAAGGGGAACAATAGGAAGAGGGTGGGGGAAGAGTGGAGAGGGGTTGATCCATAGGGGAAACCAAGACAAATATAAAGAAGAGGAAGGGAAAATCTACAAAATAGGGGTAGATGGACAAGTATGAATCAACTCTGAGGAAGATTTAATCTCCATAAAGGAGGGGATTCAAAAAGAAGTGGGCTTTCCATTCCCAAGGGAAGAGGGAGGTTTTAGTTTCTAGAAATTACAAGGGAAAGAAGTTGAGGATGTACTAGGGAGGAACACAACTTGAAAGCACAAAAAAAGTTTTCAAATTCAATAGTTTGAGTCCACACCCCTAGTTTAGATTCCAAATTAATAGAAATGAGTCAAATTTAATAAGGCTCCACAATAACACATAAGAAGATGTAAATGAATTTAGTATTGGCTGCTATGACATTACCCAAGCTGAAGAACTGATCAAAAGATTCACTATACTTGAAATAATTTTGTCATCCCAAAATTCAAGAGGGACATCTAGTAAATAAACAAATATTTCAGTAGCTTTAGAAAACCATAAGCAAGATTATAGTACAACCTCCATTTACAAAGGACTAAACTATATTTCCTAAAAGACTAAGGTCCGATAGTTCATATTTTGAGGCAATCTTTAGAGAGGGAAAAATAAAAACTCAACCAAAATTTGGTGAAGGCTGAGATAGTCACATTGTATTTAAGTGTCAAGCGAGCTGCAACTCATCATCAACCAATGAATATCCAATTTTAAGTTGTTTTAAATATTTTCTAGGGAATGATTTAATGTCTCGTCCTCAATTTTGATGGCCACTCATTCTTCAGCATTGACAATTTGAATACCTCCTTGGGAAAAGTCCATTCTAGAGGCAAAAATGCGTTTCCAAGGATTAGAAGATTCCGGGGAGGCAAAAATGCATTTACAAATTGCATTCTATTTAAATATCACTTAATTTTGTATCTAGACAATTAGTAAATTTTTTACATCTTATTCTCGCCAAGAAACTCATAAATAATTATATTTTTTTATTGATCAAAACTTTCTTTTTACCAAATAAACTAGACTAATATTATATAAGTAGTATGTATAAAAATAAAAGTTACTTCACATATGCAATAAATTAAAGAAAACAAGAGCTGTGATGCAGCTAGAGTCCCTGCCTTTTGCCAAAACTTGACATTTTCTCTATGTTTGTGTTGAAAAATGTCTAAGATACACCGAAGAGGTATCTATTAGTTGCATAATATTGTGTATTAAATGAGGTCAATTGGTAGGCCATTTAGCAAGTGATGTTGTTTGTGCAACAAAGGTCTTAATGAAGAAATGATATCTTCAAATCAACTAAGAATCCACTTCTAAAGATCTAATCAGGAGTGAAATAAAACCTATGAATCAAGAAGATAATTAAGCTAATGATATGGTCATAATAGGGAGAGAGGGAGAGGTGAAGTGGGGAAAAGTGGGAGAGAGAGGGTAAGAAGATAGAGATAAAAAAAGGTATAGATAAAGATGGAAATGGAGGAAAGGGATATGGAGAGAATGGGAGGAGAGAGGGAGAGAGATAAAGAGATGAGATGGGGATAGATAGAAATGAAAGAGATAAATATGTAGAGGTAGAGATCTAGGGAGAGAGAAAGGTAAATATAGAGATAAGAAGTGATATATAGATAGAAATAGAGTGAGGTAGAGATATAAGGGTGGAGAGAGAAGATGAGATAACAACATTGAGATAAAGGGAGAGTTGGGAGAAGTATGGAGAGATAGAGATAAAAAGACAATACAATATAGATATTGAGGTCTGAGAATAGTAAGAGGACAGAGAGGGACAAAGATGGAGAGACATAAACGAATAGATAGACACATGTCTAGAGATAGGAGTAGGAGGAAGACAAAGCGAGACAAAAAGGGAGACAAATAGACAAAGATATAGAGAGGTAGAGGGAGAGGTAAAGATAGGGAGGTGGGAAGATAGAGAGGGAGATATAAAGAAAAAGAGATAGCAAGATATAGATGAAGAAGGAGAAGGAAAGATAGATGTACATGGTGATATAGAGTGATAGAGTGTAATAAGGATCCATTTGCAATGTGCTATTATGTTTTTGATAGGGAGGTAGAGGGAGATGAAGAAACATGTATATAAAGTGGAAGAGATATAAGGGGAAGACATAAATATATAAGAAATGGTATATAATATAATATAATATATAATAATTTATAATATTAAAATATTACATATAATAATAAATATAAACTATATTATATATTTTTAAAAGAAAATAAATTTAATTGAATAATAATTTTATATAAAAATTAAATATATAAAATAAACTATATGATATTATTATATCAAGATTTGGTTCTTTTTTAAATGGAGCATGTTAATATCATGTTATTTTATTATATTAGATAATAGTGGTTAACAAAACTATATTTTAAATTGCATTAGTTTAATACAGTCTATTTATTTTTAATCATTTACTTGAATTATAGTTTTAATTTTTCAAATTTAATTTATTTAAGAATTTAACTATATTTATGTACAATTTTATAATTAAATATTATTTGTTAATATTGAATTTATCATTCAATTAATCTTATTCTTGTTTGTAATATAAATACTTTATATTCTTATACTTTATAAAATTTAAATTTAGATTAATAAATATCATTTTGTTTTTTATTAAATAAGCAGGGTTAAGGGTAGCGCCCTGGTTAACCCTGTTTTTTTAATAAAAAACAAAACTATATTTCTTAATCTAAATTTAATTTTTATAAATTATAAGAATATAAATTATTGATATTACAAACATAAATAATGTTAATTCAATGATTCTAATAAAAAAAAACATTAATTCAATGATAAATTTAATATTAACAAATTATTTTTTATTATAAAATTGAACATAAATATAGTTAAATTCTTAAATAAATTAAATTTGAAAAATTAAAAATATAATTCAAGTAAAATATTAAAATGGAAATAAACTATAGTAAAGCTATTGCAATTTAAATTTGAACTTTTATATTAAAAAATTATTAAAATCATAGAAAAGCCAATAATACTATAGTAAAATCATAGAAAAGCTAATAATCAATATTTTATACAATTGTTTTAAAATATAATAATATTTTAAGAAAATATAATAATAATATGGATTTTAATGCTACTTAAATTAATATGAAATTTAAAATTTGGAAAAAGATAATAAGAAAATAAATTTTAATATCAATGATAGTGAAAACAAAATAAAATTATTTAATATTTTAATTTCAATTGTCTAATTTTTTAATCTAAATGATTTTATTCAAAAAAATATTTATCTTTAAAATTATTTTAATAATTATCATGTTAAAAAATTGCTTTATAAAAAAATAAAAAATAAAAAATACAATATAATGAAAAAAAATATTTTTATTATTTCAAATTTATTTCACATGTGGCAAGTGTTGAAAGTGGGTAGTAATTGTTTAAATTATTTTAAATAATCATTTAAATAAACAATATTAAAGGGGTATTTTAAATTATGGTGGGACTCTTTTATGTAAAATCTAAATTTAATTATGTAAAATCTAAATTTAAGCATTGTTCTAGAAAGTGTTTGAGAGATGAATAAAATTTGTGGCCCAAGGTTTAATTCAATAAATATTTCCATTGGCCAGACATTAGATATGCTAGCAGAAGTGCAGCCATCAGTGCATGATGTATGGTAAAAATAATTTACATGAAACATTAGAACTAGTTTTTCCCTACTCACTGATTCATCAACTATTTTAATTTTAAAGAAAAAACTAAAAAAGAAAAAAAAAAGAAAAAAAATAATATTAATAAATAAATTGTGCTAAACTATATAATAACTGATTGACACGATTTTCAAAGAAAAATTAATTAAGAAAGTTTAGTCTTCGCTTATAGATAGGCAGGACTAACAATAACAAATCTTTCTAATAAATATATATACAAAGAGCAATATAACACAACAATGTAAAAGTGAATGGTACAAATATACAATTAAAAATAAGAACATTACATATTAGATTCTCGAAAAAGAAATAATTTGAACATAATACTAAAATTTTGTGGTGGAACATATAATAAAATTCATTTATATACAGTTTCTTTGAATAATGGAACTCAAAGAAAATTCCAAAATTGAAACACCTCATTGCACCAAAATTCACCATAATAAAAATGTCCACCCCCCTGATGAATTTCAAAGTAACGCTCTTCTAATGCTTGAATTTCTGCAGTAGATACTCTAATCATTTGCACTTTCATCTTTGTCCTAATGAAGTTTTCTTCCTCTGAAATGACATGTTGAACCTTTGAGCAACCATACACTCTTATCTTTTCTACACTCTTCAAATTCCAGTAACACTGTGGTAACCTCTCCAATGCCTCACACTTCAATATTGTCAATATTTTAAGTGAAGGCAGCACTCCATCTTCCAATTTTGGCAATTGCTCTATCTTCTCGACTTCCACCATTGAAAATATCTCAAGCTTAGGAAATCCTCCCACCTTGCCAAATTTGATCCAAATTATGGATTCAGATGAGAAAACCTGAGTGGGAACCTGTGGTATTGTGGATTTGTTTACATAAACAAGGAAAACACAGAATTGAAGCAAGCCAAAAAGTGATCTATTCAATTCAAAAATTCAACATATATCAATTCATGAGATTCCAAGGGTCACCAAAACCCCTTGAGAATCGAAACCCAACAGTCACATCTATTTATTTACATAATAAAATCTAAAACTACGAAAATTTTTTAAAAACTATATGAAATTTTGTCCTAACTTTAACTACGCATAACTTTCTACTCTGGACTCAAAATTACGAGCTGTTTAACTCGTTGGATAGGTATCCAAGAGATTAAGGTGGAGTCCTAAAAGAATACCTATAGAAACGTTCTAAGGGAAAGGCCAAAGTTTCAAGGGCTGAAAATGCCCCGAAGGCCTTCAAAAACTCCAAATACTAACATATAGAAAAACTAGAAAAAAAATGAAAATATTATTTTCAATATTTCAAATTTGCTTCTGATCATTACTTCCCCCTTCCACTTTCCTTGTTGAGCAATCTGCCCTACTCGAATCACTTTGTACAGATAGATATGTTGTTGTTTGAGTGTTTTCACCATTGTGTCCACAATCTAATCACATTTGAATGGAGAAGTTGCATCTGGATTCAATTCTATAGTGGAAATTGTTTCTACCACATCTGCAACATCTAATAGTGGAGGAAAATATGGCTTCCAGAGTTTCACATTGACGACTGGATGAAGACCTAGAAATGGGGGTAGATTAAGCTCAAAAGAATTATCACCAACTTGCTTGATGATTGTGTATGGCCCATAATGCAGAGGACAAAGCTTCCTATTGGGACCCTGCAATCATTCCTTCTGGATATGCAACCACACCTTGTCACCGACTTGAAAATTATGAGGAGTACGATGCTCATCATGTCTCTCCTGATATTTCTTATTGGTACTATGCTCCAAGATTTCATGAACTTATTGTTGCAGATGATGAATTCTATCAATGAACTGGGCTACCTTATCTTCCTCCTTGCCAACACATGGAACCAGATCGGGTTGAATAAGTGGTATGGCAACATCCATTGGTGCAAGTGGCTGATAACCAAAACAAACCTCAAATGGGTTGTGACCAGTCGAACTGTGAATTTCCCTGTTGTAGCTATGCTGAACATATGGAAGACTTTCATCCCATGTGCGGGGATGTTTTGAGTGATACATGCGCAAGATGTGAATGATCATCCAATTTAGTACCTCTGTTTGGCCATCTGTTTGAGGATGGAAAGCAGTAGGATTTGTTAATTTTGTGTCCATCTTTTCCCATAATGTAGACTAGAACTTACTAAGAAACCTACTATCCCTATCTGAGATAATAGTATTTGGCAGACCAAAATGAACCCAAATGTGCTCAAAGAAAAGCTTTGCACTATCCTCTATAGAAATTGTTTTTTTACAAGCCACTATTACTGCCATTTTTTAGAACCTACCTACCACAACATACACACAATTGTGGCCTCTTTTGGTGGTAGGAATAAAAGACATAAAGTCTATAGAAACTAAATACAAATGTTTTTCAGGAACAAGAAGAGGTGAATACAGTCCAAGTTTACGATTGGTAGGCTTAGCAATAGCACATGTGGTACAAGCTTGAATATATGAAATGACATCATTTCTCAACTTTGGCCAACAAAAATACCTCTGAAGTATAGCAGTAGTCTTACCTATGCCAAAATGACTAGCAACCTTACTATAGTGAGCTTCCCATGTTAGCTTTTTGCGTTCTACATTGGGCACACATATTTGGCCAAGGTGACAAAGCATTCCATCCAGCAAATAGAAGCCATTCACTTGATGTCCCTTCACCAATTGATTATAAATATCTACAAATTCAACATCATTCTCATACAAGCAAGCCCAGGCTTCAGTTTGATGACCACATGAGTCCAATACCATACTTATAGCTGGAATCAAAGGCCTTCTCAAACAGTTTGCTACATTGTTCGCGCTTCCCTTCTTGTGCTGAATATTGAGATTAAATTGTTGAGGATAGGCTAACCATAGTTGATGTCAATCATTTTGCAACTTCCCTTGTGTTTGCAAAAATTGAAGAGGTTTGTGGTTTGTGTGGATGACAGTCTCCTTACCCAAAATATAATGTTTCCACTGTTTACAGGCTTGAACAATAGCATACAGTTCCTTGTCGTAAGTAGCATACTGATGCACTGTATCAGAAAAATCTTGACTATAATATGCAACTGGGTGACCATGCTGCATGAGGACTGCTCCTAGGGCATATTCTGATGCATCGATTTGTATTTCAAATGACTGTTGCAGGTCAAGAAGAGATAAAACTAGTGTAGAACATAACCTTCATTTTAACTCCTTGAATGCTTCTTGTTGAGCACCTGTCCATGTAAACATTGCTTGTGTTCCCCCCCGCAATGACTGATTTAGAGGCCAAGACAAATGAGAAAACCCCAACACAAATATGCGATAAAAGTTTTCCAACCCAAGGAAACTTCGTAACTCTGTCAGATTTCTAAGAGATGGTCAGTCCTTAATCACTTGTATCTTCTCCGGATCAACATGAACACCTTCACTATCAATAACATATCCTAAGTATCTTATACTCTGCAAACCAAAAGAGCACTTTTCTTTGTTTGCATAAAGCCCGTGATCTTGTAAAGTTGAGAGAATTTGTTCCACATGTTGTAAATGTTCCTCCCAAGTTTTGTTGAAGATGAGTATGTCATCAAGATTTCCCACCATAAAGGAATCAATGAATGGTCTGAGTATATCATTCATCATTCTCATGAATGTCACTGGTGCATTTGTTAGACCGAAAGACATCACTAGCCATTCAAACAATCCCTCTTTAGATTTGAAAGTTGTCTTCCACACATCCTCTGAGTCAATTGGTACTTGATGGTATCCCGATTTCAAATCAATTTTTGTGAAGAATCAGGCCCCTCTAAGCTGTTCCAAGAGTTCACCTATCCGAGGAAGTGGATACCTATTTTTGACTGAATTTTTATTCAAGGCCCTATAGTCAATACAAAGTCTCCAAGTTCCATCCTTTTTCTTTGCCAAAACAATGGGACTGCCATAGGGTGATGCACTTGGACGAATATGCTCCTTCTCAACCAATTCCTCTATGTGCCTCTTAATTTCATTATTTTCTAATACTATAGTAGACTGGTTCATTAGGCAATGGAGTTCCTGTTATCAAATCAATAATGGGTCTCACTTGGCAGTGTGTAGGTACCGTAGTTGCTAACTTAAATAAATTTTCATATTTTATCAAAATTTGATCCATTGATCTTTTCTGTAGGGTTGTGGTGTTTTTGATGGCATGGGAATTATATACTAACTTTCTCTCTTCTTCGGAATGAATCATCAATAATATGAATGTTCCTATTTTGGCAACCAACCTCTTACATTGCTTAGCACTAATCAAAGAGGTAGTGTATGCAGGGCTTACCTCTGGTATTCAGTATTTCTGCTCACCTAATTTGATTGTCACACTACGAGCTTTGGACTCATAAACACCATGGCACTGGTATATATATGGTTGTCCCAACAGAATATCACAAACATCTAAAGGAGCCACATCACAGATTACCTCATCTTTGAAAGGCTTTATAGAGTATGAAAGGTGACACTGTTGGTGCACTTGGCTATCTCTCCCTTGACCTACCCATCCCATTGAATAGGGTTGCGGGTGTGATGTTGTTTTCAAATTCAATCTCCGCACAGTCTCTGCTGAGATTAGGTTCCTTTGACTTCCACTATCAACAATAAAGTGTAGGGCTTCCTCTGACTCACATTTGTGAGTGGAAAAATCTCTCCTCATCCTCTCGAGGCAATATCTTTGTAGTAGCTACTGTTGCATATGGATCAGCCTAAATGACCTATTCATGACTTTCTTCTGTGCAAGATTCTGTCACCTTAGGTTCTGCCCTGTCCTCATGCCTCTCCATCATTAAAATTTTTATGGTTCTGCAATCTTTTGTGTTTTGAGAGGGACTCTTATAGAATTCACACCACATACCATTTTCTTGTGTCTTCTTCATACTCCATGCCGTTTTCATTGGTGAATTGGGAGAATATTCCTTGGAGGTTTGTTCCCATTTAGATTTGCCACCTTCACCCTTCCATCTGTTGTTTGTGAAGTTATCCCTCCTTCCTTTCTGTTTGATTTTCTCCTCAATTTTTTAGCAAATTTATATGCACTAGGTAGAGTCTCTATGTTCAGAAATTCCATTTCAGTTTGGATATACCTATGAAGTCCACTCTGATATTTCAAAACTTGGTGCTTCTCGCAATCTTTGATGCCAAGCTTTGCTGCTAAAGCATGAAACATATTAGTATATTCATGAATAGTTTGGTCCTTTTTCTGTCGAAGCAATTGCTACTGCATATATTTATGCTCATATGTATCCATAGGAAAGTATTCTTCCTTTATGTGCTGCATGAATTCTCCCCATGTGGGTTTTTGATCAAAGATAAAAGTACTGCCATTTTTTGCTGCCTTGGATGCTAACTTCGCTTCCCATGAATCTTTCACATGATTTTCAGTTTTGAGAAGAGCGAAAGTTATTTTCTCTTCATCTGAGAACTGGTTGACAGAGAAATACCTTTCTAGTTTTGAAACCCAATCATCAACAACATCCGCATCAATTTTTCCCTGAAATGTGGGTATATCAAAATTCACTTGCACCTTTAATGGTGTATACCTTGTGAATGGTGGGTTTGCTTGTGACCCATGACTTTCCAGCATTTGCTTGAACTGCTCCATCATTTCTTCATGTTGTTGTGTTAATGCATCTGTAACCAACGGTTTAATGTCATCGTTGGTTAGCAACTTAGCCATCTGAGATTGTGTGCGTCTCAAGGGAAGATAGTCTGAAGGGTTCCTTGTTTCCAACCCCAATCTTTGATATGTTGATCGCGTGTGATATGATATACAAGAGTGAACTTTCTTTGATACCATTGATTCGAATTATGGATTCGGATGAAAACACTTGAGTGAGAACCTATGGTATTGTGGATTTGTTTACATAAACAAGGTAAACACAAAATTGAAGTCAGCCAAAAAGTGATCTATTCAATTCAAAAATTCAACATGTATCAGTTCATGAGATTCCAAGGGTCACCAAAACCCCTTGAGAATCGAAACCCAATAGTCATATCTGTTTATTTACATAATAAAATCTAAAACTACGAAAATTTCAAAAAAACCTATATGAATTTTTTTCCTAACTTTAACTAGGCATAACTTTCTATTCCGGACTCGAAATTACGAGTCATTTAACTCGTTGGAAAGGTCTCCAAGAGCTTAAGGAGAAGTCATAAAAGAAATGCCTATGGCAATGTTCTAAATGACATGCCAAAGTTTCAAAGGCTGAAAATGCTTCGAAAGCCTTCAAAAACGCCAAATACTAACATATAGAAAAACTAGAAAAAATCTGAAAATATTATTTTCAATATTTCAAATTTGCTTCTGATCAAAATTCCTCTTGTAACTTCTCCATGTTGGCACACTTAACTATCTCTAGTTGCATCAGAGTCGGTAGTTTCTGCAAGGCAAGTAAATGTTTTAGCACGCTACACGGGATCAACTTAATATGTAGCGTAGATGTTGAAATTCACAAAATGAAACTTCTATCTGGAGTAACTGAGGACATTGTAGATAGAGTTCTTTCAATTTGGACATGGTAGTCATGTCATGGGGTAGAATTTTCATATGTGAGATGAAAATGTAGATACTCCATCTGTTTCATGGTTCCTAGCATTCCTTCTGGAATTATTTTACCATTATATTGAAACCCTAACCTTTTGAGTTGGTTCAAGGTGCCAAAATGACTAATTGAAAGTCGATTTCCTCTGCACTTATTCAATTGTATATTTGGAGAATTACTTGTGTTAAGGTACTCCAAAAACGTGAGGTGTGCGCTTCCATAAGGCAGGCATTGCAGATGTTCACAAAAACCAATGTCTAAAGCTTTTAGGGAAGTCAACTTAGAAATGCCGACTAGCAGTTGTGAAATATCATATCCTTCAAGATCTAATATTTGAAGTCCTTTTAGAGAAGCGACAGTGTTGGCCAGTCTCTTGATTGGCACATAGCATAACCTGAGACAAACTAAATGCTTCAAATATCCCATGTTTTTTTGTAACAACTGAAGGGCAGTAGGTGACAAATCCAGGACTCTGAGAGAGGTCATACTTCCAATCACCTCTTCTGAAATTTCTACCAAAAAAGTATTGCTAGCCAGTAAAAAGGAACGGATATACGAAGCTCTAAATTTCTTTGGAACACTACTTAAACTGTTGTCTATTAATGAAATCCTGACGTATCCTGAAGAAACGTCCGCTGGAAACTGTCGTAAACCTCTGCCTACCTGAAAGAAGCATTTTTCTTCATTTGCAGCAATTTGATGTGCTAAATCGTGCAAAACATTATGTACCCTAAAACAGACCACACTTCCCTCGTAATTCTTCTTCACTGGTTCAATAAGGCATCGGTCGGCTAACAAATTAATACATACATCTCTCCAATTTGGAAAGGATTAGGACCGGTTACCAATCCTTCTCCAGTCCAGTAGGCAATGGCATATGTAGGAGATATGATATTGTTTTCTGGGTAAGCAGTGAGGCAGAGAAAGCACAGCAACAAAGAAATGCAACAGCCAGCCACGTCAGCCAAAGTATCGTAGCTTAGTCTCAAATTGCCGTAGAGCGAGTTTGTTGCATCACTCTGCAATCTGTTGACTACCAATTCCCATTTATTTGACTGAGTGATGTCCGCCATAGCCTACCCGACTACTTTAAAGGCCAAGGGAAGATCCCCGCACTCGTTGTATACACACCAAGCTATTTCTTGGTCGATGCTCATAGGCAAAACTCCCTTGCTGTGTAAAAAAGCATGGGACAAAAATAATCTCCAGTTGTGATCCTCACTCCAGTCTTGCATTTGGATGACTGCTAAAGTTGGAGCACCCAACTGCGAGAGCACACTAATAGTTCTGGAAGAGGCAATGATGATGTTGGAATTGTGGTGTGGAGAGTGAGGCGCACACAGCTCCTCTATTAACAAGGTTGCAGTTGTTTCCCAAACATCATCTAGAACCAAGGCAAACTTGTGTTTCTTCATACATTCATTCAACCAAGTTTTGACATGTTCTTTCTCTCTACTGTCCAATCTTTCCCTTACTTTAAAAGCTATTTGTTCACAAGATCATTTCTGAGAGCACTAAACGATGGAGTTTGCGAAACAGTAAGCCAAAGCATCAAGTCATTGCAAAAGACACTCTGTAACTGGTCACCGTTGAAGACTTGTTTGAGTAGTAGATTTCTACCGGCCCTGCCCTTCCCAACTAGACCGAAATGAGACACACTTTTGTGCTGCTGTGAGTCAATCAGCTCCACAAGTCTATTTAATGCAGAATCTATTGATAACTGATGTTGCTCTAGCATGCAGCTAGATTAGTTTAGTTAATAGTTTTTTGTTTATTCATACAAATAAAGCATGTAATCCAACATGCATTAATCCTTAGGACTATTTTTAGTTTTGTTTTTTGCATGAGTTTATTTTTAGTAAATAAAGCATGTTGTGCATGCACTTAATGTATTCTTAATTTAGGGAGTAGTTTTCTTTTTTAGTTTGAAAGTCTTAGTAGCTTTTCATGCAATGCTAGGAATATATTTAGAACTGCAGTTATTATTAATTCTTCTAGACTGCAAATTCTTTATATATACAGCCTCTATGTAATTTTTTAATTAAGCTTCAATAAAGATATTGGTATGTGCAATTCTAAAAAAACAAAGCACTTAGTTTTTTATTCTGAATTGTGATTTCTTTTTGCAATTTCTTCTTTTTGTTGTTATTGTTTGGTAATTAGTTGGTTCAGAGAGGATAGGTCAGGTTCAAAATTCTACAAGTGGTATCAGAGCAGGTAAAATTATTTTGGGTTAAATTTTTATCGTTGGAATTTCGCCAAAGTTAATCATGTCAAATTCTAACAATATGCCCGTTCCAGAATTTGATGGGAATGATTATGATTATTGGTGCATTAAGATGCTGACCTTTTTAATTGGAAAAGATTTGTGGGAGATTATTGAATCAGGTTATGAAGAGCTAGCTGATTGGAATGCCCTTACAGCCAATGAAAGAACAGCAAGAAAGGAAGCAAGGAAAAAGAATGCTCAAGCTTTGGTTCACATTCAAATAGCTCTTGATAAGAGCTTATTTCCAAGAATATCGGGAGCAACAACTGCCAAAGATGCCTGGAAGACTCTACAAGAAGCTTACTAGGGTAGTGATCAAGTTAAAGTGGTCAAGCTTCAAGAAGCGAAAGTTCGAGAATTTGAAGATGCAAGAAGCCGAAAGTATAAGTGATTATTTTGTCAGAGTCAAAGATGTGGTCAATAAAATGGCTACACTTGGAGAAATTGTAAGCAATGAAGTTTTGATTAAAAGGTGTTGAGATCTTTGACACCTAGATGGAATCATGTAGCAATAATCATAGAAGAAAGCAAGGATTTGACAAAACTACAATTTGATCAACTAGTTGGATCCCTGATGTCTCATGAAGAAAGGTTGAAAGATTGTTTAGAAGGTGTAGAGAAAGCGTTTTCCTCTAAATTGTTAATCACAAAAAATGAAGATGCAAGCAGCAGTAGTGCCAAAATCAATCAAGGCCAAGGTAAAGGGCAAAGCCAAAATTCTTCAAGAGGTAGAGGAAGAACGTGGCTCAAGAGGAAGAGATGGTTTCAAAGGAAGAGGTAGAGGTAGATTTGATAAGAGAAATGTTCAATGTTACCATTGTAATAGGTATGGCCACTTTGAAAGAGAATGCAGATTGAAAGAAGGTAAAAGGGCTAACTATGCTCAAGAAAGTAGTGACAATCCTCCTGATCACTTATTTTTATCTTATGCCAAGGGTGAAAATACTAGTAAAGATGTTTGGTACCTAGATTCTGGATGCTCTAACCATATGACAGGGAATAAGAAGTTGTTCTCAACAAAGGATGGAAGTTTCAAATCTAAGATCCAGCTTGGTGATGATAAATCATTGGAGGTTGTTGCCAAAGGAGCTATGGAGGTCCAAACGAAAGAAGGTATAAAGAGTATTCATGATATTTATTATATTCCACAATTGAAGCACAATTTGTTAAGTGTTGGGCAGCTATGTGAGAAAAATTATAAAGTAGTCTTTGAGAATAAGACTTGTACTATCTATGATAAGAATAAGGATAATCGGGTGATCACTGTTGTTCCTATGACAAGAAATAGGATGTTCCCCTTGAGGTTTGGTGAACATAACAACAGTTTGGCAAATATGGCTTATGAGGATTCAAGTTGGTTATGGCATCTTAGGTATGGGCATTTAAATTTTCACAGTTTGAAGTTTCTAACCTCGCATGCATTAGTTTTTGGTTTGCCCAAGGTTGAGGAACACAAGGAGGTTTGTGAAGGTTGTGCTAAAGGAAAGCATGCAAGAGAAAATTTTCCAAAGGGAAATGCATGGAGGGCTCATCACCCACTTCAACTTGTTCATTCAGATATATGTGGTCCTATGCAGACTAAGAGTTTGGGTAAGTCATCATATTTCATCACTTTTATTGATGATTACTCACGAAATTGTTGGGTATATTTTTTGAAGGCCAAAGATGAAGCCTTGGATACATTCAAGAAATTTAAAGCCCTTGTGGAAAATGAGAAAGGGTGCAAGATCAAGTGTTTAAGGACTGATCATGGAGGAGAATTTTTCTCAAAGGCCTTCCAAAGTTATTATGATTTTAATGGCATCAAGAGGCAACTTACTAGTGCATACACACCTCAACAGAATGGAGTAGCTGAAAGGAAGAATCATATTGTGGTTGAAATGGCAAGGTGCATGTTACAAACCAAGGGATTGAGCAATTCTTATTGGGGAGATGGAGTTGCTACAGCAGTGTACATCCTCAACCGTAGCCAAAATATGTTTTGATTGATGATATAATTGCTAATATTGATCATGTGCAGCCAACTAATGTTTATGTATCTAGTGGTTTAACTCCATCAAGCAATCCTTCATCAAGTTCTTTAGTACCAAGTTCAAGTCCATCTTATTCTCCAAGTTCTACAAGGAAGGTAAGGAGATTGAGTGATATCTACCAGAAGAGTGGAAATCAAGTACATGAAGAAAACCCAATAGGTGAGATAGTGAATTTTGCTTTATTAGCCAAGGCTGATTTTGAACCATCATGTTTTGAAGATGCATGTACTAATGAAGTTTGGGTGAAAGCCATGGAAGAAGAGATGGATTCCATTCACAGGAATGACACTTGGGAGTTAACAGAACTTCCACATGACAAAAAAAGGATTGGCACCAAATGGGTCTACAAGACAAAATTTAACAGTGATGGGAGTGTTGAAAGACACAAGGCAAGACTAGTTGCTGAAGGCTTCACACAGAAGTATGGAATTGATTATGCAGAGGCATTTACACCAGTAGCAAGACAAGAGACCATAAGAATGTTGATTTCATTAGCAACTCAGAAGAAGTGGAGCATACATCATATGGACGTGAAAAGTACCTTCTTGAATGGGTACTTAGAAGAGGAAGTATATGTGGAGCAACCACAAGGTTTTGAAGTAGAAGGAAAAGATAATTATATCTACAAGTTGAAGAAGGCTTTGTATGGCCTCAAGCAAGCACCAAGAGCGTGGTATGCCAGGATTGATGGATACTATCAAGAGAATGGCTTCCAGAGAAGTAAGAGTGATCCTACCCTATACTACAAACAAGAAGGTACTGATATTCTCATCATAAGTTTGTATGTTGATGATATTTTGTATATGGGTAGTAGTTCTAAGATGAAAGATGAATTCAAAGCTGCTATGATGAAAAAATTTGAGATGAAAATCCTGGTCTAATGAAATATTTTCTAGGAATGGAGGTTTATCAAACTAAGGATGAGATTTTCATTTGTCAAACAAAGTATTTATAGGATATGCTGAAGAAATTTAATATGACTGATTGTAAACCCTGCCTCCACTCCAAGTGCTCATGGAGATTTGTTATGTAGAGATGATGGTGCTGATTTAGTTGATGAGACAGCTTACAGAAGTATTGTGGGGAGCTTGATGTTTCTAATCCACATGAGGCCTGATATTGCCTATTCAGTTTCACTTGTTTCAAGGAATATGACAAATCCATCTAAAATATATATGAAGGCAGCCAAGAGGATTTTGAGGTATGTGAAAGGGAATTTAAATTTTGGTATTCATTACTACTCTTCTGAAAAGTTCAATCTAGTAGGCTTTAGTGATTCAGATTGGGGAGGTAGTATGGATGATCGTAAATCTACATCTAGAAATTGTTTTTCTTTTGGTTCTGGTTTGATTACCTGGAGCTCAAAAAAACAAAGTATTGTTGCTCTCTCATCTACAAAAGTAGAGTATGTTGCAATTACCTCAGCAAGTACACAAGCTCTTTGGCTCCGAAAAGTTTTGGAAGAAATTGGAGAAAAACAAATTCAGCCTACACTAATTTATTGTGACAATGTGTGTGTTATCAAGTTAGCTAAGAATCCAGTTCATCATAGCAGAACAAAGCATTTTGATTTGAAATATCATTTCATACGAAATTTGGTGCAGAAGAAGGATGTCGAATTGAAGCACATCAACACCCAAGATCAGCTAGCATATATATTCACCAAAGCGGTTGCAAAAGCTCAATTTATAGCACTACAAGATAAGATTGTTAGCCCTCTCAGCATCAAGGGGGAGTATGTTGATAACTGATGCTACTCTAGCATGTAGCTAGATTAGTTTAGTTGATAGTTTTTTGTTTATTCGTGCAAATAAAGCATATACTCCACCATGCATTAATCCTTAGGACTATTTTTAGTTTTGTTTTTTGCATGAGTTTGTTTTTAGTAAATAAAGCATGTTGTGCATGCACTTATTGTATTCTTAATTTAAGGAGTAGTTTGCTTTTTTTAGTTTGAGAGCCTTAGTAGCTTTCCATGCAATGCTAGGAATATATTTAGAACTGCAGTTATTATTAATTCTTCTAGACTCCAAATTCTTTATATATACAGCCTCTATTTAATTTTTTAATTAAGCTTCAATAAAGATATTGGTATGTGCAATTCTATTTAATTCTTCTAGACTGCAAATTCTTTATATATACAGCCTCTATTTAATTTTTCAATTAGGCTTCTTTATTCTGAATTGTGATT
The DNA here is from genome assembly GCF_030272615.1 of Cryptomeria japonica. NCBI lineage: Eukaryota > Viridiplantae > Streptophyta > Pinopsida > Cupressales > Cupressaceae > Cryptomeria > Cryptomeria japonica. Next base: position 864,417,786 of record NC_081409.1, on the reverse strand, counting down.
TCTTTTTGCAATTTCTTCTTTTTGCTGTTATTGTTTGTTAATCAGTTGGTTCAGAGAGGATAGGTCAGGTTCAAAATTCTACAGAATCTTGTCCAACAACAAGTGCCTCCTCAATATACTTCTTGTTAGAAGCAGCTGAAGAAGGGGATGGAAAGAGATCATCTGATGTGCCGGCAAGTGCTGAAGTACGCAGATTAAGACAATCCACCTTCTCTCTAATCTGCTCAAGCACTTGCTGATTAGCGACATGCTGCTGCAGCTAGTGCAAAACATGCAATGAAAGGCGTGGAAGCTAGATGCTTTTCAACATTCTCAATGAGTCGCCTGATCTTTCTGCTTGTTCTATAACGAGAAAAGAGATGAGAGCATGAGCATACAGTGCAATGCTAGGCCAAATCAGATGCTTCCTCTAGAAGAGAATTCAATTCGATCAACCAGCTGTTGACCGTGGAGGGCAAAGTGTAGTGAGGAAATGTACTTAATCTGCCAGAGTTTAAAGCTTTTCTATATCGTTGCATTTCCATGTTCATTGATTGAATTTTGAGAAGCAGGACTTTGAGGGCATCCAACTCTTTCCTGCATCTGATGGCAACGTTAATAACCTGACTTGCAGCCAAATGAATGGTGAAACCAAGCATTCCAAGGATGAATCCAGGATCACCCATTTTTGGGTCACCTCAGAAAGAAGATTGTAATTCTAATGAAAGTCTCTTAGTCAGGGAAAGCAAAGGAAAATCAATCATCAATCAGCTAAAGTTCTTGTCAGAGAAGCAAATTAATCTGCTAGCTCCTCAGAAATGCTATTACTTTATAGATTCACAGACACCTCGTTAGACAAGAATCTTATTTAACATATGAAATAGTAGAAAGATCTAACAATTCAATTTAACCAGGCATATCATCGGTCAACGTTTAGACATGGTGAAGTTGGAGGCGCAATAAACTCTTTGACAAGAGAATTTGATTTCACACAACGTTTCCAATAATTGTGGTTCCCACTTTTTATTCGGCATTGTCAATCATTTTAAAAGTTTTGATTCTTTGGTTAAAGTCGAAACTAAGTTCTTAAGTTCTTTACGAGTCTGACTCTCTTTATATATTGACTATTAGGTTTTTGAATTTTTTTCCACTAAAATGACTCATCCGGCTCTGTCTACTTGGTGAGACAACATCAGAAAGCCATGGTTGAGGAAATGTATTGCAGAAAAGATTCCACCCCCATTTCAACATCTATGCTAGTGATTAAGAACTTTCCTGGGTAGTAATTTTCTCTGTTTCCACCGAATGAGGCGAAGTGCTTGAATAGAAAAGGTCCGAAGGAAGACAAAATAATAGTTCATTCAAACTATTATACGCAATCGCCCACCGCCCATATACGCAATTGCCCACCACGATTGCATATAATAGTTAGTAGAAAAATATACGCAATCGCCCACCACCCATTGCATGTTCACACACACATTGGACTTGACTCGTGATCAATGTTCACACCGCAGTTTATTCTTAGCATAAGATGAGCCATTTAAGGAATCTGGATTGTAATGAGTCATAATTATTGTTCACATTTCACAAGGAAACTTCCTCCTTGTTAGTTCACTTTTGAGAGATGAATCCATTCAAAAAGCGTTCCTCACACACTACTAAGCCAAGAATCCATTCAAAAATATCTTCACCATTCATCATGATGGCCAAATTTATTGTAAAATCATGGGAAATGGACACTATCGTAGACCAAAATTTTCATACAAATACGTATTCAAGTGTGTTGAGCCATATCAAATCAAATTATCTGAAGAAAATTTGGCAGTTTTCATATTCATTTTTAAAGTTAATAGCGACTTGTGGGATATCGGCAATAATGGCATCTATTGCTCAGCAAAAGGGAAAGTGAGGAATCTTTCCTTGTAAGTTGCCAAAAGATGACCTATGCCACTAGTTTTTATATTCCCATTGAAGACTCTTTGTATGGTCTTCCATTTTAGTCATCTCTGAGTTTGTATATATATGTATATACGGATTCATATACTTTTAAAGAGCAAGTCAACATAAAGTTTAGGGTTAAAGCCATGTAGAAGCTTAGAATTGGAGTCTTCAATTTGAGGATCAAGTTCACAAAGGCAAGTATTGCACAATTCCTATTCAATCTATTTGATCTCTACCAATTAAAATCTAATTATAGAATTTTTTAAAAGTAGATGAAGGTGTACTTTATGATAAAATATTTTAAAAAAATCTAAATATTTATATTTTTATTATTTGTCAGTTTCAAATTTTTTTACTATTTGTTTATATTTAATTATTTATTGGGTTAAATTTAATTTTTATTTGATTTTTAAATATTTTTTTAGCAAGTTTTGTCATAGGGGCAATATGCTTATACTAATACTAAGAAAATATTATATCATAGAAACTGAGAGGGAACTCTCAGTGATACAGATATGCCAACCTTTCCCCATTTCAATCAGCCTCTCCATAATCTCCTGGTTCTCACTCATGAAAGCAACAAATTTTTCAAAATTGTTCTCCTTCCCCACTCCTTCCTTGAACAGATTTCAGGCTTTCCTCATCTTCGTATTCTTCCCTCCTGCAACTAGATCAGAAAAACCCAACATAGTGCTTGAACCATGGGTGCCCTTCTAATCATTCATAGCAATTTTGACTCCATCCACATTCTCCTCCCATACCATCCTACGCACGATACTGAACTCTGAAACAGGGTACCCCAGAATCTGCACTATAAAATCAAGCAATGCTTGGTAAACATCTCCATTGTGTACATGCCCTCCTATCCAAAACTTGCTCCCCAAAATTTGAATCATAGTCTCTTTCTCTTTTTCCTCTGCTTTATTAAAGAGTCTATTCACTTTTTCCTTCGGGGATTCTGACAGCACCCTTTGAGAGACACATGCACACATGAAACCAAAACTATTCACCATCTACTTCTTTGTCAATTTCTCTACGACCTTCTCCTACCAATCCCTCCTAAATTTATAATCAAGCCTGGCCAATCTCGTGATTGCATTACGACCCTTCCTCCTTAGCTTGAAACACAATTCACATGCATCCATCTTATCTAATATTCCCGCAAATCCTATTGTTTATCCCAGAAAGATCCTCTTAGCAATTGTAATTTCCTACAGTGTTGCTTTCATTCCCTTCTTTGTTCAACCAAGACTACGATGGGCTAGGAGAGTCATTGATATACTGTAAGATCACCCTATTTCTGTATGAGGCAAATCTGATCCTTGACCCGAATCCAATTCAATGATGGATCTCAACTCCTCCTGCAAAGATACCTCTTCCAAAACTATCTCTTCTATATGAAGCTTGATTCCCTCGTTGGCAAGCCAATCTGCCACCATATTCCCTTCTCGGTATGTGTGGGCGATAGAAAAGTCTGAAAGGTTTTTAAGTTTATCCAGCACGACCATCAATCTCTGCTTCAACCTCCAGTTAGAAACCCTCGCTTTCTATACAACATTAATCACCAATTGGGAGTCCCCTTCTATAGCGATATGTGAAATGTCCTTCCTGATACACAAATTTAAACCTCTCTCCAAAGCCTTCAATTTCGCTTCATTTTTTGTGGCCACCCCATGTAACCCATGGTAGCCAACAACATTTTTCCATCATGATCCCTTATTATGGCCCCAAAACCAACATCTCTAGGATTACCCTTCCTGGCACCATCAAAGTTAAATTTGTAACAATTCCTTTCTGGCACCTTCCATTTGATGCTTTGCGTTTTATCTCTTCTGACTATAGCTCCAACCATCTCTACTTTCAATATCTCCCATTTCTCCTCCATCTTCTTATCCCACCAAGTATAAGCCTTCACTTTCTTACCAGCCAACTTCCTCTTGACCACCTTCACTATGGAAACCTTAATTCTACTAATGACCATTTCAAGAGAAAAACATTCATCCCTAAACACCCTCATGTTTGTCTCTTTCCATATCTTTCAAGAAATAATAGATGGCCCTACAATCCAAATGTCTCCCTATTTTAATTGCCATTGCTTTGAAGGCAAGAGTGTTTCCTGACTTGTGGTTTGCCATTCTATCATCTCCATGAACCAATCCCAACACCCTACCTCTATTAGACACCAAAGAAGGAGATGGCTAGTTGTTTCCTCTTCTCTTCTACACATCGGGCACCAATTTGGGCCTTCTATACCAATCGTTTTCAACCTATCTCGTATTAGGATTCTGCCATGGAGAGCTATCCATAGGAAAGCACATGTTCTTGGTAGAATCCTTTTGTCCCAGCATAGCTTGGCTAACCAATTGACCTCTCTCTTCCTTAACCTCTATACTGCATATCCTAGATTCACTGTATACTCCCCTCTTTACAGCGCACCATATTACACCATCTTCCTCCTTGGTTAACAGAATCCTTCTCCTCCCTAATATCTCCCTCAACTTTTTCTCATCCTTCTTGCTAATAACAACATCCATGGATCTCCAAATCGGCTGATTCTGACTAACTCCACCAGTCTAATATGAGACATATACACCTATAATTTTCTCAACTACATGAATCCATCCCTGATCATCAAACATTTCTGCAATGACTACTTTTCTATCCCAGGAGTCCCACCAAAATTTTGCCTTTCTCCCATTCCCAATTTTCCACGTTACATGCTCCAGAATGATTCTCCTACTCTCCCATACAAATTTTCAAATTTTTGAGCCATTCCTAGAATTGGCCATGGTGAGAATCCTTTCAGGGCTATACAAATCTAGGTACTTCTTCCTCATTATCTTGCACCATATTTTATTAGATAATTTGTAAAGTTTCCACACCAATTTGGCTCCTAGCACTAGATTTTAAGGATTCATCTTCCTTAATCTTGCTCCTCCCTCCTCCTTAATCATGCAAGTTGTCTCCCAATTGATTAGTGGTATCCTCCTTACCTCTTTAGACCCCTCTCATAAAAATCTCTTAAAAAAGCTATCAATTGTTCCACTAACCCTTGCAGATAATCTAAAGCAAGACATAGAGAAGATGGGAACGACTGATAAAACTGACTTTATCATCTGTATCCTGCCTACGTGTGGTAGCCACTTATTCTTCAAGACGTGGGCCTTTGCTTGGAAAGAATTAATCACATCTTGCCAAAGTGATGACTGATTTTTCCCTGGGAACAAGGGAACTCGCAAGTATTTAATTGGAAATGATGCAATCTAAAATTCTAAAATACCTACTATCTATCTATGTATTCTTTTACTAGTATTAAGAAACAACACCTGAGATTTATCTTTGTTCATATACTGCCCTGAAGCCTTGGAATACTCATCTAATGTTGATTTAATTTCCACCACCTCCTTTATTGATGCAATACCAAATAGCACCATGTCATCTGAAAATTGTGAATGGGAAACACTATCTAGGTCTTTATGAACTCATATCCTCTACTAGAGGCCTTGCCTGCATTGTTTTTTGATATTCCTTCCCAAGACTTATGCCATCAACACAAACAATGAGGGGGACAAAGGGTCCCTTTGATGAAGACCATTGGTAGCCTTAAAGTATCCAATAGAAGTACCATTAACCAACACATAATTTTTTGTTGAGGAAATACAATGACGAATACAATCTAACCACCCCTTGTCAAAACTGATTTTTTTCAAAACATACAATAGGAAATCCCAGTTTACTCGATTGTATGCTTTACTAACATCAAGTGTGATCACCATACATTTGACAGTGTCTGCTTTGATGGAGTGAACAACCATTGTAGCCAAAATAATGCTATCTATGATCTCTCTCCCGGGAGTGAATCCATTATGCTCATTAGAGAGAAGTCTACAAAGAAATGCATTGAGCCTATTGGCAATCACCTTGGAAATAACCTTATAAATATAATTACATAGGGAGATGGGTCGATAGCTAGCCATAGTTTCACATTGCTTCTTTGGTATCAGGGCTATGACTGTGTTGTTGATATCCTTTACAAACCTTTTTTTCTTCCTAAAGTCCTCCACCACTTCCAAAATATCACAACCCGTAAATTCCCAACACTTTTGAAAAAATTTCCACTGTAAACCCATCTGGCCCCAGAGCTTTATTCGTATGCAATGAAAATGTGTCTCTTTTAACTTCTTCAATTATGTAGGGTTGAAGCAAAAATTCATTATCTTCCTACAATACTTCGTCCTTTATTGCCTCAGTCACCTTCTCCCAAAGATTTCTATCTCCCTCCGTTGGTCCTCCTAAAAGGTTTTGAAAATGTTTAACTATCGCTTTTTCAATATCCTAAACCTTAGAACACCAATTTTTGTCCTCATCACGAACACCTTCAATCTTATTAGTATTCTTCTTGGCTTTGATTTACGAGTGAAAAATTTGGTATTTGAATCACCAAGCACAATCCATAGTTCCCTAGACTTATCCCTCCAATATACTTCCTCTCTAGCTAGCAACTCTGACAATCTCACCTTCAGTACCTTCTCCTTCTCAAAATTTTGAGTTCCATGTTTTGATTTTATCTTTCAAATGGTGAAGCCTTTTCATAAACCGGAAGCTGGGTGTGTCAAAGAACATATTGCTTTCCTCCCACCAATGACAAATTTTTCCATGAAATTATTCATCCCTCCACCACATGCTCTGGAATTTAAAATACCCCTTCTTTTTAACATCCATATCTATCACCAACTCTACTGGAAAGTGATCCGACACTGAGATAGGATTAATAGTTGATACAATTGTCTAGTTGCCCTCCATCTAGGAAGCACCAACTAGAAATTGATTGAGTCTCTCGGCTATGTTGGTGAAATTGGTTTGACTATTTGTCCATGTGAATAGACCATTCTTGGGTGTAATGTCAAATAGCCCATTTCTTGTCACAAAGCTCTTGAAGTATTCTATTACTTTATTAATTTTAGATGTAAGCCTCCACTCTTCTCCCAAAGATCAAGAATGGTGTTAAAATCACCTGCCACTATAACCTTCTCTCTTTCATGATTCCTAATGGATGTTGTAACCTCCTCCCATAACTTGGATTTCTCTTTTGTTTTGGTGCGTCCATATAGATTAATAAGAGGAAATACCACATTCTAAGAAATATAGGTGATATTGCACAACATCTAATGGTCATTCGATTCCACAAGATTAATTCTTACCAAAAGTGAGTTCCATAAAACCCCCAAACCCCCTAAAGAACCTCTAGCTTCTTGGAAAACACCTTTCGTTTTGCCACAGTATTTCAGGAAGCTAAAATCCTTGTCTAAATTAAGCTTGGTTTCTTGGAGTAGTATCACATCATTAGAATTATTTTCTAATGTGCGTTTAACCATGCATCTTTTTTCAGGGGCTGATAATCCCCTGACATTTCATGTGAGTAATCTCATTTCTCTCCAAGGGAGAACTTCACTCCCTTCGATTTTCTCATAAAGTCCATAACACCGATTATGCCTTTCTCCTTAGCTCTGTCTATCCTCTTTTGTTTATTTCTCTTCCTGTCGCTCTTTGATTTCGAGTTCCCTAACAAAACATTGGTTAATTGACTAATACATCTTATATTATTAATATCCAAACCATCACCCAAATCTCCATTAGAACCAACATCATATTCCATCTCTGAGTGTGAAGCATCTTCAAGTAAATGATCCTTATTGTCAGTAATCTCTTCCAACACCTTCATTTTGGAGGAGCATGCGATGTCACTTGTTGTTATTTCTTCTATCTCATCACTAGTGCCTTGGTGGGCCTCTACTTATTTAGTTTATGGTTCCTCCTTTATAGGGAATGCTGTAAGAAACAGAGGCTTAACTGCTGTCATAACGGTTTTTTCATTTCTCTCCTTGGGAATCCATTTTTTGTAAGGCCTAAAATTTGCCCTACAATCTTTTTCAAAATGGCTCCTATTTCCACAACTCATACAATATATATTTGTATCCTTTATTTAATCCTGTTGAATCCACCTTCTACCATTAGATAATAAACAAATCTTGGGAGGTATCCTCTTAACAGTCGAGATACGAAGATGCACATATAAGTAAGAATCCTTCTCTACCAAATCCTCGTCTATCACAAGAGGGAACCCAGGGTTCTACTGATTTTCTCTAAACTTCCTTCCACCTAATACTCAATCGATAAGTTGTATAACCTTATCCATATTGACCTGTCATATGGATCTGGAGGAACTGGATGGAAGTTTGGGAACCATGGTTGCATGTGTTGGAATCCAAGAACACTGAGAGGGGGGTGAACCAGTGTTCCACTGAAATGATCAATTTTAACATTATTATAACATGCATTCACTAGCCGGTAAACCGATACATATAATTTTGAAAGAAGTAAAGAAATCAATAAAGCAATGACACAAATGAATACCCTAACACAAATATTTATACATGGAAAACTTCAAGGAGGAAAAACAATGGTGGGATTTGTGACCCACAATATCAATCCACTGGCCATATGAAAAAATGTTACAAAATATGCGCGCCTACACTTGCAAGAAGGCTTACAGCCTAGAGCACACTGCTCATCACAAAGGAGTCTCACTGACTACAGTTACTCTGAACAAGAAAACATAAAACTGCACTCATATAATGCATCTGCTATGACTGATTGAGTTCCGGTTCAAGCTCTGTCTGTTCCGGTTCTGAAACCCTAAACCCTTACCGGTATAACCTCTTACATAATCAACATTCCTCGCATTACAAATATCACTCTCATATCTTTTCCATATCCTAACATATCACAAGATGATCTAATCAACTAATCTATATACCTTTACAATCCTTCATGCCTTATGTCAGCTTACATAGATAATTACAAAATGAATATACATGTTGGCTCAATTACATATATACATAAATATCAAAATCAATTTCTGATTGTCGGATCTCCTAAATGATGTCGGCCTTCTATACCAGTATCCTAATGAAGTCATGTTGGCCTGCAATTCTGGTACCCATAGAATTCCTCCTACCGGTGAAGATACCTGCCGGTGCTGGTGTTGGTGAAGTGTCTGCTGGTAAACAACCAAACCAACATATGAAAGCTGGAACATGTTGCCATTAATGACAACATATTGAAACCAATCAAATGAGTATCAATTTCCAACAATCTCTCTCCCTTTGGCATTGATGGCAACACTCATGTGAAAAATGATAATGGTTTCCATCTGTCGGTTTCACCTTGAGACTGCTACCTCTGAGCTGAGTATCCATTTGTGATCATCATCTGAACAAAATATTCCATACCTCCATATCTCCCGATGTCAAAAATATATTTTTCACCTATACCTCCCCCTTTGACATCAATGCAAAAAAGTACCAAAAACTAGGACAAAGAATGAAAGACTATACAAAGAATGTCCCAAAAGACTTTACCGGAGTTGAATATATTTGAAAATTTCTGGATAGGCTTTCTCCGAAAGTTCTAGATAGGTATCCCAACCTGATTTGAGTGTGCCAAAAATAGATACAAGTCTATTAAGCATGTAGGCATATGACTCTTTATCCTTAAGCTTTGCCGGTGTGGGCTTACCAACCATATCAATGCATTCCTTCTTATGTACACTTAATGAGTCCAATCGAGGACTCACCAATCCTATAAGACCTCTGGCTCTTCTTATAATTTTGTCTTTATCCCTCTCAAGAGCTGAAACTTGAGCTTCCAATAATAAAATCTAACCATCAATAGATGTTGTCAAAGAATTTGATCCATCAAAAGAATTGACTATACCTACAATCTTCTCCTGAGTATCCTTAATCCTTTTATCTAAATCTATTGTAAGTAAACCTGTGTTGCAGCATATTCTATAAATATTAGTACATTGCCTTAAGGAATTATCAATCAACTTCAACTTATCATTAATCTCCTTCTTCTCCAACTCAATCATCTGATCAAATGTTTCTCTCTTGGCTTGTGTAAACCTCTACAATGCCTGTCAGTTAGATATCTGCTGTATAGATTGAAAGTCCTTAGAAATGTGCTCTAATACCATTTGTTGGCCCTGTTTTCCATTGCATCAAAAGACTGATCTGTCAATGCTTGATACAGACTATAGAGATATGGATCATAGGGAGGTGGTTATTCCTTTGTCACAAATCCTGAGGGGAGCGCTGACCATTTTTCCAACACACTCTTGGTGTCTCTTTGTGGTTATGTCATGGTATAGGCCTATCCCAATTTGATGTATTTAAATTATGCTCAAGTATGTCAAATACAATAATAAACTACAATAAATATCGATAGTATAAATTAAATACTACAAATGATTCAAGTGTAGGAACCATGGATGTATGATGATAACTAAACTAATGAGAATTTGGTATCACTATGTAGGATGTCAAAATAGATTACTATTGAGTTAGATACATGAAATCATAAATATCTACAAAAATTGTCACTATGAAAGCTAGTGTATGAAAGAAACGAGTGGAATCCAAATATATAGATCTAGTGTTAGGGTTTCAAGCAGATCCAAAGCAAATATGAACTAATAATTATATGCAGATTTAAATACAAAAGATAAAGAAATAAAATAGGACACAGATAACACAGAGATTTAACGTGCCTCACCCATAATGGGTTACGTCCACCATACACAGTCATCCAATCTTTCTTATTATCTAGCAAAAACAGTACATCAACCTTACAATGCCTTAAGGATCCCAGCCGCTTATAACATGCATTTTTAGGGCAACAAACAAAGTTGGCCTTTTTAGGGTTTTATTACAATGTCGGTTTTCATCAACGAAAAAATGGCAAACAAATTTTTCTCAGGGGCTCCCGCCCCCGAACCCCTGCTTTCCTCGGGGGCTGCCGCCCCCGAACCCTTGCCCAGGGCCCTGCCCGACCCCGAACCCCAACAAGGATACGTGCTGACTGTACAGTACTTTACTGATCAGTCACCACATTTCAACAATCTCCCATCTGGATACTGATACTACACGATACCACTGTACATGCAGCATCCGCTGGATAAAACAGTAGGACTCGACTGGTATAAATTCCATAATTATCAATCAAGAAGACCAACACAAACTAATGAAGAAATCAGCCTCTCCTATGGAATTGCCTTCGTGAACATATTGGCAGGATTCTCACTTGTGTGAATCTTCTCAAGCTGTAACTGACCCTCCTCCAAAATAGTCCAGATGAAGTGGTACCTGAGCTGAATGTGCTTTGTCCTTGAATGAAAAGCAGAGTTCTTCGCAAGATGAATGGCACTCTAGCTATCAGTATACAATGGGCTATCCTCCTGTGTCTAACCCAATTCCTCCAGAAAACATTGTAACCAAATCATCTCCTTGCTGGCTTCTGGAGCAGCAACATACTCAGCTTCAATGGTTGAAAGTGCAACAACCTTTTGCAGCCTAGAAATCCAACTGACTGCAGTTCCCCCTATAGTAAAAACATACCCTGTAGTACTCCTCTGTGAATAAATATCACCTGCCAGATCAGAGTCAACAAATCCACTTAGAGCAGCATTAGATCCTTTGAAACATAATGCCTTCATAGTAGTTCCTTTCAAATACTGAAGAATCCATTTCACAGAATTCCAATGTTTCATACCCGGATTACTCATAAACCTGCTCACAACTCCCACTACATGTGCAATACCTGGCCTTGTGCATACCATTGCATACATCAGACTTCCAACAACTGATGAATACGAGATGTTAGACATTTTATTAACCTCTTCCTGTGCCTTTGGGAATATCTCCTTAGTCAATTTGAAATGACTAGCCAAAGGTGTACTAACTGCTTTTGCATCTTGCATGTTAAATCTTTTCAAACACCTTCTTTACATACTCACTTTGGGACAAATTCAAGGTTCTATTTTTCCTGTCTCGTGTAATACTCATACCGAGAATTTGCTTAGCTGCACCCAAATACTTCATAGCAAATGACCTGGCTAATTTCTGTTTAAGATAATTTATATGTTGCATGTTAGACCCAGCAACAAGCATGTCATTAACATAAAGCAATAGGATAATATAACTCCCATTATCAAATCTCTTAAAATATACACAATGATCATAATGACATCTATGATAACCATGTTCAGCCATGAAACTATCAAATTTTAAATACCATTGTTGGGGTGCTTGCTTTAGGCCATACAAACTTTTCTTCAACCTGCACACCAAGTTCTCCTTACGTTTGACCTCATATCCCTGTGGTTGCAACATGTAAATTTCCTCCTCCAAATCTCCATGGAGAAAAGCTGCTTTGACATCTAATTGTTCAAGATGTAAATCATCTGCAGCCACAAAACTAAGTACATTTCTAATTGAAGACATTTTTACAACTGTATAAAATATTTCATCATAATCTATACCCTTTTCCTGTGCAAAATCTTTTATCACAAGTCTGGCCTTATATCTTTTCTGACCTCCTTCAACCGATAAACCCATTTGTTAGGCAAGGCTCTTTTTTCTGTAAATAAAGGGACTAAGTCCCAAGTCTTATTTTTCATCAAGGAGTCCATCTCCTCTTTCATGCCTAGCTCCCACTGTTGTTTGGCATCTACCTGCATTGCTTCTTCATATTCTTCTGGTTCACCAGCATCCATTAATAAAATAGAATACAAAGAAAGAGAAAATCTTTCAGGGGGTCTACTTGACCTCGTAGAACGTCTAACACTTGCAGGAGTTTGTGGGATAATCTGTTGCTGCTGAGCATCAGGTACTTGTGGCATTTCATTTTCCGGAATCTCATCCAGCACCACATATTCTTGTTTGTCTTGTTCATGCTTCTTTTCCTGCATCTATTCTTTATACATAACCTTCTCATTGAATGTAACATCTCTACTTCTAATTATTTTCTTATTTTCAAAATCCCATAACCAATAGCCATATTCATCTATCCCATATCCAATGAAGGTACATTTCTGAGATTTAGCATCAAGCTTGGTTCTGTTTTCTTTATCAACATGGACAAAAGCTTCACAACCAAAAGTTTTTAGAAAAGAATAATTTACCTTTTTACTAGTCCATGCCTCCTCTCGAATACCACCATCCAAAGGGGTTGAAGGTCCACTATTTATCAAATAGACAACAGTATGTACAACATCTGCCCAAAAATGTAAGGGCAATCCAGCATGCAATCTCATGCTCCTTGCACGTTCCATGATAGTCCTATTCATTCTCTCTGACATACCATTTTCCTATGGAGTTCCTGGAACTGTCTTCTGCTTTTGAATCCCATTTAAGGAGCAGTAATCTTCAAATGCTTTGCTACAATACTCACCTCCATTATCCGATCTCAAACACTTCAACTTTTTTCCTGTCTCATTCTCAACCAAAGCTTTCCATTTCTTAAAAGTTTAAAAAACATCTGATTTTTGTTTTAGGAAATATACCCATTTTTTTCTGGTTGAGTCATCAATAAAAATAACATAATAACAAGAGCCACCAAGAGATCATACCTAAGCCGGTCCCATACATCTGAATGTACAAGCTCTAACTTGTCACTCTTCTTCTCTTTCCCAACCTTGAGAAATTTGACTCTTTTCTATTTACCATAAACACAATTTTCACAAAACTCTAAATCAATCTTCTTTAGTCTTGGCAATAGATTTTTGGAGTGAAGGGTTTTCATCCCTTTCTCACTCATGTGCCCAAGCCTATGGTGCCACATTATCGAATCTGTTCTTGCAACATCTATTGTTGTTGTCCCTGCAGTAACTTTATCTGTAGTAGCTAGGGTAGAGTAAGTGTTACCTGTACATAGATATAATGTGCCTACCTTCACACCTTTAGCTATTACTAATGATCCTTTAGTGACCTTCCACATACTGTCTGAGAAGGTAACTATGCAACCTTCACTACCTAGTTGCCCTGTAGAAATTAAATTTCTTCTTAAATTAGGAACATGTCTTACCTCCTGTAGAAACTAGTCATTTCCATTCTGCAACTTGATCTTTATCTTTCCTTTTCCAACAATTTGACAGGGCTCATCATCACCCAAATATACCTGTCCAAAATCACCTTGAACATAATCTAGAAAATATTTTCTATGGGATGTAGCATGAAATGAAGCCCCATAATCTATTACCCAAGAATCATTAACATTATCCAAACATAAGATTAAAGCATCTTGTAAAGTATTACTTGCAATATTAGCTTCCTTGCTATCATTTTCATTTTTGTCTCCTTCTTTGTTTTTCTGAGACCAACAGTCTTTCTTTAGATGACCAGGCTTTCCGCAGTACCAGCAATCATTCTTTCCTCTAGATTGAGAGTGTCCTTTATTTGACTTCCCTCATGACTTCTCATTCCCAGGGCCTTTTCCTCTTTCCTTTGATCTTCCTCTGTTCTCCACATTCAAAACACTACCCAGTGATGTTGGAGTCTCACCTATGCTTTTCCTTCGCATTTCCTCGCTTAGGATAACACCAACAATATCATCAAATACCAAAGTATTTTTACTAGAGACAAAGTTACTTACAGCCATAACAAAGCTATTCCAGCTTTCTGGAAAAGAACATAAAATCAAGAGAGCCCTAACCTCTTCTGCAAAAGTAATTTTTACCGAAGACAATTGACTGGTAATTGTATTAAATTCATTTAAGTGCTCCGCTACAGATCCTCCCTCACTCATTTTCAAATTAAACAGACACTTCATAAGAAATACCTTATTCGAAGCCGAGGGTTTCTCATACAACTTAGCCAATGTCGCCATCAAATAAATAGTCATTTTTGCTTCTGTTATATTGAATGCTATAGATGGTGCAAGGTACAATCGAATGGATCCCAGTGCCTTTCTATCTAAAATGTCCCACTCTTCATCTGACATTGTGGTCGCTTTCTTTGCCTTTCCTTCCAATGGCTGCCACAAATCTTTTTGATACAGGTAATCCTCCATCTGCATTTTCCATAACTGATAATTCTAGCCATTAAAAGTTTTGACCTTGAATTTGGAATCCTCCATTGCTCCCACTCAAATCTGAAAGTCCTGCCAATTTATAGAAAACCTCGCTCTGATACCAATTGTTAGGGTTTCAAGCAGATCTGAAGCAAAAATGAACTAACAATTATATGCAGATTTAAATACAAAATTTAAAGAAATAAAATAGGACACAGATAACAAAGAGATTTAACGTGGTTCACCCAGAATGGGTTACGTCCACCATACATAGGCATCCAATCTTTCTTATTATCCAGCAAAAATAGTACATCAACCTTACAATGCCTTAAGCATCCCAGCCGCTTATAACATGCATTTTTAGGGCAATAAACAAAGTCGGCCATTTTAGGGTTTTATTACAATGTCTATTTTCATCAACAAAAAAACCTGCTGAGTGTACAGTACTTTGTTGATCAATCACCACATTTCAACATCTAGAGTAGTAATAATTTGAATATGATTATTATAAAAACAATATTAATATAGTCAACTATGTTACCAAAACCCATAATACATGAATCTATAAATAGATATGATATATGGTAAGAATGTGTCCTAATGTAGAGGACTTGGAAAATTGATGTTGATGTCCTAATGCATAGAACCATTGAAATTATCAATGTTTGAGTATATAGGATCACTAGAAGCCAAGGAGATATCAACATTGGATTTAGATGTACCAATAGGTGATGTAGGATATGTGATCCTATATAGGAGTTGGGGGAAATGATGTGAGTTGTAAGTACATAACTCATCTGCATGTTGATTGCTCCCACAATATGTATATTTGGCTTTCTAGTTTCTAGGCATGATCTAATGATAAGTAAAATCAATGTAGAAATATATGTTTCATCCCAAAAGATTATTGCTAAAACATAGGCTCCCAAAAATATGTGGAGAAGAAAGCTATAATTTCACTAAAATTGTATCTCTAAATTGGTCCTTGATAAGGCATGGGGGCTCTATATAATTTGTGATAAACAAGTAATCTAAAACTTAGAATTACATGAAGTTTTTATTTCCTTGCAAAATTTTGATAGGAATAAGTTTTTTAACCATATTTTGATAATTAGGAAATTTAAGCCTCATTTAAATTTGTAAAGAAAAAATAACTTTAGAGGCAAAAAATAATTTTAAAAATAGAAAAATCTTACAAATTTGAGTTTTTGTAGGATCCTTGATGGAACCAACCTTTTGTAACTATTTGAACATAAAAAAATAACTCCACATTTGCAAGATATTGTAAAATAAAATATCACTCCCTTTCAGGCTTTGAGGTCAACTTGGTAATTAATTGATTCATTGCCATTGACATAATTGGTTTGACCTAACTACTAGTTGTAAAGTAAAAAATATATAATTAGTAGAATTGTTTTTAAATGATTACATTTATGTACGCCATGGAGGGGTCAACCTATGCATATAGGACTATAACTAGTCTTCGGATGTGGTGGGGATCTCAAGTCAATAGTCATAGTGACTGGAATATAGCCAATGATGGACTCTTGATGATCGTAACATTATTTTGGAGGGTGATGATGTAGAGTAGTTATATCTGAGTTTGAATCAATTGAAGATTGATTATTCGTCAGGGTTCAACTAAGTGATATAAATAACGAAATTATGTATTTCTATTTTAGATACTTCTCAAATTAACCCATATTTTTAGCTATCCATGGATTTAGAATTGAGGAGCTCACCATATAGGAGAAATAATTATTTTATTTTGTAAATAATTTTAGTCTACATAAACAAAGACCTAATCTAGCAAAGCATGGTCATGGTGCCATCAATTCCACCTTTGATGAGGTTGATTAAAGGCAACTATACAAAATTAATAATAATTTGTTTAAATGATAGCATACTAGTGAGTTTCCAAAAAATTGTTTGTAATGGATTCTTAAGAAGGGAGACACCAATGCACTTATATATTTACTATTGGATTTCTAACAACATTCTTGATATCTATGGAAAGAGAAACTAGCTGATTGTACTACTCAAAGTACTCTACTCCAATCAAAACAAGGTTGTAAAATATGGCCTCCGAGGTTTCTATTTTATTTTCATGAATCCATCAAAATGTGGATGTGATCCCTATGATATTTACAAGGATATTTGTTTCTCCTTCTTCTAGTTAAGTAAATATAATATAGAATATGGATGTTGGATTCACTTGTGTTGTCTGGCTTGATCAATAAAATGTAATATACATGCCAAAACAATGAGCATCTCTTTGATTTATAAATTCACTAGTTAACACTAAAGAATTACTCCTTTATGCACTCACTAATATGGAGGTAAAGAAAGCATATAGAGGGTAAAGAAGGATTTTTATTATTTAGACCATCAAAATAGGGCAAAGGCCATGCAATTCCATATGAGTTACTCAAATCAGTTGTTGCAAAATCCCTTGGAGGATAAAAATTAGCAGTGTCATCATGAAAATAAGTTGTTTAGACTCATAAAACCTTGATTAGCTCAAACTTGCATGTTCTAAGAGCCACATAGAAATCTAACTTGCAAGTAAAAGTAACACTAGCCTTTATTGGTAGGGCCAAAGAGGGATGATAGAAGGATTTAATTAGACTGATCAGAGTGAAAATAGAAGTAAATTTTATTTGAAACCCTACAAAAGATAATTTTTAACCAAAATAGAGAAATATTTATGGGTTATTTGGCCATCTAATATTTATTTTTAATTTTTTGTAAGTTTTTTATGTGGTCCATAGATCATGTGGTACCATAAGCTATGAGGCATACAAATGCAAAAAAATCAAATTTACCAAATTTGATGAAATAATTTTTTCTTTCTATGCCTTTTAAACTTGGTTGTAATAACAATGTACATCCATGATGTTCTAATAATAGAGCTAACTGTTGGAGTCACCTTGATTTAGGAAGAGATGTGTAACTTGGATTGTATACAAGGTTGGGGAAACCAAGATCTAAAAGTAACATCAAGATAGCCTTCCCATAGTGAAAAATGAACAAAAAAGTATGCCAATTAATAATATGAAGAATATGTAATTGTATAATAAGATCCTTTCATATATAATCAAGGTAGAGGAGGTAAGAAGGTAAGATCGAACAATCAATTAACCCTTCAAGGTTCCAACACATGTTTAGTCATATGATAAATGTGTAAGCATGTGTAAAGTGTGCATGTGATAGGTGCCTCAAAGGGTGATTACATGTGTCTTTATACAAGAATTGAGACAAAAAGATAGAAAGTCTTTAAATTGAGACTTAAATAGTGTGGATAGGTCAGCCTAGGATGGGCAATTAGCTAACAATTTGAAATAAATTTATTTATAATTAAAGCATCTCTTTCATAGAAAAGAATGACAACGATTGTAAAAATTAATAGAATCATATGTATTTATTGTGTATAGAAGAAGGAACCAAACTATGAATAACAATTTTGCATCTTATCTCCACCAAAAAAATTAATAAGTAATCATACTTTTTTATTGATCAAAATTTTATTTTTATAAAAAAATTTAAATAATATTAAAAAACCAATATTATATGTAAATAATAAACTTTTTAGACTGGAGCCCTTCCCCACTTTGATAAAAATATTATATATAAATAATAAATATAAAAATAGAAATTTCTTCACATACCCAAAAAAACACAACTATTGTTATATACAAAGAGCAAAATAGTGAAAGGTACAAACTTACAATATAAAATAAACAAATAACATATATTATTCTTAGGCAAGAATTAATTTCAAGATGATACTAAAATTTTGTGGTAAAATGGCTATATAATAGAATTCATTTATATGCCATTTCTTTGAATGATAAAACTCATAGCAAATTCCAAAAAGCGAAACACCTCATTACACCAAAATTCGCCATAGTAAAAATGTTCACCCCGATGACGCATATCCAAGTAACGTTCTTCTGATGCTTGAATTTCTGTGGTAGATACTCTTATTGTTTGAACTTTCGTCTTTGTCTTAATAAAATTTTCTTCCTCTGCCATAACATGTTGAACCTTTGAACAACCATACACTCTTATCTTTTCTACACTCTTCAAATTCCAGTAACACTCTGGTAACCTCTGCAATGCCTCACACTTCATTATTGTTAATGTTTTAAGTGAAGGCAGTGCTCCTCCTTCCACCACTGGCAGCTGCTCTAACTTCATCATGTCCACCACTGAAAATACTTCAAGCTTAGGAAATGCTCCACCCTTGCCAAATTCTTCTGGGAACTTCTCTATGTTAGGGCAATTGACTATGTCTAGGTGCTTTAGACTCGGAAGTTTGTGCAAGGCAGGTAGTTGTTTCAGCATGTCACATTGAATCAACTTAATGAAGCTTAGACGTCGAAATTCACAAATTGAATTCTCTATCTTTAGTAAATGAGGACATATTAGACAGAGTTCTCTCAGTTTTGCCATGGCAGTCATGTCATGGGGCAGGCTTTCTATATCTGTGAGGTGAAAATATAGATACTCCATCTGTTTCATGGTTCCAAGAATTCCTTCTCCAATTATTTGACCATTGTTTTGAAACCCCAACCTTCTGAGTTGGTTCAGGTTACCCAGGTGACTAATTGAAAGCCGATTTCTTCTGCACTTATTCCACCCTATATTTGGAGAATTACTTGCATTCAGGTACTCCAAAGACGTGAGGTCTGCAATTCCATAAGGCATGCACTGCAGATGCTCACAGAAAGCAACGTCTAAAAGTTTTAGGGAAGTCAACTTAGAAATGCCAGCTGGGAGTTGTGCAATATCAGATCCTTGAAGATCTAATATTTGAAGGCTTCTTAGAGCAGCGTCAGAGTTGGGCAGTCTCTTGATTGGCACATAGGGTAACTTGAGGCAAACTAAATGTTTCAAAATTCCTATGTTTTTTGGCAACGACAGGAGGGCAGTCCTTGACAAATCCAGGACTCTGAGAGAGGTCATATTTCCAATTACCTCTTTTGAAATTTCCGCCAAAGAAGTATTACCAGCCAGTAGCAAGGAGAGGATATGCGAAGCTCTGAATGTCCTTGGAACACTAGTCAAACTGTTGTCTATTAATCAAATTCTGATGTATCCTGAAGAGACGTCCACTGGAAACTGTCGTAAACCTCTGCCTGCCTGAAAGAAGCACTTTTCTTCCTTCGCAGCGAATTGCTGTGCCAAATCGCGCAAAACATCATGCACCCTGAAACAGAGCACTCTTCCCTCATAATTCTTCTTCACCGGTTCAATAAGGCATCGGTCAGCTAACAAGTTGGTGTACATCTCTCCAATTTTGAAAGGATCCGGACCAGCTACCAACCCTTATCCAATCCAGTAGGCAGTAGCATATGTAGAAGATATGATACTGTCTTCAGGCTAAGCAGCGAGGCAGAGAAAGCACAACTGCAAGGAAATGCCATAGCCAGCCAGATCGGCCATAGCATCGTAACTTAGTCTCAACTTTCCATATAGCGAGTTTGTAACATCATTCTGCAATCTCTTGACTGCCAATTCCCATTCATTTGACTGTGTGATTCCCGCCATTGCCTGCCCGACTACTTTAAGGGCCAAGGGAAGACCCCCGCACTCGTTGCATACACGCCTCGCTATTTCTTGGTCGATGCCCATAGGCAAAACTCCCTCGCTGTGTTAAAAAGCATGGGAAGAAAACAATCTCCAGCTGTCATCCTCACTCAAGTCTTTTATTTGGATGATTGATGGACGTGGAACACCCAACTGTGAGAGCACACTATTACTTCTGGAAGTGGCAATGATGATGTTGGAGTTGTGGAGTGGAGAGTGAGGAACACACAACTCCTCTAACAAGGATGTTGCACTTGTTTCCCAAACATCGTCTAAAAACAGGGCAAACTTGTGTTTTCTCATGGTTTCATTCAGCCAAGTTTTCACACGGTCTTCATCTCTACTGTCCAATATTTCATTTACTTTAAGAGCTATTTGTTTCACAAGATCATTTCTAAGGGTACTGAAAGATGGATTTTGTGAAATAGTAAGCCAAAGCATCAAGTCAGTGCGAAAGAGACTCTGTACCTGGTCACTGTTGAAGACTCGTTTAAGTAGTAGAGTCTTACCGGCCCCGCCTTTCCCAGCAAGGCCGAAACGAGAAACGTTTTTGTGCTGCTGTGAATAAATCAGCTCCACAAGTCTGTTTGATGCAGAATCTTGTCCGACAATAAGTGCCTCCTCAACATACTTCTTGTTAGGACTGGCTGAAGAAGTGGATGGAATGGGATCTCCAGATGTACAGGCAAATCCTGAGGTACGCAGATTAAGAGAATCCACCTTCTCTTTAATTTGCTCAAGCACTTGTTGATTTGTCACCTGCTGCTGCATTTGGTGCAAAAAGGCAACGGAAGGCGTGGAGGCTACATGCTTTTCCACGTTCTCAATGAGTCGCCTGATCTTTTTGCTTGTTCTATAGCCAGAAAAGAGATGAGAATATGAGGGTACAGTGCAGTGCTGGGCCAAATCAGATGCTTCCTCCAGAAGAGCATTCAATTCCTCCAACCAGCTGTTGACCGTGGAGGGCAACGTGTGGTGAGGGGATGTAGTCAATCTGCAAGAGTTTAAGGCTTTTCTATATTGTTGCATTTCCATGTTCATTGATTGAATTTTGAGCAGAAGGACTTTGAGGGTGTCCAACTCTTTCCTGCATCTGATGGCAACGTTGATGTCTCGAGTAACCCGACTTGCAGCCAATTGAATGGCGAAACCATTCATTCCAGAGATGAATCCAGGATCAGCCATTTTTGGGTCAGCTTAGAAAAAAAATTAAAATTCTCATTGAAATTTTCTTACTCAGCGAAAGCAAGGAATACACAGCCAAGCATCGGCTAAAGTTCTTTGCCAGAGAGCAAATTCATCTCCTAATTCCTTTGAAATGCTATTGATTCTTATTTAGATAGCAAAGAGTAGAAAGATTTGGTACAAAGAGCTTACAACTAAATTTAACCAGGCGTATCATCCGTCAGCATTTAGTCATCGTCATAAATTAAATGCACACTAAAATCTTTGACAAGCGAGATTGGTTTCACACGGTTTTTCAATAGTTTTGGTTCCAACTTTACATCCGCCATTTTCCATTTTTTAAAGTGTTTTATTGGTTAAAGTCAAAAGTAAAGTAAGTGACAATTTTGAACCATCCAATTTGAGGAATATCAAGTTCTTTATTAAGTTTGACTCTTTTTATTTATTGAATATTAAGCTTGGTGAATATGATTGTGAGCTATAATGTTAAATTTATTTTCTTTATCTATTTAATAGATACTTTATTTCTTATTTCATCAAAGCAATTTGGACTTTTTCAAAATTGTTTGTAAGAGACTGCCATTGTTTTTTTCCTTCACTTTTGATTTTTATTCACAAAAATGACTTAGGTGACTCTTTGTTTGACGAGACAATATCTGAAAGCCATGTTTGAGGAAATGTCTTGCAAAAAGATTCCAAAAGAACTTTCGTGGGTAGTAGTTTTCTTCGCTTGCACCTAATGAGGCGATGTGTTTGAATAGAAAAAGTCCACAGAAAAGAAAATAAAGTTACCAATGAAACCTACATTATTGCATGAGGAAATTTTTCACTTTTCATAGGGAAAATTTATCAATGAAACCTACATGATAACTATTGGAACATGGCAAGTAACACCTTTTCATGGCATCGAAAGGCTTTTACGTAATATTGGTAACATGGAAATTTTATTTTCCACCATAGTTAATAAATTGATTCTGCAACCAAATCTGATAATTTTTTTATTTGGTTCATGTATGGTTCAAAATTTTAATAAGTATAATGGTAATAATGCATTTTATATATTTGAGAATGTATGTTTTAGAGTATTGGGTTATTTGAGCTTCTGTATGGAATACCAAAACTTGGAATGGTCATTATATGTGTTTAATAATTTAATATATTAGATGTAGACATCTAAAAATTATAGATCAAATGCAATTACCTAATTACTTGATCATTTCCACTATAATGGATTGAATAAATTCCTATTTATTTCATTAATTATCCTACTTTCATCTCCTTATTCATTAAATAATGTCAGTGTTTATTATTATTCACCCAATCTCATTTCTAGCTTATATCACTTAATCAACCTTCCTATAAGCTACACATTATATAAACTAGCAATTGCACCTTGGTGTGTAATGGGTATGCCGAATACAATAGTGGACAAAACATTAAAGAGGGGAGATAGAAGAATAGTTGAAAAGTCAATTTCATAAATTGACATACTATAGTTCATTTCTTTATAAGAAGTTAAAATTGAAATATTAGAAATTGTAGTATATAAGCATGGAAATATAATCAATGACTAATAGTGTTTTCAAAAAAATATGTAGACAATGTACAATATAATTGTAAACAACATGGAATTGAACATAAGGTTTACATTCAAAATTTGTTTGGAATGTCTCGAGCAAATTCATAATTAACATATAAAGAGTAGGTCCTAAAATATTTTCTTATCTTCCACATCTTCCTCATTTATACCATTCTTTTGAACACCTCACACAATGTTACAAACACCACAAATTTGTCAAATAGAATTCTGTAAAATGTTTTATAGATAATTACAAACACTATGGAATTCAAAATATGTTCTATATTAATTGTGATTGAAATATAAGAATTTGTTTTATCAATTATGTAAGATTTTTAAATTTCATAAAAGCTTGACATACGTTATATATAGAAGCATGAGAACATGTAAAAATTGCTAATGTTTTAATGGTATGTGTTTGGAAAGGGTCCATGTTTGGCATGAAATGTTTTGTAGAAGAAGATTCCAATGGGTCATCAGAGCTACTTGATGGAAGGTAGGATAGACATGCAATAAAATGAGATATATAATTTAGTAAGGAGGTGTATATGTGAACAAACAAGATTGAAAAAACAATATTGGAAAAATATGGACATACGTGAATTTGTCGAACATCTTGCAAGAATAAATTCTCTTTAAAAGTAAAATATTACTATGTCTCCTTTTAAGTATATTGCATATGTTTATGTATTTCTTTTGTTTAAGCAAAAAAAATTAATAGCTTCTATTTTTTTGTAGATGTAAGTGGAAAACAATAGTTAATGTAAACTTTAAATACAATTTGAACTTGGGATTATCTAGAATTATAAATACACCTATATGAATCAGTACATGAAACAAACTTTGTAAAACTGACATTTATAAAGTACATAGTTTGCGATATTTTAGAGTGGTTGAGAAACACTTTCTAAAATGAACCAATATGAATTGGTAGAAGGAAACAAACTTACAATAATAAACATTTATAAATTATGTAATTTGTAAAATTTAAGAGTGGTTGAAGCTCAAAGAATCACATTAAAAATATATGTCTAAGGAAATAATAATCTAGGAAATTAGAATACATAATAACGTAATGAAAGGAAGAATGTTGAACATGGACTACTTTTATATGCATGCAAACCATTGAATGTAAGAAGAAATTCATTAAATTAACATCTCTTCTAAAAAAAGAGTCCTTATATATTGTGTCAAAAATTTACATTGATAGATATAGGTAGGTTCGATACTAGCAAAATAGAAGTTTGTCTATAAGTGTAGGCTATTTACATTGTAAGTAGTTAAAAGACAAGTTTAGGCTTTCTACATTGTAAGTAGTTGAAATAACTAATCACATATTCTTAAGGTACATCTCATAAGAATGGATGATTTTGGAGGCACCCTTAATTGAGTAGAGTTCATAACGAAACAACTCCTTAAGGAAATCACAAAGCCCCTCTAATTCGATGCAAGTGGGTTGGAATGGTGACACTGTCTCTTGAATTTTTTCAATGTCCAATTCTTCCACAAGAGGTGTTGTTTGGCATGTAATTTTGAATTTTTGTACAATATAATGGCAAAGATTTGACACAATTGAAGCAATATTTTGGACATCGGTTCCAATACATTCTGATTGATTAACAGAAGAACGTGTTTCAACTTCCATAATCGTGACATCTACTAGGATTAAGGGGATTTGAATTCTTTTTGGTGCATCTCCACTGAAGAGTTGAGCAATTTCGTGACTATTTGACGCTTAGCCATTTCCTGATAGGAGCGAAGTAGGAGAAATTATAAGTACTAAATCTTGGAAAAAGTATTGGTAGGTGTAACAATGTCTTTTTTTAATTGAAGTATTATGAAATGTCAAAACATAATTGCACAATCAATTAATTGGAAAAAATTAAAGATTCAAATTGACAATTAGTTTAACAAAAAAAAAATTGAAATTGAAATATAAAGAAAGGACACGTAAAAATCACATCACTACACATAAAATATAGAGTATACTTATTTAACTATTTTAAAATTTGCTAAATTTGTATTTACCAAACAAGTTATATTATGTTAATTGTAATAAGATATAAATTAATAAACAAATATAAGAAATTTAAAGAAAAAATTAGAGTTCAAAATATATAATTAATTATGTATTGATCATAATAATTATGTATTGATCATATTTAAATAATATAGGCAACTCTATATAATTTACAATATTTATATTGATTAATATTAATGTACATAATTTAAAGCCTATAGAAAAAATATTAGCCTACCTATTGCACACCAAGGTGTGATTGAAACTAAATAAGTATTGGATGTGAAAGTAAACAACCTCAAATTTGATAAATATTTTTGAAGAAAACTCTCACCTAATTCAACATTTTCACTTATAAACTATAGATTTAATAAATCAACACTCTGACTTTAAAAACAATCTATTTTCTTATTCAAGTTATGAAACATTAGTAGCTTTATAATTATATATTAAACTTGTTAATAAAATTTTCTTAATTTAAATTATATTCAATATAAATTAATTATGATAAATTAGTTATACCATATTAGGCAAAACAATTAAAAGAAAAGGACATAATTAAATGATGGTGTAGATTAAAATTTTAAATAGTTTTTAATTTTATTAATATGTTTTTAATTGTTATTATTTATTTTATCTTATATAAAGTAAATCCATTTTAATTACACCTTTCATTTTTCATTTTAGTAAAAAAAAAAATTAAAATCACTTTGCATGAGTATAATTTATTGTTGATGTGTAATTTTTAATATTAAATTTGATATCAATTGATTTTGGTTACCTTGGATTTTTTTTTTAAGTTAATTGATATTTGTTTCTTTTTAAAAGCTAATGATATTATTTTTCTATTTTTTCATTTTTTAAATATGATATTAGATTTTTAAATTTTGGTATAGACTATGTAAAAATTTGGATAATTTATTTTAAAAATTAAATGATAGCAAATTAATTTTTTTTTAAATGTAAAGAAAAATAAATAAAATTATTACATATAATAAATATTATCATAATTCAAAAGATAAATTTATCAGAAATACTTTAGGAAGTTTTTTATAATTTTAAAGTCCTACGAAGGCCAAAAAAAAAAAAAAAAGAAATTAAAATATAATAAATTTAGGTGGAGAAAAACAAGAAAAAACTCACTAAAAAATCGAAAAAGCTTTAAACGTGGTAATTTCTTTAGAATTTATCAAACACTGGCATGGAATCCCCGTTTGGAGGAGCATGTTAGCCAAGTTTCTTAAGACCATAAAATACTACAGGTAAAAGTTTACAGTGTTGTCACGGTTGCTTTGGCTGGAGATGTCTCATTACAAAATATATTTCAATCAAAGTTTGGAATAGCAGATAGATGGGGTAAAATTCAAACAGTATGAATGTATTCCTATTAGATATTATATGCACTTATACACATTTTAACTCTGGATTTGCAGCTTCTAAAGATAGGGTTTGAACACTAAATGAATACATAGTGTAGGCTATGTAGCATACAAAATATACCTAAAATTTCAGTAAATGGAATGGTTATTTTTTAAGCGATTTTTGGTTCATTTTTTTGGTGCATGTTCTGGTCCTCTTTTATGCAAATCTTTCTAAATTAATCTTAATGTACAAGCTTCTTTAGTGTACAAGTGAGAACCCTAATTGAAT
Organism: Cryptomeria japonica; assembly: GCF_030272615.1. Classification (NCBI taxonomy): domain Eukaryota; kingdom Viridiplantae; phylum Streptophyta; class Pinopsida; order Cupressales; family Cupressaceae; genus Cryptomeria; species Cryptomeria japonica. The sequence goes on along the minus strand of NC_081409.1, from coordinate 864,390,928 downwards.
TTCATTCCATTTAATTTCTTAGGTAATTTTGAAATGCTTTCCAGCTACTCAAATTCAAGATTTTGGTGATCATTTCCTTAAATTGTGATGTTTGTAGGATATTTGTTTAAATTTATTTTCATGGTAGCTATGGAGAAACCAACATAATCATTAAGGATGTGGAGGTTGGGAATTCACAAACTTGTACTGGCAGTGGAGACTTAAAATGAGCACAACCAAAAAAAACAATGGATGACATAAAATAAGAATGGGCCCACTGTTGTGGAATTTGTTTTTTCAAGTTGTTGTGTATAGAAAACAATTATGTTTTTGTTGTTCTCTATCATTTTCTATCTAATTCATTTTCAAGATTGTAGGGATTGGAAGTTCACATTATACTCATATAAGGCTTTAGGTTATTTCAACCAAAGCCAAGCTAAGTTATAGTTGTCTGCTAATTGACTGTGCTAGGGTCTATTCAATTTATTTCTACATTTTTTAACTTCAAAAATAAATAATCAAGCAATACAGTAAGCAGTACAGTAAATATGAAGGAAATTTGACAATATTTTGTCATAAACAAGCATAGAGCCTATTAGTTAATAGTCATAAAAAATACCTGTGTGATGACAAAGTGAAACAATGACTGTAACTTGGAAGCAAGAATGCAAAGCTGTAAACAGTATGCATAGAAATTACATTAGAAATGAACAAAATAGTTTATAGGAAGATGAACTGAGCATGACAGCGTTATGGGCATGAACCATACCTGTTTCATGGCACTTTAAAAATGCACAGGAATTTCAAGTGAAATTAGTTAGCATAACAGTAAGGAAAACAAGATATTTGTAGCTCCCATGTCGGTCTAGTATCTGCCTTGAATGAAAATTAAAGCACCCATCTTTGTAAGTCACATCTCTTTAAATGAACAATCCATTGTTTTTTTTCCTAGCAAAACAACTACGACAATATCTGTCTTATCGTTGAATACAACTACCATATTTACTATGATAGATTTGTGCCATAATGACGATGATTCATTTTACTCTTCATTGTGTGGATTTATTTCGTAGAGTGCACTATAGGTACTTCACAATGTACAGGTACATTGGGTAATGGAATTTGAATAGGCCATTTCCTTTTGAACATCTTAAATGATTTATTTTATTGCCCCGTCCACATTCTCTGACAGGTGAGGATTGTCCTTAGTATGCGAAAAGATTGTCCACATGTTGTGAAGAATGCAAAGAATGAAGGAAAAATAGGGGAAAGGACCCAGTAATCGTGCACCCTAATTTCACGCTTTTCAAAAGTTGACATACCAATGTCAAAAATGTCTAAATTTTTTATAGCACCTTCTATGATGAGTTAACTGCTTATAACTAAGGTTTTGGGTCGTCATCATCATTTTTGATAGAATTTTTAAACGCATTTATAAAAAGTGTTCAAAATGTCCATTTTTGAACCCCCTACCAATCATAGTGAATTAGCACACCCAGTCTTTAGTTACCTTTGACCTAATAGTTGAACATATTGTCACCTAAAAAATTCACCCCCTAACACATATGAAAACAATTAACATTATATGGTTGTACATTATGTTATTAATAATTAAATAAAATTAAATCATATCCATTATTTACTCATCGAATAGTCAAACAATTTCTATTAAATACATGAATGGATAAAAACTAAAAACTAAATAAAAATAACCTAATACCTACTCAACCCTAATATTTTCTATCCTCCACAGCCTAACATTCCCCAAACGCTGTCGCCATTTCAAGAGCATGCATCCTTTGCCGCCATTTCAAGAGCATGCATCCTCTGCCGCCACAAGAGCTACCATGAATAGAGACGTGGCAACCAGAGTGACCAGGGTAGGGCATCCATAGACGTGGCAACCAGAGCGACCAGGGCAAGGCATTCAGAGACATAGCCTGGGAAAGACATGGTATATTATTTTACAACTGTATGTTATTTTGACTGCATTTTATGTGATATCCTTCTCTGTTTTTATATTTTGACTGCATTTTACGTTTTGCAGCTTTCTCCTTGGCGTTCCAGATACAACGTTGATGGCGTCTGCAACTATGTCTATTAACACAAGAAATAAAATGGTTTGCAACCCTTTCAAGTAGTTAAGGTCGTTACAGATCTTACGGGGCAACGACCCATGTTTGAATTTGAACATTTATGCAATATTTTTCATCTTTACCTATCATTTTCCTCTGCATAAGGGTATTTACCTGGCAAAAAGCTTTTTCTAGGGTTACAAATTTCTTGATGTTGATTTTTATCTCCTTTTATGCATTCTTGTTGCTATTTACTTGCCAAAAATGTTTGGCTAGGGTTACAAATTTGCAACAGAGATTTAACCCTAGATTTACTTTTTCTGAAGGGTTGCATTTTAGATCATTTTCTGAACACCCAGTTGGAAATTTTTGAGAGTTTAGACGCCTTGGAGAAGTAGTTAACTGTGTTTGTAAATTCACAGCCCTTTGGTGTCGACGAGTTTAAAATGTAAATTATTTGTACAATGTCGATCTCCTGGTTGAGGCTGCTACATGCAGAAGAGGCCTTTGAGTTGAGCAGTCTCATGTATCGAAACTGCACTTGTCCCCATTATAGACTAACATGTTTTTCCCTTCATTGTTTCTATTTTTTATTTTAACACGATTCCTTTTAGATCTTGTGATTGGATTGCTAAAGTGGGGTTATGTAGCTATTCCAGAGTGTAAACTTCTGGCCTCATTTTTCTCTGTTTTATGCTATTGTGAGACTTTGTTTTTTAACAATGGGGTCCCTGGGGGGACTGCACTGTCAATAAACAATAATTCTGTGAGCACTCAAATTTTTAGTGGACTTTGCAGTAGTTTGAGGTGTATAGAGTTGTACACCCATAGTACTCATGATCAACAATGTCACTTAATTCCCTTTCTCTAGAAAAGTTAGAGTTCTGTGATTTTTTAACAACGATGCAAAATATCAAGATTTACAAGGTTCCTGGGACTCAATTTTGGACTCAATTTACAAGGTTCATTATCTGAAAGACTACTTTATCACAATCGAATGGTCTCTATCGTTGTTCATTTGTAAAAGCACCAGTCACCTAGTCTTCCCAAGCAAGAATGGACAAAGGATAAAACATTCAGAATGTTTTCTGAAGAAATGCTCGAAACATTGGAAATAGAAACCATTACAGAGTTGTTTATAGATAAAAATCTCAAATCTTTCTATACATATGATACCAAAAGATTAAACGTGAAACCACAATTTATCTCATGGCTAATCATTACAGCTTGCCATTAATTAAGCTTTAAAAATTTTGTCTGTAAAAGATGGAAATGGTTAATTCAATGCAGTTGAATCCAGAATCTCAACTCACACAATTTTGCAGTTGGCCACCAATTTCCTCCTTTCAACTATACATTTAGTTGTTTACCAACCCTCTGGGATTGTGGACTATGGAAACTGATAAATTGACTCAGTTGGGTGATCTGAAAGAAGCCTTAGAGATTGATAAAAGTTGCTATAATAAATTCAAGGGAAAAGTTGAAACATCATCATCATGGGTAGTTGGGGTTTGCCAGGTTAAGTTAATCTCACTCTCTCCATGTTGTAAATGATTTATGCTGCAAGAAAGAAAAAACCTAGCAAAAGCATTAATAAAAACAAGCAAATGGACAAACTATGATGAAGACCATCCTTCATTTTGAATACCTGGTGTTTTACAACTGAAAGCACTAGGATCATGATCAAGAACAGTTGCAAGAAGACTTGTTGTATCACTTGAAACTAAAGCTTCCTCATTTCTTATATGATATTTTAGACACCTAGCCGTAATAACATTTAGAAAAGAATCAATTTTTTATCTAGAAGATAATAGCAAGATGAAAGGTAACAAGGAAAGCAACACTTCGATTGAGCATGTAGATTGATGATAAAAATAATAAAATATACAATATTTCCTTTGGGATGTTCTACTTGTCATCCAAAATTTTCTCCATCTTCAGCTTGAAAATTCATCAACTGAATAAATGACAGCTTTTGGATATTTGAGCTAATTCGTTGTTGAAAAAAAAATTAAAATTGCATTAGTAGCTAATTCACTGTTGTGGACCATTATGAAGACTCTTTTTGACATTCAATTAATATATTAACTAGAATTGACACTATTATGTGCACTTGTATGTATACTGCCAAGGCTACATGTTGACGCATCCCCATTCTCAACAACATTTCTAAAATGGTGGGATGGAGAGGAAAGTCCCCTAGTAGTCCCCATGTTTTTGCAAAACCCTAGAACATCACTTGGATGTCAAAAAAAACTTAGACTTCACTTCCTTTTTTTTAGATTGCTCTTTGCTATTAGCCACCCAAACCCACAATTTCACAACAGCTTATCACATATTTCTTTGCAAGTAAAAATAATTCAATGTAGCCTTTGACTAAAGGGGACTAACATAATTCCACCTCCATGTGCCTAAAAGCACCTAATTATTTTTGAGTCATGCATTGACAATGTTTATAGCAGTGAAATCACTAGTTAAGCATTTCACATTTTCAGAAGAAGAATGAGACAACTACAAGTAAGGGCATCAGTGCCTCATAGATTCTTTATCCACCATACACTGTAGTTTCTATCGATAAGAAATAGGGAATACAATCTTTAGAAGGAACGTGATCTATAGTTTAGTTTAAAAATACTCGTCTGTCAAGATTCTTGTCTATCAAGATTCTTGTCTTGAAAAGTCTTTCTATTGTATGCATTGTGCATTAAATCATTATTTTGCTTTTGTGTGCCTGTGTCTTGAAAAGTCTTTCTATTGTATGCATTGTGCATTAAATCATTATTTTGCCTTTGTTTGCCTGTGCCTGTGCATTAAATCATTATTTTGCTTTTGATGAAAGTCTCTTTGTTAAAGCCTAAATTGATTTCAAAGCTTAAACAATAATGTATGTTTGTGTGTGATTTCAAAGCTTATAATCTATAATGTTATGTAGTGATTGATTGGAATTCAAATTGTTGTGGTTTTTCATGCATTTCAAAGCTAACAATTCAATTGAACAGGCAATGATTAAACTTCTTCATTTTTTTAATTTGAGATTACAACTTATATTGTACTAGAATAGTGTTTATGAATTGCTTGTGATTTGTAGTTGCGTATTATCTCTACACACATTATAGATGTGAAGAGGTCTAGAGGATGTTTGCGCATGTGTAAATCTATTTGGTATTGATTTAGGTGTGTAATAGCTTTGTTCAGATTTGTAGCAACTCGCTGATACGATATATATATATATATATATATATATATATATATATATATTTGTATGTATATGTATATGTATATATTTGTATGTATATGTATATGTATATATTTATGTACACATTTGTATGTATATATCTATCTGAATGCCCTGCTCTGGTTTCTCTGGTTGCCAAGTCTCTGTTCATGGTGACAAAGGTGACAAAGTAGCTCATGTGGCAGCAGAGGATGCATGCTCTTGAAATGCAAACAATGGCGGCAGTGTTTGAGGAATGTTAGGTTGTGGAGGATAGAAAATATTAGGGTTGAGTAGGTATTAGGTTAGTTTTAGTTAGTTTTTAGTTTTTATTCATTCACTTATTTAATAGAAATTGTTTGGCTATTCGATGAGTAAAAAATGGATATGATTTAATTTTATTTAATTATTAATAACATAATGTACAATCATATAATGTTACTAGATTTCATATGTGTTAGGGGGTGAATTTTTTAGGTGACAATATGTTCAACTATTAGGTCAAAGCTAACTAAAGATTGGGTGTGCTAATTCACTATGATTGGTAGGGTGTATGTGCATGTGCATGTGTATGTGTATGTATACACATCCATACATATGTACATACATACACTCATACATACGTAATGCAAATACTTTCCATAATATTTGTTGCATTGTTAGTATCCATAAACATACACATACACATACATATATACATACATACACTCATACATACGTAATGCAAATACTTGACATAACATTAGCTGTAGTTTTAGTATCCATTATAGCAATGCACTCATTGCACTAATATGCAGATATTACAAAATGGTGTTGCACCAATTCATTGTATTGATATATAGGTAGATAGATATTACAAAATGGCCCCATATCAATTGATATTACAAAATGGCACCAGATTCGTTGTAATGACATAAAGATATTGCAAAATGTCCCCAGCTTATATGCACTGCAAAATGGCCAGCCTACACACTACACAACGTCTACTTTGACTCCTACACAGATTCATTCCATTGATATATAGATAGAAATTACAAAATTGCTCCATATCAATAGATATTATAAAGTAGCACCACATTCGCTATATTGGCATAAAGATATTGTAGAATCTCCCCAGATTATATGCACCACAAAATGGCCAACCTACAAAACAAGATTTGCTATGCAATCCAAAATTATGAATTCAAGCATGCAACATTGATTAGTTTCATCAGTTCACCATAAAGCCAGCAAAGGGTTCTGACTCCTCCACATGCCTTCTTGTAATCATTTTTTCTACAAAAACTGCATCTGGCTCCTCCATAGGACTCCTTGTCATTGTTTTTTTTGCAATAGCTGCATCAACCTGTGGTGTAATAGGAGTTATACTACCGAACATATTTTCATCCAACAGTCCACCAAATTGGAATTGTTTGATAGGAGAGTGAGGGGGACTATGACTAGTTGGAACATGGATGTTGTTAAGGGCATCATACGCTGGGGTTAGAATATTGTACATATCTCTCAAAATCTGATGATGTCCAGGTAGGGGAGTTGATGGAGTACTAGTGTGCCATGCCCTGATTGTAGTATGTTCTAAATTGTTATGGTAACCAGCTTGGAGCTTACTAAGAGCAGCATATGCAGGTGTTAAGATATTGTACATGTCTTGTAAAATTTGATGATGCTGAGGCAATGGTGTTGATGGAGTACTCCTCTCCCCTATAACAATTGCAACATCCTCATTCACTTGCTCTTTTGCTGGTTTCTTTTTCAACTCCCTCTCCTTTTGTTGTTGTGCCCTTTCTTCTTCCATCCTCTTCTTTATTATTTGTCTTTCAATCTTTTCCTCATCTTTCCTCTTTCTCCTTGCAATTTGTTCAAGTTTCCTTGCCTCTTTTTGTTTTTTCTTCCTTACTTTCAACTCTTCAATTTCATCTTTTCTTGCTTCTTTTTTCTGTTCTCGAATTATGCATTCATCGGAAGTAAGGATTTGAGATTTACTGCCCAATTTAAGTGCATTATTGTTAGAAAGAAGACTAGACCTATTTCTCACCCTTTCAATGGGTAACTTCAGAAATTTTTTTAAAGAGCCTTGACTGCATAACATTTCTTCAGCTTCGTCTTCTATCTCAAATGTTGCAGTTGTCTTCAAAGAACCTTGATTGTGTTCATCCTACTCATCTTCTGCAACTTCATTAGTTTCTAAATTTGAATTCTCCCAATCCATTGTCTCAACATAATAATGAATGACCTCAGAGCCAAGCATTGGAGGTGAAGGAATGGATAAAGAAACTTCTTCATTTTCCATATCAATCTATATTCCTAAATGTTTTGCTCCTTCTTTAATCCAATTCGGTGGTTCAAACTGTGATGGTAAACTGAAGTCTTCATGTATGCCATTTTCATATTGTGTTTGGATGATATGACTTGGTGAGCATGTGCTTTCAGTTGGTTCTTCTGTTTGTTGTGCTTCCAATTCTTTCATTTGTTTCACACATTGTTCCAAACACTCTTCCACTTGTGCCTCTCCAAAGCTAGCTAATCTTAAGATGCTAGCAATGCTTGCAACATCATTATCATCTTGTAAATTGAATGCATCACTTGGTCTCATGTCATTACAAAGAGAATCTTTATTTAATGGCCATATTCTGATCCTTCGGAAACCAGCTATGATGTTTTCAAATGTTAGGGCAAGTTAGAATGCTTTACTTGCAAGTTCTGCCAATTTAGTTCTCCTTATTTCTATGTGTGGATGTTTGGCCATCCATTTTGACCTTTCAGTTTTGAAATGTGTCTTGAATGGAGAGAACACACTTACATCTAGAGGCTGCAATTTGTCGCTGGTATGGGCAGGCAATGTTAAAAGATCAATACCAAGAGATTTTGCTTCATGGATTGTAGTCAAAGCAACATGGCTTCGATGACCATCAAATATAAGGAGATGTCTGTTTGTGGGTGAAACTCCACCCAGAACAGATCTAGCAAAGTGATATAGCCAATTTAAAAATAATTCTTTTGTCATCCACGCATGTGGTTGTGCAGCCATACATGCTTCCGGTTCACAGTTCGCAATGTAGTTTTTAAGCTGTCTTTTGTCCTTGAAAAGATAAAATCCTGGAATGCTATGACCTGCTGCATTAACACAACATAAAATTGTTATCCACTCTCTGCTCTTTGATAGAATGTGTGGGACACTTCTACTACCCAACTTTGCAATTACTCACATCCCGCAGTTCTTGCCTGCTTGCACACCCGTTTCATCATAATTCCATATTTTTGTTGGTCCATATTCATAAGCATTGTACAATTTCTCCAGGTTGTCATAAAAATCCGTCACAATACTTGGTCGTAGCATTACTGCTCTATCCCTGTCTAGACCCTCTGCAGTCCTTATTGTCAAATCTGGATGGCGTTTGCGGAAACCTATCCACCATGATCTGGGAAACCATTCTTGAATGGATTTAGCCTTGTTTCACATATATGAGCTACATGTGACTTTAGCTAAATAATCTCTAATCCGTGACCAATTTGAGCCATATCTTTGCACCAGTCAACAATTTCTAGGTCTTCTTCCAACGAAAGGATCATTGGTGGACCTCTTCTTTTTGTTGTTGTCAGCCCTAAAAGACAATATGTTAAAGTGCTCACAGGAATTCCCCTTTTTCGTAGCTGCTCTGATGGAATATGAATTGTCTTCAACATCTTTCATAGCACATTCCATGTCTTCTTCTGTCCACTGACCGTTATAACTAGATTTTTTATCTCCATGATGTTGAGAAGACTATAAAGGAGTGTTTGTTCTTTCTACACTTTCATATGCAGTATTACAAGTTATGTCATCCTAAGGTGGATTAATTGCAGTGTCGCCATCTTTATCCTTCACCAAATGGATTTTAACACCATCTGGGTAACGATTCCTCAACATTTGGGTTGTTCTTTTGCTTCTTCTCTTTCCTATTGTCTTTCCTTTTGCCTTTCCTATTGTTGTTGCCTTACCTGTTGTCATAGTGCCTGAACAACAATAACATCAAATATTAAGTATATATATATATATATAGATATACATATATACATATATATACATATACATACATATATACATATGTATACATGTATATGCATATATATATGTATATATGTATATATATATATATATATATGTATATATGTATATGTATATATGTATATGTATATGTATATATGTATATATGTATATCTATATATATATATATGTATATCTATATATATATATATATATGTATGCAGATATATATATTTTGTAACTAAAAATAATGTGTATATATATATATATGTACGTATATATATATATATATGTACGTATATATATATATATATGTACAACAGGTGAACTATGGAATATAAGCTTCTGGAGCAATATTGTCTTTGGCAACAATTTGAACTTTTACTGGAATGGATGGTTTTGGGAGTAAACAACATCAAACATTAAGTATATACACATCTGTATGTATGTATGCATATATACATGTATATATATGTATGCATATATATGTATAGGTGAACTATGGAATATATGCAGATATATATTACAAAATGGCCCCATATCAATTGATATTACAAAATGGCAATTTGAACTTTTACTGGAATGGATGGTTTTGGAATGTATATGGTGAAACTAAACAGTAGTAAGAACAAGTCAACTGAACAGTAATGAAATAGATATATGAGGATTGATTATATATATATATATATATAAACTAAACAGTAGTAAAAACAAGTCAACTGAACAGTAATGAAAACAAATTATTTGGAATTTATGCTAGCACAGTGCCAATCAAACAGTAGTGAAAATAAAATACCTGGATTTTACACAAAGTCAAAAAATTATATAAACAAACAAAATACCTTCAATTTATGACAACACATACAACTAAACTAAACAGTAGTGAAAACAAAATATAGTAGTGAAAACAATATACTTGAATTTTATGACAACACAAAGTAAAAAATTACATAAACAAATGAAATACCTTCAATTTATGACAACACAGAGAACTAAACTAAACATTAGTGAAAACAAAATACATGAAACGATAGACAACTAAACTAAACAGTTAGTGGAAACCTTCAATTTATGTTAGACAACTAAACTAAACAGTTAGTGAAAACCTTCAATTTATGTTGGCACACGGTCATATATTATGTGCACACAAAAAAAATACCTTCAATTTATGACAACATAGACAATTAAACTAAACAATAGTGAAAACAAAATACATGAAATGTATGACAACACATGATCATATATTATGTGCACAGAGTAAGACTACAACAAGAAGTAATGTATGCAGGAATGTGAATGTACTTGGAATTTATGCTAGCACAGTGCCAACCAAATAGTGGTGCAAACAAAACACCTAGATTTTATGACAACACATAGTTAGAAATTATATAAACAAACAAAATACCTGCAATTTATGACAACATAGTCAACTAAACTAAACAGTAGCGAACAATTTATGACAACACAAAGAACTAAACTAAACAGTAGTGAAAATAAAATACATGAAATGATAGACAACTAAACTAAACAATTAGTGAAAACCTTCAATTTATGTTAGACAACTAAACGAAACAGTTAGTGAAAACCTTCAATTTATGTTGGCACACAATCATATATTATGTGCACACAAACAAAATACCTTCAATTTATGACAACACAGACAATTAAACTAAACAATAGTGAAAACAAAATACATGAAATGTATGATAGCACACAATCATATATTATGTGCACAGACTACAACAAGAAGTAATGTATGTAGGAATGTGAATGTACCTGGAATTTATGCTAGCACAGTGCCAACCAAATAGTGGTGCAAACAAAATACCTGGATTTTATGACAACACACAGTCAAAAATTATATAAACAAATAAAATACCTACAATTTATGACAACACAGTCAACTAAACTAAACAGTAGTGAAAACCAAATACCTGAAATGTATGACAGCACAAGATCAGATATTATGTGCACAGAGTCAGTCTGCAGCAAGAAGTAATGTATGCAACAAATCTTGATGTTTTACTAAACGAAGGAGGAATGTGAAGGTTTTACAATAGTGCAGGGAGAATGTAATTGTAAAAACTCTCCTTCATCGTATGCTACATTAATATGACATTTTTCTCTCCTTTTTTAAAATCTTCTTTGATTTGTTTGATCTGTGGCTATTTTTTGATCTTGCTTGATCTATGGCCATTTTATGATCTTGCTTGATCCGTAGGTATGGATTTCTGCATTTCTATTGGATAAGAGTGCATGAGGTGGATTTATGGGAGGTAAATTTAATTTTTTTTTGCATTAATTGTTTGTTTTCAATTGAATGGAGAGCCTCACAATTGCTCTATTTAATGTTTCAGGTACTAGATTTGGTGGTTGCAATCTAAAATCTGAACATTTATATTCAAAAGTTGGCTATTAGAGGATGAGAAGTTGAACAATTGTGAATCAGTGATGGGATTGTTTTTCCTCACAAGTTGGTCAACCATATATCAGTGATTTGACACTTTATCATGTAAAATTGTACAAATTGTAATACAATATTTTATATTTGTCTTATAAAATTGTACAAATCTTAATATAATCATTTTACAACTGTATGTTATATCACATCAAAAGTGTGTTGAGTTGTCAGGATTGTTGTTTTAATTTGTTTAATATGAAACATGTATTGAATGCTTTTTGTTTAATAGTTGCATCAAATTTAGTAAATCAATGATACATGCCATAATAATTCAAAGTGATTTGATGTATTACAATTATTGATATACAAACACACAAAAAATGATATTTTTTTCTCAAAGAATAGTTTTTATTTGTACAATTTTTGGAACAAAAGGTATCAACAACCCTCACAACAATTGGTACATGCTCAACTACTAGGTCCTTTCCCCTAATATCTATTTAACATAATAGTTGGCCATTTCCACCATTAAGTCCAATAAATATGGCAGGTTTTGATGGTGTAGGGTTCATATGAGTGCAATTGTCTTGCAAGGGACAATATAAACCATCGATGGTAAAAATGAGGTCGCCCATCTTAGATAGGAGACGACAACATTACGTCACACTTTGCAGAGGACAAAAGATCAACGATGCAAACGCTTTCAATTGTCTTGTGGGGGCTTTTGTGAAGTAACAACCATTGAATTTGAAAAATAGTTTTGTCCATTTCAAATAAGAGACGCCTTCGGCATAATAAATTTGGGTAGTCCCACAATAATGGGTTACAAATTTGAGACACTTGAAAAATTCAAGTGTCCCCAGAAATTTTTATACAACCTTTGAACAAAGGCTTTTGAGTCCTTCATTTGAGGGTACTACCTTCATTTTAAGGTATCCTTAGCTTCAAGGTAATATACATGTAGGCTTCAAGTGAAGGTCAAAACAAAAAATATTTTAATGAGTAAAGCAATAGCTTCAAGTTTAGTCTCAAGCAAAGGTATTATTTTATATTATTTTGAAAAAAATTACAATCTCAAAATGATTGTTATGTTTTTATTTTGAGAGCTACAATATGAAGTTCCATAGTGACAACAATGAAATTGGAGAATTAGAATGTAGACTTGAGACAATAGGCTACCACATTAGCTCCCTGGACCTTCAAACAAATGGCACATCCCATGTTGGTACATTATTGCTTTGACAAAGTATTTTTGGGATATTAAATTATTTGTATGCTTTCAAACCCTAATCTATTGCTTTCAAACTATTCTTAGGAAATGTAAATAATTAGATCCTTTCCTAGGCTCATTTTGTACCAATGGAGTATATTTAGTTCATTTCCATGTCCATTGATTTGGTCCCTAAAGTTTCAAATTTAAATTTAGTCATATGCCCAAGTTTCCCCTTCTTAAATATGATTTATTTATAAACTACTAATGCTTTCATATTGAAATGTGATTAAATTAAATATAACAATATTCTACCCTTGTCCACTCTTGGCTCTACTACAATTTTATATTTTTTCACATACTAATTATTTCTACCTTCTATCACACCACATTAACTAATAGAGTCCTTTTAGTTTTATAATGCCCTCAACCAACCTTATCCCAGCAGTTATCATTGGTGTTAAGCTATGGAAACTAGCGATAATGGCTCCACTAAACAAACCTCCCCAAAAATTTGTGCCCAAGGTTTTTCACAAGGTATGCCTTCTAATAAACCTGCAAGTGTAGTTTCACCCACTCAATATTTTGATAATGCATGTCAATGGTTAAACCAACATACCCTTATAGGAATTTTTTTGGGAGGGTCCACTCTAAAACCATGCTTGAGGATTGCATTGCCAAGGTAAGGACCCCTCATGGGGTCCGCTAAGATGGCATCTAGAACCTAACAAATGGTTTTTGTCTTTTTTGTTATGCTGAAGTCAGACATGTTTAAGCCATTTTTTTAAAAAATGGACTTTGGTATGTCATCTTTATTGGTTTTCCAGCTATATAGTATCGAGACTTTACATTATTTGATAATAAGAAACTTCACATCCCCATTTGGATTGAGTTTCTTTGTTTGCCCTTCCCTTGTTGGCCTATTTTGCATGTTATTGCTTAGTCTAAATTAGAAAATTTGTTTATGTCATTCACTAGATTGTTTTTATCACGCTCGACCCTAGAAATGTATCAATTGAGGTCAACTTGTCTCATCAACTCAATGAGACAATTGATATTCAGATATGAGTTCTTTTCCACACCAAACATGTGCTCTATCTAAATTTTCCCAAAAAATGTTCCCATTTTAAATCATTTAAACACAAAATTAAGGATTGTCCATTGGTATCTTTGAAGGCTAAGTCACCTCTTAATGTTTCTAACCCTCCTCATGTTATAAAGGCTTAAAAATGAGAGGAAAGTGGATTGTGGTTACTTACAAGGGAAAAGCTGCTTCATCCAACAATATGCCACCCAAACACAATGATCCAACTACTACCTCACTACCACCATCACTGTCAATTTCAAACTCTTATGAGAAAGGGAAGTAGATTTTATCTTTCATTGTCATTGAGACTTATACTTGTCATGATTTCGTGTGAGCACCCTAGCTGATGTTTGCACTTTTTGCTCAGACACATAGATTACACTACTCTCATATCCCTTCTACATGTTTAAATGATGATAAGATTGTTCTACAAAAGTGAAGGAATAAGTTACCTAGTATCAGGAAAGCTTCTAATTTCTTGAAAAATCTTTTCTCCTCTCTTGAGGATGGGAATGATATGTGATATTTTGAATCATAAATTTTCTATCATGTAATGTTTGTGGCCTCACTGATCTCCCTAGGAAGTATTTCATGTGAGATACATAAAACAAATTTAGTGGTATTCATGTGTTAAGTGTTTAGGAAATTAAGATCTCGTCATTCGTGCTTTCTTCTACATGTTGGGTTATTTGGCCAAGTCACTTAGTTTTTGCTTCCAATCATTAGCCAAGTCATGGAGGAGTTGTCACCCTTCTTGCATCATTATAGTAATATTTTATGATTGATCATGTGGGTCTTATCATACCTAATGGTTTGTTTGGGTCCTCATGTCAATTGATACTCAATCCTTTGGGATCATCATTTTTTATCCCGTTAATGATGTTATTGACATATATATTCTCTAGCATTGTCTTACATATTCAATGCCTCATACGACTTGGGTTCTGTGTTGCGACTAGTATGGTTCAATTGGCTTATGATAATGAGGGATTTTTTTTCTCTCTAGATATCTAGACAATGGGAGACATTATTATATATGCACAATAAATTGGTTCTTCATGATCCCAATAGTTTTTGCCACTAGTAGCATGTTTAAAACATACATGGAGCAATTTTTAGGTGGGAAATGAAAAAGTTCTTAAATGGCTTGATCATCCTATGATAATGATAGAATCCTTTTTTAATATTTTGATCTTGTCAAGATCTCCCAGTGATGCCTCTCCTCAAGGTCACCCTATCAGACCACTTTCCCTTCAAATTGAGAATTAATTGGCAAGTGGGCCCAAATCAGTCTTTCAAAATCTAGTTATTTTTTATTTTTGTATATCATAAACCTATGATGGTCCACATCATACAATTATAACCTTGAGTGCCATCCTACTCAGTAGTTTAGGTGGA
Source organism: Cryptomeria japonica (assembly GCF_030272615.1). Lineage (NCBI taxonomy): Eukaryota > Viridiplantae > Streptophyta > Pinopsida > Cupressales > Cupressaceae > Cryptomeria > Cryptomeria japonica. Next base: position 864,375,540 of record NC_081409.1, on the reverse strand, counting down.
TTTCTTGGTACAATCTTTCTATCCAATGCACATCCCACTTCTTCCATATTTATGAATACAAATTGCTATGTTTCATCAACAATCCTATAAAGTTGTACCATATTAGATATTTGTTGTGCAATAGAGGATCTCACCTCTAATCCCTTCTCTCATAGCTTTCAAGTTAGGGTGGGTCAACTTCACTAATAGAAATAGATTGTGGATAGTCATCTTTCCATAGGAGCTCATATTAAAGCAATACTTCATTGGTTATAGGGGGTTAATCAAGCTTTCAAAGAGTTTTTTTTACTCTACAAGGTCTCCATTCCTCACCAAACATCAAAAAAATCTAATATGGTCAAGAGGTGGTCTTTGAGCTATCAAACATTCTTAAAGTGTTTGTCCACCATTATGAGAAGGTTTCCACTACTTAGGATGCTTCCCTCAAGGTAGATAGAGCTCATTGAGATTGCCTCCAGGTGGTCTTGATTAGGATTTTTAAAGCCCAAAATGCCTTCTATAAATAATTCACCACTCTTGAAGACCTTAAATAAGTATCAAATCCATGACATATAATAAATCTCCTGGAAATTATGGATTCTATTTTAAATTCTACAAAGTCCTCTCATATTGTGTGGGTCTAAATTTTTACAGAGTTTACCCTAAAGAATTTCATAATCAGCCTCTAGGATAATTAATTAATAAAGGCAACATAAAGTTCATACCTAAGCCTTGTGACCCAAAGGATATATGCAACTGGAGGTTGATCATATTACTAAATGTTTCTTACAAAATAATTGCTAAGGCTTCAACTTTGAAAATTGAGCACTTACTACTACAAATTGTCTGGCCTAAATAGACTAGTGTTTGTTAACAAATTTGATTTCTCCTAAAATTCAAAGAAAAATTGACTCTATACACCGAAAATGAGAAACACAAATGAACCAATAGTTTAATAAACAATATAATTTATTTTTCTTTGAATTTTAATCTGGTACAACTTCCACTTAGGATTAATTACCCTTTTCTATGTATTTTGAATATAAAAGATTTAGGTAAATGCCAATTAATGTTTTCTCATCACCATGAAACAAACACACAACAAACATAAAGCACTATTTAAACTATAAAATATTTGAAAATATATCCCAAACCATTCTCTTTATTTTTCAACAACACAAACATTGAGGTCTTTCAAAGCTTATTTTATCAAGCCACCATTATCAATTTTAATGCATAGATCAATAGTTTGTAACTACCTAAACTTCTTGAGAAACTAATTCTTTAAAAATAATCATTACAATAAGTTAAAAGAGTCTTTTGAAATATGAAATAAAGATCATAACAAGAAGAAATATTAATAGCCATACAGTTGAGGTGGTACTTCTTCGCCTGGCTTAACCGGCACACTCTAAGCTTTGATCGCTTAGGTGGCCGACCCGGTGGGACCTACGAAACCCCTCCTCTCCCTTTGTCATTTACACGTTGCTATTTTCGAGGGATTCCATTTCCGTTCCTCCGTTTCAAGTTGACCGTTTCGTGTTGTGTGTTGTGGAAGAACGCTACAAATATTTAGTCCCACATTCAGTGCGGATTTAATAAGCTGGAATTACCTTCTATAAAAATATCCTTCATGAGGGACGAGAACAAGGATTGATAGGAAGGGTTTCCCTTAGCAGTGAGGCACCAAACTATTAAAAACGTAGCGTCTGTAATGTCAGCATAAGGTTTATATGTTTTAATATGAAGCTTGTTGACAAGTAAAATGTGTAAATTTAAAATAAAATAAAAAGTATTAATCAACTTAGGGTAAACATATATGATGTACATGAAAGCCACATCGTTAAGGATCTCCCTCTCAGTTACATGGGTATGTCTCTCTTCTTGGGTAGGATGATTTCTACTAGGAAACCCCCTTATTGATAAATTTTAAAAAAATATTAGATGGTTGGGAAGGATGCAATACCTCAAGCCACACACCTTTGACACAAGTTGATCAAACAACTTTTTGTTTTAAAGAACAACACCAATGACCAAGGTACAACATGTACTACACACCAACATGCACACAAGTGTCATACAAAACAAAATAACACTTTACCATCGCTAGAACCAGTGTAGCACCAACAAAAGACTTTCCAATTAGTGGATGAAAACACCATGATGAACTTATAAGAGAAAAAAAAGCATCCACATAATGATCAAGTAACAACTCATGATTACTCACTTTTGCAAAAACAACAAAAAGGATTGGATAAAGAAATAATCAACCTAAAATCCACACTAACATAATATTACAAACCCTTGTACAAAACCCAAGAAAACCCAATACAGACAATAGAACAACTAGGAGTTATCACACCTTAACTAGAGGATGCAACACTAATTTATAGAAAGAAGAGTAGAAGGGTAACATTCACCTCCATTCCACTCAAAATAACCTTATATATATATAAACACAAGGATTACCTTACTTGGAGGTACAAGCCCTCCACCAATTGGAATGAGAATAGGTCACTTCCAATCAACGACATGTTTTCCAAAACAAAAGGTTCCATAACTCCACAAGTTAAAAGCTTATCAATGAAGCGACAACATAGGAAGACTCGCCATGCTAACCTAGACAAATTTTATATGCACAGTTGTTCACATTAAATGGTTGAAAAAAATCATTGTCTAATGAAATAGAGGACATTAGCGTGTCAAGAGACAATAGCCCCTGAAAAGGACATTAGCACATCAAGAAACTAGTGCAAAAAAGGAAATTAGCATACCACTACACAAGTGTCCTAGCAATGTGCCACCATCTTGGAAGTACATAAGTTTCTAGAAATATGTCGGAGTCTAGAATCTAGGGTGTAATCATGTTTTACATTATGGTCTTGATCACATCTTGTAGTCTTATCCAAAGATTGAACAAATGATCATTTTTAGGTCTCATACCTAGGGACTCACAAAAGTAATAATGCAACACAAATGAACTCCCAAATGATTGAACACAAATAGGAGCTAGGAGGGAACAACCCACTCTGATGTTCAACACATTAACCAAAAAAGGAGATTATCCACATGGAATGTGAAGCCTATAAGGGGCTCCAAACTAAGAAACAAGGAACAAGGTTAAACACTCCTAACATACTTCAAACAAGCAAAGAACCACAATGAAACCACCACATGCCAAGCTATCACCAACATATAATCACTAAACTCAAGAGATGAACCATTCAAAATCATGCAAGAACCAATTCGAAATAAAATATGTTTTATCACAATAAATTCATTTTAAGCCCAAATCCAAATGTGCTCTATATTCATTTTAACAACATAATTAGAATGATAAATTATAAATGAAATAATATAAGCATTCAATACCAACATCTAGTTAAAATGAAAGTAATCCAACAATCATCCCTTAGTGATTTGATTCACAACCCAAGAAAATCAAAAGCCAATAAAATCGATCCAACTTCCAATTTTTTAGGAGAGGGTTTAAGAGGGACAACAAGTTTTCCCAAAAAAAAGAAGAAGAAATCAATAAAGCTGCATTTTTCCCTTGACCACTTTTTCACTTTTATTTATTTATTTATTTATTTTGTTTTCTTGAAATAATTATATCATTTTTCATAAATTAAAATTAAAATCTTAAGCCATTTTTCCAAGATTTTATAATAATATGATTTAATCAAATTTTTAAAGCCCATTTTTTCACATAACAATTTTAACTAGCTTAATCAAAGTTTCATTTTTTCTTTAGATTAAATATTTATTCAATATTGATAAGAAAATAATTTATAAGTAAAAAATTTTCATAGATTTGTTAGTTGATGTTGATTTTGATTTTGATAGTCAAAGTTTCAAGAGTGGAGTTGAATTTGAGTTTGTCCCTTACAATAATTATTTGTTAAATATTGATGACCAAGTGGTTTTGAAGTATAGTTGAAAGTAAAACAATGAAATTTAATAAATGTTCAATTATAAAAGATAGCTTGAAGAGGGAGTAATAAATTGCAAGGAAAAATTTGCACATAAAGGAAAACTTTGGTTAAAGATTGATTTATTTTGATTTTGAAAAATTATCCTTTTAAAATAGTTATGTTAATCTTGTCTTTAAAGAAGTCTTGTCTTACATTATAATTGTTTATTGTTCATCAAAATAAATATGACTATTATTTTATTTAAGATATCTATATTAATTAATATTACATATTTTAAAATATAATATTTATCCTTTTCATATAATTATAAAATTATAATTGACATTATTAATATTTTATACCTATATATATACTAAATAAAATAACATCTAATTTTTAAATAAAAATTTACTTTTATTTCGCAGGCGATCTACAATGGGATCAACATCATCCGTAAACAAAAAACCATTTCAAGATGAATTTGACGTCCATTTTCCTGGCAAGGTAGTGGAGCTGAATTGAAATGCATGCATTAGCCGCCAATGGAGGAATATATCTCAGAATAGAAATTTGTCGCCTAGTGTCAAAATTTCATTGCCTCAGAATGTACGATGCATAAGCTGCAAGGTCAAGCTCATTATCAATAAGGGGCTCAACATAAGGCAGAGTATTGAATTGTTTCCCTTACCTACGAAACAGGAGAGAAATACTAAAAGCTCATAGATGGTGCAGTCACTTAAATAATTTAAAATTAAAAAAATTTAAAATATAATATTTTAAAATTCTTAATTAGAATTATTGTATTGCAGCTATAGGATGCTTTCCCCTATTTACAAATGGGTTTTTAGTCCCTTTTTCATCAAAACAAGGGATTATTACTGTTGGCTTCTACCATGACATACATCGCTTGCATACTCCCCATTGGAAACACTGTACAGATGTCAAATATGCTTTGAGAAAACTCTAGTCTCTGAACCCCTAAAATCCTCACTCTAATTCTTCCTGTGTTTTAGTTAAACTCATAGAATTCTTGTTGACAACAAAACAAAAAAGGTAAAGTAATTAATATATTTCAAATTAATTTTTATTTTTAATTGAATATAATGTAAAAGGTGAAACAATTAATATATTTCAAATTAACTTTTATTTTTATATTTATGTGTTTTGATTAATTCTATAGAGAATTCTTATCAATAAATACAATTAAAAGGGGCAAAAGTGAAATAAATTAATACATTTCAAATTAATCTTGATTTTGATTTTTCATTGTTTCAGTTAAATCTATATAGAATTCTTATGACAATAAATTTATTAAAATGAATGCAATATAGGAAGTAAAAGAATTAGCTCATTCCAAAATTAATCTTCATTCTTATTCTTATATAGAATTTTTTTTTTACAAAAAACCTACTGAAATGAACATAATGTATAAGGTAAAGAATTTAATACATTCCAAAATTAATTATCATTTTGTTTTTCTCTTCAATTAAGCCTATATAGAATTCTTATCACAACAAACTTGCTAAAATAAACACAAATAAAAATGTGAAAAAATTAGTACATTTCAAAATTAATTTTTATTTTGATTAAACCTATATAGAATTCTTATCAACAACAAATATAATACTAAAATGAACCCAATGTAAAACATGAAAAGATAGTACATTCCAAAATTAATCTTAATTATAATTTTCTCAATGTTTTAATTAAACTTATATAGAATTCCTTTTGGCATCAAACCTACTAGAATGAATACAATGTAAAAAGTGAACAAAACACTAAATTCAAAAATTAATTTTCATTTTTCTTTTCTCTATGTTTCAATTAAACCTATATAGAATTCTTATTGACAACAAAATTGCTAAAACAACACAATAAAAAAGGTGAATAAATTAGTACATTCCAAAATTGATCCTCATCTTGATTTTAGTGTCTAGATTGAAACCTATATAGAATTCTTATCAATAAACCTTATAATTGAACAAAATGTAAAACATTAAATTATTACATTCTAAAATTGATCAAGATTTCAGCTATTTTGATGTAATTACATTTATGATAAAATATAGATGTGTTAAACAAAGGGAAATATCAATTTTGGAGGTAATTGAACATTGATAAATGTAATCTCAAACCATATAAGAAAGGAGAATAAATAACCCCTATAGGCAAAACAAGATAAACAAAATCTAAGGAAAAACCAAAAGCTAGCAACACTAGATCATCATTATTTATCATGAAGAAATTTTTGAGAGTATCACAACTTTAAAAATCCAAATTACTAATAAATATGTTGCAACATCATTAAAAGAACATATGACTATGAAAGAAGGAATGACTAGAAAGTCCAACACATATATTGATGCCTTGCGACAAATAAAACAATAATTCTTATCTATTGTAGAAGAAAATTAGACAAGAAATATACTATGATGTTGGTTTTCATTTTGCTAATAAGAGTTGGATGACAATTTTGAATCACCAATAGATCTTACTCTAAGCTAACCTTCAGTTGTTAGTTTCCCCTCTAAAGGTACACAAATAATTTTATGAAAAATATTATGATGTTATGATTCCCTCAAAGAGTTTTCTGATGTTGGGGAATTAGTTGGATGTGATGGTTATATAGTGTTGGTTGACAAAGAATATCATCAAATATAGATGTTAGATAAAGTGAATACAGAAGGTGAAGAAAGAAATGTATGGTCTCCTTTACAAGTCGATACCATGACAATTAGAACTAGCGTTATGGACATTTCATTCCTCAATAATAAAAATTGTGTTCTCTAATATTCAAATAAGATAGAAGAAAATATTTACATATATTATTGTTAATATTGAATGATCTAACTACAAAAAAAATAAACATATTATGCATTTACTTCAATTATATACTCAATTAGGGTTACAATAAGGTTCAATTAGAGTTAGGGTTAGGATGAGATTTCTATTAGGGTTGGAGTTAGGGTTCAATTCAAGTTATTGGATAAATATTTGAGTTAAGGTTAAATTACATTTACAATTCAAATGTGATTAGGGTTTAATCAGGATTAGGGTTCAAGTTTAGTTAGGGTTATGGTTGAGGATAGGTTAGGGTTTAATTGGGAGAAAATTATTGAATTAAGGTTGGGGTTAAGGTTAAATTATGGTTAGAGTTCAAATAAGGTTAGGGTTAAGATTAGGTTATGGTAGGAGTTAAATTAAGGTTGTGGTTATGGTTAGTTAGGATTGGATTTAAAGGAGGGTTAACATTCAATTCAGATTAAGATTAGGGTTTAATTAGGGTTAGACTTAAAGTAAAGATTCAATTTTGGTTAGGGTTTGTGTAAAAAATAGAATTATAAATAAGGTTATAATTATGGTTAAAGTTAAAATTAGAATTAGGGTTGGGTTTAGAATTAGAAATAGAAATAGAGTTTAGGGTTAAATTATGGTTTTAAGGTTAGGGTTATAGTTTAATTAGGGTTAAAGTTAAGGTTACTCTTCAATATGGTTAGATTTAGTTTAGTGTGCAAGTATGGTTATGGTTTAATTAGGGTTACGATTCAAGTAGAGTTATAGAAGAAATATTTGAGTTAGGATTAAATTATAATTACAGTTCAACTATGGTTATGATTAAGGTTGTATACACCTAAAAATGGTCTGAAAATAGTTAATTAAATATGCAGTTATTTGATTAATTTCCCTTCCCAATTAATTGAATTCATAAGCAATTTAATTAATTTCTCTATGCATCTACTAGTAAATAAATCTAAATGATTTATTTATATAGTTCATCTCACATCCCCCTTTGATTAATTAATTCTAAATTAATTAATGTCTCCCCATATTAATCAATTCTTCTAATCCCTAATTAATATTAACAAACTCAAGTTTGTTGAGATTAATTGTCATTTTCCAATTATTTGAATTTCTAAATTCAAATGAGCACATGGCTCCTAACTTTTAACCACCTAACCTAACCATCCCCTAACTTAACCCATTCAATCTAATCCTGGGTCTAACTAACCCTATCCTATCTTGCACATTCTAACCTCCTTGTCCTAACCTCCCATGGTGTGGATATTCTCTCCTTGAGACACATGGCACTTTTGTCACATGTCTCCTCCCTTGGACACTTGCCCTCTCATGAGCAAGGCTCCTTGACACTTGTCACCACAGAGATGACAAGTGTCCCTTCCTCCAACCTATTATCCAACTTCCTCAATCTTGGCCCTTGATATCTTCAGATCAAATCTGGACCGTCGATTCCTACCACCTTAGCTTTGGCCTTGGAATTCGTATAAATATCTCCCATTTTGGAGCAATATGGATCCCATATCATATCAATTTAGGCATCATTACTATAGGCAATTTGCATTTCAATTATCTAGCATTTAGCTTTTGGATTAATCATAGCATGTTAATCTAGTTTCTTAAATCATGCATTTCATATCATCTCCATAGTCAATCATGGTCAAATAGCTACTCAACTCTTGAGTTGCCACTTTGGAGGTCATTGCTCTACTGAGAGCCCATCAATCCAACACCTTCAAGGTCCTCAAGAATAGGGGAAAATGGGACATTTCAAGAAAGGCTTATGGTTTGCATTTCTAATCTAGTTTTCAATAAAGCTTTTCAATTACATTATATTGTCTCATTATATGTGTATGCCTCCTATATACCATATTTTTAGCATCACATAAATTGGCGCCCATCGTGGGGCCTAGCCCCTTTGATCTTTAACAAGTTTGCTTGCAAGAAATTTCATTGTCAGGTTGATTATCTCTTTCAGAGTGCAGATTAGCTCTCTTGGGCTCCTGAATCACATTCTTGGTCTCTATTGTGGTTTTCCAGCACCTCAAATGGCATTTATGGGAGATTCCTCAACTTTGTTTTTATGCTTTTCTGTACTTTAGCGCTTTCAGTCTATACTTTAGCATTTTTAGTATGTATGGTGGCATTTTTGGTACATTTGTCAGCGTTTTCAGTCTATTTTACAGTGTTTCTGGTGTGCAGAACATCTTTTTTGATGTGTAGAGAAGTGTTTATGGTGTGCAGAGCAGCGTTCTTGGCACATATGATGGTGTTCTTGATCAATTTGATGGCGTTTTCAATTTTTTATTGATTTTGCAAATATTGTATGTTGCATTCCTCATTTCTGCTTCTGGACGATCATTTTCTCAAATCTAATTTGTAGATTGTTGGTTTTGCAAGTACTTATTTCGCTGTAAAAGATCAGAGTCATAAACTATTTCATTGTCAAAGAGTGCAATATAAACCACTAACTTTGTTTGCAACCGCGGGATTTTGCACTTATATTTGTTACATTAGGCACATAGACTAATTACAATGGAAATGAACAAACATGTCTTATGTGTTTTGATGATAGGTGAGTATGCTCTCACCTTTCTTAGGTGATCAGAAAGATAGACTCATCCTTTGCTTTCAATAGTGTATATCTTTAGCGGGCCTGCCCTCTCGAGGAGTAATAACTCTTAGCCATTAAGGTTGGTGAGAGGAGAACGACCCAAGTGGGAATGGCTAATGCCAAGTACTCCAACCCACTATAAAATAAATGTGTTTTTGATGAAAATCAAAGCAATGACAATGCTCAGGAATCGCTCTCCTTTGTACCTTCGGGTATATCAAACCTTGGTTTTCAAGGCTAGGAGACCTCTTAATTGAGTTTATACCCCGACACGCCGAACGAATCCCTTACTAGTTCCAAGTAAATTAGAAGCTACCCGGTTTACCTCCGAACATTATTAAATTATTAGTGCATGGAGGGGGAAGAATCTCTCCTTAAGATACTCACCATATGTCCCTCTTGAGCGTATGTGTGAACTCCCCTTTTGAGACCTTATTGCTAGGCTCATAATGGGACTCCACTAGCTCTCGCAAAGGCAAAAACATGGGTGCCCTTTAGGGGGTGACAAGGCTGTGTGAGCTAACAGGGTACCAAGTTGTGGGCTAAGAACTAATAATGAAGCCAATCTCCTTAGGATAGACTGATTGATGTCTTTTCAAATTATTCAAAACCCATGAAAACTTGGGCTTTCTTTAAAGCTTCTTGAACATACAATTTATGTGTCCTTTGGGACAAAAATACAATCTGAAATCTATGTTTGTAAGTCAAGTCAAGATGTCATCCATTGAAATACAACAAACATTGAAAAATCAAACTTAAAATGGTCAAATTCACAAGTTTCATAGTAGATTAGCTCTTTCAGTCAAAACAGTCGCACCTATAGTCCAAACAGTTGCATTCATAGTCCAAACATTAGCTTTTTTGGTCCAAAAATTAGCTTTATCAGTCTAAATAGTTACATTCATAGTCCAAATATTAGCTCTTTTGGTCCAAACATTAGCATTGCCAGTTCAAACAGTCGAATCTATAGTTCAAACAGTCGAACCTACAGTCCAAACAGTCGCATTTCCAGTCCAAATGTCAGCTCTGTTGGTGTGAATGTAAAATTTCTCATATTTCAACATTAACACTCTAAGGTTGAGCACATTAGAGTTTCTGGTCTAAACGTTAGAATTTCTAGTCAGTTTAGTAGCGTTTCTAGTTAGTATAGCAGAGTTCCTGGTCTAAACAGTAGCTCTCTTGGTCTAAAGGTTAGATCCCTTGGTCTAATCAACAACTCTTGTGAGTTGCATGTCAAATTGCTCATGTTGTAGCATCAAATCTCCTAGTTTGTACTTGCTAGGTCTACATATCCATTTTCTGAGTCTAAAATCACAAATTTGGGTCAAAATTGAAACCTCCCAAGTTCAAAAACTTAATTTACTAAGTCTACACATTATCATTTGAACTTTAGAGTCATTGTATTACAGAACAGTGTTCCTGGTCTGTCTGTCAACGTTCCTGGTCTGTCTATCAGCATTTCTGGTCTATTTGTCAACGTTCCTGGTCTGTCTGTTAGCATTTCTGGTCTGTTTGTCAACGTTCCTGGTCTGTCAGTCAGCGTTCCTAGTCTATCTGTCATTTTTGGTGTACAAAACAATGTTCCTGGTCTAAACATCAGATTTCTTGGTCATTTTAGTAGCATTTCTAGTAAACTGCATCAAAATCAGAAAACAAAAACAACCCATTTCTCAAACAGTCAAACATAGAGAGTAGGTCATCTTGTTGGGTCATTCAATTAGGTTATCTTCTGTCAAAATAGACTCAAGAGCAAGACACACAAAGGTCTCAAGTTTTCACCCCAAACAAGTTAAAGATCAAACACCTTAAGGTACAACATCACATTGTCTTTGATAAAATGATCATTCAAACATAGTTTCTCATCAGGATATATCATCCTTTAATCACGAAACTACAACACTTGATCTAAATAACCTCATTCTCTATGTTTTCCATGGGCTTGATTTGTGTGTGCCTTGCTCATGTTGTTGGGATCTAGTACAGGTTATCTCTTTCGGTCCAAACAGTTGCACATACGATCCAAACGGTCGCACATACAGTTCAAACAGTCGCACATACGGTCCAAACGGTTGCACATATGGTTCAAATAGTTGCACCTACGGTCCAAATAGTCGCACCTATAGATTAGCTCTTTCGGTCCAAATAGTCACACATACGGTTCAAACAGTCGCACATACAGTCCAAACAGTTGCACATATGGTTCAAACAGTCGCACCTACAGTCCAAATAATCGCACCTACAAATTAGCTCTTTCGGTTCAAACAGTCGCACATACGGTTCAAACAGTCACACATACGGTCCAAACAATTGCACATACGGTTCAAACAGTCGCACCTACGGTCCAAATAGTCGCACCTACAGATTAGCTCTTTCGGTCCAAACAGTCACACATACAATTCAAATGGCTGCACATACAGTTCAAATAGTCGTACATACAGTCCAAATGGTCGCACTTGCAGTTCAAATAGTCATACCTACGGTCCAAATAGTCGCACCTATGGTCCAAACAGTCGCTCTTCTAGTTTAAATGTCATCTCTCTTGGTATGAATGTTAGATTTTTCATATTTCAACATTTACTCTCCAAGGTTGAGCTTGCTAGGTATAAACATCAATTTTTTCATTCTACACATTAACTCTTGGGGTCAAAATAATCATTGTATAAGTTCTAACATCACTAGTTTAAGCTTCAGAGTTCTTGGTCTAAACGTCAGTACTCTTGGTCTAAATGTCAGCTCTCTTGGTCTAAACCTCAACTCTTACGGTCTAAATGCCAGCTCTCTTGGTCTAAATGTCAGCTCTTTTGGGTTGAATGTCAAATTACTCATGTTTCAACACTAAATCTCCTAGTATGCACTTGCTAGGCCTAAATTTCAATTATCTAAGTATGAAAATAAAAAAGATAGGTCAAAACAACAATCTCCTAAGTTCAAACACCTAATTTGCTGAGTCTAAACATCACTGTTTTGAACTTTAGAGTCATTGCACTACATAATAGCATTTCTGGTCCATATAGCAGTGTTTTTGGTCAGTATAGCAGCGTTTCTGGTCTAGTTGTCAGCATTTTTGGTCTATCTGTCAGCGTTTCTGGTCAATATAGTGGTGTTTCTGGTCAATTTGTTAGCACTTCTGGTCCATATAGCAACGTTTCTGGTCAGTTTAGCAGCATTTCTGGTCTGTATAGCAACTTTTGTGGTTATTTTGTCAACGTTTTTGGTAAACTGCATCAAAATCAGAAAACAAAAATAACCCATTTCTCAGACAGTCAATCATAGAGACTAGGTCATCTTCCTAGGTCATTCAATCAGGTTATCTTCTCTCAAAATAGATTCAAGAGCTAGACACGCTAAAGGTCTCAAGTATTCATTTCCAACAAGTTTAAAGATCTAATACCTTAAAGTGCAACATCACATTTTCTTAGATAAATTGATCACTCAAACATAGTTTATCATCAGGATCTATCATCCTTTAATCATGAAACTACAATGATTGATCAAAATAACCTCGTTCTCTATCATAGGATATATCATTCCTATTGGACTTGGTTCTTATCAAATCATCACCATTGCACTTGAAAATTGAAGATCAAAAAAATTACAAACTTTTAAAACACTTAAACCATCTTGTCATATCATATCGCGCTATCATATTTACATTGACAGTTGATCCCTTATCAAAATAACTTTTAGACAATTAGACCTTTGAAACAGAAACAAAAACATTTGCAATAGCTGAAAATCATATCAACATGACATACCAAAGCAAAACACAACAAGAAAACATAACAAACCAACATTTCAGAACAATCAAACAAGTCCAAAATCAAAATCCAACCATGTTGAAACCTCACAAGGATTCAAAAACATCTCAAAAGAAAGGTGGTTATTTTATGCAACTCTTAAAGATATCCCTAAAGGATTTGGCTGAGAAAGATCAAAATCGTGCACCTATGTCTAGCAACGGCTCATCCTTCCATGAGAAAATTAACTCTCCAAAGGCATCTATTCCTCCACCTCCTAAAAGCTTGCAAGAACCTTCCATAGCATCCTTACCAAACAATATACCCATCAAGCCTATTTCGGAGGATCCTATTCAAATCTCATCTCCTTCACATCCAAGCATTGATTCCTTGCAAATTGAAGTCCTCATTCATAGAACGCTTATTAAACGTGTCTAGATAGATGGAGGAGTTGACTTAAACATTTTCTCTTTGAGTCTTGTCTGTGCTTTGGGTTATTCAGAAGATGGAGTTGATCCCCTGAAAAAGATCAAAATTAAAGCATATGGTGAAGAAGAACATTACTCTAAAGGAATTTTGATGTTACCCATTAGTGTGGGACCTTTGCAAAAAGAGACAACATGCCAGGTTCTAGACTTGGACCTGCCATACAACATACTCTTGGGGAGACCATGGATACAAAACATGCAATCTATTCCATCAACATGCCATCAGTGCTTAAAATTTCCCTACAATGGGCAGGAAATCACAATATCAGCAGACTCAAATCCATTGCAGTGTTGTAATAATCTAAAATCAGCTCAAGAGGTCATGGTTTCACATAACAAAGAGGCAACATATTCCAGCACACAATCCAAAGAACAATCATTTGCATCAATTTTGTCAAGCATGAAAAAACAAATACAGCTAAGAGATCGAGGAAATGAAGAATATTCATTATCATGGAACAACAAACAAGAGAAAATTGAAGTTGAAAGGGAAGAAGAAGATGTCGAAGTCGATGTAGTTCACACGTATGCATGACAAATATTAGGAACTAGCCTATTTGAATCCAAATCACATTCGGCTGACATGGACTTAACTGAGGACGATCATAAATTTCTTATGCAAGGGCATTCTGATGAGAGTATCGTTCTAGACATGGAAATACATACTAAAAGCTCTGACATCTCTATCATGACCCCTAATATCTTTGAAACTATTCAACAGGAAGATCCTTTATCCTTAACCTTTCTTGAACCTATGGACTGGGAAAATGAAGGACATACTGCCATTAATACCTTACCTAATGACCATGCCATATCTTTATATCTTAATGAAATCGAACCTACAACAACTCTCACCAAGAATTTTAGAAACGTATCTTCAAGTCAAATGGGTGTCAAATATCCTAGTCGCAAAAGTGAAAATAAAGAAAACAATATCAAGTCTAATGATGAAAACCATTTCTTGGCAACATTAGACTGAAAAAGAGTAAAAATAAAGGATGCATCTAATGGTGAAAACCTCCTCGAGGCATCACAAGATGGGAGATTTGATACCTTACCTAAATGTTATCAAGAGAAGTTATCTATCCTAATAGAACCAGCAAAGGCAATTATCATTAGCACAACTAATCTACATCCAACAACTTCTCTATCAGAACTAGAAAGGCAAAAATACTTGGAACTCTTCAAAAGGAGACAAATAAAAAGATGGTCATGTGCAGACATTCCAGGGTTGGATCTAGATCTTATAATACATCACCCGAATATCAGTCCAGGAGAAAGCATAAATAATGAAACACATCATGGATCAAGAGTAAGCATACTATTCATCACACCACAAAGTCATACAATTTTGAAAGCATACAAATTAAGCTTCCCATGCACCAACAATACAACAGAATATGAAGCTTTGGTTACAAGTATCAAAATGGTTGTGGAATGGAGCATTACACAACTTCAGGTCTTTGGAGACTCTCAGCTTGTCATCAATCAAATCAATGATGACTATCAAACAAAAGATGACAAACTCATGCCTTACAAAAAGATGGTGGATGACTTCAAGAAATATTTTGTTGAAATCAATTTTGAACAAATTCCAAGACATGATAACAAAGCAGCAGATGCCATGGCAACACTTGCTTCTCTATTACAAACACAAGAAAATCAAGAGCATTATGAATTCCTGGTTGAAGAGTTGTTTCATCCCGCCTTTAATTGTCCTCATTCCCAAACCATCTGTCAAATTATTGGACATGATTCCTCTCACTATGGCCAAACTTACACATACCTGAAAGATAACATCTTACCTCCTGACTTATCGAAAAATCAAAAGAGAAACTTTATTCGCCAGTCCTCCCATTATACTCTTGTCGTGGATACCCTATTTAAACGAGGTCTAGATGATACTCTTTTAAGATGTCTCGAACAAGAAGAATCTGAGAAGGCCTTAAAGGAAGTCTATAACAACATTTGTGGCACTCATTCAAGTGGTCTTACCCTTTTGAAAAAACTCATACGCTTGGGCTATTATTGGCCGACTATGGAACGAGATTATTTTCAAATAGCTAGAACATGCAAACAATGTTAGATCCATGGAAACTTAATCCATGCACCAGCACAAGAACTTCATGCTTTGGCAACATCTTGGCCTTTCTGCCAGTGGGGTCTTGATCTAGTAGGAAAGATAAATCCTTCTTCATCTAATGGTCACAAATTCATCCTTGTAGCTACAGAATATTTCACAAAATGGATTGAAGTAGTACCTCTCACAAATATCACAGGAAAACAAATTGTTGCATTTATCTTGGATTACATCATCTGTCATTATGGAATACCAATGACCATTATCACTGATAATGGGTGACCATTCAAGAATCAAGATGTACAAGAGCTATGTGAGAAGTTTAAGATCCAGCACAGATTCTCCACACCCTATTATCCATAGGGGAATGGGCAGGTAGAAGCATCTAACAAAACTATTTTGAAAATCCTCAAAAAGATAGTGAACGATGCTGGGAAAGATTGGCATATTCAACTAAACCCTGCTCTTTGGGCCTACTACACCAGTATCCGCACACCAATAGGTGCCACACCTTTCTCTCGTGTATATGGACCAGAAGCCATATTGCTAATCAAAGTAGAGATACCCTCTCTACGTGTATCACTAAAAGGTCTTATTCTAGATGAAGAACAACGAGTATCTAAACTGCAAGATTTAGAATTGATCCATGAATGGAGACAAAATGGCTTTGATCACTCAAAGATATATCAGCAAAGAATGTGCCAAAGTTATAATCACAAGGTCAAACCATGAATCTTTCAATTTGGGGAACTAGTACTAAAAGAAAATCCACAAAATCAGTCAGATCGAGAAAAGAAAGGAAAATTTGAACCAAACTGGTTAGCTCTATTTGTGGTCACAACAGTATTTGGGTCAAGAGCATATTATCTATCAACACAAGATGGGGATCAGCTCGAGGAACCCATCAATAACATGCATTTGAAGAATTTTTATGTCTAAAAAATCCAAAAACAGTGGAAAAGTTGAAAAATCCAAAAAAAAAAATCCAAAAAAAATCAAAAATGAGAAAAAGTGCAATAAAAACAAATGGTGAAAACCTGGCAAATAGGCATTATCTGTCGGCTAGCTCTGCCATCTATTGGTTCTCGCATTCTTCTGCTTTCATTCTTTTCCATCAGCATTGTTCATATTTATCATAAAGCCTTTGTACATACGCAGGCATCCCAGGTAATTTCTCATCATGGTTTGGATCATAATAAGTCTTGTTTCTAGGCTAGGAGCAAAATCCTGAACCTGGTTGGGGGCAAAAAGTTGCAATCATTTTGAGCTTAATCAAAGTAGGTAGAACAATAGTCAGACAACGCTTGTCAAGCGAAAAACTAAGACACATCCAACATTGAACATAAGATCACATTGTCAACCATTAACTATCACATATCAATCCAAACATGACAAAACACATATCAATGGATGATATATCTTGACTCATGATTTTAACACTTTGGCAATAATGGTTCAACTATTTTATTTTGATTTTCGCTATCATGATTTCTGAGTAACTCCAAGATGTCTTTGACTAGAGGAACGAGGAAGGAACATGATATTTTTCTTGTCTACTATCTGTAAATTAATCATTAATATGTGCAAAGTTGTCTAAGGAAATGATCATCAGCGTATCATCAAAGACATTTTGGACTTCCATATTTAAATGGTTAATACTACCTATTTTATGCAAGCAACACTCTGGTCATCTTGGTTCAATTATACCTCAATGCTTGTGCTAACTTGCAATATCAAAACTCAAGAAAGTAGTGCTCAGGTCATCATGGTTCAATTATACCATTGATATTTGCACCCACTTCCCACATTTTAAAGGCTCAATGATGAAACAAAGCAATGACTTCATGACCGGTCCAATCACTGCATTGCATTTCATTTTTGCATTTGCATTTAGCTTGCATTTCATTCTTGCATGGGATCAAAAAAGCTCATCTTATCCAAGGCCAAATCTATCACATGAATCATCAATGTATCATCATAGGTGTCTACACAATCAGAACGATGGCTCCCCTCTCTACAGATATTGTCAACCCAAAGTGAATCTTATGATATTCCCTCCAATATGCCAACATTAGCTTATCTAAATCTTCCTGCAACGGGATATCAACAAAATGTCAGTTCTTTATCTCATCTAATCCATTCTATCATGTCTTATATAGGATGAATCCTTCCTGGAACCAAACGTTTTGATCAAGTCTTATACAGGATATATCGTTCTTGAAACAAGATGCTTTGATCATCTTTGTCTTATACAGGAGGTATCATTCCTGAAACCAGACTAAATCATGATCTTATCGATCTAATCAATCTTATCAATTCAATCGAGCTTTATCAATCATCACATCCAAAATCACATCATAGTGATCAAAGAACTCACACTTTCATCAATCAACGTTGTAGAAGTCAAATCATTTCTAATCAGGAAATCAATTTCGCAAAGATCCAGAAACTCCAAAGGTCAATTATCTCAATTGATCTCCCGAGGGGGCATCATCGTATCACAATTTAGCAATCAATGGCTGGGGCATCCCATCAAACCAATGTCACATCAACATAATCACATTGAGATTATTCTTTGAATCAACGTGTCATCACACATCGCTTCAAAGAGGGGAAAAATGTATACACATAAAAATGGTCTGAAGATAGTTAATTAAATACGCAGTTATTTGATTAATTCCCCTTCCCAATTAATTGAATTCACAAGCAATTTAATTAATTTCTCTATTCATCTAATAGTAAATAAATCTAAATGATTTATTTATATAGTTCATCTCACATCCCCCTTTGATTAATTAATTCTAAATTAATTAATGTCTCCCCATATTAATCAATTCTTCTAATCCCTAATTAAGATTAACAAACTCAAGTTTGTTGAGATTAATTATCATTTACCAATTATTTGAATTTCTAAATTCAAATGAGCACATGGCTCCTAACTTTTAACCACCTAACCTAACCATCCCCTAACTTAACCCATTCAATCTAATCCTGGGTCTAACTAACCCTATCCTATCTTGCACATTCTAACCTCCTTATCCTAACCTCCCATGGTGTGGATATTCTCTCCTTGAGACACATGGCACTTTTGCCACATGTCTCCTCCCTTGGACACTTTCCCTCTCATGAGCAAGGCTCCTTGACACTTGTCACCATAGAGATGACAAGTGTCCCTTCCTCCAACCTATTATCCAACTTCCTCAATCTTGGCCCTTGATATCTTCAGATCAAATCTGGACCGTCGATTCCTGCCACCTCTACTTTGGCCTTGGAATTCCTATAAATATCCCCCATTTTGGTGCAATATGGATCCCATCTCATATCAATTTAGGCATCATTACTATAGGCAATTTGCATTTCAATTATCTAGCATTTAGCTTTTGGATTAATCATAGCATGTTAATCTAGTTTCTTAAATCATGCATTTCATATCATCTCCATAGTCAATCATGATCAAATAGCTACTCAACTCTTGAGTTGCCACTTTGGAGGTCATTGCTCTGCTAAGAGCCCATCAATCCAACACCTTCAAGGTCCTCAAGAATAGAGGAAAATGGGACATTTCAAGAAAGGCTTATGGTTTGAATTTCTAATCTAGTTTTCAATTAAGCTTTTCAATTACATTATATTGTCTCATTATATGTGCATGCCTCCTATATACCACATTTTTAGCATAACAAAGGTTAGGTTTCAATTAGGGTCATACTTCAAGTTTAATTAGGGTTCAATTATAGGAAATTATTGATCTATGGTTAGGGTTAGGTTTAGAATTAGAATTAGGGCTAGGTTTAGAAATAGAATTAGGGCTATTGTTAGAATTAGAATTAGATATATGATTAGAATTAGTGTTAGATTATGGTAATGGTTTGGATTAGGGTTCAAATAGAGTTAAATTTAAGGCTAGTGTTCGATTTGGATTATAGTTCAATTAGAGTTATAGAAGAAATATGGGAAAGAATTTTGTAAGTATAACTTTTTGTGTCTTGTTCAACAGAAAAAGTAGCTTGATAATTAAAATTTTTAATAACTATCAAATATTTTTTAATTCAATCAATTAAGAGTGATTATACATCTTCATTCAAATGAAGTACATCAGTTGCATTGGGATATGGTATGTTTGACTTGTTAGCCTTTGATTGAAAATTCAACTTTTTTTCCCAACTAATGTTATTCTAGATGCTAGCTAGCATTAATTGTTACAACTATTAAAGTGTACAAAGACATTGATGGGAGTAAATTTTTAACAACAAACTCACAAGAGCCTTAAAACATTTTGTATATGGTGAAAATGGATAACAATAATAACAATATTGAAAGGTTAAATGAGTTCAACCACACAAAACCCTAGCCTAACAACAACAAAGATCCACCATAACATATGAAGATTACCTAAGACAATGCAAATCAAAAGAAATCACAAAGATTATACCTTCACATGTCCAATAGGGTTTTGATCTCCATTCTTCCTATCTCCATTGATCTTGCTTGATATATTTGCTCTCAAATTTTATGTGCACAAGAGCTCAACAAAGAACGGAACGTGGTTGCAAGTAGGATCGTAGTGTAGTCAATTGCATAAATTGAATAGAATGCATAGAACAATTAGGGTTTGATAATGAGGGAAGCATCTCCTTATATAGAAGACACTATATAAAATGGAGGGATAAGATTGAGAGGTGTAAAAGGAGGTCGGCTATGATTAGAGGGTAGGTAAAAGAAATAATAAAATAATGAAAGGGGTAGGTAGTGTAGGAATTAAGAGATGAATGACATGTGTCATGAGTAGAAAGGTTAATGAATTAATTAAATAAATAAAGATTTATTTAATTAATAGAAGAAATGAGATCAATTAAATAAATAAAATATTTATTTAATTTAGGAAAAGGGTAATTTAAATAAATAAATGTATTTATTTAAATGAGAAATAAGGCTAGAAGAGGATAAATGAATTAATTAAATAAATAAAGATTTATTTAATTAATAGAAGAATTAGGCTTAGATAATTAAATAAATAAAATATTTATTTAATTAGACTAGACAATTTTGGGTGTCTACATTTTGTCCCTCTTTGAGACAATGCGGCTTGTCGCGTTGTTTCAAAGAAGATAAGATGAACTGATACAAAGTTGCTCCAAGATGGGAATGATATGCCCCCTCGAGAGATTGGATGAAAATGTCTGAAAAGATTGCAGACAATCTCTCGATAAGAAAGAAATGCTAGAATGGACTGACCGGATAAAGTGACAAAGTCACGGGATAAAGAAGACTGACTCAGGAAACAAGGGTGAGGGCTAGGGTAGTCTATAAGATAGACCACAGGGGAAATACATCCTCATTGTCATCTACACATCCACAAGAGTAGAGTGCAGAGTGAAAATAGAGTAGCAGCAGTCAGCAGCGATGGCTTTCGTTCACAGATTCGATCGCGTTCGTCGATTTCAAAGGCCAGCTGAGGCAAGAGAGCCGGTAAGTACCACCAAACTTCCTCGTACTTTGACGCATTTATTCTTGTCATTAATGAATGTTAGGTAGAGCAATAAATGCTCTTAGAATAGGGTCCCAAAAAATATCTAAAAATGTTTAAGCGCGTCTGTGTTGGTGCCAGACGTGTCTATGCTCGCGAGGCGCATCTATGTTTGTGCTAGGCGCATCTGCATTTAAAACCGCATCTATACCAAATGCGGCCGCGTTTGTGATGGGTAGGTGTGTTTGTGCCAAAAAGGCATGTCTATGTCGCCCAGGCGCGTCTATGTAGAGCATAGGCGCGTCTATGTTTGTCAGGCGCATCTATGTTTTTCAGGTGCGTCTGTGTAGTCTTTGAGCGCGTTTATGTCAGGTAAGCGCGTTTGTGTTTAAAAAGTGTGAAGTTTTGTCTTCTAGGTCAAACCGGCAGTTCTGTGATGAACATACACCGTCGATTGGATAAGCTGCTGAGAGGATACACTCAAGCAGGTCCTCTAGGGAAGACTAGAATAGATCAAGGCACTTTGTGATGAACAGTGAGTACCAAGATAGAGTACTTTGTGATGAACAGGGAGTACTAGAATATGAGAAACACTTTGTGATGAACAGGGAATGCAAATGTGAGCAACACTTTGTGATGAACAATGAGTGCCACACACGTAGTACTTTGTGATGAACAGGGAGTACCACTAGGATAGAAGCAACACTTTGTGATGAACAGTGAGTGTCACTAGGATAGAAGGCCATATGCATTTAGATAGAAAGTAGCATTTTGTGATAAACAGGGAATGCCACTATGACTGACATGATTGATTTGCTTGACTACAAGAGTATTTGCTGATGTTGGAGTCATGGGAGAGATTCCTGTCTACTCAGAGATTGCGACCTGAGCTGATAGCCAAGGAGCGAGCTACTATCGAGGCTATGGGACTGAGACATGTTCTATATGTGCCTAAGTTTCGGGCGAACATGTGACTGTTGACTGCGCTGGCGGAGAGATGGCACTCCGAGACATGTACTTTCCATTTGCCGATGGGTGAGATGACAGTCACCCTTTAGGATGTATACAGGATCCTGTGGATACTGATCGATGGGGAGCTGATCCCATACGATCGAGATGGAGATAGGGAGGCCCTGAGATGAGTGTTCCAAGACCCAGGACTAGAGATGAGGGTTGGACATGTGGCGTGGGATACTATGACAGCTATAGGGCTAGCACTGCCAGCAGTGGTAGGGGGAGCGATCAGTGGGTTCTTATGTCTGGATAGGGTGACACGGGGGTTGGCTGTAGGCTGGGGAGGAGCATTGGAGACACTGGTGACACAACACACCAGATATGCCTGGGGACCGTGTGTGCTGGCACACCTCTACTATGAGCTACATCAGTTTGTATACCACGGATCAGTGGGATTAGGCTACGGGGTGACATTGTTGCAGGTGTGGGCTTATGAGCATCTGCCAGTGACGAGGCTGATACACTTCAGAGGCAGGGGTCATGGACACAGTTTTGTTCACTTGTATGATATGATCACGTCGCAGCCATGGATTGGCAGGTTGGAGCACTGGCGGCAAGTGATAGATGACATTGACATGGTCATATGGAGACCATACCTGGGATGCGAGCAGTGGGAGGATGATGCAGTTGAGCTTCCCTACACCTTCCAGAGCAGGTATCTGATTGGGCAGACACCCTATGTGCTAGAGAGGCAGCTAGTGGATAGGGTTGGCAAGCAGTTTGGCAGGATCCAGAGGATGCCACGGGGCTCAGGCATGTATGCACGGACTGTGAGAGATCAGGCATAGTTTGGGCCCCTGCTATCATATGATCAGGCAGTTACACAGCTGGTAGAGATGATGCCCCTACCTTGGGACAGAGATTGAGGATACCGACATGGATGCCGAGTATACAACATACTGGGCGGAGCATCCATTCTCGCGCCTCACAGATCCGGGAGAGGCCTTAGATGGAGATGGTGGTGGGGATGATGATGATGGTGGAGGTGATGGGGGCAAAGGTTGATGGAGGAGGAGGGGAGCAGTTGGAGAGAGGAGGGTTGCACCACGGAGGGAGGGTGGAGAGGAGAGGCAGGCTCAGGTGGTGAGGGGTCGCGGTGGATTGCCACTATAGGTGCCAGCAGCACAGGGTCCTAGACAGGGATAGGTACAGGGACAAGGACAGGGATAGATACAGGGACAGGGGCAGGCACCCATACAGGGGGAGCCACAGGCAGAGCCAGAGGGGGCTGATGCAGAGGAGGATGAGCTGATAGAGCTAAGGGAGATCTGCTAGGGACAGGCAGATGAGATCCAGGAGTTAGAGAGGGAGAGGGATCAGCTTAGGAGGAGGCTCAGAGATACTGAGTGGGAGTGGGATCAGGCTATTCAGCGTTATACAGAGGCTGAGACAACACTAAGGGCTGGGAGACAGGCAGTGGAGGACACAGGGGCTGGATACGCCTATGTCTTGCAGGCAGGGGAGAAGATTGCCTATTGGCGGGATCTCTACTATGGTGCAGTGCCAGCGGATCAGCGGGCGAGGAGCTTCATAGACCATCGTGGATAGCGACAGCTACGGGAGGGAGCTGGAGGAGACAGGCATTGAGTGGTGGGGTTATGGGTCCTCCACCACCACCAGATAGAGGAGATAGGAGGGATGATCCTGGGGCGGGTCCTTCAGGGGCTTAGATTCCGTCGAGGCCAGGCGGCTCTGAGGGAGGGAGTTCATCATAGCCATAGAGGGCTCCCTATGTATCAGTATTGTACCATTTTTGTATGATGATGTAGACACCTATGGGTGCTTTTGTAGCCATATGATTTTGACATCCTTGTATCATGACACTTTATGATTATATATATGAGATGATTCATTTTTGTGGCAGCTATATGCATGTGTACCTATATGATGAGATGTTCTTATGTGATGTTTGTTTTATGTTATGGATGCAAATGTGTATATGATGCAATGCAATATTTTTTTGGTTCTTTTATATGTGTATGCATGATGCAAATGTGAATGTATATAATGTAGATGAATATGATAATGCAAATGATTATTGTGCTAACAGGTGTTGTGTGCAGGATGTGATGTACTTGTGATATCTATATGTATGTATAAAATGCTTATATGTGGTAATGCAGGTGCAACTACATGAAATGCAACTGTTTTTGGTGTGTCATTATACTCAGTCATGTGATAGCAGGCTACATGGACTCAAGAAGGACGATGGAAGTCGATCAAGAAAGGGGGATGAAAGACAGAAGATATGAAAGTGAAAGAGCTTCTTGTGCGTTATCATCATTGAGCTTTATTATGGCAAGTAGGTTATGACAATCGAGGCATATGTTTGACCCAGAAAGTCATTGTACCTGTGTGCATGGAGATAAGACAGTCACAAACAAAGAATGCCCCAATTCACACTAGACTCACAGTGTCCTCATATCCTTGGACAAGTCATAGCATTACTAAAAGACAATCCACAGACAGCAAATACAAATAGGTGACGATACCCCATCCTCGCCTTTCTAGTCAGAGACATCCTGGAGATAGAATCTCTAGTCAAAGACATCCTGGAAAAGCTCAAAGACATGTCACCAAAAGATAAAATCAAAAGAAAACCAAGACTCAACACCAACATCCACTGTAGTCCTCAAATTTAGTGTCTCTTTTCACTTGTATAAGTCTTATCTGATTGTGGTCATAATGTTTACTTTCACAAAAAGGATAGATAGCATGGAACCATATGTTGTCTGAGTCTGTTGAAAGATTTGATTTGTTGAAGCCCATTGTTGCTGCTATGTCTCATCTAAAACTGATTGAATCCATGAAACTGATACTTTATTATAGAGAAGATGAAACTTTATTGTGGATCTGTGATGTAAATGTTTCTTTATTGCGGATATGTATGCGGACAGACTGAAGGAAGCTGGAAGAAACTATACTCCTTGAAACATGTGATGTTTTTAGTTCCACACCCATCACTAGACATAGGATTTACCTTAGCCACAGATAGGATCTGATTTATTATGGATGGAAAGGGAGGTGAAAAGGGAGGTTTATTATGAATGGCTAACCAATCTTGGGTAGATCAATAACAAGCCATGATGGGAATGGGTAAGTTTATTATGGACGAATAGGTTGTGAGTGTGCGCAAAGTGAAAGCATGAAAGTGAATCCTGAAGGAGGGAGGAGCAATGTCTCTACGCATGGAGCTGGTGACCTATTTTTCACCATGGTACTTGCCTAGGGCACCACCAAAGTGGTTTTTCACCATTGGACAAAATTATTTCTCTTTACTTTTTTCAAATTTTCAATGTTTTTTGTGTCACAAGGCGCCTGTTTGCCAGGTTTTCACCAAGTAACGATTTTTTTGTTTTATAATTTTTTTGTATTTTTCAAATTAGGATACTCTAAAGAGCTATGTGTAAAACCTGCGAAGGTGCATGTTGTTGATAGGATCCTCCAAAGGTTCACCTTCTGTAGTTGAGAGCTGATATGCACCAGATCTATATGCTGCTATAATGATGTAAGGACCAAGCCAATTTGGTTCGAACTTGCCCTTCTTCTCTCTGTCTTGCTAAACTTTGGGGTTTTCTCTGAGAACCAAATCAGCTACCTCAAATGTGCAAGGTTTGACCTTATGATTGTAGCTGCGACTCATTCGTTGTTGGTAAGCCTTGAGATGATTAAAAGTAGTTTGTCTTCATTCATCCAGTAGTTCCAGCTCTTGTAAGCGAGAAACCCTATAGTCTTCATCACTGATGATGTTTTGCAAAGAGACCCGTAAAGAGGGTAGCTCGACCTCAATAGGCAAGATGGCTTCAACGCCATAGACAAGTGAATAGGGTGTAGCTCCTATAGGTGTGCGAACACTTGTGCGGTAGGCTCAAAGTGCAGGATTAAGTTGGATATGCCAATTACGACCAGCATCGTCGACTGTATTCTTTAGGATTTTAAGGATTGTTTTATTAGACACCTCAACTTGGCCATTAACCTGGGGGTAATATGGTGTGGAGAAATGATGGGAAATATGGAAGCGGTCACAAAGTTCATGAACATCCTGATTTTTGAAGGGATGCCTGTTATCAGTGATTATGGAGACAGGAATACCGTATCGGCAAATGATATAGTTGAGGATGAACGTAGCAATCTATTTTCTAGTGACTTGTGTGAGAGGCACAACTTCAATCCATTTTGTAAAATACTTTGTGGCAGTGATAATGAATTTATGACCATTGGAAGAAGGAGGGTGAATCTTGCCTATGAGATCGAGTCCCCACTGACAAAAGGGCCAAGGAGACACAATTGGTTTAAGTTCTTATGCTGGTGCATGTATGAGGTCTCCATGAATTTGACATTGCTTACATTTCTTGACAAACTGATATGAGTCTTTTTCCATATTGGGCCAGTAATATCCAGTCCTGATGAGTTTCTTGGCCAAGGTAGGACCACTAGCATGTGGACCACATATCCCTTCATGCACTTCACGTAACACAATCTGAGCTTCATCGCTTTCTAAACATCTAAGAAGAGTGCCATCTAGACCTCACCGGTATAGGATATCAGCTAAGATGACATATCAAGAGGATTGGCGAATAAAAGTGCAACGTTGGTTATTTGATAGATCAGGAGGTAGAGTATTGTCACAAAGGTATGTGAAAATGGAACCATATAACTGGGACTCGGGACCGACGACACATATTGTCTCAACAGGCATGATCTCATATGAAGGAACCAAAAGGTTATCCACCAAGAACTCATAACAGGCCTCGTTTGGAGGTAGATCAATCAGTGAAGCAATTGTAGCCATGGCATCTGCGGCACGATTCTGCTCTCTTGGTATCTGCTTAAAGTCTATCTTTGTGAAGTGTTGTTTCAGTTCATCCACCATTTGTTTATAAGGCATTAATTTTTCATCTTTTGTTTGGTAATCATCAGTTGCTTGACGGATGACAAGTTGGGAGTTCCCAAAAACATGAAGTTCTTGGATCTTCCATTGAACTGCAATTCGTAATCCTGTTGTTAATGCCTCATATTCTGCTATATTGTTAGTGCAAGGAAATGATAAGCAGTATGATTTTGGTATAGAATCCCCTTGAGGAGTTATAAAAAAGATGCTAGCTCCTGCCCCATGCTATGTGTATGAGCCGTTGAAGTACAGTTGCCATGGGTTTTCCTATGACATTGTCAAAATGGATTCATCTGGAAATTCTGAACTTAGAGGAACATCATCTATCATGGGAGCATCTGCTAATTGATCTGTGATGGCTTGTCCTTTTATTTCTTTTCTATCCACATACTCGATGTCAAATTCACTCAGGATCATTACCCATTTGGCTAGTCACCTAGTAAGTGTTGCTTTATTGAGAAGATATTTCAATGGATTGATCCTTGCAACTAACTTAGTCTTATGAGTGAGCATGTAATGTCGTAATTTCTATGAAGCAAAGACCACGGCGAGACATGCATCCTCAATTGGTGTGTAGTTTAGCTTATATCCCACCAATGTACGACTGATATAGTATACTGCTTTTTCTTTGCCCTCGGCAATTTGTTGTGCTAAGAGTGCCCCCAGTGTTGTTGGAGTAGCTGATATGTATAGTAACAGAGGTTGATTTGGAACTGGTGGCATCAAAACTGGCGGATTTAGAAGATAATCTTTGAGTGTCTGGAAAGCCTGTTGATAGTTATCATCCCATTTGAATTTGATGTTTTTATGTAGCAGGTGCTGAAAAGGATTACACTTATCTGCAAGTTGTGCTATGAATCTTCGGATGGACTGAAGTCTGCCTTGTAAGGATCGAAGTTGACTGATATTTCTTGGTGGTTGCATCTCCAAGATGGCTTTTACTTTTGCTGGATTTACTTCGATTCCTCTTTTGGATACAATGAATCCTAGGAGCTTCCCGGAGGTTACTCCAAAGACACATTTCTTGGGGTTTAATCTTACTTTGTATTTTTCCAACTGATCAAAGACAACTGAAAGTATGTCCAAATGTGTATTTCTATCTATTGATTTTCCCAAGAGGTCATCAACATAATCTTCCACGGTGACGTGCATGAGATCATGAAAAATAGTAGTCATAGCTCTTTGATATGTAGCACCTGCATTTTTTAGCCCGAAGGGCATGACATTCTAGCAAAAAGTTCCCCAAGGACAAGTGAATGATGTTTTGTGTTGATCCTCGGGTGTGATCCTTATTTGATTATAACCAGAGAATCCATCCATCAATGATAACATTTCATGACCTGCTATGAGATCAACAATCAAGTCAATATTTGGTAATGGGAAGTCATCCTTTGGACAAGCTTTGTTGATGTCTCTGAAATCTGTACATATTCTGATGCTACGATCTGGTTTACTGACAGGCACTAAGTTGGAGATCCATTCGGGATAATCAATTGGGCGTATGAATCCGACATCCAATAATTTCTCAAGTTCTGCTTTGACCAGTAATGCCACTTGTGGATGCATTTTTCTTAATTTCTGTTTCACTGGTTTTGCCCCCTATTTGACTATCAAATGATGCATTACCAAATCGGGATCCAATCCAGGCATATCAGCATATGACTAGGCAAAGTTGATTTGTCATTCTTTGAAGAAACTTATGAATTTTGACCTTTCAGACTCTATCAACGATTGAGCCAGGAATATGTTGTGTGGAACCTCTTCTGTACCAATGTTTGTTTTGATAGTCTCCTCTACCAACATGGATGACTTTTCCTCATATGATGTTGGGAGAATGTCGAGCCTTCCATCTTCGGGTGCCTTAGAGAGGTTTTCGCCCTCAGCTACGTCCTTTCTTTTTACTTTTTTGGGGTCAGACAGTGCCATAGTGTGGTTTTCACCATAAGACCCTTGATTTGTTCTTATTTTCACATTTTTGCGACTCGAAGGTCCGACACCCTCACCAAAATATGCCACGCTATTGAGTTCTATAGTGTATCCTGCTTTATGGTCCCCAAGAGGAAGATCGTCTCGTATGCCAATATAATCAATAAAAGCTTCATCATTTTGGAATGTGTCAAACTGTACAGGTCCTTCATGATCCCAGTCAATGAGTTGGTGGTGAACAAGGGGAAGGCCGTTAATGTCTTCGAAGTTAGCGGGGCTAAGAGTGAAGATGTAGTTATATTCGGGTATGTCAAGGTAATTATTGAGGTCATCGATAGCACTCTCCTCATCAGTCTCGATCGCGAGCGAATCCAAATTATCATCACTAGTAGTGCATTCTGGGACAGGTGTTCTCATCCTATGTGATTTCAACCTAGAACCTTGAGACAAGGACTGTGTGGAATCCTCATGGGTTGTTTCTTGACCAACTCTGAACTTGTTATAAAATTCCTCTTCTTCTGTTGGTTCATCTAGCTCTCGAAATATCTCGGTGAGCTCGTAGTCACTGGAAGACTTGTCGGAACTCCATTCCCATTCGTTGGAATCTGTGGAATAACAATCCTCTTATTGAATTTTGGTAGCTTTGATTTGTAAGGCTTCTTCTGTCCTTTGGGTGTGGACCTTGGAAGTTAAGAAACCAAGTCCTTTTGAGCATTCCTTTTTGAAAGTCAATTCAGGTTGTAAAGGTTCAATGATGCCTTCCTTTCGTAGCCTAAGAGGGCTTTTTCCATCATACCCAAATTTTTTTAGAATTTTGAAGCCTTTGCCATATTTCTCACATGGTAGACTAATGTGATCTTGTGTGTCATCTTCATTGTCTCTGTAAAGCATTTTGTATAAATCTTCCTCTTCTAGTTCACCCCATCTTTGAAAGGTAGTAGGGTCCCATTTGAGTATCATGATGGATACTTGCTTGTTAGGATGTGGTCTTCCATATTCTTTTGGGGAACTCATGACTTGTCGTAAGTACATGGTCTGATTTAAAGTATATTCCCCCATGCCCTTGTCTTGAAACTTGCCTTTAATCTCACCTTGTTTTGATGTCGAAGGTTTTAATGACTCAGGATCAATGTATGCCGAGGAAGGGACAGCTTCACGATTACTAGGAATGATGGTCTCAGTCCTTGATCTTAGGTTATTACAGTATATGAATGGATTAGGATCACCGTTAATTGTTACTTCCACTCCATTATGAGGAAACTTAATGCATTGGTGATATGTGGATGTGACTGCTCTCATTTCATGAATCCAAGGGTGTCCTAGTAATATGTTATAAGTGAGATCTAAGTCTAAGACTTGGCAAACCACATCCTTTGTAACTGGTCCAACTCTGAGAGGTAAGGTGACTGTGCCCTTGGATGAATGCTCTTCGTCATCATATGCCTCAATGGTGATTTGATTTGTAGAATTCACAGCTTTATCAGAATATCGCAATTGTATAATAGTGCTCAATGTGCAAATGTTTAGACCTGCTCCTCCATCTATCAGGACTCTTTTTATTCAATGTTTGTGTATGAAGGCTTCAACGTGTAGCGGTGCATTATGTGGCTGACTTACAGAGGCGTCATCAACTTCTGTGAATGTAAGTGAATGTGGAACGGAAAGGTATCCCACCATGGCTTGAAACTGGTCCACGTTCAGATCAGTAGGAATGATAGTTTCTCTCAAGATTTTGTCAAGAATGGCCTTATGTGCGGGGGATATGCGTAAGAGCTCAAGAATGGAGATTAGCGCGGGTGTCTTCCCTAACTGTTCTACAAGGTCATACTTAGGTTTGGTTGATGAAGAAGTGGTATTTTTAGTTGGAGCACCTTGCAAAGTGATTTTACCTCGGTGGGTTGTAACATGACATTCAGAGGTAGGTTTGGAAGAAGATCCAACACCTTTTAGGACAATCCTGGGTCTCCGAGTAGAATTCTCAGACGCTTTGTCCTTGATGATAATGGTAGAGACATAATTGTCCATCGAGATGTGATTGATAGTTGAATCATAGTTGTAGGATGCTCTGGTATAATTGGTTTGATCCTCTGTGGCTTTAGCTTTTCCCTTGTCATGCTTTGGGAATGGTTCCTTAAACATCTCATGTTCTTGATTAGATGAATGTCCTTCAATCTCAATGTCACCTCTATCAATGAGATCTTGTATGATGTTCTTCAGTCGATGACAATTTCCTATCTTATGACCCTTGCTCTTATGAAATTCACAATACTCATCATCATTCCACCAATTTGGTTTAACCTTTGGTTCATATGGAGGAAAATCTGGAACTGTGATTACTTTGTTTGCCACTAGCTTCTTGAAAACTGACTCAAGTGGTTCTCCCAATGGAGTGTACTTCCTTCGTGATCTAGAAGTTGTTTGAGTATTTACTTGATTGTTTGTAGAACTTGAACCCGAAAAGATGAATTTGGGTCGCACTATGTTGGCATCAACAACACCATCATTGACTGTGTTCTTGTTTTTATTCCAAAATCTTGGCTTGTCTTTTCCCTTAAAGTCATCTTTGTTTTCCTTGAATATCTTAATGACTCCTTGTTCAATTAGGACCTTTTCTATTGCTAAGCCTTTTTCAATGACGTCCTTGAACGTGGACAAACAAGCTTTCCTTAGATCATAGCCAATGTCTTTGTTAACATTTTGGGTGAACATCTCTACCATTTGTTTTTGTGGAATTTTGCAAGAGCATCTGCTGGCTAGATTCCTCCATCTTTGTAAAAATGATGCAAAAGACTCTCCCTCTTTTTGCTTAGTATTGCACAAAGTAGTGAATGATATGTTTGTCTCTATGTTGTAGGAGAAATGTTAAATAAATGCCTCTGCTAGATCACCCCATGACTTAATACCAGGTGGAAGTTGGGAGAACCATTCCATAGCTTGATCGCCTAGGCTCTGTGGGAATAATCTCATCAAATATGTCCCTTCTGCTGCTACCTCAATGCAAGCTGTGAAAAATTGTCTTATGTGTGCCTTAGGATCCCCTTTTCCTCTATACTTATCAAACTTAGGCATCACAAAGTGTGTAGGAAATGGAGGCATTGGAATGCTCTTGTCAAATGGATAAGGACATATGTCTCTCATTGTGTATGTTGTCTTTGGTGTATTTATGTCCTCCATTTTCTTTTGTAAGTCCCTAATTTGTTGCTCCAAATTGCTCTTAGGTGGAGATCAACTTCTTGGACCATACCCTATGCTTGAGGCACCAATTGGAGGAGGAGCATGTTGCATACATGGATGATATTGATCATACACATGTTCATATGGAGGAGGTCTATAGTGATGTTGTGTATATGGACCACTTGGTATAGATTCATGTTGAGGAACACCATATGTATTTTGTGAATGTATACAATACTCTACAGGCATGTCATGTTCTAATGTGTTGCCCCCAAATTTGACATGGGGTTTCCTTGTGTCCAAATTTTGAGCATGCCTTTGAATATCCAATTGCTTTGGTGGTTGATCCTTAGCATTGGTATGTGATTGAGCATATCTGTCTGCATAAGACTTCCATAATGGTCTACGAAGGTGAGTATCATATGCTTGACCATATGTATGTGGGACCTCTAGTTTTTGAAACAAAGATGATGGTGATTCAGGTACCATATGTGGTCCTCTATTGCCTCCACTATTAGGCCTCCTTTGATCCATGTTGGAGTGAGGTTGTTGCAAAGGTCAATTTTCCATTATTTGAGACATGTCAAAATCATGAGGTATCTTAGCTCCACTTTGTGCCATCATTTGTAAGAAGTATTGTCTATCCCTCCTCATTGTTTCCTCAACCAATCGATTGAAATGGGGATTCATAATGGATTCTTCCACATCTGTTGAATGTATGGAAAAGTTGTCCATATTGTCATTATGTGTAGCATTGTTGTTTGTAGTGTCCATGTTCTCAACATTTGGAATGTTTCTATAGGCATCCATGTCAGGTAATGTAGTATGATAGGAATTGAAAAAGATATCATTCTCATACTCATAAGAACTCATGTTTACGGACTCTTGAGCCTCTTTAGTTTCTCTCCTAGATTTTTGAAGATGGGTTTCAACCATGAACTAGGTATTGACCGAGATGTGTGAGACTAGATGAAAAATGGAAAAAGTATGGAAGACCAAGAGTTGGATGGAATGTAAATGAATCTGAGGTGTATTTGCAATGTCCAAAGTGTAAGACCAAATATGTATGTAGTAGAGTAGGTGTGGCTTCCAAAGAGAGGATAGTTTCTCTTGATGAGGTAAGTTGACCTTGACTCTAAGTAAGACCAAATGTGACCCAAAGATAAGAAACCTTGATGAGGGACCACTTAGCAAAGTGTTGTTGTATGTAGTGTGTTAACAAAGTATGATGAGGACAAGCAAGTGACCTTTCGACTCAAGTTTAGACAATTGTGAATGTAAAGTGAGTTGTGAAGCAATGATGGACTTTGTGAGACCCAAAGATAGGTTGAATGCTAAATGAAACCCTGAAAAAAATGACCTAGGAAGCTCAAGAATTCTGAAACTGACTGTGTTTGTTTGCTGGACTGTAACAGTTTTTTTTTCAATTCTGAACACAGACGCGCCTGTATACTTCATAGATGCGGTTTCCCAACACAGACATGGCTCTGTTCAACACAGACATGCTTATGAGATTTTTTGCAAAGTGTAATGTTTATTCTTGGAACATAGACATGATTCTGCCCTTCACAGACGCGGTTATACAACACAAACGCTATTATGTCAGACACAAATGCGTTTCTACAAAATTTGTGCAATTTTTTCAATCTGTGAAGTTATTTTGTTGTGACCAAATCTGACTATTTGACTATTTTTCATGACAAGAGGACACAATGTTGATGAGGACTCAATGTTTGCAAGTGTTTAGACTCAAAATGACTCCCAGAAAAGTGTGTTGTTTGATGTAAAAATGTTTTGCATACACTTGAAGACACAAAAGACACAATGTTTTGTTGTTTGGTCTTGAATGTTTTGAATGTTTAAAATAAGTCAAGCACAATTCTTATGGCTGGCCAAGACAATAGTTGTTGATCCCACATGGGGTTTTACCCCCGAGGCTACGCTATTCAGAGCAGATACTTAGATGCTTGAACTCACTGGCTCCACCCTCAGCACTCACTTCTCGGGTCAGCCAAGCATCAGTCCCCATGAAAACTCCTCGTGGCGAACTTTGTATCTCTACTAAGAACTGTATGTGTGTGGGCTGCTACCAGAGGTCCGACCTCCTACCCCAACAACTAGAAGGATTTGGGCTTCTAAAACAAAAGGGTGCTAGTAAGGGCATCTGCTCATGTGGCCATACATGCGACACTTTCAGCTCTGTAAATACAGAAGGCTCCCAGCCGGTAGGGGTTACGCCCTACAACTGATCAAATAAATTTGATCAAACGGGTTTATGGGGAGACATAGTGTCGGTATGAACTAATCATCACACGTTATTCATAGTTTTCACCATGAATACAGTTGTTTATAGTGGTTCAGAAGAGGTGGGTTTTCCTCACTACCACTTGGGTCATTCTCTTCTCACTAGTAGTCCTAATGACCACACGGGTTGAAAGACCCTCTAAGGATTAAACAAAAAGAGCCTATTGCTCAAGACACAAAAGACAATGATTCAATTTTAGTGCACCAATTGAAGTGTTTTTCTAGTCTATGAAAACAAGGCACACAAATAAAAATCCAAAAACCCTTGCCAAGGACCTGGAACAAAGATTTATTAGTAGTTTGGATTGTTTCAAATAATCACCCCTTCCTGCAAGCATACAAGTTAGGTAGATTTTAAACCCAAAAGACTTTGTGAATATAGGGGCCTTCAACCAAATGATTTTGCTTTCAAGGCAAGCTGCACCAATTTCGTTAGCTAGATCTAAAAATGTTAGTTCAAAATAAACCAGATCTGAAACCCTAAACACAAAATCCAAAACTGAATCAATAAACCTAAAATTTGAAACTGGTGAAAACAAACGTGATTACCATCAACATATATGCAACTTCGTGACACAGACGTGGTTCTGTGAGACACAGACGTGATCACAGAACGCAGATGCAACTTTTGAAGACAAACACTGCTAAAAACACCGTAGACGCGACTTAATAACACAAACGCACTTTCCCGGAACCTGCAAAATAAAATACTGCCAGTAACACAGATGCGATTCTAGATATCGCAGATGCGCCAAAAAAATAGAAATGCGATCCGAAAGTGCGCAGATGCGAGAATATCAAAATGCTGCCGAAAACGTCAGATCTGCAACTTCAAAATACAAAATCTGCAACAAGGTTGTTAAATGCAAAAGGGACAAGAGTCCCACCGGGCGTGCCAAAATGTATATGGTGAAAATGGATAACAATAATTACAATATTGAAAGGCTAAATGAGTTCAACCACACAAAACCCTAGCCTAACAACAACAAAGATCCACCATAACATATGAAGATTACCTAAGACAATGCAAATCAAACGAAATCACAAAGATTATACCTTCACATGTCCAATAAGGTTTTGATCTCCATTCTTCCTATCTCCATTGATCTTTCTTGATATATTTGCTCTCAGATTTTATGTGCACAAGAGCTCAACAAAGAACGAAACGTGGTTGCAAGTAGGATCGTAGTGTAGTCAATTGCATAAATTGATTAGAATGCATAGAATGATTAGGGTTTGATAATGAGGGAAGCATCTCCTTATATAGAAGACACTATATGAAATGGAGGGATAAGATTGAGAGGTGTAAAAGGAGGTCGGCTATGATTAGAGGGTAGGTAAAAGAAATAATAAAATAATGAAAGGGGTAGGTAGTGTAGGAATTAAGAGATGAATGACATGTGTCATGAGTAGAAAGGTTAATGAATTAATTAAATAAATAAAGATTTATTTAATTAATAGAAGAAATGAGATCAATTAAATAAATAAAATATTTATTTAATTTAGGAAAAGGGTAATTTAAATAAATAAATGTATTTATTTAAATGAGAAATAAGGCTAGAAGAGGATAAATGAATTAATTAAATAAATAAAGATTTATTTAATTAATAGAAGAATTAGGCTTAGATAATTAAATAAATAAAATATTTATTTAATTAGACTAGACAATTTTGGGTGTCTACACCTTTAAATATCAATATTTGAGGAACCTATTGGGATGAGTTGAAACTTTGTTATACAGAAAATGGGTAGAATT
This sequence comes from Cryptomeria japonica, assembly GCF_030272615.1. Lineage (NCBI taxonomy): Eukaryota > Viridiplantae > Streptophyta > Pinopsida > Cupressales > Cupressaceae > Cryptomeria > Cryptomeria japonica. The sequence continues at coordinate 864,339,403 of NC_081409.1, read as the reverse complement.
GAAATCCATTATTGTAGTGAATATTGTATTCTGAGATATATGTTACAAGTACCTTAAATACTTCTTTTTTTCTTTATGAAGATTATTTTTAATATTATTTCTTTTTTTCTTGCTTCTTTACCCTATGTTGGTGGCTTCTACTACCAAAAATTAACAAATATTTTTGTAAAGGAGTTAAAAAGTATAAGTGGTTTTCTCTATTTAGTGTTTATCTATCTTCTTTATATCCCTATATTGGGACACAATGTAGTTGTTACTTATTTTGTATGTAGACTAGAGCAACATCACACACAAACATAGATAGGTATATGCATTGACATTATCTATATAGATTCTTGATATATTCTTACTACTTACAATTGATGGAGTAGAGTGTGCATTTGTGTAGTCTTATTGATATAGGATGTACTCAGATAGATACAATTTTCTTCATCTAATAAACATGTTTAAACACTACAAATTGATCTAGAGAGATATCATAGAAATTTGGGTCCAAATATTGTGTTATAGAAAACATTGAATGAAAATCCATTATTAATCAAGAGTAGCATTAAAGATGAAGAAAAATCATAGAAAGTAATTAAAAAATATATTGGAGTAATTAAAAAACTTGACAACCATTATTAATCAAGGGTAGCATGAGAGATGGACGCAAATCCTTACAAGTAATCAAACAATATATTGGAATAATTAAAAAAATGAGCAATCAAATATTATTTAAAATAAATTAAGATTTTTATTCAAATTTGTGATCTATACATATATATTTGATCCTGTAAAGCGGAAAAAAATCGAACCCTAGTCGTTCTCCCCTTCCCAACTCTAAGGACAGAGCAGGGAGAGTCACTAGGGTTGATGGTTTTCACTTAGGAGGGACTTTACATTTAAAAGAGGGGTTGAAACCCACAAGATCCAATCTCACGCAATGCAAGATTAGATTATATATGAGTTTCAAGGGTTGTGATGGCAAGGATACCCTCTTTTGTAAAGAATGTAGATAGAAAGATTGAACTAGGAATGCACGGAAAGTAGGAAAGATTCACTTATAAACAGAGATAGGGATATGATATGAAGCTGTGGACCTGGAATTAGCAGTAAAATGTCGGGACGGTGCTGTTCTGCAAATTTGAGCGAAAGTTGACGGGACGATGACGCCCGGCGTGCACACGGTGCTCCGAAAAATCCGCGAAACGAAGGGGGATCTGTTCGTCTCTGCACAAGGATTCCAGATCTTCAATTACAGCCGCGTACCTGCAACCTACACACAGAAAAGAGAGGATGATTGGGGGGTTAGGGATGAGGGGTTTGCCTTTAGGTCAAACCCTAGTTTTGGAATTAACCAAGAAATGAGAAATTGCTGTAAATGTAAATGATTGTAATGTAAAACAAGTACTAGTACCTTGTTGTAAGAATGTTTGTATTCTTACATGCGAAGGTGTAGATGTTGTTGTATGTTGTATGTGATATGTGATATGTGATATGTGATCTCCTCTTCAATGGTTGAATCCTTGTCTTGAATGCAACACTTAGCCTTGAATGGAGACTTAGAATGATCAATTGCTTGAAGGAAATGCTTGAATGCTTGAATGCTTGAATGTTTGAATATCATTTCCGCATCTTGTACACATATGTCCTTCCTCCCCTAAATGGGAGAGGAAATGTAGTTTATATACTTGTCAATTAGGGTTAAAAGACTGATTTTTCCGACCTTGAGCCGACCAGGAAGTGCTATTTTCCAAATTGCAAACATAAAGACCCGAAGCCCCATAGGAGACCGGGCCCAAAATAGGGCTAGGGACCAGGGCGCTGGGCGCCATGGTCCTGGGGGACCAGGGCACTAGGCGCCCTAGTCCTGAAGGACCAGGGCGCTGGGCGCCATGGTCCCACCTCCAGGGACAGCAGGGTGCAAGGAGGATCAGGCCAGGGTGTTGAAAAATGCAGTTTTTGATGTCATGAACAAGTTTCGGGGTCTCCATTCAGGTTTCATGTTGCATCGCCATCGTGAAGACCCAAATGCGATCGAAATTGCAAGTGTCGCAATTTTAGGATGCTATATTTAGCCCCAACTTTAGCGGGAGTATAAGCGTACGCTCATACTTCCGGTAAAGTACAAGGAAACAATATTGAAAGACTTTCACCACGTCAAGGAGGCAAGATACACCAAGCCCCCAGTGGACTAAGGATCTTACGACTTCGATTGACAAAGTAAAAGGGAAGATCACGAGGGAGAACCATGACTGTCAGTAGTAAGGTTCCCTCACTATGAGTCATGCAAGAAAGATATCAAAAATTTTCAAGACAAAGCTAAATTTGTCAAGAAATTTTCAAGTATCTTGAAAAGATATGAATGGGATGTATGCCCCCCTACGTTAAAGCAATCGCACATGCCTCACCGGGGGTGATTGCTTTAAGGTAGTGATACATATAAGAAATGAGAAAGGAGCATGTTATCACAAGGATTTAGCCCCCAAGTGTGAGATAAGCCCAAGGATAATAGACACAAAACACAAAGCACAAGGTGACTTGGCTTTCCTCGGGGTCAGTATGTTGTATGATAATTCATGTATATCATATGTATGTATGCATAATTGTTCTTCATTCCCCAATCAAGGAAGGTCACTTAGATGAAGGGAACACATGTGTCTTTTGAGTCAACATGAGAGAGACCAAAAGAGATCTCAATGTTTTGCATCGTCCTCAAGTAGACAACACTAAGGACAACAAATAGAAGAACGAGAATAACACATAGACGAAGTAACAAAAGAAAGAGAGGAGGAGAGAATCTGCTATGTTAATGAAACTAGTCTAGCACGTCATCTACCCCCCGATCTTCCTGATCAATGTTTCGGGAAGGTAGGGAACAGGCTAGAGGAGGAACATCCAACACAGCAGATGGAGCTATCACAAGATCCAAACAAGGACTATGTTCATGTTCCAAGCCACTTTGTTCTTGTCTAGGAGCTAGGATAAGTGCTTTAGAAAATTCGTTAGATAAATGGTTATCAACATCAACAAGTTCATATTCACTATCAGAAGCAAGAGAAGTAACATTTTCATCTATATCATCATCAAGATTTATAAAAATAGGGTCTTTAACTCGCACAGGATCAAGACCATCATGCATCTTATGTTTAGGAGATTTTGGCTCAATTTCCGACTGAGGAGAAAATGGAATAATACTAGTTGAAGGTGTTTTTGGGGATTGCAAAGTTTGAGAAGCAGCTGCCTGAGCTCTAAGATGACGCTTTCGTCGGTGTTCACGTGCAGAACGATTTCGTCTAGTCTTAGTAGGAAGCTGAGAACATTGAGGAGGAGGAATGTTCTCATCCTTATCACTTGGGTGTTTAGGTTGTGGTCTCTTTGGCTGAACAATAGGAGAAGAGGAAGGTCTCTTCTCTCCATAAGAGGAAGGAGGAGGAATTGCTCCATATAAGGGAGGAATATTTGGTTTAGGAAGGAGACCAAGTCCATCATGACGAGGAGGGATAGGTCTAATTTTAGGAAGTTTATTAGATATAGGCATAGTCACATCCATAGGGATGGGTTGGGAATCTTCTTGAGGAAAGACATTAGTTTTATCTTTCAAAGGAAGAACTTCCTTCTCAAGAATGATAGGAATGTCAAGTTTGGGTGTTCTAGGTTCACTTAGAGATAGGATCATATCTCTTTTCCACTTTTGATAAGATTTGAAAAGATGATCACTTCGCGGAGGAAGAGATTGGAATTGTTTAGGCCAAAAATAATCAAGAGGAATGCTAGAAGTTCTTTCAGCTGGTTTAAAAAGACTATGATTGATAGTAACAACTTCACCATTATGGGGAAATTTCAAACACTTGTGAGTAGGAGAAGCAATAGCTTTCATGGAAGATAGCCAAGGATAGCCTAGCTTCAAACGAAATTGTTTGGATGATGGAATAATAGCAAAGTCCACATCAAGGGATTTGTTATGGACCTCAATAGGTAATGTAATAGAACCAATTGCAGCAAAAGAAAATGCATCAAATAGTTTAACAACCACATTTGTTTCATCATAGATCACTTGATTCAATTGCAAAGTAAAAAGAAATTCTTTAGTAATGACATTAACCATGCAAGAAGGATCAATAAGCACTCCACGACAAGGTGTATTTTTGACTTTTGCAACTATATATAAAGGACCATCAGGTGCCCTGATAGTTTTGCTAGAATCAAAGGTGATGGAAGGTTCTTTAGGGATTTTCTGCTGCTCTACAAAGTTAATCACATTCGGAGTCATAGACACAAGATCATTAGGTGAGACAGAGGAATCAGTAGTATCAATCACATTAGAGGTATGAGAAGGTAATGGATCAGTAAAAATCTGAAGATTTTGGTTAGGAGGAGCTACAGATGTATTGCCTTTATCATTCACTCCAGAAACATAAATAGTATTATTATCAATCAAATCTTGAATTTTACCCTTTAAAGCAAAACATTTTTCAGTATCATGCCCAGGATGACAATGAAATTGACAAAAAGATTTGTTATCAAAATAGGGTGAATTAATCTTTGTAGGGTCTATTTTCCTTATAGGAGGAAGAGTAAGCACATTTTGTTCCAATAACTTATTCATAATACTATGCAATGATTCATTCAAAGGAGTAAACTTTCTTTCTTTCTTGAAAAACTTAGAAATAGGAGGCACACCTGATGCTGCATTCACATTGTTGTTGATGATGTTTTCATTGAATTTGATGGACTCTCTGTTCGGTTTAAACTTCCCAAATGGTTGTTGAATACTATCACCCTTATCACTCAGAGTCATAGGATGTGATTGTTCCATTTGACTCACAGTCAGTTGATAATTGTGAAGAGTTGCGCACAACTGTTGGAAAGAAGTAAACTCAGAAAACAGGAGTTTGTCTCGAATATCTTTTTGTAAATTAGAAATAAAGAATCTTTGAATATCATTGTCAGGCACTGGAAAAGAAATTTGAGCATACAAATGCTTATATCTACCAATGAAATCAGTCACTTTTTCTTTAACACCTTGTTTACAATGCATTAAATCAATCAAAGTAACTTTAGGACTTATATTGTTTTGAAATTGTTGAATGAAAGCATTTGCAAGTTGTTCGAAAGAAGTAATAGAATAAGAAGGCAACGAGCAATACCATTGTAGGGCTTTGTCTCTTAATGTTCTAGTAAACAGTTTTGCAAGCAACCTTTGGTCATAAGCAAAATCAGTACATATTGTTTGAAAAGTCTTAACATGTGTTAGAGGATCACCCTTACCATTATAAAGCTCCAAATGCGGAATTTCAACATGTTTAGGTGGGATAGCTCGGACAATGTGAAGAGAAAGTGGGCTCACAACATCAAACGTGGGCACACTAAACTTAGATTGATTCATAGAGGCAATTTGTTGCTGTAAAGAAGAGACAGTTTGTGCAAGATTGTTAATGGTCGCTTCAGTCGAAGAGTTCATATTAGACGTGTTAGATTGTGATGGAGGTGTTATGTTATTGAAAGAAGGTAGAGAGTAAGGTGGCGGGACACTATGATAGTTAGTCATAGGAGATGATTGAAAAGGAGGAACACTACAAGGAGGAATGGAATGATTAAACGAATTGCCCCCTTGCGTCATGTTCATTTGTGGAGATATAATAGGAACACTCATTGAAGGAATGAATGAAGAAGTCAGATTGAATGAAGGAAGCGGGTTGATTGAAGAAGATGGATTGCCCCCATGACTAGTGATCATAGGAGGAATGTCTTGTATTGAAGTAGTCATTATGTTTGATGTAAAAGTAGGTATACTAGCAATAGAAGTCGTCAAAGGAATAGAATGATTGTCTTGAGTAGGAGGTTGTGTATAACCCAAAGTTTCAGCACAACTCTTCATAGGCATCACATTTGAATCCACAATGTGTGCAATACCACGCAAAATATCAATTCCATTCTTATCACTTTGAAGCATACGTTTTAGACCCTCAATTAAAGGAAGAGCTTGACTATCAGGGTATTCTTGAGACATCCATTGTCGAAAATCATCAAATTGGTTATCCAATTTTGAAAGTTGTTCTACAGAAACCTAATGGAGAGCTTCTTCATCATTAACAGGATTAGAGGAATTACCCATGTCCTCATTAAAAAGGACATTCAAATTAGGTTCCATCTCCTCGGTAATTACACCTTGGAAGGACTTAATTCTAAGGCTTCGTCTAACAGGAATAGTGTAAGTAGGGCTTATTGTTGTAAAACTCATGCACTAAAGAAAGAGAGAAGATTTTGAATTTTAGAGGTAGCAAATTTCAGTAAAATCAGCCAATCTTCTAGATTTAAGCTGTTAAATACAATCAGGACAATCTCCCGAAATTTTGGAAAAAATGTCCGGGACCGTGGCGCTCGAGGTGCACACGGTCCTCGCAACTTTTTCCGAAATTTGCAGGGATGAAAGTTATGATGATTTTACAGCTAACCTGAAAAAATTGAGTGATTTTACGATCTGTAGATAGGCCAAATTAAAGTTGCAATCTCAAAATTGAACCCTACCCAGATTGTCGAAAAATGCAAAATTTGAATTTTGAAAAAGAGAGGGAAACTGAAATTTTGAATTTTATGATTTTAGAGGGAATGTTAAGAGCAATGAAAGTTTTGAAATTTAAAAGTTGACTCAATTTCACGCAAAATTCAATTTTGTAAGCGGAAATCAAAGTTGTTGTAATTAAGCACTTAATTTCAAAAAGTCACAAATTGCAAGAATTTGAATAAAGTACTGAAATTTCAAATGAATGCTAACACACTTTTCAGATTTAGGACTGTAAGAAACACAATTTTGACACAAATTTCAATTTCAACAATTTTTGAATGATTAGAAGCCTCAATCCAAGCAATCGCTAGACCAACTTTGACTGTAATTTTGAAAGTGTTAGAATTGATGAAATCAGCCAAAATTCTAGATTTTAGCAGAAAAATACAGTAAGATCTGGCTCTCGAAATTTCGGAAAAAATGTCGGGAACGATGGCGCTCGGAGTGCACACGGTCCTCGCAACTTTTTTCCAAATTTTTAGGGATGAAAGATATTATGATTTTATTGCGGAATCCAAAGTTACAGCTGATTTGGAGATATTTTGATCAGTGAAATTATCAGTCAAAGGTTGAATCAAGAAGGTTTCAAAAATTAGGGTTTTGACACTTAACCACTTAATTTTCAAAATTAAAGCACAAATATGAATTGATAATTTGTAATAGAAGGGCAGATCTGAAACAAGCATTAACAATTAAACATTTCACAAGCTCAATTACTAAAAAGAAAATTTAGGGTTTTTATGCAATTAACCTCTAAAATTTAGCAAAAGATCAAACATGGAAATGTAATCAAGGCATCCAATTTTCAGATCTAACCATGAATAATCAGAAAGGATGTTCACGTCGGGTTCACCAAAATGTAAAGTAAAAAAAAATCGAACCCTAATCGTTCTCCCCCTTCCCAACTCCAAGGAGAGAGAAGGGAAAGTCACTAGGGTTGATGGTTTTCACTTAGGAGGGACTTTACACTCAAAAGAGGGGTTGAAACCCACAAGATCCAATCCCACGCAATGCAAGATTGGATTCTATATGAGTTTCAAGGGTTGCGATGGCGAGGATACCCTCTTTTGTAAAGAATGTAGATAGAAAGATTGAACTAGGAATGCATGGAAAGTAGGAAAGATTCACTTATAAACAGAGATAGGGATATGATATGAAGCTGCGGACCTGGAATTAGCAGTAAAATGTCAGGACGGTGCTGTTTTGAAAATTTGAGCGAAAGTTGACGGGACGATGACGCCCGGCGTGCACACGGTCCTCCGAAAAATCTGCGAAATGAAGGGGGATCTGTTCGTCTCTGCACAAGGATTCCAGATCTTCAATTATAGCCGCGTACCTGCAACCTACACATAGAAAAGAGAGGACGATTGGGGGGTGAGGGATGAGGGGTTTTCCTTTAGGTCAAACCCCGGTTTTGGAATTAACCAAGAAATGAGAAATTGCTGTAAATGTAAATGATTGTAATGTAAAACAAGTACTAGTACCTTGTTGTAAGAATGTTTGTATTCTTACATGCGAAGGTGTAGATATTGTTGTATGTTGTATGTTGTATGTGATATGTGATATGTGATATGTGATCTCCTCTTCAATGGTTGAATCCTTGTCTTGAATGCAACACTTAGCCTTGAATGGAGGCTTAGGATGATCAATTGCTTGAAGGAAATGCTTGAATGCTTGAATGCTTGAATGTTTGAATATCGTTTCCACGTCTTGTACACATATGTCCTTCCTCCCCTAAATGGGAGAGGAAATGTAGTTTATATACTTGTCAATTAGGGTTAAAAGACTGATTTTTCTGACCTTGAGCCGACCAGGAAGTGCTATTTTCCAAATAGCAAACATAAAGACCCGAAGCCCCATAGGAGACCAGGCCCAAAATAGGGCCAGGGACCAGGGTGCTGGGCGCCATGGTCCTGGGGGACAAGGGTGCTGGGCGCCATGGTCCTGGGGGACCAGGGCGCTGGGCGCCATGGTCCCACCTCCAGGGACAGCAGGGTGCAAGGAGGATCAGGCCAGGGTGCTGAAAAATGCAGTTTTTGATGTCATGAACAAGTTTCGGGGTCTCCATTCAGGTTTCGTGTTGCATCGCCATCGTGAAGACCCAAATGGGGTCGAAATTGCAAGTGTCACAATTTTAGGATGCTACATTTAGCCCCCACTTTAGCGGGAGTATAAGCGTACGCTCATACTTCTGGTAAAGTTCAAGGAAACAATATTGAAAGACTTTCACCACGTCAAGGAGGCAAGATACACCAAGCCCCCAGTGGACTAAGGATCTTACGACTTCGATTGACAAAGTAAAAGGGAAGATCACGAGGGAGAACCATGACTGTCAGTAGTAAGGTTCCCTCCTTATGAGTCATGGAAGAAAGATATCAAAAATTTTCAAGACAAAGCTAAATTTGTCAAGAAATTTTCAAGTATCTTGAAAAGATATGAATGGGATGTATGCCCCCCTACGTTAAAGCGATCCCACACGCCTCACTGGGGGTGATTGCTTTAAGGTAGTGATACATATAAGAAATGAGAAAGGAGCACGTTATCACAAGGAATTAGCTCCCAAGTGTGAGATAAGCCCAAGTATAATAGACACAAAACACAAAGCACAAGGTGACTTCGCTTTCCTCGGGGTCAGTATGCTGTATGATAATTCATGTATATCATATGTATGTATGCATAATTGTTCTTCATTCCCCAATCAAGGAAGGTCACCTAGAAGAAGGGAACACATCTGTCTTTTGAGTCAACATGAGAGAGACCAAAAGAGATCTCAATGTTTTGCATCGTCCTCAAGTAGACAACACTAAGGACAACAAATAGAAGAATGAGAATAACACATAGAAGAAGTAACAAAAGAAAGAGAGGAGGAGAGAATCTGCTATGCTAATGAAACTAGTCTAGCACGTCATCTACCCCCCGATCTTGCTGATCAATGTTTCGGGAAGGTAGGGAACACGCTAGAGAAGGAACATCCAACACAGCAGATGGAGCTATCACAAGATCCAAACAAGGACTATGTTCATGTTCCAAGCCACGTTGTTCTTGTCAAGGAGCTAGGATAAGTGATTTAGAAAATTCGTTAGATAAATGGTTATCAACATCAACAAGTTCATATTCACTATCAGAAGCAAGAGAAGTAACATTTTCATCTATATCATCATCAAGATTTATAAAAATAGGGTCTTTAACTCGCACAGGATCAAGACCATCATGCATCTTATGTTTAGGAGATTTTGGCTCAATTTCCGGCTGAGGAGAAAATGGAATAATACTAGTTGAAGGTGTTTTTGGGGATTGCAAAGTTTGAGAAGTAGCTGCCTGAGCTCTAAGACGACGCTTTCGTCGGCGTTCACGTGCAGAACGATTTCGTCTAGTCTTAGTAGGAAGTTGAGAAGATTGAGGAGGAGGAATGTTCTCATCCTTATCACTTGGGTGTTTAGGTTGTGGTCTCTTAGGCTGAACAATAGGAGAAGAGGAAGGTCTCTTCTCTCCATAAGAGGAATGAGGAGGAACTGCTCCATATAAGGGAGGAATATTTGGTTTAGGAAGGAGACCAAGTCCATCATGACGAGGAGGGATAGGTCTACTTTTAGGAAGTTTATTAGATATAGGCATAGCCACATCCATAGGGATGGGTTGGGAATCTTCTTGAGGAAAGACATTAGTTTTATCTTTCAAAGGAAGAACTTCCTTCTCAAGAATGATAGGAATGTCAAGTTTGGGTGTTCTAGGTTCACTTAGAGATAGGATCATATCTCTTTTCCACTTTCGATAAGATTTGAAAAGATGATCACTTTGCGGAGCAAGAGATTGGAATTGCTTAGGCCAAAAATAATGAAGAGGAACGCTAGAAGTTCTTTCAGCTGGTTTAAAAAGACTATGATTGACAGTAACAACTTCACCATTATGGGGAAATTTCAAACACTTGTGAATAGGAGAAGCAATAGCTTTCATGGAAGATAGCCAAGGATAGCCTAGCTTCACACGAAATTTTTCGGATGATGGAATAATAGCAAAGTCCACATCAAGGGATTTGTGATGGACCTCAATAGGTAATGTAATAGAACCAATTGCAGGAGAAGAAAATGCATCAAATATTTTCACAACCACATTTGTTTCATCATAGATCACTTGATTTAATTGCAAAGTAAAAAGAAATTCTTCAGTAATGACATTAACCATGCAAGAAGGATCAATAAGCACTCCACGGCAAGGTGTATTTTTGACTTTTGCAACTATATATAAAGGACCATCAGGTGCCCTGATAGTTTCGCTAGAATCAAAGGTGATGGAAGGTTCTTTAGGGATTTTCTGCTGCTCTACAAAGTTAATCACATTCGGAGTCATAGACATAAGATCATTAGGTGAGACAGAGGAATCAGTAGTATCAATTGCATTAGAGGTATGAGAAGGTAATGGATCAGTAAAAATCTGAAGATTTTGGTTAGGAGGAGCTACAGATGTATTGCCTTTATCATTCACTCCAGAAACAGAAATAGTATTATTATCAATCAAATCTTGAATTTTACCCTTTAAAGCAAAACATTTTTCAGTATCATGCCCAGGATGACAATGAAATTGACAAAAAGATTTGTTATCAAAATAGGGTGAATTAATCTTTGTAGGGTCTATTTGCCTTATAGGAGGAAGAGTAAGCACATTTTGTTCCAATAACTTATTCATAATACTATGCAATGATTCATTCAAAGGAGTAAACTTTCTTTCTTTCTTGAAAAACTTAGAAATAGGAGGCACACCTGATGCTGAATTCACATTGTTGTTGATGATGTTTTCATTGAATTTGATGGACTCTCTGTTCGGTTTAAACTTCCCAAATGGTTGTTGACTACTATCACCCTTATCACTCATAGTCATAGGATGTGATTGTTCCATTTGACTCACAGTCAGTTGATAATTGTGAAGAGTTGCGCACAACTGTTGGAAAGAAGTAAACTCAGAAAATAGGAGTTTGTCTCGAATATCTTTTTGTAAATTAGAAATAAAGATTCTTTGAATATCATTGTCAGGCACTGGAAAAGAAATTTGAGCATACAAATGCTTATATCTACCAATGAAATCAGTCACTTTTTCTTTAACACCTTGTTTACAATGCATTAAATCAATCAAAGTAACTTTAGGACTTATATTGTTTTGAAATTGTTGAATGAAAGCATTTGCAAGTTGTTCAAAAGAAGTAATAAAATAAGAAGGCAACGAGCAATACCATTGTAGGGCTTTGTCTCTTAATGTTCTAGTAAACAGTTTTGCAAGCAACCTTTGGTCATAAGCAAAATCAGTACATATTGTTTGAAAAGTCTTAACATGTGTTAGAGGATCACCCTTACCATTATAAAGCTCCAAATGCGGAATTTCAACATGTTTAGGGGGGATAGCTCGGACAATGTCAAGAGAAAGTGGGCTCGCAACATCAAACGTGGGCACACTAAACTTAGATTGATTCATAGAGGCAATTTGTTGCTGTAAAGAAGAGACAGTTTGTGCAAGATTGTTAATGGTCGCTTCAGTCGAAGAGTTCATATTAGACGTGTTAGATTGTGATGGAGGTGTTATGTTATTGAAAGAAGGTAGAGAGTAAGGTGGCGGGACACTATGATAGTTAGTCATAGGAGATGATTGAAAAGGAGGAACACTACAAGGAGGAATGGAATGATTAAACGAATTGCCCCCTTGCGTCATGTTCATTTGTGGAGATATAATAGGAACACTCATTGAAGAAATGAATGAAGAAGTCGGATTGAATGAAGGAAGCGGGTTGATTGAAGAAGAAGGATTGCCCCCATGACTAGTGATCATAGGAGGAATGTCTTGTATTGAAGTAGTCATTATGTTTGATGTAAAAGTAGGTATACTAGCAATAGAAGTCGTCAAAGGAATAGAATGATTGTTTTGAGTAGGAGGTTGTGTATAACCCAAAGTTTCAGCACAACTCTTCATAGGCATCACATTTGAATCCACAATGTGTGCAATACCATGCAAAATATCAATTCCATTCTTATCACTTTGAAGCATACGTTTTAGACCCTCAATTAAAGGAAGAGCTTGACTTTCAGGGTATTCTTGAGACATCCATTGTCGAAAATCATCAAATTGGTTATCCAATTTTGAAAGTTGTTCTACAGAAACCTAATGGAGAGCTTCTTCATCGTTAACAGGATTAGAGGAATTACCCATGTCCTCATTAAAAAGGACATTCAAATTAGGTTCCATCTCCTCGGTAATTACACCTTGGAAGGACTTAATTCTAAGGCTTCGTCTAACAGGAATAGTGTAAGTAGGGCTTATTGTTGTAAAACTCATGCACTAAAGAAAGAGAGAAGATTTTGAATTTTAGAGGTAGCAAATTTCAGTAAAATCAGCCAATCTTCTAGATTTAAGCTGTTAAATACAATCAGGACAATCTCCCGAAATTTCGGAAAAAATGTCCGGGACCGTGGCGCTCGAGGTGCACACGGTCCTCGCAACTTTTTCCGAAATTTGCAGGGATGAAAGTTATGATGATTTTACAGCTAACCTGAAAAAATTGAGTGATTTTACGATCTGTAGATAGGCCAAATTAAAGTTGCAATCTCAAAATTGAACCCTACCCAGATTGTCGAAAAATGCAAAATTTGAATTTTGAAAAAGAGAGGGAAACTGAAATTTTGAATTTTATGATTTTAGAGGGAATGTTAAGAGCAATGCAAGTTTTGAAATTTAGAAGTTGACTCAATTTCACGCAAAATTCAATTTTGAAAGCGGAAATCAAAGTTGTTGTAATTAAGCACTTAATTTCAAAAAGTCACAAATTGCAAGAATTTGAATAAAGTACTGAAATTTCAAATGAATGCTAACACACTTTTCAGATTTAGGACTGTAAGAAACACAATTTTGACACAAATTTCAATTTCAACAATTTTTGAATGATTAGAAGCCTCAATCCAAGCAATCGCTAGACCAACTTTGACTGTAATTTTGAAAGTGTTAGAATTGATGAAATCAGCCAAAATTCTGGATTTTAGCAGAAAAATACAGTAAGATCTGGCTCTCGAAATTTCGAAAAAAATGTCGGGGACGATGGCGCTCGGAGTGCACACAGTCCTCACAACTTTTTTCCAAATTTTCAGGGATGAAAGATATTATGATTTTATTGCGGAATCCAAAGTTACAGCTGATTTGGAGATGTTTTGATCAGTGAAATTATCAGTCAAAGGTTGAATCAAGAAGGTTTCAAAAATTAGGGTTTTGACACTTAACCACTTAATTTTCAAAATTAAAGCACAAATATGAATTGATAATTTGTAATAGAAGGGCAGATCTGAAACAAGCATTAACAATTAAACATTTCACAAGCTCAATTACTAAAAAGAAAATTTAGGGTTTTTATGCAATTAACCTCTAAAATTTTGCAAAAGATCAAACATGGAAATGTAATCAAGGCATCCAATTTTCAGATCTAACCATGAATAATCAGAAAGGATGTTCACGTCGGGTTCACCAAAATGTAAAGCGGAAAAAAATCGAACCCTAGTCATTCTCCCCTTCCCAACTCCAAGGAGAGAGAAGGGAAAGTCACTAGGGTTGATGGTTTTCACTTAGGAGGGACTTTACATTCAAAAGAGGGGTTGAAACCCACAAGATTCAATCCCACGCAATGCAAGATTGGATTCTATATGAGTTTCAAGGGTTGCGATGGCCAGGATACCTTCTTTTGTAAAGAATGTAGATAGAAAGATTGAACTAGGAATGCATGGAAACTAGTAAAGATTCACTTATAAACAGAGATAGGGATATGATATGAAGCTGCGGACCTGGAATTAGCAGTAAAATGTCGGGACGGTGCTGTTTTGCAAATTTGAGTGAAAGTTGACAGGACGATGACGCCCAGCGTGCACACGGTCCTTCGAAAAATTCGCGAAACGAAGGGGGATCTGTTCATCTTTGCACAAGGATTCCAGATCTTCAATTACAGCCGCATACCTGCAACCTACACACAGAAAAGAGAGGACGATTGGGGGGTTAGGGATGAGGGGTTTGCCTTTAGGTCAAACCTTGGTTTTGGAATTAACCAAGAAATGAGAAATTGCTGTAAATGTAAATGATTGTAATGTAAAACAAGTACTAGTACCTTGTTGTAAGAATGTTTGTATTCTTACATGCGAAGGTGTAGATGTTGTTGTATGTTGTATGTTGTATGTGATATGTGATATGTGATATGTGATCTCCTCTTCAATGGTTAAATCCTTGTCTTGAATGCAACACTTAGCCTTGAATGGAGACTTAGAATGATCAATTGCTTGAAGGAAATGCTTGAATGCTTGAATGCTTGAATGTTTGAATATCGTTTCTGCGTCTTGTACACATATGTCCTTCCTCCCCTAAATGGGAGAGGAAATGTAGTTTATATACTTGTCAATTAGGGTTAAAAGACTGATTTTTCTGACCTTGAGCCGACCAGAAAGTGCTATTTTCCAAATAGCAAACATAAAGACCCGAAGCCCCATAGGAGACCAGGCCCAAAATAGGGCCAGGGACCAGGGCGCTGGGCGCCATGGTCCCACCTCCAGGGACAGCAGGGTGCAAGGAGGATCAGGCCAGGGTGCTGACTATTACTTTCCTTGAACTGAGGCACTGTCATAGAGCAGAATTACAATGCAGAGGGAAGAGAACACAGAACGTAGTTGCAATATCTAATAGGGGAAGTAAAATCACTATCCTAACATGAAAAATGGCACTCTAACTCAGCAAAAAAATAGTCACCATGAAGTTGCGTACCAACTGAACCTGTTGCATATCAATTGTACATGTCGGGTTGTTGCGTACCAACTGGAACAAAGCGTATACCACTGTAGCATATCTACCAAAACATTGGGTTCCCATTGTAAAACTGATGTAAATACTCTGTCAAAATGGTATATTCCCAATGTAAAACTGATGTAAATATAGTATGTTGTATTTGGTTTTTATGAAATTCTACTATTTTTTAAAAAGCTTTGTATAAAACTAATATTATTTGTAAAAATAATTATTATGATTTAAATTGTCTTAAATATAGCATACATGTTTTAGATAAAGCATGTTATTTCTAATAAAATAGATGTTTCCATGTTTTTTTCAAAAAGATCAAGATTGTAGTAAAAATAAGACAAATAATAAATTTAGTAATTTAAAAAAAATAAATGCAAAACTTTGTAAGTTAGAAAAAAAATTATGGTAATGATTTGCAATGAAAGAATGGAGTTTTTAATTAAAATTAACCAAAAAATCAAAATCTAGTAAAAAGAGGAAAGATATACAACTAAATACATTTTTTTTAAAAAGTTACAAAACTTAGTAAGTTCTAGAATAAAATTATGGTAACAAGTTGTAGTGATCTAGATTTATACAAGTTAATAATTTATTTTGGAAGAATTTATGCCTTAAATTTTGTAAAAAAATATGGTAACAAGTTGTAGTGATCAAGATTTATACAGTTATTACTTGAATAGTTTATTTTGGAAGAATTAATACCTCAAATTTTTTAGTTTGTTTTGATTATGAATATCTATTCCAAATTTGCAAGGCAATGAATATAATAGTAAAATTATATATTATCATAGTGTAATTTTTTTATAATAGTTATTAGGGTTCGAATCAACCCTAATCCTAATGGAATCTTAAAACCAATTTTGATCTTATTTGAATCTTCATTAATCGTAAGCATAATTTCATGGATAGTTAAAAAAAGGGTGAATTGTATTAAAATTCATTATGCTAGAATGTGCATATGTTGTAGTTGTCCATGGTTTATTTGATGAATAGTTAACATCATAACATAATTTTCAATTAATATTATGTATGAAAATTAATACGTATCAAGCTTAATAAATGATGTTCAATTTTTTTTAAATGATTATTAAGCTTTATATAATATTTTATGTCTAAATTTTCATAATGAATATTAGATATTTTACTATATTAAATTTTCTTTAAGTATATTTTGGAAGTGAATGTTTTCTAAACTATATAAATTATATTTCTTAAAATATTTACAAATTTTTTTATGCATTTTGTCCACTACTAAATTCAATGTTCAAATGAGTAAAAAATTGTTGTATTAATAACCTAAACCCTAACTCTAAAATAACCTTAACTCTAAACCCAACCTAACAGTGATTGTATCCCTAATATAAACCTAATTGAATCTTTGGGCTAATGTAACCCATAACTCTAACTAAAAATTAACTCTAATATTAAAACCAAGAATTATTATAGAACCCTCACCCAAATATAATGCTTTATTCTTAAACATTAACCCTATTTAAATCTAAACACTAAATCCAACCCTAATTAAATTGTTATGCTAACCTTATTCCTGATTAAATCCTATCCCTAACCCTAACACTCATTCTAATTGAAACACAATCCCCGCCCCAAGAATTATCCTACTAGAGTAACTCTAATTATAGCCTAATCTTAACCCTAAACATATAATCTTGTCCTAATTTCAACCTAAGCCTAAAATTAACTCTAATCATAGAATTAAACCCTACCTACAATTTGAACCCTGATCTTTAGAACCATAATTGAACCCTAACCATAACTAAGTCCTAACCCTAATTGAACCATAATCCTAATCAAATTATATCTAAAACCCTTACCATCAATTAACTATAATCCTAATTTAACCTTAACCCTAATGTAATTGAATCATAGCCCTAATTTATCCTTTAGGTTAACATAACCATAACCCTAATTAAACGTTAACTCTAACCTTAAAATCCATCTTTACTGAAGGACCCTAATTCCAAACATCATGCTTCATACTCAAACCCTAACATTAACACTAAAACTAATCTTACAAAATTAAAATGTAACCCTAAAATTAACTATAACCCCAGAGAATTAAATACTATATACAACTTCAACCATAATCTAGCCATGATTGAACCATAACCTCAAACTAAACCTTAACACTAATTTAAACTTAATCATAAGCTAACCTTAAAGTTTACTATAACTCTACAATTAATCTCTAATTACAACATGAATCCTAAATAACCATAATTGGATCCTATCCCTCAACTTAAATCTAACCCTAATTGAACTCTAATCTTAAGCTACCTGTAACCGTAATCTACTCCATACCTTGATCCTAATTGAACTATGATCCTAACCTTAATTATAATTAAATTGTTATAATAATCAAATCCTACTGATAATTGAATGCTAAATCTAATTAACTATAACCTTAACCCTTAATTGTAATCCCCCAATGATAACCTAACCATAAACTTAACTGTAACCTTATAATTAAATCGTAATACTAAAAATAACTATAAACCTTATCTATAACCCTAACAATGATGTAAATGCTAACCATTATTGTAAACCCTAACATTAAACCTAACCCTAACAATGGTGTAAACCCTAACATTAATCCTAATAGTAATCCTTAACACTAACCCTAACCATGATATAAACCCTAACCCTAACTCTAGCCCTAAATTAAATTATATCTCTAATTATAAATAATCATAAACCCTAACCCTAACCTTGAATCTATCTCTAAGTTAAAACCTAACACTAATCCAAACCCTAAACTTAAGTCTAACTATATTTATAATCCAAAACCTAACTATGATATAACTATAACCATAATCCCAAACCATAACTCTAATCGTAATCCTAAAGTCTAAACCTAACCCTACCCCAAAATCTAACCCTAATCCTAACACTATCCCTAACTATTATATGCCTTTAACAATAATCATAACCATAATCTTAACCCTACCCAAAAACCTACCCTAAACCCTAGTGTTGTATGTAACTATGATACATCCCTAACCGTAGAAATAATATGCCCCAACCTAAACTTAACCCTAACCCTTACCTAAAGCTAACCCTGACCTAAATATAAACCTAACCCTAACCCTAACCTAAAAAATAACCCTAATCCTAATACTATTCCTCACTATTATATACCCCTAGCCATAATCATAATTGCAACCTTAACCCTACCCCAAAACCTAACCCTAAACCCTAGCATTGTCCCTAGCTATGATACACCCCTAACCATAAACATGATCCTAACTATAACCCTAAACTTAACCAGAATACTAATAATAACCCTAATCCTAAACCCTAACTCTAATAATAACACAAATCATGATGTAAATCCTAACCATAATGCTAATGCTAAACCTAACCCTAACCATGGTGTAAACCCTAACATTAGTTTTAGTATTAACCCTTAACACTAACCCTAACCATGATATAAACCTTAACCCTAACTCTACCCATAAATTAAGTTATATTTATAACCATAACATTAACCATAAACCCTAACCCTAACCTTGAATCTATCTCTAAGACAAAGCTTAACCTTAATCCAAACCATAAACCTAAGTCTAACCCTATCCATTAACCTAAACCTAACTACAATATAAAACCTAACTAGAATCCTAAAACATAACTCTAACCATAATCCTAAAGTCTAACCCTAACCTTACCCTAAAAGATAATCCTTATCTAGACATTATTTTAAAGTATTATATACCCCTAACCATAATTATAACTATAATAGTAACCCTACACCAAAACCTAACCCAAACTATTCCCTAACTATGACACACCCCTAACTGTAATTATAACCCTATCTATAACCCTATACAATGTTGGGAGTGGTTGTCATTGCACCAAACGATCAACCAATCAATGCCTGATACAACCACTAGACTTATAGAATCCATAGGAGAGGGTTAAGCCATGTCGCAAACATGCCGCTTTTGTTGCACAGAGACCAAGGGTACACACCTTGCAACAATCCCCTCTCAACACAAGCGGGGTTTGAGCCTGTGACCTAGCTTTGATACCAATTGTTCAAAGTGGTTGTCATTGCACCAAAAGACCGACCTATCAATGCCCGATACAACCACTAGACTTATAAAATCCATAAGAGGCAGTTACGCCATGTCGCAAACACATCATTTTTGCTACACAGAGACCAAGGGTGCACACCTTACAACATACATAACCATAATCCTAACAATAACCCTAATACTAGGCCCTAACCCTAGCTATAACACTAATCATAAATCCTAACCCTAATCCAAACCCTAAACTTAAGTCTAACCTTATCTATTAATCTATTTACCTAGCTACTATGTAAACACTAACCATAATCCTAAATTATAACTCTAACCATAATCCTAAAGTCTAATCCTAACCCCACCCCAAAGGCTAAGCCTAATCCTAACACTATCCCTAACTATTATATACTCATAACCATAATCATAACCCTACCCCAAAATCTAACCCTAACCCAAGCATTGTCCCTAACTATGATACACCCCTAATTGTAACCATAATCCTAACTATAAACCTAAACCTAACCATAATCCTAACAATAACCCTAATCATATGTCCTAACCCTCATAATAAACCTAATCACAATGCAAATATTAATCATAACCCTAATGATAAGCCTAACCCTCACAATAATCCTAATAATAACCATAACCCTAAGCCTAATCATAATCCAAACCCTAACCCTAACCCTAACCCCAACCATGTGTGAACCATAACCCAAACCATAATCCTAATTATAACTCTAAACCCTAACACTAATCATTATTCTAACCCTAACCCTAATCCTCAACATAACTCTAAACTCAATACTAACAATAATCCTTATCCCTAATTTAAAACTTATCCCTATCCTTAAATTTCAACCCTAGCCATAATCCTAATCCTAGCCCTCACCTTAATATTAAGCTCAAATTCTAATCATAATCCTAACCCTAATGATAATGATGATGTAAATTCTAACCGAAACCATTACCGTAAACCTAAAACCAGCCCTAACTATGATGTTGACCATGACCCTAAACCATAACCCTAACCTTATCCCTTACCCTAACCCAAACCCTACCCATGATGTAAACCCTAACCGTATCGATAATCCAAACTATGACCCTAAACCTAATCCTCATCCCAATCATGATATAAATAATAACCCTAACCATAATCCTAACCATAACTCTAAACCCCAACTGTAATCAAAATCCTAACCATAACCTTATTTTGAATGTTAACCTAACCCTAAACCTCACCCCAACCATGACATAATCCATAACCATAATCGTAATCCTGAAAATAACCCTGAATATAAACCTAACACTAACCCTAACAATAATCCCCAATTGTAAACTCAAAACCTAACCCTAACCATAACCCCAACCCTCATCATTTGGTAAATCCTAACCCTAACCATGATACAAATACTAACTCTAACCCAAACCTTAGTCTTGACCATGATGTAAATCCTAACCCTATCCATAGTCCTAATAGTAATCCTAAATTCTAACCATAACCATAATCCTAATAGTAATCCTAAATCCTAATCCTAACCATAATTCTAAATGTAAGGTCCTAAACCAAACCCTAACCTTGATGTGAACCCTAATCATAACCCTAACAATGATGTAAACCTTAAATCTAACCATAATACTAACCTTAACCCTAATCCTATCCATAGCCATAATACTGACCATTAAATATTATTTTATACTATCATTAAATAAAGTCTAATATATATCTTACATTTTGGTATATACTTTAATCTTGCAACACCTACATTTATTAAAAATAGTCTAAATGGATATATTTCTTATATCTCTACACGATAATATAATAACATATTAATATTATAATACTATAATACAATTCAATTCAAGAAAAAGATACTATATAATTATATATTGCATTTATTTTATGTTTTCCATGTCTACTATATAATTATATATTGCATTTATTTTATGTTTTCCATGTCGTTGAAATAGATGCCTCGAGAAGGATATCTCTTGGTGTATTTTATATAGATTAAATTTAAATTTAAGACATATATGCTAGTTTTATTATATTTATATTTATTATTAAACTATTTACAAATTGAATGATAAAAAAAATAAAAATTTCAACACCCTTTATTATATTCTTTTAAAATTTCATACAACACATAATTAAATATATATGAAATGCCTTAATTATTAACAAACTACCCTTACACTATATGTTTGCCAATAATATGAGCAATAATAGATATTTAAAAAAAAATTAAACGACAAACGCATTTTGTCTGTAATGCATTGAAGCTTTAGTGATTGGAGAAAGCCTTTAAATAAATACCATATTAGCTTCACCACCTAGGTATTTATAGGAAGATTATTTCACGTTATTTCAATCTCCATTGAATGTGGGAGTAAATATTTGCATCTTTCTTCCACAACACATAGTGGAGACTTTCATTCATTTGCGGCTTTTGTCATGAATTTGTATGGGAGGAGCGAAGTAGGAATCCTTGGAAATAGTGGAAACAAACTGCTACCGGAATAGGAACAGATACTGAAAACAGAAAAAGTTAACGGAGGAACGGAAAGAGAATTCCTTAAAAACAGCAACGTGAGGTCAAGTTTCGTGGGTCCCATCGGCATGGCCACCTAAGCAGAGTCAAAGCTTAGAGTGTGCCGTAATTCTTTATCTCCAATGCTAGCATCTCCCATCAATGGTTGTTGAGCTTGCCAGTTTTTGTATTCCTGCAGCACTTGCAAGATGGGTGAAATTTCTTTCTCTTACGAGATCTACACATTACTATTCGTTAGCACCCATAATGCCTTCTCCTTCTTGATTTCTTCACTTTTGGATAGAAATGCTTTATTAGGATTAGTACACCAAATTAAATTAGTATATACTTTAGCCAGGTTTTCATATTTCTCTTACTTGAATGCCTTCAGATTTGACAAAGTATTGATGTTACCCTAGAATTATATTTTAAATTCTTCAAGTGTAGCACTCTCATAATTATCTTTCATTTGACACCCAATGACTGAGAATTCATATACAACTTGTTTAATCATCTTATTGCCTTTCTTTAATAATTCGCCTTGGTCATGGATATTATGTTGCAAGAAGGCGAGCCTTCATTTGTGGCTTTGAATCCACATAGAAACATGGTTATTTTGGACATCAAAAATAATTTTCTCTACAATTGTGTTTCCTAGGCCCATCTCCATAATTTCATGGAGTTGCTTAATGGTTCGCACATATGAGACATCTTTGATATTTGTATGATTATTTCCATGGCAACTACATTCTTGGCTGAAACAAGTTCATTGAAATATTTACACATGTTGAAATTAAATGGGATCCCTTTGACTATGATCCCTTCAATCATCTTTTGGGTGATGGGGTTTATCTAGTTTGCTCAACACTTCACCTAGCTGGTGTTGCTCAATTGCACCAACTCACTAGGCCTAGTTTCTCTCTAGACCTTCAAGTCCTTCTCAATCTCTTCTAAGGCTTGATTCTTGTTCTTTCTAAGATGTTTTCTTCAAGTGTCTTGACTAGGAACCCTACCAATTCACTATGCTTCTCAGATACTCAATTATGGCTTCTTGGTTTCAAGTTGTCAGAATGACATCCTATCATTGTGAGATGTTGCAAAGGTGTGGAGGAGTCTACTAACATGTTTTTTATGCATTTGAAGTCCATTAGTGGCTTGCAATCAATATGTTTCTTACCAATCTCAAATTCTTGCCTAGAAAAGGGCTACAAGGAATTAGGCCTAACTTGGCCTCCAAATCCAATTTTCTAGGGCTTGGGTGAAAATGATTCAAAGGACCCCCAAATAAGTTTGCATTTTCTTCAAAGATACACCTATCCCTCAAGTATTTTTGTGGTTTTGGCCCCTGGTTTCACCGTATAGTGTATGAACCCCAAAATGCAGGTTTTGAAGGGTTTACAAGGCCTTTAACCGACAATGAATGGACAAATTGGGGTTTTGCTATCAAAAGGATTTTTTAAAGCTTCAACCTACATGGACAAGTCTTCCCCAACTCCATGAATCCCTCCAAACTCTAAAATTGTGATCTTGCACTCACCCCTGCACTTTACACCACTTTTTCACCTTATTTTCTCTAGCCAAGTTGCTCCTAGGCTTGCCTAGAATAAGGTGGCAGTCATGTTTAAACACTTATCTAGCACTTGAACCTACATATGTACACTATACAAAGGGTTTCCCATCATGTTCCAACAAGCCATTATGGCAGCACGTGTGGAGCTCATGGGGCAACCATATTTACAAGAAAATTGCTAATTGCAAGCCAAAAGTGGTTGTTTACAAATTTGAACAAGAAAACACCTATGTACAGTATCTACAAAGCTCTAAAATGAGCCAACAGTACAAAAACACACAAGATTAACTCAATCCATTTCTGGATCAATGGATTCAATCCATATTCTATTGCAAAATTAAGTAAAACAAGCCAAAATGTTGTCCACAAGACTGAAAATGAGTAGTTTTAGTTGTTAGACTTACAAAACACACTTCACCAACCTTGGTAAATGTGCAAGAGAGGGTTTATATATCTTTCCCATGTGTGGAGTCCTTCCATGGTGTTGGGAAATCCCTAACTCCACTGCTAACCAATTTCAGCACAAAAGTTGTCATGACAACTTTTTGCAACTTTGCACTTTTGCACTTTTTGGTCTCTCCAACCTATAAGACCTATTACAAATCATCATAAATGAATTTTCTAAAATTTCTAAGACCTATTTAATCCTCTCTAATTCTTTTACCAACTTCTGACACTTTTGACCAACAAAAGGCCAAATACCTACTCAAACTCACTATTTACACAAAAATGCAAACCTCAGTAAAATGAAATCAACCTAGGCCTACATTGACACAACATACTCACTATTGGACCCTCCTAGAGTCCTTATTCACCACTAACTTGGCTAGGGTCATTACAAGTCAAAATTGTGAAAGTTAAATTGCCTAAGTCCTAAGTGCTTCTGTACCATTCTCCCAAACAAAAGAAGATTATGTCACCTCTTTGGGAATCAAATTCTGATCAATTCCAAGCTTTTGAAACTCTGTCTCCATCACCCATGTAGCTTTAGTATCATCCATACCCTATCATTTGATGAGGTGCTCCCAATAGACTTGATATCTTGTCTTCTTGGCGATCCTTGAGCTCAACACCTTCTGGGCCTTTGGATTTGGTTTGGATGGTAACTGAAGGTTGTTCACATCAACTGAAACCTCTGAGTGACTGCAATCTGAACCTTGAACTGGTCCCTTGTATGCAACTAATTCTACTATATTGAAAACCAGCAACAAGCCTATGTCACTAGGTAGATCCACCTTGTTGGCATTTTCTCCATACTTGGCTAGAATGGCACATGGACCTATCCTCCTCATTTGTAAATTTTTTGGCACTACTTATTATAGCCTTTCTTTATTCAAGTGTACCATGACAAGATCTCCTACTTGAAATTGGAGGTTCTTCCTATTTTCATCAACTTTTTGCTTGAGCTTGTTTGTGTTCACCATCAATGCTTGTCTAACTGAATCATGGACTTCCTTCATTGATTGAGAAAAGTCCTCTACATATCCACTTCTTATTGCTGCACTTCCTAAGTCTCTCAACTCCAAAATTCCTCTTGGGTGCACCCCATAGACCACTTCAAAAGGGCTCTTGCCGGTAGTCCTATTTATGGTGTTATTGTATGCATATTCACCTTTCGAGATTACTTGATCCCATTGTTGTCCATATTCCTTAGTAAGGCACCTTAACAAGTTTTTCAAGCTCCTATTCACTACTTCGGTCTGCCCATCTATTTGAGGATGGTAGGCTAACCCAAAAGAGAAGTTGGTGCCAAGCTTCTGCCATAGTGTCTTCCAAACATGACTCATAAACTTTGATTCCCTATCTGAAATAGTACTCATGGGTAAACCATGTATCCTCACTACCTCTTTGAAGAACAATTGAGCAATTTGGCATGCATCATGAGTAGTCTTGCAAGGCACAAAGTGAGCCATTTTGCTAAATCTATCCACAATCACATAAATGTTGTCATATCCCTATTTTGTCCTTGGCAAGCCTACTACAAAGTCCATGCTAATGCTTCCCAAGGTCTATTTGGTATGGGAAGAGGTTGGCATAAATCGACATTTGTTGAAGTACCCTTGGCTTTTTGGCAAACTATGCAAGTCTCCACACATTTTTTCACATCTTGATTCATCTTTGGCCAATAATAGTATCTTTGAACCAACTCTTGAGTCTTATTGATTCCAAAATGTCCACTAAGGTTGCCATTATGCTTCTCTTGAATAAGGTTTTCTCTCATTGAGCCTCTAGGCACACAAAGCTGCCCATCTTTGAACAATAGTCCATCTTGCAAAGTGAAATCAGAATACTCACTATGGAAGTGATTTTGGTACTCCTTACAAACCTTGTAGGCACTTGAGAAGTATTCATCCTCTGGGTACAAGTCTCTAAAACAGTCCACACTTATGCTTCTCAATTGGATTTCTTGGACTGTCAAAAGTCTTCTACTCAATGCATCAGATACCTGATTTAACTGCCCTTTCTTGTGCTTAATGGTGAATGTATAGGCCTGCATATACTCCACCCATTGTTTATGAATGAGTTTATCTTGTGAGTTTAGGAAACTCAATGCTTGGTTGTCCGTATAGACCACAAATTCTTTAGGAAGAAGATAGTGTCTCCACTTCCGCAATGTCTGCACTAAAGCATACAACTCAAGATCATATGAAAAGTATTTCTTCTTGGCATCACTTAGCTTCTCACTATGTAAAGCTACTAGTCTTTCTTCTTGGCTTAGGACAACACCTACTGCAACATTGCTTGCATCACATTCTACAATGAAAAGTTTCTCAAAATTAGACAACACTAGTGCCGATTGGGTAGCTATCTTCTCCTTTAAGGTTTCAAAACCTTTGTTTGCTACTTCACCCCACTGAAACTTTGCCTTTACTCCACCTCGAATGGTGTCTAACATGGGTGCACATATAGAACTGAATTGCCTAATGAACTTCCTATAGTACTGAGCTAGTCCATGGCATCTTCTCACCTTTGTTGCTGTCTTAGGAGTAGGCCAATTTACAATGGCTTCAACCTTTCTTGGATCCATCTTGAGGTTTCCTTGAGACACAACAAACCCCAGGTAAACCAACTCTTGCTGCACAAACTCACACTTATCCAAATTCATGGTTAGCTTTTCATCATACAATCTTTGTAGTACATCTTGCAAATGATTAATGTGATCTGCCCTATCTTTACTGAAAATGAGAATATCATCAAGATACATTACCATAAATTTACCTATGAAGTCCTTCATCACCTCATTCATGAGTCTCGTGAAGGTTCTTGGACCATTAGATAAGCCAAATGGAATTACAAGCCACTAATAAAGACCCCCAGTAGTCTTGAATGCATTTTTTCATTCATTACCCTCCTTAATCCTAATTTGATGATAGCCACTCTTAAGGTCAATCTTGGTAGAGTACTTGGCTTCCCCTAAACAATCCATTAGGTCTTCTATTCTAGGAATAGGGAACCTATATCTGATGGTGATCCTATTTATGGCTCTAGAATCAGTACACAATCTCCAAGTACCACCAGTAGACGTATAAAAAAGACCATATTCCTAAATGAATATTTAATGTTCATTTTATTTTCATTCCTTTATTTAGTTAGATCTAATTTAATTAAATCATCCACATTCCTCTATTTAATTAAATAAATTATTCAATTTATTTATTTAAAATTCACTTAAACCTCTTTATATCATTTAATTGAATAAATCATTTTATTTAATTAAATCCTTTCTCTCTACTTTTAATTAAATTTACATTTAATTAAATAGTTCACCCCAAATAAATAAATCTAATTTATTTAATTCTCCCACTTGCAACCAAATTAAAATAAAGCAATTTATTTTAATTAAATCCTATTATCCCTCACCCACTTGCATTTTCCTACATCTCCCACTTGCATCCTAACCCTCTTCCTAAATTATTCTAGAATCCCTCTAATCCTAATCAATTAACCTAAACCCTTCAATTATCCCCTTTCCCTAAATTTGAGGAGGTCACTTCTCAAATTTGGAGTAAAGTCTTCTAGAGGCATTAAAGCCTTTATGCCTTCAACAAGCTAACTTGTTGAATACCCCCAAATTTGGAAGGACTCTTACAAATTTGTCCCCAAAGTCTTTCAAACCATTAATGGTTAACTAACCCTTTGTGGCATGGTTAGAGACTTTTTGCCTAACTCAACCTTCATCTAACCCAGGGGTCTCATCAAGCATTCATTTCTTTGACCATGGTTATCTCCTTAATGCTTGCACAAGAGTTTACCCCTTAGGTAAAAGCTTTATCCAATGGATAACCTTAACCTAACCTTAACCCTTACCTCCTAAGGTAACCATGAGGTCTTCTCAAGCATTTAATGCTTCTTACATCCCCTCTCAAGTAGTCTTATGTTGACAATTGTCACCATTTTATTGGTGAGAATTGCAAACATGGATTGATAACTTTTAATCCTGACCCTTGATAAGATCCTTCAATCTTGACCATCCATTTCCCTGTTTCTTCTATAAATAGAGCCCTCATCTGTCAATTTTAGAATCCAAGTATTTAGCATCATACTTATACTCAATTTTAGCAAGCATCTAGCCTCTCTTTGTAATAAAAATAAATCTAATAATCATTTTAGAAGCATTTCTATCATCTTAGCTTAAATCATATAACTAGTATATCATGTTAGGATAGTATTGTTACTAACCTTGTCATCTTATCATCTAGTTTAATTCATTTATTAGAATCATGCATAAATAGGATGCATTCATACTAAATTTGATCTAAAGCATCCCTCATTCTTGCATTTGTCATCCCTAAGTCACTTTTCTTAGTGATCTGAGAGAAAAGGTATTGGCTTGAGAGATCTTGTGAGAGAGAGAACCATGGAACACCCCTTGGGAAGTTGAGCTATTCCTCATAGCTCCATAAATTGCACCAAGAGTCCCATGGGTGTGTGGGCAAGTCTTTGAATATTTTCACAATTTCAGTTTCAAAGAACCGCTTTTCCCACATACATTTCTAGCACCCACCATGGGGCATAACCCCATCAATCAAACCAGTTTTTGAATATGACCAACTTTGCAGGTACGCAAAAAATGAGAATCGATGTGTAGGGAACATTTCATAGTGCATCCAGTTAAAACTTCAGCGCATTTGGTCTTTTGTTTAGCATGTTGGACTCTTCTCTTAGCATGTAGGAACCCTTCTTTAGTGCATAGACTTTTTAATATTTCATGTAGCTTTCAGCGTCGAAATTTAACAGTCCAGCGCATCTAGAAAATAGTTCAACGCGTCGGGTATTTTGTAGTGCATCCAGTGCAATCTATAGCACATCACAGACAGAAAACAGAAAATAATTTATAACAAAGACCTTGAAAATTAGACTTGTGGAATTCCATGAAACCATCCTTTTTCTAACTGATTAACTCTTGTTTTTCAGATTACTAACAGTTTAATTGCAGGTTTGGAGTCTATTTTATTTAGGCTAGAATTAAAGTAGTTTAAATTTTACTAACTCTGCTAAGTTAGTTAAGATTAAAATTCCTTTCATTTCTTGTTTAACTAAAAATTGAATTCACACCTTATTTTGGGCACCTAAAAAGAACAACAACAAGAATCTTTCTTGCTTTCTTAGGAGAAAATTTTCATTTGGGACATCTAAAAAGAACCAACAAAATTTTGTTTTTGCAAAAGGCTTTAAAAAGAACCTCACCATCCTTTGGTGTTTAAAAGGATCAACTTTAATTTTTGCATGGTAAAAGAACCTCACTTGTCAAGTTTTATTCAAAGTAAAAGAGGGAAGTTCTTCCCCTTTTGTCGATTTCTTTTGTTGACCAAAATCGAAATCTCTACTTTGTTAACCAGGTTTCTTTTCACTAGATCAGATAATCATTAATTTGAGGAAATAAAATGAACACCATGTTTTTGTGGAACAATATCTCCATATAGACTTTAAATGAATCATTGCGATAAAAGGCTAAAAAGAACACTTGTGTGCTTTGCTTCGAAAGTGGAAGGTATATGCTCTCCCTTTAACTGGGTGATCAAAAAGCCAAACCACTCTTACACTTTAAGTGTTTTTGAGCATTAAATCCTTTAGCAGGCCTGCCCTCCCGAGGAGTTAACAACTCTTAAAGTCATTCTTTGGCCAATGTGAGGGGAATGACCTAAGTGGGGAACGACTTTGAAGCCATGTGTTCCAACCCACATAATCAAAAGTGGAAGGTGACGAAATTGCTTTTCAACAGTTGTGCGCAGCGATTAGCCTTCCCCCAGTATCTTTACGATACGTAAAGCCTTTGTTCTAAAGGTTGGGAAGCCTCCTGAGGGATTTTATCACTGACAGCCGAACACGAAGCCTGATTATGAACTTTAGCATTAGAAACCTTGAGTCAAGTCGGTATCTAAACATTTGCAATATCATAGTGCAAGGGTGGGGAAGAATTCGCCCCCAAGATTACTCACCATATATCTCCCAAGATAACTACTCAATTGTGAAGAAATTCACTTTGAGTTAATTTTTGGTAAAAGGCAAAAAAATGGGTGCCCCCTAGGGGGTGACAAGGCTGTTTGAGCTAATGGAGTATCGAGAATAGTGAGCTATGCTATTGTCGATGACCCTTGAATAAAGAGTCTGATTGAATTGTATTTTCTATATCAAAACCTGTTAAAACACTGGGGATTTGAGCACATCCTCGCAAAATATACACTCTTTGTTTAGACTAAGCAAAATGGTTATCTCTTTTATGTTGTGTTTTCATGTTATACTTAAGAAAATTATCCATCACAGTTGAGAAAAAAAATTCAAGAATCACAGAAAAACCACCAAGTCAAAACAACCAGGGCAGTTTAGCACGTAAGAGAAACATCTTAGTGCTTTGAAACCATCTTTTAGCGCATACAAGCTTCAACTTAGTGCATAAGTTCTGAACTTTAGCGCATAAACAATCCCAACATTCAAAGTTCAAACCTTAGCGCTTGCTGAAAATAGCCTAGCGCATTGGAGCAATAGCTTAGCGCGTCAAGATCAAACATTAGCGCGTTGAGGTCAAAAGATAGCGCATTGGTAGGACATATTAGCGCATAGCCTTCAAAAACAAACCAAAAGAAAACAATCCAAGTTAGCACGTAAAAAGGGCAGCTTAGCGCATTGAGATCATTCTCTAGCGCATTGGAGACATTTGATAGTGCATTGGGATTCTGGCTTAGCCAATAGCCGAAACTGAGAAAACAAAGAGAAAAACAGAAACTTTTTTTGAAAATTCTAAAAACACTTTAGGAAGCCATTTTTCCTCACTTGGACTCCATCAGACATAAATTCAAAACCAGAGTATCAAAACTACTCCAAAAGCAAGATTTTCTTAGAACAAAGTTGTTAAAAGCCAAAAACTAGTCAAAGGATTAACACATCTTTCCTATCAGAATCAGGTAACACCATCACACATATCAAAAGGTCCTCCAATCAAATAGATTTTATCCCAAAAATATACTTGTTTCAAACTAAAGTTGTCAAATTGAGTTTCCATATCGAGAAAGCTCTTATTCCATAACATTTGACGCACTTTGTCGTGAGGGGGCATCTAAACCTTCATTTGATAAAAGTAGACTTAAGTTTCCAAAAAAAATCAAAGGAAACCATTGTTCACCCGTGCATGACTAATCCTCATATTCTAAGAAGAAAGAGTATTTATCACAACACCAAGTTAAGGAAACAACAACCTAGTTCTCACAAACTTGCTAAACGGAATAGGTTTTTATACATCAATCACCAACCCTTCAAATCTCATCGAACATTCCTCCGTCATATGTGCTTGTATCTTCAAAACAAAATGAACAAATTTGATGAGGAACCATTGAGGAGTAGAGCATTCTATCAAAAAGCGACATTCAACCAAACCTTGAATCACGGAGGAAAAATCAATCTGGCTTTCTTCCCAGAAGTTTGCATCACCTACAACACACCTCGAGTAGATCTGCCAACTCCTAAACAAAACACAGAAGAGGAATTCATTCCCTTCATCACAGAGAGTTTCTACTAGATGCCCGCTATCACTCGCTCTCAACGAAACAAACAAAGGGACACACAACCAGAGTCCAGTATGGGGCGACGATTATCAAATCCCTTCGACTATCCAAATCTAGAAGACATGAAGATCACTAAAGAACTCCTTCAGGAATGCGAAGAAAGTGCCTCGTTCCAAAGACTCATGGAAAGACTCATAGAGGCTGATAAAGAAAAATACCTACTCATGCTCGCAAGCAAAGGAGTTAGGATTCCTGAAGACTGATTCAAACACTTTTAGAGAAAGGTCTCGACTTTATACTTATCAAGAACAACAAAGAGAAGAGGACGCATGTGACCCTGAGAAAAATATCCCTAAATAAAACATACCTGAGCAAAACATACCCAAGCAAAACATCCCTGAGAGAAACATACCGCTACACACGCCATTCCAAACTAGAAACAATGAGAGGGAAGAACTCTTCCCTTGGAAAAATAATGCACCCTTGGTTGCTCTTACATAGCAAATGCAAATGCTGCAAAAACAAATGCAAGACATGCAACAAGGGTCAACAGTACGGTATTCCTTGAATGAAATTTGTCCTTATCCTTTTGACAAAAGGTTAAACATGGTACCTTTTCCCCCAAATTAAGACGTTTCCAAATTCAACAAATATGATGGGAAGAGTGATCCACATGATCAAGTCCAGGAATTTTGTACCATGAGCCTAGAATTCACCCATGATGACACTTATTTAATGAGATCATTCCCAAGAAGCTTGGGAGGGCAAACAATAGAATGGTTATCCAAAGTAAGACCTCCTATCAGATCCTTTGATGAATTAGTCAACAAATTTATCACTCAATATTCCTACAATATTCAACATGCCATCACCATGCTAGATGTCTACAATGCCAAACAGAAGAATAACAAAATATTCATGGTGTTCCTTCAATGTTGGTGACGAATATCCTCGAGATGTGCCTGAAAAGGAAAAGATGGAAATTTTTATCGACAATTTGAATACCGAGATGAGTTACATACTCAAACTCCAATGCATACCATCTTTTCCCAAATTGATTGAAAATGGCATCCAAGTAGAGGAGGCATGTGTCTAGAAAGGAATATTGAAATTCTTCAAAGAAGGAACAAATTCATCCAACTCTCATTACAATAACCAAAACAACGATAACTTAGACAAATCCAGGTTCTAGACCAGAAATAAAATTACTGGAAATGAAGGAGGAAACAAAGCTTATGATGTGAAGTCCAAACAACCATTGTTAGCTTTATCAAGAAATCCTTAGACTACCAAGAATCAAAAGGGTGCTAACCAAGGTACTAACACTTATGCACCAACTACCAATCAAGATCATCTTAACACAAACAACACCAACAATGCCCAAGACAATAACACCAATAGAGGACCTAATACAAACTCATGAGGTAACACCAACAACTTTCGAAAATGTGTCTACACACCATTAGGACAATCATTGGAGTCCGCATTTAGAGAGCTCCTGGCAAACAAAATTATCTCCTTACCAGCAATCAACAACTTTGAACCGCAAATCAAACCACCTTGGTGGAATGACTCACACTTTGGTGATTTTCATAGAAACAAAGGACATCAAACAAATGATTGCATGAGACTGAAAAACATTGTTCAAGACATGATTGATAGAGGCAATTTAACAGTCGATGGTCTCAAGACAAATTGTGACCATGGCACCTTTAAGAATCCTCTTCCAAACTACAACAAGGATGGAGCTTCAACATCAAATGATACATGTGGAGGTCATATCAATGACATATACAATAAAACCATCAATCATATATCAAACTATAACAATCAATTAAATTTCATTACAATCAAGGACAAATGCGAACATGAATCAATCAATATAACCAGCAGAGCTCAAAAATATGTCTTGAAGGGGCATACGTCAGCGACAAACACCATACCCAAGATTCAATATGACCTAGTTAGTTAACTACACAAAACTCCTTCTCAAATATCTATACTTGAGTTGCTGAAACTTTCACCAAAACACAAGGACATCTTGGAACAAGCACTATTGGAAACAAATGTACCCCAGGATCTGGATACTGACAAATTCCAAGCCATGGTGTCTCATATGACAAGGCCTCATAATCTAACCTTTTCTGAATAGGATAATATTTCATTGAGTCATCCACACAATACTCCACTCCACATTGAAGTCTTGGTCTACAAGCTTCGAGTCAAAAGAGTATTAATAGATGGAGGAGTTGGACTCAATATCTATACCTTAAAGCTTATCTGTGCATTAGGCTTCTCTGAGCAGTCTATTGATCTACACAAAAAGATCACTATCAAAGCATATGATGATGATGAAAGATCATCCAAAGGAATAGTGGTGTTGCCAATTCAAGTGGGACCAATACAAAAGGACACTATGTGCCAAGTCTTAGACATAGACCTCACATATAATATCTTACTAGGTTGACCTTGGATACATGAAATGCAAGAAGTGCCCTCAACTTATCAACAATGTGTTAAGTTCCCATACAATGGATAGGAAATTCCTATATCAGTAGATCATAACCCTTTTCAACATTGTAATGCTATGGGGGTGGCCCAAGATAGTTTGGTTCCACATAATAGAGAAAAATAAATTTTCTTAGCACCAAATCTTCAGCAAGAAAAGCCTAAATCTATATCTATGGATTTCAAATAGAAAATGAAAATCAAAGAACAAGGCATGGGAGAATACTCTTTGGAACCCTTATGTTTAATCAACTTACCAACATCGCCTAAATCTCATGGGTTACCTTCAACATCAACACATCAAACAAAACATCCCATCACCAAGTTTGATGGCAAATTTATTCAACTAGGCGCACTAGCACATGAATCAGAGGAAAAAGACATCCTTAGTTGGCTATACAAGGATGAGGAAGAAGACAGAGCAACTACTATAGAAGTCGCTATACCAACATAGCTATATGGAAAAGGCTACCTGATCATGCAACAAATGGGATACACTGGCAAAGGACCTATTGGCAAGCATCAGGAAGGTGTCACAGAACCATTGGATCCTCCTTCATAATTTTCTAAAGACAAAACAGGATTGGGCTATGAACACACTCTACCACCAAAGAAGACGCCAAATAAATATCAAAAAACTCAGTGGAAGGAAAAGAAGAAATACAAGGAAGACTCCTCATAGGAGGCACTATTTGAATCAACAGAAGCAATATGAAAGGAACGTGAATACTAGGAAAAAGAGAAACAATGCGCGGCATCAGCCATTCAAGAGGCACCTTGTGCAGAAGTACATCATGTTCAAGAACCTGTTTCAAACAGAGAATAATAACCCCCTGACAACATCACTACTCCCCGAAAAGAGATAGTATATGAGTAGATGCAAAGAGTAGAATAAGGATTTGATACAGAATCAAAGAAAACTATCAAACTAGTATTAATCATCAAGGACCTGTTTTCACCCTACAACATACTAGTCCACAACACTGAAAGAATCTAGGATAATACCTCTATGACTGATTCAAATGAATATGAATGGAGCAGTTGTTCTAATGTTACTGAAGATATTGCTCCAAATGGCAGGCATACACCCCTTTCTCAAGAAGAACAAGGCATAGAGCTTAGACCACTTAAATTTGGTCCACAAAATATCTATGATGCCAAGGAAAACGAGTAGCGACACTATGAGCAATTCTACACGGAGGATGATACCATCGAAGACCTTGACAAAATCATTTACTTATTTAATATCCCAAACAACCTTGATGATACCTCCATCCTAACACTTACAATGGTTGAACTCGACCCACCCAATGACTCTTTACCACTTATCTTTCCTGACCTCATAGACTGGGATGAACCTGAAAAATCATGACATACCAATTTTACCCAATGATGATGCCATTATCCATTACTTGTGTAACGTCAACCCAAAAATAGACTCTACCAGTGAACAAAGCAACAACATCTGCAATCAGAGGAGTGCCAAGTCTCTCAGTCGCAAAAATTAAAGAAATAAAGGATCTACTGCTGAAAACCAGTCAATGGCACCACTAGATCACAAAAAAATTAAAATAAAAGGCACATCTGCAGGTGAAAACCTTTTTGAGGCACCTAAAGATGGGAGACTTGACACTATTCCAAAATATTTTTAGGAGCGATCACCCATATTGATTGAACCCACTCAATCAATCAACATTGGTACAATAGAAGCAGCCAAAAACATACACCTAGCAGAATCTTTGACAAAGGAAGAAAAATCAAAGTTTATCCAATTTTTAAAAGAAAAGAAAATCAATTTTGCTTGGTCATATGCAGATATGCCTGGGATTGATCCACAATTAATTATGCATCACTTATCCATTGCTCCGGGAGCCAAGCCAGTTAAGAAAAAATTGAGAAAGGTGAATCCACATGTAGCACTCATGGTCAAAGTTGAGCTAAAGAAACTATTAGACGTCAGATTTGTGTGTGTGAAAAGTGGTATGAGAATCTGTATCTGCAAGACACAACACTTCAATTAAGTCATTACATGCATGGTTAATCAGATATAATCAATGAATAAATAAACCATAACAAATCGACACATTGCCTTCTAAAAGATGCGAGTATAAGATTGCTCTCAGATTATAAGCAATACCAGTGACTAGACAACATCTAGATGAAGGATTTTATCTATATGAACATGATGAATGCTAGATGGATGCAATATTAATCTAACAACATTTTTGCAATATTAAACTAAATGATTTAATTAATATGCAATATTCAATGAGTCTAGAGCAAAAATAGTATAATAACAATATATTCTCCAGCCTCTCTTTGAATGAGAGATGAGCCTGAATTTATAGAAAATTCAGAAAGAAACCAACGGCAAAGATCAAATGATGATGAGCGGTCAAGATTTTCCAAGAGGAAGCACAATCCAAGTGAATTGATGTGATTGGATGCTTTTCTCAGTTTTAAAGGAAATTGAACTAAAAATAAGATTAAATCAAGAAAAAACTGATTTAAAGGAAATTGAACTAAAATTAAGATTAAAATCAGGAAAAAACTGATTTATTCTCTATTTCATTCAATTTTAATATTTAATTGTTTTAATTCTTTTCTTTGAGATTATCTATCAATTTTTAATTTGTTTTTTTCAAGATTATCTCCAATTGATTTCTTTTCTCAAATTTTAATTCTTTTTTTGTCAATTAATTCCTTTTTTGATTTATTTCCATTTTTGAAGATTTGTGCTCAATTGATTCATTTAATTGAATTAATTCCTCTTTCTTGATTTGTTTCCTTTTTTGAAGATTTATGGCAATTTGATTTGTTTAATTAAATTAATTCCTCTTTCTTGATGTGTTTCCTTTTTTGAAGATTTAATGGCAAATTGATTTATTTAATTAAATATGCTAGGATATTTAATTAAAATAAATAAGATAATTGTTTTAAATGATTTACTTGGAATGATTTAATTAATTAAATAAATATTTAATTAATATTGAGTGATTGATTTGCCATGTGACATTTGATGATTTTAGGAATTAATTGTGTGCTCAAGATTGATTTAATTGCCTTTGGTTAGGACCTTGGTGACGTTGTCGAGATTAGGGGCCCATGGTTTAGATGACCATTTTTAGGGTATTACATTTGCCCCTCTTTGAATTAATGTGCAAGCAGCGCGTTGGTTCAAAGAAAATTTGATGTCTAGGAGATGTCAGTTCTGAACTTGATTGATCACGAACTACATAAAAAAGCGAGGTGTTTAGTTTGATTCGAAGCGACAAAGCTAAATAAAGTCTGATTAACATAATACCGTTCCGAAACTTGATTGAACTTGGGAACAATAGAAAACAAAAGATACCGAACTTGAACTTGATTGATCAAGAAGCGGATCTTACTGATCTAGAACTTGATTGAACTTAGATACAGTGAGTGATGATAAAAATCGATCTTGAACTTGATTGATCAAGATACGATGAAGATAAATTGTTTAGCTTGATCAAGAAACAAATAAAATGTAACACCTGTTTAGATTTAGCATGATAGAAGATACTCTTTAAACCCTTAATTGAGTTTAAACGAAAAATCATCTTGATGAAAAGCGATGGAACTGATTAACGTAAAGAGTTTGATTCAGGTAAAAGACAAATATCAGCTTGATATGTAGCGATGAAACTGATATGCCCCTAGAGATTGATTTGGATGAGATGATCGAGAAATCTCAACTTGATATAAAGCGATGAAGTTGAGATGCCCCTAGCGATGAGGTCTTATTTGATTTTCTTTAGTTGAAAAGATTTTTGCTTGACTTTCGATGAAGATTTAAAAAATTTCTCGACATTGAAGAATGTGAGGTCATAAGGTCATGAGTATGCCCCCTCGGGAGAGAAATCGAAAGATAGCGAGGGTTCATGATGATTATAGGCAATTTTGAGTGATGATAAGTTGTTTTGAGCACAAATGATTCAGAGAAATTTTTGAAATTTTAGCGAGAAATTGAGCGCAAAGTTGATTTGTAGAAATTAAATTGAGATTCGGTGTTGATTAACGAGAAATTGAGCGCAATTAAAAGAGAGAACGAGCTTTTGATGAAAATCATTAAGTGGTCCAAATTTTGAAATTGACTAGCAAAATGATCTCAATTTTCGATTTCGATCCCGAAAATGGACTCAGGACAACCGATTTACAAGCTCGTGATTTGATTTCATCGTACTTGTGTTGATGGATTATGAGATGTTGTTCTATATGCTTTATTCTATATGTATGCATTTCTTTTCAGCATGAATGTATGCAATGCAAATGATCATGGATGTCTATTTTTGTTTCTTTTCATATGCAAATAAATGATGATGCAAATGAGTAAGGAGAATGAGTAATGCAAATGTTTTCATCTTTCTATGCAATAAGATGAATGCAAATGAATGATAGTGAATGTATGAATCTATATAATATGTTTATGTATGCAGCTAAACATCTCAAAACACAAGTACTTGATCAGAGAAATGATGAAAAGAGACCACTTAGTGAAGAAATGATGACGCTCCAACTCTCATTCAGCAGACAAAGAGGAAGCATTGTTACTATATCGAAATCACTCCAAATTCACAAAATGCAGAATGAAATGCAAGATGAGATGCAAAATGAGATGCAACCTAAACCTAGTCACTGGACTTTGAAAAGCTTAATTGTCATCATTGAGCGTTTTACAATTATAGCAAGCATAATAGAGTTCATTTCTTTTCATGTGTAATATTAATTATCTTGTCCGCAATGACCCTTTTTTCGTTCATATCCTTGGACAAATTACGCATGGACCCGGATTGCACAATGAAGAAATTCCCTCAAAACAAACAAAGAAATGATGGGAACCTCCCTGTAGCATTCAAATAAGCAGAGTCGAGGTATGTGAGGCGATTCCACCTTGATGTGAAGGCTCTTATCACAGACACCCAGCTAATTTAGATGTTTCCAGATCATTGGGATCATTCCTTCAAGCATCAAACAAGAAAATATTATGCCCCCAATCCTTGCTCCTCTTAGTCAAGATAGATTTCCTCGAGTTACTCAGAGGGATAATAATCGAAAACCAATATAAAAGACAGCACACAAATACAATTTTCATGCATAGCTCAAATAGTTTAGTGATTGTTTTCCATTATGTTGTTTTTCTTGTTAATTCAGTGATAAAACTCTTTAGTAGTCAGGAGATAGGTAACTGACTCAGAGTGGATGACCAGGTTTCACTGACGTAAGGTTGACTTGGTTGATACTGCTTAGGACATATAATGTGCTCTGTGGATTACCTAAGACTAGGACATTGATCGATTTCAAGCCATGAGGGTTCCAACGAACCAGGATGTCACAAAAGTGACTGAAATATGTACAAGCGAAAGAAAATATGCAGGAAAGCAAGAATGCCAACGTTGCATTGATAGATGGAGCGCTTGAGTACAAGAGGTGCCTGTTTACCAGGTTTTCACCTGCTTGGCAGAGATTTTTTTTTTTTTTTTTTACCAAGGTGCCTGTTTACCAGGTTTTCACCAGGGCATTTTCTCTCTTTTTTCCTTTTTTTTTTTTTTCTATTTTTCTTTTTCTTTTTTTTTTGAATTTCTTCAGGAATTTTTCTGATTTTTAGGATTTCTTCAAGACATTTTTCGCTGTAAAAGCTGCTGGAACAGAGAATATCTAGGTGAAGAATTTCTTCAGATGGATGGTGTTAATCGGTTCATGGAGTTGTTCTCCTTCTGATGTTGAGAGTTGATAGGCACCAGAGCCGAAAGCTGCAATGATGATATAGGGACCCAGCCAGTTGGGTTCAAACTTCCCTTTGTTATCTCAAAACTGTTGATTTTTAGGATTCTCTCTGAGAACTAAGTCACCAACCTGAAATTCTCGGTGTCGAACTTTCTTGTTATATCCTCTGGACATTCTCTTTTGATACACTCTGAGATGATCAAATGCCACTTGCCGATGCTCATCGAGCAATTTAAGCTCTTGCAATCTAGATATTCTATAGTCTTCATCAGTAACAAGACCTTGCAAGGAAACTCTTAGAGATGGTATTTCTAGTTCAATGGGTAATACTGCTTCGGACCCATACACCAAAGAAAAAGGTGTAGCCCCAGTAGGTGTTCTGATACTTGTTCTATAAGCCCACAGTGCAGGATTGAGCTGCAGATGCCAATCCTTGCTAGATTTGTTCACTGTTCTGTGCAAGACAGTCAGTAGGTTTTTGTTAGATGCCTCTGCTTGTCCATTACCTTGAGGGTAATATACTGAGGACCAGTGTTGTTTGATTTTAAACTTCTCACAAAGCTCATCTAGATCTTTGTTCTTAAACTGTCCTCCATTGTCTGTTATAATTGATGAAGGTATACCATACCTACAGATGATATAGTTAAGAATAAATAGAGCTACTTGTTTTCCTGTTGCCTTGATGAGTGGAACTGCTTCTACCCACTTAGTGAAGTACTCAGTGGCAGTGATAATAAATTTATGTCCATTAGATGATGCAAGATATATTTGGCCTATTAGATCGAACACCCACTGTTGGAAGGGCCAGTGCATTACAAATGGTATAAGATCCCTTGCAGGAGCGTGGATAAGGTGCCCATGTAACTGACACTTTTCACAGGTTTTAGCAAATTTTATGGCTTCCTTCTCCATGTCTGGCCAGTAGTATCCAGCCCTTAGTAATTTTCGCGCTAAATTTAGACCGTTTGAATGAGATCCACAAACACCTTCATGAACTTCGAATAATGCACGTTGGGACTCCTCAGTTTCTAGACATCTAAGCAAAGTATTATCTAAACCTCACCTGAATAATTCGTTAGCAATGATGACGTACCGAGATGCATTTTGGATTAGGTTTCTTTTTTCATTTCGGGAAAGATTGGTAGGGACAACTTGGTCATGTAGGTAAGAGTAAATGTGACTATAATGAGATGAGTCATGTCCAATAATAGAACAGACTACCTAGGACTCGGGAGAATCATAGGCAGGGTAATGTAACTCTTCCACTAGGAATTCAAAGCGAAAATTAGACTCTTGTAGTTGTGGTATAGATGCCAAAGTGGCCATTGCATCTACCGCTCTATTTGTTGTTCTGGGTATCTGCTGAAATGATATGGAGGTGAAATATTTCTTGAGGTCATCCACCATCCTCTTGTAAGGCATCAGTTTCTCATCTTTCATCTGATATAGGTCATTAATCTGGTTGATAATGAGTTGAGAATCTCCATAGATGTGTAATTCCATGATCTTCCACTCGATGGCCAGCTTGATCCCATTTACCAAAGCTTCATATTCTGCAATATTATTTGTGCAAGGGAAGAGAAGTTTGTAAGCTTTTGGAATTGAGTATTTCTGGGGAGTAACAAATAGTATCCCAGCACCAGAGCCATGTTGAGTAAAAGACCCATCAAAGAACATCTTCCATGATTGTTCAGTAAGGTGCATGATTGATTCATCTAGGAATTCTATATGCAGGGGTTGATCATCTTCAAGTGGAGCTTCAGCAAGTTGGTCTGCGATAACCTGTCCTTTGATAGCTGTACGTTCTACATATTCAATGTCAAATTCTGTAAGGACCATGACCCATTTGGCCAGTCTTCCTGTAAGCGTTGCTTTATTGAGAAGGTACTTAAGTGGATCAATCTTGGCTACCAGCTTAATAGAATGTGCCAACATATAGTGCCTTAATTTTTGTGATGCAAAGACTAATGCTAAGCATGCTTTTTCTATTATAGTGTAATTCATTTCATATGACACCAATGTTCGGCTGATGTAATAGATAGCTCGTTCCTTTTTATTATCATCTTGTTGTGCCAGAAGTGCCCCCAGTGAAGTATCTGTAGTTGATATGTATAGGATCAGTGGCTTACCTTGAATCGGTGGCATTAATATGGGTGGATTAGAAATATATTCTTTGATTTGTTGTAAATGTAGTTCACAATCTTTATCCCAGTTGTATTGAATCCCTTTCCTTAATACCTTCGTGAAGGGTTGAGCCTTGTCAGCTAGCTGAGATATAAAATGCCTTATGGACTGAAGACGACCTTGTAGACTTCTCATCTGACTGATATTCTTGGGTGGAGGCATGTCCATTATAGCTTGGACCTTTTCAGGATCAACCTCAATTCCCTTTTTTGAAATTATGTAACCAGGTAATTTTCCTGATGTGACTCCAAATGCACACTTTTTTGGATTTAAGCGGAGCTTGAATCTTTCCATTCGATCTAATATGAGGCCTAGCTCTTAAATGTGTGTAGATCTCTTCATAGTTTTTACTAGGGTGTCATCTACATAATCTTCCATGTTTTTATGCATCATATCATGGAAAATAGTGGTTACTGCTCTTTGGTAAGTTGCTCCTGCGTTCTTTAGACCATATGGCATAACATTCCAGCAGAAGGTTCC
This sequence comes from Cryptomeria japonica, assembly GCF_030272615.1. NCBI lineage: Eukaryota > Viridiplantae > Streptophyta > Pinopsida > Cupressales > Cupressaceae > Cryptomeria > Cryptomeria japonica. The sequence goes on along the minus strand of NC_081409.1, from coordinate 864,296,987 downwards.
CCACGCACATGTGAAGGCTGTCTTCTCTTGATCTTTAGGTGCTATCTTGATCTGATTGTAACCAGAGAATCCATCCATTAATGAATACATCTCATATCCAGCAGTCATATCTACTATCATGTCAATGTTGGGCAATGGAAAATCATCTTTTGGACATGCCTTGTTGAGATCCCTGAAATCTATGCAAACTCTAATAGATTTGTCTGCTTTTGATACAGGTACTATGTTGGATATCCATTCTGCGTAGTCTATAGCTCTGATAAATCTAGCTTTTAGCAATTTCTCTAGTTCAGCCTTGACTAGTAGTGGCACATGAGGATGCATTTTTTGGAGTTTTTGTTTGACTAGTTTAACTCCTGGTATAATAGAGAGATGATGCATGATGAGATTAGGATCTAGTCCTGGCATATCTGAGTATGTCCATGCAAAGTTAATCTTCTTTTCTAAAAATAGATTGGTGAAATCTTTTAACTCTTCTGTTGATAGTGATTGGGCTAAATGAATGACATGCGGTATCTCTTGACTCCCAATGTTCACTGGCTGAGTTGGTTCGATCAATATGGAAGATCTTTCCTGGAAGTGGCTTGGCAGTATATCAAGTACCTCACCTTTAGGTGCCTCATAGAGGTTTTCACCTTTGGGTACGTCCTTTATTTTCTCTTTTTTAGAGTCTGACACCACCACAATGTGGTTTTCGCTATCAGATCTTTTATTCTTATTTTTCTTGTTTTTGCGACTAAGATACTTTATATTCACTTCAGTCATGTTTTCACTTTGTTCGCTGGTGGAAGAGTACATGGGTTCAACTACAATGAGATAGTAGGCTAGTGTATAGTCATTGGCAAAAATAGGCACGCTCAAGGGTTGGTTATAAAGAGTATTATCAATCAGTTCTGGATGTATTAAGGATAAGGTTGGTACAGGCTCAAGGGAGTTCACGGTACTATCATCATTGTTTCGAACTGACCAGTCGAGTTCCAGAATACTACCTTGCGTATGTGTCTTGAGACCAGGAAGAGTTATGACATGATTATCATCATTCATGTTAGTATTTATTGGACCTAACTCAACCGACCTACTTCTAGCATCGTCGTGTACTTCATACTGGGCTACATACCGTGGTATAATAGTAGACAATATTTCATTATTCATGATAGAGTAGTCATAATGTGTTGTTGAATAGTTGTTGTCATAGATAGAGCTCCTATCTGAGCCATCAGAGTCATAGTATGGAGTTGCTGACTCATCTTCAAGTGGTTTAGTGAAGGTATATATAGTATCAACACCCACATCCTTGATGTTGCAAGTTCCTTCTTGATTTGGTTCAGTGATTGCTTTCATTTGACACACTTGTGAATATGACTTTGACGATTCTATTAACCCCTGTCGTCTGTTCCATTCAACTTCTTTTGGACTGATGACTGGTTCTCTTGCTCTAGCTTCTAGTTCTTCTTGTGTGATTCCGTACTTGATTTGTCCTGTCTCATTAGGATAATTGGTAAGTGAAGGACTTGCTTGTGTCCTTTCTTTCTTCAATTGTCGGTCATAGTCTTCTTGTCATTTTAATCTAATTTCTTCTATTTCCTTTTGCATTCTTAGGCATATCATCTCTTGTGCATCATCTACGGTATCCCTAAGTTCTTCAAGTGTTTCTGTAGTAGATGTATCTAAGATGTGATCTAGACCCCATTCATACTCATTTGAATCAGTTTCTAAGTCATCTACCTGTTGTCTGCCAGTATATGTGACCGGAATGTTCAGTGGTGCAAACAATTCTCTGATTCTGTATATTTCATCTCTCATATTCTCTGGAGCATCTACTTCATGTGGTATCATAGCTGATACAACTGGAACTTGATTACCATCTATTTCCTTTCCCTGGGTGGGTAATTCTTTTTGTTCACCATCACATTCCTCCTGAGTTTGTTGAGTATTAATTTCTTGTGTTGTTAGAGGTAGTACCTTTTTCTTCCACTTACATTGATGGTAAGGTGTGTGCTTCTGATCTGATGACTTTCTTGGATCATATCCTAGTCCAGCTTTATCATTGGTTGACTTAGTTTGTAGCTGAATAGGTTCAACAATACCTTTTTGACATTTGCTGAGAGGACCAGTACCTGAATATCCCATGCATTGAAGCATCTTATAGCCTAGACCATATTGCGTTGGAGAAATCTCACAATGTCGTATTTCTTTATCTGCACTGTCTTCTTTGAAGAGTGATTTAAGGACATCATCCCCTTCTATTTCATCTGCAAGAGAAGTAGAGGATTGTATAAAGCTGCCATCATAAATGACTTTTGGAGTTGAAGTTTGTGGCCTCATGCCCTCTGATGGTTTTCCTGACTGTCTTGGTGATGGAGGAAGAGACATGAGTGAGAGTATAGGCTCTATCTTGTAACCATCCATGCCAGTGTTTGTGATTTTCAGTTTCTTTTCCAAATCTTTTAGCAGAGATTCTAAACTTTCAGCTGCGGAAGCTGCTCTATTATTAGGAACAAAAGCATCAGCACCTTGCGTTAATGCATTGCAGGCATAGCTTGTATCGGCAGGAATATTGACCTCTACTCCATTATAAGGAAACTTCAGACATTGATGGTACGTAGATGGTACTGCTTTCATTTCATGAATCCATGGCCTACCCAGTAAGATGTTGTATGAAAGATGAAGATCCAGGACTTGAAAAATGATATCTCTCTCCACAGGTCCTACTCTTATTGGTAATGATACCACTCCCTTAGAAGTTCTTTCTTCTTCATCATAAGCCTTGATTGTTATCTTCTTTGTTGGATCAATAACATTTTCAGAGAATCCCAGCTGTGTTAATAGATTGTAAGAACAAATATTCAACCCAGCGCCTCCATCTATCAAAACACGTTTAACGCGGTGTTTATGGATCATGGCTTCAATGTGTAATGGCTGGTTATGTGGATGACTCAGTGAGTTATCATCTTCTTCAAAAAACGTGAGGTAATGAGGGGAGATCAAGTGACCTACCATAGATTGAAATCGATCTATGTCTAAATCTTTCGAAACACTGGTGGTAAGTAGAGCCTTGTCTAGGACTTCTTTATGAGCAGAAGAGATCTTAAGCAATTCTAGAATGGAGATCTGAGCATTGGTTCTCTTTAATTGTTCAACAATACTATAGCCAGGAGAAGACGATGGAACTAGTTGCTTTGATTTGGCCATGATTGTGTCTGTTTGTTTATTTGGCAGTTTTGATGTTGTTTGATCAAAAGTGGAGGAAATATCTCCTGGGAGAGAAATCTTCCTTTGAGCACGAGTCACGGCATTAGCAGCTTGTGCTTGATTTTGATGATCCTGGACTATGATCACATTGCAATATTCAGGTTGAACAGATTCAATCATGTTGATCACATTATCATTGTTAGTGTAAGTATAATTGACTCTAGCTCCTCCCTTGGATTTTGAGGAATCTAATTGTTCATAAGTGGGTAAGGGATCTTTAAAGGCCTTATGATCAGCATTAGTTGCGTGATTTCCCACAAAGATCTTGCCTGCATCAATGAGATCTTGTATTTCATGTCGGAGTTTCATGCAGTGGTTTATGTTATGTCCCTTGTTCTGATGGTAGTCACAGTACTCATTTTCTCTCCACCATTTGGGTCTAACTTCTGGGTCATAGGGTCGGGAATTTTCTGGCAGTGTTATTAGATTATTTGCCAATAAAGTTTTAAAAGCCGATTCATATGACTCATCTAGAGGAGTAAACTCATGCTTAGGCTTTGAGACCCAAGGTTTGTCTTTAAACCACTCTCTTGTTTTCTTTGGGGGATTCTCTGTTGTAGTTTCAGCTGCCTTGAGTGCTTGTGTGCCACTAGCTAAGTTAAATATTGTGGATTTTGTTTTTGCTTGAATAGTATCTACCACTCCATCGCTAACAACATTCTTGTTGTTGTCTTTTCTATATTTCCAGTATTTACTCTTTTCTTTAGAGCTAGAACTTTGCAATGTTTCTTTCCAAAGTGATATATCTCCCTTTTTTATAAGTACATCTTCCATTCTGAGGGCGTTATCTACCATTTTGTTGAATGAAGGGTGTACTTGCATCTGGACACTGTATTTCAATTTAGGGACTAAGTTGTTGACGAAGATGTCCATTTTCTCAAGATCTGGGATAGTTCGTGAATATCTAGAGAACATCTTTCTCCATCGTTAGAGGAAAGTGAGAAAGGGTTCTCCTGTCTTTTATCTGGTATTGCAAAGCTCTATCATAGTGACTGGATGACGAATGTTGTATGAGTATTGTTGTAAAAATAGTTGGATTATTTCTTCAAACATTTTTATCCCTTTGGATAGACTTGCGAACCATTCCATTGCTTGACCTCCTAAACTCCTTGGGAAAAGGCACATGAGGTACGTTTGATCATGCATGAACTCCATACAAGCGGCACAGAACTCTCTGACATGGTCTTGAGGATCTGAGGTACCATCATACTTGTCAAATTTTGGTATCTCAACTCGTGAAGGAAATGGAGACATGTAAAGGTTTTTGTCAAATGGGAATGGGCATATTGTGTCCAAAGAATATTGTTTTGGCATTTTATCTTTGTTTTCTATTCTTGTGACTGCAGTTTGTAATGCTTGCATTTGTTTGCTCATTTTTCCCCATGGTGTCTCTTCCTCTTTAGCAATGAGGGCCTCCACATTATAACTAGTAGGGATTTTGGCACCTTGTTTTGCTAATTCTAGGAAATAGTCTTCTTTTTCCCTAGCCATGATGACCTTCATCATTTTTTGGAATTTTTTATTATTTTGACATCTATGTACTTCGTCTTCAGGAGGTTCAGAAATCTTAGACTCGGTTGATGAATCACTGTTAGTGGCATGATTGCTGAAGTCATCGTGAGTGTTTTGTTTATTAGCTTCTCTTTCTTGTCTTTCCCCAGACATGGTGGGAGATAGGGGCTGATCGAAGATTGGTATATCATAAACTGGTATCTGTGATGAGGACAGTTTATTGTAAAAGGGGTTTTCTTTGAAGAATGGATTTTCTTTGGTCGAAAAGGGGGTTTCTTTTTCTTTGTCCTTTTTATTGCGAGAACTTCTGGTTTGAACAGGCATTTCCAACCGATAGGATCGAGAGTGAGATGTGTTGCAGAAGTCAAGATCAAATTGTAGCTAGTAGTTCGTTTAATGTAGTAATTAAGAGAAGTAACTTAAGATCTAGTCTGGTTTCAAGAATGATCTATCCTGTGTAAGACGTTATCTAAGTTGACTTAGGTTTGATAAAATGTTCGTTTGAACTAGCTTAAAGATGATCGACAAAATCGTGCAACGCAACGACAGAGGTACACTATCAAGGTTGTTTATGCTCAAGAGGATGATAACCAGTTTTAGGCTTGCTGTAGACTGATCTAGGAAACTTTGACTATTTTGATTGACAGGATCAGGAATTCATATGACAGAGGATTGGACAGAGACGAGATTCTGACAAACAGAGTTTCAATGACTGACAACTACTAGTTTTTGATAAGGATTGATGTTTCAATGACTAACAGAGACCAGTTTGGACATAGACAGAGTTTATCACTGACTTTGTTTGTTGTTTTCTCCAGTTTTGGTATTCCAGTTTTAGTTTTAGGGATGAAAACATAGAAAACACACAAGATATATAATAATTCAATCACAGCACGCTAACCCTATGGAAGTTGGCTTAGAGAAGAAAACCTTTGCTTGCTGACTTAGGTACACACCCAATAGCTAATCAGAATATGGCCACTGATTCTCACGCAATGGATTCTCAACACCATATTAGCCGACTCCAAATGCTAATGGGGGCACGATATGGCAAGTGTCTTGGGAGAGTTACTATCTCTCTTGCACAAATATTATCAACCTTTCGGAGGTGAATCAGGTAGTTTCTATCTTATGGTTCTTAGTCAGGAATTCCGTTTGAAATTACCCCTTGAAGTCATGCAAGCATGATTGAGGCCTATAGCCCAATAAGGTTCCGAAACAAGATGTAGTCACGTAAACGTGATTGAGACCGCGAGGCCCTACAAAATGCTCGATATGAGAGATCTCAAAGAGAAAACTCAAATAATCCCATCCTCTGAGACTTTAATCACCAAAGGCCTATTTATTATAGTGAGTTGGAATTCTCAGGTCCAGCTGTACTCACTTGGGTCGTTCTCACAGGGTGATTACTTTTTCCCACTGTGACAGGCCCGCTAAAGGTACACAAATCTCAAAACTTAGAAAAAAACTTCGAGGGTCTAGATTTCTGATTGTCTATAAAAGACAAGAGCATACTCTCCTACCTCTTAGATTTTTCTGAAAATATGAAAGACAGATTTGTTCTTTAACTAGATAGAAATTTAAGTGCCTAAGAAAATACTAAATGAATACACAATGTTTAGTCGATTCTCCTTAGGCAACCTGCAAAACCAATATGTCAGTAGTCATTTTCTTCTTGATTCTTTGGCATGTGTATGTTTGATTGATAGATTCTTTGACAAGTGTCCTGAAAACATTAAAATCTCAAAATTAGTTTCCAAGATAACATAAAAAAATCATCAAAAGAAAATTCTATCATGTAAACTTTAAACTAATCTAACAAGAATTTCCATTTTATGACTATCCTAGTTATGACAATTTTTGATAGTACTGCACTCTGTCACTTATAAATTTTGAAAAAGAAATAATTTAGCAAATCGCGTCGGTGGAAATATGGAAACCTTGGGTTTACAAAACATATTAAAATTTGGGTTAGATCCAACGGTGAAATAAAAAGTTATGCCCTCTGAACCGAGACCCTTTTTGACTGCTACAGAAGAATAGGTAAAATGACAGTCCTGCACTCTGTCAATCATAAATTTTAAACACAAAATATTTTGTCAAATCCGTTTAGTGAACCTGTAGAAAACTTCAGTTTCAACAACATATCAAAAATGTGATGAGAGCCAATGGTTCAATAAAAAATTATGCTCTTCCAACCGAGACCATTTTTGACTGTCATAGAAGAATGAGTAAAATGATAGTCCTGCACTCTGTCAATAATAACTTTCAAATCCAAAATATTTAGGAAAATCCCTTTTGTGATCCTGTAGAAAACTTTATTTTACAAAACATATCACAAATTAGTTAAGATCCAATGGTTCAATAAAAATTTATACTCTCCAAACCGAGACCATTGTTTACTGTCATAGAAGAACAATAAAAAAGAAAGATTTTTATTTGCAACTTTAACACATGTTTATTAGTTATAAAAATCAAACATTAAATTTGTTCAAGAAACATTATAAATCTTGTAGTTGTGGGTTTGAGCCCCACGGTGGGCGCTAGAAATGTGTGTGTGAAAAGTGGTATGAGAATCTGTATCTGCAAGACACAACACTACAATTAAGTCATTACATGCATGGTTAATCAGATATAATCAATGAATAAATAAACCATAACAAATCGACCCATTGCCTTCTAAAAGATGTGAGTATAAGATTGCTCTCAGATTATAAGCAATACTAGTGACTAGACAACATCAAGACGAAGGATTTTATCTATATGAACATGATGAATGCTAGATGGATGCAATATTAATCTAACAACATTTTTGCAATATTAAACTAAATGATTTAATTAATATGAAATAATTAATATGCAATATTCAATGAGTCTAGAGCAAAAATAGTATAATAACAATATATTCTCCAGCCTCTCTTTGAATGAGAGATGAGCCTAAATTTATAGAAAATTCAGAAAGAAACCAACGGCTAAGATCAAATGATGATGAGCGGTCAAGATTTTCCAAGAGGAAGCACAATCCAGGTGAATTGATGTGATTGGATGCTTTTCTCAGTTTTAAAGGAAATTGAACTAAAAATAAGATTAAATCAAGAAAAAACTGATTTAAAGGAAATTGAACTAAAATTAAGATTAAAATCAAGAAAAAACTGATTTATTCTCTATTTCATTCAATTTTAATACTTAATTGTTTTAATTCTTTTCTTTGAGATTATCTATCAATTTTTAATTTGTTTTTTTCAAGATTATCTCCAATTGATTTCTTTTCTCAAATTTTAATTCTTTTTTTGTCAATTAATTCCTTTTTTGATTTATTTCCATTTTTGAAGATTTGTGCTCAATTGATTTATTTAATTGAATTAATTCCTGTTTCTTGATTTGTTTCCTTTTTTGAATATTTATGGCAATTTGATTTATTTAATTAAATTAATTCCTCTTTCTTGATGTGTTTCCTTTTTTGAAGATTTAATGGCAAATTGATTTATTTAATTAAATATGCTAGGATATTTAATTAAAATAAATAAGATAATTGTTTTAAATGATTTACTTGGAATGATTTAATTAATTAAATAAATATTTAATTAATATTGAGTGATTGATTTGCCATGTGACATTTGATGATTTTAGGAATTAATTGTGTGCTCAAGATTGATTTAATTGCCTTTGGTTAGGACCTTGGTGACGTTGTCGAGATTAGGGGCCCATGGTTTAGATGACCATTTTTAGGGTATTACAAGATTTATTCGACCTATCAACTATGCTGAATGGATCTCCAACATTGTGCTAGTTTCAAAACCAGATGGCAACATCCGGATATGTATCGATTTTAGAGATGTCAATAAAGCCTATCCAAAGGATGAATTTCCTTTGCCCAGTATCGACATAATTGTAGACCTCACAACAGCCCATGCAATGTTATCACTAATGGATGATTTTTCTGGCTATAATAAAATCAAAATAGCTCCAGAGGATCAAGATAAAACAGTGTTTACCTATCCTTGGGGAGCCTATTGTTTGAATGTCATGCCTTTTGGCTTAAAGAATGCAGGGGAAACTTATCAATGAGAAATGACAACAATATTTCATGACATGATGCATACCTTCATGGAGGACTATATGGATGATTTACTAGCTAAGTCATTTACTCGAGCAGAACATCTGGGCATCCTAGAGAAATTTTTTGAAAGGTTGAAGAAATTTCAAGTCAAGATTAACCCTAATAAGTGTGCCTTCGGGGTTACATCAAGCAAATTATTAGGCTACATAGTCTCGGAAAAGGGAATTGAAGTAGATCCAGCAAAGGTACAAGCCATCATGGAGATGCCACCACCTAATAATATCAGTCAACTCAGATCCTTGCTTAATTATACATTCATTGAGAAGGCTTGTTTAATAGTAGTATTTACTTCTTAAAAGTTCCGACACTACATGCTAGCTCACACAATCAAGCTAGTAGCAAAAATTGATCCTCTAAAATACTTGCTCAGCAAAGCAACTCTCACAGGAAGATTGGCTAAATGGGTAATGATTCTCAACAAGTTTGATATCCACTACATAGAGCGTCGAGCTATCAAAGGACAAGTGATTGTAGATCAATTAGCCAATGCACCACTACCAGATAAACAACCAATGGAGGTCGAATTTCCAAATAGGGATGTTCTTACTATTACTACCAACCAATGGACCCTATACTTTGATGGATCCTACACTCAACATGGCTCAGGTGTCGGCATCTTGTTCATGACTCCCGAAGGATACACCATATATGCCGCTACTACATCCTTTACACTTTTCTAAAAAAAAAGGTATGCTCTCTTGTAGTTAGATATGTGTTGTTTCACATCTAATCACCAAAACTTCTAGTCTTTTCTCTTCCACCTTCTTCTCTACATCCCTCAAAACTTTGGCTTCCAATTTGAAAGCATGTTCCTTAAATCCATTAAGCATCAATTGTATTTTCTCTGCACTTGACAAAGACTCATCCAAAAATACGTCTAGAAGTCCTTCATGAAGGACTTTCACTGCATCATTAATAAGTTATGAGCCCTATATTTGAGACTTAATAAAGTTATTGTGAGTAGAATGGTGAAGTATATCACCCAAAAAAATCATATGCAAGGGAGACAAACACTTAAGGTCCATCTAATCTTGAGACATTGATGCCCACTTTAGCATGTCCCATCCTAAATATCCCCTAGGCATGTTTTTCTTCGTGCCCACTTTGATTCTACTCACATCATCTTGAAATCTGCATTTTCAACTCCTTCCTCAACCTCTATTCAATTTTAATCCTCATTGACAAGATAGGGATGCCTTAGGTGCCCTAGTACTTGTGATTGGGACCCAAAATATGACCCCTCATTTCTTGCATCATGTGTGTGAAAAAAAATTAGCATCATGTCAGTCAACTCCAAAATTTCAAATACTATGTATTATTAGGTATAAAAGGAATCCTACCCTGTCATTTGAAGGGGTCTACCTACAATTAAAGTGATCTCTTTGTCATGCCTGTGAAGTGTATACCTGTAGCTGCAACACAAAACACTCAATAGATCATTACAAGCATGGTTAATGAATTTAAAGCAACGAAAGATAAAACCATAGCTAAGCGATCTATCACCTCCTAGTAAATGCGAGTATGAATTTTTCTCTCAGATCTGGTTAGGCAAATTTCAGTGACTTGACTACACCTAGATGGACTTAAATGATAAATGATTCATTTAATCTAGCAATGATAATGATTAAGCTACATGATTCTATGATTATGCTAAAATGATGCCATTAAACTATGATAACAATGCTCAAATGATAAAATAAGATTGCATATGCCTATAGTAACAATGTCTGAAATGCAAATGTGATGGGATCCGAGATCCTTTGAACTCCAAAATGGAGTCTATTTATAGGATTTTCCAAGTCCAGGGGTGAGGTGGCAGGAATCAACAGTCAAGATTAAGTCTGAAGATATCAATGGTGAAATTGGAGGAGGTTGGATGAAAGGGAACAATCGAAGGTTGGTAGGAGAAGTGGTTGGATAAAAAGGGACATGTCATCTCTATGGTGACAAGTGTCAAGAGGCTTCTAGAAGAGGTTGGATGAAAGGGAAAATTTGCCATCTCTATGGTGACAAATATCAAGAGGCTTCTAGAAGATGTTGGATGAAAGGGAACATTTGTCATCTCTATGGTGACAAGTGTCAAGAGACTTCTAGAAGAGGTTGGATGAAAGGGAACACTTACTGACAAGTGTCACAAATATTTTCTCATGAGAGGGCAAAGTGTTCGAGGAAAGGGGACATGTGGTTAGATGGAATAGGTTAGGTTTAGGAATGGTTAGGTTAGGTGGTTAAAAGTTAGGAAGCATGTGGGTAATTTGAATTTAGAAATTCAAATAGTAGGAAAAGGCTAATTAATTTCAACAACTCATAAATTGATTGTTTTTAATTAATTAGAGGATTATAAGAATTAATTAATTCAATCAAAGGGGATTATGAGAATGAACCTATTAAATAAATCCTTAGATTTATTAATAAGTAGATGAAAAGGGGGGATTTAATCAAATTGTTGATGAATTCAATTAAATTGGGGAGGGAGATTAATTAAATAATTTCTTATTTAATTAATTACCTTCAGACCATTTTTAGGTGTATACATTTTGCCCCTCTTTGAATCAAGGTGTGATGACGCGTTGATTCAAAGAATAAATTCTTTTTGATGATGATATTGGTTCAATAGGATGCCCCAACTCTTGGTTGATAGATTGTGATACAATAATGCCCCCTCGGGAGATCAATTGAGATAACTGATCTTTGGAGTTTTGCGATCTTAGTGAAATTGATATCCCAATTATAAATGATTTGATATCTGCAACTGTGGTTGATGAAAGTGTGGGTTCTTTGATCACGATGATTGATAGGGTTTGATAAATCTTGATTGACAAGTTAAGATTGATTAGATTTGATAAGATCTAGATTTAGTCTGGTTTCAGGAAAGATACCTCATGTATAAGAGAAAGATGATCAAAAGCATCTAGTTTCAGGAATGATATATCCTGTATAAGACCTGATCAGAAGCATCTGGATTCAGGAAAGATACATCTTGTATAAAACATGATAAAATAGATCAGATGCGATCGTTTGATAGAATGGATAAGGTTATTGGATAAAGAACTGACAGTTTGTTTATATCAGGTTGTAGGATGATTTAGATTTTCTGATGTTGGTACGTTTGAGGGGGTAGCATAAGATTTGCACTGGGTTGACAATATCTGGAGAGATATGAGTCATTAGTCTGATTGCATATACACTTGTGATGATACCTTGATGATTCCTACGATAGATTTAACCTTAGATAAAAGGAGCATGTGGGATCCCATGCAAGAATGAAATACACACTAAATGAAAATGAAGTGCAAAGCTACGAGTGGACTAGTCACTAGATTATTGCGTTTTTCTCATCATTGAGATTTTTAAAATGTGGGAAGTAAGTGCAAACATCGATGGTATAATTAATCATGATGACCTAAGCACTTCTTTCCTGCATTTTGATATGGCAAGTTAGCACAAGCATCGAGGTATAATTAAACCAAGATGACCTAAGTGCTTCTTGCATAAAACAGGTAGTATTAACCATTTCAATAACAAAATCGGAAATGTCTTCGATGATACTCTGATGATCATGTCCCAAGACAAATTTGCACATATTAATGATTAATTTTTAGAGAGTAGACAAGAAAAATATCATGTTCCTTCTCTGTTCCTCTAGTCAAAGACATCCTGGAGTCCTAAAAAATCATGATAGCGAAAATCAATTATAGAAAAGTTGAACAATCATGTTAAAATTATTATCCAAAATATATAATCCATTGAAAAGTGTTTGATGTGCTTAAACTGGTTTTGTGATAGTTTGATGGTTGACAATTTGATCTCGTGTTCAATGTTGGATGTCATAGTTTTCGCTTGATATGTCTAATTGTTTGTTCTACCTGTTTGATTAAGCTTAGAATTGATCAAAAGTTTTGCCCCCAGCTAAGTGCAGGATTTCGCCCCAAGCCTAGAAACAAATTCATTATGATATACCCAACGATCCAAACCATGGCGAGAGATTTAGTCGGGATGCTTGCGTATGTACAAAGGCTTCATGATGCATATGAACAATGCTAATGGAAAATGAATGCAAGCAGAAAGATGCATTAACTAATAGATGGAAGAGATAGCTGACAGATAGCGTTTGTTTGCCAGGTTTTCCCCATCTATTTTTATTGCACTTTTTCTCATATTTGATTTTTTTTTTTTCAGACATAAAACTTCTTTAGATGCACGCTATTGATGGGTTCCTTGAGTTGCTCCCAGTCTTGTGTTGATAGATGATATGCTCCTAACCCAAATATTGTTATGGTCACAAACGGGCCTAACTAGTTTGGTTCAATTTTTCCTTTCTTTTCTCGATCTACCTGGTTGCATGGAATTTCTTTTAGTACTAGTTCCCCTACTTGATAAATTTGTGGTTTGACCTTGTGATTATAGCTCCGACACATTCTTTGTTGATATACCTTTAAATGGTCAAAGGCATTTTGTCTTCGTTCATGGATCAGTTCTAACTCTTGCAGTCTAGATACTCATTGTTCTTCATATGGGATGCGACCTTTTAATGATACTCATAGAGAAGGCATCTCTATTTTTATTGGAAGTATTGCTTCTTATCCATAAACAAGAGAGAAAGGTGTGGCACCTGTTGGTGTGTGAATACTGGTACTGTAGGCCCATAGAGAAGGGTTTAATTGAATATGCCAATCTTTTCCAACATCATTCACTATCCTTTTGAGAATTTTTAGAATAGTTTTGTTTGATGCTTCTACTTGCCCATTTCCCTATGGATAGTAGGGTGTGGAGAATCTATGTTAGATCCTGAACTTCTTACATAGCTCTTGTACATCTTGATTCTTGAATGGTCTCCCATTATCAGTGATAATGGTCATTGGCATTCCGTAGCGACAGATGATGTAATTCAATATAAATGCAGCAATTTGTTTTCTTGTGATATTTACGAGAGGTACTACCTCAATCCATTTTGTGAAATATTTTGTAGCTACAAGGATGAATTTGTGACCATTAGATGAAGAAAGATTTATCTTTTGTACGAGATCAAGACCCCATTGGCAAAAGGCCAAGATGTTGCCAAAGCATGAAGTTCTTGTGTTGGTGCATGAATCAAATTCCCATGGATTTGACAATGTTTGCATGTTCTAGCTATCAAAAAAAAATCTCGTTCAATAGTTGGCCAATAATAGCCCAAGCATATGAGTTTTTTCGAAAGGGTAAGATGACTCGAATGAGTGCCACAAATACCGTTATGGACTTCACGTAAGGCCTTCTCAAATTCTTCTTGTTTGAGACATCTTAAAAGAGTACCATCCAGACCTCATTTAAATAGGGTATTTGGGACAAGAGTAAAATGGGAGAATTGACGAATAAAGTTTCTCTTTTGATTTTTTGATAAGTCAGGAGGTAATATGTTATCTTTCAGGTATGTGTAAGTTTGGCCATAGCGAGAGGAATCATGCCCAACAAGGTGACATATAGTTTGGGAATCAGGACAATTATGAGAGGGGTAAAACAATTCTTCCACTAGGAATTCATAACGCTCTTGACTTTCTTGTGTCTGAAGTAGAGAAGCAAGTGTTGCCATGACATCTATTGCTTTATTGTCATTCCTTGGATTTTTCTCAAAAGTTATTTCAACAAAACACTTCTTCAAATCATCTACCATCTTTTGGTAAGGCATTAATTTTTCATCCTTTGTTTGATAATCATCATAAATTTGATTAATGATGAGTTGATAGTCTCCAAAGACTTGAAGTTGTGTAATGTTCCATTCTACAGCCATTTTGATACCTGTAACCAAAGCTTCATATTATGCTGTATTATTGGTGCATGGAAAGCTTAATTTGTATGCTTTCAGAATTGTATGACCTTGTGGTGTGATGAATAGAATACCTGCTCCTGATCTGTGTTGTGTTCCATTATTGATGCTTGCTCCTGGATTGATATTCCGGTGATGTATTGCAAGATATGGATCAAACCTTGGAATGTCTGTATATGACCAAGTAAAATTGATTTTCCTTCTTTTGAAGAGTTCCTAATATTTATGTCCAGCTAGTTTTGATAAAGAGATTGTTGGATGTAGATCAGTTGTGCCAATGATAATTGCCTCTACTGGTCCTATCAAAATGGATGACCTTTCTTGATAAAATTTAGGTAAGGTGTCAAATCTCCCATCCTATGGCGCCTCGAGGAGGTTTTCACCATTAGATTCATCCTTTATTTTTACTTTTTCCTAGTCTAATGTTGCCAATAAATGTTTTTCAGCATTATACATGATATTGTTTTCTTGATTTTCATTTTTGCGACTAGGAGATTTAACACCCACTTGACTTGAAGATACGTTAGCGGAATCCCTAGTGAAAGTTGTTACGGGTTTTATTTCATTAATATATAAGGATATGGCATGATCATTAGGAAAGGTATCATTGGTGGTATGTCCTTCATTTTCCCAATCCATAGGTCTAGGAGGGATTAAGGATAAAGGGTCCTCATGTTGAATTATGTCAAAGATATTTGGGGTCATGATAGAGATATCAGAGCTTTCAATATGTATTTCCATGTCTAGAACGATACTCTTGTCAGAATGACCTCACATAAGAAAATCCTAATCGTCCTCGGTTAAGTCCATGTCAACCAAATGTGATTCTGATTCAAGTAGGCTAGTCCCTAAATTTGTCCTGCATGCGCGTGAACTACATCGACATCTATATATGTTTCTTCTCATTCCCTTTCAAGTTTCTCTTGTTTGTTTGTCCATGATAGAAAATATTCTCCGGCCCCTTGATCTCTTAGCTGCATTTGTTTCTTCATGTTTGATAGAATTGATGTAAATGATTGTTCCTTGGATTGTGCTCTTGAAGATACTGCCTCCCTATTATGTGAAACAAGGACCTCTTGAGCTGATTTCATATTATTACAACACTGTAATGGATTTGAGTCTACTAATATTGTGATTTCTTGTCCATTATATGGAAATTTTAAGCACTAATGTCATGTTGATGTAATAGCTTGTATATCATGTATCCATGGTCTCCCTAAGAGTATATTGTATGGTAGGTCCACGTCTAGAACTTGGCATGTTGTGTCTTTCTGCAAAGGTCCTACTCTGAGGGGTAACACCACAGTTCCTTTAGAGGAATTCTCTTCTTCATCATAGGGCTTAATGGTGATCTTTTTCCTAGGATCAACAACATCTTCTGAATATCCTAGAGCATGGACAAGACTCAAAGAGAAGATGTTTAAGCCAGTTCCCCCATCTATTAGGACTTGTTTAACAAGCGTTCTATGAATGAGGACTTAAATTTGCAAGAGAGTGTTATGGGGATGCTACAATGAATTAATGCTTGGATATGAAGGAGATGAGCTTTGAATAGGATCCTCTGAAATAGGTTTGATGGCAATTATGGATATCCCTTGGGGAACTTCATCTTTGGATGTATTCTTTGGTGATGATGCTATGGAAGATTCTTGCAAGATTTCAAGAGGTTTAGGAATATATGCCTTTGGAGAGCTAATTTATTTATGGGGGGATGAACCATTGCTAGACATAGGTGTACGATTTTGATGTTCTTTAGCCAAATCCTTTAGGGACATTTTTAAGAATTGCATAAAAGAGCAACGTTTCTTTTGAGATGTATTTGAATTCTTGTGAGGTTTTAACATAGTTGGATTTTGATTTTGGACTTGTTTGATTTCTCTGATATGTTCATTTGTCATGTTTCCTTCTTGTGTTTTGCTTTGGTGTGTCATGTTGATATGATTTTCAACTATGCGATTTTTCATCTCTGAGCTCTAGTTAAAATGGGCATACACATTTTTTATATATTGTGCTAAAATTTGATTATTTAAAAGTTGTTAAGTGATCAATTGTCAATGTAAATGTGATAGCATGATATGACACAAAAAGATGATTCAAGTGTTTAAAAGTTTGCAAGTTTTTCGGTCTTCAGTTTAAGAGTGCAATGATGATGATTTGATAAAAATCAATTCAAGTAGGAATGATATATCCTACGATGTGAGACAAGATTATCCTGACCAAACATTTCAGTTTCATGATAAAGGATGATAGATCCTGATGAGAAACTATGTTTGAGTGATTAGTTTACCAAAAAGGGTGATAATGCACTTTGAGATATTTAGATCTTGAACTTGTTGAGGGTGAGCACTTGAAAATCTTAAGGTGTTTATGTTTTAAAGTCTAATTTTGATGGATGATAACTTGACCAAGCAAACAAAGGAGATAATCCAAACATAGAATGACAAAGAATAGATGCTTATGATTATTGTAAATTGATCAAACAAGAATGACAGATCTAAAAAAGGCATGCAGGACACAACTCTGGACTAATAAATACAGAGACTCGTACGATAGAATATCCAACCCCAAATGACAAGAGATACAAGACCAAATGACAAATCAAAAGTTTTATGTAAAAAGAAGAGACTCGTATGAAATTTCTTTCTGAACCATACGACAAAAGATTAAATTCATATGACAAATCACCAGATAGTATGATAGAGAACCTAACTCGTATGACAGATAACAAAGCAGAGATAAAAAAATGTTTGTTTTTGCCGAATTTGGATTAGTGAATTTTGATGTTTTGCTTATGTTTTCTAGTTTTAGATGTCCGATTTTTCAATTTAGGGATGAATACACAGCAAACACATGATGTGATAAGTGACTCCAAGCATGCTAAACCCTAAGGAAGTTGGCTGAGGAGAGAAAACCTTTGCTTGCAAGCTTAGGTACACACCCAGTAGCTAATCAAAATATGACCGCTGAGTCTCACGCAATGGATTCTCAATGTCGTATTATTTGAGTCCAAATGCTAATGGGGGAACGATATGGAAAGTATCTTGGGAGAGTTACTATCTCTCTTGCACAAATATTATCACCCTTTTGGAGGTGATTTGGGTAGCTTCTAATTTAATCAGAACTAGTAAGGGATCCATTCGACATGTCGGGGTATAATACTCAATTAAGAGGTCTCCCAGCCTTGAAAACCAAGGTTTGATATACTTGAAGGTATGAAGGAGAGCTATTCATGAGCATTGTCATTGACTTGATTTTCATTAAATCATATTTATTTTACAGTGGGTTGGATTACTTGGCATTAGTCATTCCCACTTAGGTCGTTCCCCTCTCACTGGCCTTAATGGCTGAGACTTATTAGCTCCTCGAGAGGGTAGGCCTGCTAAAGATATGCATTAATGAAAGAAAATGACGAGTCTAGCTTTCTGATCACCTGAGAAAGGTATGAGCATACTTGCTTATCATCAAAAACACAAAATACATTATTGTTCATTCCTTTAGCAAAATCAAGTGTGCCTAGAAAGATTAAAGAAGACATAGAGTTTAGTTGAATTCTTTTTAGGCAACCTGCAAAATAGATGCATTAGTAGTCATGATGTGTTTTTATGCAATGATTCTTTGACAAGCATAATCTTTGACAAATCATCCTACAAAAACCAATTAGGCTACCAAAAATCTCACAAACGGACTAGGGTTAGCATTAGTAGTAATCAATTAAAGCATCAAACCCTTAAAATGCAGTCAATTTAAAAATCACAGAAGCAAAGTGTCGCACGACACACTTTACCAACTCATACGAGTCAAGATGAGAGATAGTATGACATTGAAATTTTACCAAAGGCTTGTACGAGTTAGGATCTCTTGTCGTTCTACCTCACAAAGTATGTTGTACTAGGCCAGAAAGGGACTCATATGACATTTTGATTCAGACCCGGTAGAGATGAATGTTTGACGAAGCTTGAGAGGCCAAAAATGTAATTTCGGCCCCATGGTGGGCGTCAAAAATGTTGTGCCTATGAAGTGTATACCTGCAACCGCAACACAAAACACTCAATAGATCATTACAAGCATGGTTAATGAATTTAAAGCAAATAAAGATAAAACCATAGCTAAGCGATCTATCGCCTCCTAGTAAATGCGAGTATGAATTTTTCTCTCAGATTTGGTTAGGCAAATTCCAGTGACTTGACTACACCTAGATGGAGGACTTGAATGATAAATGATACATTTAAGCTAGAAATGATAATGATTAATCTACATTATTCTATGCTAAAAAATATGCTAAACCGATGTCATTAAACTATGATAACAATGCTCAAATGATAAACTATGATTGCATATGCCTATAGTAACAATGCCTAAAATGCAAATGTGATGGGATTCGAGATCCTTTGAACTCCAAAATAGGGTCTATTTATAGGATTTTCGAAGGCTAGGGGTGAGGTGGCAAGAATCAATGGTCAAGATTAAGTCTGAAGATATCAATGGTGAAATTGGAGGAGGTTGGAAAATAGGTTGGATGAAAGGGAACAATCGGAGGTTGGTAGGAGAAGGGGTTAGATAAAAGGGGACAATATCATCTCTATGGTGACAAGTGTCAAGAGGCTTCTAGAAGGGGTTGCATGAAAGGGAACATTTGTCATCTCTATGGTGACAAGTGTCAAGAGGCTTCTAGAAGAGGTTGGATGAAAGGGAACATTTGTCATCTCTATGGTGACAAGTGTCAAGAGGCTTCTAGAATAGGTTGGATGAAAGGGAAGACTTAGTGAAAAGTGTCACAAATCTTTTCTCATGAGAGGGAAAAGTGTTCAAGGAAAGAGGACATGTGGTTAGATGGAATGGGTTAGGTTTATGAATGGTTAGGTTAGGTGGTTAAAAGTTAGGAAGCATGTGGGTAATTTGAATTTAGAAATTCAAATAATAGGAAAAGGCTAATTAATTTCAAGAACTCATAAATTGATTTGTTTTAATAAATTAGAGGATTAGAAGAAATTAATTTGATGGGGAAGAATTAATTAATTTGAATTAATCAATCAAAGGGGATTATGAGAATGAACCTATTAAATAAATCCTTAGATTTATTAATAAGTAGATGAAAAGGGGGGATTTAATCAAATTGTTGATGAATTCAATTAAATTGGGGAGGGAGGTTAATTAAATAATTTCTTATTTAATTAATTATCTTCAGACCATTTTTAGGTGTATACACTCTTACTTATAAAATCAATTCAATTCCAAGTGAACAAGCAATCAAGCATTCATCAAGCATTGAAGAAGAATTCAAGTTAAAGTACAACATTCATGATCAACAGTCTGCATGACATCCGAAAACCTTGTGTGAGGATTAAAGAAAGATTCATCAAGGTATCATGTTCAATTTTAAGAATTTTTAGATTAGATCTATCGTTTCCCTCAAAAGGAAAACATTATACTTCAAGGTTAATTCACAACCCGAGGTTTGACCTAGGAAAGTCCCCATCAAAAAACCTATTTTCATCATTTTGTGTGTAGGAAATTTATTCAGGAGACGTGTGAAGAATTTGGAAAATTAAATGATGACAATCAAACTCAAATTTTGATGGCATGAAAAGAAAAAGACTAGGCCAATTCATACCTCCTAGTCCCAAGAATTTTTGACAACCTTTTGATAGTAGATTTTGTGTACCATCCTAATTGAAAAAGAATTCATTTCATCTACATCTAACAGGTGGAGGATCTGGTCGATCCGCACCTCCTAGTACCAACAATTCTACTTGAACACTCTTTCATAGGAGAAGAGATATGACTTCTAGGTCTAATAAGGAGATGCTTACTATTAGTCATATGATAAGAGAAAAGAGAAGAAATGTGAATACTACTAGCTAACAAGTTGTGTAATGTTGGGTGATTCATGCTACATCATGGATTTCATTGGATAGAAACTTGTGTTATGCTAGGTTATCCATGATAGAGAAGATTAGAAAACAAAACCATTTGTTCGCAAGGCAATCCAAAAACTTTACTACAAAATGGTTATTGTAGTGACACAAAACACAAACAACAATAATAACCAACACTTGCATAGGTGTAAACAACAACAATGACCACACTAGCATTAATCCATGCTATTCCAAGTAACTAATCTCAAAAAAATAATAACCATGCCCTAGGGGGCACTATGTAACACAACACTTCTAGTTTGAGGATATAACATAAATGAATTAACATGAGAAAAAAGGAGAGATCATATGCCTCCCCTTAAGATGTCAACATACCTCTAGGTTGATATCTTAAGGTAGATAGCGATCAAGGATAAGCACCTTCAACACCAAGAAGATACCCTTAATAAACATGCATGCATTCCAAGATAGGAAGAAAGATCCTTGTACATGCCTCATTGCTATAAGAAAGGAAGAGATAGTTGTAAAAGAGATATTTTTCAACAAGTGTAAAGGGATCATTTTAAAGAGGGAGGAAGAGATCTTTTCCTAAAGATGTCTACCTCCAAACATAGAGGAGATATTTAATAAAGATATCATCTTTCAAATTAAGAAATGGGCAAGAGATTAAGAATACAAACCTTCCATATTGCTAGGAAATGGTATCCTTGATGAAGTATTGCACACTTTCTATCACTAAGGAGATATTGTTCATAAAATACATACCATTTCAAGAAAGAAAGAGGTCCTAATCAAGGAACACACACGCCCAAGCAAGGAAAGAATTTGGATTGAGGAAAATTCTATGCAAGAAAGGATATCAAGTTATAAAAGATAAAAATCAACAAAGGTAAAGTGGATCCTTAAAAAAGAGGAATGATTGATAACTATTATTCTTTCTCCACAATGTAGAGACAAGAAGGACTAGGCTATTACGTTTCCTCCCAAGTATGATTGCACATGAAATCATAGTAACATGAATGACGATGAGCCCCTAATAGGTAATTAAGCTACTGATGTCATATAGCAAGATAAAAATGTAATAGGTTGTAAACGTCATTTAGAAGGGATATGATGAGTGTACAACTCATTGTCACCTATTATTTAAATATTACTAGAACTACAATAAGTTGTTGAATTTTAATCTCCAAATCATGACATTCATTAGTGGAATAGTTGATGATGCTTGAAAAAAGGATTCTCCTAATTTTGTTTATGGTTTTTTCTTCAAATTTTCAAGGGGAGAGTAATAAAGCTGGCTTTAAGAAACTCATACAAAATTATCTCTTGTTGTGATTAAAATTTGTTGGAAAAGTCATACATATATTAGACAACGGGGAAGGGGATGTCAACAAAGGAGGAGGATAGAAACCTAAATCTTCTTCAGAAAAATGTAATGTATATTTCTCATTAACCTCCACACTTCATTGCACACATCCTAAATCATGTCCATTGCATCCATGTGTATAATTAAATGTGGTATTTAAATCATGTCTAGAGGAGTGTGTTCATTCATATTTTCAAATTTTAAAGATCCTCAACCATCATCAAGACATGTGTTGGAAGAAGAAGTTGGAATAGATTTAGAAGAAGCTTGAATAACTGACACATACAACTCCCTTGAGACTTCATATTTGGATAGAGGGACCTTATATCAAATTAAGGAAGGCATGAGAGTGATATATGTATTAGTGAAATTATTATACTTTTTGAATATTTATCCTTAGTATAATATTGGAAATAGTATCTTATACTAATTAGGGAGTCGTAATTAGGATATTATTTTCCCATTTTTAGTTGATCTCATTAATTAAGACACCAATGATTTTCATCATTTCTTTTCTTTATGTGGAATATATATCTAATGTAATTATTTATATTTTGAATAAGAAAATAAATTTATTGTAGTAATCATATGGTTTTTTAATTTTATCTCTTGTCTAAGAGAAAGTATTAAAGATCATAACTCTAACATGGCTTTATTTTGGACGAGTAATGTTGGTGTTTACATTGTCAGACTTGGGCATAGCTTAATTAGGTTCTTCAGACTTCTTCTTTCATTGTAATTTTGAGATATATGCTTCAGTTAGTGACTGTCTAATGTCTTCAGCAAATAAGTAGCATATCTCTTGGTAGTCAGCCTATGTAAAGATCCCATGATTGCATTGGAACTGGTTTATAATAAGATTTGAATGGGCTTGTAGCTGTAATATGTTTTTCAGAGGTTGCATGACATGTTTGACAAAATGTCAATAATCTAGTGAAGTCTGATTTTGATACATTATTATGACAGTCCATGCAATTTTACATTAGATGCCTATAACATGTATTAATGACTGTCAATGAGGCATTTGTTTGATTTATATATTAAATAAGAGGAATTTGAGGTTGCATCATCATACGCCCATTTTCTGAGGACTCTTGCTAATTATTTGACATAATGTCAGCAAGCTAAACATTCTGATTTTGAGTGTAATTTGGTGTTAGGTCATCATAATTTGATTGTATATGCATTCTTGGATATCATTCTTTCACTTGCAGTCAATTGTAGTACATTTATGAGAAATATATGATGGTTCACCTCTATACCAAACTGAAAACTTATGAGACAACAATCCGCATAACACGCAACAGTAGCAAACAATGTAACACACAGATTTGACAATGAATATTCCTTGTTTTTCAATCATCATTGGATAAGGGATATTACACAAGCATACTAAATAGATTTCGAACCCCATAATTCATATAGAGAACAAAAAATTTGGACTCAAGAGCTTCTAGAGTAATTTTTGAGGTTAAATAAATCTATGAACAATAGTTTAAACATGAATAGTGTTTATTTACACTATGAATATTATTTGATGTTGTGATTAATGTCTTAGGCATGGACAATGTTTTAGGTGTGAATAATGTTGGAAAATACACACTCCAATGAGAAATTGTAGGTGATTGAAGGTATTGTCATTGATGGCAACCTTACAATCATATGATACTGGTAGGCACCGACACCAGCAGACTCTACACCGGCATATAGTTCACTGGCACCGAAAAGATTGATTACCGACACCATGGTCGACAAGAATTTTGTTTAGTTATATTTTGT
Organism: Cryptomeria japonica; assembly: GCF_030272615.1. Lineage (NCBI taxonomy): Eukaryota > Viridiplantae > Streptophyta > Pinopsida > Cupressales > Cupressaceae > Cryptomeria > Cryptomeria japonica. The sequence goes on along the minus strand of NC_081409.1, from coordinate 864,273,279 downwards.
ATTTTATTGTAAAATCTTATTGTAAGCCGACATGGCAGATTTTAATAAGACTCTTATAAGTATGAGATCTTGTAGATCATTTAGGATGTGGATGTGGTTAGATTATTGCAGACCTAATATGCAAATTATAAGGCAGATCTTGGATAAGGGTTTATGATTATTATAGAGCTTAAACCGGTATTGAACCTGGCATAGCAGATGCTGATCTAAAATAGTACATGACATTGGATTTGTATAATCCATTTTGTAAGTCAGTGAGACTTATCTTTTTGTATGTAAGAAGTGAACTTTAGGCAGTTGGCCTTCCTGCATGTGTAGGTCCCTATTGTAATAGTAATATTCTCTTATTGGCCAGTAAGCGAATATTGTGGGTCACAAATCCCACCGAGGTTTTTCCCACACCGAGTTTCCTCATTAAAAATATTGTGTTATGGTGTCTCTTTCATGTTGTGCTTGTTTCTCATATTTACTGCACTAATTTTGGTTTACCGATACACAGTTTTGGAATACTTTTCATATAATAAATTCATATTTCATATAATAAATTCATAAAATTCACTAACTGGTCAAATATTGATTCACCCCCCCTCTCAGTATCTTTGGGAATCCTAACAATTGGTATCAGAGCCTGGTCCTCTATTTTCAAAAGCCTAACAAGTTGAGGAAGATTCTGACACTAGTAGAGATGAAGAACTTGAGGAAGCAAATTGAAACATCTCTTGTAGACTATGATGCAAAAAAAGTGAAGAATATCAAACTTGAAGATGATCTGAAGGCTGCATAGGAAATCATTCAAGGACTTTAGAAAAATCTCACTATTACTAGGAACAAAAGAAGAAAACTTTCTGAAAAGATGTAGAGTGATGATGATGAGAAAGAAACTCTTAATGACCTTGTGAACAAGCTGAGACAAGAAAATAGTACAATGAAGAACAAGATGCAAGATATGGCTATGAGATTTAGTAAAGACATTGAAGATAGAAAGAAGAATGAAGATGACTTGGTTAGAAGACTAAATGATGCTGGAAATGAAAACACAAGACTCAGTCATGAGAATGATATGTTAAAGACAGATTTGATGCATACACAAAATGACAGAACTGAACTCATGAGACAAAAAGATTTCTTGGAAAATGAGTTGGCTACTGCAAATCAACACAAGGCAAAATTCAAGAAAAGGTCAGAAGAACTTGATGACATGTTGAAGAATCGGAAACCTAATGGAGATACAAATGGCCTTGGCTTTGAAGTTGGTGAAAACTCCAGTACTGCAAACAATCATGATCACAACAAACTGGTAAGACAACCTAATGCTTATAAATTCAATGGAAAATGCTTCAATTGTAACAAGTACGGTCATAGAGAAAATCAATGTAGATCTAGAAATTATCAAAACACTAATACACCCACCGGTCAATGTTCTAAATGCAATAAAGTTGGTCATAATTCAGAAAATTGCAGAATGAATGTAAGATGTTATATTTGTGGAAGATTTGGACATCTATCTAATCAATGCAAAACACATATTGGCATAGGATATGGGAAAGCTATTCATAAAAACAATGTGACTTGTTATGCTTGTAACAAAATTGGGCATATTGCAAAATTCTGTAGAAGTAAGGCATCACCGGCAAATAACAAAGGACCCAGTTTGAAAGGTAAAGAGAAAGTTGAAGAGGTAAAGAAAGAATTTTCAAAATAATGGATTAAAAAGTCTGACATAAATGTTAGTGAAGCTATTCCTTCACTGGTAGAACAGAGTATCACTCCACCGATAGGAGATTCTTCATCTAACTAAGAAATAATCCTTTGGGGGTATGGCAACAAATTGAAAACATGCTAATTAACCCTCGGTTGATGGTGAGAAGTTATTACTTCTTTACCGGTAGATGAGTTAAGTTTTTGACTTAACTGACAGGCATTAAAAGTGGTAGTTGAAAGAAATAACATTATAAAGAAAGTGTTTTGGCTCTTTTTTCATTCATCGAGCATTCAAATCTCTAGAGAGCGCAAAAATCCCAAGCGAAGGCATCCGTAGTGAAAAGTGAAGCAATTCATCCAAGCAATTTATCCTAAACACAAATTAAGGTATTTATAACTATGGCTTCTTCATCTGCACCTGAATTTATTGCAAACCCTACCATGATTGAAGTTATCAAGTGCCCTAGACCCATGTTCAAACTTATTCCCAAAATTACAAAGAAAGATGATACCCTAGGAGCATTTTCAAAAATAACTAAGGGAGTAGTTTATGAAGAGGGTCCTAGAATGTATCTACATTGTCATATTGAGGAACTAGGAGCTGAAGAAATAATGAACATGTATAGGACTATAATTTGTGATGAAAATGGTAATGTTAAAGCAGAACACAAGATAGTGGAAACCCTAGGCTTTGTGGACATTCTTAGTATCCCTGATTTTCCTAAAGATGTGATAAGAATAGTCTTGAGAAGAGTTCATGGAGAGTTCTTTTGGTTGGATTCCATCCATAAGATCACTAAAGAGGAAGTTAGGGTAGTGACAGGCTTACCTTCCACCAGTAGCAGGCCTAACAGAACTAAGAAAGCTTCAAATGACACTGTGATGAACTTAACCGGTGCAACATTTGATAAAAGATCCCTAAGAGTCAATGATGTGAAGGACATCAATGTTATATTTATCAGTATGATTCTTGGTTATAAGGCTACACATGCAAATAGACTAAAATCTGTCTCTAGCTTATGTATTAAAAGTGCATATGACATGGTGAATGAAAATACAAGAATTGATGTATGTGAATGGCTTAAAGATGAACTGATAGACAACTTAAAGAAAATCAAAGGTGATAAGAAGGGAACTTTCAGATTTGGTAACTTGCTTGTGTGCTTAATGTTATACATTACCAAGGAAGTACCCGGTATTGGTAGGAAAGACTTTGGTTTTGATATCTCGGTAGGAAAGAAACTATTAGACATACTAAACAACATGGGAGATGATAGAGAGAAAAACATAAATGAATATATTCAAACTTTGAATGAAAGAATGAAGACAAGAATAAGGCTATCTCAAGAAATTGTTGATAAGTATCAAAAAGAGATATGATCTGTGATCAAGAAAGATGAAATCTAGATGGAGGTAGTTGTCCCTAGGACTGTTTGGGTTACAGAGATGGGATATGAGGCTGATGACAACATAGTTGAAACTTATGCAAAAACCCTCTTAGAAGCCCCTAAGAAACCGAAAGAAAAAGTATTTGGCAATGCTGAAACAATTGAAAGTGGCATTCAATCTTAGAAAAGAGTTAAGAAAACTGAGCAGATAGTTAGGAGAGGTTCAAGACAGGAAAAATAAATAAAGGAAGATGTTTTGAATAAAACTGGTATTAAGGAGAGTGAATTGGAAAGACTACAACTGAAGACACATCTCTCACTAGTTGATACTTCTTCTAATAGTGAGATATCGGCTGTATTCAAAAGGGTAGAAAGAAAAAGAAAACCCTCACTAACACCCTCACCTACACCCAGAAAGACAAGACAAAAACAATAGGTAGTGAGGCCCCCAACTAAAAAGATGACACCAAAGAAGAGGAAATAGGTTATTCCTACTTTTGACAAACTTTTGGAAGAGATCACTAAAGATGGCAAACTGACAAATATCAGCAAGTTGTATAACACACTATAAAATGATGAAAAGGAGAGCATAGAAAATAGTGTAATCTTACACTTAGACATTTATACGAAATTTTTGATGGAGATTATAGATGACATACCCAATGATCTGTACAGAAGACTAGAAGCTAGAAGGGTAACCATTGTGGAGTTAGATAACAAAATCAAAATAGAAAAGCTACTTACAGTTCACCCAGTGAACTCCACACAAGAAATTGATGAGGTGATTAGTGAAGCTAACCAGACAGTATTCTCAAATGGATACTGACATGTAGCATTAATGGCAGGAAGAGTAAATGAGATATCAGAGGAAACAACAAATAAGTGGGACATATTTTTTGTAGAGAAAGAAAAACAGGAAGAACTTAAGAGACCAAAGACTATCAAAGTCTACCAGAAGGATAAGGGGAAAGGTAAGGTAGGTGGACCTCTGAGCCTAAAGATAACTGATAACTTGCCCCCACCTCTCTCTGATACTCCACCGGTAGAAACTGTTGACACACAACTGGAAATTGAGAGTATGGGTACACCACATGAGGATATGAATCCTGATTCTAAGGTATTATACACAATGAACATTGACACTCAGGAAGTCAATATTGTGGTGGATAAGGAATCAACTGAGAACACATATGTGACAACAGAGCCACCAACAAGAAATGTTAGAGTTGAAATCATTGGAATTGGAGAACAACAACAAACTGAAGGATCAAATGAACCCCCAGGCACTGGAAAGGCAGAGACCATAGATGTGCATACTGTTGCATCTACTGAGGCACCGACAACTACTAAAACTAAAAAACCAACTAAGCCACCGGTAGTAGACAACACATAGCTAAATAAAAAAAAATCAGCAGTGGACACTACAGTGAAATCATCTAAGGCACAAACAGAGAAACCATCAGAGCAACAAGCTCTTGTTGAAGAAGACACAGAGAAACAGGTAGAGCAACAGGCTCCTTCTTAGGTACCTACTTAGACTATACCACCGGCTATATCTAAAAAGCCCAAGCCTTTGGTAGTAGAAATGCAAACACAAACTAACCCTTCGGAGAAAAAGGAAAGCAAAGCTATCACTACAACTAGCGGACTATAGATTGTGAGAATAGTTGGACAATCATCTAGCACATCAATGACTGAATTCAGACCTACAAATGTAACAAAGGTACTCTTGGATTCAATAAAAAAATAACAAAGTGTAATGCACAAGCTTATAAGGCTATAGATGACACTTTACCAATTTTGAAGATGATAGCTCCAAAGTGTAACATAGATAATAAGGATTCTTTGAGCCAATTAGACACATTGTCTAAGTATATAACCGACAAACTAATAACATTGGACCAGATAAATGAAGATACATTCAAAGATAAAATGACTAAGGAGAAAGAAAAATTCTTTGAGGAAACAGTGAAGAAGAATAAGGAACAAATGGAAACCTTATTACTGCCATTAGAGAAACAATTTTGGATTTCAAGAAACTGTATAGAGATACCTGCAAAATTGATATTTTGACAGAGGACATAGATTCAAAGATCAGCAAAGCACAAAAAGAAATCAATAATATTGCTGACAACTTAATAGGAAGATCAAATTCATTTTTGGAAGTTGAAAAGAATATTGCAGTTCTTGAGGAGAAAATTGAAAAGTTAGAAAAAGATAAAGAAAAGATAAAGTTTAAGGCAAAGGATTTAAAATGCAAACTAGGCCCTAAACTGGATTATCTCATTTCTTTGAGAAAAGAAATTTGTGAGGCTCTGGTTCCAGGACTTAAGAGACCGGAAGAGAAAATGCACCTACTCACCAGTACAATTCAGAGAACAAAAGCAGCATTAAAGGATAGCAAAAGGTTCAGCGCCAGTAAGAATTTTGCATTGGCAGACATCTATCAGATTGTAACCCACCAATTACAAGGATCTAGGTAGGAGCCACACTCTATTGATAGTGAATGATAGCCTTTGTCATTGATGTCAAAGGGGGAGTAGTGGAGATGAGAAAAATGATTAGCAGGGACATCATTAGCTCAAGGGGAGCACACATTTTGATAACATATTTTTGATAAGACATTTTGGTAGATTCTTTTGGACAACATTTTTTGTACACTTTTTGGGATTTTTCTCATGAGTGTTGCCATCAATGCCAAAGGGGGAGATTGTTGGAAAATGTACACTCCAATGGGAAATTGTACGTGATCGAAGGTATTGTCATTGATGACAACCTTACAATCATATGATACCGGCAAGCACTGGCACCAACAAACTCTACACCGGCATACAGTTCACCGACACCAAAAAGATTGATTACCGACACCATGGTCGACAAGAATTTTGTTTAATTATATTTTGTATTTAATTGTAAAATCTTTTTGTAAGCCGACATGGTAGATTGTAATAAGACTCATATAAGTATGAGATCTTGTAGATCATTTAGGAAGTGGACGTGGTTAGATTATTGCAGACCTAATGTGCGAATTATAAGGCAAATCTTGGATAAGGGTTTATAATTATTACAGAGCTTAAACTGGTACTGAACCTGGCATAGCAGTTGCTAATCTAAAATAGTACATGACATTGGATTTGTACAATCCATTTTGTAAGTCAGTGAGACTTCTCTTTTTGTATGTAAGCAGTGAGCTTTAGGTAGTTGGCCTTCCTGCATGTGCAGGCCCCTATTGTAACAATAAAATTCTCTTATTGGCTAGTAAGCGAATATTGTGGGTCACAAATCCCACTAAGGTTTTTCCCACACCGGGTTTCCTCATTAAAAATATTGTGTTATGGTGTTTCTTTCATGTACCCTAGAAATTGCAGCTACAAAATGTGACAAAATTTCTCTATTATTTATCCTATGATAGATGTTCGTACCCTGTTCCAAAACTTCCAATTTTTGTGAGGCAGTCTGTCAAACAGTCAGTGTGTCATTTCAAAGCTCCCATTTTTGCACAGGTTGGGGGATGTTGATAGAGCTTTACACCTGCGCCCAAGCTAACTCAGAAACATCACTATCTACAGGTGCAAAATAGATGGGTGACCGATACTAATAAATGAAAGAAGGGGAATGAAGCCTATTGGTTTTTAGCCCCCGGGAGCATGCCCTATTCCATGAGCTGACATTGCTCCCATTTTTGCACAGGCTGGGGGATGTTGACAGAGCTTTACACCTGCCCTATTACATGAGCCAACATTGCTCCCATTTTTGCAAACCCTATTCCATGAGCCAACAATGCTTGGAACTCGCATTAATCGGTCAAAACGGTTCACGTGCCTCATCCAGAACTTGGAGTATGCTTCGGGGGCAGCAACGTGAGAATGGTAAGAGGCTGCAAAAATGATTTGAAATGTCTTGGTATTTTTTTTTAAAGTAATGCTCACGGTCGTCGGAATTTCGACAAACGTGGGCATTTTGGTAAAAAAGCACAAATTTCATTGCCAATTCCTTCTCTGTTGAAAACAAATATTGAATTATCATCGGATTTCTGTCGAATGCGGGCAATTTAAAAAAAAAAAAAAAAATTATTCACAATATACCTTCTCCGTCAGAATTTTAGGCCAAATGTATTAGTGTCTCTCCCCATTTCTTCTAATCTCTCTCTCCCTATCCCCTAATCTTTCTCCCCCTCCCCCCTCCCCCCCTCCCCCCTCCCCCCTCTCTCCCCTAATGTCTTTCTCTCCCCCTCTCCTCTCTCTCTCTCTCTCTCTCTCTCTCTCTCTCTCTCTCTCTCTCTCTCTCTAAAATATGATTACTCAAATCGGATATCCAATTATATTAGATATCTTATTTCTACCACTGCCATTAATGTGGCAACAGTAAAAAAAAGATGGCAATGGAAATTATTTTTGGGACCCCAAATGTATGCATTAAAATTGGATATCTGATTTCTGTAAATAAAAAAGAGTGGTCGATTGAGTGTGGGGGGGGGGGGGGGCAAAATAAGAGCATGCATAGGGTAAGAATGCCTAACTAGACATGTCAGAACCGATGGTTCGTGATCACGATGAGCAAAACAAGAAATCAACCATTCAACAACATTTGATTGAATGATACTGATGATTTTTTGGCCAACTGAAAAAATTCCGCCCTAATAAAACCGTACGGAATCTTGAAAAACTAAGATAAATTATTTCAACACATGAATCCCCCATTGACAACTTTTTACAACTTTTGAGCAATGTTGCCAATATGAGTAACATATGACTAGACATAACAAATATTGGTCTAGATGACCTTATTACATAAAGAAAATTGTATTTTACCTTATTTACATTGCGAATCCATCAAAACACTTGTCTTCCAAATTTGACCTCGTGGAGGCCTGATGAGAAAGGAGATAATTAAATTTGGTGAAGTTTCCAAAGGCAACCAAATTTAACACTTATGATTTAGATGAAATGAATTATATATAATCTAAAGATTATACAAACAACACTTATGATGAAATGAAACGAATTGTATTGTTAATTAAATAACCATTATGAACCATTATTAATTATTGGATTGAAGATTAAAGTTTAAAATGACAACACCATGCACACATGAGCAACAATTTATATGATCAAATATCAACTTTTATATATATGAAAATGTCAAATGATTACAAGTGCATGTCCATACAGAAATATGGCATAAACGCCAAATCAAACAAAATGTATGTCTATATACGTGAATGTATTTCCATAGACAAAACATACATGCCGACTAGACATGTAAGCATTCCAAAACTATCTATAACATCCTAAGCTACTGATGGATCATCAAAATCAATTCTCTTCGCCGCACTGCTCGACTTTGAAGGATCGTGCACAAGAAAAAACAAACCATGATTAAGATTAGTTATATTATATAACTCACATTTGAAAAGTTAACATAAAAATGAACTATAATAGAAATATTCTTGTTTACCTCATCTCCACATTTTCTCTTCGATTTTGGAGGACTCTTGATAAATGTCTTCAGTAGAGGAGGTATGTTTTCAATATTTTCATACACCACTTACATATGTTCACAAACATGACATTGATACAAGTTAGTATATAATTGTCACCGATAATAATGGATTATATCTGTTGGCTATTTGTTGGAATTGATTGTGTTGCATTGATGTTTTGTTATTGATGCCAAGACTAGTTGTTTGGATGCTTTACCGACCCCTTTCTGGTCCTAGTAGGTTTGAGTGGATTCTGGATGTTTTGGATCCGACATGATCTGGTAGGCTTCGGTATAGTTTAGTGATGGAATTTGCTTGTTCATGATACCCATGCTCATAATCGATCAGTAGGTTTTGGTTTGGTGATCAGATGCTATCATACTTGCTTAGAAGCTTAGTTTTTGGTTCTGACGAGGGTTTCACCGATAGAGCTTTTGATGAAGACCTTTGATGAATTGCATAAGTGGTGTTGGTGTAGCTTATGGTGGAGTTTCAGGATGTTGTTGGTGATCATGTTCGAGACTTGGCAGATGGAGATCATTTTTGTAGTGTGTGGACCTATACTGGGTCCCGAACGATCTAGGTTATGGATCGTCTTTAATGTAACGTCTTGATTGGACCTCTTGATGTGTTTCCAAGATGTCTTATGTGTTGGATATTATTTTTTTGGTCTAAGGCCGACATTGTTTGTAATTATGTAATTGGTTTAGTATCTAGTGGTTGGCCTAATTGTTTATGGTCGAGGGTTTGTATATATAGATGTAAGATCTCATTGAAGATCATCATGGTTATGTTAGAGGTCATGGTCAAGGAATATAATGTACAGATAATGTAATATCATTCAGGTAGAGGATTTGGTTGATCATTAGAGATCGAAATAGGTTCTTGTAAGAGGATTCATTCCTCCAGTATTGAGCTTAACCAGAACTGTACTTAGGCATAGGAGATGCTATCTTTTGTAGTTCAACACTTCTCTGGATTGTAGTTTGGATTTCTATGTAGTCAGTGAGGCTCCATTTGTGATGAGCAGTGTGCTCTAGGCTGTTGGCCTTCCTACAAGTGCAGGCCCCTCAATTGTAATTCACATACTTACTGTAGAAGTATTATCTGACTATGGGTAGGCTTCCCACCTTGGTTTTTCCCTTTACCAGGTTTTCCACATATAAATCTTGGTGCCATGTGGATGGTTTTTTATTCCATGATTATTGTTTATGCTTAATTGGTTTAACTTCTTCTGGTATTAATGTTTTGGGTTCTGGTATTAAAATATTAACTACTAATAGTTTCGGTAATTTGTGACAATTGATTCAGGCCCCCCCTCTCAGTTGTCTTCTGGTTATTTGAACTATCTAACAATTGGTATCAGAGCTCTAGTCCTCTCTGTAGAAAGCTTAACCATTTGAGGAAAATCCTATGGTGAATAACAATTCAAGTTCATCCAATTCTTATGGAGCTATCATTTTGAGGGATATTCTGAGGCTTGATGGAACAAATTACACAGTATGAAAGATTCAGATGGAGACTCATCTAAGATGTCTTGGCAAGGATATTTGAGAGATCACACAGAATGATGTCACACCTTATAATCTGGGATCTGGCAATCCTTCTCCAGTAAACCTGGACAAGGAGCTTGAGAATTATTGTAGAGAAAGAGATTCCCTCTTGTGTGCACTTTCTAATCAGCAAATAATGGGATTAAATGACAAATCATCTGGAAAGGCTATATGGGATAATTTGGAAACTCTTAATGAAGGTGACCCTATAGTGAAGATTGCTAAACTTTATTTTACCAGGTGAGATATGAAAACCTGAAGATGGAAGAAGATTAAAGGATTAATGCATTCATGGAAAGGGTAAATGACATTTTTATGGGAATTCAATATTGTGGTGGAAATATGAGCGACGATGAAATTGTTTCTAAAGTCCTGAGAGCCCTACCACCAGCTTACAAAATGAAGGCTAATACTATTAATGAGTTGAGAACAATTGCTAATACATTTGTCAATAGAGATACTTTGGTTGGGAAACTATCTGTGTTTGAGCTTGAATAATTTGGACCTTCTGGAGCTATGAAGTCTGAACCTGTATTTCATGCATCTACATCTATAACTGGTAAGAAAGACTAGAAAGATTTGTATGCAAAGGAATTAGAAGATATGAAGAGAGAAGATGATTATTTGGAGCAACTTGAATCAATATTTGCTAGAAGAGTACCTAAAGGACCAGTAGGAAGTAATTATGAGGAAAAAACACCTTTTAAATGTTTTGCATGTAATAAGATTGGTCATTTTGCATCTAGATGTCCTAAAAGGAATTAAATATTTGAAGAAAGAGCTAGAAGATCATTTAAGCCTAACCCTAGATATCAGAACAAGTACAAGTACAAGAAAAACAGAGACAAATCATGCTACATAGTGGATGAGGAAGGCATTATTGATTATGATGATGAACCGACAGAAGACTCTGCTAGTGGTTCCAAAAATGGGAAGGAATGGGTGTTTCTAGCTATCAAGGAAGATGATCTGGCATTGGAAGTGAATATACTTGAAGAGAAGGCACTTGCTGCTAAAATTGAAGACAAGGATGAGTGGGTAATTGACAACGGTTGTTCACATCATATGACTGGAGATAAAGGGAAGTTTCTATCTTTGCAAGAATTTGATGGTGGTCTAGTTAGATTTGGAGATGAAAAAGGGTGTATGATCAAAGGAAAAGGAACTATATCATTGGATGGTAAGAACAATACTGACAATGTTTATTATGTTGAAGGTTTAAGGCATAGTCTTTTGACTGTAGGACAATTGGTAGATAAGGGATTTCAAATACAGTTCAAGGATGAAAAATGCAAAAATCATTAACAAATCTAGTTTAGAGATTGCAACCGATACATAGACAAAAGGTAATATATTTTATTTGAACTCTAGTGAGAAGACATGTTTCATTACACAAATTGATGAGAGTTGGGTATGGCATAAAAGGTTGTGTCATGTGAATTTTGATTGCATTGTGAAGATCAGTTCAACTAAGGCAGTTAGGGATATACCTAAGATTATTTAGACCTATAATCTAGTATGTAAATAATATCAAATGGCTAAACAGGTCAGAACCTCTTTGAGGAGTATACAAGATAAATCAAATGATGTTCTTAATCCTATTCATACTAATTTGTGTGGCCCTGCTAGAGTTAAAAGTTTTCAAGGTGATAGATATTTCATGCTAATCATTGATGATTATTCTAGAATGATGTGGGTTACTTTTCTAAAAGAGAAATATGAAGCATTTGAAAAGTTTAAAATTTTTAAGGCTAAAGTGGAAACTAAGACAGGATTGAAAATTAAATGTTTGAGGTCAGATCATGGTTGAGAGTTCACATCTAGTGAGTTTAATAACTTTTTTGAGAAGCATGGTATAAGAAGACAATTTTCTGCTCCCCGAACACCTCAACAGAATGGAGTTGTGGAAAGGAAGAACAAAACTATTTTAGATGTTGCTAGAACAATGATGATGGAAGCTAGTCTACCTTATATTTACTGGAGAGAAGCAGTGAGCACAACAGTTTATGCGTTCAACAGAGTACATATCAAAGGAGAAATTGGTAAGACAACTTGGGAATTATGGTTTGGCAATACACCTACAGTTAAGTATTTCAGAATTTTTAGTAGTAAATGTTATATTAGGAGAGATGATATCATTGGGAAATTTGATCCTAGATGTAATGAAGGCATATTTCTTGGTTATTCTAATGAAAGAAAAGAATATAGATGTTATAACAAGAGATTGCAGTGAATTATGGAGAGTGCTAATGTCAAAGTAGATGAGCTAAACATAAGTCAAATTAGAGTTTATGAGAAGGAACTAGTAGTGGAAATGATTATATCTGAACCGGTAGCACCTTTACTAGAACAAAGTGTTGAACTAGCTACTCTGATAGTATCAGAGAATTCTATAGTAATTGAAGAACAGGGAAGAGAAACAGAAAGTCAGAAGACTCCTAGGTATGTGAGATTGAATCATTCAGAAGATCAAATCATTGGGGATAAGAGAAATGGAGTGCTGATGAGAAGAAGACTGGAAACTAATAAAATATGTTTAATTTTACAAGTTGAACTAGTATCAGTAATGGAGGTATGTAAATATGAATATTGGTTGAAAGCTATCGAAGAAGAATTAGATCAGATTGAGGAAAATAACACATGGACCTTGGTTCCTCGGCCTAAAAATAAAAATGTTATTGGAACTAAATGGGTGTTTAGGAATAAATTAAATGAGGATGGTCAAGTTATAAGGAATAAGGCAAGATTGGTTTGTAAAGGATATTCTTATAAGGAAGGAACTGATTATGGAGAGACTTTTGCACCTATAGCTAGGATTGAAGGTGTAAGATTATTTCTTGCCTATGTTGCTTATAAAAACTAAAAGATTTATCAGATGGATGTTAAATGTGCATTTTTGAATAGGGATCTTGATGAGGAAGTTTATATTGAGCAACCTGTTGGTTTTTCACTATCAGATGATACAAATATGGTTTGCAGGTTAAGGAAAGATTTATATGGATTGAAACAAGCACCTAGAGCTTGGTATGCAATGTTGGATAAATATCTTTTGAAGCTTGGTTTTACTAAGGGCAGTGCTAACAATAATTTATATTATAAGATCACTGATGATGATATACTAATTATTGAAGTATTTGTTGATGACATTAGTTTTGGATGTGAAGATAAGTTATGCACAGAATTTTCTAAGAATATGGAGAAATAATTTGAGATGTCTATGATTGGTGAGATAAAAAATTTCTTAGGTTTGTATATTACTCAGACTAACAAAGGTATTTTCATCTGTCAAACTAATTATGCTAAGGAATTGTTGAAGAAATTTGGTATAGGAGATTCTAAACCGGTAAGTACTCCTATGGTTATAGGTGATAAATTGACAAGAAAAGATGTTTTTACACCGATAAATCTTACAAGATACAAATCTATGATTGGAGGTATGCTTTATTTGACTTAGACTAGGCCTGACATTATGAATGTTGTTTGTATTCTTTCAAGATTTAAGAGTGATCCTAGAGAAAATTATGAGATTGCGATGAAAAGGATTTTTAGATGCTTGCAAGGTACGTCAGAATATGGTTTGTGGTACCCTAAGCATGATAAATTTACTTTATGTGCATATACAGATGCTGATTGGGCTGGAGATATTGATGACCGGAAAAGCACTTTCGGTGGAGATTTCTTTCTTGGAAAGAAGTTGGTTTCATGGATCAGCAAGAAATAGTCATGCAATTCTTTATCTATTGCTCAAGCTGACTATGTTGTTGTTGCTACTAACTATACACAAGTTTTATGGATGAAGCAAATGTTGAAGAATATAAAGGTGGACTATGGTGCACCGGTAGTTATTCACTGGGATAACTCTGCTGCTATTGATATATCAAAGAATCCGATATTCCATTCTAAAACAAAGCACATATCTATCAAGTATAACTTTTTGAAGGAAAAGGTGGAAACAAATGAAGTTAGACTGGTTTATGTGAACACTAAAGAGCAGATTGCAAATATTTTCACTAAACCTTTGCCCAAGGAATCATTTGAGTACCAGAGAGACAGATTGGGAATTTATTCCCCTCTGGTAGAGACTTGATTGATGCAGTTTGACATCAGTTAGACATGCATTATCAGAGATACTATTCATTTTGGCACTGATGTGGGATGCTACTACTTAGGGGGAGTAGTCAGCTTTGTGATTCAGTGGTTTATGTTTTTTCTTTGATATTTTTGTTAGATTTCTGGTATTGATGTCAAAGGGGGGGAGATATTAATGTGAAAAAGACAAAGAAAAAAAAAGGAAAGCAAAGGGGAGAGATATGAATAAGAAAAATAAAGGGGAGAGATATTGACATTCAAAGTTGTATGTGGGAGATTATTGGTTGTCTTCCATTGGGGGAGACTTGTTTGGCATTTCTTGGTACATAGATGTTTTACACATCTAGTGTTGTCATAAATACCAAAGGGGGATATTGTTGGCCATTTGGTGGAATTGATTATGTGTTGCATTGATGTTTTTTCATTGATGCCAACACTAGCTGTTTGGATGCTTTACCGACACCCTTTTGGTCCCAGTAGGTTGAGTGGATTCTGGTTGTTTTGGATCTGGCATGATCAGATAGGCTCCATTATAGTTTGGTGATGGAATTGTCTTATTAATGATATGCATGCTCATATTCGGTCAGTTAGTTTTGGTCTCCTGATCGGATGCTATCCTGCTTGCTTAGAATCTTAGTTTCTTGTTTCGGTGAGGGTTTCACTGGTAGAGCTTTTGATGAAGATCTTTGATGAATTGCATAAGTGGAGTTGGTATAGCTTCTGGTGGAGTTTCAAGATGCTATTGGTGATCATGTTTGAGACTTGGCGGATGGAGATCATTTTTGTAGCATGTGGACCTATACTAGGTCCCGGTTGATCTAGGTTATGGACTGACTTTAATGTAACATGTGAATTGAACCTCTCGACATGTTTCCAGGATGTCTTATGTGTTGGATATTAGTTTTTTGGTCTAAGGCCAACATGGTTTGTAATTATATAATTGGTTTATTATCTAGTGGCTGACCTAATTGTTTATGGTCGAGGGTTTGTATATATAGATGTAAGTCTCATTGTAGATCATCATGGTCAAGGAATATAATGTGTGAATAATGTAATATCATTCAGGAAGAGGATTTGGTTGATCATTGGAGATCGATTTGGGTTTATGTAAGAGGATTCATTCCTCCTGTATTGAGCTTAACTGGAACTGTACTTAGGAATAGGAGATGTTATCTTTTGCAGTTCAACACTTCTCTGGATTGTACTCTAGATTTCTATGTAGTTAGTGAGGCTCCTTTTGTGATGAGGAGTGCACTTTAGGGTGTTGGCCTTCCTGCAAGTGTAGGCCCCTCAATTATAATTCACATACTTATTGTATAAGTATTATCTTATTGTGGGTAGGCTTGCCACTGTGGTTTTTCTCTTTACCTGGTTTTCCACGTATAAATCTTGGTGTCATATGGATGGTTTTTATTCTATGATTATTGTTTATTCTTAATTGGTTTGACTTTTGGTATATGTTTTGGGTTTCGATATTAAATTTTTAAATTGCTCTTAATTGGTTTGACTTCTATTTCAGTATATGTTTTGGGTTTCGGTATTAAAGTTTTAAATTGCTAATAGTTGTGGTAATCTATGACAACTGATTCACCACCCCCCCCCCTCTCAGATTCTTCTTCTTCTTCTTCTTCTTCTTCGTGAAGGCAAGGATTTTATGTACATATACACAAAAAGTATGTGAAACTATCAATCTATGTCTAGACATGTATAATAATTATAAGTTATTTAAACTATTCATTCAATTACCTTTCCCTTGTCTCTAGTTGCACTACCAGATCCTGAATCGCACAACCCCGCACTCGCACTACTTGTGCCCTATAAGAGTAAAATAAGATATACATGTAAGTTACTACATAATCTAATCAATGCCAATATAAATGATTAGCATGTATGTACAATAAAATACAAATGACTAGGTGAAATAATATATGTACTATAAAGCTATCAAGGCCAAATGAAATGGCCATCAAGGTACCCTCCTGGATCTGTGTCAACTCATCCTCTATCATCAACTGTTAAATATACCATGTAAATAAACATTAGTACTTAATATTATCTAGATTATAAATATTCATTTAAAATACAGAATGAAATATGAAAATACAGATCTTACCACTACATCATCAACGTATGACGAAGGTTCCTCCTCGCCTCTAGCATGTGAGGACTCTCCATGATATCCTCTAGTCCTTTTCATAACATATGGTGCATTGTGCATCTCATGGACCTCATAATTTGCAGTGTCTGTAGAAGGATCAACAGGTTGTCCAACTGGACCCAAGCATTGGTGCTCACACATGACACAACTATGGGGCATGCAAAAATGTGTGGAGTTGAGGAGGATGTGTTAGCGCCACTAGATGCACCGCTACCATCAAAATAAGGCTGAGCTACTACCCCATCCCAAGAAACCAAAAGGCTGCTCAAAGAGTGAATAGCCGATATGGTCTGTGACGTCACCTCACAGATGATATCTAGATGCTACATTGGAGGTGGACGATCAACAGGAAGAGGGGGGACTTATGGGTCCTGGTTTACTCCGACTTCCCCAGGTCTATTTTGGGACATACCTAAACCCACACCCTACAAAGGTTGGATGTCAAAGTAGTTAACATGTTTTCCTAAAATAAACTCAGCATACAATTTTTTGATGAAGTAGAAGGGTACATCAAGATTATTTTTGGGTGGCTTATTGAAAACCATCCACCAATGATCCCAAAAAAATTTCACAATATCATCATTTGTGTAACATTTAATAGAAATTTTTGTTGTTTTGGGGTCTACAGGTTGACCAATGTGGGGATTCACAAAAAATGCGGTGATATCAGCTTTGGATTTCTCAAGATCCTTGATCTCCTTATACGACAAGCCATCCACATATTTTTTCCTCATAGAATCTCGCCACAAAAGAGTGGCATTGTGCTCCTTAGTGAAAGTTTCTATACTCTTTATGATGAACGTGAAGGGATCAAACATTGGGTTCAGGCGAGGGATCCTATGATAGACATCTGCAATCCCCCTCAAATGGTTCAAATTTTGTGCAATTAAATCCTAAATTAAGGGGGGGTTTGGCAAAGGAAGGTTTTGTGCAGGAGGGTTTGGTTGTTGTGGTTGTGGTTGATCAATATTTTCACTGTTATCCCCCATTTTTAACCTAATTGAATGTAAACAATTGAATTTAGTTAACAAATTTGAATAATTTTGTATCTGATTTTAAAAAACCTACTTTTCATGAAAAATCATATTTTGAATGAAAAAACAAATAACCATTAAAAAAATGCAAAACTTTGAATGAAAATGATGAAAAACAATAAAAAGCCTACCTTTTATTAGATTTTTTTGCAAATTTGGGTTACAAAATCGGATATCAGGTCCAACCAGATATCGGATTTGCTTGAATTCGTGCAACCCATGGGTAAATAATAACCCACAGACTGTCATAGTCCTCTTTTATTGTCTCAAAGAAATCGGATATCTGATTTTATCGTTAAATTATTTTAAAATAACAATATATTATTATATTATATAGTCTAATATTATATTATATATTATGTATTATATAATATATAATATAATATAATAATATAATAATATATTATATATTATATATTATACAATATATAATATAATATAGTAATATATTATATAATATATAATGTTATATTATATTATATATTTATAATATAATAATATATTACATATATTATTATATTATATTACATATTATATAATATATAATATATTATTATATATTATATATTATGTAATTTATTTTTTAATTTAAAATTACCTATAAAAATCGGATATCCGATTTGCCTAGGTATTTATCATGCCAAGGTGTACTGACACCTAGGCAGAGCAAAAAGTCAACATGGATTTTCACATTTTTAAGCGAGTGGAAAAGGTTATTTTTTCACATCGCCACTTTTTCCCCCCCCCCCACCCCCCCCGTGATCCTACACTAACCTTATTTATATCTTTGTTCTGTTCTCTATTCATAAGAACTAGACACCTTCGCCCATCTCTATGTTTTGTCCACCTAAGACACTAGCACACTCATTATAGTCTTGGGTCCGCACTATTGTCTTGGTTACAAAACCTTGCGAAGTTCACCAAAGGTTCATCTTGGTTCTCTAAAAGATCTAGAGAATTCCTTTTATCTCATGGCTCAGCTTGTGCCTATTCAAAGAGGTCATCAGATAGATAATTTGTCCTTGAGGGAGGGTTCATCATCCTTGAGGTGGAAAATTTCATCCATTGCATTTTTGGTGAACCCGGCGTGAATGATCTAAATGTTAGATTTTTTCCTTTCAGAGTTTAATGCTTTTGATAAGGCATTCTCAAAAGATGACTTTTATATGTTGGATGAAGTCTTAGATGACTTCCTTGATGCACATCCTCCAAAAAGGAATGCAAGGGATGAGTCACCTTCCTCAACATCCTTGTGTAAACATAAAGCATCTGTAAATGTCATTGTCATCTTCATGGCCCCTCAAAGGCCTAAGAGACCTTTCATTCATGTGACAATGACTATTCCTTCATCCAAGAAGGTTAATTCCATTAATGGAAAGCCTTTCAAAGGAGAAACTTTCTATCTATATGCTAGATTTGTGCAATCTAGACAACCATCTTATAACACCATTGCACATACATATAACACTAATAGTAACAAGAAAGTTCCTAGAAAACAACAACAAGTTTCTTTACCACCTTCTCAACTAACTCTTCCTAAGGCACTTGTGTCAGTGGATAAACGATCGAGTGATTAAGATCTTATCAATCAACTTAAGGTTACTCCAGCTAAGATCTCACTCTGGATTTTCTTCAATTCGCCCTGGTATACCAAGGTATGCAGCAGCAAGCCATCCAGAAGATCTTGCTACCTTCCTTTGCCATACCGGCTTACGTGAATGTGTTGATGGATCATATTCGTGTGGATTAGCTGAATATTACTTTCTATCTGCATGAAATTCCGCCTCCTGAGTTGAGGAATCTAGCAAATCCTTTGATGATTATTGTCCATGTGAACAATGTGGCTATCAGACAAACTCTATTCAATACTAGATCTGCACTTAATGTTTGCAGATTGAACTTGCTACCAAAGATCAAAGTAGATCCAAAATCTTTGCCAACATCCTCTCTATACATTCACTTTTTTGATAACTATGGAAAAACCGGTGTAGGGACCATCATACTATCCTTGAAGGTTGGACGAGTAATCATTCCAACCCTTGTGCATGTTATGCTAGGTCATTTATCATACAACCTTCTCTTAGGTAGGCCTTGGCTTCATGCCTTGGGAGTCGTCTCTTCTATGCTTCATGGAGCGGAAAAGTTTGTAGTTGATAACCGAGTTGTCACAGTTAGAGTTGACCCTGAGGCTATGTAGTTATGTCAGATTGCCACAATGGGTCAGGCTGCAGCTACACCCTCATTTCATAAATGGGTACCAAGTTTATCTTCTTCAGTGATAACTTCTGCTTCTACCACCTCCCTTAAAAAGGAAGATTGTAAGAAAGAAGAGGTCCCTATGGAATTCATTAAAAAGGAGGAGTCATATAAGTCTCTCACAATTGACACTCTTAAGATGGAAATGCTAGAGCCACTACTTAAGAAGTAATATCCAGTGAAGTCATATTCTCCATCGAGAGTCAATGCATGCTTAGGTGATGACTAGGGTTCTTTGGACTTCACTGATTCCCATGTTGATGAATACAAAGTAGTATTGTCCATTTAAGTTTTCCAAAGATAGCATTCACTTTGGCTATGTAGGATGATTATCCATCCATAAAGTTGGGTGACACTTACCATGTGGATCATATTTTCTACATTAAACCGCCATTAGGGAAGGAGCTTCAAGAGATCTATGGTCTTGGATACAAGCTGATCTCTCAACTTAGGTATGATGGAAGAGGATGTGGGCCTAATGAGAAAGATATTTGGACCCCTTTGGAGGCCGAACCTTACCACCATAACACCGGACTAGGGTACCGTCATACAAGGTGAAAGGAGAAACCATGGTTGACAATGAACATGATTTTGGTCAATCCCCTACCTTTGAAGCTTGTCCATCCAGAACTCATTGATACCAATGCATTGCTTGTTGAGATTCCTTTAGACTTATTCCCATCGGAAGAATCCTTGAAGGAATTTATAGGTGTCTACGAGAAGCTGCCCTCTTATCACCATAAATGTCTATTCCCATACTGATTGAATACTCAAGCCTACTTTGGAGAATCTATTGCACAAGGGGCACCTCTTTCCCATAATAAAAAGTAGATATCTATTTCTTGTTCGGACAATAGTAGTGCACTCCTATGTGGGGATATTATTGACATTGTCATGAGTGATAAGGCTCCCAATAAAGCTATAAATATTGGGAAGTGCTTGTCCCCGGAAGAATCAAAAGAATATTATCAGTTGTTTTTCCAATTTTCTGACATCTTTGCTTGGTCTTATGAAGAGATACCTAGCATTGATGAGTCAATTGTGGTACACAACATTGTGCTTAGTCCTAATGCTAAGCCGATGAAACAAAATATTTGAAAGATGAATCATAAGTGTTAGGACATGGAGGCAACTAAGAGGGGGGGTGAATCAGTTGTCTACTAATTTTATCTCAAATACAACTTAACCAAACTTGATACTTAATACTAGTAAACCAAACTTAATGTCGGTAAAAAGATTAACAGTTAATAATAGTACCAGTGAAATTTAATGCATGAAACAGAAAGAGAAACAATATCCACAATGCATAACACAGAGATTTGTACGTGGAAACCCTGTAAGGGGAAAAACCACGGTGGGAAACCTTACCCACAATCAGATGATACTACTGTAGATAGTATGTGTTTACAAATGGGGTCTGCACATGTAGAAAGGCCAGCTGCCTAGAGCTCACTGCTCAATCACAAAATAGGAGTCACACTGACTACAATTGGATGATTAAATCCAATGATGTAATGCTCAAAGTAGTATCTCCAATGTTGGATTCAGTACTGGTTAAGCTCTAATTGTCTTCTTCAAAACTTTCTTGAATTTTCAAATGATGTCTATGTGAGTAGCTCTTCTTATATTCGCATATACCGAATATCACAACCTTATAAAACCTTATTACCTACCACCTATATATGAATCTCACAATTGAAATCTTACATATATACCAAAACCTAAGGCCAAATGTGTAGGTCAGCTTACTAAGAATAATAAAATAAAATCAATTACAACAAGTCAAGATGTGATGCCTCATGTCATCTCAACAACAATATTAATGGATTAAATCATCTCCATAACGTTTCGTGCTGATCTGGAATAGATAATGCATGTCGGTCCATAACCTAGACCAATTTGTCGGTAATAGAAAATATGTCAACCCGGTTAGACTAATAACCAAATCTCCAAAACCAAGTGTCCAAACCATGTTTTTGACATAACTAAGTGATCTCCAAATGATAGCAAGTCATCCTCAATGCCGGTGAACAATATAACCTATTGGTGAACTAAATACTGATGACTGTGCATAAGTCATTGAACTTGCCGGTGAACATAATCAAAGATCTCTAGAAGGATAAGTGTTTGATAAGTGTTGACATCAATGACAAAACCAATGCAACATATCCATAATATCAACAATCTCCCCCTTTGGGATTGATGGCAACACAAGATGGAAAAACCATCTAAGTGTCAAAGCAAAAATGCCAATAGACCAAAAACCAATAATCTCTAGAATAGATCAATACCATAAATCAAAATACAAATGCAGAGAGTAATAATCTCTCCCCAAAGGATAGTGTGTTTAATGTTTTTCCATAGATATCTCTCTTCCTTTGACATCAAATGCCAAAGAAATGAAAATACCTAATAAAATCAGTTCATAGAACCAAAATACCAACTTAACCAACTACTCCCCCTGAGAAGTAGCTCTCTTCCATCAAAGCTGGAAAAAGTTTTCTCTATAAATTCTGTCGGTTTGATGTCAAGCATCAACTGTCTAAGTCTCTACCGGTGAGGGTATGACCCCAAGCTTCTCTTTGAGATATTCAAAAGTTTCCTTAGGCAAAGGTTTAGTAAAGATGTCTACAATCTGCTCTTTAGTATTCACATAAACCAATCTCACTTCTTTTGATTCAACATTCTCTTTCAGAAAATTGTATTTGATAGACACATGTTTAGTTTTAGAGTGAAATATTAGATTCTTAGATATATCAATTGTTGTCATATTATCACAATAGATGATTATAGGTTCTTTGCATTTTAACTTTATGTCCTTTAACATTTTCTTAATCCATAATACCTTAGTACAATTGGTTGTTGTTGTAACATATTCTGATTCTACTATTGATAATGATGTACAACTCTATTTTTTGCTCAGCCATGAAATCAATTTGCTACCAAGAAAGAATGCCCCACCGGTGGTTCTCTTTCTATCATCTACATCTCCTGCCCAATTAGCATCAGTGTATGCACATAGCTCAAAATTTTCATCTTTAGGATACCATAAACCAAGATTTGTTGTGCCTTGTAAATACCGGAAAATCCTTTTTACTGCTAATTCATGGTTTTCTCTAGGATTAATCTGAAATCTTGAAACAATACACACTGCATTCATTATATCAGGTCTTGTTTGTGTCAAATACAATAAACCTCCAATCATAGATTTGTATCTTGTTGAATTAACAGGAGTTGAATCATCCTTCAATGATAGTTTATCAATTGTAGTCATAGGAGTACTTACCGGTTTAGAGTTTTCCATAACAAATTTCTTCAGTAATTCCTTCAAATACTTTGATTGACATAAGAATATACCTTTATCAGTTTGTGAAATCTGCAATCCTAAAAATAATTGTATCTCCCCAATCATAGACATTTCAAATTCTTCCTGCATCTTGTAGAAAAGTCTTTACACAATCCATCTTCTCCTCCAAAAATGATGTCATCAACAAAAAATTCAATAACCAAAATGTCTTCATTAGTCACTTTAAAATATAAGTTGTTATCAACATTACCTTTAGTGTAACCAAGCTTCATAAGATATTTGTCCAATCTAGCATACCAAGCTCTAGGAGCTTGCTTCAATCCATATAAAGCTTTTCTTAATCTGCAAACCATATCTTTATCATTTGTCAATGAAAATCCATCAAGTTGTTCAAAATAAACTTCCTCTTCAATATCACCATTCAGAAATCCACATTTAACATCCATTTGATAAATTTTATAGTTTTTGTGTGTTGTAAATGTAAGAAATAGTCTGTCTGCCTCAATTCTAGCTACCGGTGCAAAGGTTTCATTGTAATCCATTCCTTCTTTCTGTAAATATCCCTTACACACTAATCTTGCTTTGTTTCCAATTACCTTACCATATTCATTAATTTTATTTCTGAATACCCATTTAGTTTCAATTACTTTTTTTTTAGGCCGGGGAACCAATGTCCATGTATTGTTCTTTTCAATTTGTTCCAATTCATCTTCCATAGCCTTAATCCAATGTTTATCTTCACATGCATCAATGACAGATGCTTGTTCAATTTGAGAAATTACACATACCTCTTCATTTGTCAGTCTTCCTCTATTCATAACTCCTTGATACTTATTTCAAATTATCTGACTTTCAGAGTGATTCAATCTTACATACCTGGGTGTGTTCACTTGCTACTATTCTTCAGTCACTGTGGAATTATCTGATGATGCCGGTGTGACTGGATCAACATTTTGTACCAGTGCACTCTATATAGTTTCATTTGTGATTATCTCAATTGTTAGTTTAGAATCCATAGACCTTGAGTTTCTTCTAAAGTGCTCATCAATCTTCACATTTTCACTCTCAATGATTTTCTACAATCTGTTATTAAAACATCTATATGCTTTTCTTTTAGATGAATACCCAAGAAATAGTCCTCCATCACTTCTAGGATCAAATTTACCAATATACTCACCTCTCCTAATGTAACATTTTCTTCCAAATATTCTGAAGTACTTAAGAGTAGGAATATTACCAAACCATAATTCATAGGGTGTCTTACCGGTTTCACCTTTAATGTGAACTCTGTTTAAAGTGTAAACCATTGTATTCACTGCTTCTCTCCAATACACATGAGGTAGATTTTCTTTTGATATCATGCTTCTGGCTTCATCTAGAATAGTTTTGTTCTTTCTTTCCACGACTCCATTTTGCTGAGGTGTTCAGGGTGCTGATAGTTGTCTTCTAATTCCATTCACTTCACAAAATCCTTAGATGTAAATTCACCTCCTTGATCTGATCTTAAACATTTGATTTTCTTGTCTATTTCATTCTCTACAAGTGCCTTGAATAATTTGAATTTCCCAAAATCTTATGATTTCTCCTTGAGAAAAGTAACCCAACACATTTTAGAATAATTATCAATGATTAGCATAAAGTATCTACCTCCTTGAAGACTTCTTGTTCTTGTCGGACCACATAAGTCAATATGAATTAAATCAATAACATAATTGGTTTTTTCAGAAATACTTTTGAAAGTTTTTCTAACTTGCTTTCCCATTTGACATTCCTTACATACTAGATTATGAGGTTTTGCAATCTTAGGTAAATACCTTACTGCCTTAGATGAACTAATCTTCACAATGCAATCAAAATTCACATGACAAAATCTTTTATGCCATAACCAACTTTCATCAATATGTGCAATCAGGCATGTCTTTTCAATGTTATTCAAATGAAAGATATTACCTCTAGTTTGATTACTAGTTGCAATTTCCAAACCAGTTCTATTCATGATTTTGCATTTACCATTCTTGAATTGTAACTAAAATCCTCTTTCAACTAATTGACCAACACTCAGAAGATTATGCTTCAAACCTTCAACATAATAAAATTGTCAATATTGTGCTTACCATCAAAAGATATAGTGCCTTTTCCTCTGATCAAACAAGCTTTGTCATCTCCAAATATTACTAGACCTTCATTGTATTCCTGAAAAAGATAAGAATTTACTTTTATCACTAGTCATATGATGTGAACATCCGGAATCTATAATCCATTCATCCTTTTCTTCTATTTTAGCTGCCAGGGCTTGTTTTACCAGTGGAATAGTAGGTGTCAGTTGATATTCTATTATTGTAACAAAAGCCCATCCATTGTCTCCTGATTCTTCATCAAAATCATTAGTAAATCCTTCATCCGCATAGTAACAAGATTTGTCTTTATTCTTCTTAAATATGTATCTCTGATATTCAAGGTTAGGCTTATATGTTCTTTTAGCTTCTTCTCTCAATCTTGCATGTCTGTCTGGAATATCTAGATGCCATATGACCAATTTTATTGTAGTTAAAACATTTAAAAGGTGCTTTACCTTCATACTTACTTCCAATAGGATCTTTAGGCATTTTCCTTGCAAATAGTACTTCAATCTCTTCAAGTTCTTCATTTTCCCTCCTGATGTCTTCAAGTTCTCTTGCATAAAGTGATTTCCAATCAGATTTATCAGCTGATGATGAAGATGTTACAGATGATGATGCTTTGAAAGCTAAATCTGTCTTAATTGTAGCAACATGACCAAATTCCTCAAGCTCAAATGCTGAAAGTTTTCCAACCAAGGTATCTCCAGACAGAGATGTATTAGGCATGGTTCTCAACTCACTTATAGCAGTTACTTTCATTTTGTATGTCAGTGGCAATGCTCTTAAACTTTAGAAACAATTTCATCTTCACTTAAGTAACCTCCACAACATTGTATTCCCAAAATAATTTCACTAACCCTTTCCATAAAAGCAAAAATTCTTTCATCTTCTTCCATTTTCAAATTTCATACCTGACCCTGAATCATTCTAGTCTTGCAATTTTGATATTGGTATCTCCTTCATTCAATGTTTCCAACTTGTCCCAAATAACTTTAGCAATAGATCGGTCTGATAATCCCATGATTTGTTGATCTGACAAGGCGATCAAGAGTGCTTCTCTTGCTTTGCAATCATTCTCTTGATCCCTTAGCCAATGTAGGTGGATTAGGTTGACCTGGTGTAGGACCAACATAACCATTCTGTGTAACATCCCATATGTCTCTTCCAATGCAATTCAGATGTGTCTCCATTCTGATCTTCCATATACCATAGTTAGTTCCATCAAGTTTTGAACTGACCTTCCTAAAATAGTTAGTTGCCATAGAATCTCCTCAAGTTGTTAAAATTCTACAAAAGAGGACTTAGCTTTGATATCAATTGTTAGGACCCGGAGGCAACTGAGAGGGGGGGTGAATCATTTGTCTAATAATTTTATCTTAAATACAACTTAACTAAACTTGATACTTAATACCGGTAAACCAAACTTAATGTCGGTAAACAGATTAATAGTTAATAATAGTACTGATGAAAATTAATGCATGATACAAAAAGAGAAACAATATCCACAACACATAACATAGAGATTTGTATGTGGAAACCCTGTAAGGGGAAAAACCATGGTGGGAAACCTTACCCACAATTAGATGATACTACTGCAGATAGTATGTGTTTATAGATGGGGTCTGCACATGTAGAAAGGTCAGCTGCCTAGAGCTCACTGTTCAATTACAAAATAGGAGTTACATTGACTACAATTGGATGATTAAATCCAATGATGATGTACTGCTCAAAGTAGGATCTCCAATGTTCGATTTAGTACTGGTTAAGCTCTGATTGTCTTCTTCAAATCTTTCTTGAATCTTCAAATGATGTCTGCATGAGTAGCTCTTCTTATATTCACATATACTGAATATCACAACCTTATAATACCTTATTACCTACCACCTCTATATGAATCTCACAATTGAAATCTTACATATATACCAAAACCTAAGGCCAAATGTGTAGGTCAGCGTACTAAGAATAATAAAATAAAATCAATTACAACAAGTCAAGATGCGATGCATCATGTCTGCTCAACAACAATATTAATGGATTAAATCATCTCCAAAACATGCCATGCTGATCTGGAATAGATAATGCATGCTAGTCCATAACCTAGACCAATTTGTCAGTAATAGAAAATATGTCAACCTGGTTAGAATAATAACCAAATCTCCAAAACCAAGTGTCCAAACCATGTCTTTGACATAACGAAGTGAACTCCAGATGATAACAAGTCATCCTCAGTGTCGGTAAACAATATAACTTGTTGGTGAACCAAATACCAGTGATTGTACGTAAGTCACTGAACTTGTCGGTGAACATAATCAAAGATCTCCAGAAGGATAAGTGTTTGATAAGTGTTGACATCAATGACAAAACCAATGCAACATATCCATAATACCAACAATAAGGTTTCTTTGTTGGTCAAGACTGAGATAGAGAAGCTTTTAAAAGATGGCTTTATCCGGCCTATTGACTACTCACCTTGGATCTTGAACATTGTACCGATGAAAACAATTGATGGGAGAATCCACATTTGCATCGAATTTTGGGATGTAAATAAGGCATCTCTCAAAGATGACTTTTCCCTCCCAAATATTGATATGATCATCGATTCGATCGCAGGGTGTGATTTTCTTTCATTTATTGACAATTTCATGGGTTATAATCAAATCCACATTAACCTGATCAATCAATATAAGACCTCCTTCACGACCCCATGGGGGACCTTTTACTATGTTGTCCTACCATTTCGGTTGAAAAAATGGGAGCAACCTATCAATGCGCCATGACTTTGATCTTCCATAATTTCATCCATAAGATCTTGGAAGACTATGTCGATGACATTTTGCTAAAATCCCTAGCATGAGGAATGCATGTTGAAAATCTACGTCTGGTCTTTGAAAGACTTCAGTTATATAAAATGAGACTAAACCACCTTAAGTGCATCTTTGACGTTGATGCAGAGAAACTCTTGGGGTTTATCATCTCTTGCCAAGGAATCGAAATAGATACAAATAAGATTGATGCTATTGTAAACATGCCTCCACCTAGAAACATCTCTCAGCTTCATAGTCTACAAGGGAAAATCAAAGCCATTCGTTGATTTGTGACACAATTGGCTAATCAGACTCTCCCTTTCACACGATTGTTGAAGAAGGATGTTCACTTTAAATGGAATGAATATTGTCAAAAGGCTTTCGAATCCATCAAGGATTACTTGGCTAATCCTCCTATCTTGATGTCGGCTATGTCTGATAGACCTTTCTTCCTATACATCTCCGTTACATCTCATGCTCTAGTAGTATTTCTAGCTAGGCGTGATGAAGAAGGTTTAGAGAGATCTTTCTATTATGTTAGTCAAACATTGATAGATTATGAGACCTGATATTCTGCTATAGAAAAACAATATTTAGCTCTCGTATTTGTGACCTAGAAGCTAATAAATTACATCCTCCATGCAGAAACATGAGTTATTTCCAAAAATGACATCCTTAAGCACCTTTTTGCTAAATCTGGTCTTTCAAGATGGTTGGCCAAATGGGTAATGCTACTCTTTGAATTTGACTTGAATTTCATCTCTCAAAAGTCAATTAAGGGACAAGTTATCACTTATCCATTAGTTGATGCTCCCTCAGGTAAATCTTTTCCCACCCTAGACATCTTCCTTGATAAGGACATATTG
Source organism: Cryptomeria japonica (assembly GCF_030272615.1). NCBI lineage: Eukaryota > Viridiplantae > Streptophyta > Pinopsida > Cupressales > Cupressaceae > Cryptomeria > Cryptomeria japonica. The sequence continues at coordinate 864,244,521 of NC_081409.1, read as the reverse complement.
ATCATTGATCAAGACCCTGTATGGGACATGTATTTTGATGGTTCATGATGTCAAACTAGTTCTAGAGAAGGTGTAGTCTTTGTTTCACCTAAAGGAAAACTGGTTCCACTTTTGTTCCACTTATAATTTCATTGCACCAATAACATCATTGAGTATGAGGACCTGATTGCAGGACTCCATGTCGTGATTATCATGGATGTGAAATATATACGCGTCCATGGAGATTCTGAACTCATTGAAAATCAAGTGACAAGTTCTTATCGCGTGAAAGAGCTGAAGTTGTCTTAGTATAAAGATTTAATCATGACTATACTGAAATAATTCACTACTTACATGATCAATAACATCCCCCAAAGAGAAAATTGTCACATTGATGCAATGGCAAGCTCAACTTCCCTTGTAGGCCTTGATTTTGGTCAAGATGAGTACCACTTTGTGGTGCAAGTCCTTCACTCTTCAGCTATTTCAAATAGTGCATATCAAGACAATCTCATATGCACTCATCTCTACTCAGGAAAATGATTTGCACATATATCCAATTATCTAAAGATTGGAAGCTTTCTCGAAGACGCTAGTAAAAGTTTGCATGTACAAATTCAGAAATTAGCTACCCGTTATATCCTCTTATCTGGTATATCATATAGGAGATCATCTTTTGCAATGTTTAACAACAACCAAGATCCCTATGCCCTTGAGAAAGCCCACTCAGGTTTTGGAGGTGATTATTTTGGTGGTAAATCTTTGGTGCACAAAATTATTCATATGGAGTACTTTTGGGAAAAAATGGAGCAATACTCATTCCCTTTTGTTAAGAAATGTCCTCAATGTCAAAAACATAGCAACTTGATTCGATCCCCCTCATAGGAGCTCTGTAGTCAAGTTTCTCCATGGCCTTTTCAGACCTAGGGACTAGATATTATTGGTAAAATATCTCCTCCATCATCTAAAGGTCATACCTTCATTATTACTACCACAAATTACTTCATGAAGTGGGTCGAAGCAGTACCACTGCATTCGACTACTGCTGACATGATTTGTGATTTTATCATGGATAACATCATTTCTTGATTTGATATAGGTCTACTACCCTTATTTTTGATAATGGTACACCATTTAAGAATAAGGAGGTCAAGCAGTTCCTCGAGAAGTTCCACATTTAGTATCACTTTTCGACCCCTTACTATCCACAGTCCAACGGTCAAGCGAAAGCATCTAACAAAACCACTGAATAGATTTTATGCAAGACTGTCACTAAGCATGGTAAGCACTAGCATTTGCAACTAATCTATGCATTATGGGCCTATCGCATGAGTTTTCATATAGATATAGGAACAACACCTTATAACCTCATGTATGGCACTGATGCCATCATGCCTCTCGAATTAGAGATCCCCTCTTTGCGTGTCTCCTTAAAAGGGATTATCGATGATGATTCTTATCACATTATTCATTTGAATCAGCTGGAGCTTTTAGATGAGAATTGTTTGAAGACCCTCCAACATCTCCAAGCTAATCAGAAATCTCAATCTCATCAGTATAACCAAAGCGTGCTTCCTAGAATGTTCCAAATAGGTGACCTGGTCCTCTATGAGAACCAGATAAATATCAATGTGCCACCCAACCAGCATGGAAATTTTAGTCCAAATTAGTTAGGTCCTTATATAGTCACTTCTATGTATGGTTCTAGTGCCTATGGTTTATCTTCCATGGATGGAACGCCTCTCAAAGACAATATCAATGTTGCGCACCTGCATCAATACTATGCATAGAAAAATGTGTAATATATGTCTTGCGCATAATGCATAGTTCCCTATGGTGGTCTCATCCTGATGCATATCCTTTATCAACACAAAATTTTTTATTGTGCTATAAGTGACTATTCATATCCATATCCATGTGTGTGTGTGTGCATGTGTACATATTCTCTATTCTAAAACCCATAGATCATCATAGTATTTCACCATGCATGTATAAACATAATGACATGTAAATGAAATCATGATAGCCATCTAATCTACATCATACATCACATAAACATGTAATACAAATGTAAATAACCATCCATAATTACACAAGAGAGAAGATACAAATGTTGAATCGCATCATATATATATGTGTGTGTGTGTGTATAATGTATCATGCACATGTATCACATCACTACAAAAACACGTGATGTTGTCATATATGTACAAAATACATTCATGTACATATAAAAAATAATGCTATACATCAAAATATATTGGTTTGCTGGCGCTGGTAGATCCTTCCCTAATGCTAGTGGATCTCGAGCTAGGGGTTGTGTCCCTGAGCTGGCTAGCACCAGTGGATCATGATCTCTCCTTTGAGGCTACCAAATAGAGGTGCACTGCGAGCGCAAGCCCCTCAGCTCCCCTCATAGCTCAGCAACGGTCTTTGACTAGATCATCAGCTCCTCCCATAGATCGGCCTCTCCATGGAATGTGGTGTCCAAATCCACCATCAGCTGATGCAGGGATGGTTTAGATGACCCATTGCACCCTACTGAGCGACATCTAAATGTTGTTGATGATCATTGAACTAGTTTTATAGAGAATCATGTGCCCTCTCAACACTCTTAGTTCACATCACTTCTTGGTCTCTCTCTCTCTCAGGACAGTCTATACCTCTTGCATGGCCTGATTCTGCTACCTCATCATAGTGGCTAGCTACGATGCTCCCTACACTAGCTCCTCCTGACCCTCCTTGTACATTGTCCACAACTCTTCTACAGGATAAAACAGTCGTATGTGTCATCCTGCTAACTAGATGGGCCAATAAGCATCTAATACAAGGCCTCAAGGATTCACATCCGGGATGATCTCAGTGAGTGCCTAATAAACAAAACTCAGCCACTCTACCATGCCCTGTGGAAACACAAAAAGATTTTACATCAGTATCTCATCATATCAAAATCTCTATATATGCATATGAGTATCAAAATAAATGAAAGTACATAAATAGAAAATAGCATATGCATACCAAGATCACCCACTTGCCAATCTGGATCTTGCGAAGGAGCCCTGCTGTTAGACCCCTCTATGCAGCTGTGATAACTGCTAGTGGTACAACTAATGCTAATTGGAGTGCCCATCCAAAAGGTCTATTTGGAGTCAGACTCCTTGTCCATTGTTGTTGGCCTAGTCTCTCCTCCTTTGCCTCTGGCGAGCCCTCAAATTTTTCCTCTCCTAGCACTCCCGCATCTCCTCCTACTACGTCTGGTGGAAAAATCAGTGCCAAAGCAACTCTTCCTCACCACTCTATGAAGTCGGTAGTGACTCTGACATTGTCTATGTCTAGTTGTGGTGTGATGTTGTCATCATCACTGCCCTCAAATTTGTCCTGTACGTCCCCGATGGTGGGATGAGGTGGGTCCTGGGGTCTCAGAGTTCTCCGAGCCAATTGTTCATAGGTGGGAGTGATGGGTGGCACCATATGCATCTATCCAAACTACCTCATACATTGGTGCCAGTAGTAGGGCATGACAACGTAATCCTATCACCCAACCAAGAATCAATCCCTCTGCATTCGTGGTAGCAGCAGTCAGTCTGGGACCCAGACCCCCATCTCCTAGTATGGCTGCCAAATGACATCACTGATCCCAAGATGGTCAAACATGACATGCCAGAAGGTCAGGTCTCCTATTCACCAAACTCCGCACTATAGAGGATAGGTGTGCGTTTGCGGCATGTCCAAGGGCATAGGCATCAGAAATATTACAAGTCGGGTGCATGTGATGTGCTTGAAGGCCCATACCTGTAGTAGTGTGCATGTGGTAAGACTCTGGTTCTCATGGTGCACGTACCGTGAAAGCCCATAGTAAAAATGAGCCAACATGTTACAACCCCACATGTATATAGTCTCCCTCTCCTCCATCTCTCTGATCAATGACATGAACCCTACTGTTAGCTCTGATCCTCAGCCATTAGTGAGGACCCATAGTGTTATGGTCACTATCATGATGTGCTAGACAAGGGGAATGATGACTCAGCCCTATCTTAGTGCTCTCATGTTCACATAGCTTATTCTATCCATCCATAGACCTAGGGCCCACTCCTATTGTACGATGAGATCTGATTGTGCCAAGATCATCGGAGCGAATCACTCCCCTCTAATGGGAAGTTGCAAAATCCAGCAAACGTCTACTTATGTCATGGTCATCTCCACCATAAGTAGGTGAAATGACATTGTATCAGTGTACCAATGCTCCATCAATGCCCACAACATGGGGGAATAGAACTAGAACTTCAGGAGAATGTTTGTCTATAATAGGTCGACCTATGCAATAGTTGTCACTCAGCCATTGTGAGATCCTCTCGTCTATCTTGCAACATCTGCAATAAATGCCCCGTAGTGTGCTCCCACATCTTGGACAATCTCTACACATGCAAACAACTGAAAGGTATCTCATCGGTTTCTTTCCTTAGCATTTTTTAAGGACGCTAGCACACCCAGAAGATGACATCATACCTTTTGGATGCCAATGTCCAGAAAGGATGACGACGCATCCTCCGAATGCTAGCGCAGGACAACAATGCGTCCCCTGGATGCCTGCATGGCATTCCATCAAAAAACCATAAAAAAATGCATAAAATGACAAAAATGAGTGTGATTCAAACCATACTTGGTCGATCTCCTCACCCTTCTCAACTACGGTGCAAAGCTCCTCGATCATACTCGCCCTAAGCTCCTATCTGCGAGGCATTTTTGCTCTAGCTCTATACAATTTTGAGCTCAAATGCTTGTAGTGAATAGTAATAATGGCCATTCCATGGGCCCACTTTTGAGTATATAGGCTAAATATTTGTCCAAAATGGCTTCCTCCTTCTTTGGAACAATTCTGGCTCGTTTTCCTTCTTGTTTTTCCCCACTTCAGTGGGGGCAAAATACGAGGGGGTGTATATTCACCCGCATCTCATTTTTCACTTCTTTTTGGACTCACTTCTCAATCATTCTTCTCACTTGAGTAGTTTCTTTTGTTTTTCGTCCTGACACATTTGGTTGTTTGGAGTATGTTCTTTGTCTTTCTAGATGCTACATTTTCTTTGCAAAAACTTGGGAGCATCATTCGTGATCGCGGGCCTAACTTCTATTACTCTCACATGTCTCTGAGATGCATTTATTGCCCTAGGAGCATTTATTACATGGTGTAATCTTGACAAACATTTCTTCTAAACTACTTTAGTGTAACTGATCCCTAAGGCTGATCAGTCCACTAAAGTGGGGGCAAAATGTAGTGTCCTAAATTGTATCTAGTACATTTATGACACTTGTGCATGATGCCTAAGGTACTTATGATGACCCTATGATCAAAATTGCAATATTTTTTCATCATAGAACCTTCATCCCATAGATTCATTGTTATCCCTATCAGCCCTTTGGGGCCTATTTTTGTCGGATGACAGTGTGTCACAGGGACGTCCATGTGTCATGCTAACGTCCTGAAAAATAGTAAAATTTTAAAAAGTGTCAGTGACTTAGATGCGCACTGACATGTGTCCTTTGGCCCACGTCGTGTTGTAATGTCTCTCCGCGCTTGTTTCGAATTAGAAACCCTCTTCACCTCATTTGAAAGGGTTCCCACTTTGAGTTTTTGGCTCTTGATCTTTGTGCTCTCTCAAGCTCTCCCAAGAAACATCAACATCAAAAGAAAGCTATTAATATCAACATCAAGCTTCCTGATCTTGTGGTGTCTTCCTACCAATTCATTTATGAAGTGGGTTTCATCACACCCGCGATACCAAATATCAAGGAGGGTTTGATTTCCAAACTTACTCTCTCTATTTCACTTTCATGCAATGAGTCCTTTGCATTAATAAGTATATTTACCAATATTCCAATATTCATTTGCATGCAATAGGAATTAGATTTCTCTTTACATCTATTTACCAATTTACCAATTTATTCCAAGTTATCTATTTTTCCAATCTTTACCAATTTGGTTATCTGTGGGGGTAGAAACACCTAAACGGGGGTCTAACTGAGGCAGGCCCCTATACAGCCCCAACATTTTCCCCCTCTTTTGTGTGCACAGGTACATGTTCAACCCAATATTTGGATTCTAGAACTTATTTCTTTCTAGACATACAAATGATAGCATAGCGCGCTGGTGTCTGCACACCACGTTGGCGTCCCAAACCCGAGATCTTCTCAAGTTCCTAGTTTTCTCTATTCTTTCTACTTTAAATTTCTATTTAATTATTTCACAAGTTATTTTATTCATATTCTGTATTTATTTAACCTTATTCTATACTTTGTATATTCATTCATTCGTAGTTAATTAGTTTATTAGATAGTTAGTAGTTGAATTATTTTTGTCTTTGTTTAGTGCTCTATTTGTAAGAACTAGACACCTTCACCCATCTCTGTGTTCTGTCAACCTAGGACACTAGAGCACCACGCTGCATTTTGCATTCTAGTCTTGGGACCACACTATTGTCTTGTTTGCAGAACCTTGCGGAGTTCACCAGAGGTTCATCTTGGTTCTCGGACAAATAATTTATCCTTGAGGGTTCATCATCCTTGAGGTGGAAAATGTCATCCATTACAAAAAAATTTGGTAACATTTTTAAAATTAAATTAGAGTTACAGCTGGAAATGAAGGAAATACAAGAAAAAATATAGCAAGAAGGATACATTGTTGATTACAAAATGAAGGAAAATGAGTTTCTTGGGAAGATGCATGACATCATATCCAAAGAAGAAGAATTCTGGAAACAAAGATCAAGAGCTCTATGGCTCTCTGTTGGGGATAAAAATACCAAATATTTTCACATTACAACACTAAAACACAAGACAACTAATAGAATTTCTTTTATTGAATACAATGGTAGTCGATTTGAGAAGGATGAAGACATAAGAAGAAATGTTGTCCTTTTCTTTAGCAATCTCCTTAAGGCAAATGATGGTTTTAATATTGAAGTTCAAGATATCATGTCTAAGGCCATTCCTATATTTTTCAAGGAAGAAGAGAATAAGATGCTCTCCTCTATTCTATCAAGGGAAGAAATCAAAAGAGTTGTCTTCTCTTTTGAAGGCAATAAGGCTCCAAGGACAGATGGGTTTCCTATGTTCTTTTTTCAATGGTTCTAGGAAATTATGGTTGATGAAGTGGTGGATGTCATTAAAGAGTTCTTTGAGATTAGATGTCTTCTTAAGGAGCTTAATGCCACATTCTTGATTCTCATCCCCAAATGCCTTGGAGCTGCAGATTTTGAAGCGTTCGGGCCTATCAACCTCTGTAATTATTTTTACAAAATCATTTCTAAGATCTTAAAGTCTGGATTGTTGACTATTTTTCCCTCCTTAATTTCTCTTTAGCAAAATGGGTTTGTTCCTAGAAGGAGGATCCTTGACTCCATCATTGTCCATGAAAATGTATACTCCCTCATAGAATCTAAAGCTAAGGGGTTTCTTCTCAAACTGGACATTTTGAAAGCTTATGATCCAGTAGATTGGGATTTCTTGCTCAAAATCATGAAGGCTTTCGACTTCAGCTATAGATTCCTCTAGCTGATTGGTCAACTCATTTCTATAGCTACCATTTCTATCATAGTGAATGGACTGCCTTCACATTTCTTTAAGAATTCTAGAGGGATAAGAAAGGGAGATCCCATTTCCTCTATTCATTTTAGAATTATGGCAGAATGCCTTGGTAGAAACCTATAAAGAACGGTTGAGTAAGGGTCCTTAAGGGATTTGAAGCCCTCCTCAAGTAGTATTGTTAGTACTTATCAATAGTTTCTAGATGATACCATCCTAATGCAGAGGTTCATTGTGGCCAAAGAAATGAACTTGAGAAAGGCCCTTTGATGATTATGAGTCGACTTTTGCTCAGATGGTGAATAGGCAAAAAATTTACTTATTTTTCTTCAACACACTGGAGCCTATGCAAAATAAAATGGCCATAATTATTAAATGCGGAATTGAAGCTCTACCCTCTATTTATCTGGATCTGCCTCTTGGGCTTAAGCTCCCTGACTCCTTTTAGAATGCATTGATCAATAGATTTAGTAAAAAGCTAGCTGGTTGGAAGGGTGCTCTTCTCAGTCAAGCAGGTAAGATTCACCTTCTTAAAGCTATGCTCTATAATCTCCCAATATATCCTCTGAGTCTCTTCAAAATCTCAACTAAATACGTGAAGGCCATTGAATTTTTTTATTTTTTTAAATTATGGTCTTGAGTGGACGAAAGGAAAAGAATGCCTTTATTAGTTGGGGTTTGGTCTATAGAGGTCTAAATATTTTGGAGGTCTGGGTCTCAGGATAATTACAACCATGATCAGGGCTCTCCTAGCTAAGAAAATTTGGAGAACCTTTTCTTCTAATAGTTAATGGAACAAAATATTAAAAAGAAAATATTTGGCCAATAATGGATCTCTTAAATCCTTTCTTGAGTCCACTAATTTACCACATGGGTCAACTCTCTGGAATAATATAGTAAGAGGAAGGAAAATTATTGATATGGGTATAGGCTGGAGTATTAGAGATGGCAATCAAGATAGGCTTTCAAAAGATAGATGGATTATTAAGGAGCCCTTAAATTTTTATGAGAGATTCTCAGCATGGGTCAATACCAACAAAACTTTATTTGGAGTTCAGGTCAAGGATTATTGGAGGAATGGTAGGTGGGTGGATCTCTTCTAGGTAAGCATGGACCTTGCTCCTATTCAATCTTCTTTGTTGGCTATTGAAATTTGGTTGAGTTAGCAAGGGGACCATTTAGTCTAGAGGCCAAACCCCTTAGGATGCTTCTCGGTGTCTTCAACTATCTCTATGCTATCCTTTTCTTCTGCCCCTCCTCCTGTTTGGGCTAAAGCCTAGATCATAAACCTTATTCCTAAGATCAATATCTTCTTTTGGATTTTGCTTTAAAATAAAGTGCTGATAGTTGATAATATTTGTAAGCAGGGCTTTCAAATCCCCAACCAATTCTACTTATGCAAGGAAGCTAGAAAAATCAGCTAATATCTATTCCTCCACTATCTGTATGTCACTTCTATCTGGGGAAGAGTTCTTATTCTTTGGATTTTATCTTGGGTCTTTCTTGGATCGTTAGAAGACCTATTTATCCAATGGTACACTCCCTCTTTAAATCCCACTATTCATAGATTGTGGTCATTTACCTTCCCTCATGTTGTTTGGGGAGTGTGGAGAGAATAGAATAATAGATTATTCAAGAATAAGGAGGATCCAGAGAATATTGCATTTGAAAGAATTTATAGACTAATCATGGAGAATGTGAACAACATACCTTGTAATGAGAATAAAATGGAGACAATGGTTTGTACTCCCTATGATATTAATATGACGACAAAGTGGCATATCAAAGGGGATATCTCTAAGGCTGCTAGACAAGGAAAAAAGGATCATGAAGGTGTTAGTTGGATTCATCCCCCTAGGGGATGGATACAAGCTAATTTTGATGGGGTGGCCAAGGGAAATCCTAGGCCTAGTGGAACTGGGGGAATGTTAAGAGATCACTATGGTAACTTTATTTCAGTTATGGCACTCCCCTTGGGATCTCAGTCCAATCACATAGCTAAAGCCATAGGAGAATTATAGGTCATTGATCTTGCTAGCCAATTGAACATAAAAAATATATGGATTGAGGGGGACTCAAAAAACATTATTGAATGTCTTTTAGGAAATTCCCCCCAATCATGGACCATTAAAAGTTGAATCGATGAAGCCAAATCCCTTCTTTCCAACTTTGAAAATGTTAAAATTTCCATGTGTTTAGGGAAGCAAATGTAGTGGCCAATTATTTTGCCAATGAAGGAGTCAAGCTCACTGGCAGGCGGATGTGGCACTCCTATAATGATATAAAAGTGGATGTTAAAGCTTTATTTGGCAATAATGTCATGCATGGAAAATTTTCCATTTCAAATAATGATTAAGTGGATCAGAGAAGGGTATTGTTTCATCATCTGTTACTTTTATGGTGCATTAATTACCTTTACAAGTTGTGAGGAGTGGCATGCTTTATTGGTTCCTTGGTTCTATTGTAGGATTTTTGCTAAGTTTATCTACTCTGCTATTGCGAACAGAGAAGTTTGTGAAAATATGGGGGGTAGCAGGAAGAGGGTGGAGCCTTAAAGATGTGAAAAGCAACAAAAAAAAAACTAGAAGGTATGGGGGAAAATTCATAAAGGAGGTCTAAAACCTTTCCTTGAGAAACTTCATGGTGCTAACCCTAACATTGTGAAGTATTTGTCAAAAAATGGAAGGAGGAACAGATCATTCTCTTTGGAAGAAAGTTGATAATTAATGAGGGTCTTATAGGGGAATTTGCTGGCCTTTCTATATAGGAGATGAATTTCTTTCATGATAGAAATATATATGATGAAGCAGTTATCAAATTTTTGAAAACTGACAAGGAAAGGGAAGAGCTTGTCAAAGTTTCAAATAGCTATTTTGAGGCTGGCACCATTAAGAATCTCTAGAGTGAGGTACTCAGGATTGTAATGAAATACATTATAGTGGACAATAGATTCACTAGAGTCTATGGCTACCATTTCATCCTCGTCAACCACTTCCAGCACAAGGTCAAGGTTTCTTTCCCCTATTATTTGATATGCTCTCTAAAACATTGTATCCTAGAACACCATAAAAGCCCTACGAGTTTCCTTATCTTGTATGCTAGTCTTATTTAGCTCATTCATGAGCACTTTGCTAATATGCCTTCCCCATCTAATCCAATTTTGACCCTAGACTTGAAAGGGTATGCTACTGAAACTAGTGTGTCTAAGGGTAATTGTGATGGGGATTCTGATTGGGAAGAGGAAATTACTCCCCCCTCCAAGAAGGTGCCTATGAAATTAATGCAGTCATGGTCTGGTGGGTTCTCAAAGAGAACAAACTAGATCATGCAGCAAGAGTAACACAATGGAAGCAACAAAAAAAAAATGAATAAATCCAAAACCAGATATTCGCATCATCATATTGTCATCATAGAACATCCGGTGATCAACAGGCCCAGTTACAAACTATTTGCCAGAATACAACCCATCTGGATCTTTGCGAGGCCTTCGAATTACAATTTTAGAAACTAGGAATTTCTTGTTTTTGAACTACCTCCTAAGGATCACATATAACAATATATATACCATCTGGAACACATCGATTACATTTATCAAGAAAGGAAAATGAAACGTGCAAATAGGTCTGCCCCAAGAATGAAAGGAAACTCCTCTAGAAAAGAACTGTGTGTGTGAAAGTGAAATTTGTATCTGTAGATGTATCTGAATACACAACAATTCAATTAAGTCATTAGATGCATGGTTAGTAAATCAATAATAAATGAAAATAAAAAAACCACTATAAAGCGACCTATTGCCTTCTAGTAGATGTGAGTTTAGTTTTGCTCTCAGATTTCTTTATGCAACACTAGTGACTAGACAACACCTAAACGAAGGATTTAATCTATGTGAGCATGAAATTGAGCTAAATGGATTTAAGATATGAAAGATTAAGATAACATGATTTAAGAAATTTATCCATCTGTATGATTTTAATTAAACTAACATCATTCAAACAGTTATGATTAAGCTAATGCAATATTCTCAATGCACCTAGAGACAAAATAACATAATAACAATAATCTCTAGGGGTTTTTTTTAATGAGAGATGAGAGCCTGAATTTATAGAAAATACAGAGAGAGACCAACAGTCAAGATCAATCAATAATGAATGACAAAGAGAGGAAACACAATCCAGGTGAATTGATGTTATTAGCTTATTTTCTCAGCTTTAAAAGAAATTGAACTAAATTTAAGATAAAATCAGAAAAATTTATTTATTTCATATTTTATTCAATGTTGATATTTAATTGATTTAATTCATCTAATTGCTTTTCTGAGATTTTTCAATTTAATTCCATTTTGATTTCTTTTCTCAATTTTAATTCTTTTTTCAAATTAATTCCTTTTTAATGATTTAATGGAAAATTGATTTATTAATTAAATATGCTAGGATATTTAATTAAATAAATAGGGTAATTGATTAAATTGATTTTCTTGGAATGATTAATTAATTAAATAAATATTTAATTAATATAGAATAGTTTACTTGCCATGTGACATTGATGATTGAGAATTAATTAGTTAGGTGCTCATGATTGATCTAATTTGTCTTTGGTTAGGACATTGGTAATGTAGTCGAAATTAGGGGCCCATAGTTTAGGTGACCATTTTTAGGGTATTGCATTTGCCCCTCTTTGAATTGATGTGAGAGAAACACATTGATTCAAGGAAAATTTACTGTCAAACAAATTATCAGTTTTGAACTTGATGGATCACAAACCGATCAAGAGCGAGATGTTCAACTTGATTTGAAGTGATGAAACTAAACAGATTGATTAAAGAGACGTCGATCTTGAACTTGATTGAAATATGACCGACAAAGAGAGAGATAATGATCTTGAACTTGATAGATCAAGAAATGAGTATTGATCTAGAACTTGATTGAACTAGAACCGATTGAGAAAAGAAAATGTATAGCTTGATTTGAAGCGATGAAACTGAACACCGACTTGAATTAAGTGTTATTCAAATGAAGACAATATTATCTTGATTTGATGTGATGAAGCTGATATGCCCTTAGAGATTGATTTGATTTTTAAGAACAATAAGGGTTTGTTTCGTTCATTGATTAAAAATATTTTCTACTCAACTTTCGATGAAGATTTTTTAAAAAATTATCGGCTTTTGATGATGCAATCATTGATAATGATGATGTAATGATCATGCCCCCTCGAGAGTGAAATCAAAAGATGGTGAGGTTACAATGATTTTAGGAAACTTTGAAAGGATAAAAAGATTTAACAATGATAATCAAAGCACGAAGATGTATTGGAGATTTAAGTTGAAATTAGACATGATTTGAGAAAAAAAAATGATGAGAAAAAGTAATCTGAGGACGAAAGTACCAAGTGGTCAACGTGGTAAAATTTTGATTAGAAAAATGATCTCAGATTTTGATTTCAATCTCGAAATTGGACTCAGGATGGTCAATTTAGTCAAGGGTATAATTTTCACGTCCATCGGAGTAATTTGAAAAATTAGGGTTTTCTATATAAGGGGTGAAAAGGGTCATTTTCATTTCCTTTTCACTTCTCAAAGTTTAAAAATTCAAAAACCTTCTCTAGAGAAAAATGGCAATTTCTGATCATACCCACCGATTCGAGCTGCAAAGATGATATAATTGACCTAGGAACTATCCTCTGATAATAAGTGATTGATCTTGAGCTTCTTAAATTTCTGAATTTGTAAACTTTTTATGAATTTCTCATTTTATATTTTGTTTTATCTCATTGTCAGTCTTTTTATCGTACTGCCAAGTAGGGTTTGTTGTACGAGTATCTATTAAATAAAATTTACTCATATAAAAGCATTAGATTTGTCATTCTATAGATACCCTTAGGTCGTACGAGACATTTCATCAGCATCTATTTAGTCGTACTATTTCAGATAGTGACTCACATTAGCTTATTTACTCATACTGTTCGTGGGATTTACTCGTACGCGTTTCTGCCTCTCTATGTTTACTCGTTTCAAAAATAGTGAGCATTTTTTAGCATCGAAACTTGAATTTTTTATTTCCGTGATTGATTAATTGGATTCATGAGTAATTTTGACAACTTTCTAACTCAATTTGTATTATGTACTAATGAATTTTTGTTTAATTTTGTAGGTTAGCTTGCTGGACATACAATTTCAATGTACCTATCCACCTACCATGAGATTAGTTTGGAAGCTCTCAGATTCTTAGAGGGCTCATATTGAGGCATGTGGTTTTGGACACTTGCTCCAGATGCCAGATATTCGTGTGAATCATGAATTGCTGAGTGGATTAGTCAAGAGATTCCATTCAGAGTATAACACATTTCACCTGCATACTAGGGAGATGATGATTAATCTCAAGGATGTATACAAGATTCAAAGGATTCCGTTTTCAAGTGGCAGAGTAGACTATGATTCTTCTCCTCAAGTGGGGATAATAGAATTACACAGGGTTTTCCAGGTTGACGGTCTTATTGTGCGATCCATTTCATGGGATGACATGATGAGCAAATATGGAGGGAGATTTCATGTCGATTGTGTTTTGGGTGGACTGATAGGATGTTTTATTATGCCTGACAGAGGACAATAGGGATTCCTATGTGGTTGGGGTAGGATATTGGAGATGTTAGTTGCTCAGCTGAGGAGATTAGGTTGGGGATCTTCCTTGCTGGAACATATGTATCATGAGATGCACGAGTTCGCATATCGAGATGCAAAGAGCATGGCAATGGGGTACTTGTTTTATAGATTGGACATAGGAGCATATTTGAGTGTGTAGCCCAGTGGTCAATGATTTGAGAGAGTCACATCAACCCATTATGTGTCGATATTCAGGTTATTTGATGCAACCCCACCTGGGGAAGACAGGTTTGTAGACACGCTAGCTAGATGACTTGATTGCAATTGTGTGGAGGCCTTACATGGGTTCAGAGGAGTGGGATGACTGAAGGTGTGAGCGAAGATTGATATTTATGACACGCCCACTCATCGAAAGGTCTCAGTCGATTATTGAGCAGTTTTTTGTTATCTGGGTGATGAGGCAGTACGGGTGAGTGGAGGCCATTTCCCAGGAGTTCACTGCTTACGCTCGATTTGGGGACGAGGAGAGGAAGGGATGGGGGATGAAGTTATCTTACTCCCTAGTAGCACAAGAGTTGATAGGCCTCCTACCACAATGATGATACTATTTAGAGGATATTTCTAATGCATTTGTGACCCCAGAGTACAGGGATGAATCCTTGAGACATCCATTCTTGTAGTTTACAGATCTAGTAGAGCGCGCACCTCATATTGATGAGGGTGGAGAGGACGTTCCATCTCAAGTACAGGGACAAGCTCAGGTACAACAAAATATAGTATATGCACCTAGGCAGACATGAGTTGATGCTAGTGCAAGAAGCAGTAGGGCACCAGTGACTAGTCAGCAATAGAGGAGGGGAGAGGGTGGTTCATTGGGTGCAGTCAGAGGAGAGGGAGATGTATCTCAGGGTGAAAGGGTTAGAGGTGGTATTGGTGGTGAGGGGGAGATGGGAGAGAGAGCTTCCCTTTGATAGGTGTGACAGTGGAGGGATGAGCCAGCTGAGGGAGGAGAGGAGGAGATACCTTGGGGATAGACACTAGTGGATATGATTCGTATATTGAGAGGTAAGGTGAGGACCCTACAGACACAACTAGAAGTCATACAAATGTAGGTTACAGAGCATGAAAATGAGATTCACATATTGAGATGAGTGATCAGGAGGAACAAATATTGAGAGTAGAGCAAGCTACCTCCCAGCTTGAGGTCCTTCACCAGTCTAGCCGAGAAGCATATTATGTGGTAGCATATAGTGCACCAGTGCCGGCAGATAGACAGGTGGTCCCTTACTCCCAGTATATGGCTACATCAGAGGGAGCATAGGAACCTTGACAATTTGATGCTCAAAAAGAACCTCCTCCTCCACCAAGTGATGAGGGAGAGAGCCAGAGCTAGATTGTTATAGGCTCTATGTTATGTTGTATACCCTATTTTTGCAGTTTATGTGATTCTTTCCTCAATAGACATTAGTTTATGACAGTTGATATTATTTGTACCCCTTTGACATTTATATTTATGATGGGATATATACGACACATGATTTGATCTCATTGTTCTTGTGTTGAGTTATATGAGACGTTTTGTGAGATGTCCTTCTATATGCATTTTTCTATGTGATGTTCTATTTTTTTCAGTATGTATGTAATGCAGATGAATATGGATGGTTTTGTTTCTTTTTTGTTATATACTTGGTGAATCCAAAAGACACTGAGAGGGGGGGGGGTTGAATCAGTGTCTGACTAATAGATGAAAGATTTAAACTTATTTGCAATTTTGTAACTGAAATTAATATACTGGTAAGCAAACAATAATGCGGTAAAGAGAAACAAAAGAATCAGCATCAATGTACACCATAACACAGACATTTTGGCAAGGAAACCTGGTAAGGGAAAAATCTCGATGGGATTTGTGACCCACAATATTTACTCACTGGCCAATATGAATCAATATTACTTAGTACAAAAGGGGCATGCACATGCAGGAAGGCCAACTGCCTAGAGCTCACTGCTCAACAAAAATGGAGTCACACTAACTACAATACCGATGTAAACAAAAAATTGAACTCTTACAACTTGCATCAAAATGTTGGATGAGTTCTCTGTTATGCTCTATCTGATACTAGTTCTGCCTCTGCCAAAAACCCTAGCTGGTATGCTGTCAAATGATTTTGCTTACATAGAATAGTCTTCGCTTTTCTCTTCTTCTTATTCACTCCAAAATAAACATATCAAAATGCACATACAACAATTCGCTATCATATCTCTATCCTATATCATATCATCGCTTTCATACTCCTTACATTATATACCAAATGACCTACAAGAACTCATAAATATATGAGTCTTTACAATACAACATGTCAACCATACAATTATAATTTACATTACAATTTATTTCGCATAAACAATACTATTATCAAGTTGGCCTGGAATGCTAGTATGATCTACTACCGGTGTAACTTGGATGCTAGTGTGAATAAACCTTGTTGTATCTATCAGTTCCGGTAGGTGAAGTCTATTTTCCGTTTGAACCTGTAGAACCTTGTTGAACCTTATTTCCATCAATGAAAACATCTACCTTTGTCATCTGAGTGTATAATGCCAACAATCTCCCCTTTGGCATTGATGGCAACACTCATGAGAAAAATCAAAAACCAAAAACTGAGAGTGCTCCCCCTGAGAAAATGATCTCCTTCTATTCACTTTTCACCATGCCTTACTTTGTACATTTTTCTCACTATACCACTCCCCCTTTAACATAAATGACAAAGGATGTCAAAAGAAAATTACCTAGACACTTGAAGTTTGTTATGTATAATCTGGAAAATATCTGCAAGAACTAAGTTAAGACCTTGTAGGAACTTTGTACTGTTGGTAATTATTGCTTCAGTCTATCTAATCATCCCGGTAAGATAGTGCATTTGTTGTTCTAGTGATCTATCTCCTTGATTTTGTTTCCTTGGATATTTCATTGTGGTGAGTGATTAGATTGTCCAGTCTTGGACCAAGCTTATTCTTCAACTCCCGGGTTTTCATATTCAATCTAGCCTTTTCTTTTTCAAGATTTTCAATCTTTTCTTCGTATATAGCCATTTCCTGATCTAACACTGATGTTAGTTTTGAAGAACCAATTATGTTATCTAAAATATCATCAATCTCCTTATGAGTTTTCCTAATTTGATCATCTATCTTCAGTTAAATGATGAGGTTTGCAAGCTTCTTGGTATAATTCTTTATATTCCAAAATAGTGAAATTCAATGACGGTAGCAATGAATCAATCTACTGAGTACAATCCTTTATGGTTTTACCAAATAATTCTTCCTTTTATTTATCAACTTTTTCTTGAATAGTCTCCTCATTTATTTTGTCTAATTTCTGAATGTTCGTAGAAATAAATTTAGACAATGTGATCTACCTTGCACTCTAGTGCAATCATCTACAAAATTGGTAGAGAGTCATCTATAGCCTTGATTGCTAAGGCATTACACTCAGTTATTTTCTTTATAGAATCCAAAAGTACTTCGGTGATAGTTGTTGGTCTGAAATCCACCGTGGAAGTACTAGGAGAAGTGCTAGGTTCTACATTAAGTTTCTCCTCTTCTCCTATTACCTGTTTAGCTACCTTAACCACTTCCTTTTCCTCATTCTCACTCTTATTCTTTGTCAGTTCAGATGCTATCTATTCCTATTTTTTTTTCTACTAGTATCTTAAAATTTTGTTGAGTGTTAACTACCTTGACCGGTGAGTTAGAGATCTCAACATTTATAGATTCAAATTTCTTCTCCTCAAAACTTTCTAAAATAGAGGTATTATCCATTACAATATTGATGTATTGAGTGTCAACATTCATTATAAATAGAATTTTTGACTCGAGATTAACATCATATGTTTTTACTTCCTTTGATATCTTTGCTTCAGGTTGATTCTGCACATCTGCTATTGTCTCTGCTACTGTCGGTGGGGTGTCCTGAGCCGGTAGAGGTAAGTTATCTTTTATTGTGAAGTCAGGTACACTGCGAATCTTATTCTTTCCTTTATCTCCCTTTTGGTATACCTTAGTAAAATATTTATTGACCTTTTGTCTTTCTTTTTCTTGTCTTTTCTCTTTCTCCACAAAGAAAATATCCCATTTATCTATTGTCTCGTCTTCTATTTCCTTTATTCTGCTGGCCATGAGGCTTAATTTTTGGTGACCACTTACAAAAATAGTTATGTTGGCTTCAGCTATCAATTCATCTATTTCTTGTTTAGATTTAACTGGATGAACAACCAATAGTGCTTCAACCTTCAATTTCTTATCCCATTCTATAATAGACATTCTTTTAGCTTCAAGTCTTAGATATAAGTCATTAGGGAGAACATCAATGACTTCAATAAGAACATTCTTATATATATATATATATAAGTACAAAATTATGCTCTCTTCAATGGTGTCTTTATCTAAATCTTTAAAAGAATGATAAAACTTACTAACATTACTGAGATTGTCATCCTGAGTTACTTCATTAACAAGATCTTTTGACGAAAGAGTATCAGATACCTTTTGTTCTGGTTTCTTCTATGTAACCTTCTTCTTCAGACCGCAAGGCTCTCTTACAACTTGTTCTTTCTTTTTAAGTGTCCTTGTCTTTTTAGGTGATGAAGCAAGTGTCGGTGAGGATTTTGTCTTCTTCCTATCCACCCTTTTAAATTCTACAACCTTGTCACTATCAGATTCAGATGAGGTAACAACAAGGGAAATATGTGTTACCAATTTTTGTTCAAATTTTCTTTCTTTTGCAGAAACACCACTCATTGGATCAAGTTTCAACAATCCCTTCGTAACATCTTTAACAAACTTTGAAGCATCTTTCAATATTTTATCTCTTTTCCTCCTTTGCTTCTGAATATCAACATTTTTTTCTATGGTCTCATCAGTGCAAAATATCTTTTCACTAGGTTCCAGTGGTGCATATAGAAGTATCTTGGCATAAGATTCCAAAATGTTTGAGTCCACTTCATACCCATCTTAGTTACCCAGACAATTCTAGGTTTAACTGCCTCCATCCATATTTCATCTCTCTTAATAACAAAGCATATATGTTTGTCAAATTTATCAACAATATTCTGAGGGATTCTTTCCCTTTGTTTCATTTTGGCTTGAATTTTTTTGAAATATTCCTTTACTTCCTTGTTACCTTTTGAACCCATGCTAGTAATTTCCTCCTTAATATGTTTTCCAACATAAATATCATAGGTAAAATCTCTATGCCCTATGCTAGGAATCTGCTTCAAGAAGTATAACATCAAACATACAATTAAATTTCCAAATTTGAAGGTTCCCTTTTTGTCTCCCTTGATTTTGTCCAAATTTTCTATAAATTCATCTTTCAACCACTCACAAATGTCAATTTTTGCATTGTTCTTTACCATCTCATAAGCACTGTGAATGCATAGACTAGAAACAAAATTCAGCTTATTTGTATGTGCAACCTTATACCCAATTACCATACTGCCATATTTAACATTTTTATCAGTTATGTCCCTAACCTTGAGTGATCTATTATCAGATGTAGCACCGGTTAAGTTCATAACCTCTTTGTTTGGAATTTTCTTCTTCTTCTCAGGCCTTGTGCTAGTAGAGGCTAAACTAGTAACAACCCTAATTTCTTCCTTAGTGATTTTATAAACTGAGTCTAGCCATAATAATTAACCATGAACTCTACTAAGAACATATCAGACAGTTTCATCTTCGAATTCAGGCATATGAAGGATGTCTACGAACCCTAAATCTTCCACAATATTATGTTTAGGTTTGATTACACCTTGTTTGTTTGTGATGACACTCATGAACATGTTATTTATATCCTTGGACCCTAAATCTTCAATATATAGTGAATGTATGCCCTAGGGTCTTCTCCAAATGCAACTCCCTTCAGAATTTTTGAAAATGCACCAATAGAGTCATCCATCTTAGCTATCTTAAGGATTATCTTAAAGACTGGTCTAGGACGTTTGATATTCTCCACAATAGTAGGGTTTGTAATGAATTCAGGAATGGAAGATAAAGAAGCCATGACGTAAAATAAATACCTTTTAAGTGAAAACCTTGGATGCTCTAAAAATATTTGTTGCTTCGCTTTTTGAATGTCAATGCTCTAATTATGTGCTCTTCGAATACTTGAATTCTTGGTGAATCGAAATGAGAAATTTCAATGCTTTATAACCAAAAAGTTAAATTAACAACTGCATTAAATGCTTCATTGGTTAGTGAATTTCCATTGTAACTCAACATATGTGCCAGTAAAGAAGGATTATGACTTCTTACCATCATCTGAGGGTAAAATGCATGATCTTTAATTAGTTTCCTTACCCCTAAGGATTATTCCTTAGTTAGATGAATAATTTGCTGCCGAAGCAGGATTGCTCTGTTCTACCAGTGCAGAGCCAAATTCATCATTTCTCTGATCTCTCTTCTTGACCCATTGTTTAGTGAATTCTTGCTTGATTTCATTCACCTTTTCCTTGCCTTTGTCATTAGATCCTCTGTTGTTTATCGGTATATTCTTGCTTCTACAAAATCTTCCAATATTCTCAATCTTGTTGGATGCATAACAAGTTACATTGTTTCTATGAATAGCTTTTCCATAACCTTTCCTAGTTTGAGTTCTAAATTGATTAGATAGATGTCGAAATCTATCACAAGCATAGCATTTTACATTTATTCTACAATTGTTTGAGTTATGACCATGTTTATTATATTTGGAACATTGACTAGTGGATGAGTTTGTATTCTGATTATTCCTATATCTACACTGATTTCCTCTATGACCAAATTTGTTGCAATTAAAACATTTTCCATTGAATTTATAAGGATTGGGTTGCCTTACCAGTTTGTTATGATCATGATTGTTTGAAGTTCCCGAACTTTCTCCATCAGGTTTTTGAATTTTCAGCATATCATCAAGCTTGTCTGAACACTTTTTGAATTTGTCCTTGTATTCATTTGCAGCAACCAACTCACCTTCTAGAGTGCTAACTTGTCTCATAAGTTCCTCTTTGTCATGTTGCATATGAATCAATTTTGTTTTAAGCATTTTATTTTCATAACTAATCCTTGTAGATTCATTTGATCTTTCATTAAGTCGTCTAGCCAAATCTTCCTAATTCTTCTTTTTGTCTTCAATATCCTTACATAGTCTCATGGTTAAATCTTGGATCTCATTCTTCATGTTGTTATTATCTTGTCTTCGTTTCTCTGTAATATCTCTGAGAGTTTCTATTTCTTCATTATCTTGGTTTTGTAGTTGTACATGTAATTATTTTCTCTTATTCTGTGCTATGACCAGATTATCTTGAAGTGCTTTGATGAAATCTCGAGCAGATCTAAGTTCTTCTTCCAGTTTGATATTCTTTAATTTTTCTACATCGAAATCTTCAAGAATCGCTTCCAACTATTGTCTCAAACTTTTCATCAATACCAATTTCATAATCTTTCTCAAGCTATTAGGCTTTTGCAAATAGAGGACTAGGCTCTGATACCAATTGTTAGATACTTGGTTAATCCCAAAGAAACTAAGAGGGGGGGAGTAAATCAATGTCTATCTGGTAGATGAAATATTTAAACTTATTTGCAATTTTGTAACTAAAATTAATATACCAGTAAGCAAACAATAAATCAGTAAAGAGAAACAAAAGAATCAACATCAATGCACACCATAACACAAATATTTTTGCGAG
Source organism: Cryptomeria japonica (assembly GCF_030272615.1). Lineage (NCBI taxonomy): Eukaryota > Viridiplantae > Streptophyta > Pinopsida > Cupressales > Cupressaceae > Cryptomeria > Cryptomeria japonica. Next base: position 864,222,648 of record NC_081409.1, on the reverse strand, counting down.
GAAGCTCGGCAAGGGAAAAACCTCGGTGGGATTTGTGACCCACAATATTTACTCACTAGCCAATATGAATAAATATTACTCAGTACAAAAGGGGCCTACACATGTAGGAAGGCCAACTTCCTAGAGCTCACTACTCAACAAAAATTGAGTCAGTGACAATACTGATGTAAACACAAAATTGAACTCTTACAACTTGCATCAAAATGTTGGATGAGTTCTTTGTTATGTTCGATCTGATACTGGTTCTACCTCTACCAAAAACCCTATCCGGTATGCTATCAAACAATTCTTCTTACACAGAATAGTCTTCACTCCGCTCTGCTTCTTATTCGCTCCAAAATAAACACATCAAAATACATATACGACAATTCGCTATCATATCTCTATCCTATCTCATATCATCGCTTTCATACTCATTACATTACATACCAAATGACCTACAAGAACTCATAAATATATGAGTCTTTATAATACAACATGTTGGCCATACAATTATAATTTACATTATAATTTATTTCGCATAAACAATACTATTGTCAAGTCGACCTAGAATGTCGGTATGATATGTTGCCGGTGTGAATAAACCTTGTTGTATCGGCTGGTGCCGGTAGGTGAAGTCTATTTGTCGATTGTGCAATACCCTAAAATTGGTCATCTAAACCATGGGCCCCTAATCTCGACAACATCACCAAGGTCCTAACCAAAGGCAATTAAATCAATCTTGAGCACATTATTAATTCTTTAATCATCAAATATCACATGGCAAATCAATCACTCAATATTAATTAATTGAATCATTTCCAAGAATACCATTTTGATCAATTATCCCATTTTAATTTATTAAATATCCTTGCATATTTAATTAATTAATATAAACTACCATTTAATCATGCAAAGAGAATTAATTTATTACAAAAGAGGAAATAATTACAAAACAAAGAGTTGAATTGAAATTAAACAAAAAGAATTGAATTTAGAGAGAAATCAAACTTGAGATACTATTTCTTTTTCTAAATTTAGAACTTGAAATTAAAAAAGCAATTAAATTGAATTATTAAATTATTCTCTAAAATTGGAACTCAAATCTTTTAAAAAAAAAAAGAAGTTCAGTTGCATTGAAAAGACTTTTTTCTTGAATAAATCAAATATGTGCATGGAATTATTTATTTTCATCATATATGCATGGAATTAATTTATTATTATTTTCCAATGCAACTTGAACTTCTAATTTGAATGCATTTCAATTAAACTATAATTGGAATCTATCTCAAGGTTAACTCAATCTGATTTCTCAATTATTTTCAATTAATCCTAAATTGAGCTTTTTCTCTTACAATTCTCTATAAATTCAGTCTTCATCTCTCATTCCAATTCACCCCAGAGATTTTTGAGAACACACTTGGAGATTATTATCGCGCTAATTTTGCTCTGGAGTCATTGAAGATTATTATGCTTTTTAGATTATTTTTATCCATTATTGCTTGCATCCATCATTGCTTGAATTGATTTTTCCTTGAGTTTATTCATCCATCTTGCATCCATATAGTTAAATATCATATAGATTAAATCCTTCGTCTTGGTGTAGTCTAGTCACTGGTATTGCTTATAACAATCTGAGAGCAATCTTATACTTGCATCTTTTAGAAGGCAATTAGTCACTTTGTTATGGTTTTTTACTTATTGATTATTGATTATTGATTATTAACCATGCATATAATGACTTAATTGAAGTGTTGTGTTTGCAGCTACAGGTTCACTTTTTTACACACCACATTTCTGGTGCCCACCGTGGGGCTCGAAGACTACATTTTTCGGCCTCCAAGACTAACTACTTTATTTTTTGTTATTTTCTAGGTTTCAATTTATTCTTTTTTTTGTCCGTACATCTCGTACGACAATTTTTATAGGCTAAAATGACAAACTGCAGGTGTCACATGAATTACAATATCCTATCGTATGAGCAGATCCTCTATCGTATGAGGAGATCCTCTGTCGTATGAGCAGAAATCCTCTATCATACGAGCAGAGATCATTAGCAATCTTTTTTCGTATGATACTGCATCTTGTCTCGTACAAGTTGATAAGCTGTCGTATGATTCTGTATTTTATGGTAAAAGAGGAAAATTTCATAATTTTTCTCATTTCTGATTGATTATTCTGATGACTGACCCTGACTGTTTATCTATCTATCTTAGAGTTTTTCACAGCCTAACTAGTTTTTGCAGAACGCTTGTCGAAGAATATGCTTGTCGCATAAAGACAATATGACTACTGATTCATTGTCTTTGCAAGTTGCCTAAGGAGAATCGACTAAACATCGTGTATTCTTTAAATTCATTTTTAGGATCCTAACTTGCTATCTGGTTAAAGAACAAATCTGTCTTTTGTGTTTTTGGAAGATTCTGAGAGGTAGGAGAGTATGCTCTTGTCTTTTTCTAGACATTCAGAAATCCAGACCCTTGAAGGTTTTTCTTTGTTTGAGATTTGTACATCTTTAGTAGGCCTACCCTCCTGAGGGGTTGAAAAACTCTTAAAGCCATTACGGCCGGTGTGAGGGAAATGACCTAAGTGGGAACGGCTAGACGCCAAGTACTCCAACCCACTATAAAATAAACATGATTTGATGAAAATCAAGTCAATGGCAGTGCTTGGGAATAGCTCTCCTTCGTACCTTCAGGTATATTAAACCTTGGTTGTCAAGGCTGGGAGACCTCTTAATTGAGTTTATACCTTGACGCGCCGAACAGATCCCTGACTAAATCCAATTCAAAATTAGAAGCTACCCGGTTCACCTCCGAAAGGGAGATAATCTTTGTGTAAGAGAGATAGTAACTCTCCCAAGATACTTATCATTTTGTGCCCCCATTAGCATTTGGAGTCGGATAATACAACGTTGAGAATCAATTGCATGAGACTCAGTGGCCGTATTCTGATTAGCTATTGGGTGTGTACCTGAGCCTACAAGAAAAGGTTTTCTTGCCTCACCAAATTCCTTAGGGTTTGCATGCTGTGATTGGAGTCACTATTACATACTAATTGTTTTCTGTGTTTTCATTCCTGAAAAAAAAAACTGAAATACCAAAAATTGGAGAAGACAAGAAATAACTCAGTGATTTGAAACTCTATCCATGTTAGAAATTAGTCCATCCTAAGTCGAAACTCTGTCCATGTCAAGAATTAGTCCATCCTAAGTCGAAACTCTATCCATGTCAGAAATTAGCCCACCTTAAGTTGAAACTCTGTCTGTACTAGTCTATCCTGGTCAAAATCAGTCTATCTCAGAATTGATCATACTCAGTTGTTATACTCAGCAATCAAAAAACTCAGAATTTTTAGTCTATGCCCTATGAACAGTCGTACGAGTCTGCTAAATTATCGTGATGCACTAGGTCCTGTGTCGTACGAGTCTATTGATTTATCATTTTATACCAAATTCTCTATCATATGAGTCTTAATCATCTATCGTTCTACACAGTATCCTATCTCGTACAAGATAGAACTGCTCTGAGTCTTTTGTCATCCTACACATGCTCATTTGTCATATGGTACGAGGTAGAAACTCATACAAAATAGAACTATTGTCGTCCTGTAGCTGCTAAATTATCATCCTATCCAAAAAATACTATCGTACAAGTCTCCAGTTTTGTCAAAACAAAACAATCAAACTTGCCTAAAAACAGCTTATAGCAAACATAATACTGGTTACCATTTTCCTAAGCATAAACAGATCAAGACAGTGTACCTCTGCCACTTGCGTTGCACAATTTGGTCGATCACCTTTTAGCTAGTTCAATCAACTACTTATCAAATTTTAGTCACTTAGATAACGTCTTATATAGGATAGATCGTTCCTGAAACCAGACCGAATCTTACACTACGCTTAGAATCAACTTAGATAACATCTTAGATAGGATAGATCGTTCCTAAAATCAGACTAAATCTTAGTTGTTTCTCCCAAACAATACTCTAAATAGAACAACTAGCTCTGAAATTGATCTTGACCTCTGCATCACAAAACAACTTTAGGTCACACTAATCCATAAAAATGCCCATTCAAACCAGGAGTTCTTGTAAGAAAGAAGCCAAAGGCAAAGGACAAACGTTCACCTATCAAAATAATCCATTCTACGTGAAGGATCCACTCACTGACATACCATCATCATCAAGTGGACTAATTTTTGATGAACCGAAATCTCCCACTATACATGAGATAGAATACAATGATGGAAACAAAAATGACTGTAATATTCCCAAAAATCATAATGACTCCACATCATCAAGTGAGACTGACGAAGACACTGAACCTCCAGAAAAAGAAATCCTTGACTGTCAAAAGGACAAAGACTTTAGAAAAATGATGAAAGTTATCATGATCCGAGAAAAGGAAGACTATTTCTTAGAACTAGCAAAACAAGGTGCCAAACTTCCTCTTGGATATGATGTCCAGACACTTGTTACTAAAAAGGAAGACTCACCTATACTTATGGTACACAAACAATTACTAGCTTTGTGGATGGAGGTCACAGAACTGAAAAATAAGGACAAATCCCCAAAACAATATTCTCTGGAAACAATATGTCCCTTTCCATTTGACAATAATCTACACATGCCTCCATTTCCTCCACGAGTGGGAATCCCAAAATTTGATAAATATGATAGTACCTCAGATCCTCAAGATCATGTCAGGGAATTTAGTGTTTCCTGTATGGAGTTCATGCATGATCAAACGTACCTCATGCGCCTCTTCCCAAGGAGTTTAGGGGGTCAAGCAATGGAATGGTTCTCAAGTCTACCCAAAGGAATAAAAACATTTGAAGAACTAATCCAACTATTTTTACAACAATACTCATACAACATTTGACATCCTGTGACTATGATCGATCTTTGTAATACTCAATAGAAAATAGGGGAACCTCTTCTTACTTTTCTCCAACGCTGGAGAAAGATGTTCTCTAGGTACCCACGACCTATTCTAGACTCTGAGAAAATGGATATATTTGTCAATAACTTGGTCTCCAAACTGAAATATAGCGTACAAATGCAAGTACACCCATCATTTAACAAAATGGTAGATAATGCCATTCGAATGGAAGATGTGCTCATAAAGAAGGGGGATATCACACCTTGGAAAGAAACACAAACAGTATCTAGCTCTAAAGAGAAGAACAAGTATTGGAAATTTGGCAGAGACAACAATAAGAATGTTGTTAACAATGGAGTAGTAGACACTGTTAAAACCAACTCAAAATCCACAATATTCAACTTGGCTAGTGGTACACAAGCACTTAAAGCTACTGAGGCTACCGTAGAGAATTCACCAAAGAAAGCAAATGAATGGTTCAAAGAAAAGCCTTGGCTTTCCAAACCTAAGTGTGATTTTACTCCTCTTGAAGAATCATATGAATCCACTTTCAAAACTCTATTGGCAAACAACTTGATAACACTACTAGATAACTCCAGACCATATGATCCAGATTTCAAACCAAGATGGTGGAGAGAAAATGAATATTGTGACTTCTATCGGAATAAGGGTCATAACATAAACAATTACATGAAGCTAAAACATGAGATTCAGGATCTCATAAATCCTAGTAAAGTTGTTGCTGGGAATCATCCAACCAATGCTGATCATAAAGCATTTAAAGATCCTTTGCTTGTTTACGAACAAGGTGATTCCTCAAAGACCAAAGGAGGTGCCAAGGTAAATTATACTTATGCCAGCTAGGACAATGTTATCAACATGATTGAGCCTTAACACTCGAAATATTGCAATGTGATTATAGTTCAAGATAAACCAAATGAATCACGATATGCAAGAGCTTTGACCCGATCTCAAAAGAAAGTTACCCTCCAAGGAGCTAGTTCTTCTAACCCGGCTCAAGAAACATCAAATCCAATACTCTTGCCAAACAAACAAAAAGAATCAACCTTGGACAAATTTAAAAAGCTAACTTCATCATCATCCTCTGGATACAACGTGGTTGAACAGTTAAAAAGGACAAATGTTCAAATTTCAATTTTTGAATTGCTACAACTCTCATCTACTCACAAGGAAATTCTAGACAAAGCATTGCTCACTACCAACGTTCCAAAAGATTTAGACATTGATCGGTTTCAATCTATGGTGGGTCATCTGAATTCACCTCACTATTTGACCTTCTCTGAAGAAGATGACAATTCATCAAATCATCCACATAACTAGCCATTGCATATTGAGGCCATGATCCACAAACATAGAGGTAAACGTGTTTTGATAGATGGAGGCACAGGGTTGAATATCTGTACTTATCATCTGCTTACACAACTAGGATTCTCTGAAAATGTTATTGATCCCGGCAAGAAAATAACAATAAAAGCCTATGATGAGGAAGAAAGGACCTCCAAAGGTCTAGTATCATTACCAATCAGAGTGGGACCGATAGAGAGAGATTTCCTTTTCTAGGTTCTTGATATTCCATTGTCATACAATATATTACTGGGTAGGTCTTGGATTCATGAAATGAAGGCAGTACCGTCAACATATCACCAATGCTTAAAGTTTCCTTATAACGGGGCTGAAGTCAGTATTCCTGTTGATACAAATGTTGTTTGTAATGCATTGACAAAAGGTACAGATACTTTTGTGCCACAGAATAGGGAAGCCTCTCCAAATGAAAATCCAGAAGCGCTAATGAAAGACTTAGAAAAGAGATTGAAGATTACAAATGCCGGCATGGATGGCTACTAGATAGAACCAATACTTTCATTAGTTTCTCTCCCTCCATCACCAAAATAGTTGGGCAAACCATAAGAGGCTATGAGAACACAAACTTCAGCTCCGAATACTATATATGATGGTCTCTTTGTACAGTCTTCTACCTCCTTAGCCGATGAAAAAGAAGAGGATGTTGTTCTTAACTGGCTCTTTAAGGAGGATAGTCAAAATGAGGAGGTACGACATTGTGAGATTTCCTCAAACCAATATGGTCGTGGTTACAAAATGATTCAATGCATGGGGTACTTAGGTACTGGTCCTTTGGGCAAATAAAAAGAAGGTATTACTGAACCAATTCAGCTACAAACCAAATCCACACATGATAAGGCTGGACTAGGATACAATCCGAAAATGACATCAGTCCAAAAACATGTTTCTAAGTATAAATGCCCAAAAAGGATATCGCCCTCAACATTACATGAAGCAAATCATAAACAAACAAAAGTAGAGTGTAGAAAAGAGAGAGAAGAATCAGTAATCAAGAAAGAAGAAATAGTCAGTGCTCAAGCTTCGACAGTATCAGCTACGATAATACAAGAAGTTGAAGTCCCTGAAGATATAAGAGACGAAGTAGTAAGAATCAGAGAATTGTTTGCACCATTAAAAGTTTCAGTCATATATACTGACAAGCAGCAAGTAGATGATTTAGAGACTGATCAAACGAGTATGAATGGGGTCCTGACTATCTTTCAGACACATCCACTATAGGAACTTCGGAAGAATCTAGCAGTGTCATAGATGATGCTCAATGTTACTACTTATCAAGTTGCCATTAGTTTTTATATTCAAAGTCATATTATATATTCTAGTTGGTTAGCACTACCGAATCATGCAATCGGTATAAACAGAGAAGTCGGTATGCACAGTCTAGTCGGTTACAGAAGAAAGCAATCACAGAATGCAGTATACACCGAGCTGTCTACCGAGTATCTTTTTATGGCTACCGAGCAGTAAATTTAACACACTGAGTTGATATTCACCGAGTGAAACATGTTACCAGATACATTGAACTTGGACATGCATATGAAAATGTGTTACAAGATCGAGGCACATCTAATCGTAATTATATTGGAAATTGCACTAGAAGATTGTGTATGATTGCAAGGTCAATCTAACCAATGAAATATTTTGTTTAGTTATTCATTCGAGGAATCTTGTTTGTAAGATCGAAGCAATGAATTAGATCATAGTTTTAAGAGATCTATCTATATAGCATGAATTAAGAGCAAGGTGTGTGCATATATGTATGAAGGAAGACTATTACAGAGACATAGAGGTCACTGAGAAGATTTTCAGAGAAGAGTTGAAGAATAGAGTAAATAGAAGGGTTTACTGAGTTACTATATGAGTTATCGAGGTATGCTATAAGCAAGGTAATCTTATCCTGAGCACATAGAATCTTCTATAACATTTCAGATGTAAAGTTGCAGATGTTTGTAATGATTTTATGGTAATATTGTGAAGTTGAAAGAGAAACCTTTAACAGGGTAAAAAACTTAACCAAGTCTATAAATTGTAAAGCCTCTAACCAGGTGCAGCATTCAGAATAAATGTTGTAAAATCCTTTAGCAAGGTAGATCTAACAGATCTTGTTACTCCTAATAGGGTAAGCTATCAGAAATAGCTAAATGTAGCTCTAACCGAGCATTCTTTATTATTGCAGTAGTGAAGTTGTCGGTGCCATCCCCACCACAATTTTTCTCTCTAACCAAAAGTTTCTGCGTAACCAAAATATATGTGTTATAGAGTGAATCATGTATGATTGTTATCTATTTGTTTTAACTTTATTTTATGTTACTACACTATTCTATTTATGCATAACAGTAAGGTTATTATTAAAGAAAGGTTTTGAAGTACTGATTCACCCCTCCCCTCTCAATACACTAGCTTTCCATATTGGGCCTAACAATTGGTATCAGAGCTTCAATATTGGAAAAGGGTTTAACTACCTAAAGAGAAATATCTTATCAATGGAAGGCTATAAACAATCTCGGAGGATTGTGTATCTACAAGAAGAGCTGGATCATGCAAATCAAGTGATTGTAGACATGCTAAGGCAAATGCAAAAATCTTTGAAAGTAAGAAGAAGATTATTTGATGACTTGCAGGATTCTCAAGAGTTAGTGGAACGAATTGAGACATCATCTGAGAATAGTATATCTGAAGAGACTGAGGAAATGATTGGAGTGTTGAAAGAAAAGAACAAAGCATGTGTTGATCAACTAAAAGCAATGAAAACAGAACATGAACATTTCAGTACACAAATGACTGAAAACCTAGATGCATTGAGAACAACAAAGGATAAAGCAAGAGATCTACAAAGAGAGAAACAACAACTTGAAGTCTTAGTATCTGATAAGAATGATGAAATCATAAGGTTAACTTGGATTCAACAAAATATGATAGATCAACTAAGTTATGCACATCATGAAGCAATTCTAAAGAATGATGAAAATCAAGCATTAAAACTTGAAGTATCAAGGTTGACTGATGAACTTAAAACAGAGAAGAAATCCAAAGAAACATTGAAGAAGAGTTATGATGCATCAAAGATGTTGGATGAGCAACTGAATGCAAGAAGACCCAATAAAGATGCAAGACTCAGTTACAAAGGAAAAGAATCAACCGAGAAAGGAATTCATACTACCGAGAGAGGAGAATCATCAAAGCAAGCTGGAAACAGGAATAACATAAAAAGGAAGAAGCCTATTTGCTACTACTATGGAAATCAAGGTCATACTGCCAACATATGCCAGATTAGAAAAGGTAAGCAACCGAATATCACTAAGTCCAATGGATATTGTTACAATTGCAATAAATATGGTCACACATCTAATCAATGTAGGACAAAGTCTGTTAACAACTATCAGAAGGCAAAATTCAAAGGGTTTTGTAGAAACTGCAATAGATATGGACATAGTACCGAGAAGTGCTGGTCTAAGCAAAAGAACTACATGTGGTGTCCACACCAAGAAAACACTAGAGGTTACCGAACTCACACAAATCCTTACCGACAATATGCAGCAGTACCATGGGATTACAATACAAGGATATGGTGTGAATGTTGTGGAAGATATGGACATATTAGTGCCAACTGTTTGGAATGAACTACTGAAGATCATGGAGAAATCCTGGTATGGCATGTTTTCATTGTCACAAAGTTGGACATTTAGCTAGAGATTGCAAAGATCAACCTAGAAGAGACACTGAAGAGATAAAAGAAAAATTTAAGATGATTTGGAAAAAGAAGGAAATCATGTCAGATGAAGAAAGCACCTTACCTACCGAGTTAGGTGCACCTATTCCAAATTAATCAGAAAAGGTATGAAGGGACTGTATTCTCTAAAGGTTAAATCATAACAGTTCCTATTCTATTATGTACAAAATTCAAAATTTGTATAGTTAAGATGCAATTAGTAAGTTTGAAATTCTATCAAAAGTACTTTACAGGAAACCTGTCAAGTCGGTGTATACAAGAAGCCTGTCAAGTCGGTAAATGAATGAAATTTGGTTACTCGGTTAAAATGAAAAAAATGAGTAAATCGGTTAAAGGTGAACCGAGTGCATTTAATGTTTTGACCTAACTCGCATGGAGTCCGATAAGGTATTTAGTGTACTTAAAGGTATTTTTGCGGTCATTTTCATTCACCAAGTTTTCAAGAGAGCATAGCAGAGTGAATCAAGGCAATCAAACTTCATTCAGAGCGAATTTCAAGGTATATACATAAAATATATTCACATTGTTAAGCTGGTTTCCAATCTTGTCAAATTGCTATTATCTACCGAGTGTGAAGCATCAGTCGTTTGCAAACTGTCACCCTAAGGATAGTTTGCTAAGTTTTACCTGAAACCTACAATGGCACCCAAGATCCAAGATATCGTAGTTGTCAAAAATGTGGAGAAGCCCTCGTTGAAGTACTCTTGTACCGATGGCAAAATGGATAGCAAGTACGAGCATATCAAAATCAAGGGATTAACTAAAGCCCTAGCCTATCCCCGTGTGTTCAAACCCCAGTGGGTTAAGTTTTTTTTAAGCAGAGTTCATGATGATTTTATGTGGCTAGAGGAGCAACCATTCAAAATCACCAAGGAAATCATTCATGTGATCACCGGGTATCCTATCTATGATCATGCACGAGAACAGAAAATGATATGACAAAAGGAGTTAATCAGTCTACCTGGAGTAGAATCTGATTACCGAGGACTGAAATTGAACAATGTCACTGATGCAGAACTTAAGTTTGCAATTAGAGTAATTGGTTACTGTTTCTTCCAATCAGAAAGGGAAAACAATGTACCATGTGTAGCAGTTGACTTAGCCTATAAAATAGTGAAAAGGGGAATGAAAGTAGATTTATGTGAAGTGCTACTGAAGAACTTGTTTGAGAACCTAAACACAATAAGGAAGCTGAAGAGGAACAACTTGGCAAACACACTGAAGTTTGGTTCACTTCTTGTATATATGTTTTTCTACTTTGAGAAGTTCTTTCCCTCAGTCGGTAAAGTAGTTTGGGAGCTACATCGACCTATCACCCATCAAATCAATGATTTTATCAAGAAGGGAATCGAGGTTGATCCTGAGAAGGTCCAAGCTATAATGGAAATGCCACCTCTGAAGAACATTAGTCAAATGAGAAGTCTACAGGGACGTCTCCAATCTATTAGAAGATTCATTTCTCAACTAGCAGACAAAGCTCAACCTTTCACAAAGGTATTAAGGAAAGGAATAATATACAACTGGGATCAGCAGTGTGAACAACATCTTCAACAGATAAAAGAGTACCTATCTAATCCACCGATATTGATGCCACCTATTTAGGATAAACCACTAATCTTATATATATCAGCAACTGATTCATCACTGGGGGCACTTCTGGCACAACAGGATGACAACAAAAAGGAACGAGCTATTTATTACATCAGTAGGACATTGGTGTCTTATGAAATGAACTGCAGTATAATAGAAAAAGCATGCTTGGCATTAGTCTTTGCATCACAAAAACTGAGGCACTATATGCTAGCACATTCAGTCAAGCTAGTGGCCAAAATCGATCCACTCAAGTTATCTCTTAATAAAGCAACACTTACAAGAAGATTGGCAAAGTGGGTAATGATTCTTATAGAGTTTGACATTGAATATGTGGAACGCAAAGCCATAAAAGGACAAGTAGTTTTTGATCAACTTGCTGAAGCTCCACTTGAGGATACTTAACCACTACACATCGAGTTCCCAGATGAATCAATAATGGATCCTACTTAACAACCCTGGAAGATGTTCTTCGATGGTTCCTTTACTCAAAATGGTTCTGGTGCTGGCATATTATTTATTACTCCTCAGAAGTATTCAATCCCAGAGTCTTACAAGATTCTATTTCCCTGAACAAACAATATTGCAGAATATGAAGCTTTGGTGAATGGAATAAAACTAGCTATTGAATGGAAGGTTGTTGAATTACATATCTATGGAGATTCTCAGCTGGTCATCAATTAAATCAATGATACATATCAAACTTGAGATGAGAAATTGATACCTTACAAGAGGATGGTGGATGATATCAAGAAGTACTTTGCTTTTGTATCATTCCAATAGATTCCTAGATCAGCGAACAGAGTAGCAGATGCTATGGCCACCTTGGCATCTATACCTGAGCTACAGGAGTCCAATTTCCACTTTGATTTCCTGGTGGAAGAGTTATATTACCCCACTTATGATTCTCCTAAGACCCAAATAGTCTGTTCTATTATTGGACATGACTCATCCCAGTACAGCTACATCTATTCCTATCTATGCGACCAAATTATCCCTGGAAATCTTACCCGAAATGAGAAAAGAAACCTAACTCACAATGCTTCGCGGTATGTTATCATAGCCAACGATTTATTTAGATGAGGTTTGGACCGTATTTTGCTTAGATGTCTAGAAAATGAAGAGTCTAAACATGCATTATCAAAGGTTCATGAAGGTATTTGTGGATCTCATTCGAATGGTTTTACTTTAGCTCAGAAACTATTACGAGCTGGCTACTATTGGCCAAACATGGAAAAAGACACCATTAAATTTGCTAAGACTTGTAAGAAATGTCAGCTTCATGGAAATCTCATACCTACCTCGGCAAGGGACCTCATACCATTTATAACAGACTGGCCTTTTCAGCAATGGGCCTTTGATCTCATTGGTTAGATATATCTGGCTTCATCCAAAGGACATAAATTCATCATAACTACCACTGAGTATTTCACTAAGTGGGTAGAGGCAGTTCTACTTATTAAAGCAACTGGTAAACAAGTCGCCTTGTTCATCCTAAACTATATCATTTGTAGGTATGGGATACCTTCGTCCATCGTGGCTGATAATGGAGGACAATTCAAGAATAAAGATTTGGACGAGCTTTGTGAGAAATTCAAAATAAAGCAACACTAGTCATTAGTATATTACCCTCAAGGTAATGGACAAGTTGAGGCATCTAACAAAAACCTACTGACTATCTTGCATAGAATAGTGAACAAGTCTGGGAAGGATTGGCATCTACAGCTCAATCCTACACTATGGGCTTATAGAACAAGTATCAGAACACCTACTAGGGCTACACCTTTTTCTTTGGTGTATAGGTCTGAAGTAGTATTACCTATTGAAGTAGAAATATCATCTCTCAGAGTTTCTTTGCGAGGTCTTGTTACTGATGAAGATCATAGAATATCTAGATTGCAAGAAGTCGAATTGCTAGATGAGCGTCGGCAAGTGGCATTTGATCATCTCAGACTGTATCAGAAGAGAATGTCCAGAGGGTATAACAAGAAAGTTCAACAAAGAGAATTTCAAGTTGGTGACCTAGTTCTGAGAGAGAATCCAAAAAATCAACAATTTCGCGATAATAAAGGGAAGTTTGAACCCAACTGGCTGGGTCTCTACATTGTTACTGCAGCATATGGCTCAGGTGCCTATCAACTCTCAAACTCAGAAGGAGAACAACTCCATGAACCGATTAACACCATCCACTTGAAGAAATTCTTTGCTTAGCATTCCCTATACCATCAATGGGTATAGCTAAGAAAAAATCCTAAAAATCAGAAAAAGTCCTGAAAAAATCCTTAAAAAAATCAGAAAAAGTCCTGAAAAAATCCTAAAAAAATCAGAAAAAGTCCTAAAGAAATCCAAAAAAAGAAAAAAGAGAAAAGAAAAAAAATATATAAAGAGAAAAATTGCCCTAGTGAAAACTTGGTAAACAAGCACCTTGGTTAAAAAAAAAAAGAATCTCTACCAAGTAGGTGAAAACCTGGCAAACAGGCACCTCTTGTACTCAAGCACTCCATCTATCAACACAACATTGGCATTTCCCGCTTTCATGAATATTTTGCTTTCGCTTGTACATATTTTCAGTCACTTTTGTGACATCTTGGTTCGTTGGAACCCTCATGACTTGAAACTGATCAACGTCCTAGTTTTAGGTTACTCGATAGAGCACATTACATATCCTAAGCAGTGTCAACCAAGTCATTTTTCTGTCAGTGAAACCTGGTCGTCCACTCCGAGTCAGCCATCTGTCTCCCAACTACCAAAGAGTTTTATCACTGAGTAAACAAGCAAAACAACATAACGGAAAACAATCACTAAATAGTTTGAGCTATGAATGAAAATTTTCTTTGTATGTTGTCTTTTATATTGGTTTTCGATTATTATCCCTCTGAGTAACTCGAGGAAGTCTATTGTGACTAAGAGGAGCAAGGATTGGGGGCATAATATTTTCTTTGTTTTCTGCTTGTAGGAATGATCTCGATGATCTGGAAACATATAAATTAGCTGGGTGTCTGTGATAAGAGCCTTCACATTAAGGTGAAATAGCCTCACATACCTCGACTCTGCTTATTTGTATGCTACAGGGAGGTCCATATCATTTCTTTGTTCGTTTTGAGGGAATTTCTTTATGATGCAATTCGGGTCCCGACGAAATCTGTCCAAGGATATGAATGAAAAAAGGGTCATTGCGGACAAGATAATTAAAATTGCACATTGAAAGGAAAGGAACTCTAACCTGCCTGTTGTGTTCGTTATGCTCGGTGATGAATCTTAAGCATTTTAAATCCAGTGACTAGGTTTAGGTTGCATTTTTGCACATCATTTTGCATATCAATTTGCATTTTTGTGAATTTAGAGTGAATTTCGGTATGGTAATAATCTCTTTATCTTCTGAAGGAAAGCTAAAACCATCATCATTTCTTACGCTAAGTGGTCTATTTATCATCATTTCTCCGATCGAGTACTTGTGTTTTGAGATGTTTAGCTACATACATAACATTTAATATAGCTCCATATAATTCATTATTACTCGTTTGCATTATCATTTATTTGCATATGAAAAGAAACAAAAATATATCTTCATAATCATTTGCATTACATACATTTATATTGAAAAGAAATGCATACATATAAAATAAAGCATATAAGAGACATCTCATAAGCGAATCAACACAACTACGATGAAGTCAAATTAGATCTCGTATATATATATATATATATATATATATATATATATATATATATATATATATATATATATATATATATATATATATATATATATATATATATAATGTCAAGTATAAGAGTACAAAATGATGTCCAATGACATGTACAAACTCCCATCGGAGAAAGAACCATATCGGCTACAAAAAATGGGTGTCTACAAAAAATATCCTAGCTACAAAAAGAATCATGTAGCTGGCGCGCTCTCCCTCATCGCCTGGTGGAGGAGGAGGACCCTGATGCCTAGAATCTTGTCGAGGTGCTCGTGCTCCCTTTGATTGGGCCATATACTATGAATAGGGTTGCACCTACTATGCAACAAAAACTGCAGCACTATACACTGCCCTACTACTCTGGAGAAGGACCTCCTGTCATAGAGCCTCAATCTCAGCTCTTGACTCTGCTCTCAAAGCTGTGATCTGGCGATCCCGCTCGGCCCTCACCTCAGCTAGCTGTCAGTCTCGCTCCGCCAGTTGAGTCTGTGCCACTGTCAACTATGACTGCAACTCTGCAAGACGTGCCCTCATCGACCTACCAGCATCCTGTCCATGCTCTCTCACAGGTCCCCCATCTCCACCTCCACCCTTCTCATCCTGGCACTGTCGCACCTATCTAGAAGCTGCTCGCTCCTCCTCCACCTCACCCACTCACCCTAGGGATCCACTCTCACCCCTCTGCTATCTACCCTGAGCTGGCACCCTGCTACTTCTAGCACCTGGATCACCGCTACCCCATCACAAAGCCTCAGCTCTTTGTGCCTGACCCTTCCTCTGGCCCTATCCCTATGCTAGTACAGGGGCATCCTCCTCAACATCCCCAATTCGAGGAGCCTACTCACCTAGGTCTATAAACTGTGGGAAAGGATGCTGCTGAAAATAATCTCTATACTGGGGCAATACCCCACATCTGCTATATCATCCAAGTAATCCCACCTCAGGTAGTGTAAACTTGTCAGCTCCTACATCGCTAAAGAATAGGATAGCCTAGGTGACCATCCCTGTCTCTCCTCATCGGCATATCGAGCATATGCAGTATACTCCTGAGAGATCCCCTGAGGCCGGCCATACTGCCTCATCACTCGTGAAATGATGAATCGCTCCACAACAGTCTGCGACCTTCCAATCAGTGGGCGTGTAACAAACAGGTCCACGCAAACCACCTACCAGTCATCCCATGGCTCCAACACTCTATATGGTCTCCATACGACAGCTATCAGATCATCGAGCTACCATCTCCAGAAGTTTGTCTTGCCCAGATGGGGCTGCGTAATATATCCGGCATACCTGTAAATGATTGGCTGCCCTGGCTCTCTGCTATCATCCACTTTCGACCAACAAATGGGAAGGTGCTCCCAAGCCCACACCTATAAAATGTACACCTCGATGGCCATGCTCTGCCCATCTCTGTATACGATCTCATGCATCTCCCGATACATGTGGGCCAATAAACAAGAGCCCTAGCCAAGTCTTTGAGGGGTCTCTATCAACCTCTCCAACATCCATCCCCATCCGCTCTGGAAGCCCTGTTGCCCTCTGTCTGGCATCAAAAAGCAACCAATGAAACCTACAAGGACACATGCCAGTGGATACTCCTCACTATACCTTCTCATCAATATAGCCCAACTCATGGAACGAGTCAAGATATCGGGATCCCTGAATATGATCCTCAATGCCTGCACTCTAGGTAACAAGGCAGTATCATAATCCACCTTATCCCCAACAAAAAGGATATGAAGGATCCTATACACATCCTCGAGAGTAATAGTCAACTCCCCAATTGGCAAATGAAAGGTATTATGCTTTGAATGAAACCGCTCTACCAACGCCATGAGCATCCTCTGGTTCACACGGATATCAGGTAACCTCATCAAGTGAGTAAAGCCACACATATCGACATGAGCCTGCTCAACCTTAGACAAATCAAGAACTAGAGCCATAGTGGGAGGATATACACATCTAAAGAGCACAGGAGGTAAGCACATCTACAACAATCCAACAATGAAGCATCAAAAAACATTCCAAATGAACCTACAAGAGACGTTAACCATCACGCAAATCCAACTAAGTCAAATGCAAAAGCAAAATTTCATGTTTATACTTTCAAAAATGATCACTGTCTTTCGAACGACAAAACACAGTTAAAGTAGAATCTCATACGAGTCAAGAATGGCTTTCGTATGAGCAAATAGTCTCAAATGACAAACTTTTACACATTGTACGACAAAATGGTCTTCTAACCAACCTATCGTATGACACAAGGGTGGATCCCATACGACAAATCTAATGGCTTCAAACAACAAAAGAAAATTTTCCAATTTCTCGTACGAGACAGGATCCTGTCTCGCACGATAAACTGTGACACCCGACCCAAAACCCATGAAAAACGTGAAAAATGCACAAAAAAATTCAAAATTGGAAACATAAACAGTCTTAAGATCGATCACTTACCGCTGGCTCATAGTTTCGGGGTTGATTATGTCTTCTCTAGCGCTCGAATCGATGCTGACGAGTAGGGACCACCATTTTCTTCGCATAAGGGTTTTTCAAATTTTCAAACTTGTAGGGTTAAAATGAATTGAAAATGACACTTTTGTCCCATATATAGCCAAAAAGCTAATTTTTCAACTTGCTCCGATGGTCACGAAAATTGTACCCTTAGCTAATGTGCCTTCTCTGATTCCATTTTTGGGATCGAAATCAAAATTCAAGATCATCTTGCTAGTCAATTTCAGAATTTGGACCACTTAGAGCTCTTTTATCAAATTCTCAGTCTTTCTTCGCTTTGTGCTCAATTTCTCAATTTCAATGTTGAATCTCAATTTCAAATTTACGAATCAATTTCGCAATCAATTCAATCTTCAAAATTCTTCAAAATCAATTTGTGCTCACATAACTTATCATTGCTCAAAATTGCCTAAAATCAACTACCCTTGCTATTTTTCGATTTCGCTCCTGAGGGGGCATACAAGTGACCTTATGACCTCACATCTTTAATGTCAAGATAATTTTTTAAATTTGCATCAAAAGTCGAGCGAAAAAAAAATAAAATATTTTCAACCAAAGAAAATCAAAACCTTATTGCTAAGGGGCATCTCATCTTCATCGCTTCATATCAAGTTGAGATCTCTCGATCATCTGAATATAGTCAATTGTCAGGGGCATATCAGTTTCATCACTTCACATCAAGCTGATATTTGTCTTCTTCTGAATTAATCTCTTAACGTTAATCAGTTTCATCGCTTTTCATCAAGCTAATTATTCGTTTAAACTTGATTAAAAGTTTAAAGAGTATCTTTGATCACACTCAATCTAAGCAGGTGTTCAGTATTCATTTCTTGATCAAGTTGGATAGTTTATCTTTGTTCATCATGTCTTGATCAATCAAGTTCAAGATCAATTTTTATCATAACTCACTGCATCTAAGATCAATAAAGTTCTAGATCAGTAAGATCCGCTTCTTGATCAATCAAGTTCAAGTTCAGTATCTTTTGTTTTCTATCATTCCTCAATTCAATCAAGTTCAGGATCGGTATCTCTTTAATCAGACTTCATTCAGCTTTGTCGCTTCGAATCAAGCTAAACACCTTGCTCTTCATCTAGTTTGGGATCAATCAAGTTCAAAACTGGCATCTCCTAAACATCACACATTCTTTGAACCAATGTGTTGCTTGCACATTAATTCAAAGAGGGGCAAATGTAATACCCTAAAATTGGTCATCTAAACCATGGGCCCCTAATCTCGACAACATCACCAAGGTCCTAACCAAAGGCAATTAAATCAATCTTGAGCACATTATTAATTCTTTAATCATCAAATATCACATGGCAAATCAATTACTCAATATTAATTAAATATTTATTTAGTTAATTGAATCATTTCCAAGAATACCATTTTGATCAATTATCCCATTTTAATTTATTAAATATCCTTGCATATTTAATTAATTAATATAAATTGCCATTTAATCATGCAAAGAGAATTAATTTATTACAAAAAAGGAATTAATTGCAAAACAAAGAGTTGAATTGAAATTAAACAAAAAGAATTGAATTGAGAGAGAAATCAAACTTGAGATATTATTTCTTTTTCTAAATTTAGAACTTGAAATTAGAAAAGCAATTAAATTGAATTATTGAATTATTCTCTAAAATTGGAACTCAAAGCTTTTCAAAAAAAAAGAAGTTCAGTTGCATTGAAAAGACTTTTTTCTTGAATAAATCAAATATGTGCATGGAATTATTTATTTTCATCATATATGCATGGAATTAATTTATTATTATTTTCCAATGCAACTTGAACTTCTAATTTGAATGCATTTCAATTAAACTATAATTGGAATCTATCTCAAGGTCAACTCAATCTGATTTCTCAATTATTTTTCAATTAATCCTAAATTGAGCTTTTTCTCTTACAATTCTCTATAAATTCAGTCTTCAGCTCTCATTCCAATTCACCCCAAAGATTTTTGAGAACATGCTTGGAGATTATTATCACGCTAATTTCGCTCTGGAGTCATTGAAGATTATTGTGCTTTTTAGATTATTTTTATCCATTATTGCTTGCATCCATCATTGCTTGAATTGATTTTTGCTTGAATTATTCATCCATCTTGCATCCATATAGTTAAATATCATATAGATTAAATCCTTCATCTTGGTGTAGTCTAGTCACTAGTATTGCTTATAACAATCTAAGAGCAATCTTATACTTGCATCTTTTAGAAGGAAATTAGTCGCTTTGTTATGGTTTTCTACTTATTGATTATTGATTATTAATCATGCATATAATGACTTAATTGAAGTGTTGTGCTTGTAGCTATAGGTTCACTTTTTCACACACACAGGTTGAACCTGTAGAACCTTGTTGCCATGAATGACAACATCTACCTTTCTCATCTGAGTGTATAATGCCAACATTTTTCATATGCAATAAATGATAAAATGATGAGCTAATGATTTAAATGAATATTTTTTTTAATTTTCATGCAATAGTGTGAATGCAAATGACTGGTTAATGAACTTATAGATCTATATATGATATGCTTATGAATGCAGCTAACATCTCATGTAAGATTTTAGATTTTGATGCTCAAGAACTCAATCATGTCGATAAAGCCAGTTGACCACTGGGCGAAGTAATGATGATTGTTGTGAAGTCAGGCTCTCATTCAAAGAACAAAGAGATAAATTGTATTATGCTGAAATCACTTGTAATGCAGAAAATTAAGAATCAATGCAACCTAAAACTGAGTCACTGGATTTAGATTTACTTTTTTATCATCATTGAGTGGAAATGTAGGAAGAAACATAAACATCAGAGCACGAAGATCCAGGATGACCTGAATGTCACGTTGTTTTTAATATAGAAAGCGAACATAAGCATCGAGGCATAAAGAGCCAGGATGACTGGAATGTTGCCTACATGCAAACACACTAGACAAAGAAGAGTTCCTTCCTTGTTATATGCAATATTGATTATCTTGTCAATAATGATCCTTATATCGTTCATATCCTAGGACAAATTAAACATGTATCCAGATTGCATGATAAAGAAAGTTACTCAAAATAGTCAAGGAAATAATTCCAACCTCCTTGTAGCATACAAATAAATGAATTCGAGGTATGTGTGGTGATTTCACCTTGATGTGAAGGCACATATCATAGACACCCAGCTTATGACAAGTTTTCAGATCATCAGAATTATTCCTACGAGCAGAAAATAAAGAAAATTATTATGCCCCTAGTCCTTGCTCCTCTTAGTCAAGATAGACTTCCTCGAGTTACTCAGAGGGAATAATAATCGAAAACTAATTTAAAAGACAACATTCAAATAAAAATTCAATCAGAGCTCAAAAATTTTTCAATGATTGTTTTTAGTGTTCTTGCTTTCTGTGTTTATTCAGTGGTAAAACTCTGTAGTGGATAGGAGACAAGTGACTACCTCATATTAGAGGACCTAGTACTACCGACAAAAAGATGACTTGGTTGAACTTCTTAGGACATTTATATTGATCAAACGATTACCCTAAGACTAGGGCATTGATCGGTTTCAATCCATGAGGTTTCCAAGAAGAACCAAGGTGTTACGAAAGTGACTGAAGGATATATATAGGCTATAGAAAAGATGCGGAAAAGAAGGAAATAAAGCAGAAAATACCAAAGTTGTGTTGATAGATGGAGTACTTTAGTACAAGAGGCACTTGTTTACCAGGTTTTCACTTGCTTGACAAAGATTCTTTCTTCTTTTTTCTTTTTTTCTACCCAGGTGCCTATTTACCAGGTTTTCACCAAGGCGTTTTTCTTTCATATTTTAATTTTTTTGGTGTTTTCTCTTTTTATTTTTTATTTTTTTCAGGATTTTTTCTGATTTTTAGAATTTCTTCAAGACTTTTTAGTTGTACAGGTTATTGGAGCAAAGAATGTTGTACATATTACTCAAGCAGAGAATGCTAGGTGTAGAATTTCTTCAAGTGGATAGTGTTGATCAGTTCACAGAGCTGTTCTCCTTCTGATGTTGAGAGTTGATAAGCGCTAGAGCCAAAAGCTATAAAACTATGTAGGGACCCAACCAGTTGGGTTCAAACTTCCCCTTTTGTTCTTGAAACTGTTGATTTTTAGGATTCTCTCTTAAAAGAAGGTCACCAACCTGAAATTATTTGTGTCGAACTTTCTTGTTATAACCTCTAAACATTCTTTTCTAATAATCTCTCAGATGATTGAATGCCACTTGTTGATGTTCATCGAGGAATTTGAGTTCTTTATTCTATTATCTTCATTAGTGACAAGACATTGTAGAGAAACTCTCAAAGAAGGGATTTCCACCTCTATAGGAAAGATTGCTTCAGCCCCATATACCAAAGCAAAAGGTGTATCTCTTGTAGGTATTCTAATGCTTGTTTGATAAGCCCATAGTGTTGGATTGAGCTGCAGGTGCCAATCCTTTCCAGATTTGTTGACCGTTCTGTGTAAGATAGTCAGAAGATTTTTATTAGATGCTTCAACCTGACTATTACCTTGAGGGTAATATATAGAAGACCAATGTTGTTTAATTTTGAACTTCTCGTAGAGATCATCTAGATCCTTGTTTTTGAGTTGTCCTCCATTATTAGTCACAATTGAAGAAGGTATTCCATACCTACAGATGATATAGTTAAGAATGAACATAGCTACCTGTTTGTCAGTTTCTTTGATTAGTGGAACCACTTCAACCCACTTGGTGAAGTAATCAGTGGTAGTTATGATAAACTTGTGTCCATAAGAGGATGTAGGATAAATTTGGCCGATGAGATCAAATGCCCATTGTTGAAAAGGCCAATGTGTGATAAAAGGTATTAACTCTCTTGCTGGAGCATGTATGATATACCAATGTAGCTGAAATTTCTCACAAGTTTTAGCAAATTTTATAGCATCCTTTTTCATATCTGTTCAATAGTAGCTAGCCCTTAGCAGTTTCTGAGCTAAAGTTAGACCATTTGAATGAGATCCACAAATACCTTCATGGACTTTAAATAATGCATGTTGGGACACTTCAGGTTATATACACCTAAGAAAAGTACCATCCAAACCTCTCCTATACAAATCGTTTCAGATCAGATTTATTTTATCATTATGGGTAAGGTTATTAGGGATAATTTGGTCATGTAAGTAAGAGTAGAAATGACTATATCAAGATGAGTCATGTCCAATGATAGAGAAGACCATCTGGGACTCAGGGGAATCATAAGCAAGATAATGAATCTCTTCCACCAATAATTCATAGCGATACTCAAATTCTTGTAGTTGTGGTATAGATGCCAAGGTAGCCATAGCATCTAGGGATTTGTTTACTGATCTAGGAATCTGCTAGAATGACACAAAGACAAAATATTTCTTGAAGTCATCCACAATTATTTTATAGGGAATTATTTTTTTATCCTGAGTTTGATATATATCATTGATCTAATTGATTATCAGTTGAGAGTCACCATAGATGTGTAACTCAACAACTTTCTATTCAATAGCTAGCTTGATTCCATTTACCAAGGCTTCATATTCTGCAATATTGTTTGTACAAGGACAGAGGATCTTGTACGCCTTTGGGATTGAGTATCTTTGAAGAGTGATAAAAATAATTCTAGCACTAGAACCTTGTTGAGTAAAAGACCCATCAAATAACATTTTCCAAGATCGTTGAGTAAGGTGCATTATGGATTCATCCGAAAATTTAGTGTAAAGGTTAATTGTCTTCAAGCGGAGCATCAACAAGTTTATCTGCAATGACTTGACCTTTGATAGCTTTTTGTTTTATATATTCAATGTCAAATTTTGTAAGTATCATAACCCACTTAGCCAATCTCCCTGTAAGTGTTGCCTTGCTGAGAAGATATTTGAGCGGATCTATCTTAGCCACTAGTTTGATATAATGTGCTAGCATGTAACATCTTAACTTTTGTGATGTAAAGACAATTGCCAGACAATTTTTCTCAATGATAGTATAGTTCATCTCATAGGACACCAACGTCTGGCTAATATAATATATATCTCTTTCCTTTTTATTCTCATCTAGTTGAGTCAAAAGTGCCCCCAGTGATCTATATTAGTAGATGATATATAAATTATCAAGGGTTTGTTTTGAATTGGTGGCATTAAGATAGGTGGATTAGAAAGATATTCCTTGATTTTGTTTAGATGTTGTTCACAGTCTTCATCCCAGTTGTAGGTAACTCCTTTCTGTAAAGCTTTTGTGAATGGCTGAGCTTTATCTGCAAGCTGAGAGATGAAATGTCTTTTTGATTGGAGCCACCCTTGTAGAGTCTTCATTTGACTGACATTCTTTGGAGGTGGCATGTCCATGATAGCTTTAAATTTTTTTGGGCCCACTTCAATTCCTTTCGCTGAAACAATGTATCCGAGGAGCTTGCCAGAAGTGACTCCAAATGCACATTTCTTGGGATTTAATCTGAGTTTAAATTTTTCTATCATGTCTAAGATTAGACCCAGTTCTAAGAGGTGTTTAACCTTTCATGGTCTTGACTAGAGTATCATCAACATAATCTTCCATATTTTTATGCATCATATCATGAAAAATTATGGTTACGGATCTTTGATATGTAGCACTTGTATTCTTTAAACCAAAGGGCATTACATTCCATCAGAAAGTTACCCATGCACATGTGAACGTTGTTTTCTCTTGATCTTCAGGTGTAATTTCAATCTGATTATAACCATTGAAGCCATCCATTAGAGAGTCCATCTCATAACCAGTAGTCATGTCCACTATCGTGTCTATGTTGGGTAGTGGAAAATCATCTTTTGGACATGCTTTGTTTAAATATCTGAAATATGTGCAAACACGTATTGATTTGTCAGGTTTGGAAATAGGTAGGATATTAGATATCCACTCAGCATAATCAATTTCTCTGATGAATCCATCTTTTAGTAATTTTTCTAACTCAGCCTTAACAAGTAATGCCACATGGGGATGCATTTTTTCAGAGTTTTTGCTTGACAATTTTAACTCCGGGAGTGATAGAAAGATGATGCATTATGAGATCAGGATCCAGACCCAACATATTAGCATATGTCCATGCAAAATTGATCATTGTTCCTTGAAGAAATCAGCAAATTCTTTCAGTTCTTTTGCTGATAAGGATTGAGCTACATGTATGATATTTTGAGTTTCTTTTGTCTCAAGGTTCACTGGCTGTGTAGGTTCAATCAGCACTGATGATTGCTCTTGAAAGTGATCAGGAAAAATATCAAGTATCTCACCTTCGGGTGCCTCAGAGAGGTTTTCACCATTAGGTATGACTTATTTTTACTATTTTTTATTCTGACATCGCCACAATGTGGTTTTCACCATAAAAACACTTATTTTTCCTTTTTGATTTTTGAGACTAAGATACTTGACATGTGTTTCTCTCATGTTCTCACTTTGTTCACTGGTGGAAGAGCCCATTTGTTTGACTGCATTAAGAAAATAGGCTAATTTATAGTCATTGGCAAAGTTAGGGATATTCAAGGGTTGATCTTGGAGAGTACAGTCAATAAGTTCAGGATGTACCACAGATAAATATTTAACAAGTTCAAGGGAATTAACGATATTGTCATCACAACCTCAGATCAACAAGTTGAGTTCTAGAAGACTACCTTGCATAAGCATCACAAGACAAAGAAGAGTTAGAACATGATTATTGAAGTTTACGTTAGTATTTAGGGGACCTAACCCAACAGACTTACCACTAGCACCTTCCTCTTCTTCAGACTAGATTGCATATTGTGGTTCAACAATAATAGGTTCTTCAGACAGAGTGTCGATATTCATGACAAAGAAGTCATAGTTTGGTGTCAAATAGGTAATTTTATAAATAAATGTTATTTCGGAGTGATCAGAGTTAGAAGATGAAGCCTTTGACTCCTCTTCAAGTGGCTTAGTGGAAGCATGTATAGTATCAATATCAACATCTTTTATGTTGCAAGTTCCTTTGTGATTTGGTTCAATGATCACTTGTAGTTGACTTACCTGTTGACATAACCTTGATGAGTCTGTTAGTCTCTGTCATCATTCCCATTTAGCTTCCTCTCGACTGATGACCTGTCTTGCTTCTCTAGCCTCCAGTTCTTTATTTTTAGTCCCATATCTGATTCTCTATCTCATTAGAGGGAGATATAGTAGGTGAAGATTTTTCTTGTGCTCTTCCTTCTTTCAGCTATTGTTCATAATATGCTTATCTTTTTAGTCTGGTTTCCTCTATTTCCTTTTGCAGCTTCAAATGTATTATCTCTTGTGCTTCGTCTATGATATCATTAGGTTCTTCAGGACTTTCTTCAGTAGATGTATCTAAGAGAGGCTTTGGACCCCATTCATACTCATTTGAGTATGTTTCTGAATCATCTACTTGCATTCTCCCTGTATATGTGATAGGAATGTTTACTAGTGCAAACATGTTTTTAATTCCTTCCAGATAGTCTCTCATGTCTTTTGGAACATCTACTTATTATAGTGTTATTGTTGATATAGTTGGAACTTGATTACAAGTTGTTTCTTCTCTCTTGATTGCAAGTTATTTTTCTTTCCCATACTCATCCTAAATTTGTTGAGTATTTACTTCTTGTGATGTTGGATGTAGTATCATTTTCCTCCACTTAGGCTGTTGATGAGAAGTGTGTTTTTTATTTGATGACTCTTATAGATAGTAGCTAAGTCCATTTTTATCATTTGTAGACTCCATTTGTAACTTAATAGGTTCAATGATTCCTTCTTGGTGCTTTCCCAAAGAACCAGTACTTGAATATCACACGTGTTGAATCATCTTATAACCTGGACCATATTGGTCAGGGGAAATATCACTATGTTGTCCTTCTCTATTTTTAGTCTCTTCTTTGAAAAGTCATTTAAAAACTGCCATGTCTTCTATTTCATCTGCAAGGGAAGTAGAGGACTGTACAAAAATATCATCATAGATTATGTTTGTATTTGAAGTTTGAGGCTTCATAGCCTTTGATGGTTTTCCAGACTATCTTGGTAACGGTGGAAGAGACATTAATGAGAGTACGGTTTCTATCTTGTATCCATCCATACTAGTACCTATGATTTTCAATTTATTTTCTAAGTCTTTCATCAAAGTTTTTGAACTTTCAACTATAGAGGCTGCTCTATTATGAGGAACAAGGGTATCAACACACTACTTTAAAGCATTACAAGTCTAGGTTGTATCTGCAAGAACACTGACTTCAACTCCTTTGTAGGGAAATTTCAAACACTAATGGTAAGTAGACGATACTACTTGCATTTCGTGAATCCATGGTCTACCCAACAAGATGTTGTAGGAAAGTTGAAGATCAAGCACCTAACAACTAACATCTTATTCTACAGGTCTTACCCTGATCGATAATAGTACCAGGCCCTTAGAGGTTCTTTCTTCTTCATCATAAGCTTTGATTGTTATTTTCTTTGTTGGATCAATGTGATAACTCAATGATGAATAATTAGTACCAAATCGGTACTAAGAGGGGGGGGTGAATCAGTACCGACAAAACACTTTCTTCAAACCGGTTAGACAGTAAACACTGCAAATGAACACTAACACCAATCTAAAATAGAGTACAACCGATAAAGCTAAGAATGACTATGACAAGCATTAACCGATTAATCACTTAGCTTTCCACTCATCCTGGTACTACACTTCCATTTCACCCTTATGCATGAACAGGTAATCAATCATCAGAAATATAATAATAGCTAGTAGAGCATGATTTACCTTCAGACACAAATCACTTAAACCATCACATGAAAAATCACCACACATAACACAGTTTTTTCATGTGGAAACCCAACTGGGAAAATCCATGGTGGGGATGAATACCCACAAGCTGTTTTGAACTCTTTAGAAGTCTACTTTGTTAGGAGCCTAGTCCGGTTAAAGACTTATTACAACAGGTTCTATTAGGAACCGATCCTTCTAGGGATCACCCAGTTAAGGGATGACTAAAATAACTAGTTAAGCGTTAAACCCTGTTAAAGGTTACCTTGTTAGAGGATTTTAAGAACTCAATAAATTTGAGTCACCCTATTAAAGGATTTACAGTAAGCTGGTTAGAGCTACCCTGTTAAGGGATTTTCCAACTGTTGAGATGATTAGAGATCAACAAGTATTACAATGATTTGGTAACAACACTCAATGCCAATGTAGATCCGCTTTAGTTCCTTTTCTCCTTTTGCACTTACACTCTGCAGGTATCAATCCTCTTATCTGATCTGGCAAGAATCATGTATCTATGCACCTAGATACATACACCACATTTGCCAACAACTTCAGAAAGAAGCACAACATCGAACTTATAGAAAACAAATAGGTCGATAGCATAAACCCTAAACCTTAAACTTTTTAGGTTAAGCAATTCAAATGGTTCAATCTTGACCGTTGAGCATATTGCATTAAATGCAACAATCTTGAACCAATCTCAAGACATTATCCATTGTTCGTTCTCCACCGCATCCATGGCAGCTGATAACCCATCACGCGTTTTCATTGTTTACAGACTTCACACACTCCCGAGGTAGATAGGAGCAATCACCTTCATCCAAGATCCTTCATGCGCACAAGGATGACATGGCAACATGATTTGTTCTTCGTTACAATGCTAACTCATCACAAAATGTCATCAGTTGAGTCACATAGGCTTGGAATACTTCAATCGAAAACCCTGAAGTTGAGACTACCAACCGGTAGTCATACAAAGCTTCCATGTACCGGTTCCCATAACTACATGCCAGTTCACCTTGAACAAGCACACTGCTTCACTTTGGCACATATACGAGTTCACAATGTTATACCAAATCTCACATTTACTGGTTCTCTTTTTTGCAGCATATTGACATCAATGACAACATACAATGTCATCATGTCTTCATATCGGTTCACATAATGCCAACACAATGACATTATCAGAAAATCCCAACTGCATTAGTAAGTTGTAGGTAAAAATATTCAACCTAGCACCTCCATCTATCAAAAAACACTGGACTCTGTGCTTATGGATCATAGCTTCAATGTGCAATGGTTGGTTATGTGGATGATTCAGTGAATTGTCATCTTCTTCAGAGAAGGATAGGTAATGAGGTGAAATCAAGTGACCCACCATAGATTGAAACCGACCCAAATCTAAGTCTTTAGGGACGTTAGTAGTGAGCAAATCTTTGTCCAGAATCTCTCTATGAGCAGAAGAGATTTTAAGTAGTTCAAGAATGGAGATTTGAGCGGTAGTTTATTTCAATTGTTCAACAATTCTATAACCAGAAGAAGATGATGAATCCATCTGTTTAGATTTAGTCATGATTGTATCTTGTTGTTTGTTTGAAGAATTTGGTAGGTTTGATGTTGTCAATGGATTTGATGATGTTTGATCAGGGGAGGAAGAGCTCGCTCCTTTGAGAGTAACCTTCTTTTGAGTGCGGGTTACAGAATTTGTAGTTTGAATTTTATTTTTCTTATCTTCAACCATGATCACATTGCAATATTCATATTGAGAAGATTCAATCATGTTGATCACATTGTCATTGTTTGCATAGGTGTAATTGACTTTGGCACCTCCCTTGGATTTTGAGGAATCACCCTGCCCATAAGTAGGTAAGAGATCTTTGAAAGCCTTGCGATCAGCATTGGTTGCATGATTTCCAACAACAATTTTGCCAGCATGGATGAGCTCTTGAATCTCATGTTTGAGTTTCATGCAATTATTTGTTGTATGACCCTTGTTTCAATGATATTCACAGTACTCATTTTCCCTCCACCATTTAGGTTTGACCTAAGGATCATATGGCTTAGAGTTGTTAGGCAATGTGAGCGGTTCATTTGCCAATAGAGTTTTAAAAGCTGACTCATAGGATTCACCTAGAGGAATAAAATCATGCTTAGGTTTTGAAACCCAAGGTTTCTCTTTAAACCATTCTTTTGATTTCTTAGGTGGGTTTTTTGTAGCGCTTTCAGCTACTTTAAGGGCTTGTGTTCTGCTAGTCAGAATGAATACTATGGGTTTTGATTTTGTTTTGACATTATCAACCACCCTGTCATTAACAACATTTATGTTATTATCTTTGTTGTACTTCCATTATTTGTTCTTTTCTTTAGAACTAGAGCCTTGATGTGTTTCTTTATAAAGTTATCTTCTTTCCTTACAAGCACGTCTTTCATTTTGAGAGCACTATCTACCATTTTGTTGAATGAAGGATATACTTGCATTTGGATATTATATTTCAACTCAGGAATCAAATTATTGATAAAGATGTCCATTTTCTTAGAATTAGGAATGGGTCGTGAATATCTAGAGAACCGCTTTCTCCAACACTGAAGGAGAGTGTGAAAAGGTTTTCCTGTCTTTTGTTTGGTATTACAAAGCTCAATCATTGTGACCGGATGGAGAATGTTATAGGAGTATTGTTGTAGAAACAATTCAACCAGTTCTTCGAAAGATTTAATTCCCACAGGGAGACTTGAAAACCATTCCATAGCCTATCCTCCTAAACTTCTTGGAAATAGGATCATGAGATAAGTATGTCCGTGCATGAATTCCATGCATAGGGTATAAAATTCTCAGACATGGTCTTGGGGATCTGAGTTGCCATCATATTTATCAAACATAGGAATATTTATTCTGGAAGGAAACGAAGGCATGTAAAGACTCTTGTCGAATGGAAATGGGAAAATTGTATCCAAATAATATTTCATAGGAGATTTGTCCTTGTCTTTCATTTCTTTAATCTCAGTTTGTAGTTCTTGTAATTATTTTTCTACCAATGCTAGTGGAGTATCGTTTTATTTAGTGATAAGACTTTCAACATTGTAATTAGGGGTTGTTTGGCTCCTTGCTTGGCCAATTCTAGAAAGCACTTGTTTTTCTCGAGCCATGATAATCTTCATCATCTTTCTGAAGTCTTTGTCCTTTTGACATTTTACTATAGTGTCTTCTTCGAGTTCGAAAACTTTAGATTCACTAGCAGAGGAATCACTGTTATTAGCCTGGATGCTAAGGTTATCATGAGATTTATGTTTACCGACCCATTTTTCTTGTCTTCCTTCAGACATATTGGAAGATAAGGATTGATCCAAAAGTGGTTTTTTTGAAGACGAAGGTTTGTCTAAGGTTTATTGTTCAAAAGGTTCGTAAAAAATTGGTTGTTCTTGAAAAAAAAGGATTAAAATGCAATGTTAATGTCTCTTCCTTTTTCTTGCTCTTGTTCTTAGAAGAGCTCCTAGTTTGAACAAACATTTACAACTGACGGGACTGGGAGCTAGATGTGATGCAGATGTCAAGATCAAATTAAACCTAGTTACGCGGTTAACATAGTGATTGAGAGAGGTGACTAAGACCTAGTCTAGTTTCAGGAATGATCTATCTTGTATAAGACGTGATCTAAGCAACCTAGGTTGATTGAGTTTAATAAGCGATTGATTGAACTAGCTCGGTAATGATTGACAAATTTGTGCAACATAATGACAGAGGTACCCTATCAAGGTTGTTTATGCTCAAGATTAAAATGACCAAATTTACGCTCATTGCAAACTGGTTAGACAAGTACAACATATCTAAAAAGGATGCAAAAAGATAGACTTCTGGACTGACAAAATTAGAGGCTCATACGACAAATATAACAACCCAGATAACAGTTTAATATCTTCTAGGTGATAAGGACAGATACTCGTATGAGTTGCTACCTATACTCGAACGACAATTTAAACCTCACCAAATGACAACTCTTCAGAGACTAGTGTGACTCGTATGATAGAGTTTATAAGGCCAAACGACAATCTTCAGAGACCAGAATGACAATTTGGAGAAGACATAATGAAAAACTAGATGACTCAGACGATAATATAGGTAACTCATACAATGCTTTAGATGACTCGGACAATGAATTAGGAAGCTCATATGACAATTATGACTAGAGGAAAAATTTTGACAAGGTAACTAAGTTTGTGACTGCTAAATTTGATTTTTTTGTGATTTGTTTTGTTTTTCCAGTTTTTAGAGTTTCAGTTTTTCAGTTTTGGACAAAAAGACACAACAAACACGTATGATCCAAAGTGATTTCAAAAAGCAACATGCTAATTCTAAGGAAGTTGGCTGAGAGAGAAAACCTTTACATGCAGACTCAAGTACACACCCAATAGCTAATCATAATACAACCGCTGAGTCTCATGCAATGGATTCTCAACGTCATATTAGCTGACTCCAAACACTAATGGGGGCATGAAATGACAAGTATCTTGAGAGAGTTACTATCTCTTTTGCACAAAGATTATCTCCCTTTCAGAGGTGAACTAGGTAGCTGCTATTTTTAAGTTTGTAGTAAAGATTTTTGTTTGAAATTACCCCTTGAAGTCGTGCAAGCGCAATTGAGGCCTATAGCCTGACAAGGTACCGAAACAAGTTGTAGTTACACAAGCATGATTAAGACCGCGAGGCCCTACAAAATGCTCGATATGGGAGATCTCAAAAGAGAAAGCTCAAATAATCCCATCCTCCGAGACTTTAATTTCGAAAGGCCTATTTATTATAGCGAGTTGGAATCCTTGGGTTTAGTTGTACTCACTTGGTTCATTCTCATAGGGTGATTATTTTTTCCCACTATGATAGGCCCGCTAAAAGGTGCACAAATCTCAAACTTAGAAAAAGCTTCAAGGGTCTAGATTTCTGATTTTCTGTGCAGACAAGAGCATACTCTGCTACCTCTTATATTTCTATTCAAACACAAAAGATAGACTTGTTCATTAACCAAATAGCAATTTAAGTGCCTAAAATTGAATTAAAGAATACACGATATTTGGTTGATTCTCCTTAGGCAACCTACAAAACCAACTCATCCACAGTCATATTATTTTTTATTCTTTGATGTGTGTGAGCTTGATTTGACAAATTATTTGACAGGTGTTCTACAGAAAATTAGTTAGGCTATGAAAACCTCAGGCAGACAGAAGACAATTTAGGGTTAGAGTAAGTAAAATCCAAAGCTAAATCAAGAAAACCCTAAAAAGTATGTTGTTTATAAAACAAGCAAATCATAAATTCGTACAACACTTCTCACCAAACAGAACGAGTATTATCACCAAGCCAAAAGTGTAAACCCCAAAAGAAAATAACAAAGCAGATATTTGTACGATGATTCCCACAAAGGCGAATGAAAAATCATAGAACTCATCCTGTATGCTATAAAAAATCATATGACATTTTGTAAGTACAAGCGAAAACTGAAAAAATAAAAAAGAATTTTTGCAAGGACAAAAATTGAATTCTTGAGCCCCATGGTGGGCACCAAAAATGTGTGTGTGAAAAGTGGAATTTATATCTATATTTGTATCTGAATACACAACATTTCAATTAAGTCATTAGATGCATGGTTAGTAAACCAATAATCAATGAAAATAATAAAACCATTACAAAGCAACCTATTACCTTCTAGTAGATGCGAGTTTAGTTTTGCTCTCAGATTTCTTTATGCAACACCAGTGACTAGATCAACAACACCTAAACAAAGGATTTAATCTATATGAGCATGAAATTGAGCTAAATGGATGTAAGATATGTAAAATTAAGATAACATGATTTAAGCAATTTATCCATCTATATGATTTTAATTAAACTAACATGATTCAAGCAATTATGATTAAGATAATGCAATATTCTCAATGCACCTAGAGCAAAAACAACATAATAACAATAATCTCTAGGGTTTTTTTTCTATGAGAGATGAGAGCCTGAATTTATAGAAAATCTAGAGAGAGACCAACAGTCAAGATCGATCAATGATGAACGTCAAAGATTCTCCAAGAGGAAACCTAATCGAGGTGAATTGATGTGATTGGCTTCTTTTCTCAGCTTTAAAAGAAACTCAACTAAATTTAAGATAAAATCAGAAAAACTGATTTATTTCATATTTTATTCAATTTTGATATTTAATTGATTTAATTCATTTAATTGCTTTTCTGAGATTTTTCAATTTAATTCCATTTTGATTTCTTTTCTCAATTTTAATTTTTTTTTCAAATTAATTCATTTTTAATGATTTAATGGCAAATTGATTTATTGATTAAATATGCTAGGATATTAATTAAATAACTAGGATAATTGATTAAAATGATTTTTTGGAATGATTAATTAATTAAATAAATATTTAATTAATATAGAATGATTCACTTGCCATGTGACATTGATGATTCAGAATTAATTAATTAAGTGCTCATGATTGATCTAATTTGCCTTTGGTTAGGACCTTGGTGATGCAGTCAAAATTATGGGCCCATGGTTTAGGTGACCATTTTTAGGGTATTACAAGAACAATCAAGAAGCGCAGAGCGAACGAAAGGTTGGCCAAGCACAAAGGAACATTAAGCAAGGCACCGCAAGACAAGAAATTACTCCGCACAAGATTTCATCCGGTCTATAATCTTATTGTCATCTGGTTCCTTCTTACTATCAGACTCTTTTGAAATCCATGCCATCCTCTCGTATAACCTCTGCAATTGGTTTGTCAGTACTGCCACTTCTCTCAAGACTCAAATTCCTCACTTCCTTCTCTTTCTCCCTCAGAGAAGCCAATGCAAAATTTTGTCTATCCTTCTCAATAGTGATTAGGTTCCTTCTACAGTCATAGATAGATCCTCTATCATACTGCCAAGGTCTTCCCAATAAAACATGACTAGCACTCATAGACAAAACATCACATAAGACTTCATCCCTAAATGGTCCAATATTGAAATTCACTAAACACTGCTCTTTTAGTTCTAACTTCTGATCATCTTGCAGCCAACTTACCTTGTAAGGAAAAGGGTGCTTAAGCCTCTTCAATCCAAGATTCTCTACCATCTCCTCAGAAACCAAATTATCAGTACTTCCTCTATCAACAATAACCTTACAACACTTACTACCTGATTTATACACAGTCTGAAACAAATTCTTCCTCTGAGTATGTCTGGTATCTTCACTACTTTTCTCCATCGAGACTCTTCTGAACATAAGGGATTCTCCCTACTTCGGTTCCAACACATTCTCATCGGTAACTCTAACTTCTTGATCCTTGTTTGCCACACAGTTTCTTTCCATCCCTTGCTTGCACTCAAAAGATCTATGTCTGGTTTCTCCACACTTAAAACATCTGCCTAAAAATTCTCTATTGCTACTGGCACTCCCTTTTCTCTATGCTTTTTGATCTAGTTCTTTACTCCACTTAGTTTTTTACTCTTCTTCAACATTCTATTTCTCTATGTTGCCACTCATCTGCCCTTTATACCTCTCATTTCCTCTAAGGCTATTCAACTGTCTTCTTCTCACTTTCTCCTCAGCCTTCAAAGCATACTAATAACCCTCGTCAATTGTGGAAATATTCAACATACTCATCTCATCCTGAATGTTAAATGCAAGTCCATTTACGTACCTCACCACCTTCTCCCTATCCATCTCTCTTTGTCCACATCTAATCACAATCTTATAGAATTCCTTGATATACTCTTTCACACTCACGTTTCTCTACTTTAAGTTCTGTAACTTCTTGAATAGCTCCATCTCATAGTCTCTCGGAATGAACTTAGACTTCAATCTCCCTACCATTTTCCTCCACTGGGTGATTTTCATCTCACCATTCTCCACCCTATCTTTCTGCAACTCTTTTCATCATAAGGACGCATACCCTTTCAACTTAGTCTATGCCAACTAGACTCTCTGCGGGTCCTTAATATCCTCAAACTCGAAGTAGTCCTCCAACTCTCTGATCCAATCAATCAGATCTTCCAGATTCAGTCCCAAAAAAGTTTGAAACCTTTACTTTATGAACTTTAGTCACTTGCTCCATCGCTCTAATAAATCTTTCTTCTTTTTCATCTTCTGGTCTCTCAGCCTCTCAACTTCAAGCTCTTCTCCAACCTCTTCATACTCATCCTCAGATTTTGGATTCCTCTGTAAACCAGCTAATGCATTTCAGATCTCGTTCCTCATCTCATTTTGGAAATCCTCCAACATCAGCTCTACCCTTCAGGGGTTCATCTTTCTTGGCGGCATCTCCTCCTTTTCTCTAGTGCAATTGTATTACCTCGGTGATCTAACTACTATTTTTGATTGCCTCACACTCATCGATCTATCGAACGCACTTGCAACCTACCTCAACTCAGTGATTTGTTCACCCCCTAATTACTTTTCAGCTCTAATGCCACTTAATGCAGCCATGGCCCGGTGGGTCCTCAAAGAGAACAAACTAGATCATGCATTAAGAGTAACACAACGGAATAAACAACAAAATATTGAATAAATATAAAATTATATATCCACATCATATTATTGTAATCATTAAATGTCGGGTGATCAACCAGTTACCTACAGGATAGCAATCTCGGTTACAGACTACCTGCCAAAATACAACCCATCTGAATCTTTGTGACGCCTCTTAATTACAATTTTAGAAACTAGGAACTCCTAATCTTTGAACTACTTCCTAAGAATAACATATAACAATATATACCATCTGGAACACATCAGGATCAGCCATAATAGATTACATTTACCGAGAAAGGAAAATAAAATGTGCAAATAGGTCAGCCTAAAGAATGAAAGGAAAATCCTCTGAAAAAGAACAATCAAGAAGCGCAAATCGAACAAAAGGTCAGCTAAGCACGAAGGAATGTCGAGAAAGGTACTGCAAGCCAAGAAATCACTCTGCACGAGAAGAAATCCCCAATTAGCCATTAAGCTCACAAATTGCCCTAGAGACCAAGAACAACCAAACTGGAACCAATAACTCACCGAAAAAGAATCCAAATGAACTGAAAATCTGGAAGGATGAATACAAGCAAGCCTAGAAACCAAAAATCTGATCTGCAATGAAAAACAACCCACTATCGAAACACACTAAAAGAACACATAAACTGCAATACTTAACTGAACAAGAACTCTTTGTGAAAACCCATTCCAAAGCTAAAAATAAGGTGAAGGCCCCTCCTAAGAATAAGTTGGTTTCTTACTTCGAGAACTCATCAGAAGACTCCTTTGATACCTATAATCCCTCTGAAGGATCCCACTCTTCTCACCCTACCATTGATAGAGAAAATAGGCCTAGATTCCCCAAACACCTCAAACCTGAAATCCATTACTTAAAACCAAATAGGGAATTCCCAGATGATATCTTCGCAATTGCCAGAATTGGCATAATGGACCTCTTCAGGGTTTTAAAATGGGTATTTCATGAAATTAAAGACATTAACCTAAAGAACAGGGCAGTGTCTAGCAAACTAGATGATTTGATAGAAAAAAGGCAGCCTCATAATGTTGAAGAGGCAATATGGACTGAAGAAGAGAAGCTATCGATGGCAGAGTATCTTCAAAGAGCCGTGAAACTTATGGAAAAGATGAAAGAATAAAATGAGAAAAAGACCATTCAGCTTGAAGGGGAAATTAGTAAAATCAGGGAAACAATGAACGCCATTATGAAGCAAAGTCATAAGATTAAGAACTCTACGGCCACTGTGACTACGCTGGTGGAAAAGTTGGACAAGTCCCAACAGGGTTCCTTGATCATGGACCTTGATGCTAACAGAGATAAAGGCCAGAAAGAGGAGTCTTGTCCCTCCAAGAGAACCAGAGCCAACTTGAAGAGAAAGGTCGAGTCTTCCACTTAGGAGTTATAGGACGTAAAGAAGGCGACCCAAGAGATGAACATTGTGGAAACTGAGATAGCTGAGAATTTAAAGTCTTTGGGTTAATGTTTCTCTAGTTTTAGCTTTTGTTGTCTTTTGGTTTGACCTCTGCTGTCTTTTTTCTATTTGACAACTTTTCTCATATGGTAAACTTTGAATGTTTATTTTAGTTTAGCCTGTAACTTTATGGTTTTGAGTCCCTGTAAAACCCACTTTTTCCCTAATCAAAAACTTTAGTAAGGTAAACCTTAATATTTCAATATCCTTTAGAATAACTCTAGCATTATACCAATGCGCTTCAATATTCTACATTGGCACTTCTAAATGACATTTGTATTGAATCAATACCTTAAATAATGATTTTACAATAAAAATGAATAACTCACTAAGAAAACTTTAGCAAGGTATCTTTAGCAACTGCTAAAGAGGGATCACATATTGGATGCTGAAGCTCAAACTTCTTTCCTTCATAATATTCCATGTCTCATTGATGAACAGATTAATGTCTCCCTCTCTTCCATTCCTTCGATCTTGGAAATCAAAAATATTGTTTTTTCTTTTGATGGTAACAAAGCGCCTGGCCCAGATTGTTTCCCCATGTTCTTTTTCCAAGATTTCTGGGACATTGTCGAGAAAGATGTCTCCAATGGGGTCAAGGAATTTTTGGGGCTAGAATTTTTTTGAAAAAAATCAATGGTACCTTCATTGCTCTCATCCCCAAAACCCAAGGTGCAGACTCTATGGACAAGTTTAGACCAATCAGTTTATGCAATTCTTTTTATAAGATTATCTCCAAGGTTCTTACTACCAGAAATCTATCCGTCCTTCCTTCTTTGATTAATCATCAGTAAAATGGTTATGTCCCTAGAAGACAAATTCTTGACTTCATTATAACTGTCCATGAGAATATTCATTCTCTTGTTAGAGCTAAGAAGTAGGGTCTCATCCTCAAGCTTGATCTCTCCAAGGCCTATAACCGGGTTGACTGTCCTTTCCTTGTGAAGGTTGTTATGGCTTATGGTTTTTCCACCAGAGTTATCGACCTCTTCAACCATCTTATCACCTCAGCCTCTTTTGTTGTTCTTTTCAATGGCTCCCCTTCCCCCTTTTCTGAAGCTTCTAGAGGACTAAGGCAAGGGGACCCCATTTCCCCAATCCTCTTCATCATTATGGAAGAATGTTTTGGAAGGTCCATGGAAAATATGGTTATGCAAGGCTCCTTTAAGGGACTCCAACCTTCTTCTGCTGATCTTATTTGTTCCCACCAACAGTTTGTGGACGATACTATTATCATGGGGGAATCTAGTATCTCTAAAGCTAAAATCCTAAAGAGTACTCTTTGTAAGTTTGCTTCAGCTTCTGGTCAGCTTATTAATTGGGTCAAAAGTGAAGTTTTTTCATCAATACTCCTGAGAGAAGATAACAGAAAATCAACAGAATCCTGGAATGTAGGATTGTTGATCTTCCTGCGACCTATCTTGGCCTCCCCATGGGCATTGCACCTCATGATCCTTTTTGGAGCTCACTTGTGGATAAATTTCATAAAAAACTAGTTGGTTGGAAAGGAGCCCTTTTAAGTCAGGCTAGAAAGCTTAAACTTCTAAAATCTTCTCTTCAAAGCATACCAATCTATACCCTAAGCCTTTTTAGAATTCCAGTTAAGTATGCTAATGCAATTGAGAAAATTCAAAGAAAATTTCTATGGTCAGGGGTTGAGGACAAGAAAAGAATGTCTCTTGTGGCTTGGGATCAGGTTTGCAGACCGAAAAGTAAAGGAGGTCTGGGCCTAAGAAGAATCTGAACCTTAAATGAAGCTCTCCTGTCCAAACAAGTCTGGGGAATGTTCCATTCAGATACTGAATGGTGTAAAATCTAGCGAAGTAAGTACTCTCTTCTGTCCTCCTCTCTTTCTTCTTTTATCAATTTGGAAATCAATATTAATGGGTCCCATATATGGAATCATGCCTCTAAGTGCAGAAAAAGCATTGCTAAAGGAGTAACTTGGAAAGTAGGAAATGGCAGGAAAGTTAAATTCTTGGAAGACTCCTAGCTTTTTTATAAACCTTTGACTAAAATCCCTGAATGGGCCCCTCATGCTCCCTCTTGTATTATAATTTTGGGCCCTTTAGTTGAAGGGTATTGGTCTAGCAATAAATGGCAGAACATTGAAAGTATCCACCCTAGCCTCACTAAGCCCAAGATCCATTTGTCTTTGGTCTGGTTGAACAAAGAGGAAGACTCCCTTATTTGGAAACATGAACCCAAAGGTATTATAATTGTTTCTTCAATGTATGGTGTTCTCTCCTCCACCCCTCCTAATAATCCTTTTTGGTCAAAAGCCTGGATTAAGGGTCTGACCCCCAAAATTAACTTTTTCTATTTGACCATCCTTCAAAATAAGATCTTGACCCTAGACAACCTCAAGGGTAGAGGTTTTGCCTTCCCTAATAGATGTGCTTTGTGTCTTCAGGAGGAAGAGTCAGTGGACCACCTGGCCATCCACTGTTCCTATTCTACCTCAGTCTAGGAATGATTTCTTAAAAGTTTCAGTATTGATTGGGTGTTTCCTAACATTATTAGTGAACTGTTCTCCTCTTGGAATTTTCATTGGACTAACTCCTTTTTGAGATCTCTGTGGTAGCTATCACTTCCTCACATCCTGTGGGGATTATGGAAAGAAAGAAACAATCATATCTTCAAAGACATATCCCTCAATCAGGATATTGTGTTCCAGAAAATACAATGGGTGATTGTGGAGAATATTGGGATCATTGAGGGTCCCTATTTCTCGACCAACTCCCTGGAATCCAACATTTTAAGCTCCTAGAAATTTAAGAATGCTGGTAGCTCTGACCCCAAACAACACAAAAGACTTGAAGCAAGGTCGCAAACCCCCCCTCATGGCTGATTCAAAGTCAATTTTGATGGTGCAGCAAAAGGTATCCTGGGCCCTACGGGTTGTGGAGCTATTCCTAGATATGATAAAGGTATTTGTAAGGAAATGGTTGTTGTCCCAATAGGGAGTCAAACAAACCATAAAGCAGAAGCAATGGCAGCTCTCAAAGGTATTCTCCTCGTTAAAAAATGGAATTGCCCCCACATATGGATTGAAGGGGATTCAAACAATATCATCAAATGTCTCAAGGGGATCTCTAAACCTTCATGGTCTATCAACAATATTATAAAAGCCGCTAGAGACCTTATTAGCACTTTTGAAAAAAGTTACATATCCCATATCTATCGTGAAGCCAATGGGTCTACTGACTGGGCAGCCAACACAGCGGTTAATAAAGATGAAATGATTACGTGGACGGGAGAACAAGGACTCCTTGAGGATGTCAAACTAATCATTTTTAAGGACTGATATAGTAGCACTCCAAAGATTTTTTATGAACAGAATAATAATGAAAAGGACTAAATAGAGTACTTCGAGTTTTATAATAATGTCAGCCTCATTTATTATAATACTTATTCTATCACTTCCCACACTTTTTGGGTAAAACTGATAGTTCCGAGAAAATTTCTATCTAAAACTCTCTGCAAGTTTCAAAATTTGGCTCTGAACAACGAAAATATGGGCAGAAACAGATGATGATATGAACCTAGCAGCTGCAAGGAATGGAAACAGAAGGAGCCAATCTGAAGCATTTTGCAGAAGGGTGGATTTTCAAAATTCATGGAGAGACTCCATGGACGAGATGACATGGTTATCAGTTTTTTCTACAAAAACTGGAGAAAGGGTATGTTGAAAATGGGAGACCAGTCTGTTGTAATTGATGAAGACCTTATTGCCCAAGCCATGGGTCTCAGAAGGGAAGGATGCAACTTCTATAGAGACAAAAAAGTCAGTAAGGAGGCTATTGATAGATATCCTGAAACTGATAAGGAGAAACAACGCCTGGTGAAGCTAAGTAAAACTTACTATCCCCCTAGGGCTTTTGTTAAACCATGGCAGGAGGTCCTCTTTGTTTTAATGCGCTACATTACATTGGAGGGTAGATTTACTAAAGTATATGGCTACCATTTTGTTTTGTTGAATCATTTTAGGCATGATGAGAATGTTAAATTTCCTTATTTTCTGTTATGCTCGACGAATGCCACCATTAAGGCCTACAAAGAGAACCCTATGGGGGACACTACCATGCATTAAGGCTTAATGGTCCTTATTTATGACCATCTCAAGGCCAATCAAATAGCCCACCCGCAACCCTCTATTGAGTCTGAGGAGGATGGGTCTGACTCTGTCTTTTCAGTGGATGAAGGTTGTGATAGTGATCCAACGAGTGATTCTGAGGAGAGCTTGGATGTTTCAGATTTTTAAATTGGTAAGAAGAGGAAATATATGAAAACAAGACCTTCTTCCTCAAAGGGTAAAAATCCTAAAGGCAAAATCCTCCAGATCAGCCCCTCCTCCTCGGAGGTCTCTGAAGACTCGGAGAAGGAGAAACCCCAGGGTTCTCTGAAAAAGAAAACTAAAGTCCACACACAGACTAGAAACAAGCATAAGAGGAAGGAGGAAAATGTGAAGGAACTGGAGGCTCACAAGCAGGAAAGGATTTCGAAAGCTGAACAGAACCTAGAGAAGGTGACCACTGGCGAGGCTCTTAGGGTTGATGACACAACTACTATTCGTGACACTCCAAAAAAGGAACATGACAACCCCAGTAAGATTGATCTTCTCCCTAACCCTCCTCCAAAGGGTATGCAAGGTTTTATGGACACTATGGAGTGGCTAATAACTGGTTACAAGAAAGTTGTGGATGACAACAAAAAGCTTAGCCACAGAATTCAAATTCTAGAGACTATCAACACTGGGGAAGGGAAGACTATGGCTGACTACATTGAGGACCTAAAAAATACCATTGCAAAAGCTAAAAATATAAGAGACTCCTTCAACCCCAGATTTGAGAAAATAGAGAAAGACCTGTTGGAGAGGAAAACTCTTGCTGACGCTATGGATCAAACTATTTCGAGCACTGCAAGTAAAGTCAGCAAAATTGAGGATTGCCTCAAGAGTATTGTAGAACAAAGTTTAAGCATCCTGAAGATTTCTGCTAGCAATACTAATACTCTCATTAGCAAATTGGACGAGGAGAAGGAGACCCTAAATATTGACCCTAACACTAAAGGCACATGAGAAGCTCAAGGACCCATAACTAGAACTAGAGGCAAAAAGAAAGAAAAGAAACCTAACAAGGACCTAGATGATCTCAAAGTTGTTGTGGCCACCTCTGACCAGTTGGTGAAAAAGGCAGAGGACCTTCTGAAGACTATAGTTGTGTAGTGATTTCCTTGTTTCTTTGTTGTTTCTATCTTTTGTTGTCTTTTTGGTTTGTTGGCTTTTTTGCCAGTCGTCTTGTAAGTAGTTTATATGCTCTGGACTTTTAGATGTCTTATTTTAATCTCCTATGTTAAAGGTTTCGGGTCCTGAAAACCTGTTTTTCTTAATTAATCAAAACTTTAGCAAGGTAAACCTTAAATACTCCAACATCCTTTAGAATAACTCTAGCATTATACCAACGTGCTTCAATATTCTACATTAGCACTTCTAACGGACATTTGTATTGAATCAATACCTTCAAACAACTTTTGAGTAGCACCAATAAAATCTCAATTCTCCAATAGCTAAAAATGAATATGGTTTTTATGCTTTTGTAATATCATATCAAAAAATGGTAGAGCACCAAAGCTGAAATTTCAAAATAACCATACAAAAATGTAATTGAGGTTTTAATACATTGATCTTTACGTGCATTCCATTGCCGTATAAAGCCATTATTTTTTGTGTATAAAACCAACCTATCCCAATCATTTCCAAAAAGCTATTATTCTAATAATTTTTAATTATAATATTTAAATACTAAGACATCACTAAGGTGACTCTATTTCTAATATATTTATTTACTAATTATATACTATTGTACTATTGAGATAATATATTTCTAGTATTTTAATAAACTTAATTTTATTTAGTAGAAAAATATAAAACATTGAAGACAAAACACAATCAAATTAAATTAAAATGAATATATATATATATATATATATATATATATAATTTAATTTAATTTAATTGCTTCCAAACCATGACCATATACTTTCTTCCACTTGTGTATTTGATAAATAAATTTTTATTTTACATCCATAATTATTTGTTTTGAAATACAGTCAAAATTAGTCAGTACTAAACGAGAATTAAATTTACTTTTCAACGAAATACTGTTATGGTTTAAACTATAGACATTCTAATTCCAATATGATAGTGGAAGTAAAAGAGGAAAAGTTGTAAAAGTAAAATTTGCTTTGATTTAGGCGTTAATATACATGCTTCTGCCTGGAAAAACGCTTACTCTTTAAATTAATTTTGTAAGATCTTTCTACTCTTTATTAACTAAATTTTTCTTTTAATGAGATAAGATAATTTTTTATTTATTTTGGTGTTGTCTAAGGAGGTATCCGTGAAACTATAAATTAATAATGTTTCATATCAAATGCAAGGATAGTTGACTGCTTTTGAGATTAGATGCTATTTGTTTAGATTTCCCCTGTTTTCTTTAAGAAAAACACTTCTATTCGAATTTCAACTCTCTCTTCAACTGTATCCAAAATGGGCGATCCTGGCTTCATTCCTGGATTTGTTGGTTATGCCATTCAATTGGCTGGAGATCAGATTATTCATCAGATCAATATTGCCATCCGATGCAGGAAAGAGTTGGATGCCCTCAAAGTTCTGCTTCCCAGAATTCAAAAGATGAATATGGAATTGCAGGAGTATCGAA
The DNA here is from genome assembly GCF_030272615.1 of Cryptomeria japonica. NCBI lineage: Eukaryota > Viridiplantae > Streptophyta > Pinopsida > Cupressales > Cupressaceae > Cryptomeria > Cryptomeria japonica. The sequence goes on along the minus strand of NC_081409.1, from coordinate 864,178,438 downwards.
GAGTTTTGAGCTCTGGCAAAGTAAGTACATCCCCCCACCATCCTTTGCCCTCCACAGTCAACAGCTGGTTGAATGAATTGAATGCTCTTCTGGAGGAAGCATCTGATTTGGCCCAGCACTGCACTATACCCTCATACCTTCATCTATGTTCTCGTAATAGAACGAGCAAAAAGATCAGGCAACTCATTAAAAATATAGAAGAGCATCTAGCCACCACCCCTTCCGTTGCTTTTCTGCACCAACTACAGCAGCATGTGGCCAATCAGCAAGTGCTTAATCAGATTAAAGAAAGGGTGAATTTTCTTGATCTAAATTCCGGCACATCTGGAGATCTGTTTTCATCTACTTCTTCAGCTGCTCCCAACACAAAGTATATTGAGGAGGCAATCGTAGTCGGACAAGATTCTGCATCAAACGCACTTGTGGAGCTGATTGAATCCGGGCAGCACAAAAATGTGTCTCGTTTCGGCATAGTGGGGAAAGGGGGGGCCGGTAAGACTCTGCTACTCAAACGAATCTTCAACAGTAACCAGGTACAGAGTCTCTTTAGCAATGACTTGATGCTTTGGCTTACTGTTTCACAAAATCCATCTTTCAAGGATCTCAGAAATGACCTTGTAAAACAAATAGCTGTAAAAGTAGATGAAAGATTGAAGGGTAAGGAAGAAGACCATGTGAAAACTTGGTTGAATGAAGCAATGAAAAAACACAAGTTTGCCCTATTTATAGATGATGTATGGGAAACAAGTGCAACCTTGTTGTTAGAGGAGCTCTGTGTGCCCCCCTCCCCGGACCACAACTCCAACGTCATCATTGCCACTTCCAGAAGCACTAGTGTGCTCTCACGGTTGGGCGTTCCACCTTCATCACTCATCCAAATGCAAGACTTGACTGAGGATGACAGTTGGAAATTGTTTTCTTCCCATGCTTTTCCACATAGCGATGGAATTTTACCCAGGAGCATTGACGAAGAAACAGCGAGGCGCGTTTGCAAGGAGTGCGGGGGGCTTCCATTGACCCTCAAAGTAATCGGGCACGCAATGGCAGGCCTCTCTCAGTCAAATGAATGGGAATTTGCACTCCAGAGGTTGCAGAACGACGGTACGTACTCGCTTTCAGGCACGCTTTCGGGAACGTTGAGATTAAGCTACGATGCATTGGCCGATGTGGCCGGCTATGGCATTTCCTTGCAGTTGTGCTTCCTCCACCTTGCTGTTTTCTTTCAAGGGCAAATCATCGGTAGTAGAGTTGTTATAATGTACTGGATTGGAGAAGGGCTGGTGGTTGGGACAAATCCTTTCCGAATTGGAGAGGTATATGTCAGTTTGTTAGCGGACCGCTACCTTATTGAACCAGTCCAGAAGGATCATGATGGAAAGGTGATCCTTTTCAGGGTGCATGATGTTTTGCACGATTTAGCACATCAAATTGCTGAAAAGGAAAATGGTCTCTTTCAGGCAGGCAGAGGTTTACTAGAGTTTCCAGCTGATGTCTCTTCAGGACACGTGAGAATTTCATTGATAGAGAACAATTTGACTAGGGTTCCAAAGACATTAGGAGCACCCTATATCCGCTGCTTGCTACTTGCATGGAATCCTTCTTTGAAAGAAATTCCAAAAGAGGTGATTGGGAACATGACCGCTCTTAGGGTCTTGGATTTGTCAGGGACTGCCCTCCGGTCGTTGCCAGAAAACATGGGATGTTTGAAGCATTTAGTTTGCCTCCGGTTACGCTCTGTGCCAATCAAGAGACTGCCCAACTCTGTTGCTGCTCTCAAAAGCCTTCGAGTATTAGATCTTGATCACTCTGATCTTATACAACTCCCGGTAGGCATTTCTATGTTGACTTCCCTACAACTTTTGAATGTTAGTTTCTGTGAGCATCTGTAATGCATGCCTTCTGGGATCTCACACCTTACATCTCTGGAGTACTTAAATGCACTTGGTTCTCCAAATATAAGGTGGAGTAAGTGCCGAAAAAAACGGCTTTCAATTACTGATTTCCACGCCCTAAACCAATTGAAAAGATTAGGGTTTTGAAATAACGGTGAAATAATTCAGGAAGGAATGCTGGGAATCATGGAGCAGATGGAGTATATATTTTTGATTCTCACAAGTATGGAAAGGCTGCCTCATGACATGACTGCCATGTCAAAATTGAGGAAAATTTGGCTAGAATGTCCTTAATTACTCGAAATACAAACTTCATTTTGTGAATTTCAACATCTGAGCTACATTAGTTTATTCCAATGCGAGATGCTGAAACAATTACCTGCCTTACACAAACTTGCGAGTCTAAAGCACCTGAAGATCATGAAGTGCCCCAACATTGAGAAGTTCCCAGAGGAATTTGGCAAGTTGGGAGGATTTCTTAAGCTGGAGGTATTTTCAGTGATGGAGGTGGAGAAGCTAGAGCAGCTACCAGTAGTAGAAGAAGGCGCATTGCCCTCACTTAAAACATTAGCAATAATGAAGTGCGAGGAATTGCAGAGGTTACCACAGAGTTATTGGAATTTGAAGAGTGTTGAAAAAATAAGAGTGTATGGTTGCTCAAAGGTTCAACTCGTCATGGCAGAGGAGGAGGAGGAAAACTTTATCAAGACAAAGACCAAGGTTCAAACAATAACATTATCCACCACAGAAACTCAAGCATTAGAAGAGCGTTATGTAAATATGTGTCGCGGGACTGCATATTATCGTTATGGGGAATTTTGGTGTAATGAGATGTTTCAATTTTTTGATGATGTTAATGGATTTTATTTGTTCTGAGTTGTACCATTCAAACGAATGGTATATTTTGAAAACACAAAGGCATGACAGAAGTCATGGCTGCTAACAAGGTTCCACCATTACTTCATGGAAGAGGAGTAGCCAACTAGGAAGGCTTCTGCTCCAAAGCCATGGCCACCATAAGAACCATCCTTCGGATCATGGGAAACATCCGTTGTTGTCCTTTGTAACCTGGATCAGCAAATTGGCTTCAAAAGCTAGATTTCCTTGTTGCTGCTGGTTTGTAGCTGTGACTGTTTTCCAGCTGCTTACTGTAATTCCTTTTTGCTGCTGTTGATGGTTTGTAGCTATCACTGTTTTCCAGCTGTTTTTTGTATATCTCTTTAACTGTGTAAATTCTGATTGCAATAAAAACTGATGCTGTATTCAACATAAATATGTAGATAGTTCTTACGCCGAGAGGCGTTTTTTTTACGCCAAGAGGCGTTCTATGCAGCTGCAGCACGTCTGTGTACATGAAAAAGAAATGCTCGACAGTTACACTTGAAATGAAGGAGTTGCACAGGGTAGTGGAAGAGAATCGACGGTTTGAGAGAAAGTTTCTCATTCCATTTTGCTTCACTCCTATATTTACAGAGCTCTACACGAAAGCAGACATGTTAGCATACGCTGCAGCATTGGTGATGGCGATGATGATAAACGCAATGCCATTACGCAAGTGAGCGGGGCGGAGGCACACCCGCTCCATCAATGCTTCCTGCCGCAGGCTGCTCTCTTTACTCTGATTTTCATTGATCTGTTCACCAGATGAATATGGATATGATAGATCGCTTCTAACTTTTTTCATTTTTATGATCTGATTATATTCATGGTCATTGTAGGCCGGATTCTCATTGAGTTTTTTGGTTCCCCATTTATAAATAAGGGCACTTTTCCAAGTTCTGTGTTAAGGGTTTGCATATTAATAGTAGAATTTGTTTTCGAAATTATTGGCTTTGTTCCAGTGTGTTTATCAATGAATGGATTGAACGCAAGGTACTTTAGTTTATGCATGTTATTTCTCAGACTAATCTTAGATACATTTAAGATTCAAAGCGAACACTTTGATTAGATCCAATTCAGATAGTAATATAAAATGGGGCTTCACTACGACAGTTCATAACTTCATATATAACCACAACCATTTTTCCCTCTTTATGCTTGTACAAGTGCAAATCTAGAATTTTATGACAGTCCAAAGGTACAAGAAGGCCGAGTTCAGAGAGATAGAGATCGTCACTACAATTTCAAGAGAAAAATCCTAGTTATGGGTGCGCACCGTCTTGATTCTTCCTATTTTGGCTGGATTTCTGAGGAACGAGAGTTCTATGTCTGCTAATCTTATATCTGAATAGTTTCTGTAGTTTGGACACCTTCGGGACAAGGATACCCAACACACTAGTCTTGCGTAGAAGGGCTCTGCTTTTAATCGCAGATACACCTCTCTGTCTTTGTTCAATTTTTGTAGCTCTCAACGATTTTTGTGTGACTGTAATTCTATTTTATCAGTTTATGTTGTCATGTCATTTATGCATTGCTTTTAGACTTAATTAGTAGACATCTAAATTAGTTCATCTTCTTTACAATAAAGAAATAGAATCTATGAGTGTATTTTGTTGTACATTTGGAAAAGTAGATATTATTTGTTGCACATTTGAATAAGTAGATGTTCTTCAGTATTTTCTAATCACGTTTTGCATCAGGTTTATTTGGGCATATTAGAAAATAATTAAAAGTGAAAATTACAAAATAAAATAAAAATTATCCTAAATGAAGAATTTTTTTTATTTTTTATTTTTTGATAAAAGTGGATAGAACCACTGAACTATATTAAATTTTAAAAGTTTTTTTACAGTGTCTGGTTCAAAAAGCACCGAAGGGAAAGAACCAGTAAGAAAACCCTTAAGTATTGCTTAAGTAACACAAGCCTATTCTACCCAATACCAAAAGCCCATTGGCATAGTACATCAAAAAACCCATCCCAATTACATAAGCTGCATTAGATATAAAGGAAGCCGCCAACAGAAGCATATAGAAGGAATATTAAAGTATGATCGCCGAAAGATGCATATCCATTGCTGCCAAAAAACACCAGTCTGAACCACCCCTGTCTATGAAACACAATTCTCCAAACCACTGGTTAGAATGATACCACATAGCAGAAATGAAACCATAATCAGAGACCCTGTCAAAATAAACATTGTGATCAAGCATAGCAGAACCCACACCAAATAAAAGCCACACCAAATAAGGAGGTTGATGAAGACTACAACTATGCCCTTCTTTACTTCAAATATTCCAAAACTGAGGAAGGGATCTCATCCACACTTACCTCCTGCATATTAGCTTCACTGTCAATGGCTAAGTTAGCCAAGAAATCTGCAATCTTATTCACTTCCCTATAACAGTGGGAAATCAAAAAGGAATCAAAAAAATCTAATTTTTGCAAAATATGATCAAGTATATATTGTAATTGCCAACAATTCGACTTCTTTTTCATGACACTTTGAATAATAACCATAGAATCACCCTCAATTATCAAGTCCTTAATTCCCAAAGATATAGCCATATCCAAACCCAAGGACAAAGCAAAGAATTCTGCACAATTGTTAGACTTGAAACCAATTGCATGACAACGAGCTTGAACAAACCTTACTTTATGATCATAAATTACCATACCTACCCCTGTCAGGCCAGGGTTCCCATGAGAAGCACCATCAAAATTCAATTTAAAGTGCCCTTGCGGAGGAGGTTTTCAGCAAGCAAAATTTCTCTTACTTATAGCATTAGTCTTATTTAAAATAGATCCATGAGAAGGTAAGGCTGATAACATTCTCCAAACTCGAGTTACCCTACCATCCCAATGAGAAAAAGAGGTAAGGGTTTCCAAATTCTTATAGATAAAAGACAAAGAAACTTCAGAGATGGAAGATTCAATCCTCAATAAAACCTCAGCCAAGGAAGAACTTGTTTGTTTAAAAATCCTATTATTACACTCTAACCAAATATTCCAAATCACAATAGAATGAGAAATAATCCAAAGAGATGCATAGAAAGATGAGGCAAACAGGAGAGGCCAAGCTCTAAAGTGGGAAAGGAGATCCTTACCAATAATAAAGGATAGATTAAGCTTTTCAAACAACCACTGCCAGCAAGCATAGGCAAAATCATAGTGAAGAAACAAGTGTTCAGAGGATTCTAAGTTTTTATTACAAAAGACACAAGAAAATACCATCGTAATACCCAACCTATCCAACCTCAATCTTGTAAGGACCCTGTCCTGCACTACTAACCAAGCAAAAGCACCAGCCTTTGGGAGGCAAGCCATTTGCCAAAATAGCTTGTATGGCCAAGTAGATAAATCTTTAGCAACCAAGAGAGAATTATAGCCATCCTTAACTGTGTACTTACCAGAGATATTCCTTGTCTAGATAAGCTCATCGTAAGCATCAGAAAGAATTATTACTCTCTTCCCCAACATCTTTTCATATTCCAATTTCACATTTTGATCAATATCTAAAAACTCAATTGATTTCCATTTTGCCACCTTAAGATTCCCACTATACTCAATTTCAAAATAATCAACCACAAAGACACCCCAAAGGGAAGAAAGAGTGGAAATTAAAGGAGACCAATCCCTTGAGTTCACCAAAGGGGGATGTCCATTCCAAACTTCCTCCCAAAACCTGACCTTTCTACCATTATGAACAATCCATGAGAGATGAGGCAAAATCACTGATCTACATTTACATAGAAAATTCCAAATAGCTGAACCGGATGGTAAATTAGAAACTTGAAAAACATACTCTCTTGGTCCGTTATTTAAATATTTAGCAAACATAATTTGTGCCCAAAAGGAGAATGGTCTCTCATACAATTTCCAAACCAACTTAGCACCTAGGGCTAAATTCTAACTTTCCAGACTCCTAATGCCTGTGCCCCCAAGGTTTTTAGGAAAACATGTTAGGGTTCCCACAGATACTAAGAGGGGGGAGTGAATCAGTATCTGACCGGTAATGAAATTTTCTTGAAACTGAATATGCAGAACATAAAGTAATAGTATACCGGTATGCAAGAATTAATGTAAATAACAGAATCAAAAACATCCACATGAAAAGAACACCATAACACAATATGTTTAAAGAGGAAACCCAGTGTGGGAAAAACCTCGGTGGGATTTGTGACCCACAATATTCACTTACTGGCCAATAAGAGAATATTACTTACAAAAGGGGTCTACACATGCAGGAAGGCCAACTGCCTAGAGCTCACTGCTCAATAAGAAGTCACACTGACTTACAATGAGGATTTACACAAATCCACTATTTTGTACTGCTTTACAATAGCATCTTCAATGCCAGATTCAGTACCGGTTCTTGCTCTGTTCTTTACATATACCCTTGATCTACAATTCGCACATTAGATCTGCCTTATAATTTATTATGCTTCCTATCCATATGCTACAAATGCCTACAATGATCTCTTTTATACACAAGAGTCATTTTACAATTTGCCAAGTCGGCTTACAATAATAAACAAAATATTACATATCAAAAATCCTGTCGGCCTCTGTGCTGGTATACATATTTCCTTCTGTGCCGGTGCCGGTGTAGATTGATCTTGCTGATGTCGGTGCACTGTATTGTTTGAGTAAAGCTTTGCCGGTATCATGTCTTGTCAGTGCCATAGGATTGCAAGGTTGCCTGAGTAATGCTTTGCCGGTATAATGTCTTGCCGGTGCCATAGGATTGCAAGGTTGCCTGAGTAATGTTTTGCCAGTATAATGTCTTGCCGGTGCCATAGGATTGCAGAGTTGCCATCAATGACAAAACCTTCAATCACACACAATGTCGCATTGGAGTGTCCATATGCCAACAATCTCCCCCTTTGGTATTGATGGCAACACTCATGAGAAATTTCAAAAAGATATCCAAAAATGTGTAGACCAAAAATGTTACCAAAAATGTGAGAGCTCCCCCTAAGCATGTGATCCCTGTGTTTTGAATTTTCTCATCTACTACTCCCCCTTTGGCATCAATGAAAAAGGTTAGTAGATTTTGTAGTTGTATCAATTCATAACCTCAACCTTGTAGTTGGGTGGTTATTATCTGAAGAATATCTCCCAAAATTAAGTTTATGCCATCCATAAACTTCTTGCTCTCCTTTATTGCTATCTCAGTTCTGTATACTATACCGGTGAGATGCTGCAAGTGCTCTGCCGGTGTTTTGCTACCCTGTGTTAGTGCCTCTGAGATTTCCTTCCCTAGAGATGCTAAATAGTCCAATCTTGGACTTAGTTTAGATCTCAAGAATTTTGCCTTGTTTATTATTTTATCTTTCTCTCTTTCTAATTTGAGCAATTCTTCCTCAAAATTTGTTATCTTTTCCTCAAAAACTGATAATGTATCGGGTGAGTTAACAAAATTAACAGCAAGTTTATTGATCTCTTCCTGTACCTTGCACATCTTTTTGTCTACATCTATGGTCAAAAAGTTTATCTTATAGGTGTCTTTGTACAGAGTTTTGTACTCTTTCAATAAATTGCACAGTTCTGGTAGAAGTGTGTCAAATTCCCTGTTACACTTCTTTATTTCTTCCTCAAAGAATTTATGTTTCTCTTTTTCTACACTTTCCTTTAGAGTTTCTACCTTTGTTTGCTCAAAATTTCCAAAAATATATTTACAAAGTGTATCCAACTGGCCTAAAGAATCTTTGTTGGCTATATTACAATTTGGAGCTATTGATTTCAAAACTGGAATTGAATCATCTATCGCTTTATAGGCTTGTGAGCTATAATAAGTTATTTTCTTGATAGATTCAAGCAATACCTCTATTACATTTGATGGTGACCCAACAAACTGAGTGCCGATGAAAGTGACCATGCTAGTATTGATCTCTGGTAGGTCTGTTTGTGTCTCCATCTCTTTAAGCATTGGTTTTCCTGCTTCATTTCTTACCGGTGGCATCTGTTTTGGAGCCTTTAGCTCTGTTGGTTTCTCTGTTTGTGTTCCAGATTCCATCTTTTTCTCTGAATCTGCTGCCGGTTGCTCTTTGTTTCCTGTTGCCGGTTGCTCTTTGTTTCCTGATTTATCTATTGTATCCTTATCTACCACTATGTTGATTTTCTACGTATCAACATTCATAGTATATAGGACTTTAGGATTAGGATTATTATCCTCTGTGTCCATGCTCTTAGCTGCCGGTTGATGTTCTGCAGTTGTTGTTTTTACCGGTGGAGTATTTAAAGGAGGTGGGGGTAAGTTGTCTCTAATCTTGATACTTGGTGGTCCACCAACTTTACCTTTCCCTTTATCCTTTTGATATACCAAAATGGGCTTGAGATTCCTATATTCTTCTTGTTTTTCTTTTTCAACCAAGAATGTATCCCAACCATTTTTTGTTTCCTCTGAAACTTCAGTAACTCTACCTGCCATTAGTGATATTTGCTAGTGTGCAGTGGAAAAAATTGTTCGGTTGGCCTGAGCTATCAAATCATCAATTTCCTTAGGTGAGTTGACCGGGTATACTGCAAGTAATTTCTCTATTTTTATTTTCTTATCCAACTCAATTATTCCTTGCCTTCTGGCCTCAAGTCTTTTATATAGTTCATCAAGAATTTCATTTAGGACTTGCATCAAAAACTTTTTATGCATGTCCATGTGTAATATAACACTCTCCTCAACTTGTCCTTTCTCATCATCTGATAGGGTGTCATAGATTTTCCCTATGTTTTTCAATTTACTTTCCTCTATGATTTCATTCAGTAGTATGTCAAGAGGGGCAAAGTCAGTGTTTGTCTTCTTCTTCTTTTTGGGGGTCAGCTTCTTCTTAAGTGTGGCTTTCTTGACTGGAGACCTCACAGCTTGTTGCTTCTGTCTTGTCCTTCTAGGTGAAGGAGTGGATACCAGTGAGGGGTCTCTTTTCCTAACAACTCTTTTGAAAGTTGCTGGCATATCTCCTTCTGAGGATGTATCTACCGGTGATAGATGAGTTTCAGGTTGTTGGGCTGCCAACTCATCTTCTGTTATGCCGGTTTTTTTTAGTACATCTTCCTTTATGGCTTTTGCTTGTTTGGTTCCTTTCCTCACAAATGCCTCAACCTTTTTAGATTGAATTTGACTTTCAATGGTCTCAGCACTACCAAATACTTCTTCCTTTGGTTCATTGGGGGCTTCTAGAAGTGCTTTGGCATAAGTTTCCACTATGTGGTCATCTGTTTCATACCCCATCTCTGTAACCCAGACTGTCCTTGGGATGACTACTTCCATCCAGATCTCATCCTTTTTTATCACAAAGCATATATCATCCTTGTATTTGTTGACAATTTCTTGTGATAGTCTGATTCTTTTATTCATTCTGACCTTTAGTGCTTGAAAATACTCATTAATATTCTTTTCTCTGTTTTCACCCATGTTATTGAATAAGTCAGACAATTGTTTTCCTACTGGTAGGTCAAATCCAAAGTCCTTGTTGCCTATACCGGGAGCCTGTTTGGTTATGTGTAGCATTAAGCATACAAGTAAATTTCCAAATCTAAAGGTTCCTTTCTTATCCTTCTTGATTTTTGCTAAGTTGTCAATTAACTCATCTTTTAACCATTCACAGATATCAATTTTTACATTGTCCTTAACCATGTCATAAGCACTCTTTATGCATAAACTAGAAACTGAGTTAAGCCTATTAGCATGAGTTTCTTTGTAACCTAGAATCATGCTAACAAATATAACATTTGTATCGGTCACATCATTAAACCTCAATGATCTCTTATCGGATGTTGCACCAGTTAAGTTTGTTACCAAGTCATTGGAGACCTTCTTGGTTTTGTCGGGTCTGTTACCGGTGGAAGGTAATCCTGTTACTTCTTTCACAACTTCCTTTGTAATTGTATGCACTGAGTCTAGCCAAAAGAATGAACCATGTACCCTACTCAGAACTATCCTAACCACTTCCTTGGGAAATTCAGGAATGCAGAGGATTTCAGTGAATCCTAGGGTTTCAACAATTTTATGTTCAGGTTTCACATTCCCGGAGTTGTCACATATAACAAACTTATACATGTTTTTGATTTCTTCATCACCTAATTCCTCTATGTTGCAATGAATATACATTCTAGGGTCTTCTGCATAAACAACTCCTTTTGGAATTTTTGAAAAAGCACCTGTGTTGTCATCTTTCTTAGCTACCTCGGGAACTAGCTGAAACACGGACCTAGGTCATTTTATAACCTTGACTACTGCAGGGTTTGCTATGAAGTCAGGTGCAGAGGAGGATGCCACGATGATAAATACCTTTTTCTTCCTTTGGATGGATTGATTGCTGAAGTGCTTTGCCTCTTTGCTCGGAATGCCTTAGCTCGGAAATCTTCGTGCTCTCTGAAAGTTTGAATTCACGATGAAATGAAATGGAGCCAAAAACCTTATTTTATAAAGTCTTTTCTGCTACCTACCACATTAATTGTTTGCCGATAATGTATTAGCTCAACTTTATTTGCCGATAATGAAAGATTTTCAACTTCTTTTCTCTAACCGAGGGAATAATAGCACATGTGTCATTTGATTGCCAAACCCTCAAGATAATTTTCTTCAATTTGATGAAGAACATCCTGTCGGTGGAGCATTTCTCTGTCATACCAGTGGAGCATTTGTTGGTTCTACCGGTGGAGGAGTAACTCTAATATTTAGATCACCTTTTCTAATCCATTGCTTAACCCTTCAACCTTTTCTTTACCTTTCAAGCTAGTACTTCTGCTATCTACTGGTGTACCTTTACTTCTAAAAAATTTAGCAATATGACCAATCTTGTTACATGCATAACAGGTTACATTATTTTTCTGAATAGCTTTCCCATAACCTATGCCGGTTTGTGTTCTGCATTTATTTGATAAATGACCAAATCTTCCACAAACATAACATCTTACATTCATTCTGCAATTTTCAGAGTTATGACCAATTTTGTTGCATTTGGTGCATTGACCGGTGGAAGGATTGATGTTTTGATAATACCTAGATCTACATTCATTCACCCTATGACCATATTTATTACAATTAAAGCATTTTCCATTGAATTTGTAAGTATTAGAGGGTCTTACTGGTTTGCTTTGATCCTGGGTATTTGCAGTACCGGAGCTTTCTCCAACTTCAAATCCAATTCCAGAAGTGTCATCTTTGGGTTTTTGATTCTTCAATAAGTTACCAAGTTCTTCTGAGCTTTTTTTGAATTTTTCTTTGTGTTGATTTGCAGTTTCCAATTCCCTTTCCAAGATTTCTTTTTGTCTCATTAGCTCACTTGAGTCATTCTGAGTATGCATCAAATCTGTCTTCAACATGTCATTTTCATAGCTAAGTCTTGTGTTCTCATTTGTTGCATCACTTAGTCTTCTGGTCAATTCTTCTTCATTCTTCTTTCTATCCTCAATCTCTTTGCAAAATCTCAGAGTCATATCCTGCATTTCATTTTTTGTTGTCATGATCTCTTGTTTCAATTTGCTTATCATATCATTTAGTGATTCCTTTTCATCATTCTCATTTTGCAATTTTTCACAAAGTTCTCTTCTCTTATTCCTTGTAACAGTAAGATTTTCTTGAAGTGCCTGAATAATGTCCTGAGCTTCTTTTAAATCATCTTCTAATTTGATATTTTTTAACTTCTCGCCATCATAGTCAGTAAGAGCTCCTTCAAGTTGCTTCATCAGATTTTCCATCTTTACCAGTGTCAAGATCTTCCTCAAGCTGTTAGGCTTCTGAAAATAGAGGACCAGGCTCTGATACCAATTGTTAGGGTTCCCACAGATACTGAGAGGGGGTAGTGAATTAGTATCTGACCGGTAATGAAATTTTCTTGAAACTGAATATGCAGAACATAAAGTAATAGTATACTGGTATACAAGAATTAATGTAAATAACAGAATCAAAAACATCCACATGAAAAGAACACCATAACACAAGATGTTTAACGAGGAAACCCAGTGTGGGAAAAACCTTGGTGGGATTTGTGACCCACAATATTCACTTACTGGCCAATAAGAGAATATTACTTACAATAGGGGCCTGCACATGCAGGAAGGCCAACTGCCTAGAGCTCACTGCTCAATAAGAAGTCACACTGACTTACAATGAGGATTTACACAAATCCAATATTCTGTACTGCTTTACAATAGCATCTTCAATGCCAGATTCAGTACCAGTTCTTGCTCTGTTCTTTACATATACCCTTGATCTACAATTCGCACATTAGATCTACCTTATAATTTATTATGCTTCCTATCCATATGCTACAAATGCCTACAACGATCTCTTTTATACACAAGAGTCATTTTACAATTTGCCAAGTCGGCTTACAATAATAAACAAAATATTACATATCAAAAATCCTATCGGCCTCTGTGTCGGTATACATATTTCCTTTTGTGTCGGTGTCGGTGTAGATTGATCTTGCTGATGCCAGTGCACTATCTTGTTTGAGTAATGCTTTTCCGGTATAATGTCTTGCCGGTGCCATAGGATTGCAAGGTTGCCTGAGTAATGCTTTGCCGGTATAATGTCTTGTCGGTGCCATAGGATTGCAAGGTTGCCTAGGTAATGCTTTGCCGGTATAATGTCTTGCCGGTGCCATAAGATTGCAGGGTTGTCATCAATGACAAAACCTTCAATCACACACAATGTCTCATTGGAGTGTCCATATGCCAACAAAACAAACTTTATCCCATGCTACCAAAGGGAGTGTCTTCTTACGTTCTTTATTATTACTCCAAAGGAAGGACCTAAGAGTATCTTGCAAACTAACAAGAACTGCTTTCGGAGACTGCAAAACAAACATGAGATAAATAGGAATAGCATTTAGGACATACTTAATAAGAACAATCTTACCAGCCAAAGATAACCATCTATGATTCCATGATAGGATCCTTCTAGAGATAACTGAAATGATCTTATCCCAAAACTCAACTCTATCCTTCTTAATGAAGAAAGGTATACCAAGATAAGAACAAGGAAGATTTCTAGATGCAAATCCCCAAAAAATCTTCAATCTATCCTGAACAAGGAAAAAAATCTTTGACTTATCAACATTGACTCTCTGACCAGAAAAGGATGCATAATTATGTATTATCCCCTTTATCACTCTTGCCTCACCCAAAGAGGCCTGACCAAATAACAAGGTATCATATGCAAACAAGCAATGTGAAATTCTTTGTGGAACATTATGAATCCTAATTCCCTTCCAAATCCCTCTCAGTTTAGCGGCTCTTATAGCCCAGTTGAACGTTTCAGCCAGAAGAATGAACAAGAAAGGAGACAGGGGATCCCCCTGCCTCAAACCCCTAGAAGAGGAGAAAAAACCACAAGGGGAGCCATTAATTAGAACCGAGAACCTTGCAGAATAAATACAAGCACGAATCCATTTGACCCATGCCTTGGAAAAGCCCAATTTAAGTAGAACAACACACAACGCCCCCCATTCTACTCTATCATATGCTTTCATCGTATCTAATTTGAGGATCATGGCCAGGATTCCCTGAGTAGAAATAGAATGCAGAACCTCATGTGCCACTATAGCTCCCTCTGTCGTCTCCCTTCCTGGAACAAAACCACCTTGTTCTAAAGAAATGATCCTAGGCAGAATTTTAGCCAACCTTAAAGAAATAGCCTTGGTAAAAATTTTGTACAAAGTATTACATAAAGCAATAGGGCGAAAATCAACAAATGTCTTAGTAACCTCTTTTTTAGGAATAATTGCAATCATTGTAGTATTAAGCTTTTTCAAAATAGATCTATTCCTTCTAGCTTCCTCGAGGGCCAATAAAACATCATTTCCCACAAAATCCCAACATTTCTGAAAAATAAAGGAGTAAATCCATCTGGTCCTGGAGCCTTATCAGGGTTCATTGCAAAAATAACATTCTTAACTTCATCCAAAGAAAAAGGAGACATCAACATTTTATTATCTTCTAAAGATATCAAAGAAGGAATATTAGAAGAAATGTTATTATGAAGATCTTCATGCTCCGAAGACAATAGTGACTTAAAAAACCTAACTACCTCTGAAGCAATATCCTCTTGTTCTGTTAAAAGTCTGCCATTTGGACACTCAATACAAGATGTCCTATTTCTACTTCTCTTAATTTTTGTTGAAGAGTGAAAAAAAATTGTATTTCTATTACCATCTGAAAGCCAGATCTCCCTCGATTTTTGTCTCCAATAGATTTCTTCTCTGGATAAAACTTCTTCAAGCTCTGTTTTTAGCAATTTTAGTTCATCAAAAACAAGAGGCACCATACCATGTTGAATCACATGTGAATTAAGACATTCAATCATATCTTGAATCCTCTGTTTTTCCTGAAAGATGTTCTTAAAATGCAATATATTCCATTCTCTAATCCTAAATGAAGAATTAAGTCTATATAAGCATTACAAATATATTGAAATTGACAAAAAGGAAAGAATAAGAAAATATTAGCTTTGATTATGGTGAGGAATATTTGTTTGCAAGGTACATTTTGATTAGATTTGTAATTTGGCAATTAAATTTGTCTCAATGGAGCTTATATAGATTGAAACATAAATTACTCTTTGTATAGGGTGAAATTTTTCTTCATTAGACAAATCATTAGATTCATGAACTAAATTCCAAAGTTTAAGTTATGAATTTTCCTATAATCTTAATTATGAAGTTCATAGCCTTAAACTTCCACACACTCTAATTTTGAAATTCATATTCCTAAATTTCTACATGAATCTAATATTGAAATGCATAACCCTAAACTTCTACATTATCTTAATTTTAAAATTCAACTCTTGAAAATCATATTTATACATATATTTAAATTTAAAAATAATTAAAAATAAAAATCTTAAATATATTAATTTCAAAGTAAAAATATAAAAAATTAAGAACTGAATAAAAAGTACTAAATATTCAAATTCAAATGCAATTAGAATATTATTAAAAATAAAAAAAATAAAACATTACACTAACATTCAGGAAAAAGTTTACTAAATATTTGCTTTTCATCCCTGTGCAATAACCTTTTGAATATATGAATAATAATACTTTATAAAATCATTTTTACTGCTCAAAAGTAGCAGAGCACCACAATTTTACTAGTTTTTCTTTTTTCACTTTTCATCCCTGTACAATAACCTTTGAATATATGAATAATAATACTTTATAAAATCCTTTTTACCAATCGAAAGCAGCAAAGCACCACAATTTTCTTGTTTTTTTTCTTTTCGGTTTCATTTTTTGTACGATTTGATCTTCTTCAATACATTTCATTCAGTCAATTGTAATCATTTATTATGCGACTAACATGCATGTTAGTCAATCTGTACTGTTGTTTTGGAACCAGAATAGACGCATCCAGTCACATGCATGTTACCCTATAAATAAACAGCGATGTGACATTAAAAAGACCAAATGTCTGAAAATACATGTTGCAGACACGCTGGCATGGGAGGTCTTTTCTTTTTGCAGTGTGAAAATGAAAAGCCATGTGCATTCGATGGCCAAAAGATGTTGTGCCTGACATTTTAGTCAGTAGCCCTCCACTCACTAATATATTTAATGTTAACAAATAAAAATAGTACGAAGGAATATTGAGTGCAGTGTTGACTGGAGGTTAACATGGCCCCTCAGTATGAAAGAATATTGACTGTAGCCTTAACTGGAGGTTAACACTGCTCCTCAGTACGAATGAATATTGACTGCAGCCTTGACTAGAGGTTAACACTGGAGGCCACGTTCATGTAGCACACAGAATGGACAGTTGATCTCATTTATTAATTAATTAAAATTTGAAAAACAATTAGAATACAACAGTTTTTATATCAAGCATAAACATTTTTAACAGTTGATTAAGGTGACTATCAGCATGGATACATTATGTAGATTGTGGTCATCATGTGTTATGGTTAGATTATGGTTACATGACTCTTGGTGTTCCAAAAGCATATTAGATAACTTAAATTGTTTGTATTCTTATGCATTACTTCATGTGAATGTGTCACTTTGGTAAGCTAGTTATGAGGTTGGAAGGTTTAAGAGTTAGATTTATATAATGTCTGTGTGAAATATTAGATTAATGGTAGAATTAGTATGTAATAGATTGAGATTCTACAACAAATCTAAATATCTTCTTGTTAAAAACTATTTTGATTCAAAATAATATAGTTGTGAACATATTTTAGTGGTGGTTTTTTCTTCAAAGTGTATTCTACATAAATACTTATGTCTTATGTAATCTTGTAGATGCATAATATTCCATTTACACAATATTTATTGCTATATAGTTAGAAGTAATATAAATATATAATCTTAGGCTTTCTTAAAATTGTCTATCAATCAAGTGCACTAGGGGTTAAAATCCTCATAAATTTGGTATTAGAATATGGGGTTAATTACTATGTAATTAGGATTCTAAATCTTAGAGTATTTATGTTTAACCATACAATAGTTGGTTTATTTTACTTAATGTATAAATAGAGGGAAAGAAGACTTCAAAGTATTTTATAAGAAAGATGAATAATATTAAATGTATGGGTATGGAATCACAGTTTGAAATTAAGAGATTCAATGGACATAACTTCAAAATCTAGAAGTTGAAGATGGGGAATCTTCTCTAGAGGAAAGAGACCAAAGAGATAATGCATTTTCTTTTTTCAAACACTCGTGTATGTGTAATGAAGATTGAGTCAAATTAGATATAAAAGTACAATGTCGTGTCACACTTTTATAAAGGAATTGGCCAACACAACCAAAACTGTTTAATTTTGACCGCATAAAAGTGACATTTATAAATTGAATTTTGAAATTATGTAAACTAATTAAATGTAAAAATATGAATGAAATTTATGTCTGTTATTTTTTAAAAAATCAGGGTTCTAGTCGGCATCACCAAAAAAAAGAAAACGGACTTAGTTTTTTTCTTTTTCTTTTTCGCAAATAGAGAACATATATATGCAGTGTTAAAAAATATAAATTATTTTGATGTATATTTTTCTCGTCATAATCTTTTGAAGTCTAATATAGATAAATTTGACAGTTTTCATTCAGCGTCACCTTTTGACTACTAAATTTATCATTAACAAAACAAAATTACCCTTTTCGAGAAAATTATCTCATCTAGTGAAAAATAATTTTTTAGTTTTTTTTAAATATCATTTAATATTTTTTTTTATTTCTAATTAGCCTCTTTTTTAACTTTAAAAAGCCTAGCCTCTTTTTTAACTTTAAAAAGCCACTTGTAATTTTTAATTAATAAAAAGTATTTAAATTAATCAAAATACTAAAAAAATTATATGTCTAGATTTGTGACTTCGAGCTCTACAAAAAGATATTTTTCGATTTTTTGTAAAAAATTATTCAGCTTGAAGAAAAATTGAGCAAAAGTGAAAATTTTCAAAGGCTAGTCCGACCAGACTACCCTTATTTCAAACTATAAAAAAAGATATGATTTTTTTAAATGGACATTTGAACTAAGGGAGTCCGATTGAACTCCCAACACCATTTCGACGCCATGTGGTGCCACGCGGACAGTCTGGCCGAACTGCCCATAGTTGGCCCAAAGTGTGACACAGATCCATGCTTATACCCATGAATATATCTAATTATTTATATTAGATTGTATGTTAATGAAAGTGTCTAAAGAAAAAGTTATAAATTTATTTGTTCAAAATTGTTATGTTGTATAGTAAAAATTCATATAATTGTATCTATTAAGTCTAGTATGGGCCCTTACTGTAATGAGGGAATTTCACTATAGAGATAATTTTTCGATTTGGGGGGTTGTAGATATTAAAAAAAATTGGTTTAGCGTGATGGGATCCAAGTGCACGGCACAGATGCCGTACTTGTAACTTTGTAAAAATCTGTTTTTAATAATAATATAAAATCTTATGTCTTTCTGTTGTGCTTTATCAAGCAAAAAATATATATTATCCATGTCCTTAATCCTATGCATCGCATTAACACATTAAAAAAGGCTTTTCATTTTAGCCATGATGTCCATGTGAATGCCTTAATAACAATTCTAAAGGGTAATTGGAGCCCACAAGTGCACTAGAAGGTAAGTAGATGTAAAACTACCATTCTAGAATATAAAATAAGATAGGGATAATCGGAAGTACTAAAAATCAACTTGTGGTAGTGTTAGGCTTCTTGTACAACCTCCGAATAAATTAAGGAGTTAAAAATAAATTAGTTAAGGATAGATAAATTAAATCAATTAAATTTTTTTTGTAAAATTTTGATAACAAGGGATTAAAACAATGTATTAGTGAGGTGAGGTTAAGTTTTGAAAAGAATTTAACGATCATGATAGAAAAGAACCCGAAGAAGAAAGAATGTTGAAAAAATCGTAAGACTAAGAGAAAATAAATGGAAACGATCATAAGTGCAAGAAGCATTACGAGAGTGTATCAAGAGGGATGTAACTAACAAAAAACACTAGTATTGGGGTAAAAGTACAAAGTTATGTGACACTTTTATAAAGGAAATGACCAATGTTAATTCAACTTTTTAAATTGAATAAATAGAAAGTGAAATACATGTTTTGAATTTTGAAATGATGTAAACTAATAAAATGTGCCTTTTTTTGTGTATTTTATGTTTGTAATTTGTTTAAAAAAAATAAAAATTATTTGAATATATTTTCTTATAAAGTAAACACTATAATTTAGTTATTGATAAAATACTAAAATTGAAGTTATATGAGGCATCAAACTTTATAGAGTAAATTTTACCTTTTTTTTCTTCAATTTTTTTGTGTATATTGATAACTTGAAACTTTAGTGCAAAAATATATTTTAAACTATTTTTTATGTATTTATATTTTTCAATAAATTTGAAAAGTTGTGTGTACTAAATATAACTCTTTCCATTTGGCGTCACCTTTTTTCTTAATTATTTATCCAAATTAGAAAATAATTATATCATCTTGAAATAAGTTGTTTTCTCTAATGTTTTTTTTCTAAAATTTTAAAATAAATTTAAGTATTTTTCCTTTACAAGATAATCAACCTTATATTTTAGTGTTGATAACCAAATTTCAATAAAAATAAAATATAAAATATAAAAAATAATTAAAATATTAAAAAATATATTTTGGAAAATTCACTTATAGATTTATAAAAGGGTATTTTTACATATCAAAAAATAATTATTTATAAGAGTAGGAGTTGTTAAAACATTGATTTTTTCAAAAAAAAATAATTATTTTTTTAGTAATTCGACCCAAAGTGATATAAAATATACATTTAATAGACAATTATAATTGGAAAATTTGTGGCCCATATAGAAGAAAGCTATAATGAATCTCTATAGACGATATGTTTGAATAAAATTAATTTATAGCTAGAATTACTTAAATTCATTGGTGCTGATAAGTTGGCTTGAAACGTGACACAGTTTTATGTTTTTACCCATTGAGATAGATAGATCCTTAATACACATGTCATTCATCAATATTAAATAAATAGAGTGGTTAATAACATAAATTTGAATTGTAGAGAAAAAAATAACGAAAATGATAAAGTATTTGAAAGAATATAAGACAACAATGAATATAGAGAAGTTTGACCTTATTGGTAGGTATACTATATATGTGGCTGCTATAGGAAAGAAGAGGAATTAAAAAAGAGTCCAAGGAATCTTTGGAGATGATAGATGAGAGTGATTCTAGATTTTGTTATCGCTTCTAAGTTTGAATTTGAAGATATTTGATTCTCTCATCTCAAGAAAATGGGCAACAAGGTTGCGAATTGAGCTAAACATTATAGTGTCAATATTTTGGCCAAAACTAGAGAGATTGATAGGATTCGGTGGTCAAAATTCTCCTATAAAGTATTTAAGTTATTCCAAGAGGATATAAAGGAGAACCTCCCCCCACCTTGATGCCAGGTTGGATTGCGCTCATGGATACTAATTTTTGTTTTGTTGGTTGTTGTTGTTGGTGTGGGTCTTGTTTTCTCTCTCCCTTTGGCCCTTGGTGGGTGGTAGGGGTTTGTTACTTCTGTAGTTTTATGATCATATTGCATTTGTAATGGTTCTTTTAGGCTTTTTCCCGTGACCTTTGGCCTAACTTGTGGTTCTTGATACCTATAATCAAGTGTTTATATAACTAAAAATTTAACAATCTTTATAATTATATATATTGAATATAATTCTAACTAACTAACTACATATATATGTATGTATATACAAGTATATATCTATATGTACACACACACACACACACACACACATATATATATATATAGATATATATATATATATATAGATATATATATATATATAGATATATATATATATATATATATATATATATATATATACACATGTACATATGTGTATGTGTATGTATATGTATACATACATACATATATGTATGTGTATATGTATACACACATACATATATGAATATATATGTATGTACATACATACATACATCTATACATATGTATGTATGTACATACATACATATATATGTGTGTGTGTGTGTATACCTTTAAAAATGGTATTTGGAGGGGTTGAAATTTGTGGACTAATTTATTCTATGGAAGCTTATACCTTTAAAGAAAATAGAAGAGCCATACACCAGTTCAATTTTTAAGTTTGAATCAATATATTCAATTAGGATAAAAGAGTCTAAAGACAATGAATGCATATCTTACCAAGGAGAGAAATTATCCACCATTCCATGATTTCATTATTAGAGCCACCCATGCCACACAATTTAACCAATAAATCTTTCTCCTTTAGCCTGTTTGCATTCCCTTCAATAAAATCTACAGGCATCACAAAGAGTTTGCTACCTAGGCTTTTCTTGTTTATCTGACCCTGGAATTTGGATAGAGGTAGCTTGTTGGAACACATGTCTTTCCTTATATTAAATTCTTTGGTATGATTCCTCTCCCATCCCCTTTTTTGAAAAGAACAATTAAAATGTGGATGAGGAGGTAACAATTTTTCCTCGACCAATAGTGAACATTCAGAATTCTCTTCAATGTGTGCATTTAACATCTCTATATTCTATTTGGTATCACAATCCCTTCTCCTTGAAGAGCCTGATTTGACCACTTTGTGATTTTCTACATTTTGAATAGGAAAGTTCATACGACCAGTAACAAATGAAGGAACTAGGAGGGAAGTTGACAAGCAAGCCTTTTCTCAGTTGTTTGTGAAGAAAGAGAAGGCTCCCTTGTTTGCCTCAAGCCTTTGCTTTGGGCTCCTATTCTCCCACCTCTTGTTAATGAAAGCTCGATCAAAGTGAGGAGTTGAAATAGGAAATCGCATGATGTGATTTGAGTTATGCGAACTCCATTTTTGAGTATTCCTCAAAGAAAAATGGCCATTAATTGAGGGATTTTGTAGGTGAAGTTTTTGCCAACTAGAGCATGGTTGAGCCATCATAAAAATATTTTACACAAGTTATTTCTAATTATTTTTATTTTAACAAATATAAATACATTAAATTTCAAAGATTAAAATTAAAAAAATATATTTAATGAACTTCAAGATAAAGTTCATAGAATTTAATGACAACTTATACAAAAGTTCTTGATATGAACTTTAAAATTAGATTCATCAATCTAAGGATTAGATCTAGGAGGGTAAATTTCACTCTGTGCAAAGAGTAATTTATTTTTTAGTCGATGTGAATCCTTTTAATGCAAATCGGATAGAAAAATTATAAATGTAGTTAAAATGTATATTACAATAAATTATCCTCAAGACATCACCCATTACTATTCCAACTCAAGCATTCTTACGCCCAATTATTTGACTACTTGTGGAAAAATTTCCTACTTATCACTATTCTATCTCTTCATATTCTTAAATTTGATAGTAAACAGTTTTTTAATATACAAATAAAAATAATATTCATAAAAGATAGATATATCAGAATGTATATTTGATTGTACTTATTAATTAATTTAATATTAAAATATTAAATATTTTTATTTTAATTAATTAATAAATAGGATCAAATGTGTTTGTACATGTCACCTTCAACAATGGAAGATATTTCTTGTCAAAATCTACCACTTGTGTGACTTTAAACACCCCACTTGCACCCTCTAACGACTATGAGGAGGTAAATAGTTTTAAAATTTCTAAGGTCCTTCGTGGAAGGAAGCATTTAACGTATATGTCACAATTTATAAATAGTATAAAAATATTAAATACATTATTTGCAGGATGCATATAGACTAAGCCCAGATTCACATTTACATTACAGATGGTGTTTTATTTTCGTTTGGCAAATGTTGATAACATTTCATTTTCAATCACCATTAAACTTAATACTGAACAAATGTGCACCATCCATGACCCACTACTCAATTGCACCATCCATGAATGAAACGTCTGAATAATCAAACACCAAATACCACTGTGAAAGAAAAAAATGGAGACGGGTCAATGGGCCCTTGGTCTACTGGTGAAGTTGAATGGCTCCAAATGAGCCCACCAGGGATCAAGTCTTGCTGAGTGCAAGGATCTAACATCATAAGGGATGAGGCTAGGATCGTCCCCCAGGCGAATTTGGTGGAATGCATACCCCTCAGTCCTTGGCTCTTAGTCGAAGAGGTTCAACCTATTGGCTCGTGCCCCCGTATCGGGTGGCAAAAAATACTTTGTGAAGGCCCTCGCTGAGCTGGTATCTCGCGGGCTTCATGCCCTTGCTAGGTTGTCATGCTCGTAGGTCTAGATCTCCATCAACAAAAAATAAAAAATAAAAAATAAAAAATGGAGACAGTAAAAAAGAAGGGTAAAAACAAAGTTACGGTGCTCTGTTGCGTTTGATTTTGTGGATTAATAAAAATATTAACATAAATGAAAAGGATGTTTATAAAGTATTATTGTTGATATATTAAATGGTTACACATGAAAAGTGAATATTAGTACCCATTTTTTTAATGTTAGTGGTGATTCAAAATGTACATTAAAATAAATTATTTTTCAATATAAACAAACATAATTTTATTTTTTTTTCCCTAGCAAAAGTGGCAAGCCACTAATATATATATATATATATATATATATAGATAAGAAAACCGATTCAATAGCTCAATAGGGAAAGAATCAGGAAGAAAACCCTATATCCTTGCTCAGATAAAATGAAAAAGGGAAAAGGGACTATGAGAAGGAGCCCCCTGAATCTGGAGAGATAGATAGGGTTTGCCCATAGAATGAACCTCTTAGGGGCCAAAATTGGAGTAACAGGTCGAGACGGGACCAGAGGGAACCATAAAAAACTGACCCCCACAACCAGTTGTTGTGGAGACTGAGAAGCAGGAATCTGGTTGTCGGAACACTAAAGAGCTACCACGACCGGTTTCTGGTTATGTTGTACCAGTACTTTGATACCGGTCTGTTGTCTTCATGACCGGTTCATAAAAAAGAAAAGCCTCCAATACCGGTGCTAGTCGACAAGCTAAGAGGATGACTCCTCTACCAATTCTAGTATACCAGTGGAAATAAATGTAAGAGTTGACACCGAAAAGCAAGGGGCAGTCAAAAAGTTTTTGGTCATACCGGTTGCTGTAATATTTTCCACCTGTCAAAAAAGAGCATATTCTGATTAGCAAAAAACAAAGCCAGAATAATTTTACTTGACCATGGCGGCGTCTTCTTGGGTCTCAATTACAGGGGCATCGAAGGCAGGCAGAGATGGGGTAGTCCATCCCATAGCTTCATCGTGCACTGGTACGTTGAGGTCTGGAACCCTATCTGTAGCCCGTCCCCTTTCCACAAATTATGAAATTGGCACACAGGGGTCAACATTTTCTATTTCCAGGATCTCCATTAGAGCCCCAACTTTAATTTTGACTCTCTGCACAATGTGGTCGTCCAATTATCTGTCGAATTGATGCAGGCCATTCTTCACATGGCGGAAGTTTTTTCGTTCGAGGGCATATTTTATTCGGTCATAGAGTACCATGTAAGCATGGCTTGATTGAATAAAGTGGCATGGAAAGAGGCCCCCAAGGAGTGCTGACCCCTGCCATAGAGTATATTTTGCCAGGGCTTCGTGGAACGAGGCCGGAGCAAGCATATCTTGTATTACCAACTTGAAGAACACTAATTCAAGCAAAGCGATAGATTGCAAGAGATCCAAAGTATTTGACAGAAAGGAACTGAGAAGTTGATAGGGATACAGAATCCTTTTGGCTTGAGGGGATAACATCTCCTCACAGATGAAGTATTTGACATATCTTCTCAATTGTGGATTGTGTAGAAGAAAAGTTGGTCGAGGTCCCTGTCATTGATGTGTCCATGAAAAGCCGCCAAAGGTTTTGAAATTTGCACTGAAACTCGATCATTCCATGGCATATACTCCCAGTACATTTTCCTACATCCTCCGAAAGAGCCGTTCTCCATATTGCAGAGCATTGAGGTACTTCAAAAATTTAAATTTCGAAAACTTCCACTGAGAGTTGTGTGTATAAGAACAGGCTGGTTCCATTTATAAACAAAAATTACTTTCTCAAAATGCAATAAATGATCGGACTTTAGGATCATGTTTGCGATTCTTGCATTAATTTTGTGACCGTAATGTAGTCGAGGGGATGTGTGAGAGGCCTAAATCTAGTTTTCCCCATGTGAAGTGACGTTATGGAAATCCCCGGGTACTTCGCACTAAATTTCCATACATGTCATCTACAAAATGCATTTAAAAGCATAAATGCAAGTGTCATGTCATCCTTCTTGTTCACAGGCACCAGTTAAATGCTTACATGCGAGTATTTAATAGGAAGTAGCTTGTGATAAGAGTGTTGTACTTTCCTTTTGTACTAAATCAAGCAATTTAGGAAAAGAAGGCAGTTTAGTAGGAATTGCGACCGACTCCACTAAAATGCCATCGCAACCCATATTTGCTTACATGTCAACAATGGAGTTGCCCACTCTTAGTGTGTGACTGATAATGTAGTCCGAAAGAGTGTTGAGAAGATCCAAGGTGTGCTTCAGAACATAAGTTAGTTGCTAGGTCTTGGATCTTTTTGAGGTAATGGAGTTGATAATAACTAATGAATCACCTTCTATGTGTATATTAGAGAAGCCACACTTCCTTGCTAACACCAAACCAACTAGTAAGGCATTTGCCTCTGCCAAGTTATTCATACCTAGAGGGATGGGTGAAGCTTGGAAAGCACACATTTTGCCAAATTGATCTTGAATGCAAACTCTAATTCCCAGCTTTCCTTGGTTTCCACGGGAAGAGCCGTCAAAGTTGATCTTTAAGAAATTAGGTGCTGGGGGTACCCATTTTATGGACGACCTGTCTCTCACATGAATTGAGGACCAGTTCAACGGAATCCCTATTGGCAAAATAATACCGTGCCATAGTTTTGCAATTTCCTTATCCCACTGGGTAAATGACTGGATGTCCTTGGAATTAGTGAGAGAAGAATTTATGATTTCTGTAATTGAATTTTCCAATTTGATCAAAACTTGATCTAGAGATGAGGGTGTTTTTCTGAAGATTCTTTTAATCCTCTCCCACCAAATGGCCCAAATAATGTGAGCAGGAGCACATTTCCAAATGCTTGAGAAGGCTGATGTAGAAAATAAAAGAGGCCAAGAGTTAAACATATCCCACAGTGATTTCGGAAAGGGCAACATAACTTGGAATTTATTCATGATGAAGAACCAACATTGGGAGGCAAAGGAGCAGTGTATAAATAAATGATCAACTGATTCTTCCTCTAAGTCACAAAATACACAATTAAAAGCTTGTGTAATGCCTAGTTTTACTAATCTCTCTGCTGTTAGGATTCTTTTGTTCAATGTTAGCCATGCAAAACACCCTGCTTTTGGTAAAACAATGCCATTCCAACAGAAAGAGTATGCCCAACTACTTACCTTACTGTTGCAACCCTGTTCTAGGGTATTGTAACCTTCTTTAATTGAATATTGCCCTGATTTTGAAGCTGCCCAAAATAACACATCATCTCTGTTAGACATGATAACTATCCTATTCAATAAAATATTGGCCAATGAGGAAGATTGTTGGATGGGTATTGGGAGAAGAGTGGGATCTTTCCAGATTATTTTCCCTGAAAATATTTCTACAACAAACACATAGTCACTCAATTTTGTACCCCAATGAGTTATAGTTGTGTTCATAATTTCTTCCATGTTATCCAAATGAGCAATAGGAGGATGCCCACACCATGAGTCTGTCCAGAAGTTAGCACTAAGGCCATTATTGATTTCCCATGAAACATACTTAGATATTAGATTCCTTGAATCCATCATGAAGTTCCAAATAGCAGACCCCTTTGGAGGGTCTAAAATCGTCAACACTCTCGATGGTTGAGTGTTGTCCAAATATTTAGCTTGCATAACCTGGCACCATTTGGAGACAAGGTTAGTGTAAATTTTCCAAACCAGTTTCCCTCCAAAGGCCTTGTTGCGATGCTTCAAATTGTGAAGTCCAACTCCCCCTTGGGATTTTTGGCATGACATATTTTCCAAAGAGGTTAAGGGGATTTTCCTCTCATTTGTCATATTACTATTCCATCGAAAATCTCTAACGAGTTTCTGCAATTGTTGGATGACAGATGAGGGAGATTTGAGGACAGACATGTAATAGTTTGGTATTGTTGTTAGCATTGACTTGATAAGAAGGATTCTTCCTGATAGTGAAAACCACCTTACTTTCCAAGCTAAGATTCGTGCCTGGATTCTACCAATGACAACAGACCAATAAGACGGTTTGTTTGATCCCATAGAAAAGGGGTTGCCCTCTCTTAGTGTGTGACTGATAATGTAGTCCGAAAGAGTGTTGAGAAGATCCAAGGTGTGCTTCAGAACATAAGTTAGTTGCCAGGTCTTGGATCTTTTTGAGGTAATGGAGTTGATAATAACTAATGAATCACCTTCTATGTGTATATTAGAGAAGCCACACTTCCTTGCTAACACCAAACCAACTAGTAAGGCATTTGCCTCTGCCAAGTTATTCATACCTAGAGGGATGGGTGAAGCTTGGAAAGCACACATTTTGCCAAATTGATCTTGAATGCAAACTCTAATTCCCAGCTTTCCTTGGTTTCCACGGGAAGAGCCGTCGAAGTTGATCTTTAAGAAATTAGGTGCTGGGGGTACCCATTTTATGGACGACCTGTCTCTCACATGAATTGAGGACCAGTTCAAGGGAATCCCTATTGGCAAAATAATACCGTGTCATAGTTTTGCAATTTCCTTATCCCACCGAGTAAATGACTGGATGTCCTTGGAATTAGTGAGAGAAGAATTTATGATTTCTGTAATTGAATTTTCCAGTTTGATCAAAACTTGATCTAGAGATGAGGGTGTTTTTCTGAAGATTCTTTTAATCCTCTCCCACCAAATGGCCCAAATAATGTGAGCAGGAGCACATTTCCAAATGCTTGAGAAGGCTGATGTAGAAAATAAAAGAGGCCAAGAGTTAAACATATCCCACAGTGATTTCGGAAAGGGCAACATAACTTGGAATTTATTCATGATGAAGAACCAACATTGGGAGGCAAAGGAGCAGTGTATAAATAAATGATCAACTGATTCTTCCTCTAAGTCACAAAATACACAATTAAAAGCTTGTGTAATGCCTAGTTTTACTAATCTCTCTGCTGTTAGGATTCTTTTGTTCAATGTTAGCCATGCAAAACACCCTGCTTTTGGTAAAACAATGTCATTCCAACAGAAAGAGTATGCCCAACTACTTACCTTACTGTTGCAACCCTGTTCTAGGGTATTGTAACCTTCTTTAATTGAATATTGCCCTGATTTTGAAGCTGCCCAAAATAACACATCATCTCTGTTAGACATGATAACTATCCTATTCAATAAAATATTGGCCAATGAGGAAGATTGTTGGATGGGTATTGGGAGAAGAGTGGGATCTTTCCAGATTATTTTCCCTGAAAATATTTCTACAACAAACACATAGTCACTCAATTTTGTACCCCAATGAGTTATAGTTGTGTTCATAATTTCTTCCATGTTATCCAAATGAGCAATAGGAGGATGCCCACACCATGAGTCTGTCCAGAAGTTAGCACTAAGGCCATTATTGATTTCCCATGAAACATACTTAGATATTAGATTCCTTGAATCCATCATGAAGTTCCAAATAGCAGACCCCTTTGGAGGGTCTAAAATTGTCAACACTCTCGATGGTTGAGTGTTGTCCAAATATTTAGCTTGCATAACCTGGCACCATTTGGAGACAAGGTTAGTGTAAATTTTCCAAACCAGTTTCCCTCCAAAGGCCTTGTTGCGATGCTTCAAATTGTGAAGTCCCACTCCCCCTTGGGATTTTTGGCATGACATATTTTCCAGAGAGGTTAAGGGGATTTTCCTCTCATTTGTCATATTACTATTCCATCGAAAATCTCTAACGAGTTTCTGCAATTGTTGGATGACAGATGAGGGAGATTTGAGGACAGACATGTAATAGTTTGGTATTGTTGTTAGCATTGACTTGATAAGAAGGATTCTTCTTGATAGTGAAAACCACCTTACTTTCCAAGCTAAGATTCGTGCCTGGATTCTACCAATGACAACAGACCAATAAGACGGTTTGTTTGATCCCATAGAAAAGGGGTTGCCCTCTCTTAGTGTGTGACTGATAATGCAGTCCGAAAGAGTGTTGAGAAGATCCAAGGTGTGCTTCAGAACATAAGTTAGTTGCCAGGTCTTGGATCTTTTTGAGGTAATGGAGTTGATAATAACTAATGAATCACCTTCTATGTGTATATTAGAGAAGCCACACTTCCTTGCTAACACCAAACCAACTAGTAAGGCATTTGCCTCTGCCAAGTTATTCATACCTAGAGGGATGGGTGAAGCTTGGAAAGCACACATTTTGCCAAATTGATCTTGAATGCAAACTCTAATTCCCAGCTTTCCTTGGTTTCCACGGGAAGAGCCGTCGAAGTTGATCTTTAAGAAATTAGGTGCTGGGGGTACCCATTTTATGGACGACCTGTCTCTCACATGAATTGAGGACCAGTTCAAGGGAATCCCTATTGGCAAAATAATACCGTGCCATAGTTTTGCAATTTCCTTATCCCACCGAGTAAATGACTGGATGTCCTTGGAATTAGTGAGAGAAGAATTTATGATTTCTGTAATTGAATTTTCCAGTTTGATCAAAACTTGATCTAGAGATGAGGGTGTTTTTCTGAAGATTCTTTTAATCCTCTCCCACCAAATGGCCCAAATAATGTGAGCAGGAGCACATTTCCAAATGCTTGAGAAGGCTGATGTAGAAAATAAAAGAGGCCAAGAGTTAAACATATCCCACAGTGATTTCGGAAAGGGCAACATAACTTGGAATTTATTCATGATGAAGAACCAACATTGGGAGGCAAAGGAGCAATGTATAAATAAATGATCAACTGATTCTTCCTCTAAGTCACAAAATACACAATTAAAAGCTTGTGTAATGCCTAGTTTTACTAATCTCTCTGCTGTTAGGATTCTTTTGTTCAATGTTAGCCATGCAAAACACCCTGCTTTTGGTAAAACAATGTCATTCCAACAGAAAGAGTATGCCCAACTACTTACCTTACTGTTGCAACCCTGTTCTAGGGTATTGTAACCTTCTTTAATTGAATATTGCCCTGATTTTGAAGCTGCCCAAAATAACACATCATCTCTGTTAGACATGATAACTATCCTATTCAATAAAATATTGGCCAATGAGGAAGATTGTTGGATGGGTATTGGGAGAAGAGTGGGATCTTTCCAGATTATTTTCCCTGAAAATATTTCTACAACAAACACATAGTCACTCAATTTTGTACCCCAATGAGTTATAGTTGTGTTCATAATTTCTTCCATGTTATCCAAATGAGCAATAGGAGGATGCCCACACCATGAGTCTGTCCAGAAGTTAGCACTAAGGCCATTATTGATTTCCCATGAAACATACTTAGATATTAGATTCCTTGAATCCATCATGAAGTTCCAAATAGCAGACTCCTTTGGAGGGTCTAAAATCGTCAACACTCTCGATGGTTGAGTGTTGTCCAAATATTTAGCTTGCATAACCTGGCACCATTTGGAGACAAGGTTAGTGTAAATTTTCCAAACCAGTTTCCCTCCAAAGGCCTTGTTGCGATGCTTCAAATTGTGAAGTCCCACTCCCCCTTGGGATTTTTGGCATGACATATTTTCCAGAGAGGTTAAGGGGATTTTCCTCTCATTTGTCATATTACTATTCCATCGAAAATCTCTAACGAGTTTCTGCAATTGTTGGATGACAGATGAGGGAGATTTGAGGACAGACATGTAATAGTTTGGTATTGTTGTTAGCATTGACTTGATAAGAAGGATTCTTCCTGATAGTGAAAACCACCTTACTTTCCAAGCTAAGATTCGTGCCTGGATTCTACCAATGACAACAGACCAATAAGACGGTTTGTTTGATCCCATAGAAAAGGGGTTGCCCTCTCTTAGTGTGTGACTGATAATGTAGTCCGAAAGAGTGTTGAGAAGATCCAAGGTGTGCTTCAGAACATAAGTTAGTTGCCAGGTCTTGGATCTTTTTGAGGTAATGGAGTTGATAATAACTAATGAATCACCTTCTATGTGTATATTAGAGAAGCCACACTTCCTTGCTAACACCAAACCAACTAGTAAGGCATTTGCCTCTGCCAAGTTATTCATACCTAGAGGGATGGGTGAAGCTTGGAAAGCACACATTTTGCCAAATTGATCTTGAATGCAAACTCTAATTCCCAGCTTTCCTTGGTTTCCACGGGAAGAGCCGTCGAAGTTGATCTTTAAGAAATTAGGTGCTGGGGGTACCCATTTTATGGACGACCTGTCTCTCACATGAATTGAGGACCAATTCAAGGGAATCCCTATTGGCAAAATAATACCGTGCCATAGTTTTGCAATTTCCTTATCCCACCGAGTAAATGACTGGATGTCCTTGGAATTAGTGAGAGAAGAATTTATGATTTCTGTAATTGAATTTTCCAGTTTGATCAAAACTTGATCTAGAGATGAGGGTGTTTTTCTGAAGATTCTTTTAATCCTCTCCCACCAAATGGCCCAAATAATGTGAGCAGGAGCACATTTCCAAATGCTTGAGAAGGCTGATGTAGAAAATAAAAGAGGCCAAGAGTTAAACATATCCCACAGTGATTTCGGAAAGGGCAACATAACTTGGAATTTATTCATGATGAAGAACCAACATTGGGAGGCAAAGGAGCAGTGTATAAATAAATGATCAACTGATTCTTCCTCTAAGTCACAAAATACACAATTAAAAGCTTGTGTAATGCCTAGTTTTACTAATCTCTCTGCTGTTAGGATTCTTTTGTTCAATGTTAGCCATGCAAAACACCCTGCTTTTGGTAAAACAATGTCATTCCAACAGAAAGAGTATGCCCAACTACTTACCTTACTGTTGCAACCCTGTTCTAGGGTATTGTAACCTTCTTTAATTGAATATTGCCCTGATTTTGAAGCTGCCCAAAATAACACATCATCTCTGTTAGACATGATAACTATCCTATTCAATAAAATATTGGCCAATGAGGAAGATTGTTGGATGGGTATTGGGAGAAGAGTGGGATCTTTCCAGATTATTTTCCCTGAAAATATTTCTACAACAAACACATAGTCACTCAATTTTGTACCCCAATGAGTTATAGTTGTGTTCATAATTTCTTCCATGTTATCCAAATGAGCAATAGGAGGATGCCCACACCATGAGTCTGTCCAGAAGTTAGCACTAAGGCCATTATTGATTTCCCATGAAACATACTTAGATATTAGATTCCTTGAATCCATCATGAAGTTCCAAATAGCAGACCCCTTTGGAGGGTCTAAAATCGTCAACACTCTCGATGGTTGAGTGTTGTCCAAATATTTAGCTTGCATAACCTGGCACCATTTGGAGACAAGGTTAGTGTAAATTTTCCAAACCAGTTTCCCTCCAAAGGCCTTGTTGCGATGCTTCAAATTGTGAAGTCCCACTCCCCCTTGGGATTTTTGGCATGACATATTTTCCAGAGAGGTTAAGGGGATTTTCCTCTCATTTGTCATATTACTATTCCATCGAAAATCTCTAACGAGTTTCTGCAATTGTTGGATGATAGATGAGGGAGATTTGAGGACAGACATGTAATAGTTTGGTATTGTTGTTAGCATTGACTTGATAAGAAGGATTCTTCCTGATAGTGAAAACCACCTTACTTTCCAAGCTAAGATTCGTGCCTGGATTCTACCAATGACAACAGACCAATAAGACGATTTGTTTGATCCCATAGAAAAGAGGATGCCAAGGTAGGAGGATGATAATTGGTCCACTGAGAAGCCCAAGGTCTTGCATATTCTTTGTTACAAGATTGAAGGTGTGTTGAAAATGAAAATCTTAGACTTGGTAGCATTAATTTTCTGACCCAAAGCAAAAGAATAGATATCCAGTGTTTGCTTGATGAGCTTGGCTTCTTTTAGATAAGACTTACCAAATAACAATGTATCATCAACAAAAAGAGAGTGAGTTACTATTATTGAAGTACCTGGAAGAGTGACACCAAGCCAAATCCCTTTTGAAGATTGAAAATTTATGTATCTGCTCAAGGCATTTGCCATGAGAATGAAGAGAAAAGGTGACAAAGGGTTGCCTTATCTTATTCCCTGTGTACCCTAAAAAAACCCTGAGGGATGACCATTTATTAGAATAGAAAAATGCGTGCTTGAGGTGCAAGTTTTGATCCATTTGCACAATTTGTCTGAGAAGCTGAATTTTGATAATACTTTAAAAAGAAAATCCCACTTAACCTAGTCATATGCCTTCATCATATCAAGTTTGATAACAAAATTTTCTTGTTGGCTTTCATGGATAGAGTGTAAAACCTCATGTGCTACTAGGGCTCCTTCCATAGTCTCCCTACCAAGGACAAAACCCCCTTGTTCTTCTGAGATGATCTTAGGTATAAGGTAGTGCATTCTAAGGTAAATGGCCGTAGTTACAATCTTATATATTATGTTATAAAGAGAAATAGGTCTAAACTCTGTGAATGTTGAGGGGGAAGGAGTTTTTGGGATGAGAACAATATTTGTTACATTAAAATTTTTTAGCATTGCTCCCCTTTTCCTGGATTCTTCCATTACCTCTAAGAGGTCAAAACCAATAACATCCCAACACTTTTGAAAAAAGAGAGCGTTGAACCCATCTGGACCTGGGGCTTTATTTGGGGAAAGGGAAAATACCACTTTGTGGACTTCATTCATAGTGAAGGGGGCCAGTAGGGCTCTATTATCCTGGTCAGAGATCAAAGGTGGGATAGATTGCAGTAAAAGCTCAACATTATCCTTCCCAAAAGGATCTAAATTAGAGGGTGGGGGGGCTAGAAGATTCTTAAAAAACTTTAATCCATGTTCTTGAATGTCTGCTAAATTTTTAATCAATACCCCTGAGTCCTCATGCTTAATTGAGAATATAACATTAGATGCTTTTCTTTGTTTTGTGGAAGCATGAATTTTTTTTGTGTTCTTATCTCCCTGCTTCAGCCAGAGCTCTCTTGATTTCTATCTCCAATATTCTTCTTCTCTCTTACAGACTTCTTCCCACTCATTTTGAAAACCCTTCTGTGTAGAGTGCAGGAGCGGATCCAAGCCCTTGGAAATTATGTTTTGGTTAACTTCTTCCAGTTTTTGAGCAATGATTTTTTTATAGCAAAAACATTCTTAAAGATCTTTCTATTCCATTCCTTAGCCTGGACCTTAATAAACTGAAGTTTCTTAAAAAATTGGAACATCTTTGTTCCACTACATGTGAGGGCAGATACCCACCATTGTCTTAATAAACCCTGAAAATGTGGATGTCTAAACCACATACGCTCAAACTTGAAGGAGGAGCCAAAAACTGGCATGGGGTTCTGTTTTTGCCATTAAAGGATGATTTGGATTGAGAAGTGATCTGATTCAGCAATAGGGAGAATGTCTGAGTAATAACTGTTGGCAAATGCACACTCCAATGAGATATTGTAGGTGATTGAAGGTTTTGTCATTGATGGCAACCTTACAATCCTATGACACCAGCAAGACACTTTACCAGCACCAGCAAGGTCAGACTCTACACCAGCACACAGACCACCGATAGTGAAAGGAAGTGTAGACACCTAAAAATGGTCAACGCTTGCGGAGTCATACTTTAACATTTGCGCATTGCCTCATTTTAGGTTTTTGCATCGCATTAACATTTCTCCTATGATTCGCACTTGGTCTTTATCATTTGCGAGCATCGAGTCATTCTTCTACATTCTTCATTCATCTCGCTTTCGAATTTGGTCCTGTCGACAACACTATCCAGTCATGATTTTGATCAATTTTATCCTGTCGCATCAATGTGCGTGCTAATTTGTCATCATTCTGGACATCGTCAATCCTAATTAGGGTTTTGTCCTCTTATCAATCTTGTCATTTTGCGATCGATTTGTCATCGATCGTTGTCATGTTCAACCTTGTCATTTTGTGATTGGTTCATCATCGATCGTGGTCATTTTTAATCTTGTCATCTTGCAATCTAGTTTGCCATCGATCCTCATCCTCTTGTCAATTTTGTCATTTTGGATCAATTTGGCATTGTTCCTCGTCAATCAAAATTATTTATCAATCAAATCATTTATCACATTGATCATTTATCAATTCAAAATCATCGATATCAATTATCCTTTGTCAAGACCTAATTGTCATCCTTGCATTGCTAATTCATCTTCTAGGGTTTTGTGATTTAATCATTTAACCTTGTTTGTCGTTTCTTCCTTTAGGATTAATAAATTATTTATTTATCCTAAGTTTTCATGTTGCAATTAAATGTTTCATTTAATTGGCTAACTAATTATTCCTCTTTTTGTGAATTAATTAATAAATGACAATTTATTAATTAATCTACCTAATTTCCTAAAATTCCCTCTTTGTGAATTATTAATAAATGAGAAATTATTAATTAATTCATTTCCTAATTTCATCATTTCTAATTCTTAATTTCCTAATTTCTAATTTTCATCATTTTTTTAATTCCTAATTTCCACCTATTTTCTAATTTCCTAATTTTAATTTCCACCTAATTAACTTGTCTCTAGTTCTCCCTAGTTTTGTGCTTCATGTGTCATACTCTTGACATAGCAAGATGTCATAAGGTTCTAGTTCTCTAGTCTTTGCATTGGCAATATGTCATAATTCATGACATAGAAGGTGTCATAACCTTCTTCTTTTCACTAAATTTTGCCATTTTGAAATCAATTGCTTCTAATATCCATGTCATGCTAATTTGATCTTCTCTCCAATTTGTCTATAAATTGGATGAATTTCTTCAATCAAATGCCCTAATCAGATTATCAAATTTCTAATCACTTTGTCAAATCACATTTCAAGTACTCTTGCGCCATAATCTTGTCTATTTGCTTTCATCTCATGTGTATGCACTTGAAGGTGAGATCCACAAACAAAGGCTATTTGGAGAGGAAAGAAGAACAATGGAGCCGCATGAAGGAAGCATTCAGATCTACGTTTGGTTTGCATAATTTTTTTTTTTTTGAATGCTTTGTCTTTATGTCTTTATTGAGTGTGTTTAGGATAGATCATTACTTTTAAGCTTTTGTGATTGAGCTAATGATTAATATTTTATATTGCTTGTGATGATTTCCTATTTCCTATTTCCTATGATTTCCTATTTTATATTGCGGTTCTTGTTGGTCATGTTGGATAAGCTGGGGGTAGATGAGGGGCATGTCATCATCAGTTGTAAGGAGAGAGAGGGTTGATATGGTAAAGATATGAACATCTGTGGTGTCACTATCCGAACTACTTGTATCGGATTCGGAGCTGGCATCTTGTTTGTCACCCCTCAAGGTGATGCTATTCCAAAGTCCTACAGAATAACTTTCCACTGCACCAATAACATTGCAGAGTATGAAGCATTGGTTACAGGACTCCGAGTAGCGGTCCACTAGAATATCACGCATTTGCAAGTCTATGGAGATTCTCAATTAGTCATCCGACAAGTGAATGATGACTACGAAACAAAAGATGAAAAGCTTATTCCCTATAAGCATATGGTAGATTTCTTCAAGACCAAATTCACGGCTATCCATTTCAGTCAAGTTCCAAGAATGCAAAATAAGTCGGCAGATGCAATGGATACGATTGCCTCCATGTTAAATATGCCAAACAATATGGACAAATGTGAATTTTTAGTCGAACAATTGCTGGTTCCTTCTTTTGACATTCCGACAGCGGATTTGATGTGCGTTCTTGTTGGTCCCAACTCCCCATGGTATAATGACGTATATCAATATTTGAAATCCCAAACCTTACCACCCAACCTTTCCGCTAACCAACGCCGAGCCTTTAACCGACAGACAGCCAAATATGTCATCATCGTCGACACCCTTTACCGACGTTCCTTTGACCATACCCTCCTCAGGTGTTTGGATTTTGACGAAGCACAAATGGCTTTACACGAGGTTCACGATGGTATATGTGGGGGCCATTTCAATGGTCTAAGCTTAGCCAAAAAGTTGATTCGTGCTGGGTATTATTGGCCCACTCTTGAAAAAGATGTTCATGATTTTGTTAAGAAGTGCTACAAATGCCAGATTCATGGAAACTATATTCATGCACTAGCCCAAGAGATTCATTCTATCATATCTCCGTGGCCCTTTTCTCAATGGGGATTGGATCTTATTGGCAAGATTCACTTGACATTTGCAAATGGACACAAGTTCATCATTATAGCCACAGAGTATTTCACAAAATGGATCGAGGCTATCCCCATGACCTATATCACAGGTGTCCAAATTTCAAAATTCTTGCTGAATTATATCATATGCCGGTATGGGGTTCCCCTTGCCATAGTCACAGATAATGGTCGTCCTTTCAAGAATAAAGATGTTAAAGAGCTCTGTGAAAAGTTTCATATCCAACACCGTTTCTCCAGTCCATACTATCCACAGGGGAATGGTCAAGCCGAAGCATCCAATAAAACCATTATCAAGATCCTAAAGAAGCTTGTCAACGATGCTGGTCGAGATTGGCATGTATAGTTGAATCCAGCACTATGGGCCTATCGCACTTCTATCCGCACACCTATTGGCGCAACACCTTATTCCTTGGTGTATGGTGTGGAAGTCATTTTACCTTTGGAGGTGGAGATTCCTTCCTTGCGAGTTTCCTTGCAACATCTGATTGATGATGAGACACACAGAGTCTCTCGGCTGCATCAGCTTGAGATGTTAGATGAGAAACGTCAGACAGCTCTGACACATTTGCAAGCATATCAAAACCATCTCCGTCGCTCTTATAATAAGAAGGTCAAAGGGCGACACTTCAGAGTGGGAGATCTGGTTTTAAAGGCAAATCCCAAGAATGCACAGTCTACTGACATCATCAAAGGCAAGTTTGAACCTAATTGGGTGGGGCCTTTCATAGTAACCGCAGCATATGGCTCGGGGGCATATCAGCTTGCTACCCCAGAAGGTGAACCTCTGTCTGATCCTATAAATAGCATGCATCTTCGCAAGTACTGGGCATAATTTTCTATCAGTACTTCAAATATGATCCTGAAAAAATACAAAAAAATTGAAAAAGGGAAAAAATACAAAAAAAAGCAAAAAATACAAAAAAAAAAAAAAAAAGAGCAAAAAAGTAAAGAAAAAAATGATTCGCCCTTTAGTGAAAACCTGGCAAACAGGCGCTTGGGGCAAGTACCTTGGTGAAAACCTGGCAAACAGGAGCCATGTGTAAAATGAGATCGTTGCTCTGTTATCTGTCATGACCTCTAAGCTATGCTTTTTCTCGGCCGGTCTATCATGTCTATTGTAGTCTTAACCCAATGTTCTATTCTAGGCCTGTTATTGGTCAACATCATTGTCTTGCATACCCCGGTTTCTTGTACATATGTTTTGGTCCCGGTCTATGTATGTCTTTCAGATGCGCATTGGGTGTGTTTCCCTTGTCATGATCGATCACTGGAACTTTTGCATTTAAAAATGTCCTGAAAAAAGATCATAAAAATTTAAAAATGTCCTGAAAAAATAAAAAAATAAAAATTTGAAAAATGTCCTGAAATAATCTGAAAAAATCAAATAAAGTCCTGAAAAAATGAACAAAAACATTTCAAAACATTAAAATCCAAAAAACATGCATTTTGCAATAAATGATCGCCTTTGTGCATAAGACCGATCACTGAGCACCCCTCCAACGACATGCAATCACACATTGTACTTTAATGAAATCATGCGTTAAATAGATGAACTCTTTTCAAACAACTCAGACATTCAAACTGATCAGAATTGTCATATAAATCAACCTCAAAATCAACTTGTCCTTGGCACACTATCATGGGTCTTATACAGGGTGTGGTATACTCGAAACCAGACTGTGTCCTGTCTTAGACGGGGTACCGCATTCCCTGAAACCAGATAGCATGATCGTTCTATCAACGCTTTCAACTTTTGACAATGAAGATCAAGATGTTTGTTTGATTTGTTGGAATTTGTGCATCTTATCTTTTTATTGATTTATCTTTGGCTTCGGTCATGTTCCTATGTTGCTCGATGATGTCACTGAGTGATTTAGAGTGACCAGGATGGATCATGATCCTTTTCTTTTTTGTTGTGATTGTTGTTTGTCTGTGATGTGTCTGTCTTTTGCAAAAAGGGTTGCATTTCAGCTCTGGCCTTCAATGCCATGATGCTACGCATCCGTTTTGCTACATAAAAATAAAGGTTCTCACCTACAAAGTGCATTATTGAAAGCAAGTTTTTCTTCGTCTCTAACTGTCCTTTGTCTCATTTTCTTCTTACTAACATTTCTTCCATCAGTTCGGATAGTCAGTTCGGTCTAGTGCTCCGATTTCCAACCATACATACTGCATCTTGCATCCATTTGGTTAATACATTTGCATTACATCGAGCATCACATCAAGCATTTTATCCATTTCATATTATAAATGTCTCAAAAATACATAAAAATATAAATTCATACATGTTACACTATGGTATATAAATAGTGCATAAGTCATCCATACATGG
Source organism: Cryptomeria japonica (assembly GCF_030272615.1). NCBI lineage: Eukaryota > Viridiplantae > Streptophyta > Pinopsida > Cupressales > Cupressaceae > Cryptomeria > Cryptomeria japonica. The sequence continues at coordinate 864,138,633 of NC_081409.1, read as the reverse complement.
AAAATAACTATAAGTCATAACACATTGCATCCCATCATATCGATGCATATCATATCATATGTCACAATAATATCGGAGTACAAAATTGGACTGTCTATCCTAAGTATGGCCCACAGGCTGACTACAAAATGTCTACTGTCTATCTAAGGAGCATGTGCCTCTGTCACTGGGTGCTCCCTCTGTCCTCCTCATCCCTGCCATGTCTCGCGGATGATGTCCCTCCTGGTCCTGGCTATGGTTGTCTCATAGGTCCACTCACCCCCATGCTGCTCAATGACCTCCGAGAGCGTGCCCTGCTCTCTATCCTCGATCGTGCCCAATATGAAGGTGCTCTCTGCTCTAGTGGAACTACACTCTCATATAGTGTCCTCCAATGGCGTATCTCCTCTCTGGTCTTTACCAGCATCTGTGCCATCTCCCATGCACTAGCATCCCGAATCGACCCAATGTACTCAGTGACTCTTTGTTCCTCTCGCTGTGCCTGAGCAATTGCTATATCTCGAGCCACTATGAGTCTGGCTATCTCTGCTCTGAACTACTCATGCTCTCTCTCTAAAGTCGCAATGTGATCCTGCTAACTCGCTATGGTAGCCCTACACATCTCCATCTCCTCTGTCCTAGCTGTCTCTGGCTCTATGGGTATATCCTGCTCGCCTGAATCTGGCTCATCCTCCTCATCCCCGCCCTCATCCTCATCTTTGTCCTCATCATCCTCCTCATCCTCATCACCACCCTCATCCTCCTCGTCCTCATCATCTCCATCCTCCTCTCCAGCGAGTGGGAAATCCTCCTATCGCCTCGGTACTAGAATATCTGGATCTGTCAATGGCACTGGCCGTAGTCGTGCAAACCATCTCTCATACTCCTCTATCGTCCCAGCATCTGCCACATCTGATCTCCAATCCCACTGTCTCTGCTATAGCTGTGTGAAGTCAGTATATGCTGTGTGGCTGAATCATACTACCCCACTGACTCGTCTCTCTGTGAGATCGGGCAAAGTGTGCAGTCCTCCTAGGTACATCCTGCCTCTCTCCAAACTGTCGTCTGACTCTCTCTGGCAGGTACATCTCAATCACTCTCTGGTGATTCACTAGTCGCCCAATCAGGTACCTCTCCTATCTACAATAAGGTAGCTCCTCACTGTCATCTGACCATCTCGGACAATCATGATATGGCCTCCATGTGAACTCTCTCAGTCTATCTAGCTCATGTCGCCAATATAATATGTATCCAAAAGGACCCTGTCTCAGTGCTCCCCCATAGCAGTACACATATGGTCGATGTGGTACTACCTGTCTCTCTGTAATCGGTCAACATATGGCTATGTGCTCAAATGCCCATACTTGTAGCAATGTGACTCCACAGCTCAACGTCTAAACTCCTTGATATGCTATCTGATGCAGCTGAAAATACAGCATAGCCAATACACATGGTCCCCATGCATACACCGTCCCCTCTGTCGCCATCCGCTCTAGCACTCTTCCCCATCCAATAGGGAATCCATGTCCTCGTCTGTCTCCTGCTAGTAGACATGCTATCACCACTGCTATCACCACGTATCGTCGATCATACTCTGATGCCATGGTCTCCCAGCCAATCTCCCTCTTGATGATATCCAGATCATCTACGTCACACTCAAATAATCTGCACAATGCGTCTCTCCCTATCACTGGGTTGTACTCTATCATCTCTCCATGAATCGGAATGCGGAGGATACGCCATACATCCTCTAGTGTCACAGTCGCCTCTCCAGTCGCCAGATGGAATGAGGAAGTCTCTGAATGCCATTGCTCTGCCAATGCAGTAAGCAGTCCTATGTTTGCCCTAATCTCAGGCATGAATGTGACATAGTATATCCCAAGTCTTGCTAAGGTATCTCTCTCTGTGCTCCTGAGTCTATGTCGTAGCATGAAGCAATCCGGTCGGTTCTCTCATGTGATCAACGGATACTGTCGACTCTGCATCACAATTGGGGCACATTTTGTCAGTTTTAGGGTTTGCTCCTATGGGTTGCATTTCCTCATTTTCATGTCCAATCAGGGTGTTTTTCATCTAATCTGACCTATCTTACCCTTATCCCCTTTTTTCGGATCATTTGCATGTCATTTTGACCAAAATTAGGGTTTGCATTGCACAATTGCGCCTGTATCAAGGAACCTGCGCCTGTGTCAAGTAACCTATGCTTGTGTCTCCCTACACAAGCACAGAAGACCCTACACAAGTGCAAGATTCGCCCTACACAAGTGCAGGAGTCCTTTTCTGCATCCCCTGTGGGCCCCACAAGCAAGTCAAATTCATCAAATTGAAAACATGGGTTTTTGAGATCCATACCGCTGCTCCTGCGTCGTCCGGTCATCTGAATGTGCGTACACATTCTCCGAGGTGATCCACCATTGGAATTTTTGCCATCTATCTGCAAGTGTCCTTGTCCAGAGCAACAAATCCTCCTCTTTGTCTAGTGCAAATGAACATTTTTCACTCTCTTGGTCTCATTTATAGATCTTTGTCAGTGCATAAATGGACGTGCATCCTCTCCATCTTATATTGGTCACGGTCTTTTGCATCTTATATTGCTTGTCCTTCATGCATCCGGTATCCGATTGTCAGTCCGTTCGATCCTATCATTTTTATCGATCAATTGGCCTCTTTTCTGCATGTTTTCGGCCAATTCCTCGAGGGGGCATGCATACGTCATTATTATTGTCTGGGGCATTTTCATTATTGTTCTTTGAAACAACACTTAAAATCGCATTGTCTCAAAGAGGGGCAAAATGTAGACACCTAAAAATGGTCAACGCTTGCGGAGTCATACTTTAACATTTGTGCATTGCCTCATTTTAGGTTTTTGCGTCGCATTAACATTTCTCCTATGATTCGCACTTGGTCTTTATCATTTGCGAGCATCGAGTCATTCTTCTACATTCTTCATTCGTCTCGCTTTCGAATTTGGTCTTGTCGAAAACACTATCCAGTCATGATTTTGATCGATTTTATCCTGTCGCATCAATGTGCGTGCTAATTTGTCATCATTTTGGACATCATCAATCCTAATTAAGGTTTTGTCCTCTTATCAATCTTGTCATTTTGCGATCGATTTCTCATCGATCTTTGTCATGTTCAACCTTGTCATTTTGTGATCGGTTCGTCATCGATCGTGGTCATTTTTAATCTTGTCATCTTGCAATCTAGTTTGCGATCGATCCTCGTCCTCTTGTCAATTTTGTCATTTTGGATCAATTTGGCATTGTTCCTCGTCAATCAAAATTATTTATCAATCAAATCATTTATCACATTGATCATTTATCAATTCAAAATCATCGATATCAATTATCCTTTGTCAAGACCTAATTGTCATCCTTGCATTGCTAATTCATCTTCTAGGGTTTCGTGATTTAATCATTTAACCTTGTTTGTCGTTTCTTCCTTTAGGATTAATAAATTATTTATTTACCCTAAGTTTTCGTGTTGCAATTAAATGTTTCATTTAATTGGCTAACTAATTATTCCTCTTTTTGTGAATTAATTAATAAATGACAATTTATTAATTAATCTACCTAATTTCCTAAAATTCCCTCTTTGTGAATTATTAATAAATGAGAAATTATTAATTAATTCATTTCCTAATTTCATCATTTCTAATTCTTAATTTCCTAATTTCTAATTTTCATCATTTTTTTAATTCCTAATTTCCACCTATTTTCTAATTTCCTAATTTTATTTTCCACCTAATTAACTTGTCTCTAGTTCTCCCTAGTTTTGTGCTTCATGCGTCATACTCTTGACATGGCAAGATGTCATAAGGTTCTAGTTCTCTGGTCTTTGCATTGGCAATATGTCATAATTCATGACATAGAAGGTGTCATAACCTTCTTCTTTTCACTAAATTTTGCCATTTTGAAATCAATTGCTTCTAATATCCATGTCATGCTAATTTGATCTTCTCTCCAATTTGTCTATAAATTGGATGAATTTCTTCAATCAAATGCCCTAATCAGATTATCGAATTTCTAATCACTTTTTCAAATCACATTTCAAGTACTCTTGCACCATAATCTTGTCTATTTGCTTTCATCTCATGTGTATGCACTTGAAGGTGAGATCCACAAACAAAGGCTATTTGGAGAGGAAAGAAGAACAATGGAGCCGCATGAAGGAAGCATTCAGATCTACGTTTGGTTTGCATAGTATTTAGTTTTGAATGTTTTGTCTTTATGTCTTTATTGAGTGTGTTTAGGATAGATCATTACTTTTAAGCTTTCCTGATTGAGCTAATGATTAATATTTTATATTGCTTGTGATGATTTCCTATTTCCTATGCTATAGGAAGTATACCAGCACAGAAGCCGACAGGAATTTTGTTTATAATATATTTTGTAAATTATTGTAAAATCATTGTAAGCCGACTTGGCAAGTTGTAAAATGACTCATATATATAAGAGATCATTATAGAACATTTGAAAGACCATGGAAGAAAATAGATAGGCGAATTAAGGCAGACCTATTATGCGAATTATAGGTTAAGGGTTTATGTATGAAGCAGAGCTATAAACCGGTATTGGATCTGGCATAGTAGATGTTATTTTGAAGCAATACAAGACATTGGATTTATATAATCCATTTTGTAAGTCAGTGAGACTTCCCATTTTGTAATTGAACAGTGAGCTCTAGGCACTTGGCCTTCCTGCATGTGCAGGCCTCTATTGTAGTAGTAATATTCTCTTATTGGCCAGTAAGTGAATATTGTGGGTCACAAATCCCATCAAAGTTTTTCCCACATCGGGTTTCCTCGTTAAACTACTGTGTTATGGTGTGTTTTTCATGTGGTTGTTGTTATCTCTGTTTATTGGATTACTTTATGTTTACCTATATACAGTATTAATATGCTTTACATGTTTTAAGTTAAGAAAATCTTCTAACCGGTTAGATACTGGTTCACCCCCCCCCCCCCCCTCTCAGTATCTGTGGGAATCCTAACAATTGGTATCAGAGCTTGGTCCTCGATTTTCAAAAGCCTAACAACTTGGGGAAGATCTTGACACCGGTAGAGATGGAAAACTTGATGAAGCAATTAGAAGGAGCTCTCTTAGACTATGATGCAGAAAAGTTGAAAAATATCAAACTTGAAGATGACCTAAAGGCTGCACAGGATATTATTCAAGCACTTCAAGAAAATCTTACCATTGCGAGAAACAAGATAAGAGAACTTTGTGAAAAGATGCAAAATGAGAATGATGAAAAGGAAACTCTTAGTGATCTGTTAAACAAGCTGAAACAAGAAAACATGACAACAAAGAATGAGATGCAGGATATGACTATGATATTTTGTAAAGAAATTGAAGATAGGAAGAAAAATGAAGAAGATCTGACTAGAAGACTAAGTGATGTTGCAAATGAGAACACAAGACTTAGCTATGAAAATGATATGTTGAAGACAGATCTGATGCATACACAGAATGACTCAAATGAACTTATGAGACAGAAACAAATCTTGGAAAGAGAACTGGATACTGCAAATCAGCAGAAATGAAATTTCAAGAAAAGCTCAGAAGAACTTAGTGACTTGTTGAAGAATCAGAAACCTAATGGTGACACTTGTGGACTTGGCTTTGAAGCTCGTGAAAGCTCTGGTACTGCAAATACACAGGATCATAGCAAACCGGTAAGACAACCTACTGCTTATAAATTTAATGACAAATGTTTTAACTGTAACAAGTATGGTCATAGAGAAAATCAATGTAGATCTAGAAATTATCAAAATACCAATACACCCACTGGTCAATGTTCAAAATGCAACAAAGTTGGTCATAATTCAGAAAATTGCAGAATGAATGTAAGATGTTATGTTTGTGGAAGATTTGGACATTTATCTAATCAACGCAGAACACAAACCGGCATAGGATATGGGAAAGCTATTCAGAAAAATAATGTGACTTGTTATGCCTGTAACAAGATTGGACATATTGCTAAATTTTGTAGAAGCAAGTCCTCACCGGTAAATAACAAAGGTCCTAGTTTGAAAGGTAAAGAAAAGGTTGAAGAGGTAAAACAAGAATTCTCAAAACAATGGATCAACAAATCAGAACTGAATGTTGATAGGAATACTCCTCCACTGGCAAAACAGAGTAGCACTCCACTAGTAGGAGACTCTTCATCTAACTGAAGATAATTACTTTGAGGGTTTGGCAATTAAATGTGAAACATGCTATTATTCCCTCAGTTGATGGTGAGAAGTTGAAATTACTTCTATATCGATAGATAAGTTAAGTCATTACTTAATCGACAAGCATTAAATGTGGTGGTTGGCAAAATTAACATTATAAAACAAATATTTTGGCTCCATTTTCATTTCACCGAGCATTCCAACCTTGGAAGAGCACGAAAATTGCTAAGAAAAGGCATTCTGAGCAAAGAAGTGAAGCAATACATCAAGCAAATCATTCCTAAGGCAGATAAAGGTATTTATAATCATGGCTTCTTCATCTGTTCCTAAATTCATAGCAAACCCTACTGTTGTCGAAGTAATTAAGTGCCCTAGACCCGTATTTCAGTTAGTTCCCAAAATTGCCAAGAAAGATGATAATGTTGGTGCTTTTTCTCAAATCCCTAAAGGAGTAGTTTTTGCTAAAGACCCTAGAATGTATATACATTGTCATATAGATGAGTTAGGTGATGAGGAAATTAAGAATATGTATAAATCAGTAATTTGTGACGAATCTAGTAATATCAAACCTGAACACAAAATAGTAGAAACCCTAGGTTTCACTAAAATTCTCAGCATTCCAGATTTTCCTAAGGATGTTATAAAGATAGTACTAAGCAGGGTACATGGTGCATTCTTTTGGTTGGACTCAGTTCACAAAATCACAAAAGAAGTAGTAAAGGTTGTGACAAGGTTACCCTCCACTGGTAACAAACCTGATAAAACAAAGAAGGTCTCAAATGACCTAGTGATTAACCTAACAGGTGCAACATCTAATAAGAGATCCTTAAGAGTAAATGATGTAACAGATATCAATGTCAGATTCATCAGTATGATCTTAGGCTACAAAACCACACATGCAAATAGGTTAAACTCAGTCTCTAGCCTATGCATAAAGAGTGCCTATGACATGATTAAAGATAATGCAAAAATAGATGTGTGTGAATGGCTTAAAGATGAACTAATTGACAATTTGGGAAAGATAAAGAAAGACAAAAAGGGGACATTCAGATTTGGAAACCTACTTGTCTGTCTAATGCTACACATAACTAAACAAGTACCCAATATCGGTAACAAAAATCTTGGTTTTGACATACCGGTAGGCAAACAATTGTCAGATTTACTAAACAACATGGGAGAAAACAGAGAAAAGAACATAAATGAGTACTTTCAGGCATTGAAGGCCCAGATGAATACCAGAGTTAGATTGTCACAAGAAATTGTAAACAAGTATAAGAATGAAATCTGTTTTATTATTAAGAAGGATGAAATTTGGATGGAGGCAATTATCCCAAGAACCATTTGGGTTACTAAAATGGGGTACGAAACTGATGATCACATAATATAAACATATGCAAAAGCCCTCCTAGAAGCACCTAAGGAACCTAAAGAAGAGGTATTTGGCAATGCTGAGACTATTGAAAACCAAATTCAATCAAAGAAAAGGGTTAAAAAGGTGGAAGCAATAGTTAGAAGAGGATCCAGGCAAACAAAAGCTATTAAGGAAGATGTACTTAAACAAACTAGTATTACTGAAGATGAGTTAGAAGCACTTCAACCAGAAACTCACCTTTCACCAGTTGGAACTTCTTCGGAAAGTGATATACCAGCTGCATTTAAAAGAGTTGTGAGAAAAAGGAAACCTTCACCAGTATCTTCACCTTCTCCTAGAAGAACCAGAAAGAAAAAAGAGGCAGTAAGGCCCCTGGCTAAGAAGTTAACTCCAAAGAAGAAGTTAACCCCTAAGAAGAAGACTCAACAAACCATTGCTCCAATTGACAAACTTCTAAATGAAATAACAGAGGATGGAAAGCTGAAAAACATCAAAAGATTATATGATTCATTATCAACTGATGCCAAGGAGAAAGTAGAAAACAGTGTAATCCTACACTTGGACATTTACAAGAAATTTCTGATGCAAGTTATCGATGAAATACCAGCAGAACTATATAAAAGACTTGAAGCTAGAAAGCAAGTTGTTGTTGAGATTGATAAGAAAATAAAAGTTGAAAAACTACTTGCTATTTATCCTGTCAACTCACCAAAAGAGATAGATGAACTGATCTCTGAGGCTAACCGGTCAATATTTTCAATTGCACATCGGCATGTAGCACTTATGGTTGGTAGAGTGAATGAGGTAACAGAGGAAACAACTAATGCATGGGACATATTCCTTGTAGAGAAGGAAAAGCAAGAAGAATATTGAAACCCTAAACCCATCAAAGTATATCAAAAAGATAAGGATAAGGGTTAAGGTAAGGTTGGTGGACCTCCCAGCATAAAAATAACAGATAACTTATCCCCACCGCCTCTGGATACTCCACTGATAGTTACCACTGACAATCAACTGGCTAGTGAGAGTATGGACATACCACTTGAGGACACAAATCCTAATTCTGAGGTGTTATATACAATGAACATTGAAACTCAGAAAGTCAATATTGTGGTAGATAAGGATTCAATAGGGAAAACAGATATGGCTAATGAGCCACTGGTAACAGATGGCACAGAAGGTAAACTGACAGATGACAACACTGAACAACAGGCAGAGCAACAGGCTCCCTCATAGCAACAGGTTCATGCAGAGACAGTGCCACCCACATCAGCTAAGCAATCAAAACCTTTGCTTGAAGAAATGCAAACACAAACTGACCTACCAGAGGTCACCACAAGCAAAGAAATTGCTCCCACCGGTGGGATATAGATTGTTGGTTCTTCAAATGCAGAATTCAAACCAACAAATGTGACAGAAGTTCTTTTGGATTCTATCAAGAAGATAACAGAGTGTAGCTCACAAGCATACAAAGCAATAGATGATACCATTCCAATTTTTAAAATGATAGCACCGAAGTGTAATGTAGATAATAAAGATTATTTGAATCAACTTGACACATTGTCTAAGTATATTACTGACAACACTATGATAGTTGACCAAATAAAAGAGCATGCATTCAAGGAGAGACTAGAGAAGGAAAAACACAATTTCCTTGAGGAAGAAATAAAGAAGTGTACAAGACAATTTGACACTCTTTTATCGAAACTATGTAGTACATTGAAGGAATTTAAAACTTTGTACATAGATACATGCAAAACTAACTTTTTGATAGTAGATATAGACAGGAAGATCAGCAAGAAACAGGAAGAAATAAATCAACTAGCTGATAATTTCATTAATTCATCTGAACCATTATCAATTTTTGAGCAGAAAATAACAGGTTTTGAGGAGGAACTTCTAAAGTTAGAAAGAGAAAAGGAAAGAATAAAAGGCAAGGCAAAAGATCTAAAATGTAGACTTAGTCCAAAATTGGACTACCTCGCCTCCTTAAGAAAAGAAATATATGAGGCTTTAATTCAAGGACAAAAAACACTGGTAGAGCAAATGCAACACCTCATCAGTACAATTCAGAGGATAGAGGCCGCACTAAAAGATAGCATAAAGTTCATTGAGAGCATGAATCTGGTACTGGCAGATCTTTTTCAGATTGTAACCAACTGGTTACAAGGATGAAACTAGAAACCACACTCAATTGACACTTTGACAACCTTTGTCATTGATGCCAAAGGGGGAGTAGTGGAAATGAGAAAAATAATCAGCAAATGACTCATCAGCTCAGGGGGAGCACATATTCTTTTGGTACACAATTTTTGGTAAGACAATTTTGGCAGATTCTTTTTGGATGACAGTTTTTGGATTTTTCTCATGAGTGTTGCCATCAATGCCAAAGGGGGAGATTGTTGGCAAATGCACACTCCAATGAGATATTGTAGGTGATTGAAGGTTTTGTCATTGATGGCAACCTTACAATCCTATGACACCGGCAAGACACTTTACTGGCACCAGCAAGGTCAGACTCTACACCGGCACACAGACCATCAACGGTGAAAGGAAGTATACCGGCACAGAAGCCGACATGAATTTTGTTTATTATATATTTTGTAATTTATTATAAAATCATTGTAAGCCGACTTGGAAAGTTGTAAAATGACTCATATATATAAGAGATCATTGTAGAACATTTGAGAGACCATGGAAGAAAATAGATAGGCGAATTAAGGCAGACCTATTATGCGAATTATAGGTTAAGGGTTTATGTATGAAGCAGAGCTATAAACCGGTACTGGATCTGGCATAGTATATTTTATTTTGAAGCAGTACAAGACATTGGATTTATATAATCCATTTTGTAAGTCAGTGAGACTTCCCATTTTGTAATTGAGCGGTGAGCTCTAGGCACTTGGCCTTCCTGCATGTGCAGGCCCCTATTGTAGCAGCAATATTCTCTCATTGTCCAGTAAGTGAATATTGTGGGTCACAAATCCCACCAAGGTTTTTCCCACATCGGGTTTTCTCGTTAAACTACTGTGTTATGGTGTGTTTTTCATGCGGTTGTTGTTATCTCTGTTTATTGCGTTACTTTCTATTTACCGGTATACAGTATTGATATGCTTTACATGTTTTAAGTTAAGAAAATGTTCTAACCGGTTAGATACTGATTCACCCCCCTCTTAGTAATAACTAACTTGATTAAGGCACCATTCCAAGGGAATGAAAAACCTGTCGAGTCTCTCTGCAATCTGAAGGAAGCTTGATCTCCTGTTAGTCCAAGTGAAGAGACCATTATTGGGGATCACATCCAATAAGTTGTTTTCTATGGTGAAACTTAGAAAATCTTGCATAGATCGTGAGGGTGGGCAGATTCCTCCTTGTTTCTCCTTATGAGACAATATTGCATTAAAGTCTCCTCCAATGATGAAATTATGTGCTTCTTCTTATTGGAGTAACAGAGTCAGTTTGTCCCATAGGTCTTTCTTTTCCTGAGTGGGGATGGGGCCATAAACATTGAATACCGTAAAGGTCATGTCTTAGGATACTGCTTTCAACATTTGCCAATTATTATCTTGTTCTAATAAGTGAACTTGAACTTTTTTAGGATTCCATAATGTAAGCAATCCTCCCGAGGCCCCAACACCTTGCATGTGGGCCGATCCAAATTGTGTCCATTTAGCCATTGTTTTGTGATACATTTCCTGTGATAGCTTCATTTCTTGGAGTAAAAAAATGCCAGCCTTTGAAGAATCAAGGTGAGATTTGATTCTCCCTCTTTTGTCAAGGGAATTAATTCACCTGACATTCCAAGAAATCATTTTCATTGTGAATAGGGAGTGCCTTTTGCACTCCTTGTAATTCTTTTTGATACTTTAAATTTCGTCTAGAGTACTTTGCACACCTGCCTCTATTTCTTCTTGGATCTTCATAGAGTTTGGTTTTCTACCTCTCTTTTTTGGGGTTGTAAAGCCATCTGATTTCAAACTGGGGCTCTTCTCAACCGATAAGGATTGTGCCTAGACAAAAAAAGAAAAAAAATTCCTCACCATCTTGTGAAAGGGTTTCCATTTCTTCCTGACTAATTTCCAAGGGGGGATTCCCTTTATCTAAGATGTCAGTAGTTGGACAATAAAACCTTGTTTTTTGTAAGGGACATGTTACATTTGTCATACTAACACCTTCCTCCTCTACAATTTCCTCAATCATAGTGGCAGCTAGAGTAGATAGGATATCATCTGCTACTTCCTAGATATGACCCTCCTTATTTGAGGCAACTATCCCTGAAACTGATAAATTCAGCATTAAATTTTGGATATCAATTAGGGATTCATTGAACATTAGGTCTCGAACTATAATTTCTCTGTCATCAAATGTTTTGTCATATAATTGGAGAACCAGTGTGGGCGTGGGGTCAGATTTATAGCTATAAAGAATCCAACTATACATGATAAAAAAGTGGGTCAACTGATTAATCCATTGAACGTAGGATGGTTCAAAATTTAAGGCATCTTGGGGTTCAGAGGGATCATTACATGATTGTACAGGATCAGAAGACAAAACTACCTCATGCTGATGGGCAATACACAAAAGAGGGTCTGAGCAGTTATTTTTACAAACTAAAAGCTTTGAGTGCTCATGACCACTACAGGAATTCATGAAATGGCCTAATTGTTGCTGATATTTGCAGATGACCTCTACATTATCCAATACAATATCTTGATGCCACAAACCCCATTTTGATGAGATGGTTAGGTGCTTTGGCAGGGTCTTATTTGAGGCAAGGAGAAGGTAGACCCTAACATCTCTCTGAATTATTTCAAAGGGTATAAGATCATGAGTGACAAAAATGCCTATTTGATTGGACATGGTCTCCACAATATTTGAGCCTCTGTATTCCAAAGGCAAACCTAGAAAAGAGATCCAGTAAGGATAAAATCTAGAAAGGTTAGCATCTGGTTTAAAATTTTGAATCCAGGATAAGGTAAAAAGATGAGCCTCTTGACAAAACTAACCTTTGTTTTTATGAACTGCATCTCTATCTTTTGGTGAAGAAAATAGAGCTATAAAAAACTCTGAGTGGCTGTCGATGAAGAAAATATCACGAAGACCCAACTAGTGACTGTTTGCCCATGAACATAAGGTTTGAAGAGGGATTAAAGAATTAAACTTACTGATGAGAGACGATTTCCAAAGAAAAGAGACCGAATGGGAGAGAACGTGGTCAGGAAAGGATATCTTGATATCGGAGGTGTTCTCAATCGGAGCTCGAGTCAGAATGGGGAAAGAGGAGTCTGTCTCTTTACACTCTGCCAGTTTTCTTTTCCACAACAAGTGCTCTGGTTTCAACTTGAGGAGATCTCCATGATCTCCTTCTTGGTTTGCTCCAGTTTTCCCTTCGGCAAGGCAAACCTTAAGAGAGGGCTGATGAGGGATGGATGGAAATGCTTCGCAGATGTCAAAAATCAGTTGTTTATGTCAGTGTTTCGAGCGAAAAGCATTCAGAAGTGGAAGCTTTTTGATAGGATTTTGAAAAAAAATTTCCCGCCCAAATGAATTTTGAATTTTTTTTCCCGCTCGAATGATTTTTGAAAAGGTGGACAGTGGCCTAGGTGACCACTGGGGACCTTACAAGCCCCATGGTTAAGAGAAGCTCCCTGGGCAGAGGTGTTGGAGTTAAAATGATTCTGCAGGTTACAATATGCTTTGTGAGGATGGGAATGAAATGAGCGGGCCAGATGAGCAAGAGGACTATTGAAAAAAGTGTCAGGGCTATTTGGCTGGTCTTGTAGACATGCGAAATGATTCAACCATCGGTTTCTTGAGGGTAAGTCTGAAACCAGTTTAATAAATGGTTTATCCTTGAAGATTTTGACGAAGGGGTTGATGTCAAATTTTGAATATTGGCCGAAATGAGGGGCATCCTTTGATTGTCCTTGGCGAGCCTGATGGGGGACACTGGAACCTTGCCACTATATACCATTCCTTGTAGTCCTATTTCGAAGCCTTGCTATGCCCTGCCATCCTGCACTGTCATCCTAACCTTGTTCTAAAGCCCAAGAACATTCAGACCTCCTCCTGTCCTGCACTTTTGCTCCTCCAAACATAATGTTTTTTTAGTTTTGGATCAATTTTAATATTTTTTATAATTCTTATGTCGAATTGACTTCTTAATTAGATTAAAATTAGTTTTAGCATGTTCTTTTTTACTTTTAATTAGCTTATATATTTCAAAGGATATGTTGTCCTATCTTTAGGTTATCTTAAAATCTTTTATCAATTTATGGGATTTGACTTCAGATTATATTAAAGTAATTTGAAGATGTTTTTTTTATTGCAAAAACTTTGAATATGTATCATATTAATCATTTTTTTAGTTATAGAAGATTTGGATATTTGCTTGATCCTTATCCATTATCATTTATTCTCATTTTTATACACTTTCATACATTCAACTATATTTCCCCATTTACACATATTTCTATATGTTTGCCTTTTCATTAGCCCCTTTTTCTATGCATCTAATACCTATCTTGATATTTTTTGTTTCAAATCCTATGTCAATCCCATAATGTGAGTGTGCTATTGTATAATGCAAGACCAATCCAATTTAAACATTTTTAAATTTCAAAAGATTAACTCCAACACTCTCCTTTTAGTCACTAAAACCCAATTTGGTACACATTTGTGCAACTATTTGTAACATTTATTGTTTGAATACATTTATTTTTACGTCAAAATCATCAAGGATATTACATGGTTGATTTTAATATCATTGATCGCTATCCAAGTGTCATAAAACTTGTAAAATAAGGAAGTTTAATGAGGAGAACTTGACTCTTGCAATCCCACAACTTCTATCATGTAATATTATTGTTATTATTCAATTTTATTGTTGTTTATAGTGAAAGTGGATAATGGAACAACCAATATTGAAAGACTAAAATAGATTCAACCACAAAACTCTAGCCTAATAACAACAAACATCCACCATAACATATGAAGATTGCCTAAGACAATGCAAATCAACAAAATCACAAAGATTATACCATCACATGTCCACTAGGGTTTGAATCTCCATTCTTCCTATCTCCATTGATCTTGCTTGATATATTTGCTCTCAAATTTTATGTGTGCACAAGATCTCAACAAAGAATGGAAATGGGGTTGATAGCTTGATCGCAAAAGGCTTGATTGCATATGAAAGTTTGAATGCGTGATTGGGGGTTGATAATGAAAGAAGCATCTCCTTATATAGAAGACACTGTAAGAAATGGAGGGATAAGATTAAGAGGTGTAAAAGATAAATGGTTAGCTAGGATTAGAGGGTAGGTAAAAGAAATAAGAAAATAATGAGAGGGTAGGTAGTGTAGGAGTTAAAAGATGAATGACATGTGTCATGGGTAGAAAAGGCTAATGAATTAATTAAATAAATAAAGATTTATTATAATTAATAGAAGAAGTGGGATCAATTAAATAAATAAAAGTATTTATTTAATTTAGAAAAAGGAAAATTTAAATAAATAAAAGTATTTATTTAAATGAGGAAAAAGGATAGAAAAGGATAAAATGAATTAATTAAATAAATCAAGATTCATTTAATTAATAGAAGAATTAGGCTTAAATAATTAAATAAATAGAAATATTTATTTAATTAGACAGGACAATTTTAGGTGTCTACATTTTGCCCCTCTTTGAGATAATGTAGCTTGTCGCATTGTTTCAAAGAAGATAAGATGAACTAATATAAAATTCCCCAAGATGAGAATGATATTCTTCCTCAAGAGATTGGATGAATTTGTCTGAAAGGCTCGCATACAATCTCTCGATAAGAAAGAAAGCCTAGAAAGGAGTAACAAGATAGGATAGAGTGACAGAGTCACATGATAAAGAAAACTGACTGGGGAGACTAGGGCTAGGGTAGTCTCTAAGATAGACTATGAGGGAAAATATCCTCAATGTCATTCTTAGGTAGACTACGAGGGAAAACATCCTCAATGCCATTCACACACCTAAGACATCAAAGTACAGAGAAAGGAGAGAGTAATCAACAGTGATGGCATTGGTGCATAGATTTGATCATGTTCACCGATATCAGAGGCCAAGAGATGCAGGAGAGTCGGTGAGTACCACAAAACCTCCTTGTACCTTGTTGCATTAATTTTTTTCATAAATGTATGTTAGGTAGGGCAATAAATACATATTAGGCATGTTGTAGAAATTGTCAAGCGGGTCAAAAGATGGGAAGGTGCGTCTGCATTGGTGCCAAACACGTTTGGTTAGGTTAGGCGTGTTTGCATAGAATGTAACCGCGTCTATGATTGTAAAAGCGTCTATGTCAGATGCAAGCGCGTTTGTGAAATGCAGGCTCATCTATGTAGGGTAGGCACGTCTATGTGTTTCAGGCGCATCTATGAAATGCAAAAACATATGTGAAGTATGTAAGCGCGTTTGTGTCATGAATGCACATTTATGTCTTTAAGGTCGAATCAACAGTTCTATGATAAACATACACTATCGATTGGATAAGTTGTTGAGAGGATACACTCAAACAGGTCCTCTAGGGAAGACTAGGATAACAAATAGGGCTAGGATTGACGATTCTGTGATAAAAAATACGTCGCCAATCAGGAAACTACTCACGAGGATACACTTAAGAAGAGGCCCTAGGATAGGATAAAGTGAGGCACTTTATGATGAATAAGGAGTACCAAAGAAATTGACAATTCTGTGATAGAACATATGTTGTCAATTGGATAAGACTGAAATTGACAATTCTGTGATAGAACATACATTGTCAATTGGATAAGATACTTAAGAGGATACACTCAAGTAGGTGCCCTAAAAGATAAGATAAAAGCAACACTTTGTGATGAACGGGGACTACTACTAGGATGAAGTGCCATATGATAGATATAAGCACTAGGATAAAAAAGAAGCTCTTTGTGATGAACAGGGAGTACGACTAGGATTGACACAGTTGATTTGCTTTATTGTAGGAGGACTTACCTATGCTAGAGTCATGGGAGAGATTCCCTTTGACTCAGAGTTTACGAGTAGAGTTGACATTTGAGCATAGAGTAGCAATTGAGGCCATGGGCTTGCAATACATTATGTATATTCCTGATTTTGGGGCGAACATGGGATTGCTGACTGTATTAGCTGAGAGATGGCACTTGGAGACATGTACATTTCATTTGTCGATGGGTGAGATGATAGTTAGCTTAGAGGATGTGTACATGATACTAAGGATATTGATCGTTGGGGAGTTGGTTCATTACGATTGAGAGGGAGATAGGGGTAAACTAAGAGGAGTATTCCAGGATCCGGGACTGGAGATGAGAGTAGGACGCGTGGCTTGGGACACCATGACAGCTACAATATTAGCACTATCGGAAGTGCTGGCAAGAGTTGTTGGTGTGTTTCTCTGTCTAGATAAGGCGACACGAGGGTTGGTTGTGGGATGGGGGATGACACTGGAGACATTGGTGACTGAGCACACCAGGTTTTCATAGGGGTCTTGTCTGCTAGTACACTTGTATTATGAGCTGCATCAGTTTGTATATCATGGATCAATGGGATTGGGGTACAAAGTGACATTGTTGTAGGTATGGGCATATGAGAATCTTTCGGTTACACGACAGATACATTTTAGAGGAAAGGGATACAGGGGTAGCTATGTGCATCTATATGATATGATCACTTCCCAGCCATAGATTGGGAGGCTAAAGTATTAGTGTCGAGTGATCGATGAGGTAGACAGTGTGGTATAGAGGCCTTATCAAGATTGTGAGGAGTGGGAGGATGATGCAATGGAGTTGTCATATGTATTCAGGATTAGGTATATGATCAGGCAGACACCATATATTATTGTGTTGAAGTTGATTGATAGGGTATGCAAGCAGTTTGACATGATACAACGGATGCCACGGGTGTATGCGCAGACAGTGAGAGATCAGGCTCATTTGGGTCTATTACTGTGTTATGATTAGGAAGTGACAGATATCTAGGAGATGGTTCTCATGCCTTGGGATATTTGGGCAAAGGTGGAGGATGCAAGGATGGATGCAGAGTACAGTGCATATTGGGTAGAGCATGCATTTCAACAGCTAATGGATCCACGGAAGCCGATAGAGGGGGATGGTGGGGATGGTGGAGGTAGAGGTTGATGACAGAGGAGAGGTGTAGTGGCAGAGAAGAGAGTGGATCAAAGGAGAGATGGAGGAGAGGAGAGACAAGTACATGTAGTCAAGGGGAGAGGTGGATTGCCTTTATAGGTGTTAGTAGCACAGGTTCCCAAATAGGTACAAGGATAGGGACAGGGATAGGGACAAGGACAGGGATAGCCACAGGAGCAGCCACAAGGACAAGGGGAGGAGGGAGGAGAGGAGGAGGATGAGCTACTATCCCTGAGAGAGATCTGTCAAGGATATGAAGATGAGATCCAAGAGCCAGAGTGAGATGGGGCTAGGCTTAGGAGACAACTAAAGGACACTGAGTAGGAGAGAGATCAGGCTATTCACCGCTACATGGAGGTTGAGACAACACTGAGGGTACGAAGATGGGCAACAAAGGACAAAGGGGCCAAATACGCCTATGTTCTATAGGCAAATGAGGAGATAGCCTACTGGAGAGATCTATACTATGGATTTGTGCCACTAGATCAGCAAGTTAGGAGCTTTCAAAGACCATCATGGACTACGACAACCACTGGAGGGAGAGACAAGAGACAGGCATCTATTGGTGGGATCATGGGTCCTCCACCACCATTAGATAGAGGGGGAAGGAGAGATGATCCTGGAGCAAGGACTTCCAGGGCTCAGACTCCATCAAGGCCTGCTGGCTCCAAGGGAGGGAGTTCATCATAGCCTTAGAGGGCTCCCTATGTATCAATTTTTGCACCATTTTTGTATGATGATGTAGACACATTCGGGTGATTGTAGCCATATGTATTTTGACATCATTGTGTCACGACACTTTTATTATATATATTGATGAATAATGATGAACAATAGATACACTAAGTGGTACTGAAAGGGTGGGGTGAATCAGTACAAACAAAAACATTCTCAACAACTTATCAAGTTAAAGCAATACCAACTGGTTATCTTCATTACTGAACTTAACCATGGCAGTATAGGTTAAACATGGTAAGATTTCAGACAACATAAAATGATAAGTCTGAACACTTAAAATACATTCAATACTTGATAACAACTTCACCAATAAACATGCACATGTGGTGTAACAGTAATACCATAACCTAATAACTCTACATGCATAATCACTCAAACAAAGAACCCTTAATCATCACATAAAAAATTCACAACACATGACACACAAATTTTTCATGTGGAAACCCAAATGGGAAAAACCATGGTGGGGATGAATACCTACAAGCTTGTTTTTGTAATACTTTGAAGCTCACTCTGTTAGGAGCCTAGTCTGGTTAAAGACATTACAATAAGGTTATGCCAGGAACTGATCCTGTTAAAGATCACTCTGTTAAGGGATGGCTATATACCCTGTTAAAGGTTGAAACCCTATTAAAGGTTACCTTGCTAATGGATTTAAATAACTCAGTAAACTCGAGTCACCTAGTTAGAGGATTTATAGTAAGCCTGTTAAAGATACCAGTAAAGGGATTTTGCAACTGTTGAAACAGTTAGAAGACAACAGGTCAAAACTCTGATCTGATAACAGCACTACATGCCAAGGCAGATCATTTTTAGTTCCTCTACTTCTGTAATCACACTCTACAGTTTTCTCTTACTGGTCTAGCAAGTATCTCATCACTCGGATACACACACAACATTTGCCAACAACTTACAATAACAAACATCATCGACCTTATAGACAACAATTAGGTTGGTAGCATAAACCCTAAACCCTAAGCATCTTAGGTTTACAATACAGGTAGTCCAATCCTGACCGTCCAAACACTTTGCATAGAGAAATACAATCTCAAACAAATCAGAAGACAATTTGCATCATTTATTCTTCACTACACATGGGAATCAATAACTCATCACACTTTCATCTCATACCACCAAGAAGAATGTTCATTCCCGAGGTAGACTTTTAATGCAGTCGATCTTCTCATGCAAGATCCTCAAGGAAATCCTTCATGTGCACAAAGATGACATGGCACCTCAATCTCATCCTCATCTCTTAGCTAACTCATCACAAAATGTCATCGGTTGCATCGCACAAGCTGGATTGCCAAACCGGAAACCCTAGAGCTGAGACTACCAACCGGTAGTCACACTTAGTGAAACCTCGACATTGGTTCACTGCATTTCTTCATACGGGTTCACCAACTTCTTTCAATCTACATACTAGTTCTCTTACACTTATTGACATCAATGACAACATACATTATCATCATATCAACATGTCGGTTCATCATATGCCAACAATCTCCCCCTTTGGCATTGATGGCAATACTCAGTGTAGCATTGCTACTATAGACATCATAGACTAGTGTATCTGCATTAACAGATATCTTCTCCCCATACATCAAATATCTTCTCCCCCTTTGACAACAATGCCAAAGTGGAGGTACAAGCTTCCATTCTGTACTATGCTACTCCCCCTATGGAGTAGCATCCTTCAACACATCAATCCAGAAAGATTTGACACTGTAGTACCTAACTGATGTGGAGCACACAACTTTAGTTGACTTCATGAAGGGGCAGAACCCCTAATTCACCTCTCAAATAGGTAGATTTAGTCTTCAGTAAGGGCTTAGTGAATATATCTACTAGTTGCTCCTTACTGGAAACATGTTGTAGTAAAACCTCCTTATTTTGAACTTTCTCTCTCAAGAAGTGATATTTAAGCTCAATGTGCTTAGTTCTAGTATATAATACCAGATTCTTGGAAATATTTATTGTACTTGTGTTGTCACAAAATATATTCACCGGTTCAGATACAGGTACTTTGAAACCTTCCAATACATGTTTCATCCAGATTGCTTGAGTGCAGTTGATAAATGGTGCCACATATTCTACTTCAGCTGTAGACTAAGAAGTACAACTCTGCTTCTTACTTGTCCACGAGACTAGTCTTTCACCAAGAAAGAACGCTCCACCAGTTTTTCTCTTCCGGTCATTTACATTACCTACCCAATCGGCATCGGTATATACTTTTAGGTTATAGTCACTATTATATGGATACCACAATCCATAGTCAATTATTCATTTTAGATATCTAAGAATCCTCTTGACAGCTACCAAGTGGGATTCTCTTGGACTTTTCTGAAAATGAGCTACTATGCCTACTGCATGAGCAATATCTGGTCTGCTATGCACCACATAGTGCAACTTACCAATCATTGACCGGTACTCCTTCTCATTCACCAATGCTAAATCATCTTTCTTAGTCATTTTACAACCTTTCACCATCAGTGTACCAACCGGTTTGCTCTCCTACATGCCAAAGGTCTTCAATACCTCTTAAACATGCTTGGACTGGGTAATAAAGATACCCTCTTTCATTTGCTGAATCTGTAAACCAATGAAGAATTTTATCTCTCCAATCAGAGACATCTCAAACTCTTTCTTCATTTCATCTGCAAAAGCATGACTCATTTTATCATCTCCTCCAAAGATTATGTCATCTACAAATACTTCACAGATCAGAATTTGATCACCTTCAAATTTTAAGTAGATGTTGCTATCCTCACTTGTTCTCTAAAATCCAATCTTTACAAGATGAGAGTGTAACCTTTCATACCATGCCCTAGGTGCTTGTTTCAATCCACACAGGACATTGTGTAATCCACACACTATGTTACTATCTTCTGATAAGGCAAACCCTTCTAGTTGCTCAATATACACTTCCTCTTCTAGGATTCCATTCAAAAATGCAGACTTCGCATCCATCTGATAAACCTTAAATCCCTTAAATGCTACAAATGCAAGTAGCATTCGTACACCTTCTAGTCTAGCCACAAGAGCAAAGGTTTCTCCATAGTCTTCTCCCTTCTCCTGAGCATATCCTTTGCATAAAAGTCTTGCCTTGTTCCTTACAATTGTGCCTTCTTCATTTAGCTTATTCTTGAAGACCCATTTGGCACCTATGACATTTTTGTGTTCTGGTCTGGGTACCAGAGACCATGTTGCATTCTTTTCTATCTAGTCTAGCTCCTCTTCCATTCTTTAATCCAGTCTTCATCTGTAAGTGCTTCTCTGGAAGTCTTGGGCTCTAATTTAGAAATCATGCAAGAGTTTTCTCTCACTTTTTTTCTTCTGAGTATCCCTACATATTTATCTCCTATGATTTGCTTTGGATCATGATGTAGTTTCACATACCTAGGAATGACTCTAGCTTGATCTACTAGCTTTTCTTCTTCTTCTTCTTCTTCTTCTTCTTCACTTACCTCTTCTTCTTCTCCTACTGCAACTTCTACTAGTACAGGAACACCAAGATCTTTACTTGTTTCTTTCTTAACTGGTTCTCAGAAGGCTATACCCAGTTCATCTTCCACTTCTTCTCTGTAGGTTTCCTCAGGTTCCTCAGGGGATTCGTCAACCCTGACATTGATACTCTCAACAATTTTCTGTGTTCTATTATTGTAGCACTTGAGATCTTTTCTCTTAGTGGAATATCCCAAAAATATTCCCTCATCACTTTTAGCATCAAATTTACTCAAATTCTCACCTCTCTTGATATAACACTTACTACCAAACACTTTAAAGTAACTCACAGTGGGAGTTTTCCCGGTCCAATACTCATAAGGGGTTTTAACTCTACCTTTCTTGATGAGTACCCAGTTCATTATATAGACTGCAATGCTCACCGCTTCTCTCCAAAAAGTGTGAGCAACCTTTCCTTGGATCAACATTGTTCTAGCCGCTTCAACTATAGTCCTGTTATTCCTTTCTGCTATGCCATTCTATTGTGGTGTACTTGGGGAAGACAAATGCCTCTTGATACCACTATCTTCATAGTACTTGTTGAATTCATCTGAAGTGAATTGACCTCCTTGATCATTTCTTAGGCATTTTATCTTTTGACCACTTTCCTTCTCTACTAATTCTCTAAAGGCTTTGAACTTTCCAAACACCTCAGACTTGTCTTTCAAGAATATGACCCACATCATTCTTGAGCTGTCATCAGTAAGAATCATGAAATACCTATCTCCCTGAATACTTCTAGTTTTCATAGGACCACACAAATTAGTATGCACAAGGTCAAGTAAGTTTTCTGCTGAGAAAGACTAACCTTTGAAAGTTGAGGAAGACATCTTCCCAAGTTGACATTCTCTGCACAAGGAATTCTTCGGTTTGTTCAGCAAAGGCAATCCTCTTACTGCCTTGATCTTACTAGCTTTTACAATATTATCAAAGTTCATATGACAAAGTCTCCTATGCCATATCCAACTGTCATCAAACTTAGCCATTAGACACCGACTTATATTGCCACTCAACTGAAATAAGTTACCTCTGGTTTGCTTACTGATGGCAATAAGTTCAATTCTCTTTCCAATTATATTGCAAACTCCACCTTTGAACTCCAGAATGAGTCCTTTATCATTTATCTGAGAAACAATCAACATATTATGCTTAAGACCTTCTACCCAATAGACATCATCTACACTGATTTTTCCATTCAGTGAGATGGATCATTTACCTTTCACCAAACATGGTGCATCATTGCCAAATCTGACAACACCTCCATCATATTCTTCTAGAGACAAAAACTTTCTCCTATCACCAATCATGTGGCGAGAACAACCACTATCAATTATCTACTCATTAGAGTTGTCAATGCGAGAGACAAGTGATTTCTTGTCAGACACTTCTTCCTTCATAGCTACAAATACTATGTCTTCATTTTCTTCATCCTCAGATTCTTCATCAGTAACACCTTCATCCACTGCAACAAGACAATTTCTTCTATTTCCTCCTTTATACTTTCTAAACCTCTCTGGTTTATCCTTATTTTCATTGTTAGGATAGTTAACAGCTATATGTCCTATCTTATTGAAGGAAAAATATTTCAAAGGAAGCTTACCTCTATATTTTCCATTACCTTTTGGAAGTCTCTTGGCAAGAAGAGCTTCAAACTCCATTAGAATTTCTTCATCATCCATACCTCTGCTTTGCATAGATTCATAACTGGTACTTGCTTCTTTTCCTTTTCTAGTTGGTGTAGCAAATGCTCTAAAAGCTGACTCAGTCTTTTGAACACTACCATCATAGCTATTCAACCCATATGCAGTTAACTTCGCAATGATAAAGTCTAGGGATACCTTGATTTTGTCAATAGACCTTAGTTCCTAGATAGCAACAACTTTGATTGCATAGACGTGTAACAATGATCTCAAAACTTTACTAACAATGGTGGCATCATCAATCGTTCCACTTGTGCTCTTGATATCTCCAACAATAGTCTTGATTCTTATGCCATATTGTTGAATGGTCTCACCTTCAACCATCCTCATGTCTTCAAATTTTCCTCTAAGGCTCTCTTCCTTAGCTTGCTTTACATGTTCATCACCACCATAAATAGTATCCAATGTGTCCCATACATCTTTAGGAGTGTCCTTATCTTGTACATCAATGGACTCGATATCAGAAAAATTGCTAATAAGAGCTTCCATGACTTGCCCATTTTCTTGAATCTCTCTCTTTTGATCATCGATCAGAGTGCCAGTAGGAATCACATAGGTATTCTCAGCATAGCTTTAGTTTTTAGCACCCAAACTCTTGATATAGATCTTCATTCTATCCTTCCATATTTTGAAGTTATCTCTATTGAACTTAGGACCTTCCCTCTTCATCATTAAGGCATGATCTTTTACCTTAAGCGGTTAAGCTTATATCACCGAGGACCTAGAGTTGCTCTGATACCAATTGATGAATAATGATGAACAACAGATACCCTAACTGGTACTGAGAAGGGGAGGGGGGGGTGAATCAGTACAGACAAAAACTTTCTCAACAAATTATCAAGTTAAAGCAATACCAACCGGTTGTCTTCATTATTGAACTTAACCATGGCAATACCAGTTAAACATAGTAAGACTTTAGATAACATAAACTGATAAGTCTGAACACTTCAAATATAATCAATACTTGATAACAAATTCACCAATAAACATACACATGTGGTGTAACAGTAATACCATAACCTAATAACTCTGCATGCATAATCACTCAAACAAAGAACCCTTAATC
The DNA here is from genome assembly GCF_030272615.1 of Cryptomeria japonica. NCBI lineage: Eukaryota > Viridiplantae > Streptophyta > Pinopsida > Cupressales > Cupressaceae > Cryptomeria > Cryptomeria japonica. The sequence continues at coordinate 864,113,924 of NC_081409.1, read as the reverse complement.
ATCACATGAAAAATGCACAGCACATGACACATAGATTTTTCACGTGGAAACCCAAATGGGAAAAACCACGGTGGGGATGAATACCCACAAGCATTTTTTTGAACTCTTTTTAATCTCTCTATGTTAGGAGCCTAGTCTGGTTAAAGACTTTACAATAAGGTTCTGCTAGGAACCGATCCTGTTAAACATCACCTGGTTAAGGGATGGCTATATACCCTATTAAAGGTTACCTTGCTAGAGGATTTAAAGAGCTCAATAAACTTGAGTCACCTGGTTAGAGGATTTATAGTAAGCCTATTAAAGCTACCCGATAAAGGGATTTTCCAACTGTTGAAATGGTTAGAAGACAACAGGTAAAAACTCTGATTTGATAATAGCACTACATGCCAAGGCAGATCCTTTTTCAGTTCCTCTACTTCTACAATCACACTCTGTAGTTTTCTCTTACTGGTTTGGCAAGTATCTCATCACTCGGATACACACACAACATTTGCCAACAACTTACAATAAAAAACATCATTGACCTTATAGACAACAATTAGGTCAGTAGCATAAACCCTAAACCCTAAGCATCTTAGGTTTACAATACAAGTGGTCCAATCCTAACCATCCAAACACTTTGCATAGAGCAATACAATCTCAAACAGATCACAAGACAATATGCATAATTCATTCTTCACCGCACATGTGAATCAGTAACTCATCGCATTTTATTCTCATACCGCCACGAAAAATGTTCATTCCCGAGGTAGACTTTTAATGCAGTCGATCTTCTCACGCAAGATTCTCAAGGAAATCCTTCATGTGCACAAAGCTGACATGGAACCTCGATCTCATTCTCATCTCTTAGCTAACTCATCACAAAATGTCATTGGTTGCATCAGACAAGCTGGATTACCAAACCAGAAACCCTAGAGCTGAGACTACCAACCGATAGTCACACTTAGTGAAACCCCGACACTGGTTCACTGCATTTCTTCATACCGGTTCACCAACTTCTTTCAATCTGCATACTAGTTCTCTTACACTTATTGACATCAATGACAACATACATTATCATGATATTAACATGTTAGTTCATCATATGCCAACATATATATGAGATGATTCATTCTTGCAGAAGCTATATGCATGTGTATCTATGTGATGCTTATGATATGGATGCAAATATGTACATGATGGAATGTAATATATATATTTTTTGGTCTTTTATGTTTTTTATATGTCATGCAAATGTGAATGTATGAAATGCAGATAAGTATGATAATGCAAATATTTATTTACATGATGAAAATGTAAAATGTGCTAACATGTGTTGTGTGCAGGATATGGTGCAATTTTGATATCTATATGTATGTATGAAATGAGATATGCTAACATGTGTTGTGTGCAGGATGTGATGTAATTGTGATAGCTATGTGTATTTATAAAATGCTAATATTTGGTAATGCAGATGCAGAATACATGAAATGCAAATATTTTTGGCGTGTCATTATACTCAGTCATGTGATAGCGGGCTACACGGACTCAAGAAAAGATGATGGAGGTCAATCAAGAAAGGGGGATGGAAGATAAAAGATATGGAAGTGAAAGAGCTTATTGTGCTATTATCATCATTGATCTTTATTATGGCAAATAGGTTATGACAATCTAGATATAGGTTCGACCCATAAAGTCATTGTACCTATTTGCATGGAGATCGGACAGTTTCAAACAAGGAATGCCCCAATTCACACTAGACTCTCAGTGTCCTCATATCCTTGGACAAGTCATATAATTAATAAGAGACTATCCACAGATAGAAAAACAATAGGTGACGATACCCCATCCCCGCCTTTCTAGTCAAAGACATCTTGGAGATAAAATATCTAGTCAAAGATATCCTAGAAAAGCTAAAAGACATGTCACCAAAAAGATAAAAATTCAAAAGAAAACCAGGACTTGACACTAACATCCACTGTAGTCCTCAAGTTTAATGTCTCTTGTCACTTGTATAAGTCTATTTTATTGTGGTCACAATGTTTACCTCACAAAAGGATAGATAGCACTGAACCATAATGTTGTCTGAGTCTGTTGAAAGATTTGATTGGTTGAAGCCCAATGCTGATGTTTGCATCTCATCTAAAACTGACTAAATCCATCTAACAGATACTTCATTGCGGAGAAGGAAAAACTTTATTGTGAGTGTTTCTTTATTGTGGATTGTGCGTGGATACACTGAAGAAAATAGGAAGAAACTATACTCCTTGGAATGTGTGATGCTCTTAGTTCCACACCCATCACTAGACGTAGGATTTGCCTTAGCTACAGATATGAGCTGATTTATTATGGATGGAAAGGGGTGAAAAGGACGGTTTATTATGAATGGCTAAACAATCTTAGGTAGATCAATAACAAGTCATGATGGGAATGGGTAAGTTTATTATGGATGAATAGGTTGTGAGTGTGTGCAAGAGTGAAAGGATGGGATGGAATCCTGAAGGAAGGAGGAGCAATGGTTGTATGCATGGCGTCGGTGACCTAGTTTTCACCATGATGCTTGTCCAGGGCGCCACCAAAGTGGTTTTCACCATTGCACAGATTTATTTCTCTTTACTTTTTTTTTTTTGATATTTTTTGATTTTTTTTGTGTCACAAGGCACTTGTTTGCCAGGCTTTCACCAAGTAATGATTTTTTATGTTTTTATATTTTGTTTTGTATTTTTGATATTTTAAAAAAAAAAAAATTATTTTTGAATTAGGATATTCTTATGAGCTATGTGTAAGACTTGCGAAGGTTTACATTGTTGATAGGATCTTCTAAAGGTTATCCCTCTGGTGTCAAAAGCTGATATGCACCTAATCTATAGACTATTGTGATTATGTAAGGACCAAGCCAATTTGGTTTGAAATTGCCCTTCTTCTGTCTGTCTTGCTGATTCTTAGGATTTTCTCTAAGAACTAAGTCAACCACCTCAAATGTGTGAGTCTTTACTTTGTGGTTGTAACTGCAACTCATTTATTGTTGATAATCCTTGAGGTGATTAAAAGCCATTTGTCTTCATTCATCCAATAGTTCTAGTTCTTATAAGTGAGAGACCCTATGATCTTCATCACTAATAATGTTGTGCAAAGAGACTTGTAAAGATGGTAACTTGACCTTAATAGGAAATATATCTTCAACGTCATAGACAAGTGAATAAGGTGTGGCTCTTGTAGGTGTGCGAACACTTGTGCGATAAGCCCAAAGTGTAGGATTAAGTTGGATATGCCAATTTCGGCCAGCACCATCAACTATTTTTTTGAGGATTTTAAGAATGGTTTTATTAGATGCCTCAACTTGACATTACCTTGGGGGTAGTAGGGAGTGGAGAAGTGATGAGTAATATGGTAGTGATCACAAAGTTCACGAACATCCTGGTTCTTGAAGGGACGTTCGTTATCGGTGATGATGGAAAGAGGAATACCGTACCGGCAAATTATATAGTTAAGAATGAATGTAGCAATGTGTTTTCCAATGACTTGTGTAAGAGGAATGGTTTCAATACATTTTGTAAAATATTCTATGGTAGTGATAATGAATTTATGGCCATTAGAAGAAGGAGGGTGAATCTTACCTATGAGATCAAGTCCTCATTGACAAAAGGGCCAAGGAGTCACAATTGTTTGAAGCTCTTGGGTTGGCGCATGAATTTGACATTTCTTACATTTATTGACAAAGTGATATGAACCTTTTTCCATATTAGGCCAGTAATATCCAATGTGGATGATTTTCTTGGCTAAGGTAGGACCACTAAAATGTGGACCACATATACCTTCATGAACTTCGCGTAACACAATTTGAGCTTCGTCCCTTTCTAAACATCTAAGAAGAGTGCCATCTAGACCTCGATGATATAGGATATCAGCTAAAATGATGTATCAGGAATATTGGTGGATGAAAGCACGACGTTGGTTGTTTGATAAGTCAGGAGGAAGGGTGTTGTTATGAAGGTATGTGAAAATGGAACCGTATAAATGGGAATCAGGACCAACAACACATATCATCTCAGCAGGAGTCATCTCATACAAGGGAACCAAAATGTTATCCACCAAGAACTCATAGCGGGTTTCATTTTGCAGTAGATCAATCAGTGAGGCAACAGTAGCCATGGCATTTGCAGCTCAATTTTGTTCTCTTGGTATCTACTCAAAGGTGATATTTATGAAATATTTCTTGAAGTCATCTACCATTCTCTTGTAGGGCATTAATTTTTCATCCTTTGTTTGGTAGTCATCAGTTGCTTGATGAATTACAAGTTGAGAGTCCTTAAAAACATGAAGATCTTGGATCTTCCACTAAACTAAAATTTGTAATCCAGTTGTTAATGCCTCATATTATACTATATTATTAGTGCAAGGAAATGATAATTGATATGATTTTGGAATGAAATTCCCTTGGGGTGTGATAAAGAGGATGCCAACTCTTGCACCATGTTGCATGTATGAGTCGTCAAAGCATAATTTCCAAGGCTTCGGGTGTGATACCATCAGGATGGAGTCATCTATAAATTACAAAGTTAGAGGAGCATCATCTATCATGGGTGCATCTGCAAACTGATCTGTAATAGCTTTTCCTTTTATTAATTTTTTGTCCACATATTCAATATCGAATTCACTCAAGATCATGGCCCATTTGGCTAGTATGCCAGTAAGAATCACCTTGTTGAGAAGATATTTCAATGGATCGATCCTTGCGACCAGCTTAGTTTAATGAGTGAGCATGTAATGTCATAATTTTTGTGAAGGAAAAACCACAGCAAGAAACACACACTCAATTGGTGTGTAGTTAAGCTCATAACCAACCAAAGTACGACTGATGTAATAGACTACCTTTTCTTTGCCTTCAACATCTTGTTGTGCCAAGAGTGCCCCCAATGTTGTTGGTGTAGCTGATATGTAGAGTAACAGGGGTTGTTCTAGAACTGGTGGCATCAAGACTAGTGGATTTAGAAGATAATATTTGAGTATCTGAAAAGCCCATTGACATATATCATCCCATTTGAATTTAATATTTTTGTGCAGCAAGTGCTGAAAAGGATGACATTTATCCGCAAGTTGTGCTATGAATCTTTGTATAGACTGGAGTCTTCCCTGTAAAGATAAAAGTTGACTGATATTCCTTGGTGGTGGAATTTCTAATATAACTTTGACTTTTGTTGGATTGGCTTCAATTCCTCTTTTTGAAACAACGTATCCAAGGAGCTTCTCAGAAGTTACTCCAAAGACATATTTCTTGGGATTTAGTCTCACTTTGTATTTTTCCAACTGATCAAAGACTACTAAAAGAATGTCCAAATGTGTGTATCTGTCTAATGATTTTACCAATAGGTCATCCACATAATCTTCTATAGTTACGGGCATTAGATCATGAAAGATAGTAGTCATGGCTCTCTGGTATGTAGCACCTACATTCTTTAGCCCGAAGGGCATGGCATTCCAGTAGAAAATTCCCCGGGGACAAGTAAACATTGTTTTGTGTTGATCCTTAGATGCAATTTTTATTTGATTGTAGCCAGAGAATCCATCCATCAAAGATAACATTGCATGGCCTGCTGTGAGATCCATGATTAGTTCTATGATTGGTAATGGAAAGTCATCCTTAGGACAAGCTTTGTTGATGTCTCTGAAATCTATATATATTCTGATGTTGCGATCTGGCTTACTGACTAGTACTAAGTTGGAGATCCATTCAGGATAATCAATTGGTCGTATGAATTCGACACCTAACAATTTTTCAAGTTCTACCTTTACCAATAATACCACTTGTGGATGAATCTTTCTTAATTTTTGTTTCACTGGCTTTGCTCCTGGTTTAACTGTCAAATGATGCATTACTAGATCAGGATCCATTCTAGGCATATCAACATATGACCATGCAAAATTGATTTGTCTCTCTATGAAGAAACTTATGAACTTCAGTCTTTGTTTCTTTGTTAGAGATTGTGCCAAGAATATGTTATGTGGAATCTCTTTTGTTGTATGTTCATCTTGATAGTATCCTCTACCAACCTGGATGATTTTTCTTAATATGACACCGGGAGAATATCGAGCCTTCCATCTTCAGATGCCTCGGAGAGGTTTTCACCCTCAATTACGTCCTTTCTTTTTACTTTTTTAGAGTTAGACAGTGCCACAATGTGGTTTTTACTGTAAAACCCATGATTCATTTTAATTTTTACATTTTTACGACTAGAAGGCCCAACACCCTAACTAAAATATGCCACACTATTGAGTTCTATAGTGTATCTAGCCTTATGGTCCCCAAGTGAAAGATCATCTCGTATGCCTAAATAGTTGATGAAGGCCTCATCATTTTGGAATGTGTTGAATTGTACAGGTCCTTCATGGTCCCAATCAATAAGTTGGTGGTGAACAAGGGGAAGGCCATCAATGTTTTCAAAGTTAGTAGGAGTTAGGGTGAAGATATAGTTATATTCAGGTATATCAAGGTAGTTGTCGAGGTCATCGATGGCACTCTCCTCATTTGTGTCAATCGTGAATGAGTCCAAATTGTCATCAGTAAAAGTGCATTCAAGAATGGGTGTCCTCATTCTTCATGATTTCGACCTAGAACCTAAAAACAAAGACTGTAAGGAATCCATAGGGGTTGTTTCTTGACCAACTCTGAATTTTTTATAAAATTATTCTTCTTTGTGGGTTCACCTGGTTCTCTGAATATCTCAGTGAGTTCATAATCACTAGATGATTTGTCCGAACCCCATTCCCATCTATTGGAGTCGGTGGAATAGCGGCTCTCTTGTTGATCATTGGAATTTTTTATTTGCAATGCTTATCTAATTTTTGAGTGTTTACCCTGAAAGGTATGAATCCCAGGCCCTTCAAGCACTGATTTTTAAATGTTAATTCTAGTTGCAAAGGTTGAGTAATACCTTCTTTTCTTAAGCCAAGAAGATTTTTACCATCATACCCAAACTTTTATAATATTTTAAATCCTTTGCCATATTTTTCACATGGTATCTCAATGTGATTTTGCACATCATCTTCAAGGTGTTTGTAAATCATTTAATATAAATTGTCTTCCTCCATTTTCCCCACTTTTGGAATATAGTAGGATCCCATTTTAGCGTAATGATAGATACCCTTTTAGAAGGATTTGGTTGTCCATATTCTTTTGGTGAATTCATGACTTGCCTCAAGCACATGGTTTGATTTAAGTGTATTCACCCATGCTTTTATCCTGATACTTTCCTTTAAGTTCACCTTGCTTTGATGTTGAAGATTTTAGTGACTCAGGGTCAATATATACAGATGATGGGATAGCCTCTCTATTGATCAAAATTATTGTCTCAGCTTTTGGCCTCAAATTATTGTAATATATAAATGGATTAGGATCACCGTTAACTGTCACTTCAATTCCATTATGAGGAAACTTAATGCATTGATGGTATGTAGATGAGACTACCCTCATCTCATGAATCCACATACATCCTAGCAATATGATGTATGTGAGATCGAGGTCTAAGACTTGACAAACCACATGCTTTGTAACTGGCCAAACTCTAAGAGGTAAGGTTATTGTGCCCTTGGATGAACGCTCTTCGTCATCATATGCCTTGATGGTAATTTTGTTTGTAGCATTCATAGCTTTATCAGGATATCTCAATTGTATTATAGTGTTCAAAGTACATATATAGAGACTAGCTCCTCCATCTATCATGACTCATTTTATTTGATGTTTGTATAGGAAGGCTTCAATGTGTAAAGGTCCATTATGCGGTTGGCTTACAAAGCCGTCATCAGCTTCGGTGAATATAAGAGATTGTGGAATGGAAAGATATCCCACCATGGCTTGAAACTGGTCCACATTGAGATCAGTGGGGATAGAGGTTTCTCTCAAATATTTATCAAGGATGGATTTATGTGTAGGGGATATGCGTAAAAGCTCAAGGATGGAAATAAGTGTGGAAGTCTTCCCTAACTATTCTACTAGGTCGTACTCAGGTTTGGTCAAGGAGGAAGCAGTGGTTTTATCTGGATCACCTTGCAAAGTGACCTTACCTCGTTGAGTTGTGACATTACATTCAGAGGTAGATTCAAAAGAAGGTCCAATGCCTTTTAGGACAACTTTGGCTCTTTGGGTAGAACTTTCAGGTGTTTTTTCCTTTATAATAATAGTAGAAACATAGTTGTCCATCGAAATGTGATTAACAATTGAATCATAGTTATAGGACGCTTTGGTATAGTTGGCTTGCTCATATGTGGCTTTGGCTTTTCCCTTTTCATGTTTATGTAATGGTTCCTTAAACATCTCATGTTCTTGGTTGGATGTATGTCCCTCAATCTCAATGTCACCTCTATCAATAAGATCTTGTATAATTTTCTTCAAGCGATGGCAATTTCCTGTTTTATGTCCGTTGCTCTTGTGATATTTGCAATACTCATCGTAATTCCACCAATTTGGTTTGATCTTTGGCTCATATGGAGGATTCTCTAGAATTGTTATTATCTTGTTTGCCACTAGCTTCTTAAAGGCTGACCCAAGTGATTCTCTCAATGGGGTGTATTTCCTTCGTGGTTTTGAATTTGCTTGAGTATTTACTTGGTTGTTTGTAGAACTTGATCCTGAAAGAAATATTTTTGGTCTCACTGTGTTAGCATCGACAATGCCATCATTTATTGTGTTCTTGTTCTTGTTCCAAAATCGGGGCTTGTCTTTTCCTTTAAATTCCTCCTTATTTTCCTTGAATATCTTGATGATTCCTTACTCAATTAAGACTTTCTCTGTTGTGAAGACTTTCTCAATGACGTCCTTGAAAGTGGACAAACAAGCTTTCCTCAAGTCATAACCAATTTATTTGTTGACATTCTGTGTAAACATCTCTACCATTTGTTTTTGTGAAATTTCACAAGAGCATCTGCTGGCTAAATTCCTCCATATTTGTAAGAATGATGAAAATGACTCCCCATCTTTCTGTTTGGTGTTGCATAAAATGGTAACTGATATTTCTGTCTCTATGTTATATGAGAAATGTTGTATGAAAGCTTCTGCTAGATCACCCCATGACTTAATACTGGGCGGAAGTTGGGAGAACCATTCCATAGCTTGTTCACCTAGAATTTGTGGGAACAATCTCATTAAGTATGTTTCTTCTATTGCTACCTCAATGTAGGCTATGAAAAATTGTCTTATATGTGCCTTAGGATCCCCTTTGCCTCTGTATTTATTGAACTTTGGTGTTACAAAATGTGTAGGAAATGGAGGCATCAGAATGCTTTTATCAAATGGATAGGGACTGTAGCTAGGAATCTGGAAATCATCAAAGCAAATAGGAATTAGCCTAGACTAGCTCAATCACGAAAACTAAAATGCAGTGACAAATCCTAATTACATTCAATGAAAACATGAAGACAAGACATTCAAAATGAAATCTAAGAAAATCAAATGCAGATGTCTCCTTCATGTGGCTCCATTGTCCTTCTTTCTCCTTCAAATTGATTTGTTTTGTGGATCTCACCTTCAAGTGCATAAGCCTAATGTGAAAGCAAGATTGACGAGATGAGACGACAGCATAAGGGTACTAGAAGCGTTATTGATTCGACCTTTTGATTGAAGAAAATGAGATCAATTGGGGATCTTTGATTGAAGAAATTCAACCAAATTATAGATAAATTGGAGAAAAGACAAGATTAGCATGAAATTGATTCGAATGGAAATTCAAATCAAGAATAGGAAAATTATGACAAGTGTATGACAAATTACTATGCAAGGAATTATGACAATTTATGACAATTGATGACAAATTGCTATGCAAGAATTATGACAAGAATTTGAAATAGAAATAGACATTTAGGAATTTAGGAGAAATTAGAAAATTAGGTTAGAAATAATGACTTGGAAATTAGGAAATTGATAAAAATTAGGTAAATTAATTAATAACTTTTCATTCATTAATTAATTTACAAAAAGAGGAAGAATTAATTAGCCAATTAAATAAATATTTAATTGTGATGAGAAGACTTAGGATAAATAAATAAATTATTAATCCTAGAGGGAAAATGACAAACAAGGTTAAATGAATAAATCATAAAACCCTAGAAGATGAATTAGAAATGCAAGGACAACAATTAGGTCTTGATGTAGGATCAATTTGATCATGATTCTAACTTGATAAAAGACCAATGCTGATAAATGATTTGATTGATAAATGTGCCAATTGATGAGGAACAATGACTAATTGATCCAAATTGACAAGGAGATCAAATTGATAAACACCAATTGACATGATTAAAGAGGACAAGGATCAATGACGAATCGATCGCAAAATGACAAAATTGGCAAGGACAAGGATCGACCAAAATCATGATTGAAATTTGCTATCGACAAGACCTAATTCGAAAGCGAGAAAAATGAGGAATGCAGAAGGACTTGATGCTCACAAATGATAAAGACCAAGTGCGCAACATAGAAGAAATGTTAATGCAACGCAAAAACCCTAAAATAAGGCAATGCACAAATGTTAAAGTATGACTCCGCAAGCGTTGACCATTTTTAGGCGTCTACATTCTGCCCCTCTTTGAGAAAATGCGATTCTAAGCGTTGTTTCAAAGAACAATAATGAAAATGCCCCAGACAATAACAATGACATATGCATGCCCCCTCGAGGAATTGGCCAGAAAAATCCAGAAAAGAGGCCAAGTGATCGATAAGAATGATAGAAGACGATATGTTTGAACAGATCAAACGGACTGCCAAGACTGATGGAAGAAATGTTAGTAAGAAGAAATTAGACAGAGGACAGTTAGAGATGAAGGAAAACTTGCTTTCACAAATGCACATAAGTAGGTGAGAACCTTTATTTATAATAGCAAAGAGGATGCAGAGCATCATGGCATTGAAAGCCAAAGCTAGAACGCAACCCCTTTTGCAAAAGATAGACACATTGCACACAAGGAATGAGTGAAGCATCCTAGGGTGCATACATCAAGGGTCAAGGTATGTGCGGCGTTCACAAAGTGAACGTACTTATCACAAATACCCAATGATATAGTTGCCCCAGTTTGTGACAAACATTCCACAAATAGCAAACACAACAAAAAAAGGAAAGGTTCCATGAACCATCCCGGTCACTCTAAATCACTCGGTGACATCATTGAACAACATAGGAATATGATCGAAGCCAAAGATAAATCAGTAAAAATATAAGACGCATAAATTCAACCAAGTCAAACAAACAGTCTGATCGTCATTGTCAAAAGTGGAAAACAAGAATGATCATGTTGTCTGGTTCTGGGGAATGTGGTACCCCATCTAAAATAGGACATAGTCTGGTTTCGAGTATACCACACCCTATATAAGACCCATGATAATATTGACAAGGACCAATGGTAATGTTGATGCTATTTCGATTGATGTGACAACTGTGATCAGGTTGAATGCTTGCTTGGTCGAATAGTTCATCTGTTAATGCGTGATTTCATTAAACCACAATGTTTGATTAATTGTCATTGGATGTATGCTCAGTGATCTGTCTATGCACAAAGGGGACCATTTATTGACAAAATGCAAAATGCCAAAGAAATTGTTTTTGGATTTGGAGTTTCTTCAGGACATTAGTTGATTTTTTTTGGATTTTTTCAGGACATTATTTGATATTTTTGGATTTTTTCAGGACATTATTTGATTTTTTTGGATTTTTTCAGGACATTATATGATTTTTAGGGATTTTTTTAGGACATTATTTGATTTTTAGAGATTTTTTCAGGACATTATTTGATTTTTTTGGATTTTTTTCAGGACATTATTTGATTTTTTTTTTATTATTATTTTAGGACATTATGTGATTTTTAGGGATTTTTTCAGGACATTATTTGATTTTAAGGGATTTTTTTCAGGACATTTTTCAATTTTTATGATTTTTCCCCCAGTGTCTAGCAAGGCAAGGAATATGCCAGGTGAATAAATAGGCTTTATGAAATGTTGGTGGATAGAGGGAAGCCAAAAGGCCTTTTATCATGGAGACAATACAGATGCAATTTTCAAGGGCTATTGCGTGATGGGACAAGAGATTGGATATGACAATGTAAAGCAGTGACATGGCATGAGGGACATGCCAAGAGGTGTTTGAAACCATGTTTAAATTTTGCATCCTTATGTCAGATCAAGATCAAGGAATGAAAAAGAGTGTGTGGATAGTGATAAGATATGGATAGGATAAGCAAGACCAAGATTGGATAAGGGACATGGACTGAAGGTCGGGATAGTGGCAGAAAGTTGCAATAAGCTAGGGAATATGGATGAAAGGTTATAATAAGCAAATGGATAAAGACCAAAAGCTATGATGGACTAAAAGCTGCAAACAAGATGCATGATGCTCATGAAGATCCTTAGCCTTGTCAAGATCAAAGGTGGAAAGAGAAACTAGACATGAGGGACAATAGGATATGAAGGGTAATGATAGGGGTTCGATAGGATAACGAAACAATGAAGGACAAAAGGATATGATAGAATAAAACCTGTCCCCAAGTACGGTATGCAAGAAGTTCATAGATTATGCATGACGCCTATTTGCCAGGATTTCATCATGGTACTTTCCCAAGGTGCCTGTTTGCCAGGTTTTCACTAGTGGACGAATTATTTTTGCTTTACTTTTTTTCTTTCTTTTGTCTCTTTTTTTTTTTTTTTTTTTTTTTCGCATTTTGACTTTTTCAATAGAAGATGGACACATGATAGGGGATGGAAGAAGGACTCAAACATCTTTTGTTTGGATAGTAGCCTTGAAAAAAAAATGGACCATGACCTTTAAAAGTATGCTCAAAGATGTTGGTAGGATAAGGACATGGAAAATAAGATGAAACTAAGGCGAGGATTTATGCAAAGGATGGGATCAAAGGGATCGAAGGATGGAAAATATGCATTGGATAATGGATAGGGTATTGGAAGAATTGTGCTTGAGTGGATAGAAATGTTGGCAACATCGACATTGGCACACACCTTGAGGGGTGATGGACTGATGGAGGAAAGATGTATTTTGGATATTGAGATTTTGACGAAGGAAATGCTATGGATTTTGGGACATAAGGGCCCAAAATGGATGAAGAAGGTGGTGGAGGAATAGACTTGGAAGGTTTGGATGGAGGAATAAAAATTTTAGATGCCAATTTTGATGTTTCTTTAGGCTTTTGTGCTTCAAGGAGTTTCTTAGGGATCCACATGGTTTTTGATTTTTCATGCTTTTGTGGTTCATTGGAGTGCATTGCGTGCACAAGGGATTTAGGAACCCATATATATTTTGACTTTGCTTTATTTTGCTCAGTGGACCTTTGTGGCCTTTTGGATATTCTTTTTCTTTATAGATCATATTGGTCTTTTTTTTGACATGTCGGTTATATTGGACATGTTGATCCTTGAATACATGTGGATTGCTAGACTTATGACTTTTATACTTGGCATCCAAATTGCTTGGAGGGGGAAAGGAATGCATGGATGGATATGAATGAAATGGAGTTCTTTTGGATTGATGAAATTTACTCAAGGATGTGTGCCTTTGCTGACCTTGCATAGAGGAGGAAGAGATATAAGGACCTAAGATGGATGGAAAGTATGATGGGGAAGGTGTATGTCTTGATTTTGATGGAGGGATACCAACGTCTTGAGAGTGAGTTGTGTAGAAATGACCCTTAAGATCTTCTTTGATATGGAGGGGTTCTTTCTCATGAAGGTCTACTCCTTTTCCTTTATGAATATCTTGACTTGTAGGATACTCTTTTCTTTGGGAAGAAGACACGAGTCCATTATGAGGTGGATATGATATGAGAGAAATAATGAGATCTTGAAGTGGATCGGATTGCACCAAAGTGGAAGAACCCATTATGCATGTCGAGGGTTCATGAACATCTTGCACTAACACGTTAGAATCATGAGGGGGATTAGGATTGTGTAGTGGACATGGTTCAATGACAGGCTCTTCAAGAGATGGAATGGGAAAAATAATGGAATCATCAAAAGAAATGATATCTTGGAGTGTATATGGAGTATTAAGACAAGGAGATGGAGGAACAAAAGGATCTTGTGGACGATTTAAAGGAATAATTTGATCTTGACAAGGAGGAAGATCATTGGAATCCTCTTTAAAGTTGCTTTTCTCTGGACTTTTAATGGGATCATCATAAAGGATGGAAAAAATATCTTGATCTTTCTTAGGAAGTGGAATGCCAATGGGATTTGAAAGGACACTTTTTTCATGAAATGGAAGGGGATCGTTTGGGATTGGATGAACTAGGATATCTTGATCTTGCTCAAGGAATGGAGTGTCAATAGGACTTTGGATAGGATGGACAAGAATAGGGGAATCATCATGAGTGTATGGGAACATGGGGTCCTGGTCAACAATTGGATGGGATGATAAGGTTTCGGGATCTTGATCTTGATATTTTTCAAGACACGTTTCTTCATGCTCTAAATTATCCTCTTGACATGAGGTTGGACTTTGGATATGCATGGGGGATTCTGACAAGGGATCAATGTTTTGGCATGAAGGAAATGCACTTTGAACATTTGTGATGGATTCTGGCAAGGAATATGTGCTTGAACATGAGGAAGAGGGACTTCTAATGGGGTCCTCTAAAACAGGTAATGGAAATAAAGTGCATGGTGGCATTGGGTCTTGTATTTCTGAAACATGACAAGGATGTGCATCATGAATTGGATTATTTTGGCAATCAATTATGGATAGCCCTTGGGTGTATTGTTTGATGAGGACAATATGGAAGGTTCTTGGGAAACTTCTAAAGGTGTAGGGATAGATGCCACTGGAGAGTCAATTTGTTTATGGGGGGATGAGGCATTGCTAGACATAAGTGTATTATCTTGATCTTCCTCAAAAAACTCACTTGGTAGGTTCCTTAAGAGCCTTGCAATAAAGCCACCTTTCTTTCGAGGTTTTGACATGGTTGTATCTGGAATTTGAACTTGTTTGGAAAGGAGTTGGTCTTGGTTTGATGTCATGTTTTGATATTGAACTAGATGTTGCTCAAATTGGTTTGACACGTTCAAAATTTGGCTTGGTGCATGTTGCAACCTTTGTTTTTGAATGTTTAGTTGTGGTTGTTGACACTGATATGTTGATTGAACTTGTTGATATTCCACTATTGGTTGAACTAGTTGTGGACATTGTATAGTTGGTTGGACATATTGTTGAAATTGAACCATTGGTTGTGTTGGTTGTATATGTTGGACCATTGGTTGTGTCTATTGGAAATGTTCGAACTGTTGAACAATTAGTTGTGATGGTTGAAAATCTGATTGATAGTAAACACCTTCTTGTTCTTGTTGTGGAGGCACATAATGTTGTTGTCTCTTTTCTTGAAATTGTTTCATCATCTCTATTTGTGAGAGGAGAGCTGGTATGTCTGATCATTCAAGAAGAGATCTTACATCAATTGGCTCAATCTTTGGATTTCAACCTGAAAATTTTTGAAACATTTTGGACATTTGTGGTCTATTCTTCTCAATGTTTTTCACTCTTTGTTCCAAAATCTCATTTTCTTGAGCTAGTTTCTCCTCTAGTTTTTGTATTTGGAGACTTGTTTCATCATAAAAAGTTTGATCAATGTTGCTTTGTTGTTGGGTTGGATAGAATTGTGATTGCCTTGGATTAAAATTAGATTGCATTGTTGGTTGATACGTCAAACTTTGTTGCATCATTGGTGCTTGGAACCTTGTTTCAATAGACATGTCACTATGCAATGTTTTTGGGATTTTTGATTTTAAAAGGATGATGTATGATATGGCACTAAATGCAACCTAAATAGATGAAAATGCAATCTATGGCAAGAATGCAACCTATGTTTTTGTTGTTTTTGAAGATTTTGGACAAACTTTTGGAATGCAAATCTAAGAAAGAGACCCTTAGGAAATTGAAATGACGTCTAGACCTCAAAGGACAAAAGGACCAAGTGACAAAAGGACAAAATGACAATGTCTCCCCCCTATATGCTTGGATACTAAGCTAGGTTTGACCAAATGACATTGATGACAAAAAGACAAAAGTTTGATAAGGTCTAGACTTCCTAACAATGACTTAGGGTTTATTCAAAGATTTGTATTACTCAAGTATGACAAACCAAAGTTTTGACACTATATGCAAAGGTTCAATTACTATGCCAACGACCCTAATATGATATGATAATGACCTAACCTTAATGAAGAGACCTAGGGTATGCAAATGTGACCTAATGTTATGAGGACAAGGATGCAAATGCAAATGTATGACAATGTCAACCTAAGGCAAAACCTAAGGTTGAATTATGAAATGGTATTACTCTAATGCAAGAGGACACATGCAAATGGATGACCCTTATTGATATGCAAAGGAGTATGACCTAGGTGAAACCTAACCTTGGTAGTTGACAATGAATTTGCAAAATGCAAACCTAGGATGAACCTAAATCTAAGTGACATGAATGTTGAGACAAGATTTTGAAAAATGTTTGACAACCATGTTTGAAGGTGTTTTGAACTTTGTTGAATGAAATACTCTTGTGTTTAACCTTGTTTTGAATCAATTTGTCTTGTTTTTGAAATGAGACACAACTCAACTTTTGACAAGCAAAGAAAACAAGATATTTCAACTTAGACTCAGGACAATCATGCTCATTCACACATTTCTTATGGATAGGTAAGGACAGTAGGTACTTGAGAGGTAGACTCATTATGAGATTCAAGGAGAATACATAGATGCTTGACCCCACGGGCTCCCCTCCATGGCACTCACTTCTCAGGGCAGCCAAGCATCAGTCCCGATGGAAATCTCCCCATGGCGAATTTAGTATCTTTTCCAAGTATCCGAACTTGTCTTTCTCAAGCAACTAGAAGGATTTTTGGCCTCTAAATACAAGGTGTTTAGTAAGGATTTCTGTTAAGCATTACTCCTTGGTGTCACGCAAGCATGATTGAGACATAGGCCCACCAAGATACCAAACAAATGTAGTCACGCAAACACGATTTAGACCATGAGGCCCTACTTAGATGTTGATATGAGAAAGAGTCCAAGGGTCATCACTTCCCAAGTAACTACAATTCCCACGTAACCCTTCCTTCAAAGCTTTCGCCCATTAGGTATTTATTTATAGTGAATTAGAATGCCAAGGTACTCTAGCTGTGCTCACTTTGGGTCGTTCCCCTCTCACGATTGTCACTTGCTTGCAAACGAAAGCAAATGGTCAGGAAGGCAGGCCCTCTAAAGGTAACAAACAATCCAAAACATGAGAATGGTATCGAAGGTCTAGATTTCTGATCACCCTAAAGAAGGATGAGAGCATACTCTCCTACTCCAATGTCAAACTCAACAAGCAAAGTGAAGACACGTTCATTCCATCCTACTTAGCAAACATACTAGGTGCCTAATTAAAAAAAAAAATGCAAACACAAAGTTTGGTTGGAATATAAGGCAACCTGCAAAATCACTAAGTTAGGAGTTTGATTTGCTTGGTCTTTGACTAGCGAACCTGCAAACAATTCATTAGTAGTTTGTGAAAAAATTCTTTGTCAAGCGTTTCACCACAAAGCTACCAACAATGTTAGAGAATCAAGAGAAATGAATCACCATCAAAATTAATCCATAAAAGTTGTGATTCTTTGTCCTCTTAGATTAATCTATGTGAAATTTATCAAATTTACCACCCTAGATTAATCTAGATAAAATTTACATGAATGCATGATTAATTTGCCAAGCTAAATTAATCTAGATGAAGGTTGCATGATTTTGTTTTTGAAAATTTTGACCATTTACAGCAGCATAATTTAAAATGTCATAACTTCCTCAATATTTATCCAAATCACAAACTGTAAAATGATCTGGAAAGGTAAAAACATGATCTAATATACCCAGAAATCGTTTATTTTAATTCTACACGAAAGTGTTTACGTGATCAATTGATTATGACTATTTTTTTTTAGAAGAAAAATCTGCAATTTCTCCACAAAAAAATCTCCAACTTCACAAAACATTCAAAAAAAATTAGATCCAAGCATTTTCACACCGGGTTCACCAATTAATGTAGCTAGGAATCTAGAAATCATCAAAGCAAATAGGAATTAGCCTAGACTAGCTCAATCACGAAAACTAAAATGCAGTGACAAATCCTAATTACATTCAATGAAAACATGAAGACAAGACATTCAAAATGAAATCTAAGCAAACCAAATGCAGATGTCTCCTTCATGTGGCTCCATTGTCCTTCTTTCTCCTTCAAATTGCTTTGTTTTGTGGATCTCACCTTCAAGTGCATAAGCCTAATGTGAAAGCGAGATTGACGAGACGAGACGACAGCATAAGGGTACTAGAAGCGTGATTGATTCAACCTTTTGATTGAAGAAAATGCAATCCATTGGGGATCTTTGATGAAGAAATTCATCCAATTTATAGATAAATTGGAGAAAATACAAGATTATCATGAAATTGATTTGAATGGAAATTCAAATCAAGAATAGGAAAATTATGACAAGTGTATGACAAATTGCTATGCAAGGAGTTATGACAATTTATGACAATTTATGACAAATTGCTATGCAAGAATTGTGACAAGAATTTGAAATAGAAATAGACATTTAGGAATTTAGGAGAAATTAGAAAATTAGGTTAGAAATAATGACTTGGAAATTAGGAAATTGATAAAAATTAGGTAAATTAATTAATAACTTTTCATTCATTAATTAATTTACAAAAAGAGGAAGAATTAATTAGCCAATTAAATAAATATTTAATTGTGATGAGAAGACTTAGGATAAATAAATAAATTATTAATCCTAGAGGGAAAATGACAAACAAGGTTAAATGAATAAATCATAAAACCCTAGAAGATGAATTAGAAATGCAAGGACGACAATTAGGTCTTGATGTAGGATCGATTTGATCATGATTCTGACTTGATAAAAGACCAATGCTGATAAATAATTTGATTGATAAATGCGCCAATTGACGAGGAACAATGACTAATTGATCCAAATTGACAAGAAGATCAAATTGATAAACGTCAATTGACATGATTAAAGAGGACAAGGATCAATGACGAATTGATTGCAAAATGACAAAATTGGCAAGGACAAGGATCGACCAAAATCATGATTGAAATTTGCTATCGACAAGACCTAATTCAAAAGCAAGAAAAATGAGGAATGCAGAAGAAGGACTTGATGCTCGCAAATGATAAAGACCAAGTGCGCAACATAGAAGAAATGTTAATGCAACGCAAGAACCCTAAAATAAGGCAATGCACAAATGTTAAAGTATGACTCCGCAAGCGTGGAGCATTTTTAGACGTCTACAGGGACATATATCTCTCATTGTGTAAGTTGGTTTTGGTGTATTGATGTCCTCCATCTTCTTTTCTAAGTCCTTTATCTATTGTTCCAAATTATTCTTAGGTGGAGATCGACTTCTTGGGCCATATCCCATGCCTGAGCCACCAGGTGCAAGAGGAGGATATTGTATATATGGATGGTATTGATCATAAACATTCTTATATGGAGGAGGTCTATAATGATATTGCATATAGGAACCACCTAGTATAGAGTCATAATGAAGAATGGAATATCTGCTTTGTCCATGCATATCATATTCTATAGGCATGTCATGACTTTGTTCTTGTGTAGTTCCCCCAAATTTGACATGGGGTTTTATTGTGTCCAAATTTTGAGCATGCCTCTAGATATCCAATTGCTTTTGAGGTTGGTCCTTAGCATTGGTATGTGATTGAGTGTATTTATCTACATACTATTTCCATAAAGGTCTATGTAGATGGAGTTGTTCATGAGATGTTCTTTTGTGAGTATCATAAGCTTGACCATGTGTATTGGGGACCTAGGGTTTTTGAAACAAGGATGATGGTGACTCAGGCACGAAATGTGGTCCTCTATTACCTCCACTGGTAGATCTCCTTTGATCCATGTTGAGTTGACTTTCTTGCATAGGTCAATTTTCCACTATTTGGGACATATCAAAATCATGAGGTATCTTGGCTCCACTTTGTGCCATCACTTGTAAGAAATATTGTCTATCTCTTTTCATGATCTCTTCAACCAATCTATTAAAATGGGGATCCATGATAGAGTCTTCCACTTCTGTTTAATGTACTGAGATGTTGTCCACATTGTCATTGTGTGTGTCATTTTTGTTTGTATTATCCATGTTCTCAACATTCTAAATGTTTCTATAGATGTCCATGTCAGGTAAAGTGGTATGATCAGAATTGAAAAAGATATCATTGTCATACGCATAGCCACTCATGTTTGCAGACTCTTGAGCCTCTTTATCTTCCCTCCTAGATTTTTGGGAATGGGTTTCAACCATGAACTAGGTCTTGACCAAGATGTGTGAGACTTGATGAAAATGGAAAGAGTATGGAAGACCAAGAGTTGGGTTGAATGTAAATGAATCTGAGGTGTACTTGCAATGTCCAAAGTGTAAGACCATGTATGTATGCAGTAGAGTAGGTGTGGCTTCCAAAGAGATGATAGATTCTCTTGATGAGGTAAGTTGACCTTGACTCTAAGTAAGACCAAATGAGACCCAAAGGTGATAGACCTTGATGAGGGACCACTTAGAAAAATGTTGTTGTATGTAGTGTGTTGACAAAGTAAGATGAGGACAAGCAAGTGACCTTTTGACTCAAGTTTAGACAAATGTGAATGTAATGCAAGGTGTAAAGCAATGATGAACTTTGTGAGACCCAAAATAGGCTGAATGCTAGATAAAAACTCAGAGAAATAACCTAGGAAATTCAAGAATTCTAAAACTGATTGCTCTTGTTTTGCTGGACTGCATATTTTCCCAATACTGAATACACACGCCCATGTATACTTCACAGACGCGGTTACAAGACACAAATGTGTTTCTGAGAATTTTGTAAATGTAGTTTGCTATGGTAACACATACACGTTTTATCTTACATAGATGCAGTTACAAGACACAAACGTGTTTCTGTCAGACATATACGCATTTCCAGAATCTAAGTGCAATTTTTCCAATTTGTGAAGTTGTTGTTGTGACCAAATCTGAATTTTTGACCATTTTCCGTGACAAGAGGACACAATGTTGATGAAAACTCTATGTTTGTAGGTGTTTGGACTCAAAATGACTCAAAACAAAGTGTTTTGTTTGATGTAAAAATGTTTTACATACACTTGAAGACACAAAAGACACAATGTTTGATCTTGAATGTTTGAATATTTAAAAGAAGACAAGCACAATTCCTATGGTTGGCCAAGACAATAGCTGTTGATCCCACATGGGATCTCCCCCGAGGCTACGCTATTTAGAGCAGATACTTAGATGCTTGACCACATTGGCTCCACCCTCGACACTCACTTCTCTAGGGCAGTCAAGCACCAGTCTTCACAAAAACTCCTCGTGGAAAACTTTGTATCTCTACTAAGAACCATATGTGTGTGGGTCGCTCCAAAGGTCCAACCTCCTACCCCAACAACTATAAGGTTTTTGGCTTTCTAAAATAAAAAGGTGCTAGTAAAGGCATCCACTCGTGTGGCCATACATGCAACACTTTCAACTCTGTAAATACATAAAACTCCCAGCTGGTAGGGATTATGCCCTACTATTGATCAAATAAATTTGATCAAACGGGTTTATGGGGAGACATAGTGTCGGTATGAACTAATCAGAACACGTTACCCATGGCTTTCACCATGGATGGAGTTATTTATAGTGGTTCGGAAGAGGTGGGTTTTCCTCGCTACCACTTGGGTCATTCCCTCCTCACTAGTAGTCCTAATGATCACACAAGGAGGCAGACCCTATAGAGATTAAACAAAAAGAGCCTATTGCTCAAAGACACAAAAGACACTGATTCAATTTTAGTACACCAATTGAAGTGTTTGTTAATCTATGAAAATAAGACACATAATGAAAGTCAAAAGAAAACCCTTGCCAAGATTCTTCAACAAAGATTTGTTAGTAGTTTGGGTTGTTTCAAATGATTACCCCTTCCTGCAAGCAAAAAATTTAGGTAAATTTTAGATCCAAAAGAATTTGTGAAATAGGGGTCTTCGACAATGCGATTTTCTTCAAGGACAAGCTGCACCAAATTTTTAGCTAGATCACAAGATATTAGCTCGAATAAACCAAATCTGTTCAAAATGATAAAATGAAACCCTAAAAGATGAGACAAAAACCAAAAACTGCAAAAAAAAAAACACAGACATGATTGTATTCCACACAAATGCGGTTTTGCCACATAGATGCGACTATAAATCTCACGAATGTGATTCTGAAACACAGACGTGACTCTGCAACATAGACATGGTTAAAATGATAACAAATGCGGTTCAGAAACACAGACATGATTCTACAATCTAGAAAAATATAAATGTTTTTGGAGACACAGACGTGATTCTAGGGCTCAGAGATGCGACAGAAAAATAAAAATGTGGTACCAAAAGATTCAGACGGGAAAATTTGAAATGTTATCGGAAAGTATCAGATCTACAACTTCAAAAACAAAAATTTGCAACAAAGATGTTAAATGCAAATGGGACAAGAGTACCACCGGGCATGCCAAAATATTTATGGTGAAAGTGGATAATGGAACTATCAATATTGAAAGACAAAATTAGATTCAACCATAAAACCCTAGCCTAACAACAACAAAGATCCACCATAACATATGAAGATTACCTAAGACAAAGTAAATCAACAAAATCACAAAGATTATACCATCAAATTTCCACTAGGGTTTCAATCTCCATTCTTCCTATCTCCATTGATCTTTCTTGATATATTTTCTCTCATATTTTATGTGTGTGCAAGAGCTCAACAAAGAACGAAAATGTGGTTGATAGCTTGATCGCAAAAGGCTTGATTGCATATGAAAGTTTGAATGCATGATTGAGGGTTGATAATGAAAGAAGCATCTCCTTATATAGAAGATGTAGTTACATAAATTTGTCTAGTTTAATTAAATGAATATTTGCTATTTATTTGATTAAAAATCCACTAGCCAACAGTTAATTAAATTAACATTTAATTAATTCATCTTCAAATATTCTCCTATTAATTAAATAAATTATTTAATTTATTTTAATGAAGTCATTAAACTAAATTCACAATCAATTAAATGAATAAATTCTATTGATTTCATTTAATCCCCTTTCCTCTTTTAATTAAATGAAATAAAACATTTATTTAAATCATTAAATCCCCCCCACTTGCATTCTCCTAAAAATGCAAGTTGCACCTATTTGTTGAAATAAATGAATTTTATTTTAATAAAAATCCTATTTTCCCTCACCCACCAAACCCACTTGCAATCATAATCCCCTTCTAGATTCTTCTAACCCCTTCCTAATTAGCCTAATCCATCCCCTAATTATTGTCACATTCCTAAGCAACTTGGAGTCACTTCTCAAAGACTCCAAAATCTTTGAAAAGCATTAAATGCTTTATGTGTTCAATAATTTAACCTCTAAAGTCTTCCAAACCACTAATCACTCTTACATGACCATTAATGGCTCTTACATAACTATTTATGGTTAAATCCACTTGCACTCATGGTTAGGGACTTTGACCCCTAACTCATCCCTCATGTAACCCATGTGTCTCCTCAAGAATTTATTACTTTGACCATGGTTATCCTCACTAACTCTTGCACAAGAGTTTATCCATTGGATAAAAGCATTTTTCTTTGAATAAGGAATTTATTCACTCAACTCAACCTTAACCTTACCTCCCAAGTTAACCCTTAGGTCATGTCAATCATTTAATGCTTCTTCTCTCTCCCCTCAACCCCTCTCATGATGACACTTGTCATCCTGGGATTGGGTTGAAAGTCCTCACATGGATCTTAAACCATTCAATCCTGACCCTTGTTGAGACTACTCAATCTCAACCCTCCATTGCTCCATTTTACCTATAAATAGAGCTCACATTCCTCATTTTCAAATCCTCAAGCATCTAGCATTTTTAACTATGATCCTAAAAACTTGCATGCATCTAACTTATAGCAAAATCTAGAGAGTGTTTAGCATAATTCACTTTGGTCTAAAATTAATCTTAGTTAGTTACATAATATCTAATTTCTTAGCTTGTTCATGTTTGCATTTTCATGAGCATTTACTTTATACTCTTGAATCTCCATAAGACATCCAAAAATAGTGCAAAAAGCTATTGAGAGCTACACTCATTTGGGAACTTGGAGAGGAGAGGAACAAGGGAGAGTTAATGGCATAGGGAGCATCATGAGTGAAGTCTTAATGTTTATTCATTTTTATCTCTCATATGCTTCTATGCTTAATCTTTCTTGATAATGCTTTTTAATGGTTTAGTTTTATGTTGATTTGACTAACCCTTGGACGATATTTTTTTGTGCGGGTTTTTGAAGGAGTTAGTTTAAACATTTTAATTTCTTTGGTTTAAAACTTCATCTTTCTTGTTTTTCACAAAGGGATAAAAGTAACTTCACATTTTCTATTTGGTGCAACTAAAACAAACTCAACTTTTTCATTTGGTGCATAAAAAAAGAACTTTATCTTTCTTGTTTTTCACAAAGGGATAAAATGAACTTCACATTTTCCATTTGGTGCAACTAAAACAAACTCAAATTTTCATTTGGCGCATAACAAAGAACTTCATCTTTCTTGTTTTTCCCAAATGAATAAAAACTACTTCACATTTTCTATTTGGTGCAACTAAATAAACTCAAATTTTCATTTGGTGCATAAAAAGAGCCTCACATTTACCTTTTTTGTTACAAAGGCTACATGACTTTATTTTTGTTGACCAGGTTTTCTTTCCAAAAGTTTGTCACATGTCAAAAATTTTGATATCTTGGTTAAAAAGATCACCATATCTGTTGGAGTAACATCTCCAAATAGTTAGATCACATTACAATGAAAATTAGTTAAAAAGAACAAGTGTTTCGAGTGGTCCTACTTATAACACACACTATCCTCTCCCTTGGATTTCGTGGTCCTAGGTGCAAGAGAAAAGTATTAGTAACACTCAAAGTTTATCTTTTTAAGAGAGGCTTTCCAAGAGACACATCACTCTTGGGAACGACCTCACGGAGTAAATCCTTCGAGCCACTATAGAAATCAATTGTGAGCAAAAGCTGTAACCTTGGGTATAGCTGTTCCTACAATGTAACTTGCCGAAAAGACAAATGGGCCCCACCATAAGTTCACTACAGAATGAACTTATGTCCAAAAAAATCAAAAATTACTAGACACTTTTTTATATATAAACTCACCCGTTCTATTGATTGAGAACATTTGTGATAAATTCAGTGCAAGAGCATAGATGGTTTTTCTCCCAAGATACTCACCAAATATATTTCCTTGAGTAGAAACATAGCTTTTTGAAAGGATACTTGTATCTTGATAAAAGTGGTGACTCCCCCATCATAGGGATCATCTATTTGTTATGCTCGTGCAAGACTTAGTATATCACATCCTTACCTACCACGACAGGATTCATAAGGTATGTAGTACCAAAGTTGAATAAATATCAAGATGTGGGCTGAAATTATCGCAACTGGCCATTTGACCTTAGGGATAAAGTGTGTTTGAAGTGTCTTCATTTTGTGTCAAGACTAGTGATAAACTAAGTCGACTTCAGGATTTTTTGAAAAACATACTAAAAAACATTTGGAAAAGGGATAAAAAAGTCCAAAGATTGTGTTGATCTAGACCCACACTTATTTGTGCCTTCTTTTAGGGAACATTATTGTGTTTGTGTGCTTGCTTTGTTTTCTTGTCAAATAAATCAAAACCAATTCAAAAACAAGTATTCATCCAACACAAATTTTCAACACCAACATTTGGCAAAAATAAAAAACAAAGTATCAAACTATATGACTATCCTTCACATTTTGAGAAAGAAGAATCTTCATCAACATATCAATTTGAAGAAAAGATCATTGAGCTCAAAGGCTTTCATCAAAAGAAGGAAATTTTTCTATGTCAATAGACAAATCTTTGTCTCATATAGAACCTTCTTACATCACATGCATCTATATCTTCAAGGAAATCCAACGTGTTTTATCAAGAGTCTTTAAACCATAGAGATTTTACTCAATATAGAGCTTTGAGTTATCATAAAAACAAGGGACGTAAAATCAATCCTTCCTTCTTTCCAGACATCTGCATCACATATAACATAGCTCAGGAAGAACCACCAACCTCCGAAAGCGAAGAGGAAGAATTTGTCGCATTTGTAACACAAATTTTTTATTGAAGTTAACATTTCATCCATTCTCACATTCACACATCATCAATCCATTCCAACTCTCGAAATATAAAGAGGTCTTGTCCTAAGTTATTTTTTGATATTGCTTGAATCAAACACAAACACATCACTTTTTAGAGTGTCTCTACATCTAGGATAAACTCATCCTAAGAGGCATTTCTACACAGGTTAAAACTATTCTATGAGTGCATCCTCTCATTACTAGGTAGTTGGGTCTGTAACACATCTCAGGCCTCTCTAAACCTTATCATATCAAACATTGTCAACCAAACATAACAAGCAATTCACAGAAGGACTTTGGTAACATATACCTTTAGTATTAGAGATTCATATGCAAAACACTTCACCAAACATTTATCTCTCATTTCATCACCAACTCATAATCATTTTCACCAAACTTAAACAACTACTTTCAAACAAAATGACTCAAACCAGATCAAGGACTAGACAACTAGAAATCGAGGAGGAAGAGGAGGACAATCTCAATGAATTCCAAGAAGCCCTTGGAGGAAACACAAATGATGAAAATCCTAGTACTCCCACTCCTAAAGAAATAGAAAGGGCACAACACAACCCCCTCTTCAATCGACTTTTCAATGAAATTCTCAAAAACAACGCTGATGCTCACTTTTTAAGACTTGCTCAAGAGGGAGCCAAACTACCCTCTAATTTTGGTACTGCACAATTACGACAAGCATTGGAACACCATAGTCATAATGAGGGTGGAAGAGGTCGAGATAACTTCAAATATGACCTTAATCAAAGAAATCCCCCACCTCCTCCTCCTCCTCCTAATGACATTGACATGTTGAGGCAACAAGTCAAGAATCTAGCCCAACAACTCCATAGTGGTGTGAAAACTATCCAGTTTTCACTTATGATATTTGTCCCTATCCCTTTGATAGGAATCTACATATGCCATCTTTTCTTCAAGGGTTTGAAACACCTAAGTTTGAAAAGTATCGGGGAGAAGGAGACCCTCAAGATCATGTCAGGGAATTTCACTCAGCTTTCCTAGAAGTGGAATATGAAGACACATATCTAATGCATCTCTTTCCTTAGAGTTTGGGAGGGACAACCATGCAATGGTTTTCCTGACTAACGGGCGGCATTAGGACATTTGATGAACTTATCCAAAAGTTCATCACACATTATTCACACAACATAGAACACGATGTTACCATGGCAGATCTATGTAATACCAAACAAAAACCAGGGGAGCTATTTTTAGCTTTCCTGCAACGATGGTGACAAATGTCTAGTAGACGTTCTCTTCAACTACCTAAATGAGAGCCAGTGGAAACATTTATTTCCAGCTTAAATGAAGAAATAGAATTCCATTTAGACATGAAAGGCATAGAGTCCTTTAATGACATGATCACCCAGGGATTAAAATGTGAACGCGCCCTCATCAAAAAGGGGCTTATCAAGATATACAATGAACCAAAATATGACCCTTGCTCACGCTTTAATAATGATAAACCCAACTTTTGGAATAAAAACAAAAACATCATTAATGACAGGGTTGTAGATGCAAGGACTATCAAGAGTGCACAACCTATGGTCCGATTTGCGGGGAAAAACCCTCCTCCTAATAACAACACGGTTTCTCCCCCGCCAAATCAAGGGCGCAATGCATTGCAAGACGAACCAAGACAATGACAGCAAAATTATAAACCAAAACGTGCATACACTCCCTTAGGGGAACCTATTGAAATAGTGTTATGTCAATTGGTCTCTTCAAATCTAGTGACCTTACCAAAGACATCTAATTAAGAACCTCAGGTCGAACCTCAATGGTGGAGATATAACGAACATTGTGAATTTCATCAAGGGAAAGGGCATAAAACATGTAACTGTCATAGATTGGAAGAGCTTGTTCAAGATCTTATTGATCAAGGAGAGATTGAAATTGAACGACATGACCCAAAGACCTCAAATAATTATCATCTCATGTTCAAGAATCCACTTCCATCACAAAATCAAAGGGGCCCTTCCACTTTAGGGAGAAACACAAATACAATTGATTATACATGAGCCACCTATAATTACACTGTGAATCACCTATATGATGCCAATGAACAAATTGCAACCATTATAGTCAAAGATCCAAACCATACCTACAATGTTGTTATGTGTCATAGAAAGATCACCATTAAAGTAGCTCCACAAGGCACAACATCCATCCCAAAGTAGTATAACCTTGTGGAACAATTAGATAAGATGCCCCCACTTATATCCATCTTAGAGCTTTTCTACCTATCCTCGTCTCATAAAACAATCTTGGATCAAGCCCTCCAAGAGGCCTGATTCCCTACCAATCTAAATATAGATCAATTTCAAGCTATGGTTGGTAATCTGAGGTCATCACCATGTCTCACTTTCTCTGAAAGTGACAATACATCCTTCCAACAACCTCATAACGCCTCACTCCATATTGAAGGATTTATCAACCAACACAAGATCAAGCAAGTCTTGATCGATAATGGAGCAGGCCTGAATATCTATACATTATAATTGGTCACAACACTAGGATATGTAGTTGAATCAGTGGACCCCCATAAAAAGATAACCATAAAAGCCTATGATGATGCAGAGCATTCTTCAAAAGGAGCAGTTGTGTTACCAATCTGAGTGGGCCCAGTGGTGAAGCACATCATATGTCAAGTTCTGGACCTTCCTCTACCATATTAATTATTTTTAGGAAGACCTTGGATACATGCCATGCAAGCTGTTTCATCTACCTACCACCAGTGTATCAAGTTTCCTCATAATGGTGTAGAAATTATAATCCTAGGTGATGCAAATCCATTTGCATATTGTCACAATATCAACCATCAACTAGAGATTATCATTCCCAACAACAGAGAAGATATCCCATCCACATCATATGTTAGTCCAACCTCTCTTTCCAGTTCAAACACCACTATACCCAAAAAAGAGAAGCTAAAAATGAAAATGGCAGAGGAAGGTCCTGGGGAGTACAATCTCAACCAACTCTTTTGTGTGGGGCAACTACCCACTTCTCCTAGAACTCATGGTAAACCTCAAAGGTTACTTCAAACACCACGGGTCAAGCCAGCATACACTTTGGCACCTTTTATCCTTGGAAAGAGACAAGAAGAAGAGACCATAGATGAGGACTTAGCAGAATGGATCTATAAAGATCCTATCACCACGGAAATCCCACAAGCTAAGCTTCCCACAGATCACTATCGAAAATGCCTTCTCATTATGCAAAGAATGGGCTATGATGGTCAGAGGGCTTTGGGACCTTGCAAGAAAGGACAACATGAGCTGCTGCAGCCAGAACTAAAGCCTAAAGATAACACGGGATTAGGCTTTCAAAAGGAGATTCTTCCTAAGCTTAGATTCAAATGGAAACCCATCAAACCTCTATATCAGCCTAATACTCTAAAGAGACCACCGTTGATTATATCAGCAACACCAAAGAACATACCAACTGCCCCAATGCAACTAAGATTCCCAACAATACCATCCATAACACCAATCATCCCACCAATTAAACTGGCAACCCCATCAGCAGCAGCAACTGCATCAATAGTACCATTAGCAGCATCAGAACCCCCAGCAGTCTTGACAACACCAACAATTCCACTAGAAGTAGCAGATTCAACAATGCCAATACTCACAGTATCGGATTCACTAATCCCAATAATCCTTCCTGCAACACCAACCATTCCATCTCCAAAGATACATAAGCTAATTACACCTGCAGTGTTCAACTCAAAAGATATCCCGGTTTGGTATGGTAATCAGATGCTGGAAAGTGACTTAGAGACTGACTCACATGAGTAGGAATTTGATTCCATAAATCTCAACACTTCAGATGAGGAAGACACATCACCACCTCCACCTCGCTAAGAAATCCTTGTTTATAGAGAAGCACATATTAAAACCTCTTGGGTTCCTGAACTGGAAACACCTTCCACAGACCCTACGTCACATCCTACACCTAATTCTGATAGGGAGAGTGCCATCAATGACCTTCACCATAATGTCTTAACCCTCATTAACACATCTTATGAAATTAACGTGATCAATGAGGTAATGCCCATTATCCATCCTAAACTCATCGAATGGAACCAACCAAATCCCTCATGCCTTGACCAATTCCAAAACGATGAGGTGATCATTGACTTTTTGGAACTACGAGATAACATACCAAGTGGGGATCAAAAGTTGGATTCACCATTGAACTTAATAGCGCAACCTACTTTGGAGTGGATGCCAAACCTTTTAGCTGCAAAAATATTACAATAAAACATGGATCTTCCAATGAAAACCACACTGTGGCACTGTTTGATCCCAAAAAAGTGAAAATAAAGAGTGTATCCAATAGTGAAAAACCTCTCTAAGGCACCTATGGATGAAAGGTTTGACATTCTCCCCTCTAGTACAAATCATGAATGATCAACGATCCTTATCAAGGAAACAAAAGAATTCAATGTGGGGACTCCTAAAACTCCTCACCACATACATTTGGCATCTGTTTTAACTCGAGAGGAACAACCTCAGTTTGTAGAAGTTTTCTAGAAGCGTCAGATCAACTTTGCATGGTCATATGCAGACATGCCTGGTCTTGATCTTGATTTAGTCATGCATCACCTCACCATAGTAGAAGGAGCTAAACCAGTAAAATAGAAGCTTTGCAAGATGTACCCCCAGATTGCGGTACTAGTCAAAGCTGAACTTAAGAAACTCCTGGATGTTGGTTTTATTAGACCAATTGATTATGTAGATTGGATCTCCAACATTGTGCCTGTCGGCAAACCAAATGGGGGCATCCATAGCTATACTGACTTCAAAGATATAAATAAGGCATGTCCTAAAGATAACTTCCCCCTACCAAACATTGACATGATCATAGACCTAACAACAGGACATGCCATGCTTTCTCTCATGGATGGCTTTTCCGGGAACAACACTAGAGGATCAACATAAGACAACCTTCACATGTCCATGGGGAACATAATGCCTTTTGGTCTAAAGAATGCAGGAGTGACCTATCAAAGAGCAATGACAACCATATTTCATGATATGATGCATACCATAATGGAGGATTATGTTGATGACTTACTGGCAAAATCATTAACAAGAGAAGGTCATCTAGTAATATTAGAGAAAATATTTGACAGACTGGAACAATATCATGTTTGACTCAACCCAAAGAAATGTGTCTTTGGAGTAACCTCAGGGAAGCTTCTAGAATACATTGTCTCAAGCAAAGGTGTTGAGGTTGACCTAGCCAAAGTCAAAGCAATCATGGACATGCCACCTCCAAGGAACATCAATTAGCTAAGGACATTACAAGGATGGCTACAATCCATCCGAAGG
Source organism: Cryptomeria japonica (assembly GCF_030272615.1). Taxonomy (NCBI): domain Eukaryota; kingdom Viridiplantae; phylum Streptophyta; class Pinopsida; order Cupressales; family Cupressaceae; genus Cryptomeria; species Cryptomeria japonica. The sequence goes on along the minus strand of NC_081409.1, from coordinate 864,082,329 downwards.
TTCATTTTACAACTAGCAGATAAGTGTCACCCCTTTACACACCTGTTACACAGAAACATCCGCTTTCAATGGGATGCCAAATGCTAGCAAGCATTCCAGATGCTTAAGGACTATCTCATGAATACACCATTATTGATCCCACCAGATCAGAGTAGACCTCTATTGCTCTATATTTCAGAAACAAATACAACATTGGGAGTGCTACTGGCTCAACATAATGCATAAGGGAAAGAGTGTGTTGTATACTATATATGTCGCACACTGGTTGGCTATGAACTCAATTATACACCTATTGAGTGAGCTTTTCTAGCAGTAATCTTGGTTGCCACTAAACTGCGGCACTACTTGTTCACACATAAAGTACAAATCATTGCAAAGATCAATCCACTAAAGTACTTACTCAGCAAAGCAACATTAACAAGCCACTTGGCCAAATGGGTGATGATTCTGAGTGAATTTGACATCGAGTATGTGGATCGTAAGGCTATCAAGGGCCAAGTTATTACAGATCAGTTGGCCGATGCACCCCTCATAGGTGATCATCCTCTTGTTTCCAATTTTCTAGATGAAGAGATCTTTGTGATCACTGCAACACAAGCATGGAAACTATACTTTGACGGTTCCTATACTAGACATGGCTCGGGGGCAAGCATTCTATTTATCACACCTCAAGATGACAGCATCCCAAAGTCTTGCAGGCTATCTTTTCCATGTACAAACAACATAGCAGAATATGAGGCCTTGATCACAAGACTCCAACTAGCCATATAATGGAAATTGAAAGAGTTACAAATATATGGCAACTCCCAACTGGTCATCCGACAAGTCACAGACGAATATCAAACCAAGGATGATAAACTCATGCCATACAAGCAAATGGTGGATAGTTTAAAAGCATCATTTACAAGTATCACCTTTGAGAAGATACCCAGAGATCAAAATCAAGCTATTGACACCATGGCTACCCTTGCATCTCTCTTAGATCTTCCACAAAATTCAACATGCTATGAGTTCTTGGTAGAACAACTTTGGATTCCCGCTTATGATATCCCCGAGTCCGAGATGATATGTCTCCTTACTGATTTTGAATCCCCATGGTACGGTGAGTTCTACACCTATCTACGTGATCACATACTTCCTCCTAACCAATCGAATAACCAACGTAAAACTTTCATTCACCAAATTGCTCGATACACCATCATTGTTGAAACCCTATACCGACACAGTCTTGATGGTACTCTCCTTCGATGTCTAGAAGGGGATGAGATAAAAAAGGCCTTGGAAGAGGTACATGAAGGAATTTGTGGGACTCACTCAAGTGGTCCTTCCTTAGCAAAGAAGATCATGCGCACTAGATACTATTGGTTGTCCATGGAAAAAGACTCCTACTATTTTATTAGAAAATGCAAGAAATGCCAAGTTCATGGAGACCTGATACATGCACTAGCATAGGAATTTCAACCAATCACAACACCATGGCCCTTTTTTCAATGGGGCCTTGACCTTATAGGTAAGATCCATCCATCTTCATCCAATGGCCATAAGTTCATCATTACGGCTACTAAATATTTCACAAAGTGGATCGAAGATGTTCTACTTACCCAAGTCACCGACAAGCAGATCGCCTCATTCATCCTTAGTTACATCATCTACCAGTATGGTGTACCCATGTCCATCATCACAAATAACGGACTTCCTTTCAAAAATCAGGATGTTCGTGAGCTCTGTGAGAATTTTCACATCCAACACCACTTTTCCACTCCCTATACCCACAAGGCAATGGTTAGGCTAAAGCATCTAACAAGAACATATTAAGAATTCTAAAGAAGACAGTCAATGCTGTCGGTCGTGATTGGCACATTCAATTAAATCTAGCACTATGGGCATATCGAACTAGCATTCGAACCCCTACAGGCGCAACTCCCTACTCACTGGTCTATGGAGCACAATTTATCTTACCTATTAAGGTCAAGATACCATCTCTACGAGTTTCCTTACATAATATGATAGATGATGAAGCATACAGAGTATCACGTCTCCAAGATTTAGAGCTACTTGATGAAAGGTGACAAGCTACATACAATCACCTCAAGGCATATCAACAACGAATGAGCAAAAGCTATAATCACCGACTTAGACCTCATGCATTTGAGGTAGGTGATGTTGTTCTTAGAGAGAATCCTCATAACCAACCAAACAAAGAACATTGGGGAAAGTTTGAATCAAACTGGCTAGGTCCATATGTTATCATTGTTGTATTTCAGTTTAGGGCATATCAGTTGGCTACTTTAGAAGGAGAACCGCTGGCAGATCCAATCAACAACATTCACCTCAAACAATTTTATACATAAGTTGTATAGAGCATCAGGCTCCCATACATACCAGAAAAACACCAAAAATGTTTAGATAAATGTCCTAAAGAAAATACAAAAAAATCAAAATAGTAAAGAAAAATCATTCATCTAAATGGTGAACAACCACTCTGGTGGCACCTTGGGTAAGTATGATGGTGAAAACCTGGCAAACAGGTGTCACTCATAAAGGCTATGGCTCCATTGTCTTTCAAACTTGTTGCGATCACATTCATTGCATCCACTCATCCATCAATCAAAACCATGGCTTGTTATTGATCTGCAGTCAAGGATAATACTTCATGTTTCTTGCATCCCGCTTTTTCATAGTCATGTCTAAACTGGGGGCAATGCCCTTCTCCTATTGATGGAAGTGGATTTTGCATTACTTGTGATTCATTGGGTTCTTCATTCAAAACTGTCTCACAAAATACCAAAAACATTCAAAACTATCTCACAAAATCCAAAAAACATCAAAAAACATCAAAAATCAATCAAAAACATGGCAACACTTTGTACATAAGCATCTGAGTAGATACCAAACAAACATTTTGAGATACTCTAACAATGATCACTTATCACCTTGACCAAACAATGAACATTGACACACACCTATCTTAACAAGGATGCATCCTTCCTTACCCAAAACAAAGACATGATAACCTTTTCTTTGACAAGAAAATTTTGTTTAAGCTATCAACTACTTGGTCATTTTGTTAGTTATTTATTCATTTATATTAGGTTCCTATGCTACTCTGGGATATCCACAAGTGATTAGAGTAGTCGGGATGGTTCCTAAGTATCATTTTTGTTTTTGTATCTTCTGTGAATTATTCCAATGAAGTTCCGAGGCATGTACTAATGGTGTCTACATGGGAAGTTCACTAAGCTATGTGATCTTATGCGAAATACAATCATGGATCACTATAGATTGCTGACTACAATGTATACCTCGACCATATGAGCATGAACCATTATGGAGGGTACATATTCTTTATTCTTTATTTATGATGCCTTTTTGCAGGTACAATACTCCATCCTTGGTTCCTACTGCCTTGTCCAAGATTGATACTACTATGCTCAATGATGAAAATAAAGCACTATGGATCATCATTTCATCTCATTTGTTTATATTGCATAACAAATATGTGAAGTTATTTGAAAAAACAATTGGTCTTGGATAAAAATCATGACAGAGTTCTCAGATACATCCTCAGTGCATCATGCAAAGTCTAAACAACCTTGCATTCATCTATCATGAACACATCATCATTGCATTTACTACCATTTATTAGCTATGCATTCATCATTTCATTACATTAATTTGTATTTAAATAAACTTCATTCTTAGATATTCATTAAAGTGCATTTGATATCATTTAGTTACATTTGCATACATCTAATTCATTATCATTTACTACTATTAGTATCATTACATCATTTCATCATTGCAAAAATCAAGACATTTAGATTCATTGCATTTACTACCATAATTAGCCATTACTGTGCATTTATTTAGTATCATTTAACATCATCATTCACCATCATTTAAACTTGTTTACCATACATTTGTTTAGATTTACTTAATTGCATGCATTCATTTATTTTTGTACATTCATCTATCCATCTAGAATTAAGAATATACTTATTCATTTCATCTTACAACAATTTCATTTAGGATTCATTGAAATGCATTCATTATCCTTTTAATTGCATTATGGTGCAGTTGTTCATTACTCATGAGTTGCATTATCATCACACTATCATTTCAATTAAATCATTTTATCAACATGTAGAATCATAGCAAACAAAAACCATTTGTCTCAAACATTGGTTTATACATTTTACACGTGCATTCATTTAGAAATCATCACATAAACATTTGTACTATACATTTGTTTATCCATATTAGATTCATTTTAACCATCTATATGCATTTACATAAATCATTCCATTCATTGCATTTCAAAATATCAAACATCAGTGCATATCATCATGGCATCAACATAAAACACAAGTACTATCTATATCATCGTTAGTATCATTTTATTATGCATACATCATCATCATGGAATTACATACATAAAACATTACACCAACACATCATGCATACATAAACCTGCATCTACATGTTAGTATCATATTCATGAAAACATGCATATATACATCATACAACATGCATATAGGAATCATCTCATAAACACACACATATATCAAGTACCAATATCCATTTAAGCATAAATCATAGATCATCATCCTGCATAAATCCATACATCTCATCCACATGCATATCATCACAAAATATGGGATCTCCTCATATATCATATCATATAATCTTGCAAAAACATACATGTATCAAAGTACAATAATGTCAAAAATATCGGCTACCAAGAGCCATCCAAGACACAGTCCAAAATGATAATGTAATAAAATACATAAATGCTCTCTCAAATGCCACTCTGACTAGATGTTGCACCCCCATCACCACCAGCACCACCATCACCACCTGCTCCCCCACTACCCCCTGCACTACCTCGTTGTGGAGGACCCATCACACCACCACTGCTCTGCATCCTCGGAGACCACTCTGATCTCTCCCGATGCATCTGCGAATAGCTTAGTACTCATTGACTAGCTAGCCCCACCTACTCATAGAAACCCCGCCAATACTCTATCTCTGCCTGCGCTTGCCGAATCTCCCTCATCACCTCCCTAGTAGGACCCTGTGCTCCTACCCCAACCTGTACTCTCTCCTACAGCTCCGTCAATCTCTCCACCACATTATCTCTCTCTCGCAGCACTATAGTCAACTCTGACTCCCATGCAGACAGCTAAACATCTCTAGCTACAACCTCCACGTCCATATCCTCCAGCCAACACTAAAAAACAAATATCATATGACCCCACAGAACTCCTCTACCTTTAGCTCCCTCTCATCCAGTAGCTCCCTCTCCTCCTCCAGTGGCTCCCTCTCCCGTATCCATCAGTGCCTCTCCCTCCCCCATATCCCTGCCACCTAATCTCACTCCTCCCTACATCAAAGGTCCCTATGACAGTCGCAAAGGCTACCCGCCTCTCCCTCTCCACTGTAACCATCCACCTCCACCACCTCCACCTCCAAATCCCCCACCCCCTCCAAATCCACCACCCCCACCTCCTCCTCCTCCATCAACTCCTCCTCCATCCCCTCCTCCTCCATATCCTCCTCCTCCATCACCTCTCCCTCATCCCCCTACTACCACTCCACAACTTCCTCTCCTCCTCTGTCTCTGTCTCCTATCTTCCTCGAAGGATGGAATCGACTCTCCCGGATCTGATATACGAGGAATAGGATGTGCCACAATATACTGCATGTACTCATCAGTAACACTTGCATCTACCAACCCTAGCCTCATCTACCATGGTCTCGCCTATAGAGTCTGAAACTCTGCTAAAGCCTAGTCATAAGGTAATACTGGCCCCCACTGGAACCTCTCTCGTACCACCCGTGCATACTCTCCAGACCCACTCGGTAATCCCTACCTCCATCCAAACTATCTCAACACTCTACCAGGTACCTATCTCTCCACATTGTAGGTTGTCCTACCAATCAAGTACCATGTCATAAATATGTACGGCAAGGCCTCTGCATCATCCTCCTAGGACTCGCACTCAATATAAGGTCTCCATATTACTGTATCCAAATCGTCGAGCGCCCGCCACCACCACTCTAACTTCCCCAAGTGGGGTTGACTCATCATACCACCATACATATATACATAGAGCTGATCCACTACCCTAAATCTTAGACTCACCGATCGAGTCACAGGTAAGTGATTTCATGCCTAGATATGTAGCAGAGTGATCCCCACTCCCAGTGAGCTCGTCTCTTGGTATACTACCTCATGCAGGTCCCGATATAGGTGCAACAACATGCACTGTCCCCATGCAAAGCAGGTCCCCTCAGTCATCATCTGCTCTATCACCTAGCCCCAACCCATGGCCAGTCCATGAGATCATCGATCAGGGCATAACAAGCCCCCAAAAATACCTGATAATACAACAGGTAGTGGCTCATATAATGCAGCTATATCCTCCCATGCTACTGAGCCATCGTGAATGAACACATCCTCATCAAAAAACTATTGCACTGCTACTGTCCCTCAGGCTTGGTCATATGTCACCAACTACCCTTGAATAGGAATGTGTATCACGGTCATCTCCCCTGTGCTAGGTGAAATGTACACATCTCACTGTGCCACCGCTCTCCCAATGCTATCATCAAATCGTGATTCGTCCAAATCACGGGCATATACATCACATCATACAGGCCCGTCATTGTAATCCAATCAACCTCAGCCTCTGTCAATCGATCTCACAACACTTGTGTGGCTGGATGCCTCTCTCACATCTATAAGACGCGAAGATCCTCCTACACACGTACATCAACCATCATCATCAGTTGTTTTGTTTCAAAATTTCTTAAGTTTAAACCTAGACTATCAACAGATACTTTGATCAAGTATCTTCAGGTCTCAATAGGTAAGCAATCATGGCACACCTAGACTACAACAGACATTTGTTCTAATGACCTAAGTCTCAATAGGGCTACTATGGTTCAAAACAACTAACCTCTCCATCTATCTGTCATTGGCATCAGGAGATTCTTTTTCTCAACACTGGGGCATCTATTTTTCTCACAATAACGCTACTCTACTAACACTCACGCTACAACAACTACACACTAGTGCTAAACAAACAATAGCACTAGAACAACTACACAATAGTGCCATTTCAAAGCAATAGCGCTATAAGAAGGACTCAATAGAGCTCACACTTCATTAGTGCTAAAAAAACTACGCAAATGTGCTACAACTTGCAAAAGCACTAAAACCACTATGTAATAGCGCTATAGCGGCACAAAAGCGCTAATTTAATTTACAACAATGCCAAAACATAGTTTTAGTGCTATTGTTTTGACTCAACTTGGACAAGGCAAAAAAGGCATAAAAAATGCATGAAAAGAAAATTTTCAATTTTACCTACTGCTAGTCCATAGTCATCTGGCCGTTGGAATCCACAAACTCGCTCTAGCCGATGATCTGCTATCGGTACCGACATCTTGACTGCTGCTCACTCTTTCAAAAAGGTCCCTATCAGAGCTCTAAAATCACTATGAAGATGAATGCAAATGACCTTGTTTTTACCCCTTCACCCCCATATATACCCTTCGCCCTAAACCTAATTTTACCCCGCTCACCGCCGTGATTCCTGTGAACTTCCAACGCCTCCCATTTCTCCATTTTATCTCCGATTTATTCCATTCTTTCACTAGTATTGCTAAATTCTTCTCTTCTACCTCCCCGCCAATTTTCATTCTTTTTCGAGAGATCGCCCAATTTTTGAAATTTTCGGGCCATCTCTCGAGGGGGCATACTAACCATTAAATTAACATTTTATGTGGCATATTTCTTCATACCTACTTTTCTTTCTTTGAAATGACACAATAAACCACACCATCTCAAAGAGGGGCAAATGTAGTCACATAAATCTATCCAGTTTAATTAAATGAATATTTGTTATTTATTTGATTAAAAACCCACTAGCCAACATTTAATTAATTCATCTTCAAACATTCTCCTATTAATTAAATAAATTATTTAATTTATTTTAATTAATTCATTAAACTAAATTCACAATCAATTAAATGAATAAATTATATTTATTTCATTTATTCCCCTTTCCTCTTTTAAATAAATTAAATAAAACATTTATTTAAATCATTAAATCCCCCCCACTTGCATTCTCCTAAAAATGCAAGTTGCACCTATTTGTTGAAATAAATGAATTTTATTTTAATAAAAATCCTATTTTCCCTCACCCACCAAACCCACTTGCAATCCTAATCCCCTTCTAGATTCTTCTAACCCCTTCCTAATTAGCTTAATCCATCCCCTAATTATTGTCACATTCCTAAGCAACTTGGAGTCACTTCTCAAAGACTCCAAAGTCTTTGAAAAGCATTAAATGCTTTATGTGTTCAACAATTTAACCTCTAAAGTCTTCCAAACCACTAATGGCTCTTACATGACCATTAATGGCTCTTACATAACCATTTATGGTTAAATCCACTTGCACCCATGGTTAGGGACTTTGACCCCTAACTCAACCCTCATGTAACCCATGTGTCTCCTCAAGCATTTATTGCTTTGACCATGGTTATCCTCACTAACTCTTGCACAAGAGTTTATCCATTGGATAAAAGCATTATTCTTTGAATAATGAATTTATTCACTCAACTCAACCTTAACCTTACCTCCCAAGTTAACCCTTAGGTCATGTCAATCATTTAATGCTTTTTCTCTCTCCCCTCAACCCCTCTCATGTTGACACTTGTCATCCTGGGATTGGGTTGAAAGTCCTCACATGGAGCTTAAACCATTCAATCCTTACCCTTGTTGAGATTAATCAATCTCAACCCTCCATTGCTCCATTTTACCTATAAATAGATCTCACATTCCTCATTTTCAAATCCTCAAGCATCTAGCATTTTTAGCTATGATCCTAAAAACTTGCATGCATCTAACTTATAGCAAAATCTAGAGAGTATTTAGCATAATTCACTTTGGTCTAAAATTAATCTTAGTTAGTTACATAATATCTCATTTCTTAGCTTGCTCATGTTTGCATTTTCATGAGCATTTACTTCATACTCTTGAATCTCCATAAGACATCCAAAAATAGTGCAAAAAGCTACTGAGAGCCACACTCATTTGGGAACTTGGAGAGAAGAGGAACAAGGGAGAGCTAATGGCGTAGGGAGCATCATGAGTGAAGTCTTAATGTTTATTCATTTTTATCTCTCATATGCTTCTATGCTTAATCTTTCTTGATAATGCTTTTTAATGGTTTAGTTTTATGTTGATTTGACTAACCCCCGGACTAACCATTTTATGGTGTTACAAAAGATATTTCTATGAAATGGAGGGATAAGATTAAGAGGTGTAAAGATAAATGGTCGGCTAGGATTAGAAGGTAGGTAAAAGAAATAAGAAAATAATGAGATGGTAGGTAGTGTAGGAGTTAAAAGATGAATGACATGCGTATGGATAGAAAAGGCTAGCTAATTAATTAAATAAATAAAGATTTATTTTAATTAATAGAAGAAGTGGGATCAATTAAATAAATAAAAGTATTTATTTAATTTAGGAAAAGGATAATTTAAATAAATAAAAGTATTTATTTAAACAATGAAAAAGGCTAGAAAGGGATAAAATGAATTAATTAAATAAATCAAGATTCATTTAATTAATACAAGAATTAGGCTTAAATAATTAAATAAATAAAAATATTTATTTAATTAGACGGGACAGTTTAAGGTGTCTACAATTGCCACCCATCTTTATTTAACCCAAGGCAACACATAGTGTAGTCAACTGACAAACAATTTAAGGAGTCAAGTAAACCATATCACAAAACCATATATTCATCTAGATAAATTTCACAAGCTCTAGGTCTAGTATGCACATCAAAATAATTCCAAGGCATGCGAGCCATCACTCATAAGTGGATCTAATCTACATAGAATTTTGAATCTATTCTATAATTCTACATGATCAAAAATTATTATTATCTATCATTATTCCATGAGATAAGTGCCTTGATCCTTCTCTAACAATATTTGAATATTTGTATGTCTATTTACCTAGCTTTTCTTATTTAAGATACTTTTATATTTAAATTGATTATTTTAAATAAAGTTACTAGTCCAAGAAAGCAACTTAGGAATTTTATTTTTTTCTTCTTGTATTAGATTTTTGTTTTGAAAATTAGCACAACCAACATACTTTATATGATATTTAGCTAGGAAATTATGCAAATGGAAACAACAAAGAGAGATAATTATAAAGAAATGAAGATGGTCTTGAATAGAATGAGTTACTGAGTACACAAGGGAGAATTTGAGGTATATAATGAATAAATATCCTTTCTATAGTCCTACCTAACTTGCCACATGGTAAAGATATCATATGAACAAGCAACCTAAGTACCTAAGAATGATTCCACATAGACACCACACTTAAGAATAACTTAGGTGACACAAAAGAGTGGGTCCCAACATCAAAGCCTAATAAGATACCCAAGTACCCCTAAAAAATGGAAAAAATGCTCTCTAGTCAATGAGAAATGCAAAACCCCAAGTGAGGAAAAATTTCTTTCCATAAGAGAGGAGTGAGATTAATCAATCTTTCCTCAATGAATAATCTCCTGTAGTGATGATATATGTCTAACAATGAATGTTGAAGATGATCCAAGCCTATTGAACAACATTCCTCCTTTTACAAAATAATATAACCATATAAATATGTAAGTTATCTTCCAATTCCTCAAACTAATATGAGGAAACAAAAATCAAGATGAATGAATCCTTTTAACACTTCTCAAGTGTCTCCTTGTCAATGTCAAAATGTATCCCAATCAAGTTTTCTAGGCCACGGTGACAAAGATTACAATACAAAATGTGTTGGAAACCAATATAGATCTTACTCCAAAGACAATGATGACAACTCTAAATGCTTCTTAAATTTCTCCAAGCAATTGTTGTAGTGTAACATATTTTGATAAGATTAATCAAGTGCCATAGAACATTTATCTATTATGACCATGGTTTCATAGTGATAGCTAGAGAAATCAGAATCTCATACTGCCATGATAGAAGAAAATATAAGAAAAGACGGAATAGGATGGGTTCATAACATTGAAAGATGATGATGAAAATTCATAAGAGCTATCAAGAAAGAAGATATGAATGTTATCAATGGTTTTTTCTGTTGGTATATGCACACTCCAATGAAACATTGAAGGTGATTGAAGGTTTTGTCATTATGGAAACCTTACAATCCTATGGCACCGGCAAGGCATTACACCGGCATCAGCAGATCATACTCAGACCACCGGCACTCAGACCACCGGCACCGGCAGAGAAAGGAAGCATACCGGCACAGAGGCCGACAGGATTTTTTTTTGTTATATTATATTTTGTTATTATTGTAAAAACTTTGAAAGTCGACTTGATATCATTGTAAAATGACTTATACATATAAGAAGTCATTGTAAAATATTTTGTAAGTAAGTAAGGAGATGCAAGCGATATATAGAATGTAATTAGGCAGACCTATTATGCGAAAATAGGTTAAAGGGTTTATGTAAGAAGCAGAGCAGAAACCGGTACTAAATCTGGCATTATAGATGCTATTATAAAGCAGTACAAGACATTGGATTTGTATAATTCACATTGTAAGTCAGTGAGACTTCCCATTGAGCAGTGAGCTATAGGCACTTGGCCTTCCTGCATGTGCAGGCCCCTCTTGTAAGTAATATTCTCTTATTGGCCAGTAAGTGAATATTGTGGGTCACAAATCCCACCGAGGTTTTTCCCACACCGGGTTTCCTCGTTAAATCAGTGTGTTATGGTGTGATTTTCATGTGGTTGCTTTCATTTCTGTTTATTGCATTATTTCTTGCATACTGGTACACTATTTTAATATGTGCTACATGTTTTAAGTTAAGAAATTCAATTCACCGGTTAGATACTGATTCACCCCCCCCGTCTCAGTATCTGTGGGAATCCTAACAATTGGTATCAGAGCTTGGTCTTCTATTTTCATAAGCCTAACAACTTGAGGAAGATCTTGACACCGATAGACATGGAAAATTTGATGAAGCAATTGGAAGCAGCTCTCTCAGATTTTGATACAGAAAAGTTAAAGAATATCAAACTTGAAGATGATCTAAAGGTAGCTCAGGAAATCATTCAAGCACTTCAAGAAAACCTTACCATTGCAAGAAACAAAAGAAGAGAACTCTGTGAAAAGATGCAAATTGAGGATGATGAAAAAGAAAGCCTTAATGAGCAGATATGCAAGCTAAAACAAGAGAACATGACAACAAAGAATGAGATGCAGGATATGACTATGAGATTTTGTAAAGAAATTGAAGATAGAAAGAAGAATTAAGAAGATTTGACCAGAAGACTAGGTGATGCAGCAAATGAGAACACCAGACTTAGCTATGAGAATGATTTGTTGAAGATAGATCTGATGCATAAACAGAATGACTCCAATGAGCTAATGAGGCAGAAAGAGATCTTAGAAAGAGAACTGGTTGTTGCTAATCAACGTAAAGAAAAATTCAAGAAAAGCTCAGAAGAACTTGATAACTTGGTGAAGAACCAGAAACCCAAAGGTGACACTTGTGGAATTGGCTTTGAAGTTGGAGAAAGCTCCGGTATTGCAAACACATAGGATCACAGTAAACCGGTAAGACAACCTAATGCTTATAATTCAATGGAAAATGCTTTAACTGTAATAAGTATGGGCATAGAGAAAATCAATGTAGATCTAGAAGTTATCAGAACATCAACATATCCATCGGTCAATGTTCAAAATGCAACAAAGTTGGTCACAACTCTAAAAATTGCAGAATGAATGTGAGATTTTATATTTGTGGAAGATTTGGACACCTATCTAATTAATGTAGAACACAAACCGGCATAGGTTATGGCAAAGCTATTCAGAAAAATAATGTGACTTGTTATGCATGTAACAAGATTGGGCATATTGCAAAATTCTGTAGAAGCAAAGGATCACCGGCAGACAACAAAAGTTCTAACTTGAAAGGAAAAGAAAAAGATGAAGAGGTTAAGCAAGAATTCTCAAAACAATGGATTAGAAAGTCTGACCTAAATGTTGGGAATACTCCTCCACCGGTAGAACCAATCAATGCTTCACCGATAGGACAAAGTAGTGCTTCACTGGTAGGACAGAGTGGTACTCCACCATCAAGAAGCTCTTCATCAAACTGAAGAAAATCTTCTTTGAGGGTTTGGCAATAAATGAGACATATGCTATTATTCTCTCGGTTAATGGTAAGAAGTTGGAAATTACTTCATTACTGGCAGACAATGTTAAGTGACTACTTAACCAGCATGCATTAAATGTGGTAGATGGCAAATAGACTTTATAAATTTGTGATTTTAGCTCCATTTCACTTCACCGAGATTTTGAACATACGAAGAGCGCGAAACTTGTAGAGCTAAAGCATTTCGAGCAAAGAGGCAAAGGCAGAAAAGGTATTTATCTTCATGGCATCCACCTCTATACTTGAATATATAGCAAACCCTACTATAGTCAAGGTTATAAAATGCCCTAGGCCCGTGTTTCAACTAGTTCCCGAGATAGCAAAGAAGGATGACAATATAGGTGCTTTTTCTCAAATTCCAAAAGGTGTTGTTTTTGCTAAAGACCCTAGAATTTACATCCATTGCAACATAGAGGAATTAGGAGATGAAGAGATCAAAACAGTGTATAAATCTGTCATATGTGATGATTCTAGAAATATAAAACCTGAACATAAAATCATTGAAACCCTAGGACTTACTGAAATCCTTAGCATTCCTGAATTTCCCAAGGATGTGATTAGGATAGTCTTAAGCAGAGTACATGGTGAATTTTTCTGGTTAGATGCAATTCACAAAATTACCAAGGAAGCTGTCAAAGCAGTGACAGGGTTACCTTCCACCGGTAAAAGACCGGACAAGACTAAATAGGTCTCAAATGACTTAGTAACTAAACTAACTAGTGCAACATCCGATAAAAGGTCCTTAAGAGTCAATGATGTAACCGACATAAATGTGAGATTCATCAGCATGATTTTAGGGTATAAAGCAACTCATGCAAATAGACTTAATTCAGTTTCAAGTTTATGCATTAAGAGTGCTTATGACATGATTACAGACAATGTGAAAATTGATATATGTGAATGGTTAAAAGATGAGTTGATTGATTACTTAGGCAAAATCAAGAAGGATAAGAAAGGAACTTTTAGGTTTGGAAATCTACTTGTATGCTTGATGCTACACATAACCAAATAGGTTCCCGGTATAGGCTATAAAGAACTTGGATTTGATATACCAGTAGGTAAACAATTATCAGAACTATTCAATAACATGGGTGAAGACAAGGAACAGAATATCCATGAATACTTTCAGGCATTAAAGGCCAAAATGAAGAAGAGAATCAGCTTATCATAGAAAATTGTTGACAAGTATAAGGATGATATATGTTTTGTGATTAAAAGGGATGAGATATGGATGGAAGCAGTCATCCCAAGAACAATTTGGGTAACGAAGATGGGTTATGAGACTGATGACCTTATTATTGAAACATATGCCAAAGCACTTTTGGAAGCTCCTAGAGAACCTAAGGAAGAAGAATTTGGTAGTGCTGAGACCATAGAAAGTTAAATTCAATCTCATAAAATAGTGAAAAAGGTTGAAGCAGTAGTGAGAAGAGGTTCTAGACAGGCAAAGGCTATTAAATAAAATGCAATGAAACAAACCGGTATCACTGAGGATGAGTTAGCAGCCCCACAGCCTAAAACTCACCTATCACCAGTAGGCACTTCCTCAGAGAATGACATGCATGCAACTTTCAAGAGAGTTGTAAGGAAAAGAGATCCTTCACTGGCAACCACACCTTCACCTAAGAGAACAAGACAAAAACAACGAGTAGTGAGATCTCCAGTTAAAAAGACTACACCTAAGAAGAAACTGACACCCAAGAAGAAGAAGAGGACAAAACAAAACATGACCTCTCTTGACATATTGCTAAATGAAATTATAGAGGAAGGGAAACTAAAGAATATACAAAAATTTTATGATACTCTGATAGCAGATGAAAAAGAACAAGTTGAGAACAGTGTTATTTTGGACATGGACATGTATAAGAAATTTTTTATGGAAGTGGTAAATGAACTACCAAATGAATTATTTAAAATATTGGAAGCAAGAAGACAAGCTGTTGTAGAGCTTGACAAGAAAATCAACATAGAAAAATTACTTGTTGTTTACCCAGTGAACTCACCTAAAGAAATAGATGATTTAATTGTAGAAGCCAACCGATTAGTATTTTCTACTGCACACCGACACATTGCATTAATGGTTGGAAGAGTCAATGAGGTAACTACAGAAATAGAAAATGCATGGGATATATTCCTAAGTGAAAAAGAAAGACAGGAAGAGTACATGAGCCACAAACCTATAAAGGTATATCAAAAGGACAAGGACAAGGGTAAAGGAAAGGTTGATGGACCTCCTTGTATAAAAGTAAATGATAACTTACTCCCACCGCCTCCAATTACATCACCGGTAATAAAAAATACTGAAGATCAACTGGTAGTTGAGAATATGAATGTAGAGGATATAAATCCTAATCCTGAGTCTTATACATAGTAGATGTTGATACAAAAAAGATCAACATTGTGGTAGATAAAGATACAACTGGTAAGATGGACATGACTAATAAGCCACCGGTAACTGAGCAAACTGATCAAAAACAAGAGAAACCGGCAGATGATAACAAAGAACAATAGGTAGAGACTGAGACTGAGACTGAGACTGAGACTAAGCAACAAACAGAGAAACAAGTAGAGCAATAGGCTTCGGAATAGGGATAGGCTCACATGGAAATAGACCCACCGGCAACAGGAGAAGATCAAAAACCATTGCTTAAAGAAATGGAAACACAAACTAACCTACCAGAGGTCACAACAAGCTTGGTTACTTCTACCACTGGTGGTATTCAGAATGTTGGTTCCTCATCAGCAGGTTGTAAATCAACAAATGTAACAGAAGTACTTTTATATTCTATCAAAAGGATAACAGATTGTAGTTCATAGGCTTACAAAGCTATAGATGACACAATCCCAATTTTGAAGAAGTTAGCTCCTAACTGCAATATAGACAACAAGGATTCTTTAAGTCAAATTGACATTTTGTCCAAGTACATCACTGAGAACACAGTGACAATTGAGCAAATAAAGGAAGAGGTATTGAAGAATAAGATGGAAATTGAAAAGTAAAAATTCTTTGAAGATCAGGTAAAGAAGTGTACAAGGGATTTTGACACACTTCTACCGGAACTATGCAATTTACTGAAAGAGTTCAAAACTTTGTACAAAGACATATGCAAGACAAACCTACTAACAACTGACATAGATAAGTAGATGAGCAAGGTACATGATGAAATCAATAAAATTGCAGACAGTTTTGCTAACTCACCTAATACATTATCAGTTTTTGAACAGAAGATAACAAGTTTTGAGGAAGATTTACTTAAGATAGGAAGAGAAAAGGAGAGAATAGTGGATAAGGCAAAGAGTTTGAGATTAAGATTGAGTCCAAGATTGGACTATCTAGAATTCATGCGAAAGGAAATATTAGAGGCACTTGTACAGGGACAGAGAACACTGACAGAGCATATGCAGCACCTCACCGGTACAGTTCAAAGAACTGAGACAACAATAAGAGACATTAAGAAATTTATGGAGAGTATAAACTTGATTTTGGTAGATATATTTCAAATTGTGACCACACCGGTACAAGATTGAGACTACAACTATAACTGACATCTTGACAACCTTTGTCATTGATGCCAAAGGGGGAGTAGTGGTATGAGAAAATCCAATATCACAGGGATCATATGCTCAGGGGGAGTACACACATTTTTGGTAACTTTTTTTTGGACTTCACATTTTTGGATACACTTTTGAATTTTCTCATGAGTGTTGTTGTCAATACCAAAGGGGGAGATTATTGGCATATGCACACTCCAATGAGACATTGAAGGTGATTGAAGGTTTTGTCATTGATGGCAACCTTACAATCCTATGGCACTGGCAAGGCATTACACCGGCATCAGCAGATCACACTCTACACCGGCACTCAGACCACCAGCATCGGTAGAGAAAGGAAGCATACCGACACAGAGGCCAACAGGATTTTTTTTTGTTATATTATATTTTGTTATTATTGTAAAAACTTTGAAAGCCGACTTGATATCATTGTAAAATGACTTATATATATAAGAAGTCATTGTAAAACATTTTGTAAGTAAGGAGATGCAAGCAATATATGGAATGTAATTAGGCAAACCTATTATGCGAAAATAGGTTAAAGGGTTTATGTAAGAAGCAGAGCAGAAATCGGTACTAAATCTGACATTATAGATGCTATTGTAAAGTAGTACAAGACATTGGATTTGTATAATCCACATTGTAAGTCAGTGAGACTTCCCATTGAGCAGTGAGCTCTAGGCACTTGGCCTTCCTGCATGTGCAGGCCCCTCTTGTAAGTAATATTCTCTTATTGGCCAGTAAGTAATATTGTGGGTCACAAATCCCACCAAGTTTTTTCCCACACTGGGTTTCCTCATTAAATCAGTGTGTTATGGTGTGATTTTCATGTGGTTGCTTTCATTTTTGTTAATTGCATTATTTCTTGCATACCGGTACACTGTTTTAATATGTGCTATATGTTTTAAGTTAAGAAATTCAATTCACCTGTTAGATACTAAGTCACCCCCCCCTCTCAGTATCTGTGGGAATCCTAACATCTTCCAAGTCAATAATATTAGTGTGTATTCTTAAATTCATCTTTAAATTCAACTAGAAATCAGAGGGAAATCATGAATCCCTATCTAATCAAAGAATTCAAAAAAAACTCAATGAAATAATGAAAACAAGCAATAAGAATGTAAAATAAATCAATTCAAACTCCCTATTCCATGATCACATGTAGCTTCCATTATTCTTTTCTTCTTTGTGGTATGATGACTCTTAGATATTGCACTGGCAACTTGCAATTGACACAAAGATTTGAAGTTCGTGATTGTTGAAAATAGAGATTGAATGCTCAATTTATAGATTATTGGACAGGATTGAATGAGAGGTGGAACTTAGGTGAGCTCACATGCTGATTGATAGTTGAACTATTGATTTGGAGGTGGAACTCAGGTGATTGAATAGATAAATGAATTAACTAATTGAGAAAAAAGATGACTGAAAGATGAAAAAGAATGATTGGAGGATAATTAATTCATGACAAAGAAAACTTTATTTAGAAAAAGCTAATTGGAAGATAGAAAATGAATGATTGGAGGATGATTGAAAAAATGATGTCATTAATCAATTAATTAAAATAGTCAATTAAAATAGATTGAATAGTTAACTGAGATGACTGATTGAATGCTTTTTGTAAAAAACCAAATTGGAAGATAGAAATAGAGATTGGAAAGATAATTGATTTAATTAATTAATTGATTGAATTATTTAATTTAGCATGTTCTTGCACTTTGACTTTGATTTTCAATTTAATCTTTGCATGAGATTTAATTTAAATATTGAATTTATTTTTATTTTTATTTGTTATCTGAATATATTTAGAACTTGACTTTGGAATTCAATTTGATCTTTGAAATCATGCACATGTATTTGAAATTAGAAGAAATTAGAAGAAATATGAAATTAGAAGAATACGAAATTAAATAAAATTAAAATTTGGGTATTTGGAATTAGAATTTGAAGAATTAATTAGCTAATTAAAAAATTTAAAGAAACTATTTAATTATTTAGAAATTAAATTAAATTAAATAATAAAGATTATTCAAATTAAAGGATTAAAATCAGAATTAATTAAATAATAGATATTTAATTAATATTTATAAGAGGGTTAATGATTAATTGATGAGAAGAAAGAAATTGAAATAATTAGAAATGTGAATTTAGAAGAATAAGATTAGTTAATTTAATTAAAGAATTAAAGAATTATTTAACTAATTTAGACAACTAATTAGCAAATGATCAATGAGACATTTTTAGGTGTCTACAGTTAAACTTTGTAATTAAAGATGCAATGTTTGGTAGAAATGTGTCATAATGAGTAATCTCAAGAAGACAATGAAAATCTTGTTGTATTGAACCATTGGAATATGTTGAAGCATTTCTAAAATCGAAGTAGCACCAATAGATTAATTTTCCTAAATTGAAGGAGATGAAATGTGCTTATGTGGAGGAGATGAAGTGTCGTCACTAGAGGAGATGAATTGTACTCAACTATGGAAACAATGATATGTGGAGAAGCATTGTATTGCAATGGACCATTCTTTTGGGATGTCTCTAGACAACTTGGGGTGGTAGATGTCTCCATGAAAGAAACATCATGATAAAATGAAGATCCAAGATCTCCAAAAAACTATTGGATGATGGCCCACACAATGAAAGGGCACTCAATATGATCTATGTAATGAATTTATCCCTTGTAAATTGGAAAGCCTATTGGTACATAAACCTTGCCATTTTTCTAAGCCATTTGTTCTAATATTCATCATGAGGCTCAAGAATGAATCCAAGGAGATCACATAGTATATTGTTCACATAGTAGTGATTCAATATCCCTTATTTCATATAATGGTGTAAAATAGGGGGTTTCACAAGTCAAGCTATGTAAATTAGTAAATCCACTTATTTTCGCATCTAACATTAAGCTCGGTGACATGAATTCAATTGATCCAATCTCCTCCTCAGGTATGAAATCGATTAAACATAGATCAATCTCACCTCCCATTTTGGAAATTGATGTTGAATGTATATTATTGAATTTAAATGCTAGATCTTGGGAAAATAATAAAAAATTGACATTGTTAGGATAATCGGTGGACAACTGAGAGGGGGGATGAATTAGTTGTCAACAGATTATGTGAATTAAAGAAATTAAAACCTTCTATCAGAATGCAAGAAAATAGATACCGGAATAACCGATAAAGCATTAAACCATAATTGAAAATCAGAGAATCAATACCATGTAGCCATAGCACATAACACCATGATTTGTACGTGTAAAGCCCGATAAAGGGGAAAACCATGGTGGGAAACCCTACCCAGAGTCAGATGATACTTCTGCAAAAAGTATATGATTACAATAGGAGCCTGCACATGTAGAAAGGCACACTATCTAGAGTGCACTTCTCATCACAATGGAGTCTCACTGACTACATAAAATATCGGACTACAATCTGGAATGAAGATTGAACTGCAAGTATAGCATCTCCTATGCCTGAGTATAGTTTCAGTTAAGCTCAATATCGGAGGCCTAAAACCTCTTACATAAACCCAACTCGATCACCTATGATCGACAAAGTCCTCTACTCAAATGATTATTACATTATTCACTCCGTGCATATGATCTACAATGAGATCTTACATATATTTATAAAAACCCTAGACCTAAACAATTAGGTCAACCACCCAAATAATAATTACATAATCCTAAAATAAAATCATAACACATGTCAGCCTAAGGCCAAAAAAATATCATCCAATCCATAAAACATCTCAGAAACGCATCGGAAGGATCCATCAACACATTTCATGAAACCGGTCCATAACCTAGATAGCATCAGACCTAAATTAGATCTATACATGCTAAAGAAATGACACCAATAAGTCAAGGCACAAACAAAATCACCATCAACATCTTGAATCCATTCTAGAAGCTGCACCAACACCACTTATGCATTACATCAAAGATCTTCAATAAAGCTATGTTGATGAAACCTTTATCGCACCTACAAAATAGGCTTACTAGAACATAAGATAGCATCTGATCATCAATTTAATACCAACTGATTGAAACATACTTCAAAAGCATATGAACCATTCATACAAACTTATTCCATTAACCAAACCATACCGATGACAATCAATTGATAATCTTCCCAATCCAATCATTCTACCAAAATTCGGTAAACAACCATAATAGCTAATGTTGACATCAATGCAACACATAATCAATTCCTTCATATTTCCAACAATCTCCCCCTTTGGCATTGATGGCAATACTAGATGTGAAAAACATCCAAGTGCCAATAAATGCTAAACAAATCTCCCCTATGGAAGACAACCAACAATCTCCCACAAAATGATATAGAAATGAAGGTCTGAACCAAATCTAAATCAAAAGACAAAATACTACCAATCTCCCCATGAGGAATGCAATCAATCTAAAAAATAGATAGCATAGGTTTTTCACATATATTCTCTGTATGTGAAAAGTGGACCTGTATCTGTATTTGAAATACACAACACTTCAATTAAGTCATTAGATGCATGGTTAGTAAATCAATAATCAATGAATAATAAACCATTACAAAGCGACCCATTGCTTTCTAGTAGATACGAGTTTAGATTGTTGTAATGCCTGCCAAAATACCCTAGAGAAAACTAATCATCTATCATACTAATTGAGATTATATTTATTTATTTATTTAGTTAACTTTTAATAACAACTAATGTAATACATAACATCTCCATATAAATACATTCATTAACCATTTAAACATTATGAACATACATCATCTCACATTTCACTAATTTACGCAAGCAGAAATAACATAACATCATTAACCTTTCCCTAGGGTACTTCAACGTCATTACTCATTTAACTTCCATAATGATAGCCTATGCACATGATAAACATATTCCATCTTGAACTAATGCATCATATTAATTTCCTAATCATGAGATATGCAATCCACTAGCTTATCTATCCATTATGAAATGCATACCATTATACCATTCTACTAGCATATTACATTCCTTCTTTTAAAATGCAAGACAACCCTATAATCCTACATTCGTTTTATGCACCAAATCCAAATGTTTTTTAACCCAACATCTCCTATCTACATGCTCTTTTCCTTTTCCATGATGATGCAATCCTAATGCATAGGTAAAATCCATCTTTGATAATCCATTTAAACATACTTCCATCGCTTCTAATACTAACATGATCTCATTACATTTATTATAATTACCTCCTCATAAATTATAAACTATAATTCATTCTTCAATCCATATAATAAACTAATTCCCTTATTCCTTTACTCAAGCACAACATCACACTAATCCTTCAATCAGAAAGTTCATTTATTGGCTTACAAACATATAACAATATAAATCCAGTAACTTCATTACAAGTACATGGCATACATCATATGCAAGTCATTTACTATTTATCTAGCATGATATACATTCCACTAATATGAAAATCAATCCATTTCATATTAGTTTCATTCTAAAGCCTCAATGCCTTTTAATCCCAATTTTCTTTTACATTCAAATTCTCACATGGTCATATATGTTTCCTCCATCATGATTTACCAGTTACCAACATGATCTATTCACATATCTAATTTCTTCATAACATCATAGTTTTCACATAGCACCAAAAGCATATCCATGAATCCAATAGCAATAGTTTCCTTTCCTAGTCCAACTACACGTGCAACCACTTTCCCAATTTGACAATAACCCCAATGCATAACACAAGAATCCTAATATTTTCCAAGCATACACATAGAGACATAGTTATCTAAACCTTATCCATATTATCTAACATCCTCAATATTGATATTTAAGATTATTCCATTTCTCAAGGTTCTTTCACATATTAAATCGCAATCTAAAGAAATAACCATAGAATTCCTTTCTAACCAAAACAAGCAGACCATATTATAAATCACATCTATTTCAATTGCAACTCCATTACCAAATTTGGGTACATGAAACATTTCCCTTAATTTAACAAGAGCATATCCATACATCTCTTTGCCACATTAACAAATCATGACATGCCCTAACTACCAATTATGAACTACTTACAAATACATTTACATAACAATACATCATGAACATAGCTCTTCCTTTTACATGATTCCATCTACCACATACAAGATACTACATACATGTATTCCATCGTATTAATTACATAAATTTTCTACAAGGTACATCCATAATCCATCAAGAAGGAGAATCCACATCCATGCACAAAGAACACCAACAACGGGAAAAACCCAATGGTAAAAAGCACCAACCACCTGACCATGTGGAACTAAAGGAACCACCCCTCATGATAGGAGATGAAATAGGGTCACAACACACACTCTACATCTAGGTTGACACTTAATAACAAAACACAATATTACAGCAACTCTCTTGAGCATGGAGCAAATACAACCAACACAAACAACCATAATAAGAAACTCCGAGAGGCTTATCAATCAACAAGGCATAGACATAAGATCATCAAAGGGAACACATGTAGGAGTGGAGTGTCATCACATGTTACAAGAATCCTTTCAAGGAACCTCTTGTTATATTTAGACCCCCAAGCATCCTTTCAAGGAACCTCTTGGCAAGTGACACACATGCGGAACCAACTCAACCTATGAGAGATCAAGGGAGTTTGGTTTTCCGTCTTCACGGCCTTCTCAAGCTTATCCTAAAATATCCTCCCTAGGATCAAGTCATGAGGCTCACATCATTTTTATCTTTATTAATGAATCTAACTACCCAACCCATCAATTATTATGTTATCACTTATTTACAATCATGATAAACACACAATGTGCCCTGGTAGTCTAGACTTCATGCATCCTTACAAGGAACCTCATGCAAGCCTATCTCTCGTGACCCCGATGATGCATCACAAGGAATCCCACTTCCCCTAACATGGATCCAAACAATAATAAGAACAAGAGGCTCCAAAACCATAATCAAAACTGAGAAGATACATGAATCTGAAATCATAAGTAATCCATATGCAACCAACAATCTCATCTCATAATCATGAAACATGTGAAAGGTAACATCATGAGAACCAAAAATAAATGAGAATCTTGAAAAAATCAACATATCAAAGCCATAATAAATTCCATCAAATCTGAATGAATCATCAAATAATCTCAGCAAGGCCTATCCACTTGTTGGCGCATAATCACAAGAATCTCAATCTCTCTCTTGGCATATCAACAAGAGAGGAAGTGCAAACAACTCAAATGGAGTAAAATGCATACAAAACTCACAAATAAATCATATGAAGACATAAAAAATCATAAATCAACATTCGGAAACATCATAAATACCCTCAAAAACCCTCTGGTATGGCCCAAAATCCAACTGACATCAAACAGACTTCAAACTAGACAAAACCCTAAAAATACACAAAATGGCGCATACATTCTCTGAAGTGGTGCATATGGCTGATAATTTAGTGCATATGGGTGATCTTTTAGCACATCTAGTTCTTATTTTAGCGCATATGGTCATTCCTTTAGCGCATAGAAAAAAAGTATAAATTTTGGCAAAAAACTGCTTAAGTGCAGGATCAAAACTACTCGAAACATAATGAGACAAATATGACAAATTTATACTCATTGGAATCGGTAGGAAACAAAATATAAGAATATGTAAACAAAATAAAATAATAAAATTAACCCAAGGAACTCTAATTGAAAACATAATATAGACTTCGGGAGGGAAAACATCTCCAGCAAGTCCAAAAAACCATCAAACACCAAATATTGAATCCAAATCATGAAATAGACTCAACACACATATAAAAAATAAAATAAAAACTTATTACAAACATAAAACACATTAAAATAAGGGAAATATAAAATTTCTCAAAAGGAGATGAGTCCTATGAGTCTTCCTCATGGCAAGGCCAGACTGGAAGCTCACAAGGCTCTCTCCTCTCAACTCCACAAAATACCTTAAATCTTTAACAACATGAAAGAAATATCAAAACAACAACATTAATCCAATACAATCACATCATAAATGGAAGAAGCCTCAATACATATAAATCCCATGTCGTGCATTCATGACCACCACAAAAAAGATAACTTCCAAACTTTCAACGAAATAAAGATCTCATAACCCATGGGATTCCCAATCATTTCCATTAAGAATAGAGAGAATGAAATGAACTATTTCTTTATTCCCCACACAAAACATTCATGGAGTAAACACTTTCAGACAAGGAAAAACAAAGATAAACAGAAAGGGTATGGTCTCCAACCTGCAACTCGTGTGATGGTAGGTCACTGAAGGAGAGCCAACAAGTTTTTGCAATCCAAATCCACACCCAAATCTCTTCCAAAACCCAGTCCAGGCAATCCACTGATAATCCAAAGCCAAAGAATGGAACCCGTGAATAGTCACAAGGAATCCATAAAAAGGAAACAATATACAAAAAACCCTAGAAATCCAACCAATAGGGTAATTCCATTTTGGAATATTTTTCCCATATCCTATGGTTTCCTCAAAATAAAATCCTCCAATAGGAGAATAGGGTAGGTAGGAAATACTAACATATATTATAAGTAGGTGGGATAAATATATTTTAATATCCCAAGGTATTATTACCGTACCACCAAATAAATATTAGTATTTAAACTATAGCCCTATAGGAATTATTATTTAATACATCATGAACTATAGTTATTTTTAATTAAATACTTCACCAATCGAAAACATAATTAAATAAATCAACCATTAAATAATTTATTACTTCCAATATTAAATATTAATTAATATTTAGACTATAAGAAATAATGAATAATTAATTAAATAATCTTTACAAAATTATTAATTAAATAAATACTATAATTCTTAAAATCATAAGTCAAATAATCAAAAGCTCAAATAGCTTAAATCAAATAATTAAAAATAAATAATACTAATTATAAATCTCTCAACAAATACACAAATAATCCAATGCCACATAATAACCAAGTGACAATTAAATCAATCACAACATAAATAATCCTCATACCAAAAGAGTCAATCAATACTAGCATACTCCCAAAACTGAAAGAGCCAAGCTGAAAACTGACATGACCAATTGCGCCTAGTGACAACTTAAACCTAGAGTATATGAAGGGAACCCATGTCAACTCTGAAACCGCATATTACCATTGGGATAAGGATATGCTTGCACCTAGGAATTCCAGGAGGAATAAATGTCCAGTACCTGCAAGTCCTGCAACCACCAACAATGATATATATATATATATATATATATATATAACAGACAAGTGGTAGAATTATGCAACGACACATCCCGCTCGCAATGAGTGATGTGACATTGATTCTGCATGAAGACAGTCAAGCAATAGTCAAACACATCTCATAAGCATCTCATCAAATATAATCATGAAATAGGGTTAATATAATCATAATCACCATCAAATCCATGATCAATATAATCTTTCGATAATCTATCACATAGTAAGCATATAGTATCCATCAAATCAGATAAATAATCATCATCCAAATCATCATAAATAGTCGAGATAAGTCTATCACACATGGAATAAAAGTCAACTCTAACCAGAACAAGTAAAGTCAAGGGAGGACACTACATCCTCTCCCCCTTAGACTTGACTCACTCCTGGAAGTCGTAAGAGTTAGGGTGACAACTAGCACACATTCATCAAAAGCTTCCTTTTAACATAAACATGTAATATTTTCTAGCTCAAGCAAGATAATGACAACCAAATTTTCCACCTTATGCTTCAATTATTTGACATAAACACATTACCCAAGGGGTAGAAGAATCACAAATTCCTAATATTTACAATATGCATACTAAATTGTTATGATATTTTCAAGGGAACTTCATTTTAACCACACTTTGCAAACAAAACTATGTTTTTAGTCACAAAGTTAAGCATCAATAAGTATAAATTATAATAATTCACACCAAATAAGCATAGCAACACTCCTTAACATCTAGTTGCACACAAATAAAGAGAGAGGGATATACCTTTTACACAATATCTTACACATATGCACATATTATATTATTGAATAAATCATATCGTAAGCCTAAATGAGGGAAAATTTCTCAGAAATAAGGCTCTTCAAGTCAAATATACTCAAGACATCACACGATAACCAAACATATGAAACCCATTTACTAAAGGAACAAGATTCATGACATTCAAATATCCTAATTTTGTACCATGCTTCCATTGTGCTACTCTGGATACAACATTAGGTGCAACCATTATCCAATCAAATCATTTAAATGCATCCTTAATCCATTATTTATACATCATATACACGCAAAGAGATTTTGAAGGAAAGAAATCAACAATTGGTTTTTATTTAACTATTTCATAAATTACAGACTTCACAATTCCAAGGCACTTCTATCTACTATAAAATTAAAAAAGTTACCAACACATTTCATCCTATAAACACCTTTCATTTACTCAACTAATATCAACATTATCTAATTGTTTGCTTAGTCTAGTACACTTCTCCGCAGTGTCCTCCCTTGCACACACTATCAGAGGTTTGAAATGAACATGATAGAGACAACACTTGACACAAGATAAGGGCCCACAATACATTGACACTCAGAATAACCACCATAGACAACAAATAGAAGGTCAAAAGGAAATATCCTCAAATCAATCCATTAAATTACAAAAGAAGAAAAGTTGCCAGCGAAATCAATCAAGAAATCTAAGTGTGACAAGTGCCACCACAAGAGCAAAATAAAAGAAAGAAGAGCTCAGTGGTCATCCCAAGAGTAAAGAAATCTCAAAAACACATTAATCCCAATGATACATCACACAAATCATAAATTAACTCAAGGAAAAATATACGACTCATCCAACCCACATCATGAGGTGACCAACATTAGTCACACCAAAGGGAGTAACTATTGCACAACATCCAAGGGTATAATGCCTTGAATGTGTTAGGAGAGTGTGCACCATATATTTAAGACCTTTATTTTTATTTTTATTTTTATATGTCCATATTCTTTTCATCATCTTTAATGCAATACAATCTTTTACAAAAGTCTAGACAATTACTCTTTATGAAAGATGACATATGCTAGGAAGAGATAAAGCGACTAATGTACTCATACATGCACATGAAATACACTCATGCAATGACTAGTGTTCAAGATATCTCATCTATTCCATGATCATATTTACCAAGTTATAATAGAAACAAGATTAGAACTTCAATTAAGCACTTGATAGTAAGCTATGGCATACATCATTCCTCTTTATACACAACTACTAACATATAGATGATTGGAATGTCCTACATAAGGTCATTAAGAAATTTAGTCCATCATGTATTTAAACAAGAAAATCAGTCTCATTACTTTAGCCAAAATTTTAATATCAGTTTCTACTCACATCCATACCTCTTACCAATAGAAATCTCCTAATATACTCCTAGTTATCTAAATTAAGGATATCATAGTCCTACTTGCAAAAACTTAATTTCCTTTCTTATCTAATGTCACACAATTCCACAAATATATTTTTTATCAATGAATAATAAACCATTACAAAGCGACCCATTGCCTTCTAGTAGATGCGAGTTTAGATTTCTCTCAAATTGCTAAGCTATCCAGTGACTAGACAACACCTAAACGAGGGATTTTTAAATCTATATGAGCATGAATATGGGCTAAATGGATGCAAGATGTAAGCTAGATATGCAAGATTAATGTAACATGATTTAAGCAATATATGAATATTTAAGCTAAATGATTTAAACAATATGAAATAACTAATATGCAATATATGAATGCAAATTCTCAATGAACCTAGAGAAAAAATGACATAATAACAATATATTCTCCAGGATCCTTGATTAGGAGATGAGAGCCTGAATTTATAGAAAATTCAAAAAGAAACCAACGACTGAGATCAAATGATGATGAGCGGTCAAGATTTTCCAAGAGGAAGAACAATCCAAGTGAATTGATGTGATTGGATGCCTTTCTCAGTTTTAAAGGAAATTGAACTAAAATTAAGATAAAATCAGAAAAAACTGATTTATTCTCTATTTCATTCAACTTTGAGATTTAATTGTTTTAATTTCTTTTTCTAGATTTTTCTTCAATTTTTTAATTTGATTTTCAAGATTAATCTCCATTTGATTTCTTTTCTCAAATTTTTATTCTTTTTTGTCAATTAATTCCTTTTTTGATGATTTAATGGCAAATTGATTTATTAAATTAAATATGCTAGGATATTCAATAAAATAAATAGGATAATTCTTTAAAAATGATTTTCTTGGAATGATTTAATTAATATTGGTTGATTAATTTGCCATGTGACATTGATGATTTTAGAAATTAATTATGTGCTCAAGATTTATTTAATTGCCTTTGGTTAGGACCTTGGTGATGGAATCGAGATTAGGGGCTCATGGTTTAGATGACCATTTTTAGGGTATTACATTTGCCCCTCTTTGAATTAATGCGCGAGCAGCACGTTGGTTCAAAGAAAATTTGATGTCTAGGAGATTCCAATTCTGAACTTGATTGATCACGAACCAGATGAAGAGCGAGGTATTCAACTTGTTTTGAAGTGATGAAACTGAGCAGAGTTGATTAAAGAGAAACTGATCCCAAACTTGATTGAACAAGGACCGATGAAGAGAAAAGATACCAAACTTGAAATTGATTGATCAAGAAGCGGATCTCATAAATCTAGAACTTGATTGAACTAGACATAGTGAGCGAAGATAAAATCGATCTTGAACTTGATGGATCAAGACACGATGAGCGAAGCTAAATTGTCCAACTTGATTTGATGCGATGAAATTGAACACCTTCTTAGATTGAGCATGTGATCAAAGATACTCTCTAAACCCTTGATTGAGTTTAAACGAATAATCGGCTTGATGAAAAAGTGATAAAACTGATTAACGTTAAGAGACTAATTTAGATGAAGATGAATATTAGCTTGATTTGAAGCGATGAAACTGGTATGCCCCTAGCAATTGATTGGATTCAGATGGTCAAGAGACCTCAACTTGATATGAAGCGATGAAGCTGAGATGCCCCTTAGCAATAAGAATTTGATTTTTTTTAGTTGAAAAAGATTTTTGCACGACTTTTGATGAAGATTTAAAAAATTTCTTGACTTTGAAGATGTGAGGTCATAAGGTCATGAGTATGCCCCCTCGGAAGCGAAATCAAAAGATAGAGAGGGTACATGATGATTATAGGCAATTTTTGATGATGATAATGACTTGAGCACAAAAATTGAGTCGAAGGAATTTTTGAAAATTTGGCGATGATTGATGAGAAACTGAGCGCAAAGTTGATTTGTAGAATAAAATTAAGATTCAACATTGATTCATTAGAAAATGAGCTCATTTTGAAGAGAGATTGAGCTTTTAATGAAAGCACTAAGTGGTCCAAATTGTAGTGAAATTGAATATGAGAATGGTCTTGGATTTTGATTTTGATCCTGAAAATGGAATCAGGATGGGCAAATTAGCTAGGGGTACAATTTTTATGTCCATCAGAGCAAGTTGAAAAATTAGGGTTTTGGCTATATAAAAGGTGGAAGTGTAATTTTCAATTCATTTTAGCCCTCCAAGTTTGAAAATTCAAAAAGCCTTATGTGAAGAAAAATGGTGGTTCCCACATAGGAGCATCGATTCGAGCACTAGAGACGACATAATCAACCTCGAAAATATGAGCCAACAGTAAGTTTCCAATCTTAAGCCTCTTAACCATTTCATTTTTGAATTTTTAGACATGTAAAAGTTGGGTTTTGTCAATTTATTGTGTGAGACGACATCTTGTGTCGTATGACAAACTACTTTATATTGTTTTGTTGTTTCAGTCCATTAGATTTTTCATTTCATACCTACCCTTGTATCATACGAGCTTGTTCAAAAGAGACCATTTTGTCATTCGAGGGCTTGTTTTATGTCATTTCAAAGTATTTTGTCATCCTATACTCAATCTTGACTCATACGAGTTTCTTCCTCTACTGTGTTATGTTGTTTGAAAAGCAGTGAGCATTTTTGAGTGTGCAAACTTGAAAATTTGATTTTCCAATTGATTGTTTTGGATTTGTGTGATGTTTCATTTGTCTTATAACATAATTTGAAATGTTTTTTGATGATCTGTTGTTTGATTCTTGCAGGTTTGACTACCTCACGTTCTTTTTAGATGTGTCAATCTACCGACTATGAGACTAGTGCACGAGTTATCTGATGTGGACAAGGCAAATATTAATGTATGTGGGTTTACTCATCTTCTTGACATACCTGATATCCATGTAAATCATAGGATGCTCACTGCGCTTGTAGATAGATTCCATTATGAGCATAACATATTTTATTTTCCAGTTGGGGAGATGACTATCACTCCCGAGGATATATATAGGATTCTCAGGATTCCATTTGCTGGGGATAAGGTGGATTATGATTCAGTACAACGTCCTAGCCTTCCTAGTAAGATGTTGTATGAAAGAGGAAGGTCAAGGACCTAAAAGATGACATCTCTTTCCATAGGTCCTACCCTAATTGGTAATAGTACCGGACCTTTAGAGGTTATTTCTTCTTCATCATAAGCTTTGATTGTTATTTTCTTTGTTGTATCAATAACATTTTCAGAAAATCCTAGCCGTGCCAGTAGATTGTAGGTACAAATATTCAACCCAGCGCCTCCATCTATCAAAACACATTTAAGTCCATATTTATGGATCATAGCTTCGATGTGTAATGGTTGGTTATGTGGGTGATTCAGTGAGTTATCATCTTCTTCAAAGAAAGTGAGGTAATGAGGTGAAGTCAGGTGACCCACCATAGATTGAAACCGATCTACATCTAAATCTTTAGGGACACTAGTGGTGAGAAAAGCCTTGTCTAGGATCTCTCTATGAGTAGAAGAGATCTAAGGCAGTTCCAAAATGGAGATTTGAGTGTTAGTTCTTTCCAATTGTTTGACAATGCTATAACCAAGAGAGGATGATGAAGCCAGCTGTTTAGATTTGGCTGTGATTGTGTTTGTTTGTCTGTTTGAAGGAGTTGGTAGGTTTGATGTTGTTTGAGAAAAAGTTGAGTAACTAGCTCCTTGGAGAGTAACCTTCTTTTGAGTGTGGGTCATAGCATTGGCAGTTTGTGCTTGATTTTTTTTATCTTTGATTATGATCTCATTGTAATATTCAGGTTGGGAAGATTCAATCATGTTGATCACATTGTCGTTGTTAGTATAGGTATAATTGACTTTAGCACCTCCCTTGGATTTTGAGGAATCAACTTGTTCATAAGTTGGTAAGGGATCTTAAAGGCCTTATGATCAAAATTAGTTGCATGATTTCCAACAACTATTTTACCAGTGTCGATGAGATCTTGAATTTCATGTCTAAGTTTCATGCAGTTGTTTGTGTTATGACCTTTGTTTTGATGGTAGTTGCAGTATTCCTTTTCTCTCCACCATTTGGGTTTAATTTCTAGATCATATGGTCAAGAATTGTCTGGCAATATTATCAGATCATTTCCCAATAAAGTTTTAAAATTTGCTTCATATGATTCATCTAGAGGAATAAAATCATGCTTAGGCTTTGAAACCCAAGGTCTCTCTTTAAACCATTCTTTTGATTTTTTTGGCAGATTTCCTACCGTAGTTTCAGCTGCCTTGAGTTCTTGCGTACCACTAGCCAAGTTAAATATTATGGATTTTGTTTTTGGTTTAACAGTATCTACCACTCCATCATTAACAATATTTCTGTTGTTATCTTTGTCATATTTCCAGTATTTGTTCTTTTCTTTAGAACTATAACCTCGTGATGTTTCTTTCCAAAGTGATATATCTCCCTTCTTTATAAGCACATCTTCCATTCTGAAGGCATTATCTACCATTTTGTTGAATGAAGGATACACTTGCATCTGGATACTGTATTTCAATTTAGGGATTAAGTTGTTGATGAAGATATCCATCTTCTCAAAATTTGGAATAGGCTATGAATATCTAGAGAACATCTTTCTCCATCATTGGAGAAAAGTGAGAAAGGGCTCTCTTGTTTTTTGTTTGGTATTGCAAAGCTCTATCATAGTGACTGGGTGATGAATTTTATAGGAGTATTGCTATAGAAATAGTTGGATTAATTCTTCAAAAGGTTTTATTCCCATAGGTAGACTTGAGAACCATTCCATATCTTGCCCCCTTAAACTTCTCAGGAAAAGGCGCATGAGATACGTTTGGTCATGCATTAACTCCATACATAAAGCACAAAATTCTCTGATATGGTCTTGAGGATATGTATTCCCGTCATATTTGTCAAACTTAGGTATTTCTACTTTTGAGGGAAATGGAGGCATGTAAAGGTTTTTGTCAAATGGAAATGGGCATATTGTGTCCAGAGAATATTATTTTGGTGATTTATCCTTGTTTTTTAGTTCTGTGATCTTAGTTTGTAACGCTTGTAATTGTTTGTTTACCATTCCTAATGGTGTTTCTTCCTCTTTAGTGATGAGGGTCTCCACATCATAACCAGTAGGAAGCTTAGCGCCTTGTTTTGCTAGTTCTAGAAAATAGTCTTCTTTTTCTCTAGCCATGATAACCTTCATCATTTTTTGGAAATCTTTATCCTTTTGACATTTATGTATATCGATTTCTGGAGGTTCAAAGGCTTCAGATTCACTTGATGAGGAATCACTATTTGTATCATGGATACTAATATCGTCATAAGTTTTGTGTTTAGCAGCTCGTTTTTCTTGCCTTTCTCCAAACATGGTGGGAGATAGGGGCTGACCAAAGATTGGTAGATCATAAACTGGTATTTGTGACAATGACGGTCTATTTGGGACGGGTTTTTCTACAAATATTGGATTGTCGTTTGATGAAAAGGATGTTCCTTTTCCTTTGTCTATTTTGTTGCGAGAGCTTCTGGTTTAAACATTGATTTACAACCGATGAGACCGAGGGGTAGATGTGTTGTTGAAGTCAAGATCAAATTGTAGCTAGTTGTTCATTTAACGTAGTGATTGAGTGAAGTAACTAAGATCTTGTTTGGTTTCAGGAATGATATATCCTGTGTAAGATGTTATCTAAGTTAGGTTTGATAAGATGTTTGAACTAGCTTAGAGATGATCGACAAAATCGTGCAACACAATGGTAGGGGTACACTATCAAGACTGTTTACGCTAAGGAGGATGATAACCAGTTTTATGCTCACTGTAGACTGATCTGGGTAGGTTTGACTGTTTTGAACTGACAAAATCAGAGATTCGTACGACAGGTTTTACAGGACTAGAAGAAAGTGTAGTAGCTTCAGGACGATAACAATAGTATTTCGTACGAGTTGCTGCTTAGTACCGTACAACAGATGGGTAAGTCTAAAATGAAAAACTGATCAATGCAATAGTTTATCGTACAACACAGAATTTAGGCTCAAACAATAGTTCCCTAAATAGGATGACAGATAATCAGGTATCGTACAACACAAAATATAGGCTCAAACGAAACATTGTTAGGATTGATGGAATCTCATACAAAAATATGTATGTAGTAGGATGATAAATCAGAAGATTCACATGACAGTTTACTGGACAAAGGCTAAATTTTGAGTTTTCAATGACAAAGTATGACTAGTTTAGAGGCGGACTAAGTTTTTGACAACTAAGGTATACTAGTTTGTGACACGGACAAAGTTTTGATCACTGAGTTGTTTCTTTTTTTCTCTAGTTTTGGTATTCCAGTTTTAGTTTTAGGGATGAAAACACAAAAAACATGTAATATGAATAATAACTCCAATCACAGCATGCAAACCCTATGGAAATTGGTGAGAGAAGAAAACCTTTTCTTGTAGACTTAGGTACACACCCAATAGATAATCAAAATATGGTTGTTGAGTCTCAGGCAATGGATTCTCAACGCTGTATTAGCTGACTCCAAACGCTAATGGGGGCACGAAATGACAAGTATCTTGGGAGAGTTACTATCTCTCTTGCACAAAGATTATCCCCCTTTTTGGAGGTGAACCAGGTAGCATCTAATTTTAATTGGAACTAGTAAGGGATCTTTTCAGCACATCGAAGTATAAACTCGATTAAGAGGTCTCCCAGCCTTGAAAACCAAGGTTTAATATACCCGAAGGTACAGAGGAGATCTATTCCCAAGCACTGTCGTTGACTTGATTTTCATCAAATCATGTTTGTAGTGGGTTGGAGTACTTGGCGTTTAGTCATTCCCACTTGGTTCATTCCCCTCCCACCAGCCGTAATGGCTATGGAGTTATT
Source organism: Cryptomeria japonica (assembly GCF_030272615.1). Lineage (NCBI taxonomy): Eukaryota > Viridiplantae > Streptophyta > Pinopsida > Cupressales > Cupressaceae > Cryptomeria > Cryptomeria japonica. The sequence continues at coordinate 864,047,236 of NC_081409.1, read as the reverse complement.
AGCTCCTCGGGAGGGCAAGTCCACTAAAGATATACAAATCTCAAACTTAAAGAAAATGCCTCAAGGGTCTGGATTTCTGATTGTCTATATAGACAAGAGAATACTCTCCTACCTCTCAAAATTTTCTTAAACACAAAATAAAGATTTGTTATTTTAACCAAATAGCAAGTTAGGTGCCTAAAAAATGAATTTAATGAATACATAATGTTTGGTAGATTCTCCTCAGGCAACCTACAAAGACAACGAATCAGTAGTCATATTGTCTTTTTGCGACAAGCATATTCTTCGACAGGCGTTCTGCAAAAACTGATTAGGATGAAAAAAATTTCTCAAATAGATAGATAACAAGCCAGGGTCAGCGTTAGCATAATCAAAATTGAATAGAGAGCCTGAATAATGAAGTCTATTTTTTTTTTTTTTTACCAAAAAAAATACAGATTCATACGACAATTCTCATCAACTCATATGATTATTCACATGGGATCGTATGATACCTAAAGTTTGTTGTTCTAGCATGTGAGAGATGTTGTACAATATTTCACTGCAACTGTACGACAAAAAATCTAAAAAGTCAAAAATCTGAATAAAATAAAAAGTTAGTCTTGGAGGCCGAAAAAAAGAGTAGTCTTCTGCCCAACAGTGGGTGCCAAAAATGTAGTCTTTTATACCGATGGACAGTTTTATCAGTTAATTGCAATACCAGTAAAGATTAATGCATGAAACAAAAGGACAAAGTCATCCACAACACATAACACCAATATTTGTACGTGAAAACCCTGTAAGGGGAAAAAACATGGTGGGAAACCTTACCCACAATCAGATGCTACTATTGCAAATAGTAAGTGTATACAAATGGGGTCTGCACATGCAGAAAGGCCAAGCGCCTAGAGCTCACTGCTCAAACACAAAATAGGAGTCACACTGACTACAATTGGATGGTTAAATCCAATAAGAATGTACTACTTAAATTAGCATCTTCTCTGCTGGATTTAGTACCGGTGTAATTCTGATTGTCTTCACAAAAACCCTCCTTCAACCTTCAAATGATGTCTGTGTGTATAGCTCTACTTATTCTCACATATACCTTCACACAACTCTTTTTCGCATTCCACATCCGATCTTACAAATAAGATCTTATATTTATATCATAACCTAGGACCAATTTTAGTAGGTTGGCTCTAAAGGATATTATAATAAAATCAATTTACAAATAAATTAATGTCCGATGCAATAACCGATTCAACATGTCGGTTTAATGCATTTACAACAATAATAAATCATCTCCATAGTGTGCCATGCTGATCTGGAAAAGATAAGCCTATCGGTGTATAACCTGGACCTATTTGTCGATAACAACAAATATGCTAATACGAATATGCCAATAAACAAATCTTGAAGACAAAGTGTCCAAACAATGTCTTTGACATAACCAATGTTTTCCATGCCATTCCAAGTGTCGGTGATCATTATATCCTACCAGTGTACCAGATACCAATGACTATGCATGAGTTATTTGCTTGCCGGTGAATGTTGCTGATTCTCCAAAGTGTCAGAGTTGATAAGTGTTAGTAGGTGTTGACATCAATGACAAAACCATACCAAAATACCAATAGAGCGGTCAAGATTTTCCAAGAGGAAGCACAATCCAGGTGAATTGATGTGACTGGATGCTTTTCTAAGTTTTAAAGGAAATTGAACTAAAATTAAGATAAAATCAGAAAAAACTGATTTATTCTCTATTTCATTCAACTTTGAGATTTAATTGTTTTCTCTGAGATATTTCTTCAATTTTTTAATTTGATTTTCAAGATTATCTCCATTTGATTTCTTTTCTCAAATTTTAATTCTTTTTTGTCAATTAATTCCTTTTTTGATGATTTAATGGTAAATTGATTTATTTAATTAAATATGCTAGGATATTCAATAAAATAAATAGGATAATTGTTTAAAAATGATTTTCTTGGAATGATTTAATTAATTAAATAAATATTTAATTAATATTGGTTGATTAATTTGCCATGTGACATTGATGATTTTATTAATTAATTGTGTGCTCAAGATTTATTTAATTGCCTTTGGTTAGGACCTTGGTGATGGAATCGAGATTAGGGGCTCATGGTTTAGATGACCATTTTTAGGGTATTACATATTCCTCCCCCTTTGACATCAATGCCAAGAATATGACATAGATATCAAACAGAATATGAAAACTCTTAATCTCAAGGTTGACTACCCCCCCTTAGTAGTAGCATTATTTCATCAATCCGAAGCAAAAGATAGCTCTGATAATACATACCGGACTAATGCACATCTGCATCATTTAAGTATCTACCAAAGGGGTAGAAACCCCCAATCTGTCTCTCAAATGCTCAAAATGATTCTCAGGACAAAGGTTTAGTGAAGATGTCTGCTATTTGTTCTTTAGTGTTCACAGAAACCAATCTGACTTCTTTTGCTTCCAACTTTTTCCTTCAAAAAGTTATACTTGATTGATATGTGCTTAGTCTTGGAGTGAAATACCAGATTCTTTGATATGTCAATAGCTACAAAGTTATCACAATGAATAACAACTAGATCATTACAAATCACTTGTATATCCTTCAACATCTTCTTCATCCATAGAACTTGAGTGCAATTAGTTGTTGCTGCAATATATTCAACTTCAACAGTAGATAAAGAAATGCACGACTTCTTCTTGCTGATCCATGAAACCAACTTCTTCCTAAGAAAGAATGCTCCACCAGATGTGCTCTTTCGGTCATCAACATCACCTGCCCAATCTAAATCTATATATGCACATAAAGTAAATTCATCATCTTTAGCATACCATAAACCATATGCAGTTGTTCCTTGCAAATACCAGAATATCCTTTTTATTGCACTTTCATGATTTTCTCTTGGATTAATTTGAAATCTTGATACAATACTGACTACATTCATTATGTTCGGTCTAGTCTAAGTTAAATATAGAAAACTACCAATCATGGATTTATATCTTGTAGGATTTACTGCAGGGGATGCATCTTTAATTGACAATTTTTCACTTGTAACCATAGTAGTACTAACTAGTTTGGAATTTTTCATACCAAATTTCTTCAATAATTCCCTTAGATACTTAGCTTGATAGATAAAGAATCCTTTGTCAGTCTGACTAATATACAAACCTAGAAAAAATCTTATTTCTCTAGTCATAGACATTTCAAATTCATTCTTCATATTATCAGAGAATTCCATGCACAATTTTTCTTCACCTCCAAAAATGATATCATCAACAAATACTTCATAATCAGAATATCATCATTAGTGATCTTATAATATAGGTTATTGTCAATATTACCTTTTATAAAATCAACCTTCAAAAGATACTTATCCAACCTTGCATACCAAGCTCTAGGAGCCTATTTTAATCCATATAGGGCTTTCCTTAATCTGCAAACCATATTTTTATCATCTATTAGTAAAACTCCATCAGGTTGCTCAATAAAGACTTCCTCTTCAAGTTCTCCATTTAGAAATGCACACTTGATGTATCTATTTGATAGACCTTGTAGTTCTTATAGGCTACATAAGCAAGAAATAGTCTAATAGCTTCAATTCTAGCTACTGGTGCAAAAGTTTCACCATAATCAATTCCTTCCTTTTGAGAATATCTTTTGTAGACCAATCTAGCCTTATTTCTTATAACTTGTCCATCCTCATTTAGTTTGTTTCTAAAAACCCATTTAGTTCCAATGACATTCTTATTTTCAGGTTGGGGAACCAACGTCCAAGTATTGTTCTTTTCTTCTAATCTAATTCATCTTCCATAACTTTCATCCAACATTTATCTTTACGAGCTTCAATTATTGATGCCGGTTCAATCTTTGAAATGAAACATACCTCTTCATTTGCTAATCTTCTTCTTGTCATAACTCCCTTATTTTTGTCTCCAATGATCTAATTTTCATTATGATTTGGCCTTACATACCTTGGTATTTTTTGATTTCCAAGTTCTTTGTGTTGCTCTTCAGTTACAATTGAGTTTTTTGATAATTTCGGGGTAACTAGTTCAACATTATGTTCCGGCACAGGCATTACCGAATCAGATATGATCATTTCCACTGCCAGTTCTCTATCATAAGATTTAGCTTGGTATTTTTGCTTCTCATCCACCTTCACATTAGTGCTCTCCATAATTATCTGCAATCTTTATTTATAACATCTATATGCTTTTCTTTTAGTTGAATAACCAAGAAATATTCCTTCATCACATCTAGGGTCAAAATTTCCAATGGAATCATCTTTTTTGATATAACATTTACTTCCAAAGGTTCTGAAATACTTAAGAGTAGGGGAATGACCAAACAATAATTCATAAGGTGTCTTACCAGTATCTCCTTTGATATAAACTATGTTGAATGTATAAACTATTTTAGTTATTGCTTCTCTCCAGTAGATATGAGGCAAATTATCTTCCATCATCATGGTTCTAGCTGCATCCAAAATGGTTATGTCTTTCTTTCCATAATACCATTCTGCTGAGGTGTTTAGGGTGTAGATAATTGTCTCCTAATGTCATTTTTCTCACAATAACTGTTGAATTCACTGGATGTGAATTCACAACCTTGATCTGATCTCAAACACTTTATTTTCATCCCTGTCTTTGTCTCAACCATAGCTTTAAAGATCTTTAATTTCTCAAGGGCTTCAGATTTCTCCCTTAGAAAAGCAACCCACATCATTCTAGAATAGTCATCAATGATTGACATGAAATATCTATCTCCTTGAAATATTCTTGTATTAGTAGAACCACATAGATCAGTATGAATCAAATCAAGAGTATCATTAGATTTATCAGGTATACTTTTAAAAGAAGTTCCATTTTGCTTACCCATTTGACATTCCTTACATACCAGATTATGAGGCTTCACAATCTTAGGTAAATATCTAATTGCCTTAGTTGAACTAATCTTTACAATTCAATCAAAATTTACATGACACAACCTCTTATGCCATGGCCAACTTTCATTAATATGTGCAATCAAACATTTTTTTTCACCGGAGTTCAAGTGAAAGATGTTACCTTTTTTCTATGTACTGGTTGCAATCTTCGATCCTGATTTGTTAATTATTTTGCACTTTCCATCCTTGAATTTTAATTGAAATCCTTTGTCTATCAACTGTCCTATACTCAAAAGATTATTCTTCAGACCTTCAACGTAATAGACATTTTCAGTGTTATACTTACCATCAAATGAAATGATTCCTCTTCCTTTGATCATGCATGCTTTGTTATTACCAAATCTGACTTGACCACCATCAAATTCTTGCAGGGTTAGAAAATTTCTTTTGTCTCCTGTCATGTGATGAAAACATCCATTGTCTATTACCCATTCATCTTTGTCTTCAACTTTTTCTACAAGGGCCTTTTCCTCATTTTTTATAATTGGTTTTGGATCATCTTCCTTTATAGCATACAATACCCATTCTCTTCAATTGTCAGATCCACTAGCTGAATCTCTTTCTGGTTCTTCCTCTAAGTCATTAGTTACTCCTTCCTCATCAATATAGTAGCATGATTTGTTCTTGTTTCTCTTGTACTTATGCTTGATCTAATATTCAAGGTTAGGATTTGTTCTTGTTTCTCTTTCTTCCAATTTTGAATTCCTTTCAAGACATCTAGATGAAAAATGACTTATCTTATTACATGCAAAACATTTGAAAGGAGATTTTCCTTCATACTTACTTCTTGTCGGACCTTTAGGTATTCTTCTAGCAAATAGGGCTTCAAGTTGCTCAAGCTCTTCATCTTCTTTCCCAATCTCTTCCAATTCTTTTGCATACAAAACTTTTCAATCTTGCTTGTCGGTTGATGATGTAGATGCCTTAAATGCAGTATCAATATTTGCAGCTCATGGAGGACAAAATTCTTTAAGCTCAAAAGAAGATATCTTCCCAACAAGAGTATCTCCATTGACAGAAGAATTGGGCATGGTTCTTAGCTCATTAATTGCAGTTACCTTCATCTTATATGCCGGTGGTAAAACCCTTAATACTTTTGAAACAATCTCTTCCTCTCTCAGAGATCCACCATAGCACTGAATTCCTAATACAATTTCATTTACCCTTTCCATGAATGCAGAAATTCTTTCATCTCCCTCCATCTTCAAGTTTTCATATCTTACCCGATAACATTCAAGTTTTGCAATTTTAACAGTGGGATCACCTTCATTCAGAGTCTCCAACTTGTCCCATATAGCTTTTTTTGATGATTTATCTAATAATCCTATGATCTGTTGATCTAATAAGGTTCTTAAGAGGGCTTCTCTAGCTCTGCAGTCATTTTCAATGTTCTTTTCCAAGTCTCCCGGTGCAGGATTGCCAAATTCCGGATCATGAGGAGTGTAACCTTTTTGATTTATTTCCCAAATTTCCTTTCCAATGCATCTTAAATGAGTCTCCATCTGAATTTTCCATACACTATAGTTTGTTCCATCAAGCCTAGGGTTGTCCTTCCGGTAAACAATAGATGAACTATTAGCTGCCATAGGATCTTTCTCAAGCAGTTAGGCTTCTGCAAAAAGAGGACCATGCTTTAATACCAATTGTTAGGATAATTGGTGGACAACTAAGAGGGGGGGGGGGTGAATCAGTTCTCAATAGATTATGTGAATTAAAGCACTTAAAACCTTTTACTGGAATGCAAGAAAATAGATATCGGAATAATTGATATAGCATTAAACCATAATTGAAAACCAGAGAATCAATACTATGCATCCCTAACACATAACACCATGATTTGTATGTGGAAAACCCGGTAAAGGAAAAAACCATGATGGGAAACCCTACCCATAGTCAGATGATATTTCTGCAGAAAGTATATGATTACAATAGGGGCCTACACATACAGGAAGGCACACTGCCTAGAGCATACTACTCATCATAATGGATTCTCACTAACTACAAAAAACATCGAACTACAATCGGGAATGAAGATTGAACTGCAAGTATAGTATCTCCTATGCCTAAGTATTGTTCTGGTTAAGCTCAATAATAGAGGCCTAAAACCTCTTACATAAACCCAACTCGATCACCTATGATCAACCAAATTCTCTACTCCAATTATTATTACATTACTCACTCCTTGCATATGATCTACAATGAGATCTTACATATATGTATGCAAACCCTGTACCTAAATAATTAGGTCAGCCACCCAAATGATAATTCAATAGATCCATTACATAATCCTGAAATAAAATCATAACACATGTCGGCCTAAGGCCAAACAAATATCATCCAATCAATAAAAAATCCCGAAAATGCATCGGAAGGATCCATCAGTAATTTTCATGAAACCGGTCCATAACCTAAATAGCACTGGACCTAAATTAGATCCATACATACCAAAGAAATGACACCAATCAGTCCAGGCACAAAGACAATCACCATCAACATCCTGAATCCCTTCTAGAAGCTGCAACAACACCACTTATACATTACATCAAAGATCTTCAATAAAGCTTTGCCAGTGAAACCCTTATCGGACCTACAAAGCACGATTACTAGAACATAAGATAGCATATGTTCATCAAGTCAATAACAATTGACTGAAACATACTTTATAAGCATATGAACCATTCATACAAACTTATTCCATCATCGAGATCGTACTGGTGACAATCAACTAATAATCTTTTGAATCCAATCCTTCTACCAGAAGTTGGTAAACAACCATAATAGCCAGTGTTGACATCAATGACAAAACATCAATGCAACACATAATCAATTCCTTCATATTGCCAACAAACATAAAATAATATGAACAATAAGATTTAGATTCAAAGTATAAACATCTAGAGCTAGATCTGAGAATAATGAACAAAGAGGCACCTGTGTCCAAAAATATGACATGAAAGTATAGGGTTGAGATACTTGGGGCATCCCGGATCTCTATCTATTAGATGTGGACAATATTGGCATTTTGGTGCATTTTATATGACCGGTGAATGATATGGTTGTCCAGTGAATGATATGGTTGTCATTGTTGGCATCATCATCTCCCAAGTCTTCATAGTCTATCGGCAGTAAGTAGACCGGTATACAAAGGTTAACTGGCTAAGTAGTGATTAGACCAGCACAAAGGAAGTCAACCGGCAAGCAGTGAGTAGATCAACACAGAAGAGGTCAACTGGCCAAGTAGTGAACAAATCGATATATAGAAGGTAATTGGCTAAGTAGATTTTGATCGGTACACCGTCAAGTCTGTAACCGACAGACTTGGTAATGTTTAGTTAACATTCAGATAAATCGACAGTCTTCTCCAATCAACCAGCGGACTTATCTTCGTGAATGATGTTTTGACAGAGTTTCTTGCAATGATTTTTGGAGAGTGATTTATGGCATGGTAACAAAATTTTGAATCCGATGTTTTGGAGGGAAAGTTGGTGACAGATCTAAAGGGTAATAAATTCACATAACTCATTCTTGACGATGTTGTTGTTAATGTTAAAAGTGAATATGTGAAAGCAAACATGGGGGGAGTAGAATAAAGTGTAGAGTTGAGTGACCAAGGACCGATAGAGTGTAGAGCCGAGGTTTAGTAAATTGGCAGAGTGCAAATCCAAAGATAGATTCAGGAAACTAGTGTTGTGCAGAGAAGACACAACTGATGCAGATATAGTGTAATTTTTTGTGTGATCTGATCAAGGTATCAGTAGCCTCTCTAGAAGATCATATTTATGTTGCTCTCTAACCATTGCAACTAAAATCCCTTAATAGGGTGGACTTTAACAGGTCCCATTGTAAGAAATCCATTAACCGGGTGTCATATAAATTGATGATCCTAAGACCTTTCACAAGGCTACCTTTAACAAGGTAAAGGCACTAGTAGGCCTTAATCAAAATCCCTTAATCAGATGGCACCTAATAGTGTCTTTGTAATCTCTTAACAAGGATGGCCCTTCATCAGGTGTACTCTAGAAAAGTACAAATTTTGTGAGTTCCCACTCACACCGTGATTTTCTCCCATTTGGGTTTCCACGAGATAAATCTTGGTGTCACTTTTTATCTTTTCATGCATGCATATTCTTCTGTAGTAATTATTAATATTGATGAATGTTAAGTTAGTGCAAACTTAAAGTAAAAGTTTTCATTAAGTTGAAAACCAATATAGTGTTGATTCACCCCTCCCCTCTCAGCACCGGTTGGGACTAACAAACAAATAGGAAACTATAAAAATCAGCATGTCACTCATAATATTTTCCTAGAAGTTCATCAAAAATTTGTTAGGCTAAGATTCTTGGGGTGACCCAATTCTTTTCTTTTTGCTCAAAAAGTTGGATTTGTTCGTCATCATATTCTCTACTAGAAACTTTGTTTGTAGTTTATAGATCTATTGCCTACACACAAAAATAAGGGAAATGGTTTTGTTGATACGGATTTTCCTAGGCCAAACATCAGGTTTTAAATTAACCCTTGAATTGAAATTGAACTTGTAATGAAATTGACTAAAGTGAAAAGCTTGTCTTTTGAGGACAAGACTAGATCTAAATCAAAATCCTCGAATTGGAATATGATACCTTGATGAATCCTTCTTGTAATCCTTCATGCAAAGGTTAATGATATCATATGAAATGTCTTCATAATATCTTTTTTATGGATGCCATCATGAATGTTTGAAATATAAACTTGACCTCTCCCTCACTTCATTAATGATGCTTGCTTAATTACTTGAGTTTTCTTGATAGGGATTGAATATCCAAATTGAGATGTATAAAAAAGATGATAAAATGAGGGGGTCAGGCTTCCTTTTATACTTAACCACACCAAATGAGTTTGAAAATTTGCAGAAACCCAACAAGGATAATTTTTTACCACCCCCAAAATATAATCATTGTGGGGTCCAAATTTGGGCTACTTTTGGGAGGACTATGGTACCTAGGGTGTCTTAGTCCTTCCAATTAGCACTGAATTTGGAAAAGACCTTGGAAAGGTGTTGAATATGTTGATTTTAGGATTGTCTAATAAGAATCAAAAGGTTAGGGCACACAAGGCTGAAATACAAAAGAGAGACCTAGGTGATGATGAAATCATATATGGATACAATTTATGATGCTAAATCTAGCCTCCACTTTAGTGAGAGTATGATACGACATACATAATCTTGATAATGTATAGATAAAAGGAGAAACACATGAAGAGAAAAGAAAGCATGACTATGTTGGCCTAGTAAGGCTTATGCTTACTATAAGTCATATTGATTTAAAAAATTGGTGCAAAGTATCACAAAGAAAAATGATCAGTTTGTAAATTAATCTGAATAAGTAAATTGAAATGACTTCAAAATGGGTAGTGTAGTATCTGCCAATCATGTCATGGTACATGATGGAACTACTACATATTCCTAACAAGAATAATTCTCTAAGGATGAGTTTCTATGATTGTCACTAAGAGCTAGGGTTAATGCTTTTAAAAATTGTGAAGATAATTCTTGATTAATTTCAATAACATTGTACATATCATTATAATCATTAGGATCAACATTGTTAGCATTACAATAAACATCAAAATAATCATCTATGTTAATCTCAATAGAATCTTCAACATGTAAAGGAAGTGAACCATTATTTTCAATAGAAATTTTAAACTTTTAATGTGGTGGATTAAGTTGAACTTCTTCCCTATGGGTAGACAAAGGTTGAAGGAGCGAGACAAAGTCAAAATTTGGCATCTTTGATGAGGAATTGGTTTGGTAAGAAATTTCACAAGCCTTGGCACAACATCTTCATTGGTGTTCTCTCACACTATGATTTCTCTTAGTATGACTCAAACATTGAAAAGGTTGAGGACCACTCAACATAGAATTATTTTATTCCATTGTAAGAGGAGGACGGAAAGAAACCCCACTAAGCTAGGAAATACAAGATGCTAAGCATTTTATTTAATATAATGTAGGGGGCGGGACCATAATGTATATAAGAGGAATATGAGTATTAAGAAGTCTAGGTCCATGATGGGGAGCAGGAATATCAATAGGTGAAGGACATTTAGGTTTACTCAAGGCCAATATCATCTCATTTTTTAATTTTTGATAATATAGGAATATAGAATCACTTCCAAGTTTCAAAGGTTTAGTTTGTTGAAGCCAAAAGTAATCAAGGGTGAAATTTAAATGTCTTGTTGTGGGTTTGTAAAAACTATGATTAATCATGATAATATGCCCATTATGAGGGAACTTCACACACTTATGAATGGTAGAATGCATAGATTTCATGAAAGATTACCAAGGATGTCCCAAATTCACATAAAATTGATTGGAAGTAGGAATAATGGTGAAGGTATTATCTAAGAACTTAGCACCAACCTCAACTTGAAGAATGATGAAGCCTATAGTAGGAAAAGTAAAAATATCACTCACATTAATCATGCCATTAGATTTCTCATATGTTCCTTGATAAACACTCAAAGAGCTATCACCTGAAGGAGTGGAGTTTAGTACTAAGTGTATGTGGGAAAAGCGGGTCAATGAAACTTAAAATGTGAAAAGTGAAGCCCAAAGAGACTTATCCACACACCCACAAGACTTCTTAGTGCAAGCTATGGAGTCAAGAAGGATGACTCAGCTTCCCAAGGTTGGTTCCATGGTTCTCTATCTCACAAGGTCCCTCAAACCAATGCCTTTGCTCTCAGATCACTAAGCAAAGTGGTTTAGGGATGAAAAATGCAAGAATGAGGGATGCTTTTGATTGATTTAGTATGATTGCATTCCTATTTATGTTTGATTCAAGAAAATGCAATACTAGTTCATAAGATGACAAGATTAGCATAAATACTTATCCTAACATGCTATACTAGTCTAACATGTATTTTCTATGATAATGAAAATGCTTCTTAAAATGCTCATTAAGATGATTCCTATTCAAAGAGAGGTTTAAATGCTAGATTAAAATGACTATAGCTTAGATGCATGAAACTTGAATTTCTGGATCCTTAAAATGGAGGAAGGGGAGCTCTATTTATAGCAAAAATAGGGCAAGGGATGGTCAAGATTGAAAGAATCAATCAAGGGCCAGGATTGAAAGTTGTCAATCCATGTTTACAATTCTCGCCAATGAAATGGTGACAATTGGCAACATAAGGTTGGTTGAGAGGAGATGCAAGAAGCATTAAATGCTTGAGAAGACCTCATGGTTACCTTAAGAGGTAAGGGTTAAGGTTAGGTTAGGGTTATCCAATGGATAAAGCTTTTACCCAAAGGATAAATTCTTGTGCAAAGGTTAAAGGGATAACCATGGTCAAAGCAATAAATGCTTGATGAGACCCTAGGGTTAGATGGAGGTTAAGTTAGTCAAAAAGTCTCTAATCATGCCACTAAGGGTTAGTTAACCAATAATGGTTTGAAGACTTTGGGGACAAATTTGTAAGAGTCCTTCCAAATTTGGGGGCATTCAACAAGTTATGGATAAAGGCTTTAATGCATTTGGAAGAATTTCCTCCAAATTTGAGAAGTGACTTCCTCAAATTTAGGGAAAAGGGATAATGGATGGGTTTAGGTTAATTGATTAGGTTTAGAAGAATCTAGAAGAATTTAGGAAGGGGATTAGGATGCAAGTGGGAGATGTAGGAAAATGCAAGTGGGTGAGGAATAATAAGATTTAATTAAAATAAAGTTTTATTTCAATTGGGTTGTAAAATAGGGAATTGAATAAATTAGATTTATTCAATTTTGGGGAGACACTATTTAATTAAATGTAAATTTAATTAAATGGGCTAGAAGGGGAATATTAATTAAATGTGAATTTAATTAAATTAGATAGAAGAAAGGTATATTAATTAAATGTCAATTTAATTAATTAGAAGAATTTCAAGAGCAATTAAATGAATAAAATTCACTTAGTTGATTATGCAAGTTTTGGGTGTCTACATTTTGCCCCTCTTTGAAGTGACGTGTGTGCACATGTTGATTCAAAGAAAATGATGTGTCGTCCTGATTATGATCAATTTTTATGTCATTCTAATTATGTCATGCCCTAGTTTTGATAATCGACACCCCAGATTGGATAAAATGATGTTTATAATGCCCCCTCAGGAGATGGATCATTAATTTTGAAAAATTAATTTGATTTGGATAATTTTGATAGCATTGTAAATTTTGGTCTATGTTGAATGCGTTAATTGATTCATCTCCCGATAATGATGTTGGGTAGGTTGGTAGGAGACACCGCAAACAAGTTTCACATTCCTTTACGGAACCCTAATTTCGATTTACCCTATAAAAGAGGAAAACTAATTCCTTTTTGTCTCATTTGTGCTTGTTGACTTTGGAGATAGTGACACTTGGAGAGAAGTCAGCATGCTGATTCCATATTCTTCTCACTGATTCAAGCGCATTAGGGGGTATCGGAGGCATGCCGCATATGGACCACCGGTAAGTCAACCTTTTTGACCCCTGTTTGATTTTTGGTTTCGTCATTTTTGGTCTTTTTTTGAATTTTTTATACGGATTTTTTATGTTTTAGTGCGTCACGTTGAAAGGGTAGTGCATACGAAAAATTTCATAGCGCGTAGAGTTGGTTGATTAGGGTAGCGTCCGAAATGTAAAGGCTACCGCATAGTTAGTTTAGGGTAGCGCTTTGGGTTATGTTAGCGCACTAGGTGGATAGGATAGCATAGGGGTTTAAATGGGTAGTGTGTCGGGTACACCTAGCGCATAGAGCTTGTAGGAAGTCGCATGGGTAGGGCTAGATAGCGCATAGATGTAACCTAGTGCACAGGGTTAACTTCGCAGCGCGTGGAGGGCATAGAATAGCGCATTGAAGGTCGTAGCGCATAGGGTATTTTACATGACGCATTCAAAGAAAAGGATAGTGCATAGGGTTTGTTTAGCGCATAGGGTTGGTCGGGCGGCACATAGATAAAACAAGGTAGCACGAAAGATGTAGTTTGGTGCCTAGATAGGATAGGTTAGCGCATATAGAAAAATTTTGATGGGAAAGTTGGATTTTGTGTGTGAGAAAATTTTGTGGGTTGAGGTCAAGTTCGCGGAGATAAGTGTATTGTTGCCAGTCTTTGTGTCTGTTGTCATTGATGTGATAAGTGTGTCCAAGATGAGTTCTGAGATAACTTGGTTTGTTTTTCAATGTTTCAAGTTGATATAGATTTTGATGTGATTTTGGATATGTTGTGGAACTTGATTTAAATTCATTCAAAGTTTTCAAGTTTTGGATATGAATGTGTTTGATATGAAGTGTGGAGTTTGAGTTGTGTTACAAACTGATATGGAACTTGAGTTGTGTTATAAGTTGATATGGAACTTGAGTTGTGTTACAAGTTAATATGAGTGTGAAACTTGAGTTGTATTACAAGTTGATATGATTTGATGGATTGATATGATTTGATGGATTGATATGATTTGATGGATTGATATGATGTGAAACTTGATTTAGATTTGTTCAAAGTTTTCAAGTTGTTGAGATGATTTTGAGCTTGATATCTATGTATTTATGAGAGAACTGGTATTGGACTTGCTTTGTTTTTTACAGGAGCATCTTGGAGTATTGCAGTCACATGAGCGATTTTCGAGACCGTGGTCATTGATACCATGATTGACACAGGGAGACAGGGATATCATTAACAGGTGTGGTTTGACCTCTTTGCTAGACATGCCTCGGTTTATCATAAACTGGGGTTTATTGACAGCATTGGCAGAGAGGTGGCATAGCGACACGAACACCTTTCATTTGGCTACAGGAGAGATGACAGTGATGCCTAAGGATTGCTACTGGATTCTGTGGATACCTATAGTAGGTGCACTGCTACCTTATGAGCAGACGGAGGAGGGTGGGATCGAGGCACTACGCCGGATATTTCAGGATGATACCATTTGTGGGTATGAGATCCCATGCTAGGAGTTTTTGGATTTGGATTACACTCCCTTGCCATCAGTTCTAGCAGGGTTCATTGGTGGATTTCTATGTCCCGACTGTAGGTCGAAGGGACTATCTATTGGATGGGAATTAGTATTAGAGGACATGGTGATGCAGGGTCGGAGGTTTGCATGGGGGTCAGCGATGCTGGCCCATCTATATAGGGATCTGCATGAGGTGGTGTACTTGGGTTACAACAGTTTATCAGATGGTGTGACATTGCTTCAGGTATGGGCATGGGAGCATATTCCCACAGCTAGGCCATTGATAGATAGGGATAGACCTGTTGGAGGCACGTATGCATATGGGTACAGGGGGATAGTTGTCCAGTGTAAGCTGTTGGCCCATCTATACAGGGATCTGCATGAGGTGGTGTACCTGGGTTACGACAGTTTATCAGTTGGTGTGACATTGCTTCAGGTATGGGCATGGGAGCATATTCCCGTAGCTAGGCCATTGATAGATAGGGATAGACCTATTGGAGGTGTGTATGCATATGGATATAGGGGGATAGTTGTCCAGCGTAAGCTGGGAAAACTAGAGCATTGGAGGAGAGTACTGGATGACATTGATACAGTCGTCTGGCGACCGTATATAGGGTGTGAGGTATGGGCAGAGAATGGGATGGAAATGCCTCATGTCTTCGCATCCAGGTATCTGATAGGGCGGACGCCCTTTGTCATAGAGAGATTTTTGCATGGTTGGGTGCTACGGTAGTATGGTTGATAGCAGGGGATACCACAGGGAGCATGCTTTTATGCTCGATGGAGACAGGACATCCCAGATTGGGGTCCTACTATTGACAACATGGCGGTGGTAGAGGAGTTCTTTCAATTAGTGGGACAGATTTGGGATTATGCCCCAGAGATCATAGATGCAGGGTTGACGCATGAGTTTGCAGCACCTACAGTGGCTAGGATATCTGATCTAGTGGAGATGATTCCAACATTCGATGATGATGAGGAGGTAGATGAGGGAGGGTGTGATGGAGGAGGAGGAGATGGAGGAGATGATAGAGGAGGTGGGAGAGGCCGACGAGAAGTTAGAGGGAGATTGGAGTTACGGAGGAGAGGAGATAGGGGTGGAGATGGTGATGGGGGGGGGATACGGGCAGAGAGAGTCCTCTGGCGGGTGGCCTTGGATAGAGGGAGAGGGGGTTTGGTGATCAGAGCTGGAGAGGAGGAGCAGGTGGAGGAGGTTATAGCAGCAGTTGGAGGGTATGAGGACGTGCAGAGACCAACTCAGAGGAGGAGGTCAGATGTATTACCTCCGCTAGCATCGAGGACAGGTAGGGGGATAGGGATTACCCCATCACATGTACCCTTGCAGATGCGGATTCCTACGCATGTGGAGGATGCACAGATCAGATCGTTGTAGTTGTCAGTTCAAAATTTGCAGGCACAGATGTTGGTGCAGCAACGTCAGATTACACAACTGACCATAGAGTGGGATACTGCTTTGGAGCAGTTGGGTTGAGTTGAGGCTCAAGTAGAGGCGGTGGAGAGAGCGGCTGTAGGTGGTCCGATGAGAGACACCTTGAGAGAGCTAGCCTTGAGGGCCAAGGAGGTAGAGTACTACCGGAGATATTATGAGGCTACTGTGCCCAGAGATCGCCAGGTGCAAAGTTTTACTCAATTGAGATCCAGTCGATCTCAAGAGACTGGGTCGCGATCAGAGAGCAGAGGCATGACAGGGCCTCATAGATAGGATCCACCTTGAGATCCAGGTACTGGGACACCAGCAACGAGACCATCTCCCTCAGGAGATAGTCATACTTGAGAGACGTTGTCTCTATTGTATTTTGATCATTGTATTGTACTTGATACAGACGTGACATTCTTTTGTATTTTTTTTTTTTTTTTTGAGCATTTTGTTGAGATATATATATATATATATATATGACACCATTTTCTTTGATCTTCATGTGATGTGTTATGGATTATACTTTCTATATGTGTTTGATTATTCTATGATGATGTAATACTTAGATAGATGTATGTGATGCGATATGTGATGTATATGATGTATGATGTTGCAAGATGTATTTTGAAAATGAGATGTATGATATGATATGCCTGTGAGATGTATCTTGAAAATGAGATGTATGATATGATATGCAACTAATTGTAAAATGACATGCAACTAATTGTAAAATGATATGCAACTAATTGTAAAATGATATGCAACTAATTGTTTTTGAGCATCCTTATTCTGCATTTATCATCCCTGTATAGCCACATGTAGTTTGCTTTCGATATTTGTATCATCATTGAGCTTTGATTTGTTTGGGATATGTTGAAAATTTATACAAGCATAATGGTATAATTGAACCATAATGACCTGAGATAAATTTACATGGTTTTTTATTTTGCAAGATAGTACAAGTGTCAAGGTATAATTGAACCAGGATGACCTGAGTGCAGATTGCATATAAACAGACAAGATTAAACCATTTGTATGCATGAAGTGGATTCATGTCTTCAGTGATGTGAATCACGTCCTGAGACAAGTGTTTACACAGTATAGATGATCACCTCACAGACAGAAAACTAAGAAAATATCGGAGTCCTTAGACTTTCTCTAGCTTTGAAGCATGGTGGAGAAAAATTCAGAGAATCCAATAATTCAAAATTTTCAAGTGCAAAAATAGCCAAAATTTAATGCAAGATGCAACATTTGATACTTCATAAAATCATCCATCAACCCTTGTGAATTTTGTTGAGTGATCAATATTTTACTGCATGATTTGTGTGAGCTTTTGCCTGTTGCGCATGATGTGCTCAGTTTGCTTCTAATGGTTGACAGTTTTGAACATGCTTGTAAGTTTTGATGAAAATTGCCCCTAGCTAAGTGTACCTCTTGATGTGGATATGCACAGTGATTACCAAGCCATGGGGAGATATGGTGAAGTAATATGTAGATAGACCAGGATAGTGACTACCTAAGTATGTCCTGAATGGATTTTTGGATAAAAATGTCGGGTGATGGCCGATAGTGTTTTAAGGATATGGATAGAATGGTATGGATATAGATAGAGGAGTTGTTCTCTCACAATAGCGACTATTGCCAGGATTTCACCAATTGCTTTTATTGTACCTTTTTATTTGCTTTTTCTTGATTTTCTTTTTGATGTTTTTTGATTTTTTGACTTTTTCGTGCATTAGACTCTTCAAGTGTAATATTTCTTCAGATGGATGTTGTTAGTTGGTTCGTTGAGCATGTCTCCTTCTAAAGTTGTCAGCTGATAAGCACCTAATCCATAGGCTGATATGATGACATAAGGACCTAACCAGTTAGGTTCAAATTTCCCTTTCTTTTCCCGATCTTGCTGAGTTCTAGGATTTTCCTTGAGTACTAGTTCACCAACTTTTAAATTTCGAGGAATGACCTTGTGGTTGTAGCTTTTGCACATGCGTTGCTGATATGATTTGAGATGAGTGTAGGCATGTTGGTGTCTTTCATCTAGCAATTCAAGTTCTTGCATTCAGTTAACTCGATACTCTTCATCTGGGATTAAGCTTTTTAGAGAGACTCTGAGAGATGGAATTTCTACCTCCAAGGGTAAAATTGCTTCCGATCCATATACCAATGAGTATGGTGTTGCTCTTGTAAGTGTGCAGATGCTAGTTTTGTATGCCCAAAGTGCTGGATTGAGTTGTACATGCCAATCTTTGTCTACATCATTCACTGTTTTCTTTAGGATTTTCAATATTGTCTTGTTGGATGCTTCGGCTTGACCATTCCCTTGTGGGTAGTAAGGTGTAGAAAAACGATGTTGTATTTTGAATTTTTCACATAGTTCTCAGACATCTTGGTTTTTGAAAGGCCGTCCATTATCTGTGATGATGGAACTCAGAATACCATATCTGCAGATCAGATAATTGAGGATAAAAGAGGCAATTTGTTTCCCAGTTATCGTGGTCATAGGAACTGCTTCAATCCATTTGGTAAAGTATTCCATTGCAGTTATAATGAACTTGTGTCCATTTGAAGATGAAGGATGAATTTTACTGACCAAGTCCAATCCCCACTGACAAAAAGGCCAGGATGTTTTGAAAGGTTGCAGTTCCTATGCTGGTGCATGTATCAGGTTGCCATGGATTTGACATTTAGGACATTTTTTTGCAAAGTGATAAGAATCTTTTCCCATTGGCAGCCAATAATATCCCATTCTTAGAAGCTTTTTAGCAAGAGTAGTACCACTTGAATGTGTGCCATAAATACCTTCATGAAGCTCATGTAAAGCAGAGTCAGATTCATTAGGATCAAGGCAACGAAGAAGAGTACCATCTAGACCTTGACAGTACAAAGTATCAGCAGTGAGGGTATAACAGGCGGCTTGGCGGACAAAGTTACGCTTTTGGTTTCGGGACAAGTCGAGGGGTAGGATGGTGTTCTTAAGATAGTCGTATATCAATCCATAGAGTGGAGAATCCGAACTGGTCAAGGCATAGATAACATGGGATTCAGAGTGGTCATAGGCTAGGGAGAATAATTGCTCTACCAAAAACTCGTAACAAGTCTGTTGCTCTAGAATTTGTAGTAGGGAAGCAATAGTAGCCATTGCATCAGCTGCTCTATTATCCAATCTTGGTATTTGTTTGAAGGTGATGTGTACAAAATATTGCTTGAAATCATCCACCATTTGTTTGTATGGTAGCAGCTTGTCGTCCTTTGTCTGATAGTCATTATTGATTTGATTGACGACTAGTTGTGAGTCTCTGTAGACCTTTAACTCTATGATTTTCCATTATACGGCCATTTTGATGCCTATAACCAAAGCCTCATATTCAACCACATTATTTGTGCATGGGAACATAAGCCTATATGATCTTGGTATAGTATGTCCTTCAGGAGTGATGAATAGAATGCTAGTGTAAAGTTCTGATGCCAATAGCTAACAAGATGAGAGCGGGGGGCGGGGGGGGGGGGGGGTGAATCATACAAACTTAATCTTCCATAAAATCAATAGATTCAACCTCGGTAACTTATACTTCAACAATATAACCAAAAAAATGCTAAACATGCTAACTCATAAACACATAGTCATCATAACACATATAACACCAGATTTAACGTGGAAACCCAAATAGGGAAAAACCACTGTGGGATTTCGGACCCACTAAGAAATATACTCTTCTAGAGTATGCTCGATTAAAAGCAAATTCTGCTAAAGATTATAAACACATTGCTAGATGTGACCCTGTTAAAGGATTTCCCTCAGATCTATTAGGATCTTCACTTTGTTAGAAGTGACCTTGTCAAAGGATTTCAAACACTCAATTAGAATGTTACCTTTCTAGAGGATTTACAAATAAGACTATTAGGTCCACTCGGTTAAGAGATTTTCTGTCACTTTACAAAATAACAGTAATAAAAATATATCTGCAACTTCACATCTGAAATGCTAAAGCAAATTCTTATTTTCTCAACACTGTCTAGTCATAGGACTTATCTTGTCCCTCTGTTGGGCTCCCTACTCTGTTATTCAAATAGGTCTTCAAGCTTCTGTGCTCGGTAATCACTATGTAGCATCCCTGTGCTTACATTTGCCCGTATCCATTGTTCATCAATAATTTCTTATTTATAAACAATTTGCTAACCACTGAATCTCCTTGATCACATTTCCCATGATCAATCATAGCCATCGGATCTTCAATCTTGACTAGGTTCAATGTATCCTTTGATCTGAAATTTTTTTTACTTCGCCTAGGAACTTGCATTCCATTCTTGGAACTTGTGCTAGGTTAAGTGGTTCAATCTATGGTGTAGATCTAGCTCTTGAATTTTCAAAGTCATAGATCCTTAACAAATTTCTTGCACGTCATATCAATCATTTAATCAACTCCAGCTAATCAGCTTCCTTCATTAAATAACGCTTTCTTTCCTTCAATGATGTCTGTCATGACTTGGTTGCAACTCAGTAAATACTAAACTTCACTTAGTAGGCATTCCATCTTCATTAACCGATATCGACATCCTTAGGGTTTACCGACTAGGTTCCTTAGGGTTTACCAACTTGGTTCCTTAGGGTTTACCAACTAGGTTCTTTGCTCGGTGACATAGTATAGTATTAACCTTACAATCAACAACATATGTAGGATATCAAAACAATCTAAACATCATGATCTCATCATTGTCTAACTTTGTAATAGTTGGCCATTGAATAACTTATTTCTCCCCTTATTCATCACATTCTTTCTGTGTCTTTTACCGATATCTTAATTCTCTTCAAATCAATCTTCTCAAGATATGGCAACATTGTACTGAATCAAAATATCAATTTCTTGACATCAATGACAAAAATAATGTTATAAAGATAATTATCATCCTTCTTCGGTTATATCAATAATCTTCAACAGCCTTCCCAATATCCTTAATGAAATATCAAAAATTTTCTTCTATTGAAATGCCAACAATCTCCCCCTTTGGCATTGATGGCAATACCAACTTTTAAATGGTAATACCAACAAGATATTCAAATTGATTCGAATTCAGATTGCTATGGAGACTTCTCCTATTATCCTTGAGTTGTTTTCTTCTTCTGAAGTCTTCTAGGCTTTCTCCCTCTTTCTCTGATCTTGCATTTAGTCTTCTCCCTTTTTCAGTAATCTTCTCCCCTTGTCTTTAGTCTTCTATTATCTTCTTCATTTAGGGCTTTACCATTTAGTCTACCATTTAGTCTTCTCCCCCTTTGACAACAATGCCAAACAGTAAAAGAACTAAATCATGAACTCTTTTGTTGTGAAGTGCTTGCTTATGTCGAGTTATACATGCAAATGTAACATCTAAAACTCGATCAAAGCAATCTTTCTTTCAATACTATTTCATGTATCCCATTCCCTGATCATGTTCCTGCACACCTTTAGAAAACTTCCTAAAGTGCGTAAATCAACATCAATCCACACATAATATTCTGTAGATTCATCGAATTGATGCTTTCACCGAACTCTGTCAGTGAGTAGAAGATAGGGGTAGGACCCCTAACTTGCTTCGAAGATACTCAAAAGTATCTCTTGGTAGTGGCTTTGTGAAGATGTCTGCAATTTGGTCCTTTGTGCTAACATATTCCAACACAACTTTATTTTCTTGAACTTCTTCTCTGAGATAATGATACTTGATAGAAATATATTGTCTTAGAGTGCATTACCAGATTTTTGAAATGTTAATGGCACTTGTACTATCATAGAATATGGTTACTGGCTTGGTAACCTTTTCATTTATACCTTCCAATAGTTGTTTTATCCATGCTATATTAGTGCAATTCAATGTTGCAGCAACATATTCAGCTTCTGTTGTTGACTGTGAAATACATCCTTGTTTCTTGCTAAGCCAACTCACTAGTCTTTCTCCTAAAAAGAAAGCTCCTCCACTTGTTCTTTTCCTGTCATCAATGTTGCCTACCCAATCAGCATCAGTATAATTTTTTAAATCAAAATCATTTCTCTTTTCATATACTAAGCCATAATCTTCATTGCCTCTCAGATATCTGAAAATCCTCTTGATTGCTGTCATATGGGTATCTTTGGGATCTGTAGAGAATCTTGCAACAATACCTACTGCATGTGCTATATCCAGTCTACTGTGCACAACATATTATAACTTTCCAATCATGGATCGGTAAAGTGTCTCATCAACAGATGCAGATTCATCATTCTTTGATAGTTTACAGTTGGTAGTCATAGGAGTACTTACTGGTTTTGAATCTTCCATTCCAAATTTCTTCAAGATTTCCTTTATGTACTTGGATTGAGTAATGAAAATCTCATCTTTCATTTGCAGTATCTGTAAACCTATAAAATACTTTATCTCACTGATTAGTGACATCTCAAATTCTTTGCACATTTCATTATCAAAGTTTTTGCATAGAGAATCATTTCCACAAAATATAATGTCATCAACAAATATGGTTGTAATCAGTATTCCATTGTCTTCATCATTCTTCATGTACATATTGTTGTTTTCACTTGTTCTTATAAAACCAATCTTGATTAAGTAAGAGTGCAATCTCTCATACCATGCTCTAGGTGCTTGTTTCAGACCATATAAAGCTTTGTTCAATTTACATACCTGATCTTTATTCTTGTCTTCAACAAATCCTTCAGGTTGTTCAATATAAACTTCTTCTTCTAGTATACCATTCAAAAATGCAGATTTGACATCCATTTGATATACCTTGAAATTTTTGAAAGAAGCATATGCCAACAATGTTCTTACTCCTTCAAGTCTAGCCACAGGTGCAAAGGTCTCACCATAATCTATTCCTCCTTCTTGAGCATATCCTTTGCAAACTAGTCTTGCTTTATTTTGAATGACCTCACCTTTTTCATTTAGCTTGTTTCTGAAAATCCACTTTGTATCGATTACATTTTTGTCCGTCGGTCTTGGGACCAATGTCCATGTGTCATTCTTTTTTATTTGATCAATCTCTTCTATCATAGTATTTACCCAATCTTCACTATCAAATGCCTCTTTTACTATTCTCGGTTCAAATTCAGATATCAGACATGTGTTCTATCTTAGTTTGTTCCTTGTCATCACTGGATCAT
This sequence comes from Cryptomeria japonica, assembly GCF_030272615.1. NCBI lineage: Eukaryota > Viridiplantae > Streptophyta > Pinopsida > Cupressales > Cupressaceae > Cryptomeria > Cryptomeria japonica. The sequence continues at coordinate 864,023,781 of NC_081409.1, read as the reverse complement.
CCTTATCTCCTATAATTTGACTTGATGCATGATTCATTCTGACATATTTGGCTAATACAAGCTCGGCAGGCTCGATATGATCTTCTTCATCACTCGGTGACTGGATATTCTCTTCATTTTCTTCAGTAACTCTCTCGATAGGACCTGTCGGTTAAACATAGACAAATTCTTCATAATCTTCTAGTTCCTTGGAATTTCCTTAATCATTTCTTTCTGCAAATTCATCAATTTTCACATTTGCACTTTCTACTATTTTGTTAGATGATTTGATCAGACATTTAAATGCTTTGCTTCTAGAAGAATAACCTAGAAATGTTCCTTGTTTGCTTTTCTGATCAAACTTTCCATTTCTGTCATCTTTGTGTACATAGCATCTACTTCTAAAGATTTTAAAGTAACTTACATTAGGTTTCTTGTCATACCAGATTTCATATGGTGTCTTCAAAGTTCTTTTCTTCAGTTGTACTCAGTTCAGGGTGTAAACAGCAATGCTTATTGCTTCCCTCCAAAAATTTTGTGGCACTCTCTTTTCAATCATCAGGGTTCTGGCACAATCCACAATAGATCTGTTTCTTCTCTCAGCTATCCCATTTTGCTGTGGAGTTCTTGGTGCAGAGACTTGTCTTTTTATACCATGATCATTGCAGAATAAGTTAAATTCATCAGAGGTGAACTCTCCTTCTCTATCAGATCTAAGACATTTCAGTTGTCTTCCTGTTTCATTTTCAACTCTTTCCTTGTACCATTTAAACATTTGAAAGGCTTCTGATTTTTCTTTTAAAAACATAACTAACATCATCCTTGAATAATCATCCACAAATAATATGAAATATTTATCACCATAATAACTCTGAACTTTCATAGGACCACAAAGATCAGTATGCACAAGATCTAAAATTCCCTTAGAAGTGTAGGACTTACTTGTAAAGATTGATCTTGTCATCTTACCCATCTGGCATCCTCTGCATATAGCATTCTCGGGTTTCTCCAAACTCAGTAGACCTCTTACTCAGTGCTTCTTACTTATTTTGGTCAGATTATCAAAATTTACATGACAAAACCTTTTATGCCATAACCAGGTATCATCTATCTTTGCATAAAGACACTTGTTCCGAGTTGAGTCAAGGTGAAATGTGTTACCTTTTGTTTGAGTCCCAGTAGCTGCTAACTTTCCATTCTGGTCATGAACTTTGACAATTCCTTTCTGAAATTCTATTTGGTAACCTGTGTTGTTTAGCTATGCTACACTCAACAAATTGTATTTCAAACCTTCAACCCAATAAACATCATCACATTTTGCATTATCAAGAAGTGTGATAGAGCCTTTACCTTTTACCGGACATGGTGCATCATTACCAAATCTTACATATCCCCCATCATAATCTTCTAATTTAACAAATTTGTATTTATCACCTGTCATGTGATGTGAGCATCCACTATCTATGATCCAAGAATCATTATTATTTATGTGAGATATTAAGGCTTTCTCTTCATACCTTTCTTCATCAGATCCATCCTTAATAGCCACATAAACAACTTCCTCTGTGTTTGTTTCATTAGATTTATCATCATTGGATTCCTCATCAACAATTAGGCATGTCTTTCTATCTCTCCTTCTGAAATCTCGGTATCCTCTATAGTGATTGTCTTTCTGTCTGTCATCTTGGTATTCTCTCTTTTCACTAGATTCTTTGTCAGGGCAGTTAGAGGCCATATGTCCTATTTTATCACAATTGAAACATTTCAAAGGTAGCTTTCCTTTATACTTACCTTTGCCTCTTGGTAACCTCCTGGCCAACAATGCTTCAAACTCTTCTTGTTGCCTGATTTCCTCACACAGTTTGTGCACTTCTTCCATGTTCTTATGAAATCTTTCACTTGCTCCATTGTGATTCCCTTCAGAATACTTACTCATTCTATCATTGTAATCATTAGATTCACCAAGATGAAAAGAACTGAATGCAGACTCAACTTTATTTACCGAAGACCCACTGTTATCAAAATTACTTAACTCAAATGCATGTAGCTTACCGATAGTAGCATCTAAAGAAACTGGCATATTAGGTACAGACCTCAATTCATTGATTGCAGAGACTCAGATTGCATAAGCAGGTAGAAGGGTTCTCAATAACTTACTTGTGACATCCTTTTCTTCAATAGTTCCTCCTGCTCCTTTGATTTGATTGACAATTTCCTTTAGTCTTGTACTGTACTGGGTTATGTTCTCTCCTTCATTCATCTTCATAGATTCAAGTTGTCCTCTTAAACTATCCACTTTTTCTCTTTGTACATGTTCATCACCGCCATAAATAGATATAAGCTTAGACCACATTGCCTTTGTATTAATACAGCCTTCTAGATCATTAAACTCTGATTCATTCAATGCTGATGATATTTCAATCATTTCTTGAGTGTGTTCTTGCTTTGCCTTTATCTCTTCCATAGTCATCGGGTAGGTGTTGGGTGCTATGTAATCATTCTCTAGATAATATGTAGCATATTCTCCAATTCCTGATAGGTGCAGCTTCATCCTTTTCTGCCATGTGGAAAAACTTGACTTGTTCAGCTTTGGGGCATCCCTCTTATACATCTTCGGATCTTAACTCAAGTAGCTTCAAAATTTTCTTCTAGAGTCCAAAGCTCTGATACCAATTGTAAAGTCCTGATGTGAATAGCTAACAAGATGAGAGGGGGGGGTGAATCATACAAACTTAATCTTCCATAAAATCAATAGATTCAACCTCGGTAACTTATACTTCAACAATATAACCAAAAACTACTAAACATGTTAACTCATAAACACATTCATCATAACACATATAACACCAGATTTAATGTGGAAACCCAAATAGGGAAAAACCACTGTGGGATTTCGAACCCACTAAGAAATATACTCTTCTAGAGTATGCTCGGTTAAAAGCAAATCCTGCTAAAGATTACAAACACATTGCTAGATGTGACCCTGTTAAAGGATTTCCCTCAGATCTGTTAGGATCTTCACTGTGTTAGAAGTGACCTTGTCAAAGGATTTCAAACACTCAATTAGAATGTTACCTTGCTAGAGGATTTACAAATAAGACTGTTAGGTCCACTCGATTAAGAGATTTTCTATCACTTTACAAAATAACAGTAATAAAAATATATCTGCAACTTCACGTCTGAAATGCTAAAGCAGGTTCTTATTTGCTCAACACTGTCTAGTCATAGGACTTATCTTGTCCCTCTGCTGGGCTCCCTACTCTATTATTCAAACAGGTCTTCAAGCTTCTGTGCTCGGTAATCACTATGTAGCATCCCTATGCTTACATTTGCCCGTATCCATTGTTCATCAATAATTTCTTATTTATAAACAATTTGCTAACTGCTGAATCTCCTTGATCACATTTCCCATGATCAATCATAGCCATCAGATCTTCAATCTTGACTAGGTTCAATGTATCCTTCGATCTGAAAAACATTTTACTTCACCTAGGAACTTGCATTCCATTCTTGGAACTTGTGTTAGGTTAAGCGGTTCAATCTGTGCTATAGATCTAGCTCCTGAATTTTCAAAGCCGTAGATCCTTAACAAATTTCTTGCACGTCATATCAATCATTTAATCAACTCCAGCTAATCAGCTTCCTTCATTAAATAACGCTTTCATTCCTTCAGTACTATCTGTCATAACTTGGTTGCAACTCGGTAAATACTAAACTTCACTCAGTAGGCATTCCATCTTCATTAACCGATATCAATAACCTTAGGGTTTACCGACTAGGCTCCTTAGGGTTTACCAACTTGGTTCCTTAGGGTTTACCAACTAGGTTCTTTGCTTGGTGACATAGTATAGTATTAACCTTACAATCAACAACTTATGTAGGAAATCAAAACAATCTAAACATCATGATCTCATCATTGTCTAACTCAGTAATAGTTGCCCATTGAATAACTTATTTCTCCCCTTATTCATCACATTCTTTCTATGTCTTTTACTGATATCTTAATTCTCTTCAAATCAATCTTCTCAAGATATGGCAACATCATACTGAATCAAAATATCAATTTCTTAACATCAATGACAAAAATAATATTATAAAGATAATTATCATCCTTCTTTAGTTATATCAATAATCTTCAACAACCTTCTCAATATCCTTAATGAAATATCAACAATCTTCTTCTATTGAGATGCGAACAACCAGCATTTGAGCCATGTTGTGTGTAAGACCCATCAAAGTACAAAGTCCATTGTGTGGTAGAAATAGCCAATACGTCCCTATCTGGAAATTCAATCTCCATAGTTTGTTTTCCAGGTAGTGGTGCTTCAGCCAATTGATCTACAATTGCTTGTCCTTTGAGAGCTTTTCATTCTGTGTAATGGATATCAAATTCACTGAGAATCATGACCCATTTAGCTAATCTGTCTGTAAGAGCTGCCTTGCTGAGTAGATATTTGAGAGGATCAATTTTTGCCACTATCTTAATTGTGTGAGCTAGCATGTAATGTCGGAACTTTTGAGAGGCGAAGACCACTGTTAGACAGGCTTTCTCAATAAATGAATAGTTTAATTCATAACCATTTAATGTCTTGTTGATGTAGTATATAGCTTATTCCTTGCCTTGGTGATCTTATTGTGCTAACAATGCTCCCAATGATATATCTGTTGTTGAAATGTAGAGAATGAGTGGCTTCCTGGCGATTGGTGGTACTAGAACTGGTGGATTCATCAAATACTTTTTGATTTGATAGAAAGATTCTGCACATTTGGCTTCCCATCTGAATGGTACATTTTTATGTAGCAAATGATTGAATGGTAGACTTTTATTTGCTAGTTGAGTGATAAATTGCTTGATTGATTGGAGTCATCCTTGTAGAGATCTGAGCTGACTGATGTTCTTTGGCGGTGGCATCTCCATAATGGCTTGTACCTTTGCTGGATACACTTCAATACCTTTAGCTAAAACTATGTAGCCTAGTAACTTTCTTGATGTAACCTTGAAGACACACTTCTTAGGTTTGAGTCTGACTTGGAATTTTTCTAATCTATCAAATATCTTTGCTAAGATGTTGAGATGATCTTCTCTGGTGAAGGATTTAGCTAGTAAATCATCCACATAGTCTTCCATGAAGGTATGCATCATGTCATGAAAGATAGTTGTCATTGCTCTTTAATAAGTAGCGTCTGCATTTTTCAAGCCAAAAGGCATAACATTCCAATAGTAATTTCCCCATGGACAAGTGAATGTTGTTCTCTCTTGATCCTCTGGGGCTATCTTGATTTGATTATAGCCTGAAAAACCATCCATTAGTGATATCATTGCATGGCCTGGTGTGAGGTCTACAATTATGTCAATACTGGGCAGAGGAAAATCATCCTTTGGACAAGATTTGTTGACATCTCAAAAATCCATGCATATTCTGATACTACCATTGGGCTTTGATACTGGTACAATGTTGGAGATCCATTCAGCATAATTGATGGGTCGAATAAATCTGACATCTAATAGTTTCTTTAGTTCAGTTTTGACCATGAGTGCTACCTATGGATTCATCTTTCTCAGTTTCCGCTTGACTGGTTTAGCTTCTTGAGTAATAGATAAATGATGCATGATCAATTGTGGATCAATTCCAGGCATATTAGCATACGACCAAGCAAAGTTGATTTGCTTCTCTTTAAAAAATTTGACAAACTCTGCTCTTTCTTCCTCTGTGAGGGATTCTGCCAGATGTATGTTTTTTGCCACTTCTGTAGTACCAATGTTGATGGATTGAGTTGTCTCAATCAATATGGATGATTTCTCCTAGTAATGTTCCAGAAGAGTGTCAAGTCTCCCATCTTTAGGTGCCTTAAAAAGGTTTTCACCCTCAATGTGTCCTTTATTTTTACTTTTTTGTGATCTATTGCTACCATTAACTGGTTTTCAGCCATAGATCCTTTATCTGATTCATTTTTGCGACTGAGAGACTTGGCACTCCCTGGATTGCAGACGTCGTTACTTTGTTTACTGGTAGAGTTTGTTTCTAGGTTAATGGTACACAAGTAATGAATGATGGATTTGTCATTTGGAAAAATTTGTATATCATGAATGTCAAGTTCATCCCAGTCTATGAGGTCAGGAAAGACAAGTGGTAAGGGGTCGTTAGGTGGATCAAGTTCGACTGTTGTAAGTGTCAGAATGGAGGCTTCATCATGATTGGACTGGGTTTTAAAGAGTTCAAGAATTTTGTCGAGGTCTTTGATGGTATCATTTTCCATATAGACTTGTTCATAATGACGCTACTCATTTTCCTTGGTGTCATAGATATTTTGTGGACCAAATTCAAGTGTTCTATATTATGTGCCATGTGCTTCTTGAGACATGGGTGTATGACTCTCTTTTGCACAAATATCCTCAATAGCATTAGAACAACTACCCCATTCATATTCATTGGAATCAGTTTTAGAGGTATCATCCCAGATTTTATTAATGCTACAAACTGGTATGTTGTATGGTGAGAATAGGTTTTTGATGATGGACACAAGTCTGATAGTTTTCTCTGATTCTGTGTCAGATCCTGCTTCTACCTTTTGTATTTGTTCATATACTATCCCTCCTTGGGAAGGAATGATGTTATCAGGAGATAATTCTACCTTGTTGGATATTGGTTCTTGAATATGATCTACTTCTGTAGATGTTGGCTTCTTGTGAATGATGGGTTTCCCTTAATGTTGCTTCCTTTCTTGATGCTCACATTCTTTACGGATTGTCTTGCTGACTCAAATAGTGCTTCCTGCGAGGAATCTTCTTTGTATTTCTGCTTTTCTTTCCACTGAGGTTTTTGATATTTACGTGGTACCTTCTTTGGTAGGAGAGTGAGTTCAAAGCCCAATCCCTTTTTGTCTTTACTGAATTGTAAAGGAAGATCTAATGGTTCTATGACGCCTTCTTAACGCTTGCCGATAGGTCCTTTGCCATTGTATCCCATTTGTTGCATGATTAAGTAACCTTTCCCATACAAATGCGTTGGTATAGCTACTTCCACTATAGCTGCTCTGTCTTCTTCTTCATCTTTGTACAACCAGCTAAGGATGTCCTTTTCCTCTGATTCATGTGCTAGAGTGTCGAGTTGGATGAAAGTACCATCAAACTTTGTGATGGGCCGATTTGCTTGATTTGTTGATGTTGTAGGTAATCCATGAGATTTAGGTGATGTTGGTAAGTTAGCCAAACACATTGGTTCCAAGGAATATTCCCCCATGCCTTGCTCTTTGATTGTCAGTTTTTGCTTGAAATCCCTAAACTTTTCCTGTTGAAGATATGATGCTGAGGAATTTTGTTTCTCTCGATTATGTGGAACCAAACTATCTTGGGCTGCCCCCATTGCATTACAATGTTGAAATGGATTGTGATCAGTAGATATAGAAACCTCTTGCCTATTATAGGGAAATTTGACACACTGGTGATACGTAGAAGGCATTGCTTGCATTTCATGTATCCAGGGTCGACCTAATAATATGTTGTATGTGAGGTCTATGTCTAAGACCTGGCACATAGTATCTTTCTGTATCGGGCCTACCTAAATAGGCAACATCACGGTTCCTTTAGATGATCATTCTTCATCATCATATGCTTTTATGGTGATCTTCTTGCATGGATCAATAGACTCTTCAGAAAAGCCTAATGCACTGATAATTTTTAAGGTACAAATATGAAGTCCATCTCCTCCATCTATTAATACTCTTTTTACTCGGTGTTTATGGACTATGACTTCAATATGGAGAGGAGTATTATGTGGATGGCTCAATGAGATATTATCATGCTCAAAAAAAGTGAGGTTATGAGGTCCTGTCATATGAGCCACCATCGTTTGGAATTTGTCAGCATCCAGATCTTGAGGTACATTTGTTTCTAATAAGGCTTGTTCCAATATGCTTTTGTGTTTTGGTGAAAGTTTTAGCAACTCCAGAATAGATATTTGAGCAATATTTTTGTGCAATTGGCTGACCAGATCATATTGAACCTTGGGTACTGTGTTTGCCATTGACATATGTCCCTTCATGACTTATTTTTGAGCTCTAGTTGTGACGTTGACGGATTTATGTTCATGCTGGTCCCGGATAGTGATAACATTTACTTGATTGTCTACAACTGATATGTGATTGATAGTGTTATTGTAGATGTGATTGATATGAGCCCCACGTGTATCATTTGAGGTCAAAGCTCCATCCTTGTTGTAGTTTGGAAGAGGATTTTTAAAAGCTCCATGGTCACTGTTTGTCTTGAGACCATCCACTATTAGATCACCTCTATCAATCATGTCTTGGACAATGTTTTTCAGTCTCATGCAATCATTTGTTTGATGACCCTTGTTACGATGAAAATCACAAAAGTGCGAGTCATTCCACCTAGGTGGTTTGATTTGGGGTTCATAGTTACTGATTGCTGGTAATGAGATAACTTTTTTTGCTAGGAGTTCTCTGAATGCCGACTCTAGTGATTGTCCCAACGGTGTGTAGATGCATTTTTGAAAATTATTGGTGTTGCCTCGTGAATTGTTATTAGGCCCTTGATTTGAGTTATTGTTTTGAGCACTATTGGTAATGGGTTGACTTTGATTGGTATTTGGTGCATAAGTGTTAATGTCTGGGTTAGCACTTTTGGGATTCTTTGTTGCTTGAGGATTTCCTGATAAAGCAAGCATAGGCTGTTTAGATTTTGGATCATGTGATTCATTGCCTCCTTTGTTTCCATTGTTTTTGTTTCTAGTCCAGAATCTAGATTTATCTAAGTTGTTGTAGTTTTGATTATTGTAATTTGATGAACTTGTTCCTTCTTTGAAGAATTTTAGTGTTCCTTTCTTGACACATGCCTCCTCTACTTGAATGCCATTTTAAATCAATTTAGCGAAAGATGGGATGCATTGGAGTTTGAGCCTATAACTCATCTCACCATTCAAGTTGTCGATAAAAATTTCCATTTTCTCCTTTTCAGGGATATCATGGGGATACCTTGAAACCATACATCGCCAACGTTGAAGGAATACCATGAATGTTTCATTGTTTTTCTGTTTGGTGTTACAGACATCTAGCATGGTGATAGAATGTTGAATGTTATAGGAATATTGAGTTATGAATTTGTTGATGAGTTCATCGAATGATCTGACAGGAGGTGTGATTTTGGATAACCATTCCATTGTTTGTCCTCCCAAGCTTCTTGGGAATAACCTCATCAAATAGGTGTCATCATGAGCAAATTCAAGACTCATTGTGCAGAATTCTTGAACATGATCACGGGGATCACTTTTCCCATCGTACTTGTCAAATTTGGGAACATCTGAGTTTGGAGGAAAAGGAACCATGTTCAATCTTCTTTCAAAGGGATAAGGACAAATTTTGTTTAATGAGTACCGTACTGTTGTCCCTTGTTGCATGTCTTGCATTTGTCTTTGTAACATTTGCATTTGTTGAGTAAGAGAAATCAAAGGTGCATTATTTTGCCGAGGAAAGAGTTCTTCCCTGGCATTAGTCCTAGGTTGAAATGGTGTATGGAACGGTATGTTTTGCTCGGGGATGTTTTGTTCTAGAATATCTTGTGCAGGGTCATGTGCTTCTTCTTCCCTTTGTCATTCTTGATATTCATACTGTCAAGAGCCAGTTCTAAAAATGCCTATGTCTAAGTCTTCCAGAAGTTTAATTCCTTTGCTTGTGAGCATGAGAAAATATTTTTCTTTGCCATTTTCCATGAGTCTTTCCACAAGTTTTTGAAATGAAGCGCTTTCTTGACATTCTTGAAGGAGTTCTTCAGAAATTTCATTGTCCTCTAGATGCGGACCTTCAAAGGGATTAGATAACCTTTGATTCATGCTTGATTCTGGTGGTGCTTCGCTTTGTTTGTTTTGTTGAGAGCGAGTAACAATAGGCATTTTTAGAAATGTTCAGGGGTTGGTGGTGGTCACCTTGGGAAGTTATAAGTGATGCACTCGTCAGGAAAGAGTGCAGGATTGATCTTTCCTCCTCGATTGATTTGTTGACTGAATGCAGACTTTTGGTAGAATGCTCTAGTCTTCAAAGGTTCCTTGTCAAATTCATTTGATTTGTTCTGAATATAGAGTCGTACGTGATGAAGGAATGTTCAATGAGATTTGAAGAGTTGACGATTGATGTATAAAAATTTATTTCTTTTGGAAAATTTCAAAGAACTTGGTTGTTGTTTCTTCAACTTAGTGCTACGATAAATATTCTTTCTTCTCAAAATATGAGGATTAGTCATGCATAAGTGATTAATGGTTTCCTTTGAGTTGTTTTGGATTCAGTTTATCTTGTTTTGGAAACTCAAGTTTTGCTTTATCAAAGTGAAGGTTTAGATGCCCCCTCATGACAAAGTGTGTCAAATGATATGGATTAGAGCTTTCCCGATATGGAAACTCGATTTGACAACTTGGAGTTTTAAAACAAGTGTGTTTTTGGGATAAAATCCGTGAGATAAAAAGGACCTATTTATCACTTGTGATGATGCTTCCTGATTTTGATAGGATAGATATATGTATTGTGTGACTAGTTTTCAAATTCTGGACAACTTTTGTTTGATGAGAAATTTGCTTTAGAAATAGCTTTCAATACTCTGTTTTTGGTATTTTGGTTTGACGAAGTTCAAGCTGATGAAAGGAGGTTTCCAAAAATGTTTTCAAAATTTTCTAAATTTACCTCTGTTTTGCCCCCTTTTTTTCTGGTTTTTGACCACACACTAAAACAGCAACCCTATGCGCTACAAAAATCTCTCAAAGCGCTAAGGAAAAGACCCCACATGCTACGCTGCCCTAATCTACACGCTAACTGCTTCTGACAGTAAATTTTGTTTCAGATCTAGTTTTAAAATATCACATGCTAATATGGGTCGTTGACGTGCTAATGTTTATACTCTACGCGCTAAGATATGATCTCCATGCGCTAAGCTGATGCTTTGACGCGCTAGGATGTTTTCAGAACACGCTAATTGCTACTGCTATTTTTAAATTTCAGTGAAGCACTACTGTGAGCTCTTGACGCGCTAAGGATAAGATTTGATGGACTAAGTTATGGTTGATATGCGCTAAGATGTTGTTCTTACGCGCTAAACTGCCCTGGTTTAATTGTTTTCTGCGATTTTGGTGTTTTGTCTTAAGCTTTTAATGCTGATGGATGATTTTCTGAAGTAATAAATGAAGACACAACACCAAATATATAACCATTTTTGCCTAATCTAAACAATAAGTGTATATTCTGTGAGGATGTGTTCAAATCCCCAATGTTTCAATAGGTTTGGTTACAATGAATACACTTCAAAAAGACTCTTTATTCAAGGGTCATAAGTAATACCATAGCCCACTAGTCTCAATACTCTATCAGCTCAAACAGCCGTGTCACCCCCTAGAGGGCGCCCATTTTTTTGTCTTTTTCCAAAAATTAACTCAAAGTGAATTGCTTCACAATTGAGTAGTTATCTTGGGAGATATATGGTGAGCGATCTTGGGGGCAGATTCTTCCCCACCCTTGCACTATGATATTACAAATGTTTGGTTACTGACTCAGCTTAAGGTTTCTATTTCTAAGGTTCATAATCAAGCTTCATGTTCAGCCGTCAGTGATAAACTCCCTCAGGAGGCTTCCCAACCTTTAGAACAAAGGCTTTACGTATCTCAAGGATACTGGGGGAAGGCTAATCATTGCATGCAACCATTGAAAAGGACTTTCATCACTTTCCACTTTTGATTATAGTGGGTTGGAACACCTGGCATCAAAATTGTTTTCCACTTAGGTCATTCCCTTAACACTGGCCAAAAATGATTTTAAGAGCTTTTCAACCCCTCAGAAAGGCAGGCCTACTAAAGGATGTAAATGCTCAAATGACTGAAAGCGTAAGAGTAGTCTAGCTTTTTGATCACCCAGTTAAGGGGAGAGCATATACCTTCTACATTCAAGACAAGGCAAACAAGGTTCTTTTTACCCTTCAAGTCAATGATTTTCTAAGATCTATATGGAGATCTTGCTCCATGAAAACATGGTGTTCCTTTTATTCTTCCAAATCAGTGATTATCTAATCTAGGAAAAGAACCTAGTCAACAAAGAAAAACTTTGATTTGGTGGTCAATAAAAGAAATTGATAAAAGGGGAAAAACTTCCCTCTTTGATTGTAAACGACCTCTGAACTTGTGTGATTCTTTACTTTGCACAAATTAAAATGAATCCTTTTATGCACCAAAGGATGGTGAAGTTCTTTTTAACCCTTTTGATTGTAAAACTTTGAAATTTTGATTTGTTCCTTTTAGAGCCCAAATTGAGAATTTTTCTCCTAAAAAAAGCAAGAAAATATTGATTTTGTGGTTCGTTTTACAGCCCAAAGTAAGGTGAGTTCAATTTTCTCTAACAAATTTAAAATGACTCTAAATTTCAACTAACTTAACTAAGTTAGTAAGATTTAAAACTATTTTAATTTTACCAATAAAATCCATCCCTACCTGCAAGAAATTGTTAGAGTCCTGCAAAAGTTCCAATCAAACAGTTAGAAAAATCCGGGTTTTGGTGGACTTCTACAAGTCTAAATTTAAGTTCGGTTACAATTTGATTTTTTTTTCTATCTGTTATGCACTACAGAATGAAATTTACATGCTACAGGATGAGTCTAATGTGCTATCAGATAGACCCGATGCACGACTCTATTTTCCGGATGCGCTGCTCTATTTTCTGGATGTGCTGCTCTGTTTTTCTTTCATGTCAAGACCTACAAGAAAGGATTAGTAACGATGATGTGCTAAGCTAAGGACTTCACGTGCTAGAGTATAAACCCCATGTGCTAAACAATGTATAGGATGTGCTATAATGTTAGCAAGATGCACTAAGGGATGTTTCCCATGCGCTGATTCCTGTTTCCTGCGTACCTGCAAAAGTGGTTATTTTTGAAAACCGATTTGATTTACGGGGTTTGGCCCCACGGTGGGCACCAGAAATGTATGTAGGAAAAGCGGGTCAATGAAACTTAAAATGTGAAAAGTGAATCCCAAAGAGACTTATCCACACACCCATAGGACTTCTTGGTGCAAGCTATGGAGTCATGAAGGATGACTCGACTTCCCAAGGTTGGTTCCATGGTTCTCTATCTCACAAGGTCCCTCAAACCAATGCCTTTGTTCTCAGATCACTGAGTAAAGTGGTTTAGGGATGACAAATGCAAGAACGAGGGATGCTTTTGATTGATTTAGTATGAATGCATTCCTATTTATGTTTGATTCTACAAAATGCAATAAACTAGTTCATAAGATGGCAAGATTAGCATAAATACTCATCCTAACATGATATACTAGTCTAACATGTATTTTCTATGATAATGAAAATGCTTCTTAAAATGCTAATTAAGATGATTCCTATTCAAAGAGAGGGAATATTAATTAAATGTGAATTAAATGTAAATTTAATTAAATGGGCTAGAAGGGGAATATTAATTAAATGTGAATTTAATTAAATTAGATAGAAGAAAGGTATATTAATTAAATGTGAATTTAATTAATTAGAAGAATTTCAAGAGCAATTAAATGAATAAAATTCACTTAGTTGATTATGCAAGTTTTAGGTGTCTACACTAAGAACTCTCCCAAACTATGACTATGGTGGATGTTGAATGTTGGAAAACCGATGTAAGATGAAGAATAGAATGCCCAAAGCTTAAGAATTATCCAACTTATCAAGAAGCCCCAAAATAAGCTTAAATGAGTGAGTATAGAGACCCAAGGAAGAATCTTGATGTCGGTGGCCACAAATAGAGGCATTATGTGATAGGGTCAGTGCAAGAAGCTGAGTCCACTTTTTGGCCAAAAAGTGGAAGTGTTTTCTCTGATTTTTCAGGTTTTTACTCCTTTGAGCTTAAATTTTGAAACACTTGGAGATTGAATCTTGGAAAAAGTCAGTAATTTAAAAGATATCCCTCTGAGTCTACTTTCCAAATATGTAATTTATTTTAATACCCACATAATAAAAAATAACTTTTTGAATGGAGTTCTAAAAACTATGTTTTAAAATACTAGTTTCAGGACCATACCATGCATGTGTACGACCCACACTTTTTGACACAATTACAATTATTTTTTCAAACCATTTTGGGAAATGGTTTGTAACACATTGAAGACTGATGAGCATATTTTTCTGTAATTTTTTTTTAATTAATTTTTTAATGACCATAATTATCTTTTTAAAAATTTGACGTGTACGACCCACATAATTTGACATAAACTTAACACTTTTTTATTTTTTTTAAATAGAAAAGAATTTTGTGTAGATTGATCACATATATATTTTTTTTCAAAATTCATTAAAATAAAACATTATTAAATTAACAAAATTAGTTAATATTTCAAGTTTATGGACCCGATTTAATATAAATTAAATGAAAAATAGTTAAAATAGTCAATTTTTAAATAAATTTACATATTTACAATCTAGACAATATAATCTGAAATGGGTTTTAATTTCATATAAAAATTCTCTAATTAGAGGCACATAAACTATTTCAGAAGTTCATATTTGTGCTTTCGTTCATGGAGATTTGAATTTACAGGTTCATGTCTTAGGTGTGGCCATCCCAGGCCTATCCCAGACCTAATCCCGAGGCAAGTGGCAAGTTGTGTAATCAACTTCCATAGAACAGGCCCCTGTTTTGAAAATAGGGGCCCATTTAGGAAACAGGGGCTCGTTCCTTTTTTAATCGTTGGTTTACGGAATGGGCCCCCGTTTTAAAAACGAGGGCCCATTCCTTAATTACTAGTACTTTCAAAAAAAAGAAAGATTACATCAATTTACCAAATTATCATTTGAATCTATACTGACAAACATTTCTTACAACATTTGGCACTACTTTTTTTTATCTTTTTTACACAAATTTCAGAAGAACTCAGTAAAAAGAAATATTATTTTTTAAGAGGAGTTTGTAAAGATGGATTCAAAGCAACGTCAAAAGAAACAAAGGAAGACAATGACAGTGGACGAAATTCAAGCACAAAGAGAGAAGGAGGCAAAATGCCAAAGAGATCGAAGATCACAACAACGACAATTGAAAAACACTAAAGCATCTAGTTTAGTGTCCGTTGTAGATGAGATCATTGAAGATATCATGATGGATACAAGAAATGTGTAGAACCAAACATGGGTATGAATGTTGATGCAAATATTCATGTGGATGTGAATCTTGATATGTTTTTAAATCCCCAAGACTATGATGCCAATCAAATTGCTGATTTAAATGAAGCTGGATATAAATTTAATACACCAATACGAAAAGAAATAAAATTTGAAAATATTACACCACCCTCCCTGAAAGAAAAATGAATGTAATTTGTTTACTATTGATACACAAGTGTGCCAAACACAAAAGACACTTGTTGTTTTTAACTTATCATTGCAATGGTGATCTAACTAACCGGAGATGTTGCTCCAACAGTCATGGTGTGCTTTTTATCCTTCAAAGGCAATATGCTAAGTAAACTAGGAATATGAAATCCTAGTCAACTGAATGAAAAGCACGTTTGCTTGAAGTAAATCACTTTGAAAAACAAAATAAGTTGATTGTTCTTTGTATTGGCCCAAAACAAAGTGTGGATTGTGAATTTTAGCTTGAGTTGATGCAAGAAAATCAAAATTTGTCTTGTTGAGTTTTAAACACCAAAATAAAATTTGAGTTCCCTAACTTGCAAGAAAATCAAAGTTTGTTGTGATTTTTAAAGCACCAAATGAAATTTGAGTTGATTTTAACTTGCAATAAAATCAAAGTTTATTATGAGTTTTAAAGCACCAAAATGAAGTGTTTCAAAATGATTTTAACTTGCAAAAAAAAAAAAAAAGTGAATTTCTAAAATCTTAAGAAATAAAATGGGTTAGTTCAAACCTGCACAACAAACAAAAAGTCAGTAAAATCTGCATACATGGTGGGCCTCTACAAGCCTAAATTTTTTTGATTTTTTGGTTACAAGCCATTTTTTACAACACTCTGTTGTAATAGCGCTACTCTGTGTGAGAATAAAAGCGCTATTTAACACAAAAGTGCAATAGAAAGTACAAAAGCGCTAAACAAAATTATTACACAGCGAGCCAAAAGCGCTAATATTGGAACAAAAGCGCTACTTAAGGGTGAATAGCGCTATACTATAAACAAAAGCGTTGATTTTGGGACAATAGCGCTATTGGGGAAACAATAGCGCTACAAGACCAAATTGTGATATCGCTAAAGCGTGAACAAAAGCGTCAAAGCGCAACCTATGTGTCAATTAAAATAGTCAAAAAAATTAGTAGTTTAAGAAGGTTGCTCTTCGATTCACGTCGGGTTCACCAAATGATGCTCTGCAAAATGGGATATTGTTAGACAAAAGCCTGTGGTGCTATAACACATAAGAAGCACAAGAAACAAAGAGAAATGTTAGTGTTAATCAACCAAAGACTAATCTAAGCAAGCATACCAAGAGAGACACTAAAAACATAATGAAGCATTTAACTATGAAAATAAATGCAAGAAGACATCTCCAAATTCCTTCCACCATGCTTGTAGCTCCTCCTCCCTTGTTCCTCTCCTCTCCAAGTCCCAAACTAGTGTATCTCTCAGTAGTTTTTTGCACTATGGATGCCTTATGGAGGTTCAAGATGAAAGATGATTAACTAAATGCTATGCAAATGTGAACAAAAGCTAAAATAAGAGATTATCTAATTAGCTAGTGTTGATTTTAAACCAAAAGAGTGAATATGATTGATTTATACTAAATGCATACAAGTTTCAAGATCTGGATTATGAAGAAATGAGCTCTATTTATAGGAAAAATGGAGCAATGGATGGTTGCGATTGAGTAATCTCAACAAGGGTCAAGATTGAAAGGTTTAAGATCCGTGTGAGGACTTTCAATCCAATCCCAAGATGACAAGTGTCAACATGAGATGGGTTGAGAGGAGAGGGAAGAAGCATTAAATGCTTGACATGACCCGAAGGTTAACTTGGGAGGTAAGGTTAATGTTGAGTTGAGTGAATAAATTCATTATTCAAAGAATAATGCTATTATCCAATGGATAAACTCTTATGCAAGAGTTAGTGAGGATAACCATGGTCAAAGAAATAAATGCTTGAGAAGACACATGGGTCACATGAGGGTTGAGTTAGGGGTCGAAGTCCCTAACCATGGGTGTAAGTGTATTTAACCATAAATGATCATGTAAGAGCCATTAGTGGTTTTGAAGACTTTAGAGGTTAGCTTGTTGGACACATAATGCATAAATGCTTTTCAAAGACTTTGGAGTCTTTGAGAAGTGACTCCAAGTTGCTTAGGAATGTGACAATAATTAGGGGATAGATTAGGCTAATTAGGAAGGGGTTTAGAAGAATCTAGAAGGGGATTAGGATTACAAGTGGGTTTGGTGGGTGACGGAAAATAGAATTTTTATTAAAATAAAATTCATTTATTTCAACAAATAGGTGCAAGTTGCATTTTTAGGAGAATGCGAGTGGGGGGATTTAATGATTTAAATAAATATTTTATTTATTTATTTAAAAGAGGAAAGGGGATCAAATTAAATAAATAGGATTTATTCATTTAATTGATTGTGAATTTGGTTTAATGAATTAATTAAAATAAATTCAATAATTTATTTAATTAATAGGAGAATTTTTGAAGATGAATTAATTAAATATTAATTTAGTTAACTGATGGCTAGTGGATTTTTAATGAAATAAATAGCAAATATTCATTTAATTAAAATGGACAGATTTATGTGACTACATTTGCCCCTCTTTGAGATGGTACGGTTTATCACGTCGTTTCAAAGAAAGAAAAATAGGTGTGAAGAAATATATCCCATAAAATGTTAATTTAATGGGTGGTATGCCCCCTCGAGAGATGGGCCAAAAAATTTGAAAAATCGGGCGATCTGTTGAAAAAGAAAGAAAATTGGAGGAGAGGTAGAATAGAAGAAATTAGCAATAATAGTGAAAGAATGGAAGAAAATGAAGTGACTATAGGGAAATGGCAAGCCTCGAAAGTACACGGGGTCACAGTGCAAATGTAGTGTTTGTGCTTTTGATTGATACTATACAATTGATCAAAATTGGTTGAACAATCTGGTGCAATTGGTTTAATTGCCCTGGTCGAGTCAAAGCATGACAGTTGATGTCAGTTGTTGGCTCGGACAAGATAAAGTTTGAGTAAGTGAATCAAAGTGACTTATTGGTGACTTGGACAATTGATGTAATTGCCCGATGAAATCAAGGTATAGGAAGCAAAATACTCGTTGAGACTTAGACAATTGATGTAATTGTTCGTTGTGATTGTGTTGGATTGATTGAGCAATTGATAGTGTGTGTGTTGTGGGTTGGTTGTGATTAATATTATAATTTTTTACAACCTGGTTCAAAGAGCACCAGTAGGAAAGAACTAGGCAAAGAATACCTATGTTCTAGCTCATACATAAAAATAGATAGAAGCCCACCCGAGATTACAAAATTGCCATGTTGGCCAACAAAAAATCCAATCCTTTGTAATGAATACAAAAATTTCTCTGTCTGAGAAAGTTACAATGAAGAAATCATATACCATGAACTAATGCTTTCAAACAGAGGAGAAGAAGGGGGGTAATCAACATTAATGAGAAATGTAGGAGGCACCATTTGAATAGGCAGAACTGATGTTGGCGAAGATAGTACAATGTGCATCGAGTCTAGAAGGAAGTGGATACCTGAAAATATATTTACAGCTGCCACCAAACAATTTGGTGATACATGATTTAATAGAGCTACCATAGCAAACAAAGTATCATCATATAGGTTAGAGATCAGACCATTTCTCATAATTGAAAGAATATCCCCATACCAGCCAGAAGATAATAACTAAGAACGAGATAGGAAACCAGCATACTCAAAATTACTGAACTCAAGATTATAAAAAGATAATGGACTATCCAAATCATCAGTAGTGTAGAAATTGGAGAGGAAGTATGCATCAAAAAGTGCCCTAACCATAGCAAAATCTAGAAGCACATCCATACAAATAGTGAGAAAATGAGATGCAATTTCAGCAAGAAAACAACCTACATTCTCCACTAGCCATCGCTTTCCCAAAACCTTGCGAAAAGCCAAAGAGAAATCTAGAGAATTCTAGAGAATACACTTGAAACAAATGCCAAAGCTTTTTCTCATCAAAAACATGAGAATCTTGGAAGTCATACTGCTTGTGAGGTAACAAAATGTGATAGCACACAGACTCCATAAAAGGATAATGCAAAACCAAAAGAGAGGACAGGAATATAAGGAGATCAAATGCCATTATGAGAGAACAAGCTCAGCCACCAAAGGACACAACAATAAATATCATCTCAAACAAACCCACGACATTCGTGCAAAAAAGCAACCAGAGGCCGCCACCTACATACAAAATGATGACCACTTCTGCACGAAAATCATAGCCATAAATCAACATAAGCATGCCAAACCATAAACAAGATAGCCACACGAACGAAATCCCCCACATGAAACAAAATAACTCAATAAACTACCACCGCAAGAGATGAGGATAAATGAATCATTAAAACTGTAAGCACGCCCCCCGGACCGCAATATAATCATAAAGAAATCAGCACAACAAAAAACCTCATACAACCATCATGATTTAAACAAACAAAAAACCACATGGCAATAAAGTTAAGAACAAAGAAGATTTGAAGTGTGTAAATGGTGCAGAGCATAATTATAAGATTCTCTCTCTCACCGCAAGTCCCAAACAATAACAACAAAGGCAAAAACTCGTACCCAGACTGAGATTATATACGAAAATGCAGACATGATAAAGTGATGAAGGCCAAAAAGGCCATCAACACTACAATATGCTACATACCTGAATATAATCGCTAAACAAGGTACAAGGTCATGCTTCAGCCACCTTATTAGCTTCCCTGTAACAATGGACCATAGAGAAGGAATTGAACAATTCAAGCTGAGCAAGTATTCTTGTCCAACCAATACTTTAGATGCCAGGAGTGCGATGAGCGATTAGTGACCATGTAATACCATTAGATTAGATCAAATACCCTAGGAGAATATCTTGAGGAATGTCACTTACCACCACATTCTTAAATTGAGCATCAGAGTCAATTGTAATATTAGCAAAAAAATCTACAAGCTTATTAGGTTCTCTATAACAATGCGATATCGATAATGTATCAAAGAATGGCAACTTCTCCAAAATATGATCCAATATGTACTTCAAATGACAATAATTTCTCTTACTAGACAAATCACTCTGAATAATGACCATCGAATCCCCCTAAATTAATAGGTTTTTAATCCCTTAAGAGATAGCCAAATCAATCCCTAGAGAAAAAGCTTGGCACTCAACAAAATTGTTTGACTGGGAACCAAGGGCATGACACTGAGCTTCTATCAAGACTACCTTATGGTCAAAAATAGCCATACTAGCCCCAGCCAATCCCGGATTACCCCTAGAAGCTCCATCAAAATGAAGCTTGAAATGTCGAAGAGGAGGAGGATCCCATCTAGCAGCAAGTCTCTTATTAATAGCTATAAGACCTTTTCCGACAGACCCATGAGAAGGGATGGTAGAGAGAGATTTCTAGGTCCTTGTAATCCTACCATACCAATGAGAGAAGGATGTCAAATTCTCCAAATTTTTATGTATGTATGACAGAGCCACCTCTAACATAGAAGCCTCAATCTTGGTTAAAATATTAGAGAATGAAGATGATTGCTTTCTAAAAATCCTATTATTTCTCTCTAACCATATGTTCCAAATGATAATCAAAGGAGAGATGAGCCAGAGACAAGCATAAAAGGATGAGGAAAACAAGATATGCCAAGCTCTAAAGTGAGAGAGAAGATCAGATCCAATCACAAAGTACAGGCCTACTTTCTCAAACAGCCATTGCCAACACCCAAAAGCAAAATCACAATGAAGGAACATGTGAGAGAAAGATTCCAAATTCTTATTGCACAAAACACAAGGGAAAACAGCATTCAACCCCATCCTGTCCAATTTCATTCCTGTAAGAACCCTGTCTTATACAACAAGCCAAGCAAATGCACCTACCTTAGGAAGGCAAGCCGAATGCCAGAACAATTTATAGGGCTAGGAAGACAAATCCTTAGCAGGCATAAGGGAATCATACCCATCTTTCACAGAGTATTTTCTTGATACACTCTTAGTCAAAATAAGTTCATCTTCCCTCTTAGACAAGATGAAAATGTTGTTCTGAAGGAAATTACAAAATTCTACTTTCAAACTTAAGTCAACATTCAGATAGTCAATTGATTTCCATTTAGCCAACTTCACATGACCACATTGTTCAATATCAAAATAGTCAGCCAAAAAAACTTCCCATCTAACAGAAAGGATTGACTTCAATGGGGACCAATCCCTAATGGAGTCCAAAGGACAATGACCATTCCAAGCATCATCCCAAAATATAACTTTTCTACCATTATGCACAACCCAAGAAAGGTGAGGCAACAAGACACTTCTACATTTAACCAAAAAATTCCAAATAGCTGACCCAAGGGGCAAACTCGAAGCACGAAAAACACTCTCTCTTTCCTCATTGTTGAAATACTTAGAAAACATAATCTTAGCCCAGAGGGAATCTGGCTTATCATATAATTTCCAAACTAGCTTAGCCCCCAAGGCTAGATTTTGATTCTCCAAGCTTCTAATCCCTGACCCACCAATCTCTTTTGGAAGACAAACTTTATCCCAAGCTATTAAGGGGATCCTACCTTTCCCATCCTTACTATTATTCCAAAGAAAGGATCTCAGAGAATCCTTCAAACTAACAAAAACACACTTTGGAGCTTTGAGAATTGACTTTAAGTAAATTGGCACCGCATTCAACACAGACTTAATCGGAACAATTTTCCCTACCATAGTAAGCCATTTGTGGTTCCAGGATAGGATTTTCTTCGATATACTTGAAATTACTTTATCCCAAAAACCCACCTTGTCCTTTTTAACAAAAAAGGGGATCCCAAGGTAGCTACAAGGGAGATCCCCAAGTTGGAAACCCCAAAAATTCTGAAGCCTACCCTGAATCAAGGGGTGAGTATTTAAGAAAAAAATCTTAGACTTATCCTTATTGACCTTCTGACCAGAAAATGAAGCATAATTCTTAATCACTTTATTAATAATTCTAGCCTCATTCAAAGATGCATTGCCAAACAATAGGGTGTCGTCAACAAAAGGACAATGAGAAATCCTCTAATCAAAATTATGAATTTTAACACCCCTCCATAAACCACTCAATCTAACTTCTATAATTGCCCAACTCAAGGATTCAGCTAGTAATATGAACAAAAAAGGGGATAGGGGATCCCCTTGTCCCAAACCCCTAGAAGAATGAAAAAACCCACAAGGAGACCCATTAATAAGAATAATGAATCTAGCTAAGGAGATGCATGACATGATGCATTTTATCCAAGCCATCGAGAAACCCAGCCTAGACAACAAAACTTTTTATGCATTCCATTCGACCCTATCATATGCCTTCATCATATCTAACTTTAGAATCATGGCAGGACATTTTTGAACTGATATTGAATGAAGAACCTCATTTGGCACTATTTCCCCCTCCGTTGTTTCCCTTTTTGGGAAAAAACCTCCTTGCTCTAAAGAAATAATTTTCGGTAAAAGTTTAGCCAATCTCATAGAAATCACTTTCACGAAGATCTTGTAGAGGGTATTACATAAAGCTGTAGGATGAAAATCTGCAAAAGTTTTAGGGTCCTCCTTCTTAGGTATAATGACTATCAAGGTAGTATTCATTTCCTTAAGAAGCGAGCTATTTCGTCTTGCTTCCTCAAGGGCCAAAAGAACATCCGGTCCCACAAATTCCCAACATTTCTGGAAGAATAATGGAGTGAATCCATCAGGCCCAGGTGCCTTGTCCAAATTCATAGAAAAAACAGCTCCCCTAACCTCCTCTAATGAAAAAGAAGACATTAACATTTTATTGTCATCTAAAGAGATTAAAGAGGGAATATGAGATGTAATATTATTAGTAACATCATTATTTTTTTATGAAAGTAAGTTCTTAAAGAACTTAACTGCTTCACTAGCAATATCATCTCAATCAAAAAGAATATTCCCATGACAATCCTGAATACAAGTAATCCTACTCCTAGCTGGAAGAATGGAAAAATTTTGTATTTTTATCCCCATCAGATAACCATAACTCCCTAGTTTTTTGTCTCCAATACACCTCCTCTCTCACCAAAATTTCTTCTAACTCACTCCTAAGAGACTTAGTTTCATCAAACACCCTAGGACCCATTCCATGCTAGATCAAATGATTGTTCAAGGCTTCAATCATATCCAAAATCCTTTGCTTTTCCTCAAATATATTCTTAAAATGCAAAGAATTCCACTCCCTAATTTTTTTCTTTTAAAATCTGAGCTTCTTAACAATATGAAACATTCTAGAACCTCTTACAAATGGAGCCTCACCCCACCATTTTCGAAGAAGAGGTAGGAAAGAAGGGTCCCTAAACCACATGGATTCAAACTTAAAAGGCAACTTATGAGTAGATCTATCTTCTATAACAGAGAGGGAGACAAGAAAGTGATCCGACCCCGATATTGGAAGGATAGAAGAAAAAAACTCAATATCTAAGTCAAACCAATTGTTAGAAAGTAAAAACCTGTCCAATCTCTCCGCAATTTGAGAGAAATCCTTCCTCATATTTGTCCAAGTAAAAAGACCATTATTTGGCTTACAGTCAAAAATAGACATATCAGAGATAAAAGCATTAAAGTCATCCATAGATTTATTATTAGGGAAAATACCCCCAGTCTTTTCACCCGAATCCAAAATTGCATTAAAATCCCCCCCAAAAATAATAAAAGAATGATCCCTTAGGGGGGATGACACCCTTATTAGTTCTTGCCATAGACTGCATTTAGCCAAAACACCTAAGGGGGCATAAATATTGAAAAGCCAGAATTTGAACATAGAAGTTTTATTAGACACTAATGAGAGCATCCAATTAGGAGCAGAAGCAACCAGTTCTACATCTACCACAAAATTATTCCATAACAAGGCCAAACCCCCCAACACCCCAGAAGCCGAACAGGAAAAAAATTTCCACCTCTTCCAAGAGGAAAAAACAAAATTAGAATTCTCCAAAGAGAGCTTAGTCTCTTGAAGCATACCTATATCCCACTTAACCAAGTCCAATTGAGACCTGATAAAGCGTCTCTTGTTAGTGGCATAATCCTCATTTCCCTCCAGGCGAGGTCGACACTCCCCTCTTTCCATCCTTAGGGGAAGAAGTATTCTTCCCAAAACTTTTATGTAAACTCCTCTTAACAACCATGGATCTAGTAACTGGAGGACTATTTAAGCATTTCTTTTTCTTCTTAATAGAACTTGAGAGATGCCCAATATTTTTCCCCATATCCAAAGACAAAGTTGAACCCTTCTTAACCCCAGGAGAAGCAGACAACACTTGTTGAATACCTGTATCAATTTTTAATTGAGTTTTATGGTTTTTTGGAGGTCTACCCCTACTCGGAGACACAAATGGGATAGGGAATTTCATCTCTTCTTGAGCAATAGGGGGACCTATAGGAGAGGATTACATTTTTCTTGAAGTTAACAGAGGACAAGACACCATTCCCAGAGGTTCCACCTTATTTAAAACATCCTAAGAAACATCATTATTGAGAACCTCGAAAGGGTTAAAGGAAGAGGAAATAGGCAAACTCTTATGGATTGAATTCAAATTATTCTCGATAGAACACACAACCCTATCTAAAACCTCCTCATCTAACTGATCCTTATTACTATTGAGCAGATTCTCAACTTGTTGAACAATATGTTCATATGGAGAAATAACTAGAAGCTCCTGAGACTTGCCATAACCCAAATTAGGCTTACTATATGCTAATTCTTTTACCTTCTGAATTAAGAGAGCATCATCTTGACTCAAAGAAATAGGCTTAACAGGAAAATTATCCCCTTCAACCCCATTATGCTCTCTAATGTTCATCTGAACACCCGACCCTTCTAAAGAAACAAAAGCCTTATCACCCATTTTACCATCTAGCCCACCCACCTGAATAAAATTAAAAGTAATGGGAACTTGGGGGGAGGAAGGTCTTTTATGACCAAAATGCCAAGAATTAACACCCTGTCCCTAAGTAACAAGCTTAGAAATATTAACCCCCTCTAGACCTACCTGATTTAAATTGTTCAAAACAACCTCCACCTTATCAGAGGAAGCATTATGGATAAACTGACCTGCATTGTTTCCTTCAAGACCCTCCCTTGGCTGATAATCAAAGTCAAAAGAGACATGGAGAGAATGAGTTTTAGCAGGAACAGGATTCAAAGGAAAATAAAGACCACCCTTATCATGTGTAATAGTTTTGGAATTACTACAGAACTCCAAAAACAAAGGGGCATCCACAATAATCGGATTTTGAAGAAAGTCATTATCCAACTTTTCAATAGATTGTTTCCAAATACCCTCATTTGACTTAATATTATATGAATTCGGGCACATAGAAGTAAGGTTAACCAACACACAGATTTTTACCAAAACCTTCCCTTCCACAAAATCAAATTTAGATGTCAAAAACGTCCCAAAATTATCTCCTATCGATTTCAAAACTTATGGATCCATGAATTTGAAGGGAAATTTAGGCAACCCAAACCATACCGAAATATTTTTAGATTTGGACCATTCTGGGACAAAAAAAGGCTTCCAAGCAGATAATGTAAGTAAATTATTGCCAAACCAATGAAACGGATTCGCAAGAATTTCATCCCTAAAATGAGGGGAATCGAAAACAAATACAAAGGAATTTGTAGATAATAACTAAAAATAAACCAATGCAGACCAATGTTTCCTTAATTTAGAATACAACTTAGAAAAATTAGTTTGAGGATCCCAAAATTCACCCAAGAGTGCAACAGAATGTAACCTAGAAGCCCTCTCTACCACAAAAGATCCGTTAAAATCAAAACACGCAACAGGAACCCATACCTCTTTCATCGAGGCTCCATCGTCCCCCTTACCTTTTGCCAAACTTGCAACAGACTGGGTCTGATTACCAGGATTCATCTTGTCCTTGTCAAAGCTAGAAGCCTTCAAGTTTAGAATATCCAATGCGCCCTCCGGTTTGAAAGAAACAAATGCCCTAGTTGTTTCCATGCTTCCAAAACCCACCACTTGAGCAAACAATCTCTTATCACCTCTATAATTGGCCCATTGATTCCTGGATTTCAAATCATGATTATATTTTCCCAAACCATTACCACCCTGACCTCACAAATTAAACCTTCCAATGTGATGCTGCTGCCTTTGGTGATTCCTGAAAAACCCTTGAAAGTATCTTGAAATCGGGCAAAAAAAACCTAATTTGCCTTCCTCGTAATGCCTGTGGAGCCATATCCTCCCATCTTCCCTTCGAAAAAACCCATTGGGGCACATGTGATGGATCCTCCCATGCCACATCTTCCCATGCACCAAGCTTCCTTTTGTCGCCCATCAAAAATTCGTCACTCTAAGTTTATTTTTAATTCTTGCAAATATTCATTTAATTAAAATCGACAGATTTATGTGACTACAAGTGGCTATTTAAACTTACATTGTAGAACATTGTCAAGAGAGGCCAAAAGAAGAGACACAATTTAAATTGATCCACTAAACCATTGTTGGAGTTTTAGTGGTAGACTTCAAAGGTTGGACATGAAATTAAATGATGAAACTAAATAATTAATCGCAAAATTTTGGCATGATAACATTAGAGTTTCATCAAATGCTAGAGGTGTTTTAAAGTTAAGGGTGGGATCAAAAATTCATGATCCTCATCCAAAAAATCTTCTTGACATGATTTAAATTGAATTCTTTAAAAAAAAATCTGATGAATCTGTGTTAATGAATTTACGAATTAGTCAAAGATCATTTGAAAAATGCAAACCTTGGTATGTTAAAATCAATAAACAAAGAATATCTTCTTATTGTAAAACTCATGTTCAGTTTTGTTACTATTATGTGTTAGGATAACTAGTGAACAACTAAGAGGGGGGTGAATCAGTTGTTAACAGATTATAACAATTAATCCACTAAATAACCTTTAACCAGATTATGTACCAGTAAAGCATAAACAGATACCGGTAAACAATATAACTTAACAATTAAATAGATAATCAATGCAAAGCAACCATACCACATAACACCATGATTTATACGTGGAAAACTAGGAAAGGGAAAAACCATGGTGGGAAGCCTACCCACAGTCATATGATACTTTTGTAAAAAGTATGTGTTACAATGAGGGGCTTGCACATACAGGAAGGCACACTGCCTAGAGTGTACTTCTCATTACAAAAGAGTCTCACTGACTACAGAGAGGCTACAACCAACTCAAGATAAATGGACAACAATCCAATAGAGTGAACTACTAGAGATAGCATCTACCATGCCTAATTACAGTCCCAGTTAAGCTCAATACTGGAGGCCTTTGACCTCTTTCTTAATCCCAATTCGATCACCTATGATCAACCAAATCTCCTTCGCATATGATATTGCATTCCAAGACCATGAATACTTATTATATTCCCATACCATGATCTAGAAATGAGATCTTACATCAATTTATACAAACCCTAAGACCTAAACCAATTAGATTGGCCACCTAAAAGATATAACAATAAGATCATTTCATAAATCCATATTATAATGATATGCCATGTCGGCTTAAGACCAAAGCAACAATGACAAATCTATAAAATATCCTGAAACATCTTGGTAATGTGTAGAGTACACATTAACATGGTATCGGTCCATAACCTAGATAGACACTTGACCTATTATGGGTCCACTACGCCAAAGCGATGTCTTCAATAAATTGAAGCACGATCAAATAACATCTTCAGCATTCTGAAATTCATGTAGAAGTTTCACCAACACCAACTATGCATCCTATAAAGATTCCTTAGTGAAAGATCTACCGGTAAAGCCTTAAAATAGCACCGGTAAGGGTTTACCAAAGTGTATGATAGCATCTAATTACCAAGTCAATACAATCTGACCAAGACATGCTCCAGAAGCATGTACCACATGTAACCAATCACATTCCATAAATCCAAATATGTCAGAAGTGTCCAGCAGATAGTCTCTTCTGCTGGTAACACTAGATCTTCTACCGGTAACCAAAACCTATCTGTCGATAACCAATCATAACATATAGTGTTGACATCAATGACAAAACATCAATGCAACACATAATCAATTCATCCATAATGCCAACAATCTCCCCCTTTGGCATTGATGACAACACTAGATGTGGAAAACATCTAAGTACTAAGAAATGCCAAACAAGTCTCCCCCTATGGAAGAGAACCAACAATCTCCTTATTATCAATAGCTCTCCACCTGTGAATGATATTTCTATAAGGTTCTGAATTGATTTTTCACATCACTATCACTCCCCCTTTGACATCAATGCCATAAATCTGACAAAAATATCAAAGCAAGAGTATAAACCTCTGAATCTCAAAGCTAACTACTCCCCCTAAGTAGTAGCACCACTCATCAGTGCCAGAATGAATAATGTCTTTGATAATGTATGTTGGACTGATGAAAAAATTCATCAATAAAGTCTCTATCGGAGAGGAAGAAACCCCTAACCTATCTCTCAAATACTCCAATGATTCCTTAGACAGTAGTTTAGTGAATATATCTGCAATCTATTCTTTAGTGTTCACATAAACCAATTTGACTTCCTTTGCTTCTACCTTGTCCTTAAGAAAGTTATACTTTACTGATCTATGCTTAGTCTAAGAGTGAAATACTGTATTCTTAGACATGTCAATAGCTGCAGAGTTATCACAATAGATAACTACCAGTTCACTAGAATTTACCCCGATATCCTTTAGCATTTGCTTCATCCATAAGACTTGAGTGAAATTAGTTGTTGCTACAACATACTCAGCTTCTGCAGTAGATAAAGAAATGCATGACTAGTTTTTGTTGATCCATGAAACCAGTTTATTTCAAAGAAAGAAGGCTCCACCAGAAGTGCTCTTCTTGTCATTAGTATCTCCTGCCCAATCTAAGTCAGTATATGCACATAAAGTGAAATCATCATTTTTAGAATACCATAAACCATATTCTATTATTCCTTGCAAATACCGAAATATCCTCTTTAGTGCACATTCATGATTTTCTTTAGGATTACTTTGATATCTTGAAACAATACTTACTGCATTCATAATATCTGGTCTAGTCTGAGTTAGATATAATAGACCACCAACCATAGACTTATACCTTATCAGATTTACCGGTGTAGAAGTATCCTTGATAGATAATTTCTCACTTGTCACCATAGGAGTACTTACCAGTTTGGAATTATCCATACCAAACTTCTTCGACAATTCCCTTAGATACTTAATTTGACGGATAAAAATGCCTTTGTCAGTTTGAGTAATCTATAAACCTAAGAAAAATCTCATCTCACCAATCATGGATATTTTGAATTCATCCTTCATAGTGTTAGCAAATTCCATGCACAATTTATCTTCTCGTCCAAAAATGATATCATCAACAAATACTTCAATAATCATAATATCATTATCAATGATCTTATAATATAAGTTACCATCAATGTTGCCTTTAGTAAAACCAAGCTTCAAAAGATATTTATCCAAGCTTGCATACCAAGCTCTAGGAGCCTGTTTCAATTCATATAAAGCTTTCTTCAATCTGCAAACCATATCTTTATTATCTGTTAGTGAAAATCCATCAAGTTTCTCAATGTAAACTTCTTCTTCAAGTTCACCATTCAAAAATGCACATTAACATCCATTTGATAAACCTTATAGTTCTTATAAGCTGCATTCGCAATAAATAGTCTAACAGCTTCAATTCTAGCTACCAGTGCAAATGTCTCACCATAATCAATTCCTTCCATCTGATAATATCCTTTACAAACCAATCTAGCCTTGTTTCTTAAAAATTGACCATCCTCATTCAGTTTATTCCTAAAAACCCATTTAGTTCCAATAACATTCTTATTTTTAGGCTGGGGAACTAAAGACCAAGTTTCATTCTTCTCTATCTAATCTAATTCATCTTCCATAGCCTTTAACCAATGTTTATCCTTAAAATATTTAATAACAGTTGCTGGTTCAACTTGAGAAGTAAGACATACCTCTTCATTTGCTAGTTTTCTTCTTGTCATGACTCCCTTGTTCCTAACTCCAATAATTTGATCTTTGGAATGATTTAATCTTACATACCTTGGTGTCTTCTAAACTTTAGGTTCATTGCTCTGATCATTAGTCATAGATGAATTTTTTGATTTTGTCGATGTAACTATCTGTAGCATCCTAAAATTGCGACACTTGCAATTTCGACTGCATTTGGGTCTTCACGATGGCGATGCAACGTTAAACCTGAATGGAGACCCCGAAACCTGCTTGTGACACCAAAAACTGCATTTTTCTGCACCTTGGCATGATCCCTCCTTGCACCCTGCTGTCCCGGGAGGTGGGACCATGGCGCCCAGCGCCCTGGTCCTTCAGGACAAGGGTGCCCAGCGCCCTGGTCCCTGGCCCTATTTTGGGCCCGGTCTCTTTTGGGCATCGGGTCTTTAAGTTTGCAAATTGGAAAATATTGTTTCTAGGTCGGCCTAAGGTCGGGAAAATCAGTCTCTCAACCCTAATTGACAAGTATATAAACTACTTTTCCTCTCCTAGAAAAGGAGGAGAAAAAGAAGGAGAAATAAGCAAGAGCAAAGGCGAAAGCAATATTCAAACATTCAAACATTCAAGCATTCAAGCATTCCTTCAAGCAATTGAGCATTCTAAGTCTCCATTCAAGGCTAGGTGTTGCATCAAGACAAGGATTCAACCATTGAAGAGGAGATCACATACAACATACAACATACTACATACATTACACCTTCGCATGTAAGAATACAAACATTCTTACAACAAGGTATCAGTACTTGTTTACATTACAAACATTTACATTTACAGCATTCTCATTTCTTGGTTAATTCCAAAACCGGGGTTTGACCTAAAGGTAAACCCCTAATCCCTAATCCCCCAATCATCCTCTCTTTTCTGTGTGTAGGTTGCAGGTACACGGCTGTAATTGAAGATCTGGAATCCTTGTGCAGAGACGAACAGATCCACCTTCGTTTCGCGGATTTTTCGGAGGACCGTGTGCACGTCGGGCGCAATCGTCCTATCAACTTTCGCTCAAATTTGTAGAACAGCATTGTCTCGACATTTTACTGCTAATTCCAGGTCCGCAGCTTCATCCCGTATCCCTATCTCTGTTTATAAGCGAATCTTTCTTACTTTACATGCATTCCTAGTTCAATTATTTTATCTATATTATTTACAAAAGAGGGTATCCTTGATGTCTTAACCCTTGAAACTCATTTAGAATCCAATCCTGCATTGTGTGGGATTGGATCTTGTGGGTTTCAGCCCCTCTTTTGAATGTAAAGTCTCTCCTAAGTGAAAACCATCAACCCTAGTGACCTCCCTTCTCTCTCCTTGGAGTTGGGGAGGGGAGAACAACTAGGGTTCAATTTTTCCGCTTTACATTTTGGTGAACCCGACATGAACATCCTCATTCTGATTATTCATGGTTAGATCTGAAAAATTTGCTTCCTTAATTACATTTCCATGTTTGATCTTTTGCAAATTTTAGAGGTTGATTGCATAAAAAACCCTAAAATTTTCTTTTTAGTAATTGAGCTTGTGAAATGTTTAATTGTTAATGCTTTTTTCAGATCTACCCTTCTATTGCAAATTGTCAATTCATATTTGTGCTTTAATTCTGAAAATTAAGTGGTTAAGTGTCAAAACCCTAATTTTTAAAACCCTCTTGATTCAACCTTTGACTGATAATTTCACTGATCAAAACACCTCCAAATCGGCTGTAACTTTGGATTCCGCAACAAAATCACAATATCTCTCATCCCTGAAAATTTGGAAAAAAGTTGGGAGGACCGTGTGCACCCCGAGCGCCATCGTCCCCGACATTTTTTCCAAAATTTCGGGAGCTAGATCTTACTGTATTTTTCTGCTAAAATCCAAAATTTTGGCTGATTTTATCAATTCTAACACTTTCAAAATTAAAGTCAAAGTTGGTCTAGTGATTGCTTGGATAAAGGCTTATAATCATTCAAAAATTGTTGAAATTAAAATTCATATCAAAATTGTGTTTCTTACTGTCCTAAATCTGAAAAGTGTGTTGGCATTCATTCGAAATTTCAGTGCTTTATTCAAATTTTTACAATTTGTGACTTTTGAAATTAAGTGTTTAATTGCAACAACTCTGATTTCCGCTTTCAAAATTGAATTTTGTGTGAAATTGAGTCAATTTTTAAAATTTCAAAACTTGCATTGCTTTTAGTATTCCCTCTAAAATCATAAAATTCAAAATTTCAGTTTCCCTCTCTTTTTCAAAATTCAAATTTTGCATTTTTCAACAATCTTGGTGGGGTTCAATTTTGAGATTGCAACTTTAATTTGGCCTATCTACAGATCGTAAAATCACTCAATTTTTTCAGATTGTCTTTAAAATCATCATAACTTTCATCCTTGAAAATTTCAAAAAAAGTCGCGAGGACCGTGTGCACTCCGTTCGCCACGGTCCCTGACATTTTTTCCGAAATTTCGGGAGATTGTCCTGATTGCATTTAACAGCTTAAATCTAGGAGATTGGCTGATTTTATTGAAATTTGCTACCTCTAAAATTCAAAATCTTCTCTCTCTCTTTAATGCATGAGTTTTACAACAATAAGCCCTACTTACACTATTCCCGTTAGACGAAGCCTTAGAATTAAGTCTTTCCAAGGTTTAATTACTGAGGAGATGGAACCTAATTTGAATGGCCTTTTTAACGAGGACATGGGTAATTCCTCTAATCCTCTTAATGATGAAGAAGCTCAACATGAGGTTTCTGTAGAACAACTTTTGAAATTGGATAACCAATTTGATGATTTTCGACAATGGATGTCTCAAGAATACCCTGATAGTCAAGCTCTTTCCTTAATTGAGGGTCTAAAATGTATGGTTCAAAGTGATAAGAATGGAATTGATATTTTGCATGGTATTGCACACATTGTGGATTCGAATGTGAAGCCAATGAAAATTTGTGCCGAAACCTTAGGTTATACACAACTTCCTACTCAAGTTAATCATTCTATTCCTTTGACGACTCCTATTGCTAGTATTCCTACTTTTACATCAAACATAATGACTACTTCAATACAAGACATTCCTCCTATGATCACCAGTCATGGGGGCAATCCCTCTTCTTCAATCAACCCTCTGCATTCATTCAATCCAAATTCTTCATTCATTCCTTCAATGAGTGTTCCTATTATATCACCACAAATGAACCTGGCACAAGGGGGCAATTCATTTAACCATTCCATTCCTCCTTGTAGTGTTCCTCCTTTCCAATCATCTCCTATGACTAACTATCATAGTGTCCCACCACCATACTCTCAATCAATACCCTCTTTCAACAACATAATACCTCCATCACAATCTAACACGTCTAATATGAACTCTTCGACTGAAGCGACCATTAACAGCCTTGCACAAACTGTCTCTTCTTTACAGCAACAAATTGCCTCTATGAATCAATCTAAGTTGAGTGTGCCCACATTTGATGTTGCGAGCCCACTTTCTCTTGACATTGTTCGATCCATCCCCCCTAAACATGTTGAAATCCCGCATTTGGAGCTTTATAATGGTAAGGGTGATCCTCTAACACATGTTAAGACATTTCAAACAATATGTACCGATTTTGCTTATGACCAAAGGTTGCTTGCAAAACTGTTTACTAGAACATTAAGAGATAAAGCCCTACAATGGTATTGCTTGTTGCCTTCTTATTCTATTACTTCTTTTGAACAACTTGCAAATGCTTTTATTCAACAATTTCAAAACAATATAAGTCCTAAAGTTACTTTGATTGATTTAATGCATTGTAAACAAGGTGTTAAAGAAAAAGTGACTGATTTCATTGGTAGATATAAGAATTTGTATGCTCAAATTTCTTTTCCAGTACCTGACAATGATATTTAAAGAATCTTTATTTCTAATTTACAAAAATATATTACAGAAAAACTTTTGTTTTCTGAGTTTACTTCTTTCCAAAAGTTGTGCGCAACTCTTCACAATTATCAACTGACTGTGAGTCAAATGGAACAAGCAAATCCTATGGATCCGAGTGATAAGGGTGATAGTAGTCAACAACCATTTGGGAAGTTTAAACCGAACAGAGAGGTCATTAAGTTCAATGAAAACATCATCAACAACAATGTGAATGCAGCATCAGGTGTGCCTCCTATTGCTAAGTTTTTCAAGAAAGAAAGAAAGTTTACTCCTTTGAATGAATCATTGCATAGTATTATGAATAAGTTATTGGAAAAAAATGTGATTACCCTCCCTCCTATAAGGCAAATAGATCTTGCAAAGATTAATTCACCCTATTTTGATAACAAATCTTTTTGTCAATTTCATCGTCATCCTGGGCATGATACTGAAAAATGTTTTGCTTTAAAGGGTAAAATTCAAGATTTGATTGATAATAATACTATCTCTATTTCTAATGTGAATGATAAAGGCAACACATCTGTAGCTCCTCCTAACCAAAATCTTAATATTTTCACTGATCCATTACCTTCTCATACCTCTAATGTGATTGATACTAATGATTCTTCTGTCTCACCTGATGATCTTGTGTCTATGACTCCGAATGTGATTAACTTTGTGGAGCAGCAGAAAATCCCTAAAGAACCTTCCATCACATTTGATTCCAGTGAAACTATCAGGGCACCTAATGGTCCTTTATATATAGTTGCAAAAGTCAAGAATACACCTTACCGTGGAGTGCTTATTGATCCTTCTTGCATGGTTAATGTCATTATTGAAGAATTTCTTTTTACTTTGCAATTGAATCAAGTGATCTATGACGAAACAAATGTGGTTGTGAAATTATTTGATGCATTTTCTTCTCCCGCAATTGGTTCTATTACATTACCTATTGAGGTCCATAACAAATCCCTTAATGTGAGCTTTTCTATTATTCCATCATCCGAACAATTTCGTGTGAAGCTAGGTTATCCTTGGCTATCTTCCATGAAAGCTATTTCTTCTCCTATTCAAAAGTGTTTGAAATTTCCCCATAATGGTGAAGTTTTTACTGTCAATCATAGTCTCTTTAAACCAGCTGAAAGAACTTCTAGTGTTCCTATTGATTACTTTTGGCCTAAACAATTCCAATCTCTTCCTCCGCGAAGTGATCATCTTTTTAAATCTTATCAAAAGTGGAAAAAAGATATGATCCTATCTCTAAGTGAACTTAGAACACCCAAACTTGATATTCCTATCGTTCTTGAGAAGGAAGTTCTTCCTTTGAAAGATAAAACTAATGTCTTTCCTCAAGAATATTCCCAACCCGTCCCTATGAATGTGACTATGCCTATATCTAATAAACTTCCTAAAAGTAGACCTATACCTCCTTGTCATGATGGGCTTGGTCTCCTTCCTAAACCAAATATTCCTCCTTTGTATGGAGCAGTTCCTCCTCCTTCCTCTTATGGAGAGAAGAGACCTTCCTCTTCTCCTATTATTCAACCTAAGAGACCACAACCTAAACACCCAAGTGATAAGGATGAGAACATTCCTCCTCCTCAATCTTCTCAACTTCCTACTAAGACTAGACGAAATCGTTCTGCACGTGAACACCAATGAAAGCGTCGTCTTAGAGCTCAGGCAGCTGCTTCTCAAACTTTGCAATCCCCAAAAACACCTTCAGCCAGTATTATTCCATTTTCTCCTCAGCCGAAAATTGAGCCAAAATCTCCTAAACATAAGATGCATGATGGTCTTGATACTGTGCGAGTTAAAGATCCTATTTTTATAAATCTTGATGATGATATAGATGAAAATGTTATTCATGATGAAAATGTTACTCTTGTTCATTCTGATAGTGAATATGAATATGTTGATGTTGATAAACATTTATCTAACGCATTTTCTAAAGCACTTATCCTAGCTCCTAGACAAGAACAACGTGGCTTGGAACATGAACATAGCCCTTGTTTGGATTTTGTGATAGCTCCATCTGCTGTGTTGGATGTTCCTCCTCTAGCGTGTTTCCTGCCTTCCCGAAATATTGATCAGCAAGATTGGGGGGTGGATGACATGCTAGACTAGTTTCATTAGCATAGCAGACTCTCTCCTCCTCTCTTGATCTCTTTTGTTACTTCTTCTATGTGTTATTCTTATTCTTCTATTTGTTGTCCTTAGTGTTGTCTACTTCAGGATGATGCAAAGCATTGAGATCTCTTTTGGTCTCTCTCATGTTGACTCAAAAGACACATGTGTTCCCTTCTTCTAGGTGACCTTCCTTGATTGGGGAATGAAGAACAATTATGCATACATACATATGATATACATGAATTATCATACAGCATACTGACCCCGAGGAAAGCAAAGTCACCTTGTGCTTTGTGTTTTGTGTCTATTATCCTTGGGCTTATCTCACACTTGGGGGTTAAATCCTTGTGATAGCGTGCTCCTTTCTCATTTCTTATATGTATCACTACCTTAAAGCAATCACCCCCGGTGAGGCATGTGCGATCACTTTAACGTAGGGGGGCATACATCCCGTTCATATCTCTTCAAGATACTTGAAAATTTCTTGACAAATTTAGCTTTGCCTTGAAAATTTTTGATATCTTTCTTGCATGACTCATAGTGAGGGAACCTTACTACTGACAGTCATGGTTCTCCCTCATGATCTTCCCTTTTACTTTTTCAATTGAAGTCATAAGATCCTTAGTCCACTAGGGGCTTGGTGTATCTTGCCTCCTTGACGTGGTGAAAGTCTTTCAATGTTGTTTCCTTGTACTTTACCGGAAGTATGGGTGTACGCTTATACTCCCGCTAAAGTGGGGGCTAAATGTAGCATCCTAAAATTGTGACACTTGCAATTTCGACTGCATTTGGGTCTTCACGATGGCGATGCAACGTTAAACCTGAATGGAGACCCCGAAACCTGCTTGTGACACCAAAAACTGCATTTTTCTACACCTTGGCATGATCCCTCCTTGTACCCTGCTGTCCTGGGAGGTGGGACCATGGCACCCAACGCCCTGGTCCTTTAGGACTAGGGCACCTAGTGCCCTGGTCCCTTAGGACCATGGCACCCAGTGCCCTGGTCCCTGGCCCTATTTTGGGCCCGGTCTCTTTTGGGCATCGGGTCTTTAAGTTTGCAAATTGGAAAATATTGTTTCTAGGTCGGCCTAAGGTCGGGAAAATCAGTCTCTCAACCCTAATTGACAAGTATATAAACTACTTTTCCTCTCCTAGAAAGGGAGGAGAAAAAGAAGGAGAAATAAGCAAGAGCAAAGGCGGAAGCAATATTCAAACATTCAAACATTCAAGCATTCAAGCATTCCTTCAAGCAATTGAGCATTCTAAGTCTCCATTCAAGGCTAGGTGTTGCATTCAAGACAAGGATTCAACCATTGAAGAGGAGATCACATACAACATACAACATACTACATACATTACACCTTCGCATGTAAGAATACAAACATTCTTACAACAAGGTATCAGTACTTGTTTACATTACAAACATTTACATTTACAGCATTCTCATTTCTTGGTTAATTCCAAAACCGAGGTTTGACCTAAAGGCAAACCCCTAATCCATGACCCCCCAATCATCCTCTCTTTTCTATGTGTAGGTTGCAGGTACGCGGCTGTAATTGAAGATCTGGAATCCTTGTGCAGAGACGAACAGATCCACCTTCATTTCGCGGATTTTTCGGAGGACCGTGTGCACGTCGGGCGCCATCGTCCTGTCAACTTTCGCTCAAATTTGTAGAACAGAATTGTCTCAACATTTTACTGCTAATTCCAGGTTCGCAGCTTCATCCCGTATCCCTATCTCTGTTTATAAGCGAATCTTTCTTACTTTACATGCATTCCTAGTTCAATCATTTTATCTATATTCTTTACAAAAGAGGGTATCCTTGATGTCTTAACCCTTGAAACTCATTTAGAATCCAATCCTGCTTTGTGAGGGATTGGATCTTGTGGGTTTCAGCCCCTCTTTTGAATGTAAAGTCTCTCCTAAGTGAAAACCATCAACCCTAGTGACCTCCCTTCTCTCTCCTTGGAGTTGGGGAGGGGAGAACAACTAGGGTTCAATTTTTCCGCTTTACACTATCTCAGTTTCCTGTACCGGTTGAGGCATTGGTTGTTCGGTTATGATCATTTCCACTGCCGGTTCCCTGTCATATGATATAGAATTATTTTTGTACCACTCATCCACTTTCACATTAGCACTTTCAACAATTTTTTGCAATCTTTTGTTATAACATCTATATGCTTTTCTTTGAATTGTATAACCAAGAAATATCCCTTCATCACATCTAGGATCAAACTTTCCAAATGAGTCATCTCTTTTGATATAGCATTTGCTTCCAAAAATTCTAAAATACTTAATAGTAGGTGTATGTCCAAACCATAATTCATAAGGGGTCTTATTGGTTTCACCTTTGATGTGAACTCTATTGAATGTGTAGATTGTTGTACTCATTGCTTCTCTCCAGTAGATATGAGGCGATTTTGGATTCCATCATCATAGATCTAGTTGCATCCAAAATGGTTTTATTCTTTCTTTCCACTATTCCACTCTGCTGAGGAGTCCGAGGTGCAAAAAAATATCTCCTGATTCCATTTGTCTCACGATAACTATTAAATTCATGAGAAGTGAACTCACCGCCATGATCTGATCTTAGACATTTGATTTTCAATCCAGTTTCTGTTTCAACTTTTGCTCTAAAGATATTGAATTTCTCAAAAGCTTCAGACTTATCCTTAAGAAAAGTCGCCCACATCATCCTAGAATAGTCATCAATAATCAACATGAAATACCTATCACCTTGAAAGCTTCTAGTCCTTGTTGAACCACATAAGTCAGTGTGAATCAAATCAAGTATATCATTAGATTTATCATGTATTATCTTAAAAGAACTTCTAACTTGCTTTCCCAATTGACATTCCTTACATATCAGATTATGAGGCTTCATAATCTTAGGTATATCTCTAATTGCCTTAGTTGAATTGATCTTAACAATACAATCAAAATTAACATGACACAACCTCTTATTCCATAACCAACTCTCATCAATATGAGCAATCAAACATATCTTATTACCAGTGTTTAAGTGAAAGATATTACCTCCAAACTAAATACCGATTGCAATCTTCAAACTAGTTTTGTTAATGATTTTGCATTTTCTATCTTTAAACTAAAGTTGGAAACCTTTGTCAACCAATTGACCAACACTCAAAAGATTATGCTTTAAACCTTCTACATAATAGACATTATCAGTATTATGCTTACCATCCAAAGAAATAATACCTCTACCTCTGATCATACATGCTTTGTCATCTCCAAATTTGACTTGACCACCATTGTATTCTTGCAGGGACATAAATTTCCCTATATCTCCAGTCATATGATGTGAGTATCCACTATCAATTACCCATTCATTCTTATCCTTAAATTTTGTTGTCCAGGCCTTTTCTTCATTTTTGATAGTCGGTTCCGGTTCATCTTCCTTTAAAGCATAGAACACCCATTTTTTTCCATTGTTGGATCCACTAGCATAATCTTCTGTCAGTTCATCTCCAAAGTCATCAGTTACTCCTTCC
The DNA here is from genome assembly GCF_030272615.1 of Cryptomeria japonica. Lineage (NCBI taxonomy): Eukaryota > Viridiplantae > Streptophyta > Pinopsida > Cupressales > Cupressaceae > Cryptomeria > Cryptomeria japonica. Next base: position 863,984,046 of record NC_081409.1, on the reverse strand, counting down.
TCATCTTCTATGTAGCATTGTTTACTTTTATTGAATCTATATATGTTTTGGTTAGGCTTAAATAATTTCTTAACTCTTTCCTCAAATCTTGCATTCCTTTCAGGACATCTAGATGAAAAATGACCAATCTTATTACATGCAAAACATTTAAAAGGTTCTTTTCCTTCATACTTACTTCATGTCAGACCTTTAGGTACTCTTCTAACAAATAAGGCTTCAAGTTGCTCAAATTATTCATCTTCTTTCCTCATGTCTTCCATTTCTTTTGCATATAAAACTTTCCAATCACTTTTGTCGATAGATGATGATGATGATGCATGAAAAGCAGGTTCAGACTTTACAGCTCCAGAAGATCCAAATTCTTCAATCTCAAAAGCAGATAATTTCCCAATCAAAATGTCTATGTTAACTAAAGATTTTTCCATTGTTCTCAACTCATTAATTGTAGTTGCCTTCATCTTGTAAGCTGGTGGAAGAACTCTCAAGACTTTGGAAACTATTTCACGTTCACTCATAAATCCTCCACAACATTGAATTCCCATAACTATCTCATTTACTCTTTCCATAAACACAACAATTATTTCATTATCTTTCATCTTCAAGTTTTCATATCTTACCCAGTAACCATCAAATTTAGCAATTTTGACAGTAGGATCACCTTCATTCAGAATTTGTAATTTATCCCACATAACCTTAGCCGATGATTTATCAGTCAATCCCATGATCTATTGATCGGTACGTTCACACAAGAGGGCTTCTCTAGCTCTGCAATAATTCTAATAAGGTGTATATCCTTTCGCAGTGATCTACCAAATATCCTTCCCAAGACATCTAAGATGAGTCTCCATTCGAATTTTCCATCTCCCATAATTTGTTCCATCAAGCTTAGGGATTTCTCTTCTGAAAATAGTTGTCGGTGGATTAGAAGTGTTAGCTGCCATAAGATCTACCTCAAGCAGTTAAGCTTCTACAAAAGAGGACCAAATCTCTAATACCAATTGTTAGGATAACCGGTGAACAACTAAGAGGGGGAGGTGAATCATTTGTTAACAAATTATAACAATTAATCTACTAAATAACCTTTAACTAGATTATGTACCAGTAAAGCAGAAATAGATACTGGTAAATAATATAACTTAACAATTAAATAGATAATCAATGCAAATCAACCATACCAAATAACACCATGATTTGTATGTGAAAAACCCAGAAAAGAAAAAACCACGGTGGGAAGCCTACCCACAGTGAGATGATACTTCTATAGAAAGTATGTGTTACAATGAGGGGTGTGCACATACAGGAAGGCACACTGCCTAGAGCATACTGCTCATTACAAAAGAGTCTCACTGACTACAAAGAGGCTACAACCATCTCAAGATAAATGGACAACAATCCAATAGAGTGAACTGCCAGAGATAGCATCTACCAGGCCTGATTATAGTCCTGGTTAATCTCAATACCAGAGGCCTTTGACCTCTTCCTTAATACCCAATTCAATCACCTATGATCGACCAAATCTCCTTCGCATATGATATTGTATTCTAAGACCATGAACACTTATTCCATTCCCACACCACGATCTACAAATAAGATCTTACAACATTTTATAGAAACCCTAAGACCTAAACCAATTAGGTCGGCCACCTAAAACATATTACAATAAGATCATTTCATAAATCCATATTAAAATGATATGCCATGTCGGCTTAAGACCAAAACAACAATGGCAAATCCATAAAACATTTTGAAACATCCTAGTAACATGTAGAGTACACGTTAACATGATATCGGTCCATAACCTAGATAGACACCAGACCTATTCTAGGTCCACCATGCCAAAGCGATGTCTTCAAGAAGTTGAATGACAATCAAAGAACATCTTCAGCATCCTAAAATCAATGTAGAAGCTTCACCAACACCAATTATGCATTCTGTCAAGATTCCTCAGTGAAAGCTCTGTCAGTAAATCCTTAAACTAGTACCGGTAAGGGTTTACCAGAGTGTATGATAGCATCTGATTACCAAGTCAATACCATCTAACCAAGACATACTCTAGAATCATGTACCACATGTAAGAAATCACATTCCATAAATCCAAACATGCCGGAAGTGTCCAACATATAGTCTCTTCTGCCGGTAACACTAGATCTTCTACCAGTAACAAAAACCTATATGTTTGTAACCAATCATAACAGCTAGTATTGACATCAATGCAAGACATAATCAATTCATCCATAATGCCAACATTATGATGTTTTTTTATATATATGTTGTATGTTGCATGGTAATGATCTTGTGCAGGATTGTGGTGTTTATGTTCCACTTGAAACTATAAAATATTTTATTGGAAGGTTTTTTTGTAAACCACCTAATGAGCAATTATTTCTTTCTAGTTCATGCATTTATGGCCTTTGCAATTTACATGGGAACTATTCTTTGATAGGTGAATGTTTGCATGAACATGTTTCATCTAAGTTTGGACAAAAAAAGGTTGATGTTAGGAGATTTAAAAATATAGAATACCCTCTAAAGGATGGAAAGATGGGGAAACGTTTAGAATTGATTATAGAACAAAATAGTGTGAATGCATTTATCAGTGATTTTAAAAGTCATATTGCTCCAAAATATGTGAAACATTCCCAACATGCCCGATGGCATGATGGACAATTTCCCATATCCAAGAACACATTTCTAGTTGGAACAAGAGTATCAGTTGTGGATTTTGCATAAAATTATACTCTAAAACCACAAGAGGAAACTCAATCACAATACTACAACTCAGTGCATGTGGACATATTTGTGCATATTATATATAGACATGACCATGAAATTACAGAAGATAACACAAAAATTTAGAGGGAGTATCATTTCTATTTTAGTGATAATCAATTACACTCGTCAGAGTTTGTTCAGCATTGCTTTGAGGTATTTCATGATAAGCTTAAGTAAAGAGAAATTGACATGAAACAACATATGATATAGTCATATAACTGCACTGGACAATTCAAAAATGCAAGAATGTTTTATTGGCTATGCATAGTTCACAAGAAAACCAATGTCCAACATTTATGGAGTTTTTTTGAAGCGGGACATGGTAAGGGGAAACACGATGGAGCTAGTGCTTGTGTAAAAAGACCTCTTGCTAGAGAACAATTGAAATTCGAGGATGCAGTGAAATTCAAAGATTCTCGTGTAGTTGTAGATTGGTGCAATTCAAAGTTGTCAAAAGGATCAACTGAGAACTCTGCAATTTGACGTTTCACTATATTTACAAGGAAGCTTGCTTTCTTTTGTCAGTTTTGTGTTTTTAGAGATTGGGAATTTGTGAGAATAAAGAATGGGTTGAAGAATTGCAACAAAGATCATTGGCACCCATAGATGCAAATGATCTGCATGAAAGAACTAGTGAAGATATGGATCAAATGTTTGCACCAAATGACTATGATCACATTTCAGATCTTATACAACAAGGTAAAATTATTTTTTAAATTTATTTTGATCTATTAAATAGTACATATATGAAATCTTACAGTGTATATTTTTGTTTTTATATCTCATTAAATATTAAAATAAAATTGTTTTGTGCACAGGATATGTTTGTTGTTGTTGCACAAGAGGACAATGTAGAGGGGACAAAGTATTGGTTGGCTCGATGTGTAGATCCAAAATATAAGATAACCACTCCTCGATTAGATGATGGTGGTTATGACTATCCAACAGGATTTGTGGTTGTTGTTGGAACCTGGCTATGCAAATATATAACAAGAAAGAATGGATTACCTATGTTTGAAGATTATGAATTAGAGAAGAAGATTATACATTTTCGCATTTGGTAGTGGCAACTAATATAAAATTGGATAGATATTGTAACAGACCTACTAATAAACAATTATGAACTCTCTCTATGGAAGAGCGCGAAACAATTATAGATGTTTTGCAAAAGAGAGAGGATGTAGATGGTATAATAGAATAAATATATACAAGTAAGTTATAATTTGAACCCTTAATTCACCTCCCTTTTAAAAGTCGTGATGTATATTTTATATAGCATTTTAAATCATGCATCCTAATTATAAAATCTAATCTAGTAATTTTGTTTCAGGTTTACCACAACTAGAAGGCATCAATGAAAACCAAAGTATTTGTGCATACTTTATGTTTCATTTTGAATAATTATAAGTTAATTTTTTGTACCCTTAAGGCAACTCCCTTTGAACAATCATGATGTATGCTTTATGTTGTATTTTAAATTGAATGCATCCTCATTATAAAAACTAATCATATGTATATTTTTTTTTCCAAGTCTCTCAGAGTAGACTTGGCCTCAATGACTACTATTGTTTGTGCATACTTTATGTTGTATTTTGAGAGATATAGCCTTATTATTATAATTTAAATAGACTATTCTTTATTTTAATTCAGGTCTTCCACATGTGCATGGCATCAATGAATACTATTATTTGTGCATTTACAAATATGTTTAAGGTTAATTTTTTAAACTTTTCTTGAGTAAAGTAATATTCTTGCACTTGAATGTTGAGTTATGATTGGGTATTTTATACGATATGTTTTTTTTTTGCAGGTCCCTTAGGAGATGAAGTCAAATATTTTAGATAAGTATGCTTGATTACACTTTGTGTAATATACATAAATGAGAGACTATTGGTCAAATTTATGAATGAGATAATTATGTTTTAATCAAGTTCTATTTAATATGTTATATATTCTATGGGGTAAATTTATTTTCATGCATAGCACATTGGTTCTACTTGTTGGACCCCACCATACCACCTACTTTGTTCCTTACACTTTTCTCTTATCATCATTGTTATTGAAATGGTAATTATATATTTAAACCTATGTTTTGATACTTTTCTCTTATCATCATTATTTTATAATGGTAATTATATATTTGATTATATATTTTGTGTATCTATGATGATTAATACTTTTTAATTTAGTTTAAAATATGTTATAATTATAAGATATGTTTTGATACTTTGGTCTTATCATCATTTTTACTTAATGATGTATACCTTTATTTTATCTAATCACAAGTTATTTAAATAAAATTCCATAAATAAAATGTCAAGTCCGCATAATCCATATAAAGTTATTTAAGCATAAGTTCCATAAATAAAATTTGAAGTCCACATAATCCATATATATACGGATGGTATCATGATGAACTCCACATAATATCTAATGTGCATATATATATGTAGTCCAAAAATAATATATGACATAATCCTATTATGCAACTATCCATGTATACAAAGGATGTGCATGTCCAAGACAATATATACAATGTTTAAAAATAAGTACATGTGTAAAAAAATGTGTAAAGTTCATAAAAAAGAACATATCATATAAAATAGTACATGTACATCATATCAGAGCCAAATAAACAATAAAATCTAAGTGCTATCATCAATAACATCTTGTGGTCTCTTCTCCCCGAGACGTGGACCAGATCGACCCGTCTCATGCTATACAAGGAAAAAATAATATTAAAATACTTGATTTATTAAAAGATAATCATTTATCAATTTCAGTTGGAATTCATAAATTAAGTTACAAACTTACCGTATGTGTGTGCACATCAACTCCAGTAACTTGTTCTGCATGTACTATATGCTTAGGAGTTGTGCCATCCTATATACAAGATAAGAAACATGATATAACAAACATGAGCACATACACATGTTTATTTATTTATTAAATAAAAATGAACATTTATAATTTGATTAAATAATCATATAATAAAATATCGTACATAAGATTTCTCATATCCTCTAGCAGTATCTTGTGCACCTTGACGTGTATGTACATTGAAATCAATGCCAAATGTAGTGCTAGCTAAGTCCTATACAAGGTCAAACTCACAGTGTCCAATTAAATGTCAAATTAAGAGTCAAAATAAGGTCAAATTAAGTATTACATATTAATACCTTAAAGGATGTCGATGGCCGTTCAAATTGTCTCTAATAAAAATGATGAGGATAACCTATCCTAATAGTAGTGTCCACCTACAAACATGCATTTAATGAAATCATGTTTATTGAGCATATATGTGTATTAAACAATTTCAACTTAAGTTACAATGTTGTAAGAGCATATTTAATTTATGAATTCTAAGATGCATACAATAGATGGTGTCACAGTTGTCACACCCTCTTCTCAATGTGATGTAAAGGGTCCCTCATGACCTGAAGCCTTGATAAATAAGCATTCAATGTATCAACATAAAAATTTATATAGTATATGATGATAACATATTAACTTAAAAAGATAGTACAATATCTAGATAGAAATTGATACTATACCCCAAAAGGTGTGCCAAGTTGTGTAGGAATAGATGCAATATTGACTCAAACATTTGGTGTAGTCCTTATTGACATAAACCAAATTAATTTAATTAATTATTAGATTGTATAAAAAAAATACATGCACTTAATTTATACCTAAATTTAATGAAGTATTGGATTGGCATGTACATGTATATATATCTATACCTGCTCAAGATGATCATCAGAGGAAAGAAAATCCATATATGATGTCATCATAGTATCATATGTTGCATCATGCTCAACTGCAACTGAAGCAGATCCTGGATCAGCAGTAGGACCTACACACATCCGATGACAACTTGTAAATATATGTGGCATCGATCGAGGAGCAGATGCCATGTGTGAAGCTTTCTCACTCAAGTTACCTGTGAGGGAAGTCAAAGCATCTAATGTTGAAATAAATGATGTATTTTGGGCTAGTCTTCTTCTGGTTTGCACACCTTCATTTTTATCTCCTATGATTTGTTCTTCCGGATGGTTCTTCTACACATACCATTTGGAGTTCTTACTTGGTGCTTCCTCTACTAGTCCATTTTCAGATTGATCTTCATGTTCATCATCTGAAACATCAATATAGGGTGACGGTGTAGATTCTTTCTTATGTAAGTCTTCATCTATTCTCACATTTATACTATCAACCATTTTTCTCAAATTTGTGTTGTAGCATTTGTAGGCTTTTCTCTTAGATGAGTAGCCCAAGAAGATTCCTTCATCACTTCTACAATCAAAACTTCCTAATCCATCTACATCTCTCTTGATGAAGCACTTACTTCCAAATACTCTAAAATGCTTGAGTTATGGTTTCTGGTTGTACCATAACTCATAGAAATTCATTATATTGTTCACTCTTAGTTGTACCTAGTTTAATGTATAGACAATAGTATGAATTGCTTCCTTCCAGTATGTATCCGGTAAACTAGCCTCATTCAACATTGTTCTAGCCATTTATTTTACTGTCCCATTCTTCCTTTCTGCCACACCATTCTACTATGGTGTTCTTGCTACTGAATATTGTCTCTGGATTCCATGTTTCTCACAGTAATTAATAAAGTCATTTGAAGAATATTCTCCATCCTGATCTGATCTTAAACACTTTAATCGGTGTCCACTATCATTTTCAACCATCCTTCTAAAAATCTATCTTTCAAATTACTGTTATTTTTCATGCAAAAATGTCACCCAAGTCATCCTTGAGTGGTCATCAATGGACACCATGAAGTATCTCTCATCGGTCAGAGCCCTTGTCCTTGATGGCCCACACAAACTTGTATGCACTAATTCTAGAGGTCTTGAGGTATTGTACTCTTTTGTTTTGCAACTTACTTTGATTTGCTTGCCTCTGATACATTCATCACAAAAAGTACTTGCTGGTTTTCTTATTTGTGGAATGTTTCTTACATACCGGTTCTTGCTTATCTTCACTAGATTGTCAAAGTTCACATGACCCAATCTTTGGTGCCACAACCAGCTTTCATCAACCTATCCCATCACGTATTGGGATTCATAGGATTCTTTCAGATTGTAGACATTACCATCTATTCTCTTTCCTTCTGCCACAACCTAGCCGGTACTCTGCTTTCTTATCTGACAATTGGTAGAGTCAAATGTGAACTTGTACCCTTTTTTACACATCTGACTTACACTTAGCAGATTATGCTTCAGTCCTTCCATGTAGTACACATCATGAGCCTTAATCTTTCCCATCAATACTCAATGTACCACGACCATTAATTTTGATGGAGGAGTTGTCACCAAAACAAACAGAACCACCATTCCAATCGTCAAGCTTGATAAACTTTTTCTTATCTTCGGTCATGTGCTTTGAGCAGCCACTATCAACTACCCATAAATTCTTCCTTTCAGCATGTAGAGCAGTCCGCACAATCAAGCTTGACTATTTCTTGTTCTTCTCCTTCTCTATCTAAACATGTTTCTCTTCTTTCTTCTCCTCTTCTGTCATCTTATGTTTCGGCTTAGTCTTTATCTTCTGATTTGGTACTATTTTCTTTTGCTTGTCAATTCTCTACTAGTTCCAACATTCTCCCACTTGTCAAACATCTTGCAAGAGAAAAGGGAGTATCTACATCATAAATTAATTGCTAGAGTCCATGAGGCCCATAGACTCTGAGCATCATCTTAACTTCTCTATTCTCACAACCTTAGTTAAAGAATCTACAACATTCATCAAAGTCTCTGTTAGGATAACCAGTGAACAATTGAGAGGGGTTGGGGGTGAATCAGTTGTTAACAGATTATGAAACTTTAAGCACACAAAACCTTTTACCAACATGCATAAACCAAATACCAAAATAGAAGATATGTCAATTAAGCACAAACTATTGGACACAATGGATCATTGAGAGGGAGGTGAATCAATGATTTAAATAGTTTTTTACTTAATCGGAGCTATATCAGTTCAATATGAGACACACAAGATACATAGTAGTTACCAAAGCAATGCAAACAACATGTGTAGGAGAAATAACTAAAGGATTTATATATCACACACATGAATATAAAACACATAACACTAGATGTATGAGGAAAACCCAATGTGGGAAAAACCTCAGTGAGAATAGCTTCTGGAGATCTTCTTCTCCAATCCAGCCTCACAATGAAAAGATTTGATTACAAATTTTAGGGCACCAACCCCTGATTTATGAGCACGAACTCAAAGGAGCACAAACCCCTACACAATTTATAGGCTACAACCTAAAGGAGATACAACCCCTGCACTAAGCACCTACTCAATGAAAATAATATGAAAACTTGGATATACAAATGAGATCCTTGCTGCAAATGAAGTTTTACAACCCTTCAAAGTTTGGCACTACTGGTTTCTAAATTACCAGTTTGTATCAGCTCAATACACACTGCAACTTAGCCTTTCTATTGGTTCTAACTCTTCTTAATCTTCTCTCCCTCTATTCTACTGAATTCAAATCACACTTGGTTACTATCTATCAGATATTGCTTCCTTCATATTTTCACCTCTACATTCTATGCTCACTCTGTTAGTTTATTCCTTATACTAGCTTACCCTGCTTCTCCTTACCGATACAGTCTTCACTCATCAACACTTCAAGTGTTTATCTCTTCGGCTCTCAGACAGTAATTTCACACTCTCCTTCACTCTTCAGCAACAACACTATCTGTTTTAGGTCACAATATTTAAACTGAAGCTTTCTCATCAAAAACCAATTCAAACAGAGGATGGCTAGGGTTTCCTTCTACTAACCAGATCTACATCTAATCTAATCCAATCTGCCTTGGATCACACACCTACATTGGAGGAATAAACCATCATGATTTTTCCATCTGTCGAAAGTGTATTTGCCAAAAATAGCAAACTCGACCATGATTTTTTGCCTTGAAATTTGTCGGCTCATTTATGACCCAGCTGTTTCCTTCTTGAGGTCCTCTTGCAATCCGATTTCCTTTCTTTGATCTAGGCGCCAACAACTCCCTATTCTTTCTCTATCATTCCTTCTTCCTTGAGCCACATTGATATATTATCTACTGGTGATTTGTGGTTGTTTCATTTAATGTCGATTAACTACTCCAACAACCAAGTTGATAGACACTTCACCGACTTTTGCATACTTTCCACCTCAGCTCCATGTGGCATTACATCAGCATACACTTAGCTCACCGACAAAAGGTCATTTTAAACTCGAACATTCAAAAAACTCATACCAACACAAGCCCTTACCGGTGAGACCTTCTCCTTCTACTAACCAATAGTGCACACTACACCAGTAGCAAAACTTCACCTCTTGTGGTTTGTGATCTCTTTGTCATTCTACCTCTTTATCACAAACATTATCACAAGCAAATAGCCAGCCAGCCTTTATACCAGTTACAACTTTCCATGCCAACACACAACTTCATATCACCTCTTACAAGTGATGTTACTAACAGTATCATTACCTGCTTGTATTCCACACCTTCATACCGATTTTGTCTTCTACCATACCGTTTGACAAGACTTCATGTTAATCTTCCTTATGTCGGTTCAATCTTCTTCAATATTGACATACCCTACCGGTAGCCTACAATACCTGTTGACATCAATGACAACTCAATGCCAACAATCCCCCACTTTGGCATTGATGTCAACATTATATGTTCCGGTTTCTCTCCCCCTTTGATAGCAATGGCAAAGGGAACCTTAGTCTGATGCCAATAATTTATCCCTTGTCTACATCCGATTAGGACACATACTCCCCTTGTATCCATGCTTCATGATTCAAGAGTCATAAGATAGTAATAGTTGTTGACTCCCCCTGAACCATACATCCTCTTACACATTTAAGTATTGTCAGATGGCGGGACTACTCCCATCTTTTTACTTAAGAACTCAAATGAGCCCAAAGGAAGTGGCTTGGTAAATATGTCAACAATCTTCTCACCAGTGGGAACACATTCAACAATGACCTCCTTGTCAGCTACCTTCTCCCTCAAGAAGTGATACTTAATTGCAATGTGTTTTGTTCTCAAGTGCATTACTGGATTCTTGGAGATATTGATTGTACTTGAGTTATCACACCAGATTGGAATAGGATCTAGTATCTCCACATGTATGTCCTTCAATATCTGCTTCACCCATAGCACTTGTGAGAAACACGTAGCAGCAGCTATATATTCAGCCTTAGCAGTGGATAATGACACTGAGTCTTGCTTCTTCTTGTTCCATGATACTAACCTATCACCTAAGTAGAAATCACCTCCACTTCTACTTTTCTAGTCATCAATACTTCTTTCCCAATCTGCATCAGTATAAGCCTGCAAAGAGAAGTCTCCTTTCTTTGGACACCATAGGCCATAGCTGATAGTTCCTTGCAGATATCCAAAGATTCTTCTGACTACATTTAGGTGAGACTGTTTAGGAGCAGCTTGGAATCTTGCTACCATGAAAACAACTTGTACAATATCCGGTCTAGATGTTGTTAAATATAACAGACTACCAATCATAGACCTATACAGTGTTTTCTCAACTTCCGGTGACTCGTCTAGTTTTCTCAACTTACAACCGGTAACCATGGGAGTACTTACCAGTTTGTTGTCCTCCATTTGAAATTTATTCAACATGTCTTTCACATACTTGGTTTGGGAGATGAAAATTCCTTTCTCCTTCTATGAGATCTACAAACCAAGAAAATAGGACAACTCACCCAACATGGACATCTCAAATTTTGTCTTCATCGGATCTGCAAATTCTTTGCACATGATGTCCTTGTCTCCACCAAAGATAATATAATCCACACACACAACCACTATAATCATGTGATCTCCATTTACCTTGACATACAAATTACTGTCTACATTCCCTTTTTGGAATCCTTGCCCATTCAAGTATTTATCCAACTGGGAATAAATTCTCTAGGAGCCTGCTTCAAACCATACAAATCTTTCTTCAATCGGCATACAAAACTCTCATCATCATATAAAAGATAACCCTCTGGTTGTTCCATATATACCTCTTCTTCAAGGTTACCATTCAAAAAGGCAGATTTGACGTCCATTTGGTAGACATCGTAACCTTTATAGGCAGAGAAAGCTAAAAACATTCTTATCACCTCTAACCTAGCAACCGATGCAAAGGTTTCTTCGAAGTCAATACCTTACGCTTGAGCATAACCTTTACAAACTAACCTTGCTTTATGTCGGATTATCTTGCCTTCTTCATTCATCTTATTCCGACAAACCCACTTGGTACCTATGAAATTCTTGTCTGTCGGTCTAGGAACAAGTTCCCATCTTTGATTCTTCTCAATTTTTGTCAAATCTTCATCCATGGCATCTACCCATTTCTCACTTTTGCTAGCTTCATCAAAAGTTTTGGGTTCTAGTTCTGTCATGAGGCATAAATTTACCTGCTCATCATTTTGGCCTAGTCTTCTTTTGGTTCGCACACCTTCATTTTTATCTCCTATGATTTGTTCTTCCAGATGGTTCTTCTGCACATACGGGTTAAATTTATTGCTTGGCGCTTCCTCTACTAGTCCATTTTTAGACTGATCTTCATGGTCATCATCTGAAACATCAATATAGGATGTCGGTGTAGATTCTTTCTTATGTAAGTCTTCATCTATTCTCACATTTATACTATCAGCCATTTTTCTCGAATTCTTGTTGTAGCAATTTTAGGCTTTTCTATTGGATGAGTAGCCCAAGAAGATTCCTTCATCACTTTTGGAATAAAAATTTCCTAATCCATCTACATCTCTCTTGATGAAGCACTTACTTCCAAATACTCTAAAATTCTTGAGTAATGGTTTCCAGTTGTACCATAACTCAGAGGGATTCATTCTACTGTTCACTCTTAGTTGTACTCGGTTTAATGTATAGACAGCAGTATGAATTGTTTCCTTCCAGTATGTATCCATAAACTAGCCTCATTCAACATTGTTCTAGCCATTTCTTTTACTTTCCTATTCTTTCTTTCTGCCACACCATTCTACTATGGGGTTCTTGTTGATGAATAGTGTCTCCGGATTTCATGTTTCTCATAGTAATCAATAAAGTCATTTGAAGAATATTCTCCACCCCAGTCTGATCTTAAATACTTTAATCGGTGTCCACTATCATTTTCAATCATCCTTCTAAAAATATTACTCTTTCAAATTCCTGTTATTTTTCATACAAAAATGTCACCCAAGTCATTCTTGAGTAGTCATCAATGAACAACATGAAGTATCTCTCACCGGTCAGAGCCCTTGTCCTTGATGGCCCACACAAATCTATATGCACTAATTCTAGAGGTCTTGAGGTATTGTAGTCTTTTATTTTGCAACTTACTTTGATTTGCTTGCCTCTGATACATTCATCACAAAAAGTACTTGCTAGTTTTGTTATTTGTGAAATGTTTCTTACATACCGATCCTTGCTTATCTTCACCAGATTGTCAAAGTTCACATGACCTAATCTCTGGTGCCACAACTAGCTTTCATCAACCTATCTCATCATGAATTGGGACTCATAGAATTCCTTCAAATAGTAGACATTACCATCTATTCTATTTTCTTCTGCCACAACCTGACCAGTACTCTGCTTTCTTATCTGACAACCAGTAGAGTCAAATGTGAACTTGGACCCTTTGTCACACATCTGACTTACACTTAGTAGATTATGCTTCAGTCCTTCCACGTAGTACACATCATGAGCCTTAAGCTTGCCATCAATATTCAATGTACCATGGCCTTTAATCTTGATGGAGGAGTTGTCACCAAAACGAACAAAACCACCATTCCAATCATCAAGCTTGATAAAAAAATTCTTATCTCCGATCATGTGTTTTCAGCAGCCACTATCAACTACCCATAAATTATTCCTTTCAGCATGTAGAGAAGTTTGCACAATCAAGCTTGACTCTATCTTGTTCTTCTTCCTTCTCTATCCAAACCTGTTTCTCTTCTTTCTTCTCCTCTTCTATCATCTTGTGTTCTGGCTTAGTTTTTATCTTCTGATTCGGTACTATTTTCTTTTGCTTGACAGTTCTCAACTTACAATGCCTTACTATGTGACCAAAATTTTGACACTTGTAACATTTTATATTAGCATTGAAATATGTATCCAAAGCATTCTTGTAGGACATCTGAACATTTCTCCTACACTCATAACTCTTATGACCAAACTCGTTATAATTATAACATGTGACATTTGTACTTTGTAATGCAACAAATGAGTTTCTACTCTCAAAACTGGGGTTGACATTCATTATCCTACAATCTTCCATTCTATGACCAAACTTATTACACTAGTGACAATAACCATGAAAATTTGAAACATACCAGTTGGATTGTCTTGGTCCTACAGATGTCTACCTTACTGAGGTCTTCCTTTCATGCTGCTAACTCTTGCATTTCTCCTTGTATCTACATGTTGGTGCATTGAGTATGGCATCTGGTTCATTGATTGTGTATACCAGTTTGTGTGGTGGTTCTTAACAGCATCTGCATATGTCTGCTTTTTGGTATCCTTGCTTATTGTGAATATCTTATTCTCTTCTCCTTCATTTGAAGAAGTAACCGTATCTCTTTTCCGGATGTATCTTTTCTATTTAAACTTTGACCCTCTTCAAATCCTAAGCCACTAGTATCCTTAGATTTCTTATGTTTTCTCAACATCTTATCTTAAGCTTTGGTGTTGCCTTCATATTTGCTTCTCACTTTCATTTCTTCCTTGCTTTTCTCTAATTCCTTTCGGTGCTTGACAATTTATTCTTCTAGGTTCTGATGCTCCTTCTCCTTATTACTCAAACCGGTGCTAGTAATTTCACAGATTCTCTTGGCTTCCTACAATTGAAGTTTTAGATCTGTAATTTTTTTCTTGGACTCTTCAAGATATTTCTCCAACATCTCTTATTCTACAGTTCCAACCTTTTTTACCTTCTTCAAATCTCTTCTTTTTTTCTTCAGCTCTTCAAGGTATTGATGAGCTCTACTTCAAAATCTACTTCTCCTTCTTCAGGTATTGGAACCTCTTGGGCCATGAAAAGGGTTGCATGGACATCATCTTCACTGCAACAGTCATCTAAGACACTCTCCTCATATGTGGTATTATTTTTATGTGTGTAAAGACTCCTCTACTTTCAGTTTCCTCTTCTACCATACTGGTAGACATTCTTCTTCCTGTCCTTACCATATGATCTGCTACCACTTGATTGATCATCTTCATTCTTATCACCATAAGGAAATTTGGCAGCAAAATATCCAATCTTTCCATAGTTGAAACATTTCAGGGGTAGTTTGCCTTTGTATTTTCCTGAACCCTTCTTGAGTCTTCTGACAAAGTTTGCCATGATATCATCAAATTCTTTATCGGTTCCATCATGAACAGACTCTTCTTTTCCTTTTCTTGATGTTTTGAAAGCAGCTTCTTTCTTCACAGCCTCAGTACCGACAATCCTCATTTCATAAGCAGATAGGGAACCATACAACTCATCCATTGTAAAGACTTTCAGATCTTTTTCTTCTATTTCTGAAACCTTTGTATCATACTTAGGTGTGAGGGATCTAAGTACTTTCTTTGCTAAGAACTCCCACTACTTGGGAAATGTCTAGTCTAGTACAAACCACAACATCCATCAAACTTCCAACTGCACTCTGGTAAGGTACTCAGCTCATGTCTTACATCTTTGATGGAGATGTAGGATAATCTAAAATGGATAATTTTGTTCCAACTATAAAAGGAACACACAATTCTCTACAATCTTGCATGTTGAACCTCCATAAAACTGAATTCACATACTTATGTTGGCCTAACCATGTCTTTTTGTTCACTCTATCTCTTGAAATCTCCATCCCAAGAATGTGCTTTGTTGCACAAAAATATTTTATTTCAAATTTTGCAACAAACTAAAACTTTTGTTCTAAAATCATATATTTTCCTTTACGAGTGAATAACATATCATCAACATAAAATGCAAGTACTAGAAATCATCACCATAAAATTTATAATAAACATAGTAATCTAATTTAGAATGCTCAAATCTCAAACTCAACACATATGTATCAAATTTTTGGCACCACATCCTAGGACTCTATTTGAAGCTATACAAAGATCTCTTCAATTTTCAGACCAAATTACTTTTACCTTTCACCACATAGTGCTCTCATTGTGTCATATAAATATCCTCCTCAAAATCACCATGAAAGAAAGCAATTTTCACATCCATTTTCTCAACCTCTAAACTATAAGTAGCAACAATAGAAAGAAAAAATCTAATGGATGACATCTTTGCAACAAGAGAAAATATCTCACCATAATCAACCCCCTCGAATTGAGAGTATCTTTTCGCAACCAACCTTTATTTATACTTCTCAATACCTCCATCTTCTTGTGCCCCCTTTTAGTTTTTGATTTTTGCACATCTTAATTCAATTTTAAATTTTATAACCTTTGGTTTCCCAATCGGTCATTTTCATCACTTTGAAACCAAGTCCTTGACCCTTCCTAGTTCTTGAAATGGATATTATAGTTATAGAAGCCCTAGCCTATCATCTTCTATGTAATGTCTCCTACTATGGACAGTGCCTTATATGATGTGAGAGACACAAACATGAGAGATACTCAACTCTATGAGGTCTTTGGGAGATTACAACATTGCTATAGGTCTCTCATTACATACAAAAATCTTGGATAGTGCACTTTTATAGGCTAGATGTTTCCCGCTAGCTATTGCCTGTCCAAAGTTAGTCCTTGCATCCACTCAAAATTATCACCCAAATTCCCAAGAAATCGAAACTTTGAATGAATCTGTAGTTTTAAGAATTGGTAAAGAAGCAATAGCCTCGATATTACAGATTCTGGGAAAGGAGAAATATGTAGACATAACCGTACAGTTGGGTGTGAACTCTTTCATAGTCAAATAGATTGGTGTTTCAACTGCATTGTTTGGATCTAGTTAAAAGTAGAAAGAATGGGAAAGTCAAAGCCTCCCACCAAGATAAAAAGATTTATTCAATAAAAATATCTCAAACATGATTGTACTCCTGTACTGAGTAGTTGAAAGGCCTAACTCTGAATACTTTGCAAAAAGGATGTGTCAGGTTGTGTTGACCATTTGTGATGAGAACTGTTGGAGATTGGTTGATATTATTGGGGAGATTGTTGGATTTGGTTGTGTAACGTCCTAAAATTGTGACACTTGCAATTTCGACTGCATTTGGGTCTTCACGATGGCGATGCAACACGAAACCTGAATGGAGACCCCGAAACTTGTTCATGACACCAAAAACTGCATTTCTCAGCACCCTGGCCTGATCCTCCTTGCACCCCATTGTCCTTGGAGGTGGGACCATGGCGCCTAGTGCCCTGGTCCTTTAGGACTAGGGCACCCAGCGCCCTAGTCCCACAGGACCATGGCGCCCAGCGCCCTAGTCCCTGGCCCTATTTTGGGCCCGGTCTCTTATGGGGCTTCGGGTCTTTAAGTTTGCAAATTGGAAAATAACATTTCCTGGTCGGCCTAAGGTCAGGAAAATCAGTCTTTTAACCCTAATTGACAAGTATATAAACTACATTTCCTCTCCCATTTTGGTAAGGAGGGAAAAAAGGCGCGGAAACAACATTCAAGCATTCAAGCATTCAAGCATTCAAGCATTCCTTCAAGCAATTGATCATTCTAAGTCTCCATTCAAGGCTAAGTGTTGCATTCAAGGCAAGGATTCAACCATTGAAGAGGAGATCACATACTACAACATACAACATACAACATACAACAACATCTATACCTTCGCATATAAGGATACAAACATCCTTACAACAAGGTATTAGTACTTGTTTTACATTACATTTATAGCATTTCTCATTTCTTGGTTAATTCCAAAACCGGGGTTTGACCTAAAGGCAAACCCCTCATCCCTAATCCCCCAATCGTCCTCTCTTTTCTGTGTGTAGGTTGCAGGTACGCGGCTGTAATTGAAGATCTGGAATCCTTGTGCAGAGACGAACAGATCCACCTTCGTTTCGTGGATTTTCCGGAGGACCGTGTGCACGCCAGGCGCCATCGTCCCATCAACTTTCGCTCAAATTTGCAGGAAAGCACCATCCCGACATTTTACTGCTAATTCTAGGTCTGCAGCTTCATATCATATTCCTATCTCTGTTTATAAGTGAATCTTTCCTACTTTGCATGCATTCCTAGTTCAATCTTTCTATCTACATTTCTTTACAAAAGAGGATATCCTTGCTATCACAACCCTTGAAACTCATATAGAATCCAATCTTGCATTGCATGGGATTGGATCTTGTGGGTTTCAACCCCTCTTTTGAATGTAAAGTCCTTCCTAAGTGAAAACCATCAACCCTAGTGACTCTCCCTTCTCTCTCCTCGGAGTTGGGGAGGGGAGAACGACTAGGGTTCGATTTTTCCGCTTTACATTTTGGTGAACCTGACGTGAACATCCTTTCTGATTATTCATAGTTAGATCTGAAAATTGGATTCCTTGATTACATTTCCATGTTTGATCTTTTGCAAAATTTTAGAGGTTAATTGCATAAAAACCTTAAATTTTCTTTTTAAGTAATTAAACTTGTGAAATGTTTAATTGTTAATGCTTGTTTCAGATCTGCCCTTCTATTACAAATTATCAATTCATATTTGTGCGTTAATTTTGAAAATTAAGTGGTTAAGTGTCAAAACCCTAATTTTTGAAACCTTCTTGATTCAACCTTTGACTGATAATTTGACTGATCAAAACACCTCCAAATCGGCTGTAACTTTGGATTCTGCAATAAAATCACAATATCTTTCATCCCTGAAAATTTGGAAAAAAGTTGCGAGGACCGTGTGCACCCCGAGCGCCATCGTCCCCGACATTTGTTCTGAAATTTCGGGAGCTAGATCTTACTGTATTTTTCTGCTAAAATCCAGAATTTTGGCTAATTTTATCAATTTTAACACTTTCAAAATTAATGTCAAAGTTGGTCTAGAGATTACTCGAATAAAGGCTTATAATCATTCAAAAATCATTGAAATTAAAATTCATATCAAAATTGTGTTTCTTACAGTCCTAAATCTGAAAAGTGTGTTAGCATTCATTCAAAATTTCAGTGATTTATTCAAATTTTTGCAGTTTGTGACTTTTGAAATTAAGTGTTTAAATTGCAACAACCTTGATTTCCACTTTCAAATTTGAATTTTGCATGAAATCGAGTCAACTTTTAAATTTCAAAACTTGCATTGATTTTAGCATTCCCTCTAAAATCATAAAATTCAAAATTTCAGTTTCCCTCTCTTTTTCAAAATTCAAATTTTGCATTTTTTGACAATCTGGGTAGGGTTCAATTTCGAGATTGCAACTTTAATTTGCCCTATCTACAGATCGTAAAATCACTCAATTTTTTCAGATTAGCTTTAAAATCATCATTACTTTCATCCCTGAAAATTTTGAAAAAAGTTGCGAGGACCGTGTGCACTCCGAGCGCCACGGTCCCGGACATTTTTTCCGAAATTTCAGGAGATTGTCCTGATTGCATTTTACAGCTTAAATCTAGGAGATTGGCTGATTTTATTGAAATTTGCTACCTCTAAAATTCAAAATCTTCTCTCTCTCTTTAGTGCATGAGTTTTACAACAATAAGCCCTTCTTACACTATTCCCGTTAGACGAAGCCTTAGAATTAAGTCCTTCCAAGGTTTAATTACTAAGGAGATGGAACCTAATTTGAATGGTCTTTTTAATGAGGACATGGGTAATTCCTCTAATCCTCTTAATGATGAAGAAGCTCTCCATGAGGTTTCTGTAGAACAACTTTCAAAATTGGATAAACAATTTGACGATTTTCGACAGTGGATGTCTCAAGAATACCCTGATAGTCAAGCTCTTCCTTTAATTGAGGGTCTAAAACGTATGCTTCAAAGTGATAAGAATGGAATTGATATTTTGCATGGTATTGCACACATTGTGGATTCGAATGTGATGCCTATGAAGAGTTGTGCTGAAACTTTAGGTTATACACAACCTCCTACTCAAGTCAATCATTCTATTCCTTTGACGACTCCTATTGCTAGTATAACTACTTTTACATCAAACATAATGACTACTTCAATACAAGACATTCCTCCTATGATCACTAATCATGGGGGCAATCCTTCTTCTTCATTCATTCCTTCAGTGAGTGTTCCTCTCATATCTCCACAAATGAACATGACACAAGGGGGCAATTCGTTTTCCATTCCTCCTTGTAGTGTTCCTCCTTTCCAATCATCTGCTATGACTAACTATCATAGTGTCCCACCACCTTACTCTCTACCTTCTTTCAATAACATAACACCTCCATCACAATCTAACATGTCTAATATGAACTCTACGACTGAAGCAACCATTAACAATCTTGCACAAACTGTCTCTTCTTTACAGCAACAAATTGCCTCTATGAATCAATCTAAGTTTAGTGTACCCACATTTGATGTCGCGAGCCCACTTTCTCTTGATATTGTTCGAGCTATTCCCCCTAAACATGTTGAAATCCGCATTTGGAGCTTTATAATGGTAAGGGTGATCCTCTAACACATGTTAAGACCTTTCAAACAATATGTACTGATTTTGCTTATGACCAAAGGTTGCTTGCAAAACTGTTTACTAGAACATTAAGAGACAAAGCCCTACAATGGTATTGCTCGTTGCCTTCCTATTCTATTACTTCTTTTGAACAACTTGCAAATGCTTTCATTGAACAATTTCAAAACAATATAAGTCCTAAAGTTACTTTGATTGATTTAATGCATTGCAAACAAGGTGTTAAAGAAAAAGTGACTGATTTCATTGGTAGATATAAGCATTTGTATGCTCAAATTTCCTTTCCAGTGCCTGACAATGATATTCAAAGAATCTTTATTTCTAATTTACAAAAAGATATTAGAGAAAAACTCCTACTTTTTGAGTTTACTTCTTTTCAACAGTTGTGCGCAACTCTTCACCATTATCAACTGACTGTGAGTCAAATGGAACAAGCAAATCCTATGGCTCTGAGTGATAAGGGTGATAGTAGTCAACAACCATTTGGAAAGTTTAAACCGAACAGAGAGTCCATTAAATTCAATGAAAACATCATCAACAACAATGTGAATGTGGCATCAGGTGTGCCTCCTATTTCTAAGTTTTTCAAGAAAGAAAGAAAGTTTACTCCTTTGAATGAATCATTGCATAGTATTATGAATAAGTTATTGGAACAAAATGTGCTCACTCTTCCTCCTATAAGGCAAATTGATCCTCCAAAGATTACTTCACCTTATTTTGATAACAAATCTTTTTGTCAATTTCATTGTCAACCTGAGCATGATACTGAAAAATGTTTTGCTTTAAAGGGTAAAATTCAAGATTTGATTGATAATAATACTATCTCTGTTTCTGGAGTGAATGATAAAGGCAATACATCTGTAGCTCCTCCTAACCAAAATCTTCAGATTTTTACTGATCCATTGCCTTCTCATACCTCTAATGCAATTGATACTACTAATTCCTCTGTCTCACCTGATGATCTTGTGTCTATGACTCCGAATGTGATTAACTTGGTGGAGCAGCAGAAAATCCCTAAAGAACTTTCCATCACATTTGATTCTAGTGAAACTATCAGGGCACCTGATGGTCCTTTATATATAGTTGCAAAAATTCAAAAATACACCTTGCCGTGGAGTGCTTATTGATCCTTCTTGCATGGTTAATGTCATTACTGAAGAGTTTCTTTTTACTTTGCAATTGAATCAAGTAATCTATGATGAAAAAAATGTGGTTGTGAAACTATTTGATGCATTTTCTTCTCCTGCAATTGGTTGTATTACATTACCTATTGAGGTCCATAACAAATCCCTTGATGTGGACTTTGCTATTATTCCATCTTCCAAACAATTTTGTGTGAAGCTTGGCTATCCTTGGCTATCTTCCATGAAAGCTATTGCTTCTCCTATTCACAAGTGTTTGAAATTTCCCCATAATGGTGAAGTTGTTACTATCAATCATAGTCTCTTTAAACCAGCTGAAAGAACCTCTAGTGTTCCTATTGATTATTTTTGGCCTAAACAATTCCAATCTCTTCCTCCGCGAAGTGATCATCTTTTCAAATCTTATCAAAGGTGGAAAAAAGATATGATCCTATCTCTAAGTGAACCTAGAACACCCAAACTTGACATTCCTATCGTTCTTGAGAAGGAAGTTCTTCCTTTGAAAGATAAAACTAATGTCTTTCCTCAAGAAGATTCCTCACCCATTCCTATGGATGTGACTATGCCTATATCTAATAAACTTCCTAAAAGTAGACCTATACCTCCTCGTCATGATGGGCTTGGCCTCCTTCCTAAACCAAATATTCCTCCTTTGTATGGAGCAGTTCCTCCTCCTTCCTCTTATGGAGAGAAGAGACTTTCCTCTTCTCCTATTGTTCAACCTAAGAGACCACAACCTAAACACCCAAGTGATAAGGATGAGAACATTCCTCCTCCTCAATCTCCTAATCTTCCTACTAAGACTAGACGAAATCATTCTGCATGTGAACGCCGACGAAAGCGTCATCTTAGAGCTCAGGTAGCTGCTTCTCAAACTTTGCAATCCCCAAAAACACCTTCAGCCAGTATTCTTTCATTTCCTCCTCAGCCGACGATTGAGCCAAAATCTCCTAAACATAAGATGCATGATGGTCTTGATCTCGTGCGAGTTAAAGATCCTATTTTTATAAATCTTGATGATGATATAGATGAAAATGTTATTCATGATGAAAATGTTACTCCTGTTCATTCTGATAGTGAATATGAATATGTTGATGTTGATAACCATTTATCTAACGCATTTTCTAAAGCACTTATCCTAGCTCCTATACAAGAACACCGCGGCTTGGGATATGAACATAGCCCTTGTTTGGATCTTGTGATAGCTCCATCTACTGTGTTGGATGTTCCTCCTCTAGCGTGTTCCCTACCTTCCCGAAACATTGATCAGCAAGATCGGGGGGTAGATGACATGCTAGACTAGTTTCATTAGCATAGCAGATTCTCTCCTCCTCTATTTCTTTTGTTACTTCTTCTATATGTTATTCTCATTCTTCTATTTGTTGTCCTTAGTGTTGTCTACTTGAGGACGATGCAAAGCATTGAGATCTCTTGGTCTCTCTCATGTTGACTCAAAAGACACATGTGTTCCCTTCTTCTAGGTGACCTTCCTTGATTGGGGAATGAAGAACAATTATGCATACATACATATGATATACATGAATTATCATACAGCATACTGACCCCAAGGAAAGCGAAGTCACCTCGTGCTTTGTGTTTTGTGTCTATTATCCTTGGGCTTATCTCACACTTGGGGGCTAAAACCTTGTGATAACATGCTCCTTTCTCATTCTTATATGTATCACTACCTTAAAGCAATCACCCCCGGTGAGGCGTGTGCGATCACTTTAACGTAGGGGGGCATACATCCCATTCATATCTTTTCAAGATACTTGAAAATTTCTTGACAAATTTAGCTTTGCCTTGAAAATTTTTGATATCTTTCTTGCATGACTCATAGTGAGGGAACCCTACTACTGACAGTCATGGTTCTCCCTCGTGATCTTCCCTTTTACTTTGTCAATCGAAGTCGTAAGATCCTTAGTCCACTGGGGGCTTGGTGTATCTTGCCTCCTTGACATGGTGAAATTTTTTCAATGTTGTTTCCTTGTACTTTACTGGAAGTATGAGCATACGCCTATACTCCCGTTAAAGTGGGGGCTAAATGTAGCGTCCTAAAATTGCGACACTTGCAATTTCGACTGCATTTGGGTCTTCACGATGGCGATGCAACACGGAACCTGAATGGAGACCCCGAAACTTGTTCATGAAACCAAAAACTTCATTTCTCAGCACCCTGGCCTGATCCTCCTTGCACCCCACTGTCCCTGGAGGTGGGACCATGGCGCCCAGTGCCCTGGTCCTTCAGGACTAGGGCGCCCAGCACCTTGGTCCCCCAGGACCATGGCGCCTAGCGCCCTGGTCCCTGGCCCTATTTTGGGCCCGGTCTCTTATGGGGCTTCGGGTCTTTAAGTTTGCAAATTGGAAAATAACATTTCCTGGTCGGCCTAAGGTCGGGAAAATCAATCTTTTAACCCTAATTGACAAGTATATAAACTACATTTCCTCTCCCATTTTGGTAAGGAGGGAAAAAAGGCACGGAAACAACATTCAAGCATTCAAGCATTCAAGCATTCCTTCAAGCAATTGATCATTCTAAGTCTCCATTCAAGGCTAAGTGTTGCCTTCAAGGCAAGGATTCAACCATTGAAGAGGAGATCACATACTACAACATACAACATACAACATACAACAACATCTATACCTTCGCATATAAGGATACAAACATCCTTACAACAAGGTATTAGTACTTGTTTTACATTACATTTACAGCATTTCTCATTTCTTGGTTAATTCCAAAACCGGGGTTTGACCTAAAGGAAAACCCCTCATCCCTAACCCCCCAATCGTCCTCTCTTTTCTGTGTGTAGGTTGCAGGTACGTGGCTGTAATTGAAGATCTGGAATCCTTGTGCAGAGACGAACAGATCCACCTTCGTTTTGCGGATTTTTCGGAGGACCGTGTGCACACCGAGCGCCATCGTCCCATCAACTTTCGCTCAAATTTGCAGGAAAGCACCGTCCCGACATTTTACTGCTAATTCCAGGTCCGCAGCTTCATATCATATTCCTATCTCTGTTTATAAGTGAATTTTTCCTACTTTGCATGCATTCCTAGTTCAATCTTTCTATCTACATTTCTTTACAAAAGAGGATATCCTTGCTATCACAACCCTTGAAACTCATATAGAATCCAATCTTGCATTGTGTGGGATTGGATCTTGTGGGTTTCAACCCCTCTTTTGAATGTAAAGTCCTTCCTAAGTGAAAACCATCAACCCTAGTGACTCTCCCTTCTCTCTCCTCGGAGTTGTGGAGGGGAGAACGACTAGGGTTCGATTTTTCCGCTTTACAGGTTGTTCATTGTTGCTGCTAGGATATGTTTTTGTCATTGATGTCAACATAATCCTGTGAGCTATCTAGGAGATTTTGGGAAGATATTTTGATCCAGTTTTAAAATTTAGTTTTATTGATCACTGTTTTGCAGAACCAATATTTCCTCTGGCATATTCCGATATGATAAAATCTTGTGTGGAGATGCTGGGATATCATCTTGGATGATCTTGTGTATCTTTATTATAGATGGTTCATGATTTGGTGCACTACAAGTTATCTTTCTTCGTGACACTTGTTGATTGGTTGTGTTCTTAAGCTTTGAGACATTGACTAGTGAAGATTTGAAAAGTGGTGTTGGTGCAATAGTTCTGTATAATTATAATGTGCTTACTGGTGTTTCCTAGTCATGTCCTGGTTTTTTTGGCGATCCGTATTGATCATTGTGCTATTTTTTGGTGGTTTTCATCAATCGGTGATGATTTTCATGGTATGTGGTATTTATGGTGGTGTAGTGTGTTGCAATTGGTGTTAGCATGATTTCTGGTAGATGTTATCATTTGGAAATATGAATTAGGTCCATGTTATATAATGTAAATCATAATATTGGTCTAGTGGTCAATCTTTGTATCGTACAATGTAATTTTTGTAATTGTGAGATGAGGGTTGAGGGTTTAGCCAACCTTGTTGTCAAGGTTGATGAATTATATATATAGGTCAATTATTCACTTAGTTTTGGTGTCAGTAGTGTCTGCATTATCAAAGAGAATTGATTGTGCAAAAAAAATATTTATCATTCAGTGAAGTGTTGTGGTAAGATTGGTGTTGTAGATCAGACAATTGTTCTTAACCGAAACTATCATCAGGCATTTGTAGATGTTATAATTGCATTTCATTTCTTTTAGATTGTAGTCTGAATCATATTGTAAGTCAATGAGACTTCCCTGAGGGTTGTAGCCTTTTGGGCAAATATCTTTTGAGCAGTGAGCTCTAGGAAGTGTGCCTAAATGCATGTGGATTCCCCATTGTAATATTTTCACATACTACTATAGAGTATCATCTTACTATGGGTAGGTTCCCACTGTGTTTTTTCCCTTGTCCCGTTTTTCCATGTTAAAAATTTTGGTGTTGTATGTTGTGATGTTAATTGTCTTATCTATTTGTTGTTGCAGTTTACCTATTTATGTTTTAGATTTTAATTATCTGTATCCGGTGAAGACTGATTCACCCCCCCCTCTCATTCTTCCTTCTTGATTGTTGCTAACAATTGGTATCACAGCTAGATCCTCCGGTAGAAGCTTAATCACTTGAGGGGATCCAGAATGGTAGCTCAATGTATTAGTTTCAAGAAGGATAGTCTAAGGTTTGATGGAAGTAACTATACCATGTGGAAGAGCCAAATGGAGGTGCATTTAAAATGTCTTGGAGAATATTACTGGAAGATTACCAAGAATATCTATGTTGTTCCTCAGAATGGACCATCCACTCCTGATGAGGTCAAGGAAGCTGAATATAATATCACAGCGAAGGAAGCATTTCTTAGTGCCCTGATTGGTTCTGAAATGACAAATGTAATGGGACTTCAGACCGCACATGAGATCTAGGAGAAGCTTGAGATCTTGTATGAAGGTGATAGTCAAGTGAAATTTGCTAAGTTGCAAAGTCTGAAAGGAAAGTATGAGACATTAAAGATGGGAGATGATGAGAACATACATTCATATATGGCTAAGGTGAATGAAATTGTCCTTGGTATCAGATGTGTTGGTGAAAATATTGAGGAAGATGATATTGTTGCTAAGATGTTGAGATCTTTGCCTCATGCTTACAAACATAAGGTTGTTGTTATTGATGAAATCTAAAGTGTAACTATAGTAACAAGAGATATGTTGGTTGGAAAACTTGATGCATTTGAGCTGAGCAAATTTGGAGAATCACATGGAAAGTCTGAGATGACATTTAAATCATCAACATCTATATCTGGTAAGAAGAAATATGACCCTTATGAGTGTAGGATATCCAGGAATGAAAGAGAAAGAAGAGAGATAGCAAAGCAAGAAAGAGAAGTTGATGAGCTTAAAGTGTTGATTGCCCATAGATTTCCTAAAGGTGTCGGTGCCTGTATGATGGAAAGTTGCCCTTGAAATGTTTTTCTTGTAATAAGATAGGACATTTTGCTTCTAGATGCTCGGAGAGAATGGCTAAGTATGACAGACCTGATAAGTTTGATAAGCATGATAGGAATGATAGATATGAGAAGAATGAGAAGTACGATAAGCCTTATAAGTCTAACTAGAAGTTAAATAGCTATAAGAATTGTTATTATGCTACAGATGAAGGTGTTACAAATGATGAATCAGAAGGAGATGAAATTGTGTTTATTTCCATTAAAGAAGATAGATCTGTGCCTATTGATTCCACTAATTGTTTTGTTGAGGAGAAAGCTTTGGCTTCTAAGGTAGAAGAAAAGGGTGAATGGGTGATTGATAGTGGTTGTTCACATCATATAACCAATGATAAAAGAAAATTTGTAAGCATGGAAAGGTATGATGGTGGAATAGTCAAATTTGCAGATGACAAAGCCTGTGTAATTTGTGGGAGAGGTTCTATTTCTTTTTATGGTAGGCATAACATTGATGATGTATTGTATGTTGAAGGTTTGAAGCATAATCTTTTCAGTGTTGGACAGATGGTTGATAAGGGTTATGATATACAATTCAAGGATGGTAAATGCAAGATCTTGAATGCCTTTGATATAGAGATTGCATCTAGGACTAAGACTACAAGTAACATTTTTCATTCGAATGTTGGTGAGAAAATTTGTTTAATTACTAAGATAGATGAGATTTGGTTATGGCATAAAAGAATGTGTCATGTAAACTTTGATTCATTAATTAAGATTAGTTCTACGCAAGTTGTTACAGATCTACCTAAGATTGTGAAACTTGCTAATCCAGTATGTATGGAATGTCAGTTGGGTAAGCAAATCATAATTTCTTTCAAGAGTAAATGATATGCATCAGATGGATTGATGGATCTTGTGCATACTGACCTATGTAGACCTACAAATATTAGAAGTGTGTAGGGTGATAGAAACTTTATGCTTCTAATTGATGATTATTCCAGGATGATATGGGTTGTCTTTATGAAGGAGAAATCAGAAGCATTAGAGAAATTCAAGATATTCAAAGCTAAAGTTGAAACTAAGTCTGGATTGAAGCTGAAGTGTTCGAGATCTGATAGAGGTGGATAATTTTGTTCTAGTGAGCTCAATTCATTATGTGAGATGCATGGGATCAAAAGACAGCTATCTGCTCCTTGGACCACACAACAGAATGGATTTGTTGAAAGAAAGAACCGTATTGTTTTGGATGTTGCAAGAACTATGTTGATCGAAGGAAATGTTCTGAAGGTCTACTCTAGAGAAGCTATTAGCACTACAGTCTATATATTTAATAGATTTTGTATAAAAGGTGATACTGATAAGACCCCTTATGAGCTTTGGTTTGGTCATGTTCCTACTGTGAAATATTCCAAAGTTTTTGGTAGCAAATGTTATATCAAGAGAGATTTGGATATTGGAAAGTTTGATGATATAAGTGGTGAAGGTATATTTTTGGGATATTCTAAAAAGAGTAAAGCCTATCAATGCTATAACAAGAGATTGAGAAAGATAGATGAAAGTGCAAATGTGAAGGTGGATGAGAACCTTGGGAAGGAGATCAAAGCTTGTGATGATGGTCAACATGTTGTTTTAGCTCCTATTCAGCCTGAAGAGCCCAAGAAGAATGATCTGATAGAGACTGCTAATCTGGATGTTGCTGTTGTTGGTAGTGATGTGCAGGAACCTGAAGATCAGAACATTCAGAAGACTGTAAGATTTAATAATTCTAAGAATCAGATTATTGGTGACAAGAATAAAGGTGTGATGACTAGAAGAAGGTTAGTTGCAGAAGAAGTATGTTTAATTTCCAAAGTTGAACCTAAAGATGTTGTTGAAGCCTGTAAACATGGAAACTGGATAAGAGCCATGGAAGAAGAATTAGATCAGATTGAAAGGAATAACACTTTGGAACCTGTGCCTCGACCTAAGGATAAAAATGTTATTGGTACTAAATGGGTTTATAGAAACAAATTGAATGAAGTCGGTGAAGTAGTTAGAAATAAAGCTAGATTGGTCTGCAAAGGGTATTCAAAGAAAGAAGGAATTGATTATGAAGAAACTTTTGCTCTGATTTCTAGAATTGAAGTTGTTATACTATTGCTCACTTATGTTGCTTATAAATATTTCAAGGTATATCGGATGGATGTCAAGTCTGCATTTTTGAATGGTGATCTAGAAGAAGAAGTTTACATTGAACAACCTAATGTATTTTCATTGTCCGATGATGGAGACATGGTATGGAGGTTGAAGAAAGAACTTTATGGATTGAAATAAGCTCATATAGCCTAGTATGCTAGATTATACAAATACTTGTTGAAATTGGGATTTACTAAAGGTGTTGTTGATAGTAATTTGTACTTTAAAATTTAAAATGATAACATTCTGATTGTTGAAGTCCTTTTTGATGACATTATTTTTGGTGGTGATGATGATATGAGTATGAAGTTTTTCGGTGATATGTAAAAATAATTTGAGATGTATATGATTGGTGAGATGAAATTTTTCTTAGGTTTGTAGATTGCTCATACAGGAAAAGGTATTTTTATATCTCAAACTAAGTATGTGAAGGAATTGTTGAAGAAGTTTGGACTAGATGACTCCAAACCAGTTGGAACTCCTATGCTGACTGGTTGTAAATTATCTAAAAATGATGAATCACTGAAAGCTAATCAGAGTTTGCACAGATCTATGGTTGGTAGACTGTTATATCTTACTCAGACAAGGCCTGATATTATGCATGTTGTGTGTATGGTTGCTAGATATCAAGTTGATCTGAAGGAGAGTCATGTCACTGTTGTTAAAATGATATTTAGATATCTAAAGGGGCCTGAGGATTATGGTCTGTGGTATCCAAAAAATGACGATTTCATGTTGTGTGCCTACACTGATGTAGACTGGGCTGGTGATGTAGATGATCGGAAGAGTACTACCAGTGGAGCATTCTTTTTAGGTAAGAATTTGTTTTTATGGGCTAGCAAGAAACAAGATTCAATATTTTTATCTGTTAGGATTCCCAAAGATAGTAAGAGGGGGGTGAATTAGTATCTAACTGGTATATCATATTACTTGATTTAAAACATGAAAAGCATATTAAACCTGAGTACCAGTAAACCAAAAATAATGCAGTAAATAAGAACAATAACAACAACATGAGAAGCACACCATAACACGGTATTTTAATGAGGAAACCTGGTGTGGGAAAAACCTCAGTGGGATTTGTGACCCACAATATTCGCTTACTGGCCAATAAGGGAATATTACTCTTACAATAAGGGCCTGCACATGCAGGAAGGCCAAGTGCCTAGAGCTCACTGCTCAATTACAAAAGAAGTCACACTGACTTACAAAAATGGATTATACTAATCCAGTGTCTTGTACTGCTTCAAATTAGCATTTGCTATGCCAGATTCAGTACCGGTTTAAGCTCTGTTACAACATAAACCCTTAACCAATAATTCGCATATTAGGTCTACTATTACTTTTCCATACTTCGCATCCTATCTCTTGTCTACAAAATGATCTACAATGATCTCATACATAAATGAGTCATATTACAATCCACCATGTCGGCTTACAAAATATTTTACAATTAATTACAAAATACATTAATACAAAATTATTGTCGGCCGGGATGCCACTATTCTTCCTTTTTGTTGTCGGTGTTCTGTGTGTCAGTATAGAGTCTGCCGGTGTCGGTGCTTGTGTCTACCTACCGGTATCACATGATTGCAAGGTTACCATCAATGGCAATACCTTAAATCACCTACAGTTTCTCATTGGAGTGTGCATTTGCCAACAATCTCCCCCTTTGGCATTGAATGGCAACACTCATGAGAAAAATTTAAGAATGCATCCGAAAAATGAAGTCCAAAAAAAATTCTTTGCCAAAAAAAATTGTATGTCCAAAAATGTGTGCTCCCCCTAAGCAGATAATCCCTACTTCCTTTTGACCATTTTTCTCATCACACTACTCCCCCTTTGACATCAATGACAAAGCTTGTCATTCGCTATCAGTGGAGTCCTGCCTGGATTCTTGTAACCGGTGGGTTACAATCTGAAAGATATCTATCAAAATCAAATTTATACCATTACTGAATGTTTTGTTGTCTTTTATTGCCTCTTGTGTTCTCTGCACTGTACCGGTGAGTATGTGCATTTTCTCTTCCAATGTCTTCAGCCCGGGAACCAAAGCCTTAGATATTTCTTTTCTCAAAGAAATGAGGTATTCTAGTCTTGGACCAAGTCTGCATTTCAAGTCCTTTGCTTTATCCTTTATTCTTTGTTTGTCATTCTCTAACTTCTTGATTTTCTCTTCTAGCTTTGCAATCTTCTTTTCTATCTCCAAAAATGAATTCGATGATCCTATCAGATTATCAGCAATATTGTTAATCTTGTCTTGTTCTTTGTTGATTTCTTTGTCAAGGTCTTCCATTAAGATATTTGTCTTACAAGTGTCCCTGTACAGTTTCTTGAAGTCAAAAATTATTTCTCCAAATTCCAGTAATAGGGTATCCATTTTCTCCTTGTTCTTCTTCATAATTTCCTCAAAGAATATCTCTTTTTCTTTAATCATTCTTTCCTTAAATGTATCCTCATTTATTTAATCAACAGTCAATATGTTGTCGGTGATGAACTTAGAAGATGTGTCTAGTTGACCTAAAGAATCCTTATTATCAACAATGCACTTTGGTGCTATCAATTTAAGAATTGGAATTGTATCATCAATAGCCTTATAGGCTTGTGCATTACATTCTGTGATCTTCTTTATTGAATCCAACAAGACCTCTGTTATATTTGTAGGTCTGAATTATGCCATAGATGTACCAGATGTTTGTCCAACAGTCTTTACAATAGCCATGCTACCGGTTGTGGTAAACACATTACTTGATTCGACCTCTGGTAGGTCAGTCTGTGTTTGCATTTCTACAAACAAAGGTTTATGCTTTTTAGTTTGGGCTGGTGGCACTGTCTTTGTCTGAACCTGTGCTTCAACCTGTACCTGTTTCAGTTTCTCTATCTATGTCTCAGAAGTTTTTTCTGAGCTTTCAACTGTCAGTTTCTCAGATGTAGACTCAGTTTGTACCTCTAAACTCTCTTTTGTTGGTTCTTCAGATGGTTTCTCAGTGGTATCCTCAACCGGTTGTTCTACCTGTGT
Source organism: Cryptomeria japonica (assembly GCF_030272615.1). NCBI lineage: Eukaryota > Viridiplantae > Streptophyta > Pinopsida > Cupressales > Cupressaceae > Cryptomeria > Cryptomeria japonica. Next base: position 863,951,943 of record NC_081409.1, on the reverse strand, counting down.
AGGTTTTTCTATGCTTATCTTAACCTCTACATCCGATGACTCAGTAGTCACATCTTCCTCCTTATCTTCAGTGGTTTCTCTGTCAACCACAACATTTACTTCCTAGGCTTCTACATTCACAGTATATAAAATTTCAGACTTGGGATTTGTATCCTCTAGCGGAGTCTTCATACTCTCTGTGGTCAGTTGACTGTCAGTAGTATCTACTAGTGGAGTATCTGAAAGAGGTGGGGGCATATTATCAGTTATTTTAAGGCTTGGAGGTCCACCTACCTTACCTTTCCCCTTATCTTTGTCCTTTTGATATACTTTAATAGTTTCTGATCTGAGTAATTCTTCCTGTTTTTCTTTTTCCACAAATAATATATCACATGCATCTGTTGTTTCCTCAAAGACTTCCTTTACTCTACCTGCCATCAGTGCTACATGTCGGTGAGCAGTGGAGAATACTGTCTGGTTTGCTTCACTGATTAGTTCATCAATTTCATCAGTTGAGTTGATTGGATGTACTACAAGTAGTTTTTCAATCTTAATTTTCTTGTCCAGCTCAACGATGGCTAACCTTCTAGTTTCAAGTCTCCTATACAGATCATTTGTAATTTCATCAACAACTTCCATAAAAAAATTCTTGTATATATCTAAGTGTAAAATTACACTATTCTCTATGCTTTCCTTATCATCAACTGATAGTGTATTGTATATTTTGTTGATGTTCTTCAACTTACCATCCTCTGTAATTTCACTAAGAAGTTTGTCTATTGGAGCGATGTCTTGTTTTACCTTCTTCTTCTTAGGAGTCATTTTCTTTGTTGAGGGCCTTATTGCTCGTTGTTTTTGTCTGGTTCTTTTTGGTGTAGGAGAGGGTACCGGTGTGGGTTTTCTTTTCCTTTCTACCCTTTTAAATACTGCCGATATATCACTCTTAGAAGAAGTTCCAATTGGTGAAAGATGAGTTTCTGGTTGAGGTGCTTCCAACTCACTTTCACTTATACCAGTTTGTCTCAAAACATCTTCCTTGATTTCTTTAGCCTATCGGGTTCCTTTCCTTACGGTTGCTTCAACCTTTTTAACCCTTTTCCTTGATTGAATTCTACTTTATATTGTTTCAGCATTTCCAAAAACTTCCTCGGTAGGTTCATTTGGTGCTTCAAGGAGGGCTTTTGCACAAGTTTCAATGATATTGTCATCTGTTTCATAGTCCATTTTAGTTACCCAGATAGTTCTAGGGACAACTTTATCCATCCAAATTTCATCTTTCTTGATCACAAAACAAATTTCCTTCTAGTATTTATCTACAATAGCTTGTGACAGTCTTACTCTAGTTTTCATTCAAGTCTTCAATGCTTGAAAATGTTCATTTAGGTTTTTCTCTCGGTTTTCTACCATATTGTTCAATAGATCCAATAGTTGTTTTCTTATCGGAATGTCAAAACCAAAATCTCTTGCACCAATACCGGGTACTTGTTTTGTTATGTACAACATCAGACAAACAAGCAAATTTCCAAATCTGAATGTTCCTTTCTTATCTCTTTTAATCTTTCCTAGATTGTCTATCAACTCATCTTTGAGCCAATCACATACATCTATCCTTGCATTATCATTAACCATATCATACGCACTTTTGATACATAGGCTAGAAACTAAGTTCAACCTATTTGCATGTGTAACCTTATAACCTAAGATCATACTGATAAATCTGACATTTATGTCTTTTACATCATTTACCCTTAAAGACCTTTTATCAAATGTTGCACCGGTTAGGTTTATCACTGTGTCATTTGAGACCTTCTTTGTTTTGTCAGGTCTGTTACCGGTGGAGGGTAACCCTGTTACAGCTTTTACCACTTCTTTTGTGATTTTATGAATTGAATCTAAGCAGAAAAATTCACAATGTACTCTTCTTAACACAATCCTTATGATATCCTTGGGAAAATCCGGGATACTAACGATTTCAGTAAAACCTAGGGTTTCCAATATTTTATGTTCCGGCTTGATATTTCCAGACTCATCACAAATCACAGCCTTATACATATTCTTGATCTCATCATCACCTAATTCCTCAATATGACAATGTATATACATCCTAGGATCTTCAACATATACTACTCCCTTAGGAATTTGAGAAAATGCACCTATGTTATCATCTTTCTTTGCAATTTTGGGAACCACTTGGAATACGGGTCTAGGGAACTTAACAACCTCAACAACAATAGGGTTTGCAATAAATTCAGGAGTGGATGAAGATGCCATAGCTATAAATACCTCAATCTTCCTTAAGGGTGAATTCTTTGATGGATTGCTTCACTTTTTCGCTTGTTTTGCCTTCGCTTGGGAATTTTCGCGCTCTCAAAGATTTGAATGCTCAGTGAATGAAAAAGGAGCCAAAACATTTGCTTTATAATGTTATTTTCTCCAACTACCACATTTAATGCTCGTCGGTTAAGTCACATCTTAACTCATCTACCAGTATAGAAGTAATTTCAACTTCTCACCATCAACTGAGGGAATAATAGCATGTTTTTGTTTTGTTGCTAAACCCCTAAAGGATTTTCCTTCAATTAGATGAAGAGTCTCCTGCCAGTGGAGTGTTACTCTGTTCAGTCGGTGGAGGAGTATTCCCTTCAACATTCTGATCTGACTTTCTGATCCATTGCTTTGAGAATTCTTGCTTTACCTCTTCAACCTTTTCTTTACCTTTCAAACTAGGACCTTTGGTATTTGTCGATGATGCCTTACTTCTACAAAATTTTGCAATATGTCCAATTTTGTTACATGCATAACAAGTCACATTGTTCTTCTGAATACCTTTCCCATATCCTAAGCTAGTATGTGTTCTACATTGATTAGATAAGTGTCCAAATCTTCCACAAATATAGCATCTTACATTCATTCTACAATTTTCTAAATTATGACCAACTTTGTTGCATTTAGAACATTGATCGGTGGGTGTATTAGTATTCTGATGATTTCTAGATCTACACTGATTTTCTCTATGACCATACTTGTTACAATTAAAGTATTTGCCATTAAATTTGTAAGCAGTAGGTTGTCTTACTGGTTTGCTATGATCATGATTGTTTGCAGTACCGGAGCTTTCACCAACTTCAAAGCCAAGGCCATTTGTATCACCATTAGGTTTCTAATTATTCAGCATGTCACCAAGTTCTTCTGAACTTTTCTTGAATTTCTCCTTGTGTTGATTTGCAGCAGTCGGTTCATTCTCCAAGATTCCTTTCTATCTCATGAGTTCAATTCTGTCATTTTGTGTGTGCATTAGATCTGTCTTCAACATATCATTTTCATGACTGAGTCTTGTGTTTTCATTTCCAGCATCATTTAGTCTTCTAACCAAGTCTTCTTCATTCTTCTTTCTGTCTTCAATTTCTTTACAGAATCTCATAGTCATATCCTGCATCTTATTCTTTGTTGTATCTATTTCTTGTCTTAGCTTGTTTACCAAATCATTAAGAGTTTCCTTTTCATTTTCCTCATTCTGCATCTTTTCACAAAGTTCTCTCCTCTTGTTCCTTGCAATAGTAAAATTCTCTTGAAGTGCTTGAATAATATCTTGAGAAGCCTTCCGATCATCCTCAAGTTTGATATTCTTCACTTTTTCTGCATCATAGTCTGTAAGAGTTGTTTCCAATTGCTTTCTCAAGTTTTCCATCTCTACCGGTGACAAGATCTTCCTCAAGTTGTTAGGATTTTGAAAATAGAGGACCAAGCTCTGATACCAATTGTTAGGATTCCCAAAGATACTGAGAGCGGGGGGGGTGAATCAATATCTAACCGGTATATCAAATTACTTGATTTAAAACATGAAAAGCATATTAAACCTGAGTGTCGGTAAACTAGAAATAATGCAATAAATAAGAACAATAACAACAACATGAGAAGCACACCATAACAGAGTATTTTAATGAGGAAACCTGGTGTGGGAAAAACCTCGGTGGGATTTGTGACCCACAATATTTGCTTACTGGCCAATAAGGGAATATTACTCTTACAATAGGGGCCTGCACATGCAAGAAGGCCAAGTACCTAGAGCTCACCGCTCAATTACAAAAGAAGTCACACTGACTTACAAAAATGGATTATACTAATCTAGTGTCTTGTACTACTTCAAATTAGCATCTACTATGCCAAATTTAGTACCGGTCTAAGCTTTGTTACAACATAAACCCTTAACCAATAATTCACATATTAGGTATGCTATTACTTTTCCATAATTCGCATCCTATATCTTGTCTACAAAATGATCTACAATTATCTCATACATATATGAGTCATATTACAATCCACCATGTCGGCTTACAAAATATTTTACAATTAATTACAAAATACATTAATATAAAATTGTTGTCGACCAGGATGGCGATATTCTTCCCTTTTGTTGTTAGTGTTCTGTGTGCCAGTGTAGACTCTACCGGTGTCGGTGCCTGTGTCTGCCTGTCACTATCACATGATTGCAAGGTTACCATCAATGACAATACCTTCAATCACCTACAATTTCTCATTGGAGTGTGCATTTGCCAACATTATCTACTGTTGAAGCTGAGTAAATTGTTGCTTCTAGTAATTGCACTCAAATAGTTTCGATGAAGCAAATGTTGAAAGATATCAAAGTTATTCATGATGAACTTACTATTATATACTATGATAATTCCAATTCTATAAACATGTCAAAGAATCTGGTGCAACATTCAAAGACTAAGCATATATCAATCAAATACAATTATTTGAGAGAGCAAGTTAGTGAAGAGAAGGTGAAGCTGGAATATGTATCTACTAAGGAACAAATTATTGATATTTTCACTAAGCCTTTGCCTGCAGATACATTTGTCTATTTGAGAGAAAAGTTAGGGGTATCCACCCATCCTAAAGAGAACTAGATGCATTGAGTTGCATCGATCCAATAAATTTCAGATCTTTATTCTTTTATCGAGATTGATGAGTTGGTGTTGCTCCTCTACTAGAGTAGTCTGTTGATTTGGTTGTTTCTATTTTGAGAGAAATTTTATCTTTTTGTTTTTGGAGATCTTTGGCATTGTTGTCAAAGGGGGAGAGAGATCATGTGAAAAACTACATTATCCATCTTGATCTTAGGGGGAGTTTGCTGGTGATATCTTCTTTCTTTGTATTGATTATTTTTCACATTCATATGTTCCCATCAATGCCAAAGGGGGAGATTGTTGGATTTGGTTGTTCATTTCTACTACAAGGATATGTTGTTGTCATTGATGTCAACATATTCCTATGAGTTATCTCAAAGATTTTGGGAATATTTTCTAATCCAGTTTTGAAGTTTCTTTTTGTTGATCACTATTTTGCAGAACTGGTATTTTCTCCAATATATTCTAGTATGATTAGATCTTATACTGATACTTTGGGATATTGTCTTGGATGATCTTGTGTATCTTCATTACAAATGGTTCATGATTTGGTGCACCACAAGTTATCTTTCTTCGTGACAGTTGTTGATTGGTTATGTTCTTAAGCTTTGAGATGTTGACCGATGAAGATTTGAAAAGTGGTATTGGTGCAGCTATTTCAAATGATTCTAACATTCTTGTTGGTGTTTCCTAGTCGTGTCCTATTTGTTTTGGCAACTTGTATTGATCATTGTGCAATTTTTTGGTGGTTTTCATCAACCGGTGATTATTTTCGTGTTATGCAGTATTTCTGGTGGTGTAGCGTGTTGAGATTGGTCTTAGCGCGATTTCTAGTGGATGTGATCATTTGGAAATATGAATTAGGTCCATGCTATGTAATGTAAAACATAATATTGGTATGGTGGTCGATCTTTGTATCATGCAATATAATTTTTGTAATTGTGAGATGAGGGTTAAGGGTTTAGTTGACCTTGTTGTCAAGATTGATGAATTGTATATATAGGTGAATTATTCACTTAGTTTGGTGTCGATATTGTGTTTGCATTATCAGAGAAAGTTGATTGTGCGAAAAAGAGATTTATCATTCAGTGAAGTGTTGTGGTGGGATTGGTGTTGAAGAGAAGACAAGTGTGCTTAACTAGAACTATCACCAGGCATTTGTAGATGCTATCAATGTAGTTCATTTCTTTTGGATTGTAGTCCGAATCATATTGTAAGTCAGTGAGACTTCCCTGAGGGTTGTAGCCTTTTAGAAAAATATCTTTTGAGAAGTGAGCTCTAGGAAGTGTGATTGAATGCATGTACATTACCCATTGTAATATTTTCACATACTACTGTAGAGTATCATCTTATTGTGGGTAGGTTCCCACTGTGGTTTTTCCCTTGACTGGGTTTTCCATGTCAAAAATCTTGGTGTTGTGTATTGTGTTGTTAATTGGCTTATCTATCTGTTGCTGCAGTTTATCTGTTTATGTTTTGGAGATTAATTATCAGTATTCAGTGAAGACTGATTCACCCCCCCCCCCCCCTCTTAGTCTTGCTTCTTGATTGATACTAGAAATGTTGTCATTGATGTCAACATAAGTGAGGTCAATATGTGTGTTTCAGTCTTGCAGTCAGATTGGCTGAGTTGGTTGAGCTTGTATGTTGTAGATGAACTGATGTGGTTTAATGGGTTTGAGATATTTATCTCTAGTTGATTCAACTGAAGTTTCAGAGGTTTTCCTAATGATTTGATCGAGTTGTGTGATTCGTTATTATGGTTGGTTATTCAGTTGTTCTATATTAGCAGTTCTGGTGAATTCGTTTGTTGTGCTCTGGAATTGTAATATATTTGGTTGCGGATGTGTGGGATGTGTTTTGGATGTTGATGTGTGTCCTCAATTTGATTGGTTCATGATTTGCAAATCCATAAGCAAACCTTTTCATTTGACAGTCAATTTTGAATATATTCTTGTGCTCTGGTATAATGATGATGGTGATTCTAGAAATGCAAGATGTTGTGGTTGTTGTGGTGTGATTCACGTCACTTGTGGATGTTTTTAGATTGTGTACTATGCGTATTGGTGGTCTGCATTGATTGTTGTGCATTTCATTGAAGATTTTCTCAGTCCGGTGATGTTTTTCTTGTTATGTGATGTTTTTGGTGATGTAGCGTGTTGTGGATGATTGAGGCAAAATTCTTGGAGGTATTTCATATTTGCGATGATTGTTTAGGTCTAGACTATGTCTTAGCCGACATTAGTTTTATCCGCATGCATTATTGTAGCATGTGTGATTATATCTTTGTAATATGTAGTGTGTGGTGAGCTGACATGTCTTTCATAGGTTGATGATTTGTATAAATGAATGTAATAATCATTGAGAGAGATCATTCTATGTGTGAATATTGTATCAATCATTCAATAGCAGGGAATTGTGCAAAGTTGTGTGAATTTGTGTAAAGAGGTGTGTTGTAGAGTAGATCAGACAGCGAGCTTAATTGGAATTGTACTCAGGCATGTTGAGATGCTATTCTATTAGTTCATGATTCTTCGGATGTAATCTGAATACTTTTTTATGTTAGTGTGACTTCCAATAAGGTAGTGAACCTTCCCTAATGGTTGTAGCCCTTTTGAGTTTTGTAATTTGAGAAGTGAGCTCTAGGTAGTATTCCTGAATGCATGTGCATTCCCCATTGTAATATTTCATTTACTCGTAATAGGGTATTAACTCATTGTGGATAGGCTCCCACCATGGTTTTTCCCTTAACCGGGTTTTCCACATCAAAAATATTGGTGTTATGTATGTTATTGATGTGGTGGTATTTAATGCTTTAATTGTTCATTATCAGATCTAAACTATGGTTTAAGTTTGTTGCATTGTTTCCAACAATTGGTATCAGAGAAAATCCTCTGGAATAATCTTGACCACATGAGGAGATCAGGGATGGCAACCTTTTCTTTCAAGAAAGATAGTTTAAGATTTGATGGAATAAACTACACTCTCTGGAAGATCAAAATGCAGGTTCATTTGTGATGTATTGGAGAAGAGTATTGCAAGATCACTAAGAATGTCCATAATGTTCCTTAGAATGGTCCTTCTACTCTAGATGAGCTAAAGGAGGCAAAATGCAATATTAGAACCAAGTAAGCATTAACGAGTGCCTTGTCAAATACAAAAATGACTAATGTGATGGATCTTAAGACCGCTCATGAGATTTGGGTAAAGAAGTTGGAGACCTTGCATGAATGTGACAGTCATGTGAAAGTTGCTAAGTTGCAGAGATTGAAAGGAAAGTATAAGAACCTGAAGATGGATGAAGATGGGAATATCACTTCTTTTATGCAAAAAGTGAATGAGCTTGTGTGCGGAATCAAATGTGTTGATGGAGTCCTTCAAGAATCTAAGATTGGTGCTAAAGTTTTGAGATCCTTTCCTTCTGCTTACAAACATAAGGATGTTGATATAGATGAGATCTCTTGAACAAAAAGTACCACTGAGAGGGGGGGTGAATCAGTGGTTCCTAGGTCTATTCTTTTTCTAATCTAACTTGAGAATATCAATTATTTACTTAATCACATAGACAGTCAAACCAGAAATATAAGAAAGAAAGGAAAAGAGACCATGCACACACAACCAACTCACAACACCAGATATACGAGGAAAACCCAATATGGGAAAAACCTCGGTTAGAAAAGCTGCTGAAGTATACTACTCCAATCTAGCCTCACAGAAAAAAAATAGCTACAAAGTTTAGGGCACAAACCTCTGCACTTTTAGGGCACCAACCCAAGGAGCACCAACCCCTGTACCAAGCTCCAACTTAGCAATGTATATTGAAATACTATTTGAGTACAATTTAGGCTTCTTACTACAAATGAATTCAGTAGCTCTTGAATCAATTAACTTTCTGTTATCTTTCTCTCCTTCTTACACATAGTCTCTCAGTACACTGTGTCACACTGGGATGTTGCATGCTCTACCACGCCTTACCGATAAGGCTCAATCGCTTGACTATGAAACTATTAGTAGGGTCCTCTAGCCAGTCTGCCTGCTTACTCATACTATAACTTGATCAGAATCCCTTCTCAAGTTCTCTTCTTCCAACTCTCCACACAACTTTCTTCACTACAACATCACCACCCTTATGTACATTGCTCCATTTTCTTGTAAGATGATTTCCCACCAAAACAATTCAAAATCCAAGTGGTTAGGGTTTCTTCACCATCCTCGAGGCAAATCAAATCTAGTCAAATCTTACAAGATCTGATCTCCTTGAATTCCATTGGTTCATCTTCATCATGTCCTTTCTTTTTGACACATTTTTCAAGTAGGGGAAACACGATCCTTTATATAGATTTACATCTGTCAAATTTCTATTAGTGCCTCTGCTATTTCCTTCTCGAGGTATTCTTTCAATATGATCTTCTTACTTTGATCTAGGCACCAACGACTCCCCTAATCTTCCTCTGTTATTCCTTATTCCTTGAGCTGCAATCAATCTGATGCAATCCCTTGATTTGTGGTTTCTTCATTAATGGTGAATATCTATTTGATTGACCCTATGGATGAAGCTTCACCAACCACACCCTACTTGCCACCTCAGCTTCACACTAATCAAGACATGGCTTTCCAATGTTTAGTCAGTCTGACAAAACATACCGGTAAAACCCTTTGCTAGTAGAGTGTTCTTCACCTGTTGACCGGCATAGCATCTTGTACTGGTTGTACATATTAACATTCTACCTCATCAACATTATCCAGGCAGCCATCTACCATGTTCAATCTCCACCGGTTGACATCAATGACAACTAAGTACCAAAATGCCAACAATCTCCCCCTTTGGCATTGATGTCAACTTCTCACAGTCCACTCCATACCTGTACATATCTCCCCCTTTGGCACAATGACAAAGGGTACTTGTGCACTCCCCCTTTGAACAACACAATTCTCCCCCTGAGCCACACAAACCTTCCTAGGTAAATGATACAACTCCCAACTTGTGTCGGAGGTACTCAAACGTTCTTACCGATAGTGGTTTGGTGAAAATGTCTGCTACTTGTTCACCAATAGGAACATAATCCATTCTTACCTTTTGTCCTTCAACCTTCTCTCTAAGGAAGTGGTATTTGATGGTAATGTGCTTTGTTCTAGAATGCATGACTGGATTCTTTTCTATATTGATTGCACTTGAATTGTCACACTGGATGAGAATGGGATCAGTGATGTCCACTTGGATATCTTTGAGTGTCTACTTCATCCAAAGTACTTGAGAGCAACATGTAGTAGCAGCAATGTATTCAGCTTCAACAGTAGATATGGAGACCGAGTCTTGCTTCTTGCTATGCCATGAGACCAACCAGTTGCCCAAAAAGAATGCACCACCACTTGTGCTCTTTCTATCATCAATACACCCTACCCAATCGGCATCAGTGTATGCTTCCAAAATAAAATTTCCATGTTTAGGATACCACAAACCATAGTTGAGTGTTCCTTGTAGATACCTAAAAATTATGCTAACAACATTCATGTGTGACTGCTTTGGTGCAACTTGAAATCTGGCCACCATACATACTGCCTGAACAATATCTGGTCTTGAAGCAGTTAGATATAGTAGACTGCCTATCATGGATCTATACAAGGTCTGATCCACTATCGGTGATTCTTCATTCTTACTTAATTTGCTGCCGGTCACCATGGGAGTACTTACTAATTTGCAATCTTCCAGTTGGAATTTCTTCAGCATCTCCTTTGCATACTTGACTTGTGAGATAAAGATTCCTTCATCTTTCTATTGTATCTACAAGCCAAGGAAGTAAGTCAATTCACCAAGCATTGACATCTCAAATTCTAACTGCATCTGATCAGAAAACTCTTTGCAGAGAGTATCCTTGTTGCCACCAAAGATGATGTCATCTACATATACAACCACAATAATCATGTAAGTCCCATCTTTTCTTTTGTAAAAATTTCTTTCAGCACTTCCCTTTTTGAATCCCCTCTGCTTTAGATACAGATCTAACCTTGAGTACCATGCTCTAGGGTCTTGCTTTAGACCATACAGAGCTTTCTTTAACTGACATACAAATGTCTCATCATCATGCAGCAGAAATCCTTCCGGTTGCTCCATGTATACTTCTTCTTCCAAATTTCCATTTAGAAAAGTAGATTTTACATCCATTTCGTACACTTTGTAGCCCTTATAGGAAAAGGAAGCTAGAAACATACTAATTGCTTCTAATCTAGCCACTGGTGCAAATGTTTCTTCAAAGTCAATCTCTTCTACCTGAGATTATCCTTTGCACACTAGTCTAGCTTTGTGCCTCACAACCTTACCTTCTTCATTCATTTTGTTCTGGTAGACCCACTTTGTGCCAATGATGTTCTTATCTTTCGGTCTAGGGACTAATTCCCAAGTCTTGTTCTTCTCAATCTGGTGCATTTCTTCTTCCATGGCATCCATCCATTCTTGTCTCTTGCTAGCATCACTGAAAGTTTTGGGTTCAACTTCAGTCATGAGACATAGGTTGACTTGTTCATCATTTTGGGCAAGTCTTCTTCTAGTCTGCACACCATCACTCTTATTTCCTAGAATTTGCTCTTCTGGATGATTTAACTGTACATATCGGTTGGGAGCCTTCTGAGGTGCTGCCTTTGGTTTAGTGTCAGGCTAAACATCAATATTTTCATCATCAGAGTCATCATACCAATTAATGTTTGGTCGACATCCTTCATGCATATCCTCATCAACTCTTACATGCACACTTTCAATAATTCTTCTTAGTCTTTTATTATAGCATTTGTAGGTCTTGTTGTTTGACGAGTAACCAAGGAAGATCCCTTCATCACTTCTAGAGTCAAAGCTTCCCAAACCATCCATATATTTCTTAATGAAGCATTTTCTTCCAAAAACTTTGAAATATTTGACTGATGGCTTCCGGTCATACCATATTTCATAAGGTGTCATCTTGTTGTTTGTTCTTAATTGAACCCGGTTCAAGGTGTATGCAGTAGTATGCACTACTTCTTTCCAATAAGTATTCGGTAGAATAGCCTCATTCAACATAATTTTGGCCATCTCACTGAATGTCCTGCTCTTCCTTTCTACCACACCATTTTGTTGTGGTGTTCTAGGAGCAGAGTATTGTCTTCTAATTCCATGTTTTTCATAGTAATCTTCAAATTCATTTGATGTGAACTCTCCACCCCTGTGTGATCTTAGACATTTTAATTTGTACCCACTTTCCTTTTCCACCATCTTCCAAAAGATCTTGAATATTTCAAGTGCTTGTGATTTATCTTGCAGAATGGTGACCCATGTCATCCTTGAGTAGTCAACAATGAAAAGCATGAAGTATCTTTCACCGACAAGTGCTCTTGTTCTAGTTGGACCACACATATCTGTATGCACAATTTCAAATGTCTTGGAGGTGTTGTGCTCCTTTGTTCTGAAACTTACTCTTGTTTGCTTTCCTTTTACACATTCATCACAAAATGAGTTTACTGGCTTGATGATGGGTGGAATATTCCTCACACACCCCTTTTTGCTTACTACAACCAAGTTTTCAAAATTTATGTGGCCTAATCTTTGTTTCCACAACCAACTTTCATCTACTTGTCCTAACCTACATTGGGACTCATAGCATTCCTTCAGATTATAAAAATTTCCATCAGTTCTCTTTCCTTCTGCCACCACTTTACCGGTATTGTCTTTCTTTATCTGACAATCGGCTGAGTCAAAGGTGAATTTGTAACCTTTGTCGCACATTTGACTCACACTTAGTAGATTATGTTTGAGGCCTTCCACATAATATACATCATGTGCCTTCATTTTTCCATCATTGCTTAGTGTTCCTTTTCCCTTTATTTTGATGGAGTAATTGTCTCCAAACCTTATCGATCCACCATTCCAATCTTTAAGATTAATGAATTTTCTTTTGTCACTCGTCATATGGTTTGAGAAACCACTATCTACTACCCATAGATTTTTCCTCTCAACATGCAAGGTAGTCTGCACTATGAGACTTGATTCTGTCTTTTCCTTTTCTTTCTCAACCCAAACCGGTTTGATTTCCTTCTTATTGTCAGCTCCTGAATTCTGCTCAGGTTCAGATACTGGTCTTTGATCAGGATTTTCCTTCACTTGCTTGATCTTCTTGTTTCTTCATAATTTGTTTGTGTCCAAATTCTTGACAGTTATAGCATTTTATGTTTTCAATAAAAGAAGCATCTTTAATGCTATTGTAGGATATTGATTGGTTCTTCCTACAATCAAAGCTCTTATGTCCTTATCCATTGCACTGATAGAAAACAACATTCATATCTCAAAGTGTATTAAATTAGTTTCTACTTTCAAAATTCATAGAAGGTTTATTGTTTAACCTACAGTCAGCTATTTTGTGCCCAAATTTATTACACCGGTAACAGTAACCATGAAAATTTGATACATATCGGTCATGATGTCTTGGTCCAGAATGGAATTGCCTCATTGGGGGTCTTCCATTCATGTTTTTGAATCTGGTGAATCCTTATTGTTCAATCTTGGCATTCCTTCTCGGATCTGCAAATTTGTGCATAAAATGTGACCTCCGGTTCATTTCTATATGCCGGTTTGGATGTCGATTTCTCACAATATCAGCATATGTCTTTTTACTGGTTTCCTTGCCTACAGTGAATGTCTTCTTTTCTACTCCTTCAATTGAAGAAGTGAACATTATCTCTTTGTTGGATTTTCCTTTGTGGGTTGATCCTTGACCAAATTCAAAGCCTAAGCCACCAGTGTCTTTGGATTTTTTTTGTTTTCTCAACATCTTATCCAAAGCTTCAGTGTTGCCTTGATACTTGCTTCTTATTTTTATTTCTTCCTTTCTTTCCTCAAGCTCTTTTTTGAGCTTTATTATTTCTGCTTCTAGCTCTTGATGCTCCTTTTCTTTCTTTTTCAAGTCAAGGGTTGTAGCTTCACCGATCCTCTTAGTTTCTTCCTACTGCAGCTTTAGGTCAGATATGATTTGACCGAATTCTTCTAGAGACTGCTTCAAGAGATCTTGCTCATCTAATTCAATAAGCTTGACTCTCTTGAGTTCTCTTCTTATTTTACTTAGTTCTTCAAGTGCACTGATAAGTTCACTTTCCAAATCCACTTCAACCTCAACATCCTCTTCTTCCTCATCTTTAGTAGCAGGTCTGTCAAGTGCCATAAAAGGATTTACTCTTATGTGGTTCTCATGGTCATCATCTTCTGATGCATCCTTGTCATATGTTGTGTCATCCTTAAGGGTATATAAACTGTTTTGGTTCCAGTAGTCTCTTCTTCCCTACCGACGGTCATTTATTTCTCTGTCTTTGCCGATAGATCTTCTGAACTCTTTTGACTCATCTCCACCAGTTTCTTTGTGAGGACAGCTTGTAGCAAAGTGTCCTACCTTCCCACAATTGAAACACTTAAGTGGCAGCTTTCCTTTGTACCGGTCTGATCCTCTTTTGAGCTTCCTGACAAAGTTTGCTACTTCAGCATCAGAGTCTTCACTGGATTCTTTAAGGGTAACAGCTTCCTTTCCCTTTTTGGTGGTTTTGAAAGAAGCTTCTTTTCTTAAGGAAGTCTCACTGGTTGTTCTCATCTCATAGGCTATCAAGGAACCAAATAGTTCATCCATAGTAAAATTCTTTAGATCCTTGGCTTCTTCTATGGTTGACACTTTGGTATCATATTTGGGAGTGAGAGATCTAAGTATCTTTTTGATAAGAATTTCATCTATGATCTCTTAACCAAGTCTGCTAATAGCATTCACAGTTTCATCAAATCTATGAAGGTATTCTGCGATTTTTTCATCATCTCTCATTTTGATGCTTTCAAGTTGGCTCCTTAGAGTTTGCAGTTTGGCCTCCTTGACCTTTGCATCTCCCTCAAATAATATTTGCAACTTGTCTCATGTTTCCTTTGCTGAAACATAGTGCATAACCTTGACAAATTCATTATCGGACAGTCCACTCAACATGGCATGTTTAGCCTTTGCATTATTTTCATACTCCTTTGCATCTAGATCAGTGGGAGGAGTATTAGGAACAACATACCCATTCTTGACTGACATCCATACATCAAAGCCAAGAGATGAAATATATGTCTCCATTCTTCTGCTCTAGAAAGCATAGTTAGATCCATTGAACAAAGGGGCTTTTGAGGAAGCAGACTCACTTCTTGCCATTGTGCTCAAAGTCCAAAATCTACCCAAGGTTTAAAGATAACTAGGAACTTATGCTCTGATGCCAATTGTTGAACACAGAGTACCATTGAGAGGGGGGGTGAATCAGTGGTTCCTAGGTCTATTGTTTTTCTGATCTAACTTGAGAATATCAATTATTTACTTAATCACATAGACAATCAAACTAGTAATATAAGAAAGAAAGGCAAAGAGACCATGCACACACAACCAACTCACAACACCAGATATACGAGGAAAACCCAATATGGGAAAAACCTCGGTGAGAAAAGTTGTTGAAGTCTACTGCTCCAATCCAGCCTCAAAAAAAACACAGCTACAAAGTTTAGGGCACCAACCCAAGGAGCACCAATCTCCAACTTGGCAATGTATATTGAAATACTATTTGAGTACAATTTAGGCTTCTTACTGCAAATGAATTCTACAAATCTTGAATCAATTAACTTTCTATTATCTTTATCTCCTTCTTACACACAGTCTCTCAGTACACTATGTCACACTGGGATGCTGCCTACTCTGCCACGCCTTACCGATAAGGCTCAACCGCTCGACTATGAAACTACCAGTAGGGTCCTCTAACTGGTTTGCCTGCTTACTCACACTGTAACTTGATAGAAATCCCTTCTCAAGTTTTCTTCTTCCAACTCCTCTCCATACAACTTTCTTCACTACAACATCACCACCTTTATGTACATTGCTCCATTTTCTTATATGATGATTTCCATCCAAAACCATTCAAAATCTAGGCGGTTAGGGTTTCTTCACCATCCTCAAGGCAAATCAAATCCAGTCAGATCTTACAAGATCTAATCTCCTTGAAGTCCATCAATTCATCTTCATCATGTCCATGCTTTTTAAGACACATTTTTAAGATGGGGGAAACACGATCCTTTATATAGATTTACATCTGTCAAATTGCTATTAATGCCTCTGTTGTTTCCTTCTCGAGGTATTCTTTCAATCCGATCTTCTTACTTCAATCCAAGCACCAACAAATCCCTTGATCTTTCTCTGTCATTCCTTCTTCCTCAAGCTAGAATAAATCTGATATAATCCCTTGATTTGTGGTTCCTTCATTAATGGCGAATATCTATTCCATCGACCCTGTGGATGAAGCTTCACCAACCACACCCTACTTGCCACCTCAGCTTCACACTAATCAAGACACAACTTTCCAATGTTTAGTTGGTCCAACAAACACATACCGGTAAAACCCCTTCCTAGTAGAGTGTTCTTCACCTGTTGATCGGTATAGCATCTTGTACCGGTTGTCCATATTAACATTCTCCCTCTTCATCATTATCCAGGCATCCATCTACCATGCTCAATCTCCACCGGTTTACATCAATGACATCTAAGTGCCAAAATACCAACAAGATCTAGACTATGACAAATGTGACAAGAGATGTTGTTTGGTAAACTTGCTGCTTTTGAGCTAGGTGATTTTGGTGACCTCTTCCTAATACTAAGTCTGCATTTAAAGCTATTGTATCTGGGAAGAAGAGATATGATCCAGGATAAATTTCTACAAGAGTATCCAGATATGAGAAAGAGATGAAAGAAATGGAAGATGAAGAAAAGGAGCTTGAAGAGCTTGAAGCACTTATTCCCAGAAGATCACCTAAAGGTGTCAGTAAGTATGAAGGAAATTTACCTCTTAAATGTTTTTTATGTAATAAGATAGAATATTTTGCATCAAGGTGTCTGGAAAGAGATAGAAACTCTAAGAAGCTATTTAAGCCATATAAGCCTAAATATTAGAATAAGTCTTATTATATTGTTGATGAAGGTGTGATTGTTGATGAGTGATAAAGGGAACTCTAGAGATGAATTTGTGTTCATTTTTATCAAAGAAGATGACCCGGTAACTACAAATTCTACAAGCTGCATTAATGAGGAGAAAGCCCTAGCTACAAAAGTTGAGGAGAAATATGAATGGGTTATTGATAGTGGTTGCTCTCATCATATGACATTTGATAAGAGAGTTTGTGAACATGGATAAGTATGATGGTGGTGTGGTAAGATTTAGTGATAACAAAGCTTATGTAATCTATGGTAGAGGTTCTATTTCCCTTGATGGTAAGAATAACACTAATGATGTCTTCTATATTGAAGGTTTAAAGCATAATTTTTTGAGTCTTGGTTAGATGGCTGATAAAGGATATAATTTGCAATTAGAAAATGACAAAAGAAAGATCCTGAGAAGATCCGGAACTGAGATTGCATCAGCTACTAAGACAAAAGGTAATATCTTTCACTTGAATGCTAGTGGTAAAAGTTGCTTGATTTCTCAAATTGATGAAAGTTGGTTATGGCATAGAAAGATGTGTCATGTAAAGTTTGATAGCATGGTTAAGATAATTTCCACTCAAGCACTGAGAGATTTGTCAAAATTAATGAAGCCCTCTAATCTGGTATGTGTAGCATCCTAAAATTGCACCCCTCAAAAATTTTTATCACATTTGGGTCTTTGCCTTAGTGTTTGCACCCCCTGGCCTGATCGAAGACCTGATTATACTCACACATGCCAAAAACTTCATCCAGCTCAAAGTTTCACCACATTTTACTTTGATCCTACCCCAAAATAGGGCAGGACCAGGGTGTGGCACCCTAGTCCTTACTAGGACCAGGGTGTGGTGCCATGGTCCTCCCTAAAGGGGGCCTAAATTGGACTCCTTGACCCTGTTGGCAAATGCACACTCCAATGAGAAATTGTAGGTGATTGAAGGTTTTGTCATTGATGGCAACCTTGCAATCTTATGATACTGGCAAGATAATATACCGACACCGGCAACGACAGACTCTACACTAGCACACAGGTCACCGACAAACAAGGAAGGATACCAGCACAGAGGCTGACAGGAATTTTTATTTATAATGTATTTTGTAATTAATTGTAAAAACATTGTAAGAAGACATGGCAAGTTGTAATATGACTCATATATGTATGAGATCATTATAGAACACTTTGAGAATTGTAATTTGTGAGGAAGAATATGTGTGAGGCGAAATAAGGCGAACCTATTATGTGAATTATAGGTTAAGGGTATATGTAAGTAGCAAAGCTAAAACCGGTACTGGATCTGGCATTGCAGATGCTATTTTGAAGTAGTACAAGACATTGGATTTGTATAATCCATTTTGTAAGTCAGTGTGACTTCCTATTTTGTATTTGAGTAGTGAGCTCTAGGCGCTTGGCCTTCGTGCATGTGCAAGCCCCTATTGTAGTAGTAATATTCTCTTATTGGCCAATAAGTGAATATTGTGGGTCACAAATCCCACCGAGGTTTTTCCCACACCACGTTTCCTCATTAAACTATTGTGTTATGGTGTTCTTTTCATGTCATTGTTGTTATCTATGTTTATTGCATTACTCTTTGTTTATTGGTATACAGTATTGATATGCTTTACATGTTTTAAGTTAAGAAGATCTTTTAACCAGTTAGATACTGATTCATCCCCCCCTCTCAGTATCTTTGGGAATCCTAACAATTGGTATTAGAGCCTGGTCCTCTATTTTCAGAAGCCTAACAGCTTGAGGAAGATCTTGCGATGGGTAGAAATGGAAAACTTAAGAGAACAATTGAAAACAACTCTTTCCGACTATGATGCAAAAAAATTGAAGAATATAAAACTTGAGGATGATCTAAAGGTTGCTCAGGATATCATTCAAACACTTCAAGATAATTACACTATAGCAAGGAATAAAAGAAGAGAACTTTATGAGAAGATGCAGAAAGAGGGAGATGAAAAGGAAACTCTTAATGATCCGGTAAGCAAACTAAGACAAGAGATGTGTACAACACAGAATGAGATGCAGGATATGACTATGAGATTTTCCAAGGAAATTGAAGATAGGAAGAAAAATGAAGAAGACCTGACTAGAAGACTGAGTGATGCTGCAAATGAAAACACAAGAATTAGTTATGAAAATAATATGTTGAAAATAGATCTGATGCATACACAAAATGACTCAAATGAACTTATGAGACAGAAAGAAATCTTGGAAAGAGAACTAGATGCTGCAAATCAACACAAGGAAAAATTCAAGAAAAGCTCAGAAGAACTTGGTGACATGTTGAAGAATCAGAAACCAAATGGTGACACTTGTGGCCTTGGCTTTGAAGCTAGTGAAAGCTCCGGTACTGCAAACACACATGATCATAGCAAACCGGTAAGACAACCTACTACTTATAAATTTAATGGCAAATGCTTTAACTGTAACAAGTATGGTCATAGAGAAAATCAATGTAGATCTAGAAATTATCAGAACACCAATACACCCACCAGTCAATGTTCTAAATGCAACAAAGTTGGTCATAATTCATAAAATTGCAGAATGAATGTAAGATGTTATGTTTGTGGAAGATTTTGACATTTATCTAATCAACACAGAACACCAACTGGCATAGGATATGGGAAAGTTATTCAGAAAAATAATGTGACTTGTTATGCCTGTAACAAGATTGGACACGTTGCTAAATTTTGTAGAAACAAGTCATCACCGGTAAATAACAAAGGTCCTAGTTTGAAAGGTAAAGAAAAATTTGAAGAGGTAAAGAAGGAATTCTCAAAACAATGGATTAGAAAATCAAAACTGAATATTGATTGGAATACTCCTCCACGGATAGAACAAAGTAACACTCCACCAGTAGGAGACTCTTCATCCAACTGAAGGAAAATCCCTTGAGGGTTTAGCAACAAAATAAGAAACATGCTATTATTCCCTCGGTTGATGGTGAGAAGTTGAGATTACTTCTTTACCGGCAGATAAGTTAAGTTGTGACTTAACCGACAAGCATTAAATGTGGCAGGTGAAGGAAATAACATTATAAAACAAATGTTTTGGCTCCATTTTCATTCCATCGAGCATTCAAATCTTTGAGAGCACGAAAATAATGAGCAAAGGCATTCCAAGCAAAGAAGCAAACCACTCCATCAAATCTCTCATCCCTAAGGCAGATTAAGGTATTTATAGCTATGGCATCCTCATCTACTCCTGAATTTATTGCAAACCCTCCTGTTGTCGAAGTTATTAAACGCCCTAGACCCGTATTCCAGCTAGTTCCCAAAATTGCCAAGAAAGATGATAGTTTAGGTGCATTCTCTCAAATACCTAAAGGGGTAGTTTATGTCGAAGACCCTAGAATGTACATTCATTGTCATATAGATGAATTGGGTGATGATGAAATCAAGAATATGTATAAATCTGTAATTTGTGACGAATCCAGAAATGTTAATGCTAAACATAAGATAATTGAAACCCTAGGTTTTACTAAAATTCTTAGTATCTTGTATATCCCTAAGGATATCATAAGGATAGTGTTAAGCAGAGTTCATGGTGAATTTTTCTGGTTAGACTCAGCTCATAAGATCACTAAGGAAGTAATAAAGGCTATGACAGGGTTACCCTCCATCGGCAATAGACCTGACAAATCTAAGAAGGTCTCAAATGATTTAGTGATAAAACTAACAGGTGCAACATTCAACAAGAGATCACTGAGGGTGAATGATGTAACCGACATCAATGTGAAATTTATCAGTATGATCTTAGGTTACAAGTCTACACATGCAAATAGGTTAAATTCAGTTTCTAGCCTATGCATTAAAAGTGCTCATGATATGGTGAATAATAATGCAAGAATAGACATATGTGAATGCCTTAAGGATGAACTAATTGACAATTTGGGTAAGATAAAGAAGGATAAGAAAGGGACTTTCAGATTTGGAAACCTACTTGTTTGTTTGATGATGTATATAACAAAATAAGTACCCAGTATTGGAACTAAAGACTTCGATTATGATATACTGGTAGGAAAACAACTATCTATATTGTTGAACAACATGGGAGAAAACAGGCAAAAGAACCTAAATGAGCATTTCCAGGCACTGAAAGATCAAATGAAATCTAGAGTAAGATTATCACAAGCTATTGTAGATAAGTATCAAAAAGAAATTTGTTTTGTAATTAAGAAAGATGAAATTTGGATGGAGGCAGTTGTTCCTAGAACCATCTGGGTTACCGAAATGGGATATGAAACAGATGACAATATAATAGAAACCTATGCAAAAGCCCTCCTAGAAGCTCCTAAGGAACCTGAGGAAGAAGTATTTGGTAATGCTGAAACCTTAGAAAGCCAAATTCAATTAAAGAAAAGAATCAAAAAGGTTGAGGCAACTGTCAGGAAAGGTACCCGGCAAGCAAAAGCAATCAAAGAAAATGTGCTAAAGCAAACCGGTATAATTGAAGGTGAACTAGAAGGAATCCAACCGGAAACACACTTATCTCCGATTGGAACCTCTTCTGAAAGTGATATACCAGCAGTGTTTAAGAGAGTTGAAAGGAAGAGAAAACCTTCACCGGCACCTTCTTCTACACCAAAAAGGCAGAAACAACAGGCAGTAAGGCCCCCTACAAAGAAATTGACTCCGAAGAAGATAAAGGTGACTCTTAAGAAGAAGTCTATAGCTCCTTTTGATAAATTACTGGAAGAAATTACCGAGGATGGCAAATTGAAAAACATCAGAAAAATGTATAATACACTATCATATGATGATAAAGATAAAGTAGAGAACAATGTAATCTTACACTTGGATATTTTTAAGAATTTTTTGATGCAAGTAATTGATGAAATACCGGCAAATCTCTATAACCGACTAGAAGCTAGGAGAGTAGGTATTATTGAACTTGATAAGAAAATAAAGATTGAAAAATTACTTGTTGTACATCCTATAAACTCACCTGATGAGATAGATAAATTAATCTCAAAGGCTAACTGGTCAGTATTTTCAACTGCTCACCAGCATGTAGCACTAATGGCAGGTAGAGTGAATGAAATTGTAGAGGAAATAGCAGATGCATGGGACATATTTTTGGTTGAAAAGGAAAAATAGGAAGAATATCTAAAGCCTAAAACCATCAAAGTATATCAAAAGGATAAGGACAAAGGAAAAGGTAAGGTTGGTGGTCCACCCACTATAAAAATAACAGACAACTTACCACCACCGCCTTCAGATACTCCATCGGTAGACACTACAGAAAATCAACCGGCAGAAGAGAGTATAGACACAGTACATGAGGATACAAATCCTAATTTTGAGGTGTTGTATACAATGAATATCAACACACAGGAAGTAAACATTGTGGTTGATAAAGAGACAAATGTGAAAGGAGATGTGGCAACTGAGCCACTGGTAGAAAATGCAACAGTTGAGACAAATGTTGAAGTTGGTAACACTGAAACTGGGAGTGAGCAACAAATTGGTCAAACAACAGGTACAGATAAAATTGATAGCATTGGTATTGGGCAACCTACTGAAAATATTTCAGGGGAAAGCACTAAGAAACGAGCAGATAATGCAGAATCACAAGTAGAAAAACCGGCAATGGATACCACTGAAAAATCATCACAGGCACCATCTGAAAAACCATCTGAGAAACCATCAGCAGAGAGCACAAAGAAATAGGAAGATCAACAGCTCCATTTAGAAACAGTATCACCGACTTCCATAGAAAAACCTAAACCCCTAGTAGCTGAAATGGAGACACAAACAGACCCTCCAGCAAAAGATGAAAGCAATATCCTCACCAACGGACTACAAATTTTGAAGTCAGTTGGTCAGACATCCGGAACTTCCATGTTTGAATTCAGACCAACAAATGTGACTGGGGTACTATTAGATTCAATTAAGAAAATAACTGATTGTAATGTACTAGCATATAAGGCTATTGATGACATTATACCAATTTTGAAGATGATAGCTCCTAAGTGTAACATAGACAACAAAGATTCTTTGAACCAAGTAGACACATTGTCTAAGTACATAACCGGTAATCAAATAACACTAGATAAAATAAATGAGGATACATTCAAGGAGAGACTGGTAAAGGAAAAAGAAAAATTCCTTGAGGATATAGTTAAGAAGAATAAAGGAGAGATGGACACTCTCTTATCGGAACTAAATGAAATCATTTTTTACTTTAAGAAACTGTACAGAGATTCATGCAAAACAGATATACTAACAAAAGATCTTGACAAAGAAATAAGAAAAGCATAGGATAGAATTAATAATATTGTTGACAATTTGATTGGGACATCAGACTCATTTTTGGAATTAGAGAAGAAAATTGAAAAGCAAGAAGAGAAAATCAGAAAACTGGAAAATGAAAAACAAGGAATAAAGGAGAAAGCAAAGGACTTAAAATGTCGACTTAGTCCCAGATTAGAGTATCTTATTTCTTTGAGAAAAGAAATATCTGAGGCTCTGGTTCCCAGACTAAAGACACAGGAAGAGAAAATGCACATACTCACCGGTACATTGCAAAGGACTCAAGAGGCAATAAAAGACAACAAATCTTTCAGCAATGGAATAAATTTGGTTTTGACAGACATTTTTCAGATTGTAACCAACCGATTACAAGAATCCAAGCAGGACTCCACTGACAGTGAATGACAACCTTTGTCATTGATGTCAAAGGGGGAGTAGAGGAATGAGAAAAATGGTTCATCTGCTCAGGGGGAGCACACAGTTTTGAGCACACAGTTTTAAGCATACAGTTTTGGTAAGACATTTTTGGCAGACTATTTTTGGATATCATTTTTGAACACTTTTTCTCATGAGTGTTGCCATCAATGCCAAAGGGGGAGATTTTTGGCAAATGCACACTCCAATGAGAAATTGTAGGTGATTGAAGGTTTTGTCATTGATAGCAACCTTGCAATCTTATGATACCTTCAAGACAATATACCGGCACCAGCAATGACAGACTCTACACCGGCACACAAGTCATTGGCATACAAGGAAGGATACCGGCACAGAGGCCGACAAGAATTTTTGTTTATAATGTATTTTGTAATTAATTGTAAAAACATTGTAAGCCGACATGGCGAGTTGTAATATGACTCATATATGTATGAGATCATTATAGAACACTTTGAGAATTGTAATTTGTAAGGAAGAATATGTGTAAGGCAAAATAAGGTAGACCTATTATGCGAATTATAGGTTAAGGGTATATGTAAGTAGCAGAGCTAAAACCGATACTGGATCTGGCATTGCAAATGCTATTTTGAAGCAGTACAAGACATTGGATTTGTATAATTTATTTTGCAGTGTGACTTCCTATTTTGTATTTGAGCAGTGAGCTCTAAGTGCTTGGCCTTCGTGCATGTGCAGGCCCCTATTGTAGCAGTAATATTCTCTTATTGGCCAGTAAGTGAATATTGTGGGTCACAAATCCCACCAAGGTTTTTCCCACACCAGGTTTCCTCGTTAAACTATTGTGTTATGGTGTGTTTTTCATGTGGTTGTTGTTATCTCTATTTATTGCATTACTCTTTGTTTACCAGTATACAATATTGATATGCTTTACATGTTTTAAGTTAAGAAAATCTTTTAACCAGTTAGATATTGATTCACCCCCCCCCCCCTCTCAGTATCTTTGGGAATCCTAACAGACCCATCTCAAATTTGAGCGGGAAACACCCCTCTATATCGGTTTGAGTCAAAAAATTAATCAATTTCTCCTATGGGAAAGTATATAAGAGGGATTTTCCCTCTCATTTGACATATCATGAAAATTCAAGAGGTCTTCAAGAATCCAAGAGATCAAGCATTCAAGCATTCAAGAGAAATTGATAATTTTCAGTCTTCCTTCAAGCTTTGGATCAGCAATAGAGTTAAGATTTCAAGCATTAAAGAGGAGATCATAATTCTAATCCATGAAGTCCTAATTCGATGTGGAGGCAAGCCAAACTTCACAAGGAGGTATAAGCATTTCATTTTCAATCAATTCAACATCTCCTCAAAGAGGAGGATTTCTACTTTCAATCCTTTCAGTTACATTATTTCAACCACTTGGTTAGTTCCAAAACCAGGGTTTGACCTAAAGGCAAACCCCTATTCCCAGTACATTTCCCTTTTCTTTTGTGTGAAGGAAACAAGTGCACAATTGTTCTTTTGGAGTTAAGCTTTATTTGCAGAGACGAAAAAACCCTTTTTGACGAGTGGAAATTTTGGAGGACCAAGAGGGCAGGCGTCCTGGTTCAAACACACAATCCCTGCAACTTTTGGCATATTTCACAAAGCAGCTCCAAATCATCTCAAACTTCTCAGATCCAGGTGCACGATGAAATCTTGAATTTGTAGCTCATTGTTTTCGCATATTTGTCTTCATTTCTAGCACTTAGTCTTAATTCAACTTGTTAGCTTACAAAAGAGGATCAAACATATTCCATTTCAATCAATCTACTTATTATTTAGTCCTAATCTGATTAGTGACCGAATCTAGTGGATTTTCCCCCTCTTTTGAATGTAAAGGCATCTCCCCCAAGCGAAAATAGGTGATTTGGTGATTTCTCCTTCATTGTTGCAAATTGCCAAGTCGCCTAATTTTCCCCTTTACATTTTGGTGAACCCAACATCTTACACCCTTAATTCTAATTTTTATCTTCAATTTTGAGTGCATGTAATTTACAATTCAAATTTTCAATTACAAGTTTTATTTCCTTGCAATTTTCAAAAATTTAGAGGTTAAATTCACAAAAACCCTAATTTTTAGATTCAAAATTGAGCTTGTGATTTGTCTAAATTGGATTAATTATGTTAAATCTGATAACTCTTTAGTTTTGTTTTTCAAATTTTCAGTTACATGTTTAATTTTCAAAAAAAATTAAAATTAAGTGGTTAAATCACAAAACCCTAGTTTTTAATTTTAAAATTGAACTTGTGGATTGTGTAGATCTTGAATTGATTTTCAAATTTGAATCCTTACTTCAATTTTAAAATTCAAATTCCCACCTTACAACATTCAAATTTTAAAATTTAAATTTTCAAAATTAAGCGGTTTATGCAACAAACCCTAATTTTTAAATTTGAATTAATCTTGTGGAATTTCAGATTTCCCTTTAAGCATTTAATCAATTTAATTAGATCTAAACCTCATAAAATTTGGCCCTTAACCTTAAGTGTGCCCTTTTTTGTGTCTTTCTTTCAATTAATCATTTTATTAAACATCCAAAGTGTGTCCTATTTCGACCTTCAAAGCTTAATTTTGCATATCTAGACATCTCCAATTCCCATATCCATCTAGAATTCGCATTAAAATCACAATATCTTTGGTGCAGCAGCACCTAAGAGATCAACAAACCAAATGAATCCAATCAAGATAATGAAGACATTAGGAGATGAGAGGATGATGAACAAGATCAATTATTCCATATTAAAGCCTATTATGGCTTTTGGCAATTCAAAATGTATTAAGTTGGATAAAATTGTCAAAGTTGCAAATTTGTCCTAAAGGACCCAAAATTTGAATGTAATAGGGTTAGATGAGTTTTGATGTTTTGAATAAATGTAATAAGGCCTAAAAGGTCCAAAAATGTCAATTAGGAGTGTCAAGTTATTGCTAAGATGAATCATGTAATATTTGAAATTCAAAATGCAATGGCTTGTTAGTAAAATGGTGGGAATTAGTTTTTAGGGAGTTTTAACCCAAACTAATCCTCAAAACCAATTGGAAATGGTTGGGGAAGTTATTAGAAGGCTATATAAACCTTTTTCAATGCCTTGTATGGACATGGGAACCTGTGTACAGACGGGAGTAGCAAAAAGGCAATAAAATTCATATTTTCAAGCAATTTTAAGGAGTTTTTGGTATCATTTTGTTCATTCTTTGATTGAAAATGTCATTGTGATTCATTGAAGGACATATTTACATATTATTTGCCTTTATTGAATGCTTGGTTGAGGGTCTTGTATCAAACTCCATTAATTTGCTGATTGCCCTAACAATTTGTGAGGTTTTCTTTCAAGTTTTGATAGGATTAACATGAAAATCATCATTCCATGAGTGTTTCAGGCCTAATACTCATGGAATGATCTATTTCTAACATGTATCAATAGTTTTGACATGAATACCTGCAGAAAATGAATGATTTATAGGTGATCACCATGAGAAGTTGCAAGATTTTATGAGGAAGTTGGTGGCTAAGGAGTAGCAGCAGGAGATCCGTCCATTGGAGGTGGTATTTTTATTATTTTTGTAGTTTATTATGCCAATGAAAAGGTGAATCAATCATCAATTGGTCAGAGAAGTGATTGGAGTGTGGATTTTGGTAAAATCTCACTTTTTGAGGCTTGATTGGTGCTACGTTGGGGTTTGAGTATAAGGGAGAGTTTTAGATTGAAATTAATTGCATATTTTGGAGTTTTGAACCATTTTATAGGATTTTTGAAAGTTTGGGAGTTAGGGAGAACAAATAAAGTATACTTCCTTTGTAAAAGTTGCATTTTTGGGGTCTAAAACAGAGGTACAGTCAAAAGGCAGCATATATACTCCAAAGTAACCTATACTAAGTTTCTAATATGTTAAACTAGAGCCCAATGGGTATTTGAAAAACTAATTTACTTGTCTGATGTTTTGGAAAAAGTTGGAGTTATGATAAAAAAAAACCTCCAAAATAGGGCTAGTGGAGGGGCAACTAGGCCTAGAAGCCTAAACTTGAGTTTTGTTGTTAAAACACACATTTGAATCATAAAACCAGTTGAATCCTTTTATTTCTAGAATAACCAAACACCTTGATCCATTGGAGTTAGTGGGGTCAGTGTTTGATAGGTTTTGACACCTTTTAGCCTCTTGTGTGCTTGTAAGCATAGTGGGGATTGAAGTCTTCAAACCTTGTATTTTCCATATAACTATAAAAGTTTGAATCCTTGTGAAACCCCCACCACCTTCTGCATCAATCTTGCTTCCCCAAAAATTTGGTAAAAAGTTGGTAGGATAGTGTGTTCGGACTAAGTAGCTAGCTACCTGGTCCCAACATTTTCTCTTCAAATTTCACGAGCTTGTTATGAGTGTATTTTGTTTTTTAATTCCAGGGATTTGTGAAATTTTATTGATTTTAAGTCACCCTAAGGTCGAAAACAAATCTCACTTTTCACATTTTAATTTCCAATTTAATTATTAAAATTAAGTAGTTAATTACATACACCCTAATTTTTTAAATTAAAATGATTCCTTCAAATTGCAAAATTTGAATTAAGAGGTTAGTTTTGGACAACCCTAATTTAAAATACAATATTCCCTCCTTTCAATTTTCAATTTTAAAATTAAGAGGTTATTTTCACTAGGCCCTAACTTTAATCACCTTTGATAATTTTTCAATTTCCTAGGAGATTGCATTATTGCTCTTTCAATTAATTTGTTCATCTAATTGGGCAATCATTTTTCCTAGAATTTTGCATTATTCAGTTGTTTTGCAACTTAGATTCAAAATTAAAATTTCCAAATTCCCTCCTTTAGTGCATGAGTTTTACTACTATTAGTCCAACATATAGTGTTGAGACATGGACTAGCTAGGACTCAAACCTAGGACCTTCCATATGTTGCTGGAGTTCTCTACCACTGAACTACTGGCCTCTCTTGGACCATTCCATCGTCGGTTCAGGTGTGGCTTATTTCCAACACCAACATCCCCCCTTAAGCCACACCTCTCGTGTGCTTGGGGCTCCTAGCCTGGACCAGGCTCTGATACCATGTTGAGACATGGACTAGCTAGGACTCGAACCTAGGACCTTCCATATGCTGCTAGAGTGCTATACCACTGAGCTACTGGCCTCTCTTGGACCAGTCCATCGTCGGTCCGGGTGTGGCTTATTTCCAACACCAACACCCCCCCTTAAGCCACACCTCTTGTGTGCTTGGGGCTCCTAGCCTGGATCTGGCTCTAATACCATGTTGAGACATGGACCAGCTAGGACTCGAACCTAGGACCTTCCATATGCTTCTGGAGTGCTCTATCACTGAGCTACTAGCCCCTCTTGGACCAATCCATCATCGGTCTGGGTGTGGCTTATTTACAAAACCAACACCCCCCCTTAAGCCACACCTCTCGTGTGCTTGGGGCTCTTATCTTGGACCTAGCTCTGATACCATGTTGAGACATGGACCAGCTAGGATTCGAACCTAGGACCTTCCATATGCTGGTGGAGTGCTCTCCCACTAAGCTACTGGCCCCTCTTGTACCAGTCCATCATTGGTATGGGTGTGGCTTATTTCCAACACCAACATATAGTATTCCCATAACCAAAAGTTGTAGAATTAAGGGTGCCCAAGGTTTAATTACCGAGGAGATGTAGCATAATTTGGACAGCTTTTTCAATAAGGATATTGGTGGTTCTTCCAATCCTATAGATATCCTTGTTTATCCTCTTGATAATTCTCATGATGTGGAGGAACCACTAACTAGGGTATCCATTGACCAATTGGTGAACATGGACAATCAATTTGACAATCGTCATCAGTGGATGGGTCAAGAATACCTGAAAAGTGAGGCTCTTCCATTCATTGAAGGATTAAAATAAATGATTCAAAGTGATTAACATGGTGCTGATATCTTGTGTGGTATTTCTCATATCATTGATTCTGATATCATGTCCATGGAGAGTTTTACTAAAGCCCTAGGTTATACACAATCTTCTAGTCACATTAATCATTTTATTCCTTTGACAAATCCTATGACTATTGTTCCCACATTCACATCAAACATCATGGCTACCTCTACATAAAATCTCATACCTACAAGTATTAGTCATGGGGGAAATACCTCTTCTTTCATTCCTCATACCATGATTTTTTCCCTTATTACCCAATCACTTTCACCACCTATTAGCGTTAGTCAAGGGGGCAACTCCTTCAATCAAAATTCCTTCATTCTTCCTATGAGTCTTCCATGTGTTACCCAATCTTCTCCATTACCTACCTATCGTAGGGTCCCACCTCCTTATTCTTAACCTCTTCCTTCATTTAACAATGTTACTCCTCCCTCTCAGTCAAACATGTATAATTTCAATCCTTCTACTGAAGCTACAATCAACAGTCTAGCCGAAATAGTGTCTTCCTTAAAACAACAAATAGCATATATGAATCAATCTAAGTATACTATGCCCACATTTGATGGAGCGAGCTCACTATCCAATGACATTGTTAGAGTTGTCCCTCCTAAACATGTAGAAGTCCCTCAATTGGAACATTATAATGGAAAAGGTGATCCCTTAAGTCATGTTAAAACATTCCAAACTTTGTGTAGTGCCTTTCCTCATGATCAAAGATTGTTAGTGAAAGTGTTTACTATAATAGTAAGGGATAGAGCTTTGTAATGGTATTGTTCTTTACATCCTTATTCTATTACATCTTTTCAACAATTGGCTAATGCTTTTATTCAACAATTTCACAATAACATTGGTCCTAAAGTTACTTTGACTAATTTTATGCATTGTAAACAAGGTGTTAAAGAAAAAGTGACTGATTTTATTGGTAGATATAAGCAATTGTATTTTCAGATTTCTTTTCATGTGCCTGATTAAGATATTCAAAAGATTTTTATTGCCAGTTTACAAAAAGATATTATGGATAAACTTCTTGAAGAACACAAATGGACACTGAGACGGGGGTCAATCAGTGTATTTAAAAACTTTTAACTATGTTTGCAAGTACTAAAATTGCAAATTAATTATGAACATACACACACACAAATCAAACCATAACACAGAGTATACAAGGAAAACCCAATGTGGGAAAAACCTCGGTGAGAATAGTTGTTGGAGTCTACTACTCCAATCCAACCTCACAATAAATAATAGTTTACAATGTTTAGGGCACCAACCCCTAATTTTATGAGCACCTACTCAAAGGAGCACCTACCCCTTCTTTGAGCACCCACTCAAAGATTTATAGTGATTGATCAAGTTTACAATGCAATGACAAAGCCTTGTTACAAATGAGTTTTGTAACACTTACAAATTTCTCATATCTTAAGAATGACTTTCTCTGTCTGCTGAATTTTTTCCTTTGTTTCTCCTCCTTTCTCTATCTGGTTATCTTCTTTTCTCTGCTACAACATTACTCTCCAGAATTCTCTATTCTTTCTCTATGCTCACACTTTCTACTTCTGTAAATTTTCTCTGTTTTCACTTGGCAGCAACTCTCTCTCTCTCTCTCTCTCTCTCTCTCTCTCTCTCTCTCTCTCTCTCTCTCTCTCTCTCTCTCTCTCTCTCTCTCTCTCTCTCTCTCTCTCTCTCTCTCTACACTTCCCTTCAGTCGACTTGTTGAGATTATCTATATTTTCCACCTCAATCTCTATCTTGATAGCCACACCAACCAATGTCAAATCTCATCACACCTGCTGCTCAATTTGACTTTGTACACACCATATATTACTTCTATTGCAAACTTGAATATTTTATTCAAGTCAGTTATCTTGGAGATCTCTGTTGCAGGTGATTTTTACTCAGTCTTCAATCTGGTTTCCTGAATTAAATACATCATGTTTGTCTTCATATCATTCTTTGTACTTGGATTACTAAGTTTAGTAATCTTCCTTTGCCCAAAACAATCTGGAATCCTTCATCAAGCCACACAAACTACCTGCAACTCGGTCGCCATTAATGTGTTTCCCATCCTGTGTCAACCTACTCTTAAAAGATCGACAACTACCATACTTGAATCCATTATCACCAAATTTTACATATTTGATTCATTCTTTGTCCACCAAGAAACCAAATGTCTTCATATTATTCGCCCAGATTACTCAATCAAGGTCGGTTGGCCTCCACGTAAAAGCCTTGTGCTAATTGGCATGCGCAAGTGTCATTAAAAGTTTTCATAATCAACATCCAAGTCACCTAGTAAACCATAGTCAACCACAAAGTGGACTATCATCTTTATCGAGCTTTCAACATGTCGACTAAAACACCTCTAATAGTCATGATGGCCTTGACCTCTATCATTGTGAGATGGTAGGATGCATCACCATTTTGCCTTCTAACTTGTCCCGCATCATTGTTCACACATCCATTTTTCTCATGTGGGCTGGCGAGATGCAACATCTTTCTATCTTAGCTTATCCTACGAGTTCCTCTTTACATCCATCTGCAAGCGCAGGATAGCGAGATCCTTCCCTCGCTTCATTTTCTTGTCCCGCACGACCATCGCCCATTCATATTGAATGGTGCGGGATAGCGGGATCCATCTACCACTATCATCATATTATCTGGAAAGACCTTTAGTCTCAATGCAAGCAAGCCGCAGGATAATGGGAGGGGTCGCTATGCCTTTCTTGAAGTTATCCTGCACCGACACCACGTGCACACTTTCATGGTGTAGGATAGATGGGGACACATTTCCCCTTTTCTCTTCACTTTTCCTTATCCCACGGGCTTCATCTCCCTGCTTGCTCACACGGGATAATGGGATGCCTTTGCTTTTGTTTCCCTCGCATGATATTTTGTGTGCCTCTTACCCTATGTAGGATAAGGGAATCTACAATATTCCCTCCAATTTCTTATCCCGCATGACTTTTGTTGGTCACTTTTGACATCGCACGATAAGAGGGATCGCCATGTTCATCAAATTGAAGTTATCCCGCATGACTAGCACATGACCTTTTCCACAACACAAGATATCAAGTAGTGCCACTTTTGTGTTATCCCATGAGTCAATCAACACTCAACCAACATGATGCAAGATAAGGTGAACACCATTTTCTTTTGAATAGTGTTATCCTACACGGTATCTTCCCTGCATTTGAACACACCACGAAACCCACAGATACACATAAACCAAACAACTGCTGCCACATGAAAATCATGGCTCTCAACCCCAACTCAGGACTTGTTCAATACTGTCGACATATGGAGATGATGAATTTGGTCAAAACCCCTGTAGCATAACATGGCATGTCATGCGCAATTACACAATATAACCTGCATGTTATGCGCGACTTCTATCTGCTTCTATACAACCTTTTGAAACTCGTTGACATCATGACTATTACCTACTATTTTGCCTCCATTTGACATCCCTTGACATCAATGATAATAATGCCAACAATCTCCCCCTTTGGTATTAATGTCAACACACTAGCAGACCACTCTCTGACCATTTTTCTCCCCCTTTAACAACAATAGCAAAGGGTAAAACACCCAACTGTCAACTATGCAGAAATTGTTGGAAACCAATAATACTGAGAGGGGGGGTGAATCAAGGTTATACCGAAATAGTAGATTTTAGCCTTAACAAAAAATTCATGCACCAACCGGTATATCGATATAAACAAAATTGAAAGAAGTAAATCAACCAATAAACCAAACACATAAATGATAACCATAACACATAGATTTATACATGGAAAACCTCAATGAGGAAAAACCATGGTGGGATTTGTGACCCACAATATCAATCTACTGGTCATATGAAGAGATATTACAATATACAATGGGTCTGTACTTGCAGGAAGGCTTATAGCCTAGAGCACACTGCTCAATTACAATAGGATCCTCACTAACTACATAAAATTCCAGACAACAATCCGAAGAAGTGTGAACTACTAAGATAGCATCTTCTATGCCAGAGTACATTTCCGGTTTATCTATTCCGATTGAAACCCTAAACCCCTTTACTGGAATAACCCTTACAATAGATTCCTCACATACATAATCTCTCTGATATATTTTGCATCATATTACAAACGTATATCTATACCATGTCTCTATATCCTTATGACAAAATGATCTAATCAATCTGCCCTATATACCCTATACAAATGTATGCCTTATGTAGGCTTACAAAGATATATACAATATCAGATTACATGTCGGCCATATAATATAAATGAATAATCATTAAAACAAGTTGTCGATGTCGGATCTAAGATAGGTCTGCCTCCAATACCAATAGCCTTTACTATACCATGTCAGCCTGCATTGTCAGTGACCAAAGAAGTCCTTCTGACCTGTCGGTGTAGGTGTCTGTGTAGAATCTGTGAAGTGCCTGTCAGTACACCATATGAAGTCGAAACACAAAATCATGTTTTTGTCAATGACAGCATAGTAAAACCAACCAATAGAGTGTCAATTTCCAACAATCTCCCCCTTTGGCATTGATGATAACACTCATGTGAAAAATGGTCATGGTTTCATCTACAGGTTTCATCCTGCCTTGCTCCCACTGAGCTGAATATGCAAAATACTCCATATCTCCAAAATTCTAAATTCTCTGTAACTCCCCCTAATGTATGCAAACCTTTTTTCTTTTTCACATCTATACTACTCTCCCTTTGACATCAATGCCCAAAAATTGTAAAAAGAATGTCAAAGAATAAGAACTGCACAATGAATACCTCAAAAAAATGCCTTACCGGAGCTTGACCAGTTTCAAGATTTTCAGATAATATTTCTCCAGTAATTCCACATAGGTATCCTAGTCGGTTTTGAATGTGTCGGTGATAGATACAAGTCCACTCAATAAATATACAAAATATTCTTTCTCATTGACCTCTGTCGGTGTGGGCTTTCCCAGCATATCCATGCATTCCTTCTTATGTACACAGAGTGAATCCAATCTTGGACTCACTAAACCTCTGAGACTTCTGTCTCTCTCAATGATTTTATCTCTTTCCTTTTCAAGAGAAGAAATTTGGTTCTCCAAAGTCAAAATTTGACCATCAATTGATGTTGTCAATGAAATTAATCCATCAAAAGAGTTAGCAATACTAGCAATTTTCTCCTGTATCTCTTTTATCTTTTTATCTACATTTGTTGTAAGTATATCAGTATTGCAACATACCCTGTATATGTTTGTACATTGTTTCAAAACATTTTCAATTAGAATTAACTTTTCCTCAATATTTTTCTTCTATGTCTCAATGATCTGATCAAAAGTGGCTCTCTTAGCTTGAGTGAATCTTTGAAGTGCTTGTTGGTTAGAGATCTATTGTAAGAACTGAAAGTCTTTTGATATGTGCTCAGTGGTTACCTTAAGCTTTCTAGAAGGGCTCACTTCATTTTCAATATTACACTCTGGGACCAATCTATGTAGAACAATGATTGATTGATCTATAATCACCTTGTCTGTGGTTCCCTCCTTCATCAGTTTCTGAGAAGCCATCATCATTAGTTCAGTGGGACTCATCTCTGTGATGGTTTTCTTTTCAACTTGAGAAGTGTTAATTGTCAACAATGATGGGCTCCCAACTAGTACCCTACTGGATTCGCCTGTTTTCTCTAATGATTTATCCTTTATTACCTCCTCACTTGCACCAGTCATTTTGCCACTTGGTGTAGTCTATGTAACTACCAGTTTCTCTTCAGGAATAGTATCCTCAGCCTATACATTAGTGTTCAGAGGACAATTGTCCTCAATGTTAGTATCATGTACAATATTCTCTTTATTAACCAATGTTTCAGTATTTTTCTGTACATTAGTGTTTATCGGTGGCTCAATTTTCACTATCTTGATATTCTTCAAAACTGGGGGTGGAGTATCCATAATCCCTTTTCCTTTCCCTTCAACCGGTGTATCTACAGTGTCGGTCTTGGTCTCTGATGAAGTAAAGAATCTTCTATGTTCTCCCAAAAAAATGATCCAAGCTTTATGTGTTTCCTTTATTACTTCATTCACTCTTCCTAGCATCAAACTAGTTATCATGTGTTTGCTATTGAATACCTTTCTGTCTTCCGCCTCAATTGTCTTATCCATTTCATCTAGAGTTATACTAACATAGATAGCTAAAAGTTATTGCATTTTAATTTGCTTATCCTCTTGCATAGCAGATAATCTTCTAGCATCTAACATGTTATATAACTCAGTCGGTGTTTGATTTTCTATCTCTATTAAGACTTTCTTATAGATATCCAAATATAATAGAATTGCTTCCTCTACTTCTCTCTGCTCATCATCCTCTAAGTTTTCATAATAAAATTTAACATTATTCATCATGTCATCTTTAGTTATTTCATCAATAATTTATGCACAATTTTTGGGTATAGCCTTACCATAATCAGTGTCATCCTTCTTCTTCCTCTTGACAGTACCGAATGTAGCTGCAGGTGTAGCCTTAGGTGCTTTCTTCTGAGTCGGTAACTTGATTGTGACCTTTCTAACTAGTTTCTTCCTTTCTTCTACCTTTGGTTCTTCTGGTTTCTTCCTAACAACCCTCTTGAAGGCTAATGGTGTGTCATTCTCTGATTCAAAATATGCAGTTACAGGTTCAAGGTGAACTGCCAGATCCTTTCTCTTTCTCCCTTTCTCTGGGACAACATCAATAAGTGCCTTTATGTCCTTTGAGACCTCCTGTACAAATTTTCTTGCTTTTCCTTCTTGTTTCTCCCTTTTCTTCCGAATGAACTCAGTTTCAACCTCTAGAGTCTTTTATTGTGCAGTTCCACAAGGCTTCTCTGCCTCATCAATTTATGCATAAATCAGAATTTTTGCATAGGCGTCAAGGATTAATGCATCTACCTCATATCTCATTTTCTCTATCCAAATCTTCTGAGGCTTGACTACCTCCATGAGAGTCACATCCTTCTTAACCATAAAACATATGTTGATAGAGTATTTCTCTACTGTATGCTCAGGTATTCTTATCCTAGACCTCATAGATTTTTGAAAAGCCTTGAAATAACCCCATATCTTATCATCTCTTTGACTTCCTAATGCGGGAATTGATTGTTTCAAATGTCTTCCTACCAAAATTTCAAAATCCCATTGCTTCCTACTAGAACCAGGTGTATCATTCAGAAAGTATAACATTAGGCAGACTAACAAATTTCCATATCAGAAGGTGCCCTTCTTCTCACCTTTAATCTTTCATGAGTTGATCAATAACTCCTCAAGCATCCAACCGCAAAGATCTAACTTTACATTTTCTCTCATCATCTTATATGCAACCAAAATACATGAACTGGAAACAGAATTCAGTCGGTTTGACTTAGTAACCTTGTATCCTCTAACCATGCTTCCAAACTTGACATCGATGTCGGTGATAGTGCTCACTTTCATCGATCTTTTGCCAGATGTGGCATCGGTGATTTGCCTCATGAAGTCATTTGACACTTTCTTATCTAGATGTTGCCCTACTGATGGAAAACCAACAATTTCCCAGATGGCTTCCTTAGTGATTTTATAAGGTCTGTCCAACCATATGAATTCCCCATGTACTCTGCTCAGTACATATCTGATTATTTCATCCTCAAACTCCAAAATATTCAGAATATCTGCAAACCCTAGATCTTCAATGTGTTGATATGCCATTTTAATCTTTCGAGATTCTCCCATTAGTTCACTCATATACATTCCCTTGATCTCTGAAGTTCCTAAGTCCTCTATATGATAGTGAATGTATTCCCTAACATCTTCTGCATACACCACTCTCTCTGGAACACGATAAAATGCTCTAGCTGAATCT
Organism: Cryptomeria japonica; assembly: GCF_030272615.1. Classification (NCBI taxonomy): domain Eukaryota; kingdom Viridiplantae; phylum Streptophyta; class Pinopsida; order Cupressales; family Cupressaceae; genus Cryptomeria; species Cryptomeria japonica. The sequence goes on along the minus strand of NC_081409.1, from coordinate 863,914,608 downwards.
TCCTTGGTAGCCACATGTGGATACCACTTAAAAATTGGCCTTGAGTGGTCCTTAACCTCCACTACAGTTGGATTTGCAACAAAAATAGGAACAGAAGATGATCCCACTTCCATGTTTTAATAAAAATACCTTTTGCTCGCTCTCGGTAGAAACCTCCAACAAATTCTTCCAGACACCAGTGTGATCACTCAAGAAGAAATCCAATTGCCTCTGAATAGCCTCTAATCGCACTTAGTTGCTCTGAATCACTTTGAAATTGCTTTGAATGCAGGGTGATTAACAATGAAGTGTATTCGACCTTTAATCCTTTGACAAAAACCTTAATCTTCCATTGACATAAATGACTGCCGGTGAAAGATATTGGATCTCGTTCAGAACATATCTATGCCGGATAATCATCTCCAATATCTGGAACATCTTCTAGAACCTCTTCTTGGGGCATATGCAGCATCTTCATGAATTTTACCTACTCCTAAGGCATCTACCTTAGTTACCAGATGATCTCATTGTTGGTGTAGGAGCAGCCTCTTCTACCGAATAGGTAACCGAGACATTCCCATCTAGTGATTTCTCTTCAGTTTTCCTAACCCATCTCTAATTGTGATCATGTCTAATTTAACTAACCTTCTCTTTTCCTTTTTCATTTGATCCTTCATTACTAACCAATGGATTTCTGCTTCTACAGAACTTAGCAATATGTCCAATTTCATTGCATGCATAACATGTAACATTGTTCTTCTGAATTTCTTTGCTAAAACCGGTGAAATTGCTTGACCTGCACTGATTAGCCATATGTCCAAATTTTCCACAAGCATAGCATTTTACATTCATTCTGCAATTTTTTGTCTTATGACCAATTTTATTGCATCTAGACCATTTACTGGGAGCAGAATTAGGGTTCCAATTTGCTTTGTTTCTACATTGCCTAGCTATGTGACCAAATCTATTGTAAACAAAACATCTACCATTGAATTTATAAGCATCGAATTCTCTTACCTGTGCTTTATGGTTTTGATCTTCATTAGCAGTATCAGAACTTTGTCGTTGCTCAAATCCAAGTCCACTGGAATCTCCAATTTGCCTCTGTCTCTTCAATAACTCATCAAGTTGTACTGAGCTGATCTTGAATTTTTCTTTGTACTCACTTGCAACAGTTAAATCTTCTCTTAGTATTATCATTTGTCTCTCAAGATCTTGCTCATTGCTCTGGGATTGTACCAAATCAGTTCTCAACATATCATTTTCATGAACCAACCTACCACATTCTTCAAATTTGATCTTCAAAGATACAACAATATTTTCTTCCTTTTTCTTCTGGTCCTCAATCTCTTTAGAAATTCTCATCGTTATAGCTTGCATTTCATTTTTCATGACCATGTTTTCCCGATGCAGTTTCTAACACCATTCCTTAAGTGCATCTTTCTCTTCATCATCCTGATTTTGCAAAAGTTCCTTCCTCCTAGCTTGAGAAGATGGCATCCTCTCCTATAGGACAATAATGAATTCCTTGGCATAATTCAATTCATCTTGTATTTTTAAGTTCTTCAACCTTTCAGCATCATAATCTTCAAGTGTCATCTCAAGCTGCTTCTCCAAAGCCATATTCAATTATTTTGGTTTCAGGATCTTCCTCAAGTTGTTAAACTTCCTCTGAGGCACAAGTCTCTGATACCAATTGTTGGAAACCAATAACACTGAGAGGGGGGGTGAATCAGTGTTATACCAGAATAGTAGATTTTAGCCTTAACAAAACATTCATGCACCCACCAGTAATACTAGTATAAATAGAATTGAAAGAAGTAAAGAAACCAATAAACCAAACACATAAATGAGAACCATAACACAGAGATTTATACATGGAAAACCTCAATGAGGAAAAACCACGGTGGGATTTGTGACCCACAATATAAATCCACTGCCATATGAAGAGATATTACAATATATGATGGGCTTGCACTTGCGGGAAAGCTTACAGCCTAGAGCACACTTCTCAATCACAATAAGAGCCTCACTGACTACATAAAATTCCAGACAACAATCTGGAGAAGTGTGAACTACTAAGATAGCATCTTCTATGCCAGAATACAATTCCAGTTGAAACCCTAAACCCCTTTACCAGAATAACCCTTACAATAAATTCCTCATATACATAATCTCTCTGATATATTTCGCATCATATTATATTTGTATATCCATACCATGTCTCTATATCCTTATGACAAAATGATCTAATCAATCTGCCCTATATACCCTATCAAAATGTATGCCCTTATGTCAGCTTACAAAGATATATACAATATCAGATTGCATGTCAGTCATATAATATAAATGAATAATCATTAAAACAAATTGCTGATGCCGGATCCAAGATAGGTCGGCCTCCAATACCGATAGAAATTACTATACCATGTCGGTATGCATTGTCGATGACCAAAGAAATACTTCTGACTTGTCGGTGTTGGTTCTAGTGTCGGTGCCTATGTAGAATCTATGAAGTGCCTTCCAGTACACCATATGAAGCCGGAACACAAAATCATGTTGTCATCAATGACAACATAGTGAAACCAACCAATAGAGTGTCAATTGCCAACAGGAATGCCCCCTTTGATTTTCTATAGCAATGAATTGAACTTCCAATTTTGATTATGACACATCTGCAATACATAAGAAATTTCCCTTACAACTTCTTGACCTTTGTTGCATGTAGCTAGATGAACCATTATTACAATATAAGGACCAGTGCCACTTCTGCTTATAGAAAAGAAAAAAAATCCCCCTATGACTATACATGAGGTTCAAGGTGGGAAGTGTAGAACCAATATGATCCCCCTGAACCATGGATCTCAAATCAATTCTTTAAGTGCAAAAAGAGGGTGAGACAACACCCAATTTTTGTCTCAAGTACTCAAAATTGTCTATGGGTAGTGGCTTAGTAAAGATATTGGCTATTTGCTCACCAGTACAAACATATTCAACTTTCACTTCTTTCTCTTCAACCTTTTCCCTAAGAAAATGATATTTGATTGCAATTTGTTTTGTCCTAGAATGCACGACAAGGTTCTTTAATGATATATTGATTTCACTTGAGTTATCAAACATGATGGGAATAGGATCAGAAAACTCTACTTGAATGTCCTTGAGAGTTTGCTTCATCTACAAAACTTGAGAACAACATATAGTAGCAACAATATACTCTGCTCAGCAAAAGCTTCAGCAGTTGATAGTGAAATGGACTCTTGCTTATTTTTATGCCATGAAACTAACTTGTCTCCAAGGAAGAAAGCTCCACCATTGGTGCTCTTTCTATCATCTACACATCTTGTCTAGTTTGCATCAGTACAGGCTTGTAAAGTGAAATCTCATTTCTTTGGATACCATAAGCCATAAGTAAGTGTCCCCTGTAGATACTTGAATATCCTCCTAACAACATTGACATGTGATTGTTTAGAAGCTTCTTGAAATCTTGCAACCATGCATACAGCTTGAACTATATTAGGCCTTGAAGCTGTAAGATACAATAGGCTTCCAATCATGGATCTATACAAGGTCTGATCCACAATAGGTGACTCATCATGTTTTCTTAACTTGCATCCTGTCACCATAGGAGTATTAATCGATTTGTTGTCCTCCATCTGAAACTTCTGCATCATATCCTTAGCATACTTGGTTTGAGAAATGAATATCCCATTATTCTGTCATGATATTTGCAAACCAAGAAAATAAGATAACTCTCCAAACATGGACATTTCAAATTCTGACTGCATCTAATCAAAAAATCCTTGCAAATGATATCTTTATTGCCTCCAAAGACGATGTCATCTACATATACCACAACTACGATTGTAGACACTTAAAATTGGTCATCAATCCTACATCGCTAACCTAATTTTTAACATGTCTTCTATGTCACATTCGATCTTCATCATATGTTGACATTGTGTCATTCTTCTGGTTTTAATTCATTTCAAATCCAACCCTAATCGGTCTTGTTCATTTGCATTTGGTCCTAAATCATTATTATTGGCATTTTATCATTTTCAAATCATTCGAATTGGTCTCATCTTGACAATTAGACTTATTTCCCTCTTTGTTGATAATTAATTAGTCATTAATTATCAACGTCTTTATCAATTAATTTCAATCAGTCCTCTATGACACATTATTTGTCTTCCATGGCACTTTATCAATCGATCTTACCAATCTCTTATCAAAATCATTATCAATCTTGGGTCTTTTTCGGTCTTTGTCCTATTTTTGTTGTCAACTTCAGTCAATTGTCATTAATTTTTATCAATTATTAGCCAATCAATCATGACTATTAGGACATACATCAACAATCGGGTTGATATCTTAAATTATTCAAATAATTTCCTCCAGGTTGATTAATTAAATAATTAATCAATCCCCTTTCTTACTAACATGTCCTCCCTTTTGAATAAATAAATGAATATTTATTTATTCTTTCACTTTTTTCTAAAATTAATAATTTTTATATTAATTGGTTAATTTGAGTGGAATTCCACCTCATTCTTGTTTAAATGGAATATTTCGAGTACAAATAGAAGTTTCTATTTTCTTTTTTATTTAATGTCTTTTTCTCTTCACTTCTAATGGCAATTTCTCTTTTAACTCATTCTTGAATGAAATCTCAACCGTTGGATTGAGTTGATCTTGTCCGTTCAATGTGATCTCAAAGTCTATAAATTGGGTTCTTGTTTCCTCATTTTGACATCTTAGCAGTTTACATTTATACTATCATTATGTTGAATCCATATACTTTTAAATCTTCGAGTATTCTCGCCTATCACACTTTTTGCCTTGCTTCATATGAGTTGCATAATGGATTGAGCCAACATACGAGCATAATTAAAGGAGAAAGAAGGAGCAGTGAGGCCTTCGTCAAAGGAGCTTGGATTGTTTGATTGTTCATTTCATTTATGCTTTTTTGATGACCTTGTTATGAATGTGTTTGACTTTATATGGTTCTGTGTAATTCTTTTGCTACATTTTCTGGTGAACAGGTTGTTTGAAGAAAAATCATTACTAGCCTCATTGTGATCATCTTTCCACATTCTATTATCGCCATTCATCATACTGCGTTCAAGACCAGTTTGAGAATAACTCATGATTTTGTTTTAAGATTTTTACTGTGGTTATGTTTTATGTATCTCTGTCGAATGGTTTAAGTTTTTTATCAGTACCTTGAATTCTTTCCAATGACTCATCGAATTAAAAAAAATGTTGTTTTGCATGTCTGATTTGTGCTAACGTGGTCTTGCCTGTGTTAACGGTTTTACCAAGCAAATTTTGAGCATATTCTATCCTGTGTTAACTTGCACACTTTGTATGCATGTTCTTATCCGCCTGTGCATGGGAGTCTATTCTACAGAGTCATTGGATGTTCTTATCAACCTATACGTGATTGTTTTCTTTTCTGGACGTGAGTCATTCATTTTGGGTTGCATTGTCCCTGCATGTTACCTCCATTTGACTTGGATTTGTTGTATTACCACCCACGTGAGTTGTATTATAACTTATGTGATGCCTTTTGGGGGCTATGTAGGGCCTTTAGTTTACTTTTCCTTTTAATTTTTCCTTTTTTAAAAAAAATTTAGTTCTTTTTAATATTAGATCTTTAATTTAGTTTTAAAATTAGTTTTTTTAAAAGTAGATGTTTTTTTAGGTAAGAATTTTTTTATTTTGTTTTTAATTTAGATTTATTTTTTATCTTTTTTTAGAATTAGATTTGTTTTTCTTATTTTGTTTTTAGAATTGGAATTTTGATTTTGGTTTTTAGAATTAGATTTTAGATTTTTTTTTTAGAATTAGATTTTTTTTATTTTATTTTTTTTATAATTAGATTTTTTTTATTTCGTTTTTTAAATCAGATTTAGATTTTTTGTATTTTTTAATTAGATTTAGATTTTGTTAATTAGATTTGGTTTGTTTGTTTTCTTTTTTTTTAATTAGATTAATTTGTTTGTGTCTTAGTTTTGATTAGTTGGTTAGTGTTATTGTTTTTTTGTTAGTGTTTTCATTAGTCTATCAATGTTTTTGTTAGTAATTTTTGGTATTTTGGTGTGGTAGTGTTTTTAGGTTGTCTTTGGCATGGGTCATAGGTTTTAGGTTGGCTTTATTTATTTATTTTGGAGCTAATCTTGCAGGGCTAACAATTTGTCCAGGACATCCAATCTCGTGTGTCAAAGACCATAATCTTGAAACTACTAATGCATTTGGTGCAGGATGCGGTCAAAGAATTTTATCAAAAACCAAGTGTGTGATTTCTAGGATAATTCACACTTCAATTTCTTAAGGTTAATGATCAAGTGCTTGTTTTGTTTTCCCTTAAGGCTCGGTGAGAGGGAACGACCCAAGTGTTGACAGGCTAAGGCCAAGCTCTTCCAAACCACTTTAAATAATGGTGCTTGCAACGAAAGTCGTAAGCAACAGGTGTTGGAATGGCATAGCGATGATTAAATTTGCCGGATCTATGCCCACCCGAACGGATGCCCTGACTAAAACCTCTTGTGTTTAGATACCAAAATCCCTCTATTTGATGACTCGGACGTTGTGATACGCACATGCCAAAGAAACCTCTCATGTACCCCTCAATTAGAGAGTAAATTCTTGGGAAGTGATGCCCCTTGAATTCGAAGCTTGGTATGCTCGTATAAGTGAGTGTCGTGGAGGGGAGCCAATGCTACTAAGATTCTAACTATCCGGTTGAATCTGGTATTTTATGGTAAGAGGATTCAACAAATATTGTCCTTGCCAGCCTTAGGAAATGTTGTGAAGGTGAATGATTGTTTTGTGTCAAAGTCCAACAAATATTTTGTCTTCTATATTTGTTAAAAGGTGAATCAAAACAATTCTCACAAGTGGTCATAAACAACCTTGATTATCAAAGTTCAAACAAGTTCCCAACACTTAGTCAAACACAAGTTTCAATTCAAAACAAGTTCAAACAAAGGCCCAAAATCTTGTCCAAGTATTCATCCAACATTCAAACATGGCTTGTCAAAACATTGGAAATCCTTGTCTCAAAATACATGTCACTTAGGGTTAGACTTTGCATAGACCAAACTTAGGTCTTAGGACAACATATTGTCATTACTCTTCATTTTAGTCCATTTCATTTTAGTGTCCTCATTTTGCACTTAGGTTTAAAATCATTTCCCTAAGTCTTAATTTAATTGTAGTACTTAAGCTAGGTTTTCACTTAGGTGATACCTTGCATTATCTTTGTCATACCCAAACTAGGTCTTGGCTTAGGTTGCATCTTGCATTATCATTGTCATCCCAAAATTAATTCATATTCTTGCCTTGCATAGTTCTCTTGCATTAGATCATATCATTGCATAGTCCAAAACCCAAGGTATTCTCTTAGGTTGTTTTTGTCGCATTTACATTCATATCATACCATTAGGTCATATCATATTCCAAGTTTTGTCAAAATTTTCATCCATACCTTAAGTTCATATCATAGCATTAGCTCATATCATTGCACAATAGCCTTGAGTCATTTCATACCTTTAGGTTATTTCATATCCCTAGGTCATTTCATTTCATGTATTGATATCATATTCATTTCATATCCTTAGGTCCTTGTCACAATCATTGTCCTTTTGCGTAATAGTCTCAAATTTATGTTTTGCCAAACTTGAAAATTTAAAACTTTAGATTAAACCCTAAGTCATTGTTAGGGATTCTTGACCTTGTCCAACATTTTTCCTCTTATCAATATCCTTTTGTCAAACCTAGCTTAGTATCCAAGCGTATAGGTGAGACATTGTCAATTTGTCCTATTGTCATTTGGTCCTTTGTCCATTTAAGGTCTAGACTTCATTTCAATTTCCCAAGCGTCGTGTCTTTAGAGCTGCATTTCAAAAGTTTGTCCAAACCTCAAAAACAACAAAAACATAGGTTGCATTACTATTACTTAAGACTACATATCATTTTGAAAAAATTCTTAAAATAACAAAAACATAGGTTGCACTTTTACCTTAAGTTCCATTATCATTTTCTAAGGTTGCATTTAGTTGCATCTAATTGTCATTCCCAAAACTTAAAAAGATCAAAAACATAAGTTGCATTAGTTGCATTCATCATCCTTAAAATAAAAAAATCTCAAAAACATTGCATAGTGACATGTCTATTGAAACAAGATACCAAGCCCCTATGATAAAACAAAGTTTGACATATCAACAATGATTGGTCAAATGAATAACACAATGCAATCAAATTTTAATCCAAGGAAATCATAAGTCTATCCAACCCAAAAACAAGGCAATATTGGTCAAACATACATTTTATGATGAAGCAAGCATCCAAATATGACAACTAGAGGAAAAACTAGCTCGAGAAATAGAGATCTTAGAACAAAGAGTGAAAATAATAGATCACAAATATCCAAAATGTTTCAAAAATTTCCAGGTCCAAATCCAAATATTGTGCCAGTTGATGTAAAATCTCTTATCGGACGATCAGACATACCATCTCTAATCTCTCAAATAGAGATGATCAAACAATTTCAAGCAACAAACACAAATTTCAACCAAGTCCCAAATCAGACTTCATTTGATCAATTTTTGTTCAATCAAATCTTGAATCAACAACATGTCAAACCAACACAACCAATGATCCAACAACAACCAATGGTCCAACATATCCCACAATAATAGCGAATAGTTTAATATTTCAAACCAACACAACCAATGGTCCAACACATCCGACCAACACAACCAATGGTGCAATTTTGACAATATGCTCAATCGTCCATACAACCTCGATAAGTGGTTCAACCAATTGTGGACTATCAACAACAAGTAAAATCAACATATCAATGTCAACAACTACAACCAACAATTCAAAAATAAAAGTTGCAACACAAACCAAACCAAATTCTAAACATGTCAAAGCAATTCAACCAAAAACCAATTCAACATCAAAACATGACATCAAACCAAGACCAAATTATTTCCAAACAAGTTCAAAATCCAAACCCAATCATGTCAAAACCTCATAAGGATTCAAATGCATCTCCAAAGAAAGGTGGCTTTATAAGACAAATCTTAAAGAGAGTCCTAAGTGATTTTCATGAAAAATATCAAAATTTTGTACCTATGTTGAGCAATGGCTCATCCCCCATAAACAAATTGACTCTCGAGTGGCATCTATCCCTACACCTTTTGAAGTTTCAAAAGAACCTTACATATCATCCTCATCAAACAATGCACCAAAGGATGAAATTTCCCAAGGGCTATCCACATTTGATTGCCAAGCTAATCCAATTCATGATGCACATCCTTGCCATGCTTCAGAAATGCTAGGCTGAATGCCACCATGTGCTTCATTACCCATCAAACCTATTTCAGAGGATTCCATATAAATTCCATCTCCCTCATGTCAAAGCATTGATTCCTTGCCAAAATCCCCCATGCATATTCAAAGTCCAACACCATGTCAAGAGGATGATTCAAAACATGAAGAAATAAGTCTTGAAATAGATCAAGATCAAGACCCTAAAAATTTCCCATTTCATACTACATTTGACCAAGATCTGATTTCCTTGGATGATCGCCCTATCGTTGTCCATCCTATCCAAAATCTTGTTGGAAATCCACTCCCTGAGAAAGATCAAGATATCCCTTCTATCATTTCTAATGATCCCATTGAAAGTCAAGAGCAGAGCCCCTTTAAAGAGGAATCTAATGATATCCTTTCATATTCATGTCCACCACAATAAGCTATCATCCCTTCAAATCCTCCACAAGATCCCCTTGTTCCTCCATCTCCATGTCCTAATCCTCCATAAATGCTCCAAGATCTCATTTCTTTTGATGATCTCATTATTCCTCCCATTCAATCTCATGAAGAGCCTACCATTGATTCTAATCCCCCTAGTCATCCCGATCCCCCTCATGTTTCTAACATGTTGGTGCAAGAATTTCATGAGCCCCCTACATGCATAATGGGCTCCTTCACTTTGGTCCAGTCTGGTCCACTTCATGATCCCATCATTTTTCCCATGTCATATCCACCTCATAATGGACTCACATCTTCCTCTCAAAGCACAAAGTATCTTATGAATTAAAATGTCTATAAAGGCAAAGGGGTAGACCTTCACAAGAAAGAACCCCTCAATATCAAAGAAAATATTAATGGTTATGGCTTTAGTACCATAGCTCACTCTCAAGATGTTGGTATCCCTCATTCAAAATCCAAACATACGCCTTCGTCTTCATCCCTTCCATCCATTTCAAGTCCTTATATCCCTTCATCCCCTATTCAAGGTCATCAAAGGCCCACATCATTGAGCACCTTTCATCCATCCAATAGACCATCATATCATTTCTATCCATCCATGCATTCCTTTCCCCCTCCAATAAATTTGGATGCCAAGAATAAATTTCATAAGTCTAGCAATCCATATGTATTCTAGTATCAACATGTCCAATCTAATCGATATCTCAAAAAAAAAGAAAAATAAGATCCAAAAAGAAAAAGAAATGTCCAAAAGGACACAAAGGCCCATTTCTCAAAAGAAAGAAAAGTCAAAATCTATATGGGTTCCTAAATCACTTGTCCAAGCAATGCATTCCAAGGAACCATAAAAGAATGAAAAAACAAAAACAACATCGATTCCCAAGCAGCTCATAGAAGCACAAAAAGAAAATTCAAAATTGGCATCCAAAATTGCTATTCCTCCATCCAAACCTTTCAAAAGTATTCCTCCATCACCTCCTTCATCCATTTTGGGTCATTATGTCCCAAAATCCCTAACCTTTCCTCTAACCAAATCTAAAAATCTAAGATCCATTTTTTCTCCATCAATCCACCACCCCTCAAGGTTTGTGCCAATGTTGATCTTGCCCACATATCCCTACACTCAAGCCCACATCTTCCAATACCCCATCCATTATCTAATGTGTATTTTCCATCCCTCTGGTCCAATCCTTTGAATAAATCCTTAATTTAGTCTCATCTCATTTCCATATCATTATCCTACCAATGTCTTTGAGCATACTTTTAATAGTCATGGTCCATTTTCCCAAGGATACTAATGTAGAGCCCCTCCCCGATCAAGCTCTGGTTAACTCAGTTGACCATGGTTGACCTTACTAATAAATGCTATAATTTAATAGGATGGGCTATGTTAGATGATAGATTGGTGAGAAAAGTAATTGAACCAGGTTACGGAATCATTTCACCTTGAGGTGTACATTTTGATGTGTTATGGATACATAACTTTATATGATTCTAGAATGGGATAACTTTGAGATGATGTATGTCATTATTGGATTTGCAGGATTTTACTATGATGATAGAAATAGGAAGCATGTCTTATGTGTGGATCAAAATTATGAGGATTATGATAATTACTTATGTGGATTTATCTTGATATAAGATATATTGATTTTGTTTAATGTCAATTGTATGCAGAGTGTTTGACGTGTATTCTTATTCATGTGTTTAATTTTATATGAGATTGTTTGGAATTACTAATGTGTAATTGAAATGTGCAGGAAAATTATCCATGTGACCATGGAAATATTATGGAGAACCAAACCTAGACCTATGTACGTTCGTAAAACCAAGGGTTGTCTATTTGGAGAGACAACACCCCGTACGTATTGTATTTTATTTGTGAAAGTAAATGTTGAATGTGTGTTAAATTGAATTATTAATTTGTGTAAATCCAACAAGAGACAAATTTCATGTGTAATTTTTGTAATGTATTTTATTGTGTCACTTGACACATGTGTTGATTTATGTCTTGATTTTTGACTTGTCTCTTGGAGGGAGTTGTTTCAACCATAGCCTTTTTAAACATTTGAAGGTGTTTCTAATTTTTCCTTAGGTAGAGAGTCTTTGGAGTGGTCAACTTAGGTTTGACCTGAAAGTTAACTCCAGATGGGTTTATAAGGGGTCAAATGGACTCCTAGGGGTAGTTTAAAGGTGTTTCCTAAAGTCCATAAGGTATACCTATGGGTTAGGAGTACTTTTAGGCATGTGTCTACTCCCATGTGACTGTTTAGTCACCTCAAAAAGTGGGTTTCCTAAGGTGAGAGAAAATTCAAAATTAGAAGGTGCCATCTAGGTTAGATAACCTTCCCTTTTGATGTGAGATCCTTTTTCCCACTTTCACTTACTTTTTCCTTTTTCAGTTTTAGAAACCTGTGGGAACTCTCACTGAGGTCTTTTTAGGCAAGAATGAGAGACTTTGTGGGTAATCACCCATTCTCCATTTTTGGAGATCATGCAATTTTGAAAAAAGATAGTTTTGGGATAGAATTTTGGCTAAGTGTAGAAGGAGGATTCGTGGAATTGGGCTGCACATCCTCAAACTAGTTCTAGCAAACCTTTGGGTAGATTGAAGGTTGGATTATCTTCTCCTTTTTGTTTCTTTTTATGTTGGAAAGATTTCTTGTATGTAAAAGTTGTTTCTTGTATTTTCCTTTGTGAAAATTATTATGTGATCCATCTATTACTTCTTTTATGCATTTTCTTGTGATTTGGGAGTAACCAAGGCCTTCTACTCTTAGGAGAGTAGGATGGTCTTGTGGGTGGTAGAAGTTTGATAGCCCTCGAGTGAGAGGCTCTCATTATGAGAGTGAACTCAAGGGGTGTATACTGCATGGCCTGGTTTATGCATTTGGGGGTCATAAGGGGAGAGAGTATGGCATGAAATGCTTTGGGGGGGCATAAGGATGTGGGGTTAATGAGCTTATGATATATCTTTGTTTGCCATGAGGTGGCTTTGTGATCTACTATTCTTGCAGTCTCCTCAGGGTATTTGGTCCACTACCACCCGTGTAAAAAACATCACATTTTGTGATGAAGTGTAGCCTTGGTTGGGAAAGTGTTTGCTGTATGTTTTTCCCTTGCTTGTTGTATTTGCATGTGTGTAACTTGTCTAGGGCTTGGTTCTCCAGGCTCGGGGGTGGCTTCTGGTAAGCCTAGGTTGGGAGGTGAGCTCTCCATGGTCAAAACCTTATGATTTTTTGCAGGTTGCTAGGAAAGAAAAGAAAAAGGCAAGCTAGGAGTTGCTGGTTTTTGTACTTGATGTGCAGAAAGAGAAAAAAGATTAGGGGATGGGATATTCTATATTTTAGTTGTAGCAATGAAAAAGAAAGCTATATGTTGTATTTACTTTGAATTAAAAAAAGAAAGGAAAATGTATCTATTTTATTTAAAGTCCTCATTTAATAGAAATGAGAAGACTAGTTGGGTATCTCGCCCATTTGAAATGTTGACTATATTGTATTCTTAATATGTCTTAAAGAAATGCATTATTCTATTAAGTGATTATTGCAACAAAACAAAAAAATGTGTATTTCTGGATTAAGTCCCTATAGTTCTGAAAATAATATTTGTTGTATGCATGTTAGTTTTGAAAATAAAAGTTCATTTTATCTCCTTATGCATTTGAAATATTGGAAAAGAATGAAATAGAAGAGCATGTATGTTAGTAAGCTGGAAATTAAACATTTAGTCCTATTTATGGAAGTTCTAAATGCAAATATAGTTAATTAGCCATTTAGTATGAGCACTAATGTTGCATGCAGTAGTTTAATTAATTATGTTATTTTTCCTTGATTTATTGCAGAAAGTAAATCTAAAGTTAATTAGTCTATCTCTAACTTTAGCAACAAGGTATTTAAAATAAAAAGAAATACATTGATTTAAATCTGGAAATTTTAATTAAATCTGTTAGTTTTAAAAATTTGCTTTAAGTGATTTTTTTAAAAAAGAAATATATAACAGATTGTTTAAAGTAAATAAAAATAATATACCTCTATTTCTATTCTGCCAATATTTTATTATTTTTGCATAGCTTAGGAGATTAAGAAAATAAACCCGTTTTTAAGGTAAATCTGAATTAAATCTACCCCTAAGCTATCATGAATATATATATATATATATATATTTAAAAAAAAGGAGGGAAATATTTTATTTTTTTTAAATGAAACTTGACATTGGTTTTCGGGAGCCTCGGCCCCCGCGCTGTGGGCAGCAACCCCCAGCGGTGGCTGCAACTGCCTCTATGGGTCGAAACCCACAGTCGGGGAGGCTTCGCCCCCCCTGTGGGCGGCGCCACCGCGTCCCACAATGGCAGCCAAGGCCGCACTATGGGTCATGACCTGCAGTTACGACTACGGTCGTCCCTGCAGGAAGCCCCCACAATCACCACCACCCCCCCCTCCCCCCCCCCCGTGTGAAACCACCACCTCTTGCTCCTCCCTGCAAAAAAAAAATCATGAAACCCTAACCCGGTTTGGGTTAGGGTATTTCGAAGTTATAAAAGTAATAAAAAAAATGTGAGTATGAATTCTTTTATTTATAACTTTTAAATTTTAGGGTTCAGGTTTATTTTAAAATTTAAGAATTTAAAAATCCTATATATATATATATATATATGAACATATACTCTACCTTTAGATTAATCATTTTTCGCTCATATATTATATGTTTATATAAACATTTAAATATGATGTTTTAAATTTTAAATTATTTTGGAGTTTAATCTTTTGGTAAATTATAATGGCTTTGTAAGTTATTTTGGTCATAGGGGATTATTTGTTTTGTTCACCTAAATTTAGGCTTGACGAGAATAAACTTTATAGGCAAATTTTTGTTATGCAGTTAAATAGCCCTTTAGTCAAATTTTAATACACATTATAATTATTGTTAAATTGAAATATAGGTGTTTTAAAAATCTGAGTGCTAGAGTTAATTTAATTAATTCCTATAGCCATTGAAAGATTAATTGAGATTAATAATATCCCTTGTCAATTAATTTAGAGTTTTTTGCGTAAATGAATTTATTTACTTATTAAATGGGAAGATAATAATAATTTCTTTGGAAGAGGATATCGTGGTGGAATTATATATATTCGAAAATAAGTCCAAGACCTTGATCTTGCGAACTCATTTAGCCTAGATGGAATCTTATACTAAATAAAGCAATTAACATTTTAACGTTTGACACTTCGATTTTCAATTACTCGATTAATTAATATTATTACGTTAAAATCATATTAATAATTAATCTACAGATGCAAGATTTAATCAGGTTATAAAGGAAAGATGTATTATCACGGATGGAGGAAACTTGTTAGGAGATAAATAATTATTATTGAATCAAGTAATTATATTAATGCCTATTTAGTAGAAGTCGATCTAATTAAGAATTATAATTTGCAATTGTAATAAAAGGGACATTTGATGTGAATTTATTATTGTCCTTATAAAAATTATTTTGTTCCGTTTGAGTATAGGAGTTATCGTAATCTGTTATGTTAGGAATATCCTGATTTTGTCGTCTAGTAGTTTTATAGAAACTTAAGGCTTCTAGATAATTTCATTCTATTCATTGCTCACGTTAGAAAAATGTTTTATTATAATTTAAAATTCCGCTTGGAACAACCTGTTAAGTTGTCACATCTAATTAAGCATAGGTTGCATATAATTAAGTGTATCAAAAAAAAAAAATTATTTCGTTCGTGCCCAAAAGTTTGGGCATGACAACTAACCAAACAATACGATTCTCGAGTCCTTCTTCCATATCCTCTCATGTGTTTTTTTTCTTCCAAAATTTCAAATATATATATATATATACCAAAAAATAATAAAAGAAAGAAAAAATGACAAAAAAAGAAAAATAATTCGTCCACTAGTGAAAATCTAGCAAACAGGTGCCTTGGGCAAGTACCATGATGAAAACCTAGTAAACAGGCATCATGCGTAATCCATGAACTTCTTGCATACCATACTTGGGGGAAGGTTTTATCCTATCATATCCTTTTGTCCTTCGTTGCTCCATTATCATGTCATACCCCGTTCATATGCTCCATTCCTATCATCCCTCATATCCATATCCCCTTTTCCACCTTTGATCTTGACAAGACTGAGGATCTTCATGAATGCCATGCATACCATTTGTAGCTTTCATTCTATCAAAAATTTTGGTATTTATCCATTTTCTTATTACAACCTTTCATCCATATTCTCTGGTGATGTAAAGGTATGGTTCAAACAACTTGAAAATGTTCCAAGTTACTCACTTGCTCAACCAAACAACAAACCCTCATTTTAAGGATTCACTCCAACCAAGCCTCACACCTTTAAGAGTATCAATTAAAAATCTCATATCACCTATTTTCATCCCCATAACCCCACAAAGGGAAAATCTGCAAAGGTTGTCAAAGTTTGGTTTCAAACCCCACAGGCAAAAGTGCTCAAAATGACTCAAATTGCTCACAACCCCTCCAAATGGTTTGATAGGCCTAAAAAGGCTCAAGACAAGCTCAATAGGTTACTAAAAAACTCAAATGATGCCAAACAACCCTCTAATTTGGTTATTCAAGTCCCAAAAGTCACAGTGCAATTTGGCTCTTTAGACCTAGTAGCCCTCAAAACTCACTTTTTGGCTTCCCACCCAAAACTCCAAAGGAATGGCCAATATTATTTGATTTTGTTGATCACCAACCTAGGAAATCACTTTCTACCAAAGGACAGGTTCTGGAACCTTCTGCAAGTACCATTACTAATGAACCCTCATCTATGGCTAAAAGGGTTAATATAAGCACTTAACAAAGGAACTACCCCCCAAACCTACAACTCCACAAAACAAACTATTGGAGAACCTTGGGGTATCCAAATAATCACCAAATACCAAGTTATAGCTTCTTTTTTTCATTAAAACTAAAGTTATGGGGACTGTTCATGAATTTTATTTAATTCCCACAACCAATCACATAGAGATGCCTGGCCAAATTTAACAAAATCTCACCCAAACTGCATGCTTTTAGTCTGAAACCTTTTGAATCTTAAAATAAACTCCCCAATCCTCCATCTAACCAAGAATCAGATTTTTCCCATGGTTTAAATGGTAGGAATGAGGAAAGGAAGTAAAAACCCTAGTCTAGGGCACTTTCACGAGTTGCAGAGGTTTGCAGCGCCTTTTCTCCCTCAATACTCCACTTCAGAACCTCCCCCTTGTCTCAAATGCCAGGTAACTCAACCACATATCTTCCCATGAAAATATTTTTCACATTGGAGGCCGTACAGATCCGCACCAAGCGAGTTTGCTGCAAAATTACAACAAAAATGCAGATTTTATTGTTTTCAAATAGCATTTTTTACAATTTTCACCCACAACAACCCCCACATGAGTTTTTTGAGGAATTTTATAGTTTTCCTAACATTTTCAAACCAATTGGATATGTTTATGAATGTTGGGCAACCAATTACAACAACTTTTTGAAAAGTTGCTTTACAAATTGACAACTTTTGTCAATTTTTGACAATTTTTGCATTTTGCCATTCAAACTAATTTTATCATCAACCTAGGGACCTAAACACATTGAACTGGATATAAGTAGACCAAAATAACCTTTACTCCCTAATTCTACTCATCCTAAGTCCCTTTAACCATAGTTGACCATAGGGTTTATAATGCACCCTAGACCACTAGGACTTACAAAATGGACAATTATGACCTTATTACAAAACAAAACATAAACAAAGGATTCTTTGATCCTTCCCAAAACCTTTCTATCAAAAAAATGAATTTTTCAATCAATAAATTATGAAATTGAGGCTTGTGCCCCTACACCATACTCCCGGGGTAGGCTGATCTCATTTCCACATGACATAAGTTGGTCCAATAAAGTGTCATGCTTCAGAATTTCTGCCTCATCCATCCATACCGCCTCTTCAATAGGTTGTCCTACCCATTTCACAAGTTATTTTTTGTATTCTTTATTTCTAGTCTTCTTAATGACCCTTTCATCAATGATCTTTACATGCCTCTTTGGTGCATGAGGAGGTATATCAGCAATGTCCTCTTGAATCTCCTCAACATGAAAGTCTGTACCTACAACAACATGCCCTTTATAGGGTGTTAGATCACAAACATCAAAGATAGGAGAAATACCAAGGTTAGAAGGAAGGGATATCTCATAGGCATTCAACCCATGTTTCTTCAAAACCTTGCAAGGACCCACTTTCTTCATGAGTAACTTTGTATGCTTCCCCTTTGGAAATCTTTCTTTTCTCAAGTACACCCACACCATATCACCAATCTGAAATTATACATCCCTCCTCTTCTTATCAGCAAGTTCTTTGTACTTTTGTGAACTCCTGTGGAGGGCTAGCCTTACTTGATCATGCACTTCTTTCATGCTATCAGCAAATTGTTCTCCATGAGCACTTGTTTGCCCATCATGTGGGAGGTCTCTTAACTCCAAGATTCCTCTTGGATTATGCCCATACACAATCTAAAATGGACTCCTTCCTATACTCCTATTCACAGATTCATTGAATGCAAATTTAGCTTGTGGAAGTACAATATCCCACTTCTCTCCATATTGTTTTGTCAAGCATCTCAATAGGTTTCCCAAGGACCTATTCACAACTTCAGTTTGCCCATTTGTTTGTGGATGGTAGAGTTTTTTCCCAACCTCTTCCATAAGGTTCTCCAAAAGTGGCCAATGAATTTCACATCTCTGTCAGACACAATTGTTAGAGGAAGTCCATGAATCCTCACAATCTCTTTGAAAAAAAAAATTTCTACATAGGTTGTATCACTAGTACTCTTACATGGCAAGAAGTGTGCCATCTTACTAAACCTATCTACAACAATAAAGATTCTATCAAAGCCTTTTTGAGTCCTAAGCAGCCCCATTACAAAATCCATACTACAACTTTCCCAAGGCCTTGTAGGTATGGGTAATGGTTGATACAAACCTACATTGGTGGAAGTACCTTTGGCCTTTTGACAAATAGTGCATGTTTCAACAAATATTCTCACATCACTTTGCATCTTAGGCCAATATTAGTGTCTTCTTACCTATTGGGTTTTATCCAACCCAAAATGTCCTCTCATGGTTCCATAATGCTTTTCTTTCACAATATTCTCCCTCATTGAACACCTAGGAATGCATAGTTGATATCCTTTGAGAAATAAACCATCTTGGATCAACTAATCAGTGTATTCAACATGGTATCATTCAGAAAAATCAGAACAAACTTTATAAATTTCATGAAAGTCTTCATCACCTTCATACATACCTTTCAAGGAGTCAATCCCCACACTTTGAAACTTTGCCTCTTGCACTATCAAGGATCTTCTACTCAAGTCATCTACCACCTTGTTTGCAACTCCCTTTTATGTTTGATTGTAAAGGTATATGCTTGGATAGATTCTACCCATTTCATATGCATGTGACTCAACTTCTCTTGGCTATTCGAGAAGCTAAGTGTCTGATTGTCAGTAAAAACAACAAATTATTTTGGAAGGAGATAATGCCTCCACTTTTTCAAGGCTTGAACTAAGGCATACATTTCCAAATCATATTAGGAATACTTCCTCTTTTCCTCATTGAGTTTCTCACTCAAAAATGCAATGGGCCTACCCTCTTAGCTCAAAACAGCCCCTATAGCAACATTAGATGCATCACACTCAATTGTAAAAACCTTTTGTAAATCTAGAAAAGAAAGTACAAGTTGCTTTGCTACCTTTTGTTTGAGACTTTGAAAAGCCTCCTCAGCCTCCTTGGTCTATACAAACTTGCACATCTACCCCCCTTTGATTGTCTCCAGGATAGGTGCACAAACTTGGCTAAAACCTCTTATAAACTTCCTGTAAAAGGAATCCAAGCTATAGAAGCTTCTAACTTCAGTCATTGACCTTGGAGAAGGCCAATTCAAGATTCTCTCAACCTTCTCAGGATCCATCTTGATGCTTCCACCTGAAACTATGAAACCAAGATACCCCAATTCTTCCTGCATAAAAAGACGCTTGTCCACATTGATTAGGATCTTTTCTTCCTGCAATCTCTTAAGGACCAAATTCAAATGTTGCATATGTTCATCTCTATTCTTACTGAAAATAATAATATCATCCAAGTAAACAATAACAAATTTACCAAGAAAATATTTTAGAACTTCATCCATGAGTCTCATGAATGTACTAGGTGCATTGGACAAGCCAAATGGCATCACTTTCCACTCATAAAGGCCTTCATTAGTATTAAAGGTTGTCTTCCATTCATCTCTAGCCCTTATCCTAATCTGATGGTACACACTCTTTAAATCCACCTTTGAATACCACCTTGCACCCCCTAGATAATCCAACAAGTCTTCAATCCTAGGCATAGGGAACCTATACCTGATAGTAATCTTGTTGATGGCCCTTGAGTCTGTACATAACCTCCAAGTACCATCCTTCTTAGGCACTAATAGGGATGGAATAGCACATGGACTCAAACTTTTGGAAATCAAACACTTATCTAAGAGTTCTTGGATTTGTCTAGCCATCTCTTCATTTTATTGGGGTGTTAACTTATAGGCAGCCTTATTTGGGAGTGTAGCCCATGGAATTATATCAATATTATGGCTAATCTCTCTGATTGGAGGTAGGATATCAGGCAATTCTTTGGTCACAATGTCCTTATAGGTCTTAAGCAAATCAGCCACCTCTTTTGGTCCTACCCTCCTAGGTTCTTCCTTATTCTTATGCACCTTTCTTTGTTCCTGTTTCGGAAATACCACCAAGGCATAACAAGGAGTATCCTCCTTCAAACATTCTAAAAACTCTTTCTCTCTTACAAATAAAAACTTAGAGTCTTTTGCTTCTTCACCATTATCAGGTAGGGGTAATAGTGTTACCTTCTCACCTTTGTACAAGATGGTGTATGTGTTCTTCTCAAAATCATGTTTTGACTTCATGTCATATTTCCATGGCCTTCCAAGTAGCAAATGGCATGCATTCATGGGTAAAATGTCACAAGGTACCTTGTCCTTGTACTTGCCAATAGAAAACTCCACCCATGCTTTCTCTTCAATGACAATTTGATGCCCCTTTGTAAGCCATGATACCTTATAGGGTCTTGGATGCTTAATCCTCTTCAATTTTAGTTTCTCTACTGCCTCAATGGATAGAAAATTATCAGTAGAACCTGAATCAATCACCACACTACATACTTTGTCACCACTTCTACAAGTAGATCTGAAAAGTGCCTTCCTTTGGGGTGGCTCTGGTGGACTAGGTGCTTTGATCAATGTCCTTCTCATCATCATGATCTCCACTTGTTCAGGCTGCACAAAGGATCCATGAGAGTGAGCACTATGTGTGTCCTCATCTCTCACCAAATTTTCTCTCCTTTCACCTTGTTTGTTTGCCTTCTCTGGACATTTGGATGCAGCATGCCCCATTTGATGGCATCTATAGCACTTTATGCCTTCTAGGCCTCTTCCTCCACCTCTTCCTCTAACATTTCCTCTCTTTCCTCTGAAAGATCCTCTAGAACTACCTTCCCCTTGTTCACTTCCTTGACTTGATTCACCAAGGTTTTTGGAACCTTGTCATCTTCCTTGAGGCATACTTCTGCCCCTATTTCCAAAGTCTTTTTGTCCCCCACCCTCTTCCACTTTGATCACTCTTCCTCTTGAGTTTCTCTTCAACCTTCAAGGCAAGTTGAAATCATTTTTGGACTGTGGGAGGGCTTCTTACACTGAATTCGTCTTGTATGGTAATCCTCAACCCTTTCAAATATCTTGCAAGCTTCATACATTCAGGCTCCACCACATTGGAATTCATCACCAATTTATGGAACTCTTGAGTATAATCTGAGACACTCATCTCCTTTTGTCTCAAACTCATTCTCCTCTTATGAATTTGGAATTAATAATCATCAGGAACATATGCATCCATGATCAATGAAACTATCTTCTTCCAAGTGGTAACTGGATTCTTCTTCTCCTTCACCCTATCATCTTGAGTGAAATTCCACCACATAAGGGTTGGTCCCTTCAACTTGGACTTAGAAATCTTAACTCTCTGACTTTCAAGTATGTCTTCACATTCAAAGAAGCGTGTGAGGGCATCAATCCAATCCACAGCAGCATCTGGATTCAAGTTTCCATCATAGGAAGGTAGGTCCAACCTAACATCCATGGTCCTTCTCTCCATGGCCTTCTGGGTCTTCACAAGTAGCCTCTAATCAGCAGGAACTTCTTCTTCATCACCCTACTCAAGGGGTTCCTCATCACTCCCCTCTTCAACAACATCATATTTTCCACCACTTTTCTTACGAAGTTCCCCATTAAGTCTATCAACCTCCTTCTACAAGGAATCAATCTTGTGAACCAAGTTTTTATCCTTCAAAAACTTCACTATTTGTGCATTGGTAATCTTTGAAGACAACCCACCCTCATATTCTTCCCCTGACATGGCTAAACTGAAACAATCCTTCTTCTAAGGATCACTTTTTCTCTTATACCAATTGATGTAGAGGTATGGTTCAAACAACTTGAAAATGCTCCAAGTTACTCACTTGCTCAACCAAACAACAAACCCTCCTTTTAAGGATTCACTCCAACCAATCCTCACACCTTTAAGAGTATCAATTCAAAATCCCATATCACCTATTTTCATCCCCATAACCCTACAAAGGGAACATCTAAAAAGGTTATCAAAGTTTGGTTTCAAACCCCACAGGAAAAAGTGCTCAAAATTACTCAAATTGCTCACAACCCCTCCAAATGGTTTGATAGGCCTACAAAGGCTCAAGACAGGTTCAATAGGTTCCTAAAAACTCAAATGATCCCAAACAACCCTCTGATTTGGTTATTCAAGTCCCAAAAGTCACAGTGCAATTTGGCTCTTTAGACCTAGTAGCCCTCAAAACTCACTTTTTGGATTCCCACCCAAAACTCCAAAGGATGGGACAATATTATTTGATTTTGTTGATCATGAACCTAGTAAATCACTTTCTACCAAAGGACAGGTTCTGGAACCTTCTGCAAGTACCATTACTAATGAACCCTCATCTATGGCTAAAAGGGTTAATTTAAGCACTTAACAAAGGAACTACCCCCCAAACCTACAACTCCACAAAAAAAAATATTGGAGAACCTTGGGGTATCCAAATAATCACCAAATACCAAGTTATAGCTTCGTTTTTTCATTAAAACTAAAGTTATGGGGACTGTTCATGAATTTTATTCAATTCCCACAACCAGTCACATAGAGATGTGTAGCCAAATTTAACAAAATCTCACCCAAACTGCATGCTTTCAGTTTGAAACCTTTTTAATCTTAAAATAAACTCCCCAATCCTCCATCTAACCAAGAATCATATTTTTCCCATGGTTTAAATGGTAGGAATGAGGAAAGGAAGTAAAAACCCTAGTCTAGGGCACTTTCACGGGTTGCAGAGGTTTGCAGTGCCTTTTCTCCCTCAATACTCCACTTCAGAACCTCCCCCTTGGCTCAAATGATAGGTAACTCAACCACATATCTTCCCATGAAAATATTTTTCACATTGGAGGCCGTACAAATCTGCACCAAGAGTGTTTGCAGCAAAATTACAACAAAAATGCAGATTTTATTGATTTCAAATAGTATTTTTTACAATTTTCACCCACAACAACCCCCACATGAGTTTTGAGGAATTTTATAGTTTTCCCAACATTTTCAAACTGATTGGAGATGTTTATGTATGTTGGGCAACCAATTACAACAACTTTTTGAAAAGTTGCTTTACAAATTGACAATTTTTGTCAATTTTTGATAATTTTTGCATTTTGCCATTCAAACTAATTTTATCATCAACCTAGGGACCTAAACACATTGAAATGGATATAAATAGACCAAAATAACCTTTACTCCCTAATTCTACTCATCCTAAGTCCCTTTGACCATAGTTGACCATAGGGTTTATAATGCACCCTAGACCACTAGGCCTTACAAAATGGACAATTAGGACCTTATTAAAAAGCAAAACATAAACAAAGGATTATTTGATCCTTCCCAACACCTTTCTATCAAAAACATGAAGTGTTCAATCAATAAATTATAAAATTAAGGCTTGTGCCCCTGCACCACTTGGCTTATTGCAACCGTTTATCACTACCACTTAGCCTATCACAACCTTCAATCCATATCCCTTATCCATTTTTTATCTTGATTATCCTATCCGTATCTTATCAATTTTTGTACACTCCTTTCCATCTCTTGATCTTGATTTAACATAACGACATAAAATGCAAGACATGGTTTCAAAAACCTCTTGAAATGTCCCTCATTCCATGTCATTGCTTTACATTGTCATATCTAGTATCTTATCTCATCACGCAATAGCCCTCAGAAATTGCATTTATGTTGTCTCCATAATAAAAATTATAAAATGTCCTAAAATAATTACAAAAAAATTGAAAAACATGTTGAAATAATACAAAAACATTCATAAAATGTCCTGAAATAATCTAAAAACATTCAAAAAATGTCCTAAAATAACACAAAAATATTGTAAAATATCCTGAAAAAAACACAAAAAATCAAAAAGTTTAAAAACCCTAAAAATTGGAAAACATTAAAAATCTAAAAATAATTGCCTTTCATTTCGCCAATAAACTATCCTTTTTGTACATAAACAATCACTTTTGTTCATTTTGCCAATAAATTGTCCCCTTTGTACATAGATAGACATTTGAGCATATGTCAATCAGAAAAACACAATAAACCATTGCGCTTATCAAATCACGCATTAATAGACAAACTGTTAAACCAATCAAGTATTCAAATTGGTCAACTTGTCTTATCAATCAACCAACATCAATATTATCGGTCATTTGAAAATACTATCATGGGTCTTATATAGGGTGTGGTATACTCGAAACCAAACTATGTCCTATCTTAGATGAGGTACTGCGTTCCTGACACCAGACATCGTGATTGTCCTTTAAACACAACATTCTCACTTTTGGCAATGAAGATCAGGATATTTGTTTGACTTGTTTGAACTTGAGAATCTTATTTTTCTTTGATTTATATTTGATCATGTTCCTATGCTACTCGATGATGTCATAGAGTTATTTAGAGTGGACGGGATGGCTCATGATCATTTTTGTTTTGTTTATGTTTGGAGAGTGTTTCATAAATTTCTGGGGCACGTATGTCTTGGGTGTTTGTGGTAAGTACGTTCACTTTGTGAACGTCGCACATACCTCAACCTTTGACACATGTATTGGCTTAGGATTTGTATTTACTCATTCCTTGTTTCTAATGTGTCTATTTTATGCAAAGGGATTGCATTATTGTCATGTTGCACTACATCCATTTTGCCATATTAATTAAAGGCTCTCATTCAGGAATGTGCACTTGTGAAGGTGACGTTTCTTCACCCTTTTTCTTTGTATAATTTCTATTTACTGACATTTCTTCTATCAATCATTCAACTCTTTATCTCTAATCAATTAACTATTCTTCTGTTCCCACACATTTTTCTAACATTTCTTCTCTTCTTTCGAGAGATCATTCATTGCTTTCATACTTAAATGATCTCTCAAGGGGGAATCCCACCTCCGTCTCTTGATCTACTGGGGCATGCTCTTTTTAGTTATTCTTTGAAACAACGCTCATAAATCACATTGTCTCAAAGAGGGGCAAAATGTAGACACTTAAAATTGGTCATCACTCCTATGTCACTAACCTAATTTTTAACATGTCTTCTATGTCACATTTGATCTTCATCATATGTTGACATTGGGTCATTCCTCTGGTTTTAATTCATTTCAAATCCAACCCTAATCGGTCTTGTACATTTACATTTGGTCCTAAATCATTATGACTGGCATTTTATCATTTTCAAATCATTTGAATTGGTCTCATCTTGACAATTATACTTAATTATCTCTTTGTTGATAATTAATCAGTCATTAATTATCAACCTCTTTATCAATCAATTTCAATCAATCCTCTATGACACATTATCTGCCTTTCATGGCACTTTATCAATCGATCTTATCAATCTCTTATCAAAATCATTATCAATCTCTTATCAAAATCATTATCAATCTTGGGTGTTTTTCGGTCTTTGTCATATTTTTGTTGTCAACTTCAATCAATTATCATTAACTTTTATCAATTATTAGCCAATCATTCATCACTATTAAGACCTAAGTCAACAATCGGGTTGATATCTTAAATTATTCAAATCATTTCCCCTAGGTTGATTAATTAAATAATTAATAAATCCCCTTTCTTACTAACATGTCCTCCCTTTTGAATAAATAAATGAATATTTATTTATTCTTTCACTTTTTTCTACAATTAATATTTTTAATATTAATGGGATAATTTGAGTGGAATAAATAATTTTAAATTATTAATTCCACTTCATTCTTGTTTAAATGAAATATTTTGAGTACAAATAGAAGTTTCCATTTTCTTTTTTATTTAATGTCTTTTTCTCTTCACTTCTAATGGTAATTTCCCTTTTAACTCATTCTTGCATGAAATCTCAACCGTTGGATTGAGTTGATCGTGTCC
This sequence comes from Cryptomeria japonica, assembly GCF_030272615.1. NCBI lineage: Eukaryota > Viridiplantae > Streptophyta > Pinopsida > Cupressales > Cupressaceae > Cryptomeria > Cryptomeria japonica. The sequence continues at coordinate 863,888,267 of NC_081409.1, read as the reverse complement.
GTTCAATGTGATCTCAAAGTCTATAAATTGGGTTCTTGTTTCCTGATTTTGACATCTTAGTAGTTTGCATTTATGCTATCATTTTGTTGAATCCATATACTTTTAAATCTTTCAGTATTCTTCCCTATCACGCTTTTTCCCTTGCTTCATATGAGTTGCATAATGGATTGAGCCAACATACCAGCATAATTAGAGGAGAAAGAAGGAGCAGTGAGGCCTTCGTCAAAGGAGCTTGGATGGTTTTATTGTTCAATTTATTCATTTCATTTATGCTTTTTTGATGACCTTGTTGTGAATGTGTTTGATTTTGCATGGTTTTGTGTAATTTTCTTGCTACAATGATCATGTCGTTACCATCTACCTTGATATATAAATTGTTGTCAGCATTTCCTTTTCTAAAACCTTGCTAATGGAGATACTTATCATGTTGGCAGTGGGCCAATGTCCCTCACGGGGATTCACGACATGGTTTAACAACCTCTTGTGGATTATATAAGTCTAGTGGTTGTATCGGGCATTGACGGGTTGATCTTTTGGTGCAACAACAACCCTATCTTGTAACAAGTAGTATCAGAGATTGGTCACAGGTTTGAATCACGTAGGCCACGGTGAGTGACTCTGGTAGGGGGATTGTTGGCAATGGGCTAGCGTCCCTCGTAGGGATTCACGACATGGTTTAATAGCCTCCTGTGGATTATATGTCTAGTGATTGTATTGGGCATTGACATGTGGATCTTTTGGTGCAACGACAACCCTTGCTTGTAACATATCCAACCTAGAATACCATGATCTAGGTATCTACTTTAGACCATATAATGATTTCTTCAATCTGCAAATAAAGTTCTCATCTTCATGAAGCTGAAAACCTTCAGGTTGCTCTATGTACACCTCTTCTTCTAGATTGTCATTCAAGAATGCAGATTTGACATCCATTTGATATACTTTGTATCCTTTATGGGCTGAGAATGCCAAGAACATCCTTATATCTTCAGGCCTTGCAACTGGTGCAAGTGTTTCTTCAAAATCTATGCCCTCTACCTGAGCATATCCCTTGCATACTAGTCTTTCTTTGTTCCTTATAACTTTCACTTCTTCATTTACCTTGTTCTTGTAGACCCATTTAGTTCCTATGACATTCTTGTCAACAAGTCTAGGCACCAATTCCCAAGTTTTGTTCTTTTCAATATGTTGCAACTCTTCTTCCGTAGCATTCATCCACTTCTCACTTTTGTTGGCAGCATAATATGTTTTGAGTTCCATCTTAGTTATAAGACAGAAGTTTACTTGTTCAGTGTTCCCTGATCTCCTACTATTTTGCACACCATCATTCTTGTTGCCAATAATCTGATCCTCGAGGTGATTCTTTTGCACATATTTGTTTGGGGCTTTACTTAGTGCTTCTTTTTCTTGTTCACTCTTAGATTGATCTTCATCTTCGTTGTGTGGTTCTTCAATCTAATTTATTGTTGTCTTTTTACCTTTATGTAAATCCTCATCAATTCTCACATGTACACTTTCAACCACTTTTTTCAGCCTTTTGTTAAAATGATTTTAGGCTTTGCTATGAGTAGAGTAGCCTAAAAAGATACCTTCATCACTTCTTATTTTAAAACTACCTAATCCATCTTCATCTCTTTTGATGAAGCATTTTCTACCAAATGCCTTGAAATACTTGACTGAAGGTCTCCTATCATATCATAGTTCATAAGGTGTCATATTGTTGTTTACCCTTAGTTGTACTTTGTTTAAGGTGTATACAGCAGTGTGAACTTCCTCTTTCCTATTAGGCCCAATATGGAAAGCTAATGTACTGAGAGGGGAGGGGTGAATCAGTACTTTAAATCCTTTCTTCAATAATAACTTTACTGTTATACATAAACCAAAAACTATTGTAATCATAATATAATGCTAAAATAAATAAATAATAATCATACATGATTCACTCCATAACACATATTTTGGTTACACAGAAACTCTTGGTTAGAGAGAAAAAATGCGGTGGGGATGGCACCCACAACTTCACTACTGCAATAATAAAGGTTGCTCAATTAGAGCTACATGTTTAGCTATTTCTGATAGCTTACCCTGTTAGGAGTATCAAGATCATTAGATCTACCTTGCTAAATGATTTTACAACACTTATTCTAAATGTTGCACCTGGTTAAAGGCTTTACAATTTATAGACTTTGTTAGAGTCTTTTACCCTGTTAAAGGTTTCTCTTACAACTCAAAATATTACAATAAAATCTTTACAAATATCTGCAACTTCACATCTGAAATGTTATAGCAGATTCTATGTTCTCAAAATGAGAGTACCTTGCTTATAGCATACCTCGGTAATCCATAAAGTAACTCGGTAAACCCTTCTATTTACTCTGTTCCTTGACTATTCTTTGAAATCCTTCTCGGTGACCTCTGTGTCTCTGACAGTCACAATACTCAGTGCTTCCTTATCTATTACACATGTCTTGCTTCATACATCCTTATTTTTTCTCTATCTGATCCCAATTCATGTTGTATAAATAGATCTCTTATGTCAGCGATCTGGTTCATTGCTTCGATCTTACAAACATGATTTATCGAATGAATAACCATACAAGATATTTCATTGGATAGATGACCTCAAGATCATACAAAATCTTTAAGTGCAATTTCCAATGTGATAATAGTTCTTTGTTCCTCGATCTTGTAACACGTTTCTCATGTGTGTCTAGGTTCAATGAATCTGGTAACATGTTTCACTTGGTGTGTGTTAACTTGGTATATCATTTTTTCTGCTCGGTAGACACATTAGTGATACTCGGTAGATAGCTCAATGTATACTAGGCTTTGTGACTACTTTCTTCTATAATCGACTGCTCTATGCTTACCGACTAAATATTTCGATAGTACTAACCGACTAGAGTATATAGAATGACTTTGGACATAAAACTAATGGCAACTTAGTAAGTAGTAACAATCTCCCCTTTTGACATTAGTTGAGATGTTTGACAAAACTTCTTTCAAAGTCATAACTCAAAAATCTATATACTAATAAAATTTGACTAATTAGACAGTATATACATTTGTCAATAAAATAGTATATTTAGATATACTCCCCTTATCAATATACTGTACAAAACTCTGATTATGCATGCGTTGTGATCAATATTTTGTATTAACTGCCTGGTTCACTGTCAAATTCAACTGTGCATTTGGATACTCAATTCTGCTCGGTATACTCCCCCTGTATACTACACTCCCCCTTTGATACTTTGATGCTATACTCCCCCTTTTTGACAAACATCAAAACTTAGTTACCATTCGGTGGAGGCAACTGATCAAAAATGGATTTATACTTTGTCCTTGCATCAGTGAGAGCGGCAGAGAGGACATCCTTGACACTATCCATGAGTGAATTCTGAGCTATAATGTCAGCTAACAGTGAAATTAGTCCATCTAAGGTGCTTCCCTCTGGTTGACTGGATAGGGAGGTAGCCTTGTTGATCTGCTCTTGGATGGAGGACAAGTGTGGAATGAATAAGGTTTGAAGAGTCATAATGTCCATCCTGATTTGGTGCTCTTCATTCCTAAGTTCCAATTGTTGAGCCATGAGCTTTTGTAACTTTGTATAGAAATGTTGAATAGAATTTGGCTCAGTGGTCAACTTATTTGAGAGATCGGTGATTTCTTTCTCAATCACTTCTGTTTTATTTTTTATATCTTTAATGAATAAAGAGAATGTACAGAGTTTCTGAAATAAATAAATAATATGCTTGAGTTGAGGGGACAACTCAACAATAAATTTGACAAGTTTTACTTTGTGAATAGCAATAGCTTTCTGTACCTCTTCAATCATTTTAGCAGTGAACTCTTTGTCCTTCAATTTGCTCAAATATTTAGATGCGTCTACTCCAGATGTCTCGATCTGATTGAGGAGTTCATCCAATTGAATATGGATGGTTGCATCTTTTGACACTGTATCTTCAGGTAGCATATCTATTAATAGTGCTTTCACCTTCTGAAGTACTCTGTTTTTCTTTTGAATAGCCATTTGTTTTTTCTGTTCTACTTTGGCTTTGCATAGTTCACCGAATTCAATGAGTGCTTACCCTTTTAATTTGGATATGTCTACATTTGGCAACACTATTGGTTTTGACAAATCTAATATGAAACTATGCTTTTTCATTTTCTTTTCTTTAGCTTTCACCGGTTGAACTAATACAATGGCTTGGGAGGCTTGTTGACTCTTAGTACGTTGCTCGATAGAGGCAACACTTTTGTCAATTTCTTGAACCTCTGATGTAGCCTTCAGTGAATCCTTGCTCGAGGTCTCAGTTGTAACATTTTCAAAGCTAGAAGGGGCTTGAGAAGTCTATTCCCTTGTAGCTTCTCCTTCTCTAGACTTGTGACCCTTTGTTCCTTGTTCAGTATCCTGAGGGGCCTCGGTTGAAACAGGTTGAGTGACCAAAGGATAGGGCTGAACTTGTTCCAAAACTGACTCACTGGATACTAGTTTGGCATATGCATTCCCTTCTATCATTTCCTATTCTTATGCCTAGATGTCCATGATATCTCATCAATTTGTATAGTGTCAGCAGGGTCTTGCTCAGTGATATTAGGATCTTGCTCGGTGATATCAACTATTTCAACTTCAACTTGCTCACCATCATTCTTGATTCTTAAGATTTCCTACCATTTTTCCTTGGTCTCATTCTCTACATCCAAATAAAGGCCATCCATCAATTTCAAGGCTCTTTGCTTGACTAGGAAGTTTGTGTGGTAGTTTTTCAGATGTTCATTGATCTCATCTACTAACATGTCTGAGAAGAGATGTACTAGACTTCTTTCTCTCATCTATTTCTCTAATTCCATAGCATACTTCCACCTATTATCAATATGCAGATACAACTCTTTTGGAAGAGAATTAGATACTTCCAATGGGACCAATCAGAATTTCAGAAGTGTGCAGATGACAGCTTCTTCTATTTGTCTCTTTTCATCATCATTTTTGGATTCATACATAACATATCTAAATGATCCAAATCCACCATATTGTTTTAGATTTGTACAAAAATTATCAACACTATGTACATCTTCCTTTTTACTCTTGACAATCTGAAATTTACTTTTGTCTTCAGATTCGGTGTCACTAGACTCTTTAGTCAAGATGAGTCTCCGAGTAGATTTGTTATAATTTTTTGTTACCTTTGGGGCGGCAACATTCTTTGGTTTCTTACTCAGTGACGCTGTAGATGATCTTGTGTTTGGGCGCTTTACTAAAGGAGTCAGTGATACCTTTGATGTATCATGTTTCTTCCTTTTCAAAACTTTCCCTTTAGGAAACTCGGTGCTCAATGTAATAGCTGCCTCTTGGGCTTCAGATTCCTCCTCGGTGATGACTAGAGTGCCCTTGACAGGTGTGGAGGAAGAACCTTCTCCAAATTTCTTCGTTAATGCCTTGATCATTTTTGTTGCTTTCCTTGTAGCCTTGGGTACTACAATACTCATCTTAACTTTCTCTTTAACTTCTTCATATGTACCATATCTCAGCTCGGTAGCATGCCTTGGTAATGTCAGAAAGGCATCTATCTACTATTGTGTGATGTCAAAATCAATCTCATAACACATAGGTGGAAAAGATTGAGTTCTCGGTTCCACAACATTGACATAGCAGTAGTCGGTGTCTACTTCAAAGCATATGTCATCCTTGTATTTCTCTACTAACTGGGGTGGAATTCTATACCTGTTATGCATCTTTTCCTAAAACTTGCTAAAGTAATCATCCATAATATCATTCAAGTTATCACCTAGCCATTTGATGAACTCATTAATTTGATGGGTGATTGGTCGGTGTAGCTCCTAAACTACATTACCGACTGATGGAAAGAATTTCTCAAAATAGAAAAACATGCATACCAAAAGTGATCCAAACTTCAGTGTGTTAGCCGAGTTGTTCTTCTTTGGCTTCCTTATGGTGTTTAGATTCTCAAACAATTTTTTCAACAATACTTCGCATAGATCAATTTTCATTCCTTTCTTCACAATTTTATACGCTAAATCGACTGCTGCACAGGGTACACTATTTTCCCTTGCCAATTGAAAGAAACAATAACCTATGACTCTAATTGCAAACTTCAGCTCTGCATCTGTGACATTGTTCAATTTCAGTCCTCTGCAATCAGATTCAACTCCGGTTAAAGTGATCAATTCCTTTTGTGATATCATTTTCTGAGCTCGGGCATGATCAAAAATAGGGTAACCAATGATCAAGTGAATGATTTCCTTGGTGATTTTGAGTGGTTGCTCCTCTAACCACATGAAATCATCATGAACTCTGCTCAGAACAAACTTGACCCATTAGGGTTTGAAGACACGGGGATAGGTTAGGGCTTTGGTCAATCCCTTGATTTTAATGTGTTCATACTTGCTATCCAATTTCTCATCAGTACACAATTCATTCTTAGTGAAGAATCTGACATCCTCAACTAGTAAAACCCTATCTGGAATGAGTGAAAATGCAGTTTTATCATCTAGTTCAGATGCTACTTTGGGAGTTAGAGAGTCTTTTAGTGAGGGCTTTTCAATTTTCTCAAAAACAACGGGCTTCTAGATCTTAGGTGCCATTGCAGATTTCGGATAAATACTAATAGAAGATTCTTAAGGTTTGAAGACTTTTAAACGGTAGACGCTTTCCACTTAACAAATATTCACAACTGATATGATCGGTAAACTTGATTAACGATGCATTGTGATTGATATAAATACCTTGAATTTCATTTCAGAGGAGGTTTGATCGCCTTTGAATTGGTTTGCTCTGCTCTCTGAAAACTTGGTAAGTGTAAAATGACTGCGCAAAGTACACAATTTTACCTTATCGGGCTCCGTGCAGTTAGGTCAAAAAATATTAAATGCACTTGGTTCCACTTACTTTTTATGCTTTTACCAAGTAGCCAGACTTCCTGTATTTACCGACTAGATAGGCTTCCTGTATTTACTGACTAGATAGGCTTCCTGTATTTACCGACTTTACTAGTGCTCCAAAAGACTAGATAGAATTTCAAACTCGCTAATGCATCTTAGCTATGCAAATTTTGGAATTAAGTACATGATAAAAATAGGAACTGTTAAGATCTAACTTTGAGAGAATGCAATCCCTTCATACCTTCACCGATTAATTTAGAATAGGTGTACCTAACTTGGTAGATAAGGTGCTTTCTTCATTTGACACAATTTCCTTCTTTTTCCAAATCATCTGTAATTTACCTTTTATTTCCTCAGTGTCTCTTCTAGGTTGATCTCTGCAATCTCTAGCCAAGTGTCCAACTTTGTGACAATGAAAACATGCCATACCAGGATTTCTCCATGATCTTCAATTGTTCATTCCAAACCTTATAAATTAGTTGGCACTTATATGTCCATATCTTCCACATTATTCACACCATATCCTTGTATTGTAATCCCATGGTACTGCAGAATACTGTTGGTTAGGATCTGTGTGAGTTCGGTAGCCTCTAGTATTTGCTTGTTGTGCAAACCACATATAGTTCTTTTGCTTAAACCAACACTTCTCAGTACTATGTCCATATCTATTGTAGTTTTTACAAAATCCTTTGAATTTTACCTTCTAATAATTTCTAGCAGACTTTGTCCTACATTGGTTAGATGTGTGACCATATTTATTGCAATTGTGACAATAACCATTAGACCTAGTGACATTCAGTTGCTTACCTTTTCTGATTTGGCACATATTAGCAGTATGTCCTTGTTTTCCACAGTAGTTGCAAATAGGCTTCTTTCCTTTGATGTTCTTCTTGTTTCCAGCTTGTTTCGATGATTCTCCTCTCTCAGTAGTGTGGATTCCCTTTTTGGTAGAGTCTTTTCCTTTGTAACCGAGTCCTGCAACTTTGTTGGGTCTTTTTGTATTCAATTGCTCATCCAACATCTTTGATGCTTCATAACTCTTTTTCAGTGTTTCTTTGGATTTCTTCTCTGTTTCAAGTTCATCAGTCAACTTTGATACTTCAAGTTTCAATGCTTGATTCTCATCATCTTTCAGATTTGCTTCATGATGTGTATAACCCAATTGATCTGACAGATTTTGTTGAATCCCGGTCAACCTTGTGATTTCATCATTCTTTTCAGATACTAATGCTTCAAGTTGTTGTTTTTCTTTTTCTAGATCTCTTACTTTATCCTTGGCTATCCTCAATGCATCCAGATTTTCAGTCATCTGCATGCTAAAATGTTCATGTCCTCTTTTCATTGCTTTTAGCTGATCAGTCAATGCTTTGTTCTTTTCCTTCAGTTCTTCAATCATTTCTTCAGTCTCTTCAAATATACTATTCTCAGATGATTCTTCAATTTGTTCGACTAACTCTTGAGAGTCCTATAAATCATCAGATAATCTTCTTCTAACTTTCAGAGATTTTTGTATTTGTTTCTGCATGTCAGCATTCACTTGATTAGCATGATCCAATTCATTTTGAAGATTCACAATTCTCTGAGATTGTCTGTAGCCTTCCATTGATAAGATCTTTCTCTTTAGGTTGTTAAACCCTTTTCCAAGATTGAAGCTCTGATACCAATTGTTAGGCCCAATATGAAAGCTAATGTACTGAGAGGGGAGGGGTGAATCAGTTTTTCAAATCCTTTCTTCAACAATAACTTTACTGTTATGCATAAACCAAAAACTATTGTAATCATAATACAATGCTAATACAAATAAATAATAATCATACATGATTCACTCCATAACACATATATTTTGGTTACGCAGAAACTCTTGGTTAGAGAGAAAAATTATGGTGGAGATGGCACCCACAACTTCACTACTGCAATAATAAAGGTTGTTCGGTTAGAGCTACATGTTCATCTATTTCTGATAGCTTACCCTGTTAGGAGTATCAAGATCGTTAGATCTACCTTGCTAAAGGATTTTACAACACTTATTCTAAATGTTGCACCTGGTTAAAGGTTTTACAATTTATAGACTTTGTTAGAGTCTTTTACCCTATTAAAGGTTTCTCTTACAACTCAAAATATTACAATAAAATCTTTACAAATATTTGCAACTTCACATCTGAAATGTTATAGTAGATTCTATGTGCTCAAAATGAGATTACCTTGCTTATAGCATACCTTGGTAATCCATAAAGTAACTCGGTAAACCCTTCTGTTTACTCTGTTCCTTGACTGTTCTCTGAAATCCTTCTCAGTGACCTCTGTGTCTCTGATAGTCACAATACTCAGTGCTTCCTTATCTATTACACATGTCTTGCTTCATACATCCCTTTTTTTTCTATATCTGATCTCAATTCATGTTGTATAAATAGATCTCTTATGTCGGTAATCTGGCTCATTGCTTCAATCTTACAAGCATGATTTATCAAATGAATAACCATACAAGATATTTCATTGGATAGATGACATCAAGATCATACAAAATCTTTAAGTGCAATTTCCAATGTGATAACGGTTCTTTGTTCCTCGATCTTGTAACATGTTTCCCATGTGTGTCTAGGTTCAATGAATCTAGTAACACATTTCACTTGGTGTGTGTTAACTCGGTATATCATTTTTGCTGCTCGGTAGACACATTAGTGATACTCAGTAGACAGCTTAGTGTATACTAGGCTCTGTGACTACTTTCTTCTATAACTGACTGCTCTGTGCTTACCGACTATATATTTCGGTAGTAGTAACTGACTAGAGTATATAGAATGACTTTGGACATAAAACTAATGGAAACTTAGTAAGTAGCAACATTTCCAATAGATATCAAATAAATTTACTTCATTTAACATTGTCCTTGCCATTTCCTTGATTGTTATGTTTTTCCTTTCCACAACACCATTTTGTTGTGGTGTCCTAGGGGATGAATAATATATTCTAATTCCATGCCTCTCACAGTAGTCTTCAAACTCATTTGATGTGAACTCACCTCTGTAGTCTGACCTTAAGCATTTCAACTTGTATCCACTTTCCTTCTCAACCATCTTCCTTAAGATTTGAATCTTCCATAGGCTTGAGACTTGTCTTTCAAGAAGGTGACCCATGTCATCCTTAAAAAATCATCTATGAGAAACATAAAGTATCTTTCTCCATTTAGTTCTCTTCTTCTTGTAGGCCCACACAAATTGGTATGCACAAGCTCTAGAGGCCTTGTAGTTGAGTATTCTTTTGTCTTAAAACTGACCCTTGTTTGTTTACCTCTTTGGCACTCATCACAAAAGGTACTCACAGGTTTGAAAACTTGTGATATGTTCCTTACATATCCCTTCTTGCTTACTTGACCAAATTGTCAAAATTAATTTGTCCTAACCTTCTATGGCATAGCTAGCTCTCATCAACTTTTCCCATCATGCATTGAGACTCAAAGAATTCCTTAAGATTATATACATTTACATCTGTCCTTTTTGCTTCAACAACAAGCTAACCACTACTTTCTTTTTTGATTGCTTAGCCTTTGGAATCAAACATAAACTTATATCCTTTGTCACACATTTGACTCACACTTAGGAGATTGTGTTTCAGACCTTCTACATAATACACATCATGCGCTTTCAGATTACCATCAATGTTTAGTGTACCTCTACCCTTGATCTTGATTGATGAGTTGTCTCCAAATCTCATTGAATCACCATTCCAATCTTCAAGCATAGTGAATTTCTTCTTATCACCGCTCATGTGGTTGGAATAGCCACTATCAACTACCCATAAGTTTTTCCTTTCAACATGTAGGGAAGTTTGAACAATCAAACTTGACTCGGCCTTATCGTTATCCTTTTCTGTCCAAACTTGTTTGGTTTCTTTCTGCTTTTCTGATGTCCCATTTTGTTTTGGTTTTGTATTAGGTTCAGATATTGACACTATCTTATTTTGCTTAGTTGTCCTAAGATTACAATGTTTTGCAATGTGGCCCAAGTTTTGACAATGATAGCATTTTATATTTACATTGAATGATGCATTTGAAAAACTATTGTAGGACTGAGATACATTTCTCCTACATTCATATCTCATATGACCATACATATTACATAGGTAACAAATAATGCTTATATCCCTAAGAGCAGCAAATTGATTTCTAATTTCAAAACTAGGTAGAGATCTATGCATAAACTTACAATCAACAATTATATGACCATAAGTGTTACATTTATAACAATAGCCATGGAATTGAGGTACATACCAAATATTGTTGAAGTTGTTTCTCACTGGTCTCCTTGGGGAAGCATAGTTCAATCTTTGTGAGTTCTTCCTTCTTGTATCCTTGACCTTTGTGAAGCCTCCATCATCAACATTGGCTTTTATTTCAGGATCACCATGTTGGTTCCTTGGTTGATTCTATGTAGCAGAAGCATGTGTCTTTTTCTCATTGGGCTTATTGACAATGAAGATTTACCTTAACCATTATCACTTGAAGAAACCAATTGTATATCTTCATTTAATGAGTTCTTACTTGTAGAACATTGACCAGCATCAAAGCCAACACCCTCTATGTCTTTAGACTTCTTTTTTTTGCTCGATATTTTATCCAAAGTATCAATGTTGCCCTCATACTTGATTCTCACCTTGAGTTCATCTTTGCACTTTTCAAGTTCCTTTCTTAAATTTACAAGATCTTCTTCCAATTTTTGACACTCCTTATCCTTTCTTTCTAAATCTGATTTTATTACTTCATACATCATCTTTTCTTCTTCCAACTGGATTTTCAAATAAAAAATTGTTGTCTTTGATTCCTCAAGTGATTTGTTTAGAAGATCTTGTTCTTCAGCAGCTGAATTCTTGTACTTTTTATATTCCCTTCTCACTTTTCTAAGTTCTTCTAGTGCACTCACTAGTTTACCTTCCAGGTCTACTTCAACTTCAATTTCCTCTTCTTCATCATCAATAATATGTTCATCAAATAACTCTTCCTCTGCCATAAAGATATTGACTTCTCTTTCACCTTCACTGCAGCAATCTTCAGAGACACTTTCTTCATCAAAGGCATCATCTTCAAATTTGTAAAGACTACTCTTTCTCCTAAAACTTCTTCTCCTTTTCTTATAAGAATTATTCATCTTTTCCTTGCCAAAATATTTCATATTTTTTATTTCATCTTCATCCTATTCTCTATAAGGGCACATAGATGCAAAGTGTCCAATCTTGCCACGGTTAAAACATTTGAATGGCAACTTACCTTTGTACTTTCCTAAACGTCTTTTCATCTTCCATACAAAGTTTGCTACAACAACATCAGAATAATTTCCATCCTCATTTGTAGCTTGTTCTTTTCCTTTTTATGAGGTATTAAATGAAGCTTCTCTCTTTGAAGGTTCAGCACATATTGTTCTCATCTCATAGGTAGACAGAGAGCCAAACAGTTCATCCATAGAGAAGGTGGTTAGATCCTTAGCTTCTTCAAAGGCTGAGACTTTGGTGTCATACTTTGGATTGAGAGATTTGGGTACCTTTTTTACTATAACTCCATCTTTAACTTCTTCTTTGAGTCCTCTTATAGGACTCACATTTTCATCTACTCGTTGCAAATAATTAGCTATTTTGTCTTCATCCTTCATTTTTTCAGGTTTTCAAATTGAGCTCTCAAATTTTGTAGTTTGGCTTCTTTCACTTTAGTATCACCTTCATATATGCTTTGTAGTTTATCCCATGTTGCTTTTGTTGAAGTGTAGTGAATCACTTTGACAAACTCTATATCAGACAGGATACTTAAGATTGTGTTATTAGCTTTTGCATTGTTTTCATACTCCCTTTTAGCATTAGGGTCAGTGCGGGGAACTTGAGGAATAGTGTATCCATTTTTTACTGACATCCAGACATCAAACCCCAGAGAATACAAATATGTCTCCATTCTTCTACTCCAAAAGGCATAGTTGGTGCCATCAAACATGGGGGATTTAGAGGAGGACTCATTTCTAGTCATTGTGTTCACAAGACAAGATCTACCCAAGATAGAGGAAGCTTTAAAGTAAGGGAACCTAAGGCTCTGATACCAAATGAAGAACACAAATGGACACTAAGAGGGGGGTGAATCAGTGTATTTTAAAACTTTTAACTATGTGTGCAAGTACCAAAACTAAAAATTAATTAAGAATACATACACACATAAATCAAACCATAACACAGAGTATACGAGGAAAACTCAATGTGGGAAAAACCTCAGTGAGAATAGTTGTTGGAGTCTACTGCTCCAATCCAGCTTCACAGTAAATAATAGTTTACAATGTTTAGGGCACCAACCCCTGAAACTTTAGGGCACCAACCCCTGATTTTATGAGAACCTACTCAAAGGAGCACCTACCCCTACTCTGAGCACCCACTCAGAAATTTACATTGATTGATCAATTTTACAATGCAATGACAAAGCCTTGTTACAAATGAATTTTGCAACACTTACAAATTTCTCATATCTTGAGAATGACTTTCTCTACCTACTAAAATTTTTTCTCTGTTTCTCCTCCTTTCTCTGTCTGGTTATCTTCTTCTCTCTACTACAACATTACTCTCCATAATTCTCTATTCTTTCTTTGTGATGACACTTTATACTTCTATAAATGTTCTTTGTTTTCACTTTGCAGCAACTCTCTGTCTCTTTGTCTCTCTCTACACTTCTCTTCAATCGACTTGTTGAGATTATCTATATTTTCCACCTCAATCTCTATCTTGATAGACACACCAACCAATTTCAAATCTCATCACACTTATTGCTCAATTTGACTTTTTACACATTAGAGATTCCTTCTATTCCAAACTTGAATATATTATTTAGCTCAGTTATCTTGGAGATCTCTGTTGTAGGTGATTTTTTCTCTATCTTCAATCTAGCTGCCTGAATTAAATATATCCTATCTATCTTCAAATCATTCTCCATACTTAGATTACTAAGTTTAGTAATCTTTCTCTACCCAAAATGATCTAGAATCCTTCCTCGAGCCACACAAACTGCCTGCAACTCGATCACCATTAATGTGTTTCCTATCCTTTATCGACCTACTCTGAAAAGATTGACAACTTCCATAATCGAATCATTATTCATATCTGATTCATTATTTGTCCACCAAGAAACCACATGTCTTCATATTCTTCATCCAGATTACTTGACTAGGGTCGGTTGGCCTCCACGTAAAACCCTTGTGCCAATTGGTATGTGCAGATGTCATCAAAAGTTTTCATAATCAACATCCAAGTCACCTGGTCAACCATAGTCAATCACTACGAGGACTATCATCCTTATCAAGTTGCCATTGTGTCAACTAAAACACCTCTAATAGTCATGATGGCCTTGACCTCTGTCACTACGGGATGGCGAGATGCATCACCATTTTTCCTTCTAACTTGTTCTGAATCATTGTTCACACATCCATTTTTCTCATTTGGGATGCGAGATGCAACACCTTTCTACCTTAGCTTATCCTGTGAGTTCCTCTTCACATCCATTTGTAGGCGCGGGATAGTGGGATCCTTCCCTCGCTTCACTATCTTGTCTCGCGTGACCATCGCACATCCATCTTGAATGGTGTGCGATAGCGGGATCCATCTATTGGCCATTTGGTGGAATTGATTATGTGTTGCATTGATGCCAACACTAGCTATTTGGATTCTTTACCGGTACCCTTTTGGTCCTAGTAGGTTGAGTGGTTTCTGGTTGATTTGGATCTGGCATGATCCGTTATGCTTCGATATAGTTTGGTTATGGAATTGTCTTAATCATGATACTGATTTTCATATTCAATAAGTTGGTTTTGGTCTGGTGATCAAATTGTATCCTTTTTTCTTAGAAGCTTGGTTATTGGTTCCGGCGAGGGTTTCACCGATAGAGATTTTGATGAAGATCTTTGATGAATTGCATAAGTGGTGTTGGTGTATGTTCTGGTGGACTTTTAGGATGTTTATGGTGATCATGTTCAAGACTTGGTGGATGGAGATCATTGTTGTAGTGTGTGGACCTATACTGGGTCCCGATTGATCTAGGTTATTGACCGGCTTTAATGTAATGTGTGGATTGAACCTCTCAATGTGTTTTCGAGATGTCTTATGTGCTAGATATTATTTGTTTGGTCTAAGGCCGATATGGTTTGTAATTATGTAATTGGTTTATTATTTGGTGGCTGACCTAATTGTTTATGGTAGAGGGTTTGTATATATAGATGTAAGATCTTATTGTAGATCATCATGGTTATGTTAGAGGTCATGGTCAAGGAATGTAATGTGCAAATAATGCAATATCATTCAGGTAGAGGATTTGGTTGATCATTGGAGATCGAACTGGGTTTATGTAATAGGATTTAGTGTTCTGGTATTGAACTTAACTGAAACTATACTCAGGCATAAGAGATGCTATCGTTTGCAGTTCAACAGTTATCTGGATTGTAGTCTGGATTGCTATGTAGTCAGTGAGGCTCCTTTTGTGATAAGTAGTGTGCTCTAGGTTGTTGGCCTTCCTACAAGAATAGTCCCCTCAATTATAATTCACATACTTACTACAGAAGTATTATCTGACTACGGGTAGGCTTCCTACCATGGTTTTTCCCTTTACCGGGTTTTCCGCATACAAATTTTAGTGTCATGTGGATGGTATTTATTCTTTGATTATTGTTTATGCTTAATTGGTTTAACTGCTATTCTGGTATTAATGTTTTGGGTTCTGGTATTAAAGTTTTAATTGCTAATGGTTTTGGTAATCTATGGCAACTGATTCATCGCCCCCCCTCTCAGTTGTCTTCCGGTTATTTGAATTTTCTAACAATTGGTATCAGAGAATTGGTCCTCTCTGCAGAAAGCTTAACCACTTGAGGAAGATCCTATGGTGACTAACAGTTCAATTTCATCTAGTTCTTCTGGAACTATCTTTCAAAAGGATATTTTGAGGCTTAATGCAACAAATTACATAGTATGGAAGATTCAGATGGAGACTCATCTGAGATGTCTTGGAAAGGATATTTGCGAGATCACACAGAATAGTGTCACACCTCATAATCTAGGATCTAGCAATCCTCCTCCAGCAAACCTTGATAAGGAGATTGAGAATTGTATATGGTGAAAATGGATAACAACAATATTGAAAGACTAAATGAATTCAACCACAAAACCCTAGCCTAACAACAACAAAGATCCACCATAACATATGAAGATTACCTAAGACAATTCAAATCAAATGAAATCACAAATATTATACCATCACATGTCCAATAGGGTTTGGATCTCTATTCTTCCTATCTCCATTGATCTTACTTGATATATTTGCTCTCAGATTTTATGTGTGCACAAGAGCTCAACAAAGAATGGAAATGTGGTTGCAAGTAGGCTTGATCGCATATGAAAGTTTGAATGCTAGGATGCTTGATTAGAATGCATAGGGTTGATAATGAAGGAAGCATCTCCTTATATAGAAGACACTATAAGAAATGGAGGGATAATATTGAGAGGTGTAAAAGATAAATGGTCAGCTAGGATTAGAGGGTAGGTAGAGAAAATAAGAAAATAATGAGAGGGTAGGTAGTGTAGGAATTAAGAGATGAATGGCATGTGTCATAGGTAGAAAAGGCTGATGAATTAATTAAATAAATAAAGATTTAATTAATTAATAGAGGAAGTGGGATCAATTAAATAAATAAAAGTATTTATTTAATTTATGGAAAAGGATAATTTAAATAAAGAAATGTATTTATTTAAATGAGAAATAAGGCTAGAAGAGGATAAATGAATTAATTAAATAAATAAAGATTTATTTAATTAATAGAAGAATTAGGATTAAAATAAAATAAAAATATTTATTTAATTAGATAGGACAATTTTAGGTGTCTACATTTTGCCCCTCTTTGAGACAATGCAGCTTGTTGCGTTGTTTCAAAGAAGATAAGATGAACTGATATAAAGCTGCCCCAAGATGGGAATGATATGCCCCCTCAAGAGATTGAATGAAAATGTTTGAAAATATCACAGACAATCTCTCGATAGGAAAGAAAGGCTAGAATGGATTGACCAAATAGGATAGAGTGACAGAGTCATGGGATAAAGAAGATTGACTCGGGAGACTAGGGCTAGGGTAGTCTATAAGATAGACTACAAGAGAAAACATCCTCATTGTCATCCACACATCCAAGAGATCATAGTGGAGAGAGAGAGAATAGAGTAGTAGCAGTCAACAGCGATGGCATTAGTGCACAGATTCGATCACGTTCACCGATTTCAAAGGCCAGCAGATGCAGGAGAGTTGGTGAGTACCGCAAAACTCCTTGTACTTTGTCGCATTAATTGTTGTCATTAATGCATGTCAAGTAGCACATTTAAATGCATTTTAGAATATGTCAAACAAGGTCAAAAAACACTAAGGCGCATCTATACTGGTGCCAGACGCATCTAGGTTGGCTAGGTGCATCTGTGTTTGTGCCAAGTGCGTCTATAAATGAAATAGCGTTTATGTCAAATGCAAGCGCGTCTATGTCTTTCAGGTGTGTTTATGCTATATGGGAGCATTTGTGTAGAGCATAGGCACATCTATGTATGTTAGGTGCATATGTGTAGAGCAGGCGTGTATGTGCAGTATGTAAGCGTGTTTATGTCTTCTAGGCCAAATCAACAGTTCTATGATGAACATATGTTGTCGATTGGATAAGCTGCTGAGAGGATACACTCAAGCAGGTCCTCTAGGGAAGACTAGGATAGCAAATAGGGCTAGGATTGACAATTTTGTGATAGAACATACGTTGCCAATCAAGAAACTACTCAAGAGGATACACTCAAGTAGGGGCCCTAGGATAGGATAGATCGAGGCACTTTGTGATGAACAGGGAGTACCAAGACATAGTAATTTGTGATGAACAGGGAGTACTAAAAAGAGAAGCACTTTGTGATGAACAGGGAGTACAAAACATGTAGTACTTTGTGATGAATAGGGAGTACCACTAGGATAAACAACAACACTTTGTGATGAACAGGGAGTGTCACTAGGATAGAAAGCAACATTTTGTGATGAACAGGGAATGTCACTTTGACTAACACGGTTGATTTGCTTGACTGCAAGAGTACCTACCTATGTTGGAGTCACGAGAGAGATTCCCATCGACTCTAAGTTTACGACCAGAGCTGACGCTCAAGGATAGAGTAGTGGTTGAGGCTATGGTCATATGACATATTCTGTATGTGCCTGAGTTTCAGGTGAACATGGGATTGCTAACTGCGATGGCTGAGAGATGGCACTCAGAGACTTGCAGTTTTCATTTTTCAATGGGTGAGATGACAGTCACCTTAGAGGATGTTTACAGGATTCTGAGGATGTCGATCGATGGGGAGTTAGTTCTTTATGATCGAGAGGGAGATAGGGATGCATTGAGATGAGTGTTCCAGGATCCAAGACTAGAGATGAGGGCGGGACATGAGCAGCCACAAGAGCAGCTATACAGAGGCTGAGACAGCCCTATGGGTAGGGAGGTAGGCAGTAGAGGACATAGGGGTTGAATACGCCTATTTTCTATGGGCAAGAGAGGAGATAGCCTACCAAAGAAACCTATACTATGGAGTGGTGCCACCAGATCAATGGGGTAGGAGCTTTCAGAGACCATCTCAAACTACGACGACCTCTGGAGGGAGAGACAAGAGACGGGCATCTAGCGGTGGGGTCATGGGTCCTCCACCAACACCAGATAGAGGGGACAAGAGAGATAATCCTGGGGTGGGTCCTTCTAGTGATCAAACTCCGTCAAGGCCAGGTGGCTCTAAGGGAGGGAGTTCATCATAGCCGTAGAGGGCTCCCTATGTATCAGTTTTGTACCATTTGGTATGATGAAACCTTCGAGTGATTGTAGCCATATGATTTTGACATCATTGTATCATGACACTTATGATTATATATATATATATATATATGAGATGATTCATCTTTACGCCAGCTATATGCATGTGTACCTATGTGATGAGATGTTTCATCATGTATGTTTCTATGTGATGGTTATGATATGGATGCAAATATGTACATGATACAATGCAATATGTTTGTTCTTTTATGTTTTATGTGTTATGTAAATGCAAATGTGAATGTATGAAATATAGATGAATATGATAAAATGTGCTAACATGTGCTGTGTGTAGGATGTGATGTGTCATGCCTAAACTTTTGGGCAAAAACCCAAACAACAAATTTTTTTTGAAACACTTAATTATATGCAACCTATGCTTAATTAGATGTGACAAGTTAACAAGTTGTTCCAAGCGAAATCTTAAATTATAATAAAATGTTTTTCTAACATGAGTGATGAATAGAACAAATTTATCTATAAGCCTTAGGTTTCTATAAAACTCCTAGACGGCAAAGTTAGGATATTCCTAACATATCAAATTACGATAAATTCTATAATCAAACGGAACAAAATGATTTTATAAGGACAATAATAAATTCACATCGAATGTCCCTTTTATTACAGTTGCAAATTATAATTCTTAATTAGATCAACTTCTACTAAATAGGCATTAATATAATTACTTGATTCAATAATAATTATTTATCTCCTAACAAGTTTCCTCCATCCGTGATAATACATCCTTCCTTTATACTTGATTAAATCTTGCGTCTATAAATTAATTATCAATATGAATTTAACGTAATAATATTAATTAATCAAGCAATTGAAAATAGAAGTGTCAAACGTTAAAATGTTAATTGCTTTATTTAGTATAAGATTCCATCTAGGCTAAATGAGTTCGCAAGATCAAGGTCTTGGACTTATTTTCGAATATATATAATTCCACCATGGTATCCTCTTCCAAAGAAATTATTATTATCTCACCATTTAATAAATAAATAAATTCATTTACGCAAAAATCTCTAAATTAATTGACAAGGGATATTATTAATCTTAATCAATTTTTTTAATCATTGTAAGAATTAATTAAATTAACTCTAGCAATTGGATTTTTAAATCCCATGAATTATTTTAACACTAATTTATAATGTGTCTAAAGGGCTAAATAAATCCATAATAAAATTTTCCCTATAAAGTTTATTCTCGGCAAGCCTAAATTTAGGTGGACTAAAGTTAATCCCCTATGGCGAAAAATTATACAAAAGAAATCGTTATAATTTCCTGACATATAAAACTTAAAAAGAATTAAAATTTAAATCATCATATTTAAATGTTTATATAAACATATAAAATATGAACGTAAAATAATGAATCTAAAGTTAGAGATTAAATAAACCATGAACCCTAAAATCTAACAGTTATAAACAAAGAATACTAACATCTTTTTTTTTATTTCTTTTCTAATTCCAAAATACCCTAACCCAAACCAGGTTAGGGTTTCATGTTTTACACAGGGAGGAGGCCGAAGAGCAAATGGCGGAGGAGGGCGGCTGTATGGGGGGATCTCATGCGCAGGGCGCTTGTACGTAGAGGGCAGTGGCGGAAGGTCATGCCTCCCGCAGTGGCGTTGGCCCCACTACGGATCGCAACCCGCTACGGTGCCTCGGCACCTCTGTGGGTTGTGGACCACAGAGAGCCCGCGCCACCCTGGTGGCCCATGGGAGCCTCGGCTCCGAGTCCCCTTGGGGTAGGGTTGCCCAAAAAAAATTATATGATTATACATACATATATATATATATATATATATATATATATATTAGATGCATATGATATCCAGGGCTAAATTTGATATGCAAATTGTACATTAGGAAATAGGAAATCATCACAAACAATATAAAAAATATTAATCATTAGCTCAATCACAAAAGCTCATTGCAATGATCTATCCTAAACAACACTATCAATAGAAAAATAAAGCTAAAACATTCAAAAGTAAATACTATGCAAACCAAACATGGATATGAATTCTTCTTCATGCGGCTCCATTGTTCTTCTTTCCTTTTCAAATAGTTTTGTTGTGGATCTCACCTACAAGTGCACATACATGATTGAAAGCAAGTAGGTAAGAAAATTGCTCAAAAGTACTCGAAGCGTGATTGATTAGAAATTCGATAATCTGATTAGGGGCTAGGGATTGATTGAAGAAAATCATCCAATTCATAGAGAAATTGGAGAAAAGACAAGATTAGCATGACATTGATATTTTGGCAATTGATTTCGAAAATGGCACAATTGAGTGGAAAGAGGAAGGTTATGACACCTTCTATGTCATGAATAAGCTCATTACAATGATCTATCCTAAACAACACTATCAATAGAGACATAAAGATAAAGCATTCAAAAGTAAATACTATGCAAACCAAACATGGATATGAATGCTTCTTCATGCGGCTCCATTGTTCTTCTTTCCTTTTCAAATAGTTTTGTTGTGGATCTCACCTACAAGTGCACATACATGATTGAAAGCAAGTAGGCAAGAAAATTGCTCAAAAGTACTCGAAGCGTGATTGATTAGAAATTCGATAATCTGATTAGGGGCTAGGGATTGATTGAAGAAAATCATCCAATTCATAGAGAAATTGGAGAAAAGACAAGATTAGCATGACATTGATATTTTGGCAATTGATTTCGAAAATGGCACAATTGAGTGGAAAGAGGAAGGTTATGACACCTTCTATGTCATGAATTATGACATATTTCCAATGCAATGGTTAGAGGACTAAAAGCTTATGACATCTTGCTATGCCAAGAGTATGACGCATGAGAAATTCATGCTTCCACCGAAGCACAAAAATAGGGAGAACTAGAGACAATTTAATTAGGTGGAAATTAAAATTAGGAAATTAGAAAATAGGTGGAAATTAGGAATTAGGAAATAATGAAATTAGAAATTAGAAATTAGGTAAATTAATTAATAATGTGTCATTTATTAATTAATTCACAAAGAGGAATAATTAGCCAATTAAATGAACATTTAATTGTGACATGAAGACTTAGGATAAATAAATAAATTATTTAACCTAGAGGGAGAAATGACAAACAGAGTTAAATGAATTAGAAAATGCAAGGATGACAATTAGGTCTTGACAAAGGATAATTGATGTCAATTCGATTTGATCATGATTCTGACTTAATAAAAGATTTGATTGATGAATGCGCCAATTGACGAGGGACAATGACTAATTGATCCAAATTGACATAATTGAGACAGACAACGATCGATGATAAATTTATCGCAAGATGACAAAATTGACAAGAGGACAAGGATCGATGACAAAATGACAAGATTGATAAGAGGACAAAACCCTAATTAGGATTGACGATGTCCAAAATGATGACAAATTAACACGCACATTGATGCGACAGGATAAAATTGATCAAAATCATGACTGGAAAGCGTTGTCGACAAGACCAAATTCGAAAGCGAGACAAATGAAGAATGTAGATGAATGACTCGATGCTTGCAAATGATAAAAACCAAGTGCGTGACATAGGAGAAATGTTAATGCGAGACAAAAACCTAAAATGAGGCAATGCGCAAATGTTAAAGTATGATTCCACAAGCGTTGACCATTTTTAGGTGTCTACATTTTGCCCCTCTTTGAGACAATATGATTTTAAGCGTTGTTTCAAAGAACAATACTGAAAATGCCCCAGACAATAATAATGACATATACATGCCCCCTCGAGGAATTGGCCGGAAACATGCAGAAAAGAGGCCAATTTATCGATAAAAATGATACAAAATGATAGGATCGAACGGATTGCCAAGACTGACGGAAAAAATGTTAGTAAGCAGAAATTAGATAGAGGACAGTTAGAGATGAAGAAAAACTTGCTTTCACAAATGCACATAAGTAGGTGAGAACCTTTATTTGATATGGCAAAATGGATGCGGCGCAACATGGAAATGAAGGCCAGAGCGATAATGCAATCGCTTTGCGTAAGACAGACATGTTCACAGACAAATAACAATCACAACAAAAAAAAGAAAGGGACCATGAGCCATCCTGCTCACTCTAAATCACTCAGTGACATCATCGAGCAACATAGGAACATGATCGAAGATAAATCAAAAAAAAAGATAAGATGCACAAATTCAAGCAAATCAAACAAACATCTTGATCTTCATTGTCAAAAGTTGAAAGTGCTGATAGGATGATCATGCTGTCTGGTTTTAGGAAATGCGGTACCCCGTCTAAGACAAGACACAGTCTGGTTTCGAGTATACCAAACCCTGTATAAGACCCATGATAGTATATCAAGGACCAATGATATTGATGTTGATGTTCGATTGATAAGACAATTATGATAAGTTTGAATGTTTGATTTGATTGAAAAAGGTCATCTATTAAGGCATGATTTGCAGTAAAGCATAGTGTGTGATTGCGCGTCATTGGATGTATACTCAGTGATATGTCTATGAGGGATTATTTATTGCAAAATGCAAAATGCCAAAGGAATTGTTTTTGGAATTTGAATGTTTTGAAAAAAAATTTCAGGACATTATTTGATTTTTTTAGGGATTTTTTTCAGGACATTTTTTTATTTTTAGA
Source organism: Cryptomeria japonica (assembly GCF_030272615.1). Taxonomy (NCBI): domain Eukaryota; kingdom Viridiplantae; phylum Streptophyta; class Pinopsida; order Cupressales; family Cupressaceae; genus Cryptomeria; species Cryptomeria japonica. The sequence continues at coordinate 863,864,869 of NC_081409.1, read as the reverse complement.
GATTATTTCAAGACATTATTTGATTTTTTAAGACTTTTTTCAGGACATTTTTCAATTTTTATGATTTTTTTTAGGACATTTTCAGTTTTTAAAGATTTGCCCCCAGTTTCTAGCAAGGAAAGGAATATGACAGGTGAATAAGTAGGCTTGCTGAAATGATGGTGGAGAGGGCGAAGATAAAGGCCTTTTATTATGGAGACAATACAGATGCAATTTTCAAGGGCTATTGCATGATGGCACAAGAGACTGGATATGACAATGTATATCAGGAACATGGCATGAGGAACATGTCAAGAGGTTTTTGAAACCATGTTTAAATTTTGTGTCAGATCAAGATCAAGGAATGAAAAAGAGTGTATGGATAGTGATAGGATATGGATAGGATAAACAAGACCAAGAATGAATAAGGGACATGGACTAAAGGTTGGGGTTGGCTAAGGGATAGTGGCAGAAAGTTGCAATAAGATAGGGAATATGGATGAAAAGTTATAATAAGCAAATGGATAAAGACCAAAAGCTATGATAGACTGAAAGCTACAAACAAGATGCATGATGCTCATGAAGATCGTCAGCCTTGTCAAGATCAAAGGTGGAAAGGGAAATTGGACATGAGGGACAATAGGATATGAAGGGTAATGACAGGGGTTTGATAAGATAATGAAGGGCAATATAATATGAAGGAGGAAACCTGCCCCGAAGTGTGGTGTGCAAGAAGTTCATAGATTACGCATGATGCCTGGTTGCCAGGTTTTCATCATGGTACTTGCCCAAGGTGCTTGTTTGCCAGGTTTTCACCAGTGGACGAATTATTTTTTTCTTTACTTTTTTTCTTTTTTTTTTCACTTTTTTTTTTTGTATTTTGACTTTTTCAATAGAAGATGGACACATGATAGGGGATGGAAGAAGGACTCAAGCGTCTTTTTTTTGTTTTTTTTTGGATAGTAGCCTTGAAAAAAAATGGACCATGGCCTTTAAAAGTATGCTAAAAAACGTTGGTAGGAGAAGGACATGGAAAATAAGATGAAACTAAGGCAAGGATTTATGAAAAGGACTGGATTAAAGGGATGGAAGGATGGAAAATGTGCACTGGATAATGGATAGGGTATTGGAAGAATTGGGCTTCGGTGGACGGAAATGTAGGCAAGATCAACATTGGCACACACCTTGAGGGGTGATGGACTGATGGAGGAAAAATGTATTTTGGATATTGAGATTTGGATGGAGGAATAACTTGGGATTTTGGGACATAAGGGCCCAAAATGGATGAAGAAGATGATGGAGGAACAAATTTGAGAGGGTTGGATGGAGGAACAACAATTTTAGATGCCAATCTGGGTTGTTCTTTTTGTGCTTCAAGGAGCTTCTTAGGGATCCACATGGTTTTTGATTTTTCATGCTTTTGTGGTTCCTTGGAGTGCATTGCTTGCACAAGGGATTTAGGAACCCATATATATTTTGACTTTGCTTTATTTTTCTCAGTGGACCTTTGTGGCCTTTTGGACTTTTCTTTTTCTTTATAGATCAATTTGTTCTTTGTTTTGACATGTCGATTATATTGGACATGTTGATCCTTGAACACATGTGGATTTCTAGACTTATGACTTTTATACTTGGCATCCAAATTGCTTGGAAGAGGGAATGAATGTTGGTGTGGATGGGAATGATATGGAGGCATGGGGGATGGATGGAAGGTTCTCCAAGATGTGTGCCTTTGCTGATGTTGCATAGGAGATGGAGGGATATAGGGACCTAGAATGGATGGAAGCGATGATGGGGAAGGTGGACATTTGGATTTTGACTTTGAAGGGATACCAATGCCTTGAGTGTGAGCTCTGTAGCCATGACCATTAGTATATTCTTTGATATGGAAGGGTTCTTGCTTGTGAAGGTCTACCCCTTTGCCTTTATCAATATTTTGACTAATGGGATACTCTTTGCTTTGGGAAGAAGACGCAAGTCCATTATGAGGTGGATATGATATGAGAGAAATAATTAGATCTTGAAGTGGATCAGATTGCACCAAAGTGGAAGAACCCATTATGCATGTTGAGGGTTCATGAACATCTTGCACTGACACGTTAGAATCATGAGGGGGATTAGGATAATGAGCGGGACTAGGATTGTGTTGTGGACATGGTTCAATAATAGGCTCCTCAAGAGATGGAATGGGAGAAATAATGGGATCATCAAAAGAAATGCGATCTTGGAGTGTATATGGAGCATTAGGACAAGGAGATGGAGGAACAAGTGGATCTTGTGGAGGATCTAAAGGAAGAATTTGATCTTGACAAGGAGGAAGATCATTGGATTCCTCTTCAAAGGTGCTTTGCTCTTGACTTTCAATGGGATCATTGGAAAGGATGGAAGGGATATCTTGCTCTTTCTAAGAAATTGGAATGTCAATGGGATTTGAAAGGACATTTTTTTCATGAAATGGAAGGGGATTGTTTGGGATTGGATGGACTAGGATATCTTGATCTTGCTCAGGGAATGGAGTGTCAATAGGGCTTTGGATAGGATGGACAAGAATAGGGGAACCATCGTGAGTGTCTGGGAACATGGGGTCCTGGTCAACAATTGGATGGGATGATAAGGTGTCGGGATCTTAATCTTGATCTATTTTAAGACACGTTTCTTCATCCTCTAAATTATCCTCTTGACATGGGGTTGGACTTTGGATATGTATGGAGGATTCTGACAAGGGATTAATGTTTTGGCATGAAGGAAATGCACTTTGAACATTTGTGATGGATTCTGGCAAGGAATCAATGCTTGAACATGAGGAAGAGGGACTTCGAATGGGGTCCTCTAAAATAGGTAATGGCAATAAAGTGCATGGTGGCATTGGGTCTTGTATTTCTGAAACATGACAAGGATGTGCATCATGAATTGGATTATTTTGGCAATCAATTATGGATAGCTCTTGGATAATTTCATCCTTGGGTGTATTGTTTGATGAGGACAATATAGAAGGTTCTTGTGAAACTTCTAAAGGTGTAGGGATAGATGCCACTAGAGAGTCAATTTGTTTATGGGGGGATGAGGCATTGCTAGACATACTTGTATTATCTTGATCTTCTTCAAAGAACTCACTTGGTAGTTTTCTTAAGAGCATTGCAATAAAGCCACCTTTCTTTTGAGGTTTTGACATGGTGGTACCTGGAATTTGAACTTGTTTGGCAAGAATTTAGTCCTGGTTTGATGTCATGTTTTGATTTTGAACTAGATGTTGATCAAATTGGTTTGACATGTTCAAAATTTGGCTTGGTGCATGTTGCAAGTTTTGTTTTTGAATCTGTGATTGTAGTTGTTGACATTGATATTCCACCATTGGTTGAACCATTTGTTGACATTGTATAGTTGGTTGGACATATTATTGAAATTGGACCATTGGTTGTGTTGGTTGAAAATGTTGGACCATTGGTTGTGTCTGTTGGAAATGTTCGAACTATTGAACAATTGGTTGTGATGGTTGAAAATCTGATTGATAGTAAACACCTTCTTGTTCTTTTTGTGGAGGCACATAATGTTGAAATTGATGTTGTCTCTTTTCTTGAAATTGTTTCATCATCTCTATTTGCGAGAGGAGACCTGGTATGTCTGATCGTTCAAGAAGAGATCTTACATCAATTGGCTCAATCTTTGGATTTCGACCTAGAAGTTTTCGAAACATTTTGGACATTTGTGATCTATTCTTCTCAATGTTTTTCACTCTTTGTTCCAAAATCTCCTCTTCTTGAGCTAGTTTCTCCTCTAGTTTTTGTATTTGGAGACTTGTTTCATCATAAAGAGTTTGATCGATATTGCCTTGTTGTTGGGATGGATATAATTGTGATTGCATTGTCGGTTGATATGTCAAACTTTGTTGCATCATTGGTGCTTGAAACCTTGTTTCAATGGACATGTCACTATGCAATGTTTTTGGGATTTTTGATTTTCAAAGGATGATGTATGATATGCAACTAAATGCAACCTAAATAGATGAGAATGCAATCTATGGCAAGAATGCAGTCTATTTTTTTGGTTGTTTTTCAAGATTTTGACAAACTTTCTGGAATGCAAACCTAAAAGAGACCCTTAGGAAATTGAAATGATGTCTAGACCTCAAAGGACAAAAGGACCAAGTGACAAAAGGACAAAATGGCAATGTCTCCCCTATATGCTTGGATACTAAGCTAGGTTTGACGAAATGATATTGATGATAAAAGGACAAAAGGTTTGATAAGGTCAAGACTTCCTAACAATGACTTAGGGTTTATCAAAGATTTGGATTACTCAAGTATGACAAAACCTAGCTTTGACACTATATGCAAAAGGATAATTACTATGCAAGTGACCCTAATATGATATGATAATGACTTAAGCTTAATGAAGAGACCTAGGGTATGCAAATATGAATGTATGACAATGATATTACTCTAATGCAAGAGGACACATGCAAATGGATGACTCTTATTGACATGCAAAGGAGTATGACTTAGATGAAACTTAACCTTGACAATGAACTTGCAAAATGCAAACCTAGGATGAACCTAAATCTAAGTGACATGAATGTTGAGACAAGATTTTGAAGAATGTTTGACAACCATGTTTGAAGGTGTTTTGAACTTTGTTGGATGAAATGTTCTTGTGTTTAACCTTGTTTCGAAACAATTTGCCTTGTTTTGAAATGAGATGCAATTCAACTTTTGACAAGCAAAGAAGACAAGATATTTCAACTTAGACTCAAGACAATCATGCTCATTCCCACATTTCTTATGGTAGGCAAGGACATTAGGTACTTGAGAGGTAGACTCGTTATGGGATTCAAGGAGAATACATAGATGCTTGACCCCATGGGCTCCCCTCCACGGCACTCACTTCTTAGGGCAGCCAAGCATCAGTCCCCATGGAAATCTCCCCATGGCGAACTTAGTATCTCTTCCAAGTATCCGAACTTGTCCTTCTCAAGCAACTAGAAGGGTTTTTGGCCTCTAAAAACAAGGTGTTTAGTAAGGATTTCTGTTAAGTGTTACTCCTTGATGTCACGCAAGCGTGATTGAGACATTAAGCCCACCAAGATACCAAACAAATGTAGTCGCGCGAGCACGATTTAGACCGTGAGGTCCTACTTAGATGTTGATATGAGAAAGAGTCCAAGGGTCATCACTTCCCAAGTAACTACAATTCCCACGTAACCCTTCCTTCAAAGCTTTCGCTCATCAGGTATTTATTTATAGTGAGTTAGAATGCCAAGGTATTCTAGCCGTACTCACTTTGGGTCGTTCCCTTCTCACGATTATCACTTGCTTGCAAAAGCAAATGGTCGGGAAGGCAGGCCCTCTAAGGGTGACAAACAATCAAAGACATGAGCGTGGTATTGAAGATCTAGATTTCTGATCACCCTAAGAAGGATGAGAGCATACTCTCCTACTCCAATGTCACACTCAACAATCAAAGCAAAAACACATGTTCATTCCAACCTATTTAGAAATCATACTAGGTGCCTAAAAATTAATTACAAACACAAAGTTCAGTTGTATGTCCAAGGCAACCTGCAAAATCACTAAGTTAGGAGTTTGATTTGTTTGGTCTTTGACTATCGAACCTGCATAAAGTATGTTAGTAGTTTGTGAAATAATTCTTTGTCAAGCGTTTTGCCACAAAGCTACCAACAATGTTAGAGAATTAAGAGAAATGAATCACCATCAAAATTAATCCATAAAAGTTGTGATTCTTTGTCCTCTTAGATTAATCTATGTAAAATTTATCAAATTTACCACCCTAGATTAATCTAGATAAAATTTGCATGAATGCATGATTAATTTGCCAAGCTAAATTAATCTAGATGAAGGTTGCATGATTTTGTTTTTTTGAAAATTTTGACCATTTACAGCAGCATAATTAAAAATGTCATAACTTTCTCAATATTTATCCAAATCACAAACCGTCAAATGATCTGCAAAGGTAACAATGTGATCTAATAAAACCAGAAATCATTTATGTTAATTATGCACGAAATTTTTTACGTTATCAATTGATTATGACTGTTTTTTTCAGAAGAAAAAACTGCAATTTCTCCACAAAAAAATCTGCAACTTCACAAAACATTCAAAAAAATATTAGATCCAAGTGTTTTCACGCTGGGTTCACCAATTAATGTACGTTAGGAAATAGGAAATCATCACAAACAATATAAAAAATATTAATCATTAGATCAATCACAAAAGCTCATTGCAATGATCTATCCTAAACAACACTATCAATAGAGACATAAAGATAAAACATTCAAAAGTAAATACTATGCAAACCAAACATGGATATGAATGCTTCTTCATGCGGCTCCATTGTTCTTCTTTCCTTTTCAAATAGTTTTGTTGTGGATCTCACCTACAAGTGCACATACATGATTGAAAGCAAGTAGGCAAGAAAATTGCTCAAAAGTACTCGAAGCGTGATTGATTAGAAATTCGATAATCTGATTAGGGGCTAGGGATTGATTGAAGAAAATCATCCAATTCATAGAGAAATTGGAGAAAAGACAAGATTAGCATGACATTGATATTTTGGCAATTGATTTCGAAAATGGCACAATTGAGTGGAAAGAGGAAGGTTATGACACCTTCTATGTCATGAATTATGACATATTTCCAATGCAATGGTTAGAGGACTAAAAGCTTATGACATCTTGCTATGCCAAGAGTATGACGCATGAGAAATTCATGCTTCCACCGAAGCACAAAAATAGGGAGAACTAGAGACAATTTAATTAGGTGGAAATTAAAATTAGGAAATTAGAAAATAGGTGGAAATTAGGAATTAGGAAATAATGAAATTAGAAATTAGAAATTAGGTAAATTAATTAATAATGTGTCATTTATTAATTAATTCACAAAGAGGAATAATTAGCCAATTAAATGAACATTTAATTGTGACACGAAGACTTAGGATAAATAAATAAATTATTTAACCTAGAGGGAGAAATGACAAATAGAGTTAAATGAATTAGAAAATGCAAGATTGACAATTAGGTCTTGACAAAGGATAATTGATGTCAATTCGATTTGATCATGATTCTGACAACGATCGATGATAAATTTATCGCAAGATGACAAAATTGGCAAGAGGACAAGGATCAATGACAAAATGACAAGATTGATAAGAGGACAAAACCCTAATTAGGATTGACGATGTCCAAAATGATGACAAATCAACACGCACATTGATGTGAGAGGATAAAATCGATCAAAATCATGACTGGAAAGCGTTGTCGACAAGACCAAATTCGAAAGCGAGACGAATGAAGAATGTAGAAGAATGACTCGATGCTCGCAAATGATAAAAACCAAGTGTGTGACATAGGAGAAATGTTAATGCGAGACAAAAACCTAAAATGAGGCAATGCGCAAATGTTAAAGTATGATTCCGCAAGTGTTGACCATTTTTAGGTGTCTACACAAATATATTTTTTTTTACTTTTAAACAGATTAATTAAAATTTGCAGATTTAAATCAATGTATATCTATATATCTATTTCTTTTAAATACCATGTTGTTAAAATTAGAGATAGACTATTTAATTTTAGATTTATTTCCTACAATAAATAAAAGGGAAAATGACAGAATTTAATAGACTTTAACAGCCAATACATTAGACTAGAATCATTTAAATTAACCTTAGAGATAGACATGATAAATCTATTAAACCAGGATTGGTATTTGGAAATAAATAATTAGGACTAAATGATTAATATTCTCTTACTAACATGCAATTTTATTACTTTACTCATTTCCATTATTTTACTATGCATAAGGAGATAAAATGAACTTTTATTTTCAGAATAAATATAAATACAACAAACATTATTTCAATAGCTATAGGAACAAATTTCCAAATATAAACATTTCATTTTTGCAATAATAACTTAATAGAAGATTATTTTTTTATTTTTTTTTTATAAAACAAGAATTAGAAAATTGTTATCATTCCCAAAATAGTAACTTTTACAAAGGGGAAGAAAACCCCTCTTAGCCTCTCTTTACTATCAAAAGAGTCTCAAACAAATAAATACATTTCTTTTCAAAATAAATACAACATATAGCTTTTCCTTTACATTGCTACAACTAAAATATGGTATTCCATTCCTTAATCTTTTTATGCAAATCAAGTAAAACCAGCAACTTTCAAACTTGTCTTTTGCTTTTCTTTCCAAACAATCCTGCAATTAAATCATAAGGTTTTGACCATGGAGTGCTCACCTCCCAGCCTAGGCTTTCTAAAAGCCACCCCCGAGCTTGGAGAACCAAGCCCTAGACAGGTTACACACATGCAAACACAACAAGTAACGAAAAAACACACAACAACACTTTCCCAACCAAGGCTACACTTCATCAAAAAAGGTGATGTTTTTTACACGGGTGGTAGTGGACCAAATACCCTAAGGAGACTGCAAGAATGGTAGATCAAAAAGCCACCTCATGGCACACAAAGAAATATCATAAGTTCATTGACCCCACATCCTTATGCCCCCCAAGACATTCATGCCATACTTTCTCCCCTTATGACCCCCAAATGCATAAACCAGGCCATGCAGCGAGGGTCACATATACACCCCTTGAGTTCACTCTCATAATGAGAGCCTCTCACTCGAGGGCTGTCAAAATTCTACCACCCACAAGACCATCCTACTCTCCCAAGAGTAGAAGGCCTTGGTTACTCCCAAATCACAAGAAAATGCATAAAAGAAGTAACATATAGGTCACATAATAATTTTCACAAACAAAAATACAAGAACCAACTTTTACATACAAGCAACCTTTCCAACATAAACATGCAACATAAAAAGAAACAAAAAGGAGAAGATGAACCAACCTTCAATCTACCCAAAAGTTTGCTAGCACTAGTTTGAGGATGAGCAGCCCAATTCCACAATTCTTCCTTCTACACTTCGCCAAAATTCTATCCCAAAACCTATTCTTTTCAAAATTGCATGATCTCCAAAAATGGAGAGTGGTTGATTACCCACAAAGTCTCTCATTCTTGCCTAAAAAGACCTTAGTGAGAGTTCTCACAGGTTTCTAAAATTGAAAAAGGAAAAAGTAAGAGAAAGTGGGAAAAAGGATCTCACATCAAAAGGGAAGGTTATCTAACCTAGATGGCACCTTCTAAATTGAATTTTCGCTCACCTTAGGAAACCCACTTTTTTAGGTGACTAAATAGTCACATGGGAGTAGACACATGCCTAAAAATACTCCTAACCCATAGGTACACCTTATAGGCTTTAAGAAAAACTTTTAAACTACCTCTAGGAGTCCATTTGACCCCTTAGAAACCCATCTGAAGTTAACTTTCGGGTCAAACCTGAGTTGACCACTCCAAAGACTCTCTACCCAAGGAAAATTTAGAACCACATTCAAATGTTTGAAAAGGCTATGGTTGAAACAACTCCCTCCAAGAGACAAGTCAAAAATCAAGACATAAATCAACACATGTGTCAAGTGACACAATAAAATACATTACAAAATTACACATGAAATTTGTCTCTTGTTGGATTTACACAAACTAATAAATTTAATTTAACACACACACAACATTTACTTTCACAAATAAAATACGATACATATGGGGTGTTGTCTCTCCAAATAGACAACCCCTTGCTTTATGAATGTACATAGGTCTAGGTTTGGTTCTCCATAATGTTTCCATGGTCACATGGATAATTTTCCTGTGCATCTCAATTACACATTAGTAATTCCAAATAACCTCATATAATATTAAACACATGAATAAGAATACACATCAAACACTCTGCATACAATTTACCTTTAAACAAATCGATATATCTTATATCTAGATAAATCCACATAAGCAATTATCATAATCCTCATAATTTTGATCCATACATAAGACATGCATCCTATTTCTATCATAGTAAAGTCCTACAAATCCAATAATGACATGCATCATCTCAAAGTTATCCTATTCTAGAATCATATAAAGTTATGTATCCATAACACATCAAAATGTACACCTCAAGGTGAAATGATTTTGTAACCTGGTTCAATTACTTTTCTCACCAATCTATCTATCTAACATAGCCCATCCTATTGAATTATAGCATTTATTAGTAAGGTCAACCATTGTCAACTGAGTTAACCAGAGCTTGATCGGGGAGGGGCTCTACATCCTCCTCCCCTAGAGATCGACTTACTCCTGGAAGTCGCATGAGCAGAATACGAAATAGGGACATAACATTTCCCACAATTTCAATAGGTTACTCTAAATCTTATCTTGCCTACTAGAAAGATTCATTACCAAAACCAACTTATTATTGTAATTAGCTTACGATCTTCATAAGGTTAAATTCTTACATTTCCCTTCAATCTCAGGTAGGTGTTTACAAAATTCTATCTTTCAACAACTTGCATTAAAGCACCAGACATCAACTCCATGTTTATCCCACTGCAATTGTCATCCATGCTCGCCACTAAAGAGAATTGACATCACAGTTTATCCATAATGAATCTACTTATTTTACATCAAGGTGCCTCATAAGGGGGTTAATTACATATTTGGTAAACCACCCTAGGTGTATGATTTCTTCCAACATCCTGAGGCAACAAGGAATAATCAAGTTTAAGTTCTTTGAATCCACCCATAAGTAGGGAAATTTTCTACTTCTAGGACCCACAATGCTTGGTATTTCTAGCCACCAAGGTTTTAGTTTCATAGGTACATTATTCGCAAAACCCAAACATTAAGGTACATAACCATCCCATTCTAAGGGAGTGATGAAAATTAATATTACTTTTTTTTTTTTATCTCATCCCCGCAATCATCTCCATACACATGCCAAATTTACCAGTCTGCAATTATCATCACTTTCGCAATTCATTAGGTCTAGATCACACACACACACACACACATATATATATGTATTTATTTTTTATTTTATTTTTTTGTTATAAATTTCCTCTCTTAGATTACTCGCAAATAATTTTATTTAGGATAATATTCCTTTCTTTACCTTATTTTGAAATAACATTCTTTGTTTATTCGGAGTGCCTAATTTCACTCCTTGCGGTATTCTCCCTTGACACACTATCAGTGGTTCAATGAACATGATAGACATTACACAAATCAAATCACTAGGGCTAGCTATATTAACGTCAAAATGACCACTTGACACTTTAAACTATCAAAATAAAAGTTACTTTTACCAAGTCCAATCAAAGAAGAAAAGTGTCGGCAATTGAAAGATATTAAAATTAGCAACATGGCAAGTGTCATAGCTCTAATAAAAAGAAACATAAATTTAGTGGTCCTTTCATCATAAAAATAAATAAATAAATAAAAAGTACTAGCCCCTAGATCGCAAAATACTATTCAAAGAAAGTCAAAAATACTATCGAATCAAACTCAAAACAAGATGACCACTCTAGCCATGCTATAGGGAGTAACCGCAACACATCACCCAAGATCACATGTCCTGAGTGTGTTAGGAAGTGATTACTAGACTCTTAAGATTCTTAGATTATCTATATTCCTTTATTATTTATGAAATATCTTATACACATGAGATTGCAATCATTTTATAGATCATGTTCCATTTTAACCTTCACGTGATTGCTATCGCAAGCCACACTTTCCGACATAATCTATTATCTATTTAGGGTTATTAACATCCATAATTATATCTAATAGGTGATTGCACTAACTCTACCATCCCCTGTCCATTCTTCGAGGACTTCCATTGATTTTCTTGATATGCTAAACCTTGGTTCAATATTACGTGGTAACTAATGCATCGACACTTTCATGTCTTACTCACATGCGGTGGATAGTTCAGTACAAAATTGTCACGTGTATACTTAGGAACACTTAGGATTTGAAAAAAAAAATGTAATCATATAATTCTACTAGGGACATCATTTGTTTTCTTAGCACCTTTGCTAGCTCCTTGAATTTTCACCTCTAATCATCCTTTCATTCTCGTCAATAAGGAGCATGTTGCCAAATTACTAACACTTATGGTTAAGAACCATTTGGGGTGGACTAATTGTCCAGTAAAATCAATAACGCTTGATAACTAATTCCTTCCCACATATTTCATGACATATTTCAAACAACGTGGAGAGTTGACTTATTCCCTCCTACTTCCCTTATGCAATTTATGATATCAAGGGCGTAACATTGGCACATTGGATTTTTCATTAGAAGATCGCGGGATGGAAGGCAGGTGGTTCCAGGATTCAAATTCAAGCGGGAATTCTGGATCGACATCGAGACAGCATGCGGCAAATGATTCAGAGATTCCTGCAGAAGGAGAAGGTTCAGATGGTAAGGACCCCGATGATCCCGTGAACTTGGGGGACCCAAGGAGAGGATCAACACCATGTGAAGAGTAGTTAGCACTAGAGAGTGGGAAAGGGCAGGTTCAAACTTCAAAAATAGAAGACGGCAACTCGGAAGGAGCCCAAGGACAGCAAATGACTTGTGTTTCAGAGAACACGGTGGAAGGTAAAGATCATCCGGAAAAGGTTCTTTTGTCAACGGACCCTAAAGGGGGACCCAATGGACAGACATGTAAGTGGTCCTCATTGTTTGGGGTCAGGCCCAAAGGTAAGTCCTCATCACCTCATGTTAAAAATCCTTGAATGTGTCTCAAGGCAAGTTTGCTATCATTGTTCCTGACCAAATCATTGATCAAAACATCGCTAGAATGGAAAACACTTTGATTGGTTATTTCTTTGGATCTAGACCTAACATAGAAATAGTTCATGGATTTGTCAAAATAAAGTGGAACCTGAAAGGTCAGTTAGATGTGGTAGCAATGAACAAAGGTTGTCTATCCTTCTCCTTTTCTTGTGATGATGATAGAAGAAACATTATATGTAGTGGGTCTTGGGAAATAGGCAAATACATCATGTACATCCAGAAGTGGTACCCTAATGTAGCGAAAGGAAAGAATTATTTGGCCCAAGTCCTGGTGTGGGTCAAACTCCCTGGGCTCCCAATGGAATTCTGGGAGGAAGACGTTTTTGTAGGAATTGCCAATACCTTTGGGGAGCTAATTTCCATTGATCATATCACGGCTTCTAGAAGAAGGTTGATCTATGCAAGGATCTGTGTTGGAGTTGGACCTGACACAAACTTGCCAGAGGAAATAAAGATAGAATCAAAATTGGGGAAGTGGAAGCAGAACATTGTTTATGAAACAATCCCCTTCACCTGTTATCATTGTAAAAAAGTCGGACACTGCTAAAAAATGTCCATCTAAAGAGGATAAACCCCATACCCAAACTAAGGTTTGGAAAAAAGTGGACAAGCCACTAAAATTTTGGGATTCCAATGACCCTAATCAGGAGAAGCAGTCCTAGATAGTAAGGGTGGAGAAATAAATCACTAGTGAAGTGGGTAATGAACCAAAGATTCAGATGTTGGAACAGGGTGTTGTACACAAAGAAAAAGACAACACTCAGCAAGAGCATCAGAAAGAGGACAAGACAAAGGTAGAGAAAACAGATAAACATCCCACAGATAATAAAGAGGAAGGAGATAACTTCAACCTTGTCTCAAAATCTCAAGATCAAGATAAAGAAATAGACTTGTCCCAAGAAGCCCAACCTGATACCATTTTGGGCCAAGGGCTATCGGAAATCTCATTAACCACCCCAGTAAAGGGAAAGCTGGCTAATTCGGAGGAACAAGATCCAAAATGGGGAGATGAAGAGGACATAAAAAAAGGCACTGGGGAAGAATGAATCAGACCAGGGGGACAAAGAAGTTGCAGAGGATAAAAGAAAGAACAAGCAAAAGAAAAAGAATAACAATAACTGAGTAAATAGTACGCTGACTAGAAACACCAGAAGCAGGCTTGGTGATGTGGGAGCACAACACACTTCTCCAGGAAGACACTCAAATGCCAAAAAAAGAACATTGGAAACAAGCAGGAATTTAGCAGATCGTACCCAAAGAACCATCTTTGAGGCAGGTATTTCTAAAAATCCATGAAAATCATCTCCTGGAATATTAGGGGACTTAATAGTCCTCAAAAACATAGTTTAGTTAGAAATATGATTAGAGACAAAAACCCTAACATTTTTTTGATTCAAGAAACTAAGATGGTGAAAGATAAAGTTGAAAGTTTGAATATTTTCAAAAAAGGAGGAGTCAACTAAGGTAGTTCAGAAGGTGCCTCGGGAGGAATTGTTACATTCTAGAACAAAAACAATATAGAAGGAGAGGTGTTAATTCAGGACAACAACCTGGCCTGTATTAGATTTAAGCACATTAAGAATTGCACTACATGGGTCCTAACAAATGTTTATGCTCCTAACACTAAGACTAGACGTAGTGAGATGTGGAGATATCTTACTGGGCTGAGAAGAAGATTTGTTGAGGACAGTTGGATAATTATGGGAGATTTCAACACTCCCCTGAAGGAAAATGAGAAAAAGGGAGGGAGTCATGCTAATCTGGATAGCAGATTTGACCTAATGGACTTTATAAATAGCAATGACATTCATGATCTGGAGTTGCAAGGAGTCAAATACACCTGGAATAATCGAAGAAGTGGTGAGAATTTGATTCAGGTCAGACTGGATAGAGCTCTACTTTCCTTAGACTGGTTTAATCTTCATGAATGTTCTTTATCTTCTCACATAAGGGCAAGATCAGATCATTACCCTATAACCTTAACGGCTGAAGTAAAAAATAGGAGACATTTCCCTTATAGATTTGAAAAAATGTGGACTAGACACCCGGATCTGGAAAGTAAGATTAAGGACTAGTGGTAGATCAGTATTGAAGGCAATTCCATGTATAAAGTGGTCAAAACGCTGAAGAATGTTAAAGATTTTGTCAAGAAGTGGAATAAGGACTGCTTTGGGAACATCTTTACCTCAAAAGCATCGACCCTCTTAGAACTCAAGGAGATCCAGGATGAGATACAGCACAATGGTTATACCTATATGTCTAGAAATACTGAAGATATTATTCTGATGAGATATCATGAAATAATAGCTAAAGAGGAAACCTATTGGAAACAAAGATCGAGAAATGTCTGGTTAAAGGAGGGGGATAGGAACACTAAATACTTCCATATGTCCACACTTACACATAAGGCTATAAATAGAATTGTATAGATTAAAGTGAATGGCAAATGTGTTGAAGATGATGATTCTATGAGCAAGGCTGCAATGGATTTTTTCTCTGATCTACTTTCTAAGGATCAGAATCTGAATAAATAGGCCCAAAGGGAACTTCTTGACAGTATACCTACCACTCTGGGGGAAGATCACAATGACCATTTAACTACCATTCCCTCCCATGATGAAATTCTGACAGTTGTTGAGTCCTTTGAGGGCAACAAAGCCCCAGGTCCAGATGGTTTTCCCATATTCTTCTTCCAAATGTACTGGCATATTATTGGAGATGATGTTACAAGAGCTGTGAAAGAGTTTTTTGGTGCTAGAAAACTTTTGAAAGAAGTTAATGGTACTTTTATAGCTCTTATACCCAAAAAGATGGGGGCTGATTTAATGGATCTTTTCAAACCTATAAGCTTATGCAACTCTCTCTACAAGATTATCTCTAAGGTCCTTACCTCTAGAATTCTCAATTTGCTTCCTTCCATTATATCGCCTCAGCAAAGTGATTTTGTCCCGAGAAGGCAAATTTTGGACTCTACCATCTCTGTTCATGAAAATATCCATTCTTTGGCCTTTTCTAAAAATGAAGGTTTTTTCTAAAGCTTGACCTTTCTAAAGCTTATGATAGAGTGGATTGGGATTTTATGATGGATGTTCTTTCAGCTTTTGGTTTTAATCCTAGGAGTGTTGGACTTATCAGGCAACTTGTTTCTTCGGCCACTTTCTCTGTGCTAATGAATGGCTCCCCCTCTCCTTTCTTTAAAGCCTCAAGAGGTCTCAGGCAAGGGGACCCCCTATCTCCAGTGATCTTTATCATCATGGCGGAATGTTTGGGGAGATGTATTGGAAAACTGGTCGAGAAAAGGGAGTTTTGTGGTTTGAAACCTTCTTCGGTAGATCAAATATGCTCTCATCAGTAGTTTGTTGTTGATGATTCTATAATAATGGGAAAATCCACTGTGAAGGATGCTAGAAGAATAAAAAAATCTTTGGATATCTATGGAGAGGCTACTGGTCAACTTATAAACTGGCCTAAAAGCTTTGTTTATTTTATCAATACCTCAGAGAGAAGGAGGATTAAAATTAGTAACATTCTGGGTGGCCAAATTGGTAGCTTGCCTACCTCCTATTTGGGGCTCCCTTTAGGTCAAGATCCTCCAGATACCTTTTGGGGAGCCTTGGTGGATAAATTCCATAAAAAGTTGTCTGGATGGAAGGGAGCTCTACTTAGTCAAGCGGGGAAGGTTCAAATGCTAAAAACCACTCTTCAAAGTATCCCTCTCTATGACATCAGTCTGTTCAGGATTCCTACTAAGTATGTTGAGGCCATTGAAAAAATACAGAGATCCTTTTTATGGACAGGGGTTGAGGAGAAGAAGAGAATGACCTTAATTTCTTGGAGAAGGTCTGTAAGCCTATGAATAAAGGCGGTCTGGGCCTTAGAAAAATAAGAGACATAAATGAATACTGTAGCGTCCTAAAATTGCGACACTTGCAATTTCGACTGCATTTCGGTCTTCACGATGGTGACGCAACACGCAACCTGAATGGAGACCCCGAAACCTGATTATGACACTGAAAACTGCATTTTTCAAGCACCCTGGCCTGAACCTCCTTGCACCCTGCTATCCCAGGAGGTGGGACCAGAGCGCCCAGCGCCCTGGTCCTTCAGGACCAGGGCGCCTAGCGCCCTGGTCCCTAGGCCTATTTTGGGCCCGGTCTCCTAAGGGGCTCGGGTCTTTTTGTTTGCAATTTGGAAAATTATCTTTCCTGGTCGGCCTAAGGTCGGGAAAATCAGTCTATCAGCCCTAATTGACAAGTATATAAACTACATTTTCCTCTCTCATTTGGATGGATGGAAAGTAGATGGAAAAAAGGCGAAAGAAAGATTCAAACATTCAAGCATTCAAGCATTCAAGCGTTCTTTCAAGCAATTGATCATTTCAAGTCTCCATTCAAGGCTAAGTGTTGCATTCAAGTCAAGGATTCAACCATTGAAGAGGAGATCACATACTACATATTACAACAACATACAACATCTATACCTTCGCACATAAGGATACAAACATCCTTAGAACAAGGTATTAGTACTTGTTTTACAGACATTTACATTTACAGCACTTGCTCATTTCTTGGTTAATTCCAAAACCGGGGTTTGACCTAAAGGCAAACCCCTAATCCCTAACCCCCCAATTGTCTTCGCTTTTCTGTGTGTAGGTTGCAGGTACGCGGCTGAAATTGAAGATCTGGAATCCTTGTGCAGAGACGAACAGATCCCCCTTCGTTTCGCGGATTTTTCGGAGGACCGTGGCGGTCGGGCGCCATCGTCCCGGCGACTTTTGCTCAAATTTGCAGGACAGCGCCGTATCGACATTTTACTGCTAATTCCAGGTCCGCAGCTTCATACTGTATTCCTATCTCAGTTTATAAGCGAATCTTTGTCACTTTCTATGCATTCCTAGCTCAATTCTTCTATGCACATTCTTTACAAAAGAGGGTAGCCTTGCTATCTTAACCCTTGAAACACATTTAGCATCCAATCTTGCATTGTGTGGGATTGGATCTTGTGGGTTTCAACCCCTCTTTTGAATGTAAAGTCTCTCCACTAAGTGAAAACCATCAACCCTAGTGAATCTCCCTTCTCTCTCCTCGGAGTTGGAAGAGGGGAGAGCAACTAGGGTTCGATCGCGATTTTCCGCTTTACATTTTGGTGAACCCGACGTGAACATCCTTTCTGATTATTCATGCTTAGATCTGAAAATTGATTCCTTGATTACATTTCCATGTTTGATCTTTTGCAAAATTTTAGAGGTTAATTGCATAAAAACCCTAAATTTTCTTTTTAGTAATTAAGCTTGTGAAATGTTTAATTATTAATGCTTGTTTCAGATCTGCCCTTCTATTACAAATTATCAATTCATATTTGTGCTTTAATTTTGAAAATTAAGTGGTTAAGTGTCAAAACCCTAATTTTTGAAACCCTCTTCATTCAACCTTTGTCCGACAATTTCACTGATCAAAACATCTCCAAATCAGCTATAACTTTGGATTCCGCAATAAAATCACAATATCTTTCATCCCTGAAAATTTGGAAAAAAGTTGCGAGGACCGTGTGCACTCCGAGCGCCATCGTCCCCGACATTTTTTCTGAAATTTCGGGAGCGAGATCTTACTGTATTTTCCTGCTAAAATCCAGAATTTTGGCTGATTTTATCAAATTTAACACTTTCAAAATTACAGTCAAAGTTGGTCTAGGGATTGCTTGGATTAACGCTTCTAAACATTCAAAAATCATCGAAATTGAAATTTTGTGTCAAAATTATGTTCTTACTGTCCTAAATCTGAAAAGTGTATTTGCATTCATTCGAAATTTCAGTGCTTTATTCAAATTCTTGCAATTTGTGACTTTTGAAATTAAATGCTTAATTACAACAACTTTAATTTCCGCTTTCAAAATTGAATTTTGCGTGAAATTGAGTCAATTTTCAAATTTCAAAATTTGCATTGCTCTTAACATTCCCTCTAAAATCATAAAATTCAAAATTTCAGTTTCCCTCTCTTTTTCAAAATTCAAATTTTGCATTTTTCGACAATCTTGATAGGGTTCAATTTTGAATTTGCAACTTTAATTTGGCCTATCTATAGATCGTAAAATCACTCAATTTTTTCAAATTAGCTCTAAAATCATCATACCTTTCATCCCTGCAAATTTCGAAAAAAGTTGCAAGGACCGTATTGCACTCCGAGCGCCACGGTCCCGGACATTTTTTCTGAAATTTCGGGAGACTATCGTGATTGCATTTAACAGCTTAAATCCAGAAGATTGGCTGATTTTACTGAAAATTGCTACCTCTAAATTCAAAATCTTTTCTCCCTTTCTAGTGCATGAGTTTTACAACAATAAGCCCTACTTCCACTATTCCCGTTAGACGAAGCCTTAGAATTAAGTCTTTCCGAGGTTTAACTACCGAGGAGATGGAACCTAATTTGAGAAGTCTTTTTAACGAGGACATGGGTAATTCCTCTAATCCTCCTAATGATGAAGAAGCTCTCCATGAGGTTTCTAAAAAACAACTTTTGAAATTGGATAACCAATTTGACGATTTTCACCAATGGATGTCTCATGAGTATCCCGATAGTCAAGCTCTTCCTTTAATTGAGGGTCTAAAACGTATGCTTCAAAGTGATAAGAATGGAATTGATATTTTGCGTGGTATTGCACACATTGTGGATTCGAATGTGATGCCTATGAAGAGTTGTGCCGAATCTTTAGGTTATACACAACCTCCTACTCAAGTCAATCATTCTATTCCTTTGATGACTTCTATTGCTATCATACCTACCTTTACATCAAACATAATGGCTACTTCTATACAAGACATTCCTCCCATGATTACTAGTCATGGGGGCAACCCTTCTTCTTCAATTAACCCTCTTCCTTCATTCAATCCAACTTCTTCATACATTCCTTCAATGAGTGTTCCTATTACATCTTCACAAATGAACATGACGCAAGGGGGCAATTCGTTTAACCATTCTATTCCTCCTTGTAGTATTCCTCCTGTCCAATCATCTCCTATGACTAATTATCATAGAGTCCCACCACCTTACTCTTTACCTTCTTTCAATAACATAACACCTCCATCTCAATCTAACACATCTAATATGAATTCTTCGACTGAAGCGACCATTAACAATCTTGCACAAACTGTCTCTTCTTTACAGCAACAAATTGCCTCTATGAATCAATATAAGTTTAGTGTGCCCACATTTGATGTTGCGAGCCCACTTTCTCTTGACATTGTTTGAGCTATCCCTCCTAAACATGTTGAAATCCCGCATTTGGAGCTTTATAATGGTAAAGGTGATCCTCTAACACATGTTAAGACTTTTCAAACAATATGTACTGATTTTGCTTATGACCAAAGGTTGCTTGCAAAACTATTCACTAGAACATTAAGAGACAAAGCCCTACAATGGTATTGCTCGTTGCCTTCTTATTCTATTACTTCTTTTGAACAACTCGCAAATGCTTTCATTCAACAATTTCAAAACAATATAAGTCCTAAAGTTACTTTGATTGATTTAATGCATTGTAAACAAGGTGTTAAAGAAAAAGTGACTGATTTCATTGGTAGATATAAGCATTTGTATGCTCAAATTTCTTTTCCAGTGCCTGATAATGATATTCAAAGAATCTTTATTTCTAATTTACAAAAAGATATTCGAGACAAACTTCTATTTTCTGAGTTTACTTCTTTCCAACAGTTGTGTGCAACTCTTCACAATTATCAACTGACTGTGAGTCAAATGGAACAATCACATCCTATGGCTCTGAGTGATAAGGGTCATAGCAGTCAACAACCATTTGGGAAGTTTAAACCGAACAGAGATTCCATCAAATTCAATGAAAACATCATCAACAACAATGTGAATGCAGCATCAGGTGTGCCTCCTATTTCTAAATTTTTCAAGAAAGAAAGAAAGTATATTCCTTTGAATGAATCATTGCATAGTATTATGAATAAGCTATTGGAACAAAATGTGCTTACTCTTCCTCCTATAAGGCAAATTGATCCTGCAAAGATTACTTCACCTTATTTTTTTTGTCAATTTCATCGTCAGCCTGGGCATGATACTGAAAAATGTTTTTCTTTAAAGGGTAAAATTCAAGATTTGATTGATAATAATACTATTTCTGTTTCTGGAGTGAATGATAAAGGCAATACATCTGTAGCTCCTCCTAATCAAAATCTTCAGATTTTCACTGATCCATTACCTTCTCATACCTCTAATGCAATTGAGGCTAATGATTCCTCTCTCTCATCTGCTGGTCTTGTGTCTATGGCTCCGAATGTGATTAACTTTGTAGAGCAGCAAGAAAACCCTAAAGAACCTTCCATCACATTTGATTCTAGTGAAACCATTAGGGCACCTGATGGTCCTTTATACATAGTTGCAAAAGTCAAGAATACACCTTGTCGTGGAGTGCTTATTGATCCTTCGTGCATGGTTAATGTTATTACTGAAGAATTTCTTTTTACTTTGCAATTGAGTCAAGTGATTTATGACAAAACAGATGTGGTTGTGAAACTATTTGATGCATTTTCTTCTCCTGCAATTGGTTCTATTACTTTACCTATTGAGGTCCATAACAAATCTCTTGATGTGAACTTTGCTATTATTCCATCTTCCGAACAATTTCGTGTGAAGCTTGGCTATCCTTGGCTATCTTCCATGAAAGCTATTGCTTCTCCTATTCATAAGTGTTTGAAATTTCCCCATAATGGTGAAGTTGTTACTGTCAATCATAGTCTCTTTAAACTAGCTGAAAGAACTTCTAGCGTTCCTCTTGATTACTTTTGGCCTAAACAATTCCAATCTCTTCCTCCACGAAGTGATCATCTTTTCAAATCTTATCAAAAGTGGAAAACAGATATGATCCTATCTCTAAGTGAACCTAGAACACCTAAACTTGATATTCCTATCATTCTTGAGAAGGAAGTTCTTCCTTTGAAAGATAAAACTAATATCTTTCCTCAAGAAGATTCCCAACCCATCCCTATGGATGTGACTATGTCTATATCTAATAAACTTCCTAAAAGTAGACCTATCCCTCCTCGTCATGATGGACTTGGTCTTCTTCCTAAACCAAATATTCCTCCTTTGTATGGAGCAGTTCCTCCTCCTTCTTTTTATAGAGAGAAGAGACCTTCTTCTTCTCCTATTATCCAGCCTAAGAGACCACAACCTAAACACCCAAGTGATAAGGATGAGAACATTCCTCCTCCTCAATCTTCTCCACTTCCTACTAAGACTAGACGAAATCATTCGGCACGTGAACGCCGGCGAAAGCGTCGTCTTAGAGCTCAAGCAGCTGCTGCTCAAACTTTGCAATCCCCAAAAAAACCTTCAACAAGCATTATTCCATTTTCTCCTCAGCCGGAAATTGAGCCTAAATCTCCTAAACATAAGATGCATGATGGTCTTGATCCTGTGCGAGTTAAAGATCCTATTTTTATAAATCTTGATGATGATATAGATGAAAATGTTATTCATGATGAAAATGTTACTCCTCTTGCTTCTGATAGTGAATATGAACTTGTTCATATTGATAACCATTTATCTAATGAATTTTCTAAAGCACTTATCCTAGCTCCTAGACAGGAACAATGTGGCTCGGAACATGAACATAGCCCTTGTTTGGATCTTGTGATAGCTCCATCAGCTGTGTTGGATGTTCCTCCTCTGGCGTGTTCCCTGCCTTCCCGAAACATTGATCAGCAAGATCGGGGGGTAGATGACGTGCTAGACTAGTTACATTAGCATAGCAGAATCTCTCCTCCTCTCTTGTGTTACTTCTTCTATATGTTATTCTCATTCTTCTATTTGTTGTCCTTAGTGTTGTCTACTTGAGGACAATGCAAAGCATTGAGATCTCTCGATCTCTCTCATGTTGACTCAAAAGACACATGTGTTCCCTTCTTCTAGGTGACCTTCCTTGATTGGGGAATGAAGAACAATTATGCATACATACATATGATATACATGAATTATCATAGAGCATACTGACCCCGAGGAAAGCAAAGTCACCTCGTGCTTTGTGTTTTGTGTCTATTATCCTTGGGCTTATCTCACACTTGGGGGCTAAACCCTTGCGATAACGTGCTCCTTTCCTTTCTCATTCTTATATGTATCACTACCTTAAAGCAATCACCCCCGGTGAGGCGTGTGCGATCGCTTTAACGTAGGGGGGCATACATCCCGTTCATATCTTTTCAAGATACTTGAGAATTTCTTGGTAAATTTAGCCTTGCCTTGAAAATTTTTGATATCTTTCTTGCATGACTCATAGTGAGGGAACCTTACTACTGATAGTCATGGTTCTCCCTCGTGATCTTCCCTTTTACTTTGTCAATCGAAGTCGTAAGATCCTTAGTCCACTGGGGGCTTGGTGTGTCTTGCCTCCTTGACGTGGCGAAAGTCTTTCAATATTGTTTCCTTGTACTTTACCGGAAGTATGAGCATACATACTCCCGCTAAAGTGGGGGCTAAATGTAGCGTCCTAAAATTGCGACACTTGCAATTTCGACTGCATTTCGGTCTTCACGATGGCGACGCAACATGCAACCTGAATGGAGACCCCGAAACCTGATTATGACACTAAAAACTGCATTTTTCAAGCACCCTGGCCTGAACCTCCTTGCACCCTGCTGTCCCGGGAGGTGGGACCAGAGCGCCCAGCGCCCTGGTCCCTGGGCCTATTTTGGGCCCGGTCTCCTAAGGGGCTCGGGTCTTTTTGTTTGCAATTTGGAAAATTATCTTTCCTGGTCGGCCTAAGGTCGGGAAAATCAGTCTATCAGCCCTAATTGACAAGTATATAAACTACATTTTCCTCTCTCATTTGGATGGATGGAAAGTAGATGGAAAAAAGGCGAAAGAAAGATTCAAACATTCAAGCATTCAAGCATTCAAGCATTCTTTCAAGCAATTGATCATTTCAAGTATCCATTAAAGGCTAAGTGTTGCATTCAAGTCAAGGATTCAACCATTGAAGAGGAGATCACATACTACATATTACAACAACATACAACATCTATACCTTCACACATAAGGATACAAACATCCTTAGAACAAGGTATTAGTACTTGTTTTACAGACATTTACATTTACAGCACTTGCTCATTTCTTGGTTAATTCCAAAACCGGGGTTTGACCTAAAGGCAAACCCCTAATCCCTAACCCCCCAATCGTCTTCGCTTTTCTGTGTGTAGGTTGCAGGTACGCGGCTGAAATTGAAGATCTGGAATCCTTGTGCAGAGACAAACAGATCCCCCTTCGTTTCGCGGATTTTTCGGAGGACCGTGGCGGTCGGGCGCCATCGTCCCGGCGACTTTTGCTCAAATTTGCAGGACAGCGCCGTATCGACATTTTACTGCTAATTCCAGGTCCGCAGCTTCATACTGTATTCCTATCTCAGTTTATAAGCGAATCTTTGTCACTTTCTATGCATTCCTAGCTCAATTCTTCTATGCACATTCTTTACAAAAGAGGGTAGCCTTGCTGTCTTAACCCTTGAAACACATTTAGCATCCAATCTTGCATTGTGTGGGATTGGATCTTGTGGGTTTCAACCCCTCTTTTGAATGTAAAGTCTGTCTCCTAAGTGAAAACCATCAACCCTAGTGAATCTCCCTTCTCTCTCCTCGGAGTTGGAAGAGGGGAGAGCAACTAGGGTTCGATCGCGATTTTCCGCTTTACAAATACCTTATGGCTAAACAGATTTGGAGAGGACATAGAAATCAAGGAGAGTGGAAAAAAATATGGGACAACAAATATAAACACCAATGTCCAAATCTTCAAAGTTTCCTCAAAGCAGAGATTATCCCAATTGAATCCAATATTTGGAAAAATATCTCTAGGACTAAAGACTTAATTATCAAAGGTACAAAATGGAAGTTGGGGAAAGGGGATCTTATTCAGTTCTGGGAGGATCCTTGGCTTATGGAGATCCCTTTAAATGAAAACCTTGAGTGGAACAGATATCAGAACCAATGCAAGGAAAGATTTAGAACCAAGGTGGAGGATTATTGGAAAGATGGATAGTGGAAAAACTTATCTCAAGTGGATCGGTCTTTGGGTAGTTTGAACAAAGTCATGAACTCAATGGTGAGGATTGAAGAAGAAGACCAGTTAATTTAGAAACTCACTGCTAGTGGTACTTTTACTGTGGCATCTCTTTATCATCAACAGTACAATAACATGGAAAGTCCTTGCTAGGCTAAAGCATGGGTGAAAGGCCTTACCCCCAAGATCAACAGTTTCTTTTGGATAGCCCTCCAAGACAAAATTCTAACAACAAAGAATATAAGAAAAAAAGGTATCAGCATACCAAGTTTCTGTACACTCTGTAAGCAGAATGAGGAGACAATAAATCATATGCTCTTTCATTGCCCCTTCTCAACTGATGTTTGGGGAAGTTGTCTGGATCAATTCAATATCAGTTGGAGCTTCCCCAACTCGATTTAGGAGATTTTCAAGTCATGGCATCATCCTTCAAAAAATAGAACTACTACCTTGCTATGGATAATTGCTTTACCACACATGTGCTGGGGTATATGGAAAGAGAGAAATGATAGGATTTTCAGAGAAAAGTATACTAAGGCTAACATTGTGTTTGAAAAAAAAGAAGCATAGTGGAAAATATGAATATTATAGGTGGTATTGATAATCCTAACACTAAGGAGGATCAATTTGTCTATAAAAAATGGAGATTAAAAGCTCAAGAGAGTATCCATACTAACCCTAGAGAGGGAGTGATATGGATCAGCCTGCCTAGGGGATGGATGAAAATCAATTTTGATGGGGCCTCTAAGGGAAACCCAGGGGTTGCAGGATGTGGAGTGGTCCTAAGGGATGAATGGGGAATATGTAAAATCATAAAATGTATTCCTATAGGAAAACAAACCAACCATGTTGCCAAAGCCATGGCAGCTTATCATGGGATTATCCTTGCCAAAGAAGCCAAATGCACTAAAGTTTGGTGTGAAGGAGACTCCTTAAACATTATCAATTGTTTAAATATGAAATTCCTGCCATCATGGTTGATTAGTAATGCTATTAAAGAAACAAGGAAAATCAGCAAAGACTTTGAAATGTGTGTTTTTACACATGTTTATAGGGAGGCCAACTCTTGTGCTGATTGGGCATCCAACCTGGCTTGCCAATCGAAAAACATCATCACTAGTTAGGGTGAAAAGGAGATTGCAAGTGAAATGAAATCCTTTCTCAATCAAGATCGAAGCTATACAAGGCAACATGGTACTTTTAATCATTATTTCTAATGACCTTTCCACCTTTTTCGAT
Source organism: Cryptomeria japonica (assembly GCF_030272615.1). Classification (NCBI taxonomy): domain Eukaryota; kingdom Viridiplantae; phylum Streptophyta; class Pinopsida; order Cupressales; family Cupressaceae; genus Cryptomeria; species Cryptomeria japonica. Next base: position 863,838,872 of record NC_081409.1, on the reverse strand, counting down.
GCAGGGCTTTCTTGAAGATAATGAGCTATTAAATAGGTGTCATATCATCATTATTTGGCACGGATTATGGGTACTCTTATAGAATAACCACAAAAACCAGAGGAAAATTTATCAAAATGAGAGAAGGCATTGCAAGGAAGGTTCTGGGAAAATGGGAGGAAACAAGAAGAGATTTGAGCCTGCTTCTTGCTCTGAATGGAGAAAGAACGAAGAAGTCTGGAGTATCCTTCAGCAGGGGGGGCTCAATATTTTCATGGAACGACTGAATGGGAAGGACCCCACAATTACTAGCTACTTTATAAAGAACTGGAAAAATGGAAAAGTTCTGATTGGATCACATATGATGGATGTAGACAAAGAGGTTATCGCTGAGGCCACGGGGATGACTACCGAGGGTATGAAATTTTACAAGGACAGAGGGATATCAGATAAGGCTGCAGACAAGTTTCCTGTTATGGATGGTGAGAGAAGAAAGATGATCAAAATTGACAACTCCTACCACTCCCCGAAGAGAATTTGCAGGCCATGGAGGTTTGTCTTCTTTGCTTCTATTGAATATATTACCTTAGACGGTAGGTTTACCAGGGCTTATGGGCATCACTTTGTCCTTCTTAACCATTTCCATCATGGTGAAAGGGTTAGCCTTCCCTATTACCCAGCCTGTTCAATGGATCATACTATAAAGGAGATCTTGAAGGACTCTAAAGCCGATCATGCCCTCCACCAGGAGCTCATGGTCCTAGTTTACAAAATGCTAAAGGGGAAGTGCATTGAAAAGCCTATTAAAGGCAAAAATGCCAGAGATGAGACTACGGAAAGTAAGGATAGTGGTTTCAACTTTGATTCTAAGACTGAGGGAGAGTCGGAAGAAACTAGAAAAAAAGGGAGAATTAGGGCTAAGAAGAGGAGGATTATTGTGGAATCTAAAATGTCAGACTCTGAAACTGATTCCCTTGAGGAAAAACTTGTTAAAAAGAGGAAAGGGAAAGCCTCTGGAATGAAGGCTCAAAAAAAGAACACTAAAAAGGGTAGCAATTTTGATCTCAATTTTCCTGGTTGAGTCTGAGGAGGAGGATGATGATAATAAGAGGATTGATAGTCAGGACAAAGAAGGGGAGGGTAACCCGGTTAAGGATAATTTGGAAACCATGGACAATGAAAATCACTAGACTGTATAACGAGGAAAAAGGGGGTCAAAGTGATAGTGGTGACAAAGATACCATTAAGGATTTCTGTGAGACCATCACTACTCTAGTGAAGGATATTAATAGTTTGAAAACAGATACACAGGCCATGGCAAGAATTACAGTTGGTGACAAGCCCTTGGCAGAGCATGTTAAAGAGTTAGTGGTCGTTCTGCATAATGCGCAAGCTATTGAATGTATGGTTGGAAAAATCTTAGCCATGAAGAAAAAGGTCAATGAGATGGGAGATAGAAAGGAAATGGACAACAAACTGAAATATTTTGGCAGCAGAATTGACAAGCTAGAGCACAATGTCAAGCAGCTTGTTGATCAAAATTTCCAAATTCTTAAATCTTCGGTGGACAACATGAACATCTTTATCAACAGGTACGAAAACAATGTAGATAAGGAAGGTGATAAAGAGCAGGTGAACAAGAAGGGTCATGAAAGGAGGACTAGAGCCAACACAAAGAATAAGGTCAATATCGAAGGTCATGAGCTGGAGGATATGAAGACCTCAACAAACAACATGAAACAAATGGTTGTTCATGCTGAGGAGATCTCGAATAGTATTTAGTTCTAGTTGCTACCCTTGGTTCTATCTCTTTTCTATCTTTTTCTTTCCTGTTGCTATATGTTCCAAGTTTTATGTAATTATGTAATGATGTTTTAAGTTGTGCCCATCCGGTGGGTTCATTTTGACTTTTTGAAGTGATCAGGCACTTTTTTATGCTTTTTTGTTCTCCTGGCTTGTAAAAGGTTCGAGTACCTTTCAAATACCTATTTTTACTTAATCAAAACTTATGATATCAAGGGGGTGTGCACTCGAGAAGTGACCAACACTCACCCTATTAATTAAAATTTGGTAAAAAAAGAAGTTATCTCTTTCCATATTACTTATTTATATTTACTTCTAGCCAATTTCGACATATCACAACTTACAATTTCCTTCAAACCACGTAAACCACCTTATCATCATAATATCATGTTTTCCAATTATGGTATAACATAAGGGTGTCCCATAATTACCAATGTCTTAAGACTCCCATAATTTCCAAGTTCTCCCTTGGCTAACCACCTAATTCGGCTCCTTATCCATGTTCTCATAAAATATCTTATACTGCCAACTAATCATCATTAAAACCTTTATAATACTGCTATACTATCGTTCCATAAGCCATTTCCATCTACATGTTGTTTCATCCATACTTAATGTTTTCACATACCTTCACACTTGAGTGCCATAAATTTACAAACCTACTTTGGTTGTGTCAAGTAGTTAGATTGTGTTACATATTGTCTTGTAACTAGCGACTAGCCATGATTGGGTTGCACTTTTCTCCTTAGGTTCTGAACGAATATTAGTTACTCATTCCAAGAGCATAAGATCCTAATACTTTTACACTCCTTTCACTTCAATAGGGATTTTTGTACGATTCCCAAATCGTCCCTACTCTCCTTGCCATTAATTTCTCCAAGATTGTCTTCCCATAAGGGAACTAGTTGTGGCTTTACTTTGCTTGTTTCCCCAATTATATAACTACAGATGAACTTAGGGTTTATTACAATTACATGCTTTAACCCAAGAAGTTCATGTATCCTTTCTCCTTAGTTAATTCATCTATAATATTGCTAGGGTCCACTTATCAAGGAGATTGACATTCATCATTTTAGTCCTTATCTTCAGGATTATACAATTCTAGCTTCTCTGCGTCGCTACAAGAATTGTCTAACGAATGCTCTTAATAAGAAACCTATCATGACCTCATGCTTAAGGAACCTATTCATTAGGATAGGTTAATGCTTCTTTCAAATATTCGTAAGAGTACCTCTTAACTCTTCTTCATTGTTGTCTCAAATGGCGGTCGTGGTCCTCGAACCACCAAAATTTTTGCATAGCTTAAAAAAAATTAACTTGAGTTGTCGCTATCTCAATTATCTTGTTTATTGCGCCTTCATCTTATGTCTAACTAGCTTGCTTGACTTGCTAAGTCAAGAACATACCTCGATGGATGGTGTTCTCTTAGTTACCGTTAGAGGTAATTTATTGTAGAATTAACTCCTCATACTTGATTTGATTAGGGCCATAATTGCATTTGGGTTCCAATTGAATGGTAACCTTATAAGTACTAATGATCTAAATTTTGTTTATTAAATGTTGAGAATATTTATAACCTATAAATTTTTGTAGCATTTGGGGTCTTATTATGCCATAAACATTATGACTAATTAGCTTCAAATTTCAGGGCTTTTAGTGACCCTTGGAACCCCTTGAATTGATATATGTTGATCTGTTGATTTAGAAGAATTTTCACTTATGTTTCACTTTGTTATTTCGCAAGTTTCCACCTAGGTGTTATACTTTGAAGCCATAGTTTAGTTCAACTAAGTTATGAATGTAGCCCATTTTCACCAGTGTATGAACCTAGGGCTCTGATACCAAAATGTCATGCCCAAACTTTTGGGCAAAAACCCAAACAACAATTTTTTTTTGAAACATTTAATTATATGCAACCTATGCTTAATTAGATGTGACAACTTAACAAGTTGTTCCAAGTGGAATCTTAAATTATAATAAAACATTTTTCTAACGTGAGCGATGAATAGAACAAATTTATCTAGAAGCCTTAGGTTTCTATAAAACTCCTAGACGATAAAGTTAGGATATTCCTAACATATATAATTACGATAACACCTATAATCAAACGGAACAAAATGATTTCATTAGGACAATAATAAATTCACATCGAATGTCCTTTTTATTACAATTGCAAATTATAATTCTTAATTAGATCGACTTCTACTAAATAGGCATTAATATAATTACTTGATTCAATAATAATTATTTATCTCCTAACAAGTTTCCTTCGTCCGTGATAATACATCCTTCCTTTATACTTGATTAAATCTTGCGTCTATATATTAATTATTAATATGAATTAACGTAATAATATTAATTAATCAAGCAATTGAAAATTGAAGTTGCAAACGTTAAAATGCTAATTGCTTTATTTAGTATAAGATTCCATCTAGGCTAAATGAGTTCGCAAGATCAAGGTCTTGGTCTTATTTTCGAATATATATAATTCCACCACAGTATCCTCTTCCAAAGAAATTATTATTATCTCACCATTTAATAAATAAATAAATTCATTTACGCAAAAATCTCTAAATTAATTGACAAGGGATATTATTAATCTTAATCAATCTTTTTAATCATTGTAGGAATTAATTAAATTAACTCTAGCAATTGGATTTTTAAATCCCATGAATTATTTTAACACTAATTTATAATGTGTCTAAAGGGCTAAATAAATCCATAATAAAATTTTCCCTATAAAGTTTATTCTCGGCAAGCCTAAATTTAGGTGGACTAAAGTTAATCCCCTATGACCAAAAATCATACAAAAGAAATCGTTATAATTTCCTGACATATAAAGCTTCAAAATAATTAAAATTTAAATCATCATATTTAAATGTTTAAACATATAAAATATGAACGTAAACTAATCAATCTAAAGTTAGAGATTATACGTTCATATATATATATATATATATATATATATATATATATATATATATATATATATATATATATATATATATATATATATATATATATATATATATATATATATATATATATATATATATATATATATATATATATATATATATATATATATATATATATATAAGGTTTTTAAGCTCTTAAATTATAAAATAACCATGAACCCTAAAATCTTTTTTTTTATTTCTTTTCTAATTCCAAAATACCTTAACCCAAACCGGGTTAGGGTTTCATGTTTTACACAGGGAGAAGGCCGAAGAGAAAATGGCGGAGGAGGGCAGCCGCATGGGGGGGTCTCACGCACAGGGCGTTTGTATGCAAAAGGCAGAGGCGGAAGGCCATGCCTCCCGCATTGGTGTTGACGCCGCTACGGGTCGCGGCCCGCAGTGCAAGCCTCGACCACCCTTGCGTGTCACGGCCCACAGCGACACCGCGGCGCCCCTGCGAGACACGGCTCGCAATGGCAGCCTCGGCCGCCCCTGCAGATCGCGGCCAGTAGCGATGCCTCGGTGCCTCTGTGGGTTGTGGACTACAGAGAGCCCGCGCCACCCTGGGGGCCTATTGGAGCCTCGGCTCTAGGTCCCCTTGGGGTAGGGTTGCCCAAAAAAATTTATATTATTATTTATTTTTATTTTTATTTAATATATATTTATATATATAAATATATATATATATATATATATTTATATATTTATATATATATATACACTTATATATATTTTAGATGCATATGATACCTAGGGCTAAATTTAATATGCAAATATATATTTTTTTACTTTTAAACAGATTAATTAAAATTTGCAGATTTAAATCAATGTATATCTATTTCTTTTAAATACCATGTTGCTAAAATTAGAGATAGACTATTTAATTTTAGATTTATTTCCTGCAATAAATAAAAGGGAAAATGACAGAATTTAATAGACTTTAACAGCCAATACATTAGACTAGAATCATTTAAATTAACCTTAGAGATAGACATGATGAATCTATTAAACAAAGATTGGTATTTGGAAATAAATAATTAGGACTAAATGATTAATATTCTCTTACTAACATGCAAGTTTATTACTTTACTCATTTCCATTATTTTACTATGCATAAGGAGATAAAATGAACTTTTATTTTCAGAATAAGCATAAATACAACAAACATTATTTCAATAGCTATAGGAACAAATTTCCAAATATAAACATTTCATTTTTGCAATAATAACTTCTTTTTTTTAATAAAAAGGGTAAAAACTTTATTGAAAATCAGAAAAAAGCATTACACAGAAAGGCAGAGCCCCGAGGCCCCAGAGAAAACAACCAGCCCAACCACAAATCAACCAGCTTCAAAACCATCCATGTCCTTAGTGAAAATCTTCTACAATTCTTGACAGTAGTCCCCAGAGAGATGCTCCCAACCTTCCACTTTCCAATCACTATCATGATCTAAGGCCCACTTGGCCAAACAATCCGCCACTCCATTCCATTCACGATGAATATGGATGAAGGACGCCTGCTCCATTAAAGAGCTAATTTGGAGAGTCTGTTGAACAATCCCTGCCAATTACCACTGAATCCCACTCACCTTCTGCTCAGACAACAAGTTAACAACAATTCGTGAATCCAATTCACATGTCACCTTCCTACAACCCAACGCCAAAGCCCGCTCCAGTGCATAAAGAATCGCTAAACCCTCCATAAAATTATTAGACTGCTATCCTTTATGCACTGAAAAGAAGAAAACAACCTCCCCCCTACTGTTCTTGCCAACACCCCCTACTCTAGCAGGGCCTGGGTTACCCCTAGATGAGCCATCAATGTTAATCTTGATAAACTCCTCCTGAGGGGGTATCCACCTTCCCACCCTTTGCACCTTCTTAATAACCCATCTACCTCTCCTGACACAAGCAAAGGTCAGAGATAGCTCCTGCAATCCAAGCCTACTCACAATATCTGCCTCATCTCTACCCAACGGGAAGTTCACCTCACACTTAGCTTCCATTGTCTCCCAAATCATAACAGTGATCCTATTCCAAACTTGTTGAACAAACAATTTGGCCTCACGGAAAATCCTCATGTTCCTTTCGAGCCAGATCTACCACAGAATGAAGATGGGCCCAATATACCAAACAATCTGGATGAAGGAGGACGAAATAGGAGGTCTACCCAAACTACTCCAAAATTCCACTAGAGAATCTGCATCGACACAAGGATGCTTCCACACTCCCCACCAATAGTGCCAGATAAGCATATAGAATGGGCATCTGAAGAATAGATGAGAGGAATATTCCTCTTTGTTACCACACAAAACACAAATAGAAGGCCCCAAGAATCCCCGCTTGCGGATATTGTCCCAAGTAAGACATCTATTCCAAGCTAAAGTCCAAGCAAAGCAATTACACTTCGGCCAAGAAGCATTATTCCATACCTGTTTCCACCAGTTCACTTCTCTTCCCTCAAGTCTTCAGCTCATCAATTCCTAGTAACCACTAGCCACAGAAAAGACACCCTTAGGATTTGGAGACGCAAGCCCATCCCTACCCTTAAGAGAGCTACAATGTCTATTCACCAAAATGCCCTGCAGCTCAGCACATTCTTCCTCCATCCCAACCGTCGGCCACTCATTAGGATTCTTCCACCACTCCAAATCCAGCTGACCACACCTATAGACAACCTTAAAATCACTCACCCTTGACCATCCCACATCCAAAAACCTTTGGCCTAGGTTTCCAAGGTTAGGAAACTAATCAAGGATGGGAGGGTAACCATCCCAAGAGTCCTTCCAGAAAAGGACATCTTCCCCCCTTCTGCAAATCCAAAAAGCCCGGCCTTAATGAGAGAAGCCCCCCTCTTTAGTGTGTTCTAGATCGATGAGACCTTTCCTTCAAGTGGATATCTAGGTATTTCCTCCAATGGGATCCTCTGCATATATTTGTTGGCCAGAATCCTAGCCCAACCTCAATCCTGCTCAACACACCATCTCCAGTACAATTTAGCTGCAAGTGCCTCCCCAAAAAGAATAGACTGCCTTAACCCAAGCCCCCCCAACTGCTTTGGGCTACACACCAGGTCCCAATTGACCAGACTCCACTTGGAAGAGGAGAGATTTCCTTCCCATAAGAACTGCCTAGCCAGAGAGTCCAAACCCTTCAAGAACCACTTAGGTGCCACCTGAAGCATACATCGATAGGTCGGCAGAGCCTGAACCACCGACTAAATCAGTTGAACCCTCCCCGCAAAGGATAACCATTTATGAGTCCAGTGATCAACCTTCGATCGGAATTTATCCAAGATCCCCTGCCACAACTCCCTAGGAGGGTTGCCAGGAGAGATAGGAATTCCTAAATAGGTCAAGGGCAGGGAGCCAATTTGGAATCTCAGAATAAAAGCAATCCTCCTTTGGATATCTTCAGGAGTGTTGAAAAAGAGGATAGAAGACTTATCCTCATTAATCAACTAGCCAGATGCCGCAAGATAAACATCCAGGACCTTACGCATATTAGAAGCTTCGTTGATCCGAGCTAGCCCCATAAGGGTTGTATCATCCACAAACTGCAAGTGAGACTGTGTCTGCAAGTCATTACCCCAACTCCAACCTTGAATATTACCCAAGACCACATTATGCTTAATCAGCCTCCCCAAACCCTTAGCAAGAAGAATGAATAAATAAGGGGATAGGGGATCCCCCTGGCGGAGACCCCTTGAAGCCCCAAACAGCTCAATATGGTCCCCATTGATAAGCACCAAGAAAGAGGTGGACGTAACACAACTCATAACCCACTAGATCCACTCATCAGCAAAACCAAAAGCCCTGAGGATCTTCTGAAGGAAGGACCACCAAACTCTATCATACGTCTTAGCCATATCCAACTTAATAAACATAGCCTTTTCCTTAGAGGTTGCCATAGAGTGAATGGTCTCCGTAGCAATGACCACCCCATCTAGAATTTGGCGGCCTTCCACAAACCCACTCTGCTCCTCTGAAATAACACTCCCCGAGCACTTCTTCAATCTGTCTACTATCAGTTTAGAGATGATCTTATAAATCACATTGCAGAGAGAGATAGGGCAGAACTGGCCTAACCGATCGGCCCCTTCACACTTGGGGATTAGAGCAATGAAGGTTGCATTCAAAGCCTTAAGCATTTGCTTATTTCTCTGGGACTCCTGGACAACATCCAATAAATCTAGCTTAATAATATCCTAGAACTCTTGAAAGAATTCAACCGGGAACCCATCTGGTCTAGGAGCCTTCCCCTTCCTCATATGGAAGGAAATCCTCTCAAGTTCTTCCATCAAGATAGGACACAAAAGTTGCTCATTCATCTCCCTTGAGACAAGAGAAGGGATGCAAGCCAGAACCAGATTCTCCTCCACTGTTTCCCCCTGAGATTCTTCCCTAAAGAGGGACTAGAAAAACTGAAGGGACTCCCTAGACATCTCCTGCGAGGATAAGCACTGCTCACCTCTGTCATTAACTAGAATAGGAATGGAATTTCCATGTCTCCTTGCTTTCACAGAGTTGAAGAAGAAAGTCGAATTCTTTTCTCCCTCCTTCAGCCAATCAATGTGAGCTCTCGGCTTCCAATAAATTTCTTCCCTAATCTACCATTCCTCAACCATCTTGATAGCCTTGTCTTCCTCTCTAAGCAATTCCTCTGACAACCCAAGCTCTCTGATTTCCCTGGTGATCTCATTCAACACAATTTGGGTAGCTTTCTTCTCTTGAAAGATGTTCCCAAACCCTTGACGGTTCCACTGTTTAAGCTAGTGCTTAACAAATTGTAGCTACTTGGCAAAAGAGAACATGGCAGTGCCAAAGGTCGGCCTGCCTTTCCTCCACCAGTCCGCAACCAGATCCTATAAAGAGGGGTCCCGAAGCCACATAAGTTGAAATTTGAATGAAGGCGAGCGGGCAACTTGAGCCGAGGACAAAACCAACTTGATGGGCCAATGATCCGACCTGCTCCAGTCAAGAATCTCAGAAGTTGTGGACCACCCCCCGCCAATCCAAAAGCAAGAAACCAGAAAGCGATCCAACCATTCAGCAATCCAATTCTCACCCACCCTCCTGTTGTTCCAAGTGAACAAGCCATTGCTAGGCTTGATGTCAACCAGCTACAACAGGCAGATACCATCCTGGAAAAGGACTGAAGAAGGTTCCAACCACATTACACCCCCCTTCTTCTCACTCAACTCCAGAATGGCATTGAAGTCTCCTGCCATAATCCAAGGATGAAAAGGGGCCAACCTTTGCATACCAACAGCATGAGACCATAAGTTTTGCTTATCCTGAAGATTAGTGGGAGCATAGATATTTGAAAACAATATGACTTCCCCAATCTTGAGACTAGATAGCACCCCAGATAACGAGGATTTAGAGGCAGCCCACCAGACAGGGCAAAGCCTTAAAGAGTTCCAAAGACAAGCCACCCCTCCTGAGGAACCAACTGCCCCAACACACTGACACTCGCCTTGCCCTCACAACTTTGGCACAAGACCCATCATACTCTCCACTGAAAGTTTAGTTTCTTGCAAGAAAAGGACATCAGGTGAATGATTCCTAATCAAATCCCGAACAACTTTTTCTCTAGGGCCATTGTTCAAGCCCCTTACATTCCATGAGAGTACAATCATTTGGGAGGGTTGGAAAAGTGAGAATCCAAGGTCTTTACTGACCCTGACTCAATCAAATTCTCTCCCATCATTTTGATTTTACCCACATCCTTCTTTCTGCTAGCCTTTGAGATTTTTTCTGAGGCACTTTTCTTAATATCTTTCTAATGAAGACCCAGGTGAATAGAAGACTTACTAGTCCTAGCTCCAGCCGGTTCCAATTTCAGGGCTATTAGGGACCCCTCACCCCCACCCAAATTCACCTCCGAACTAGGAATGAGTCCCAACTCAGCCCCTACAGCCTGCTCCATCTCCATTTGTTGGTTTCCAGTCACTACCAAGGCCTGGGAATAGTCCTCCCTACCTCTTTCCAGTGCCCCCCCTGAAGCCCCCTGATCCAAAGGGGTTAACCCCGAATTCACTTCCTGATGGCTGGGGTCGTCCAATGCTTCAAATCTATTAAAGGTATCCTCCTCCTGTCTCTCTTGAAGGGACCTCTTCTGGCCTCGATTTCTGTTCCTTGTCTTAACTGGAACAAAACCCTCAGCACCCACAACATTAGTCACCATAGCACTTTTTCCTTTATCAGCCCTATCTTGACTCTGGGCCGGTTGTTGAGGTTGGTGCACCACTAGTTTATATCTAGGGCATTTATGTTGTAAATGACCATACTCATGACATAGACAACAATGAAAAGGTAAAGTCTCATAGTCTAGCTTTTGAACTCATGAGTAAGAACCCACACACATATCTATAGCATCTCGTAATGGTTCACTAAGATCAATTTCAACACAAATGCGTGCAAAGGTCATTACCTTTCTCCCTAGGGTTTGCGATGAAGATCCCACTGGTTTCCCCAACAGTGCTGTTAGCATCCATAACACGTCCTCTCGACAGCATTCCACTGGAAGATGTGGTAACCGAACCCATACAGGAACCCTGTTTGGGAGCTCCTCTGAAGGGTTAAACCCCACATGCCAAGGTTTGATGAACAACCCCACCTGGTTGTAAAAATATGGGCCTCCTTCAAAAACCCTATTTCGGTCCTCCATACAGTTGAAAGTAACCATGAAATAGTTGTTGACCAGCAGCATAATCTCCATTTCCCCATCTAGTGCCCAAGACCTCTGCGCTTAGTTTTCCAAGAACTACAGGGAGACCCTCATTCCCAGAAATTTGTAGTAGAGTGAGTATTTTGAAAATTACTCAACATCTTCCACTATCATCTTCAGAGGAATAACCAGCTTCGGCCTTTCACTGCATCTCTCCAGACACCCATTCATCTTCGTAAGGTGAGAAATACTAGTACTTCCAGACCCCGGTTCTGAGGAGAAAAGGTTATTGGAAAATGTCTTCATATTCTGATGTGGGGGTTTAGAACCCACCGTAGCATGGAAGTCCATGTCTAGAGCCACATGAGACGCCTCACCACCAAAACCCGACATCAGAGCTCAAAAAGATTTAAAAGGTGACAAAGGGCAACCAAGGGCCCCAACCCGAAGAGCCTCTTGAGAAAGCACCACCCCTAAGGCTCCCCCCTTCCAAGATCCTCCAATAGATGCCCCCAAATGGACCCCCCAACTCCAAGGGAGCCCCACCGGAAGCCCACTGCCTGCACCAATCCGGAGCCCTTCCTCCTGCGCAACCAACCCTTACTCCCGAGTAGCCAAACCTCCCCCTGACGACTGGCGCAGCAGCCCTATCCCCCCAGCCGCTCCCAACCTGCCGCTCTCCCCCGACACCCTTCACTACCCTCCCCCTTTGCACCTACAACAAGAACCTCCCGCGAGCTAGGGCTTTGAAACCCTAGCTTGGTCGCTCGAAGACCTCTGCACGTACGCCATCCAATCAATCCGAAAAGCATTTATTTCAAAACTATCAATTATCTATAATTTTACCATTATTCATTTTTGCAATAATAAATTAATAGAAGATTATTTTTTTATTTTGCTTTGATAAAACAAGAATTAGAAAACTATTATCATTCCCAAAATAGTAACTTTTACAAAGGGGAAGAAAACCCCTCTTAGCCTCTCTTTACTATCAAAGGAGGCTCAAACAAATAAATACATTTCTTTTCAAAATAAGTACAACATATAGCTTTTCCTTTACATTGCTACAACTAAAATATGGTATTCCATTCCTTAATCTTTTTATGCAAATCAAGTAAAACCAGCAACTTTCAAACTTGTCTTTTTCTTTTCTTTCCAAGCAATCCTGCGATTAAATCATAAGGTTTTGACCATGGAGTGCTCACCTCCCAGCCTAGGCTTTCTAGAAGCCACCCCCGAGCTTGGAGAACCAATCCCTAGATAGGTTACACACATGAAAACACAACAAGCAAGGGAAAAACACACAACAAAACTTTCCCAACCAAGGCTACACTTCATCACAAAATGTGATGTTTTTTACAAGGGTGGTAGTGGACCAAATACCCAGAGGAGACTGCAAGAATGGTAGATCACAATGCCACCTCATGGCACACAAAGATATATCATAAGTTCATTAACCCCACATCCTTATGCCCCCCCAAGACATTCATGCCATACTTTCTCCCCTTATGACCCCCAAATGCATAAACTAGGCCATGCAGCAAGGGTCACATATACACCCCTTGAGTTCACTCTCATAATGAGAGCCTCTCACTAGAGGGCTATCAAACTTCTACCACCCACAAGACCATCCTACTCTCCCAAGAGTAGAAGGCCTTGGTTACTCCCAAATCAAAAGAAAATGCATAAAAGAAGTAACAGATAGGTCACATAATAATTTTCACAAAGGAAAATACAAGAACCAACTTTTACATACAAGCAATCTTTCCAACATAAACATGCAACGTAAAAAGAAACAAAAAGGAGAAGATTAACCAACCTTCAATCTGCCCAAAGGTTTGCTAGAACTAGTTTGAGGATGAGCAGCCCAATTCCACAATGCTTCCTTCTACACTTAGCCAAAATTCTATCCCAAAACCTATTCTTTTCAAAATTGCATGATCTCCAAAATGGAGAGTGGGTGATTACCCACAAAGTCTCTCATTCCTACCTAAAAAGACCTCAGTGAGAGTTCTCACAAGTTTCTAAAACTGAAAAAGGAAAAAGTAAGAGAAAGTGGGAGAAAGGATCTCACATCAAAAGGGAAGGTTATCTAACCTAGATGGCACCTTCTAAATTGAATTTTCGCTCACCTTAGGAAACCCACTTTTTTAGGTGACTAAACAGTCACATGGGAGTAGTCACATGCCTAAAAATACTCCTAACCCATAGGTATACCTTATAGGCTTTAAGAAAAACTTTTAAACTACCCCTAGGAGTCCATTTGACCCCTTAGAAACCCATCTAAAGTTAACTTTTGAGTCAAACCTGAGTTGACCACTCCAAAGACTCTCTACCCAAGAAAAATTTAGAACCACATTCAAATGTTTGAAAAGGCTATGGTTGAAACAACTCCCTCCAAGAGACAAGTCAAAAATCAAGACATAAATCAACACATGTGTCAAGTGACATAATAAAATACATTACAAAATTACGCATGAAATTTGTCTCTTGTTGGATTTACACAAACTAATAAATTTAATTTAACACACACACAACATTTACTTTCACTAATAAAATATGATACATATGGGGTGTTGTCTCTCCAAATAGACAACCCCTAACTTTACGAACGTACATAGGTCTAGGTTTGGTTCTCCATAATGTTTCCATGGTCACATGGATAATTGTCCTGTGCATCTCAATTACACATTAGTAATTCCAAATAACCTCATATAATATTAAACACATGAAGAAGAATACACATCAAACACTCTGCATACAATTTACCTTTAAACAAATTGATATATCTTATATCCAAATAAATCCACACAAGCAATTATCATAATCCTCATAATTTTGATCCATACATAAGACATGCATCCTATTTCTAACATAGTAAAGTCCTGCAAATCCAATAATGACATACATCGTCTCAAAGTTATCCTATTCTAGAATCATATAAAGTTATGTATCCATAACACATCAAAATGTACACCTCAAGGTGAAATGATTTCCTAACCTGGTTCAATTACTTTTCTCACCAATCTATCCATCTAACATAGCCCATCCTATTAAATTATAGCATTTATTAGTAAGGTCAACCATGGTCAACTAAGTTAACCAGAGCTTGATCAGGGAGGGGCTCTACATGATGCAATTGTGATATCTATATATATGTATGAAATGCCTAATATGTCGTAATATAGGTGCAAACTACATGAAATCCAAATATTTTTGGTGTGTCATTATACTTAGTCGTATGATAGCGGACTACATGGACTCGAGAAGGACGATGGAAGTCAATCAAGAAAGGGGGATGGAAGATAGAAGATATTAAAGTGAAAGATCTTCTTGTGCATTATCATCATTGAGCTTTGTTATGTAAAGTAGGTTATGACAATCAAGGTATATGTTCAACCTAGAAAGTCATTGTACCCATTTGAATGGAGATAGGACAATCGCAAACAAGGAATGCCCCAGTTCATACTAGACCCACAGTGTCCTCATATCCTTGGACAAGTCATAGCATTACTAAGAGACAATCCATAAACAGCAAAGAAAAATAGGTGACGATACCCCATCCTCGTCGTTCTAGTCAAAGACATCCTGGAGATAGAATCTCTAGTCAAAGACATCTCGGAAAAGCTAAAAGACATGTCACCAAAAGATATAATCAAAAGAAAACCAAGACTCAACACCAACATCCACTTTAGTCCTCAAGTTTAGTGTCTCTTGTCACTTGTATAAGTCTTATTTGATTGTGGTCACAATGTTTACTTTCACAAAAAGATAGATAGCATTGAACCATAATGTTATCTAAGTCTGTTGAAAGATTTGATTTGTTGAAGCTCATTGTTGTTGTTGTGTCTCATCTGAAACTGACTAAATCCATGAAACTGATACTTTATTGCGAAGAAGATGAAACTTTATTGCGGATTGTGATGCAAATGCTGCTTTATTGTGGATTGTGCATGGATAGACTGAAGAAAATTGGAAGAAACTGTACTCCTCAAAACATGTGATGCTCTCAGTTCCACACCCATCACTAGACGTAGGTTTTTCCTTAGCCATAGATAGGAGCTAATTTATTATGGATGGAAAGGTGTGAAAAGGAAGGATTATTATGAATGGCTAACCAATCTTGGGTAGATCAATAACAAGCCATGATGGGAATGGGTAAGTTTATTATGAATTGATAGGTTGTGAGTGTGTGCAAAAGTGAAAGATGAGATTGAATCTTGAAGGAGGGAGGAGCAATGTCCCTACACATGGCGTCGGTGACCTTGGTTTCACCATGGTACTTGCCCAGGGCACCACCGAAGTGGTTTTCACCGTTGGATGAATTGTTTTCTATTTTCCAATTTTTTTGTGTCACAAGGCTCTTGTTTTCCAGGTTTTCACCGAGTAATGATTTTTTTATGTTTATGATTTTTATTTTTTTATATATTTTTGAGTTTTTTTATTTATTTTTATTTTTATTTTTTGATTTTTTTTGTATTTTTGAATTAGGATACTCTAAAGAGCTATGTGTAAATCTTGCAAAGGTTCATGTTGTTGATAGGATCCTCCAAAGGTTCACCCTCTGTGGTTGAGAGTTGATATGCACCTGATCCATAGGCTATTGTAATGATTTAAGGACCAAGCCAATTTGGTTCGAACTTGCCCTTCTTCTCTTTGTCTTGCTGATTTTTAGGATTTTCTTTGAGAACTAAGTCACCTACCTCAAATGTGTGAGGCTTGACATTATGATTGTAACTGTGACTCATTCATTGTTGATAAGCCTTGAGATGATTAAAAGCAGTTTGTCTTCGTTCATTCAATAGTTCAAGTTCCTGTAAGTGAGAGACCCTGTAGTCTTCATCACTTATAATGTTTTGCAAAGTGATTCATAAAGAGGGTAACTCGACCTCAATAGGAAAGATAGCTCCAGCATCGTAGACAAGTGAATAAGGTGTAGCTCCTGTAGGTGTGCAGACACTTGTGCGATAAGCCCAAAGTGCAGGATTAAGTTGGATATGCCAATTGCGGCCAACGTCATCGATTGTCTTTTTTAGGATTTTAAGGATTGTTTTATTAGACACCTCAGCTTGACCATTAACTTGGGGGTAATAAGGTGTGGAGAAATGATGGGTAATATGGAAGTGATCACAGAGTTCACGAACATCCTTATTTTTGAAGGGATGCCCATTATCGGTGATGATGGAAACAAGAATGTCGTATCGACAAATGATGTAGTTGAGAATGAATGTAGCAATTTTTTTTCTAGTGACTTGTGTAAGAGGCACGGCTTCGATCCATTTGGTGAAATACTTTGTAGCAGTGATGATGAATTTATGACCATTGGAGGAAGGAGGGTGAATCTTGCCTATGAGATCGAGTCCCCACTGACAAAAGGGCCAAGGATTCGCAATTGATTGAAGTTCTTGTGTTGGCGCATGAATGAGGTCTCCATGAAGTTGACATTTCTTACATTTCTTGACAAACTGATATGAGTCTTTTTCCATACTGGGCCAGTAATATCCAGTCCTGATGAGTTTCTTGGCTAAGGTGGGACCACTAGAATGTGGAGCACATATCCCTTCATGAACTTTGAATAACGCAATCTGAGTTTCATCCCCTTCTAAAAATCTAAGAAGAGTGCCATCTAGACCTCGATGGTATAAGATATTGGCTAAAATGACATATCGAGAAGATTGGTGAATGAAAGTGCGACGTTGGTTATTGGATAAGTCTGGAGGAAGGGTATTGTCACGAAGCTATGTGAAAATGGAACCATGTAACTGGGAATCAGGACCGACAACACATATCATCTCAGTAGGAGTGATCTCATACGAGGGAACCAAATGGTTATCCACCAAGAACTCATAGCGGGTTTCATTATGTGGTAGATCGATTAGTGAAGCAATTGTAGCCATGGCATTCGTGGCTTGATTCTGCTCTCTTGGTATCTGCTCAAAGTCTAAGTTCATGAAATGTTGTTTCAGGTCATCCACCATTCTTTAGTAAGGCATTAATTTGTCATCCTTTGTTTGGTAGTCATCAGTTGCTTGGCGAATTACAAGTTGAGAGTCCCCAAAAATAGGAAGTTCCTGGATCTTCCACTGAACTGCAATCTGTAATCTAGTTATTAATGCCTCGTATTCTGCTATGTTATTAGTGCAAGGAAATGACAATCGATATGATTTTGGTATGGAATCCCCTTGAGGTGTTATGAAGAGGATGTCAGCTCTCACCCCATGCTGTGTGTATGAGCCGTCAAAGTATAGCTGCCAAGGCTTTGCATGTGACACTGTTAAGATGGATTCATCTAGAAATTCTGAAGTTAAAGGAACATCATCTATCATGGGAGCATATGCTAACTGATTTGTGATAGATTGTCCTTTTATTACTTTTCTATCCACATATTCAATGTCAAATTCACTCAAGAGCATCACCCATTTGGCTAGTCAACCAGTAAGTGTTGCTTTATTGAGAAGGTATTGCAATGGATCGATCCTTGTGACCAACTTAGTTTTATGAGTTAGCATGTAGTGTCATAATTTCTATGAAGCAAAGACCACAGCGAGACATGCATGCTCAATTGGTGTGTAGTTTAGCTCATATCCCACCAATGTGCGATTGATGTAGTAGACTACCTTTTCTTTGCCCTCAACAACCTGTTGTTCTAAGAGTACCCCTAGTGTTGTTGAAGTAGCGGATATGTATAGTAATAGGGGTTGATCTGGAATCGGTCGCATCAAGACTGGTGGATTCAGAAGATAATCTTTGAGAATTTGGAAAGCCTATTGATAGTTATCATCCCATTTGAATTTGATGTTTTTGTGTAGCAAGTGCTGAAAAGGATTACATTTATCTGCAAGTTGTGCTATGAATCTTCATATGGACTGGAGTCTCCCTTGCAAAGATTGAAGTTGACTGATATTTCTTGGTGGTTGCATCTCTAGGATGGCCTTGACATTTTCTAGATTGGCTTCGATTCCTCTTTTTGAGACAATAAATCCCAGGAGCTTCCCGGAGGTTACTCCAAAGACACATTTCTTAGAGTTTAATATTACTTTGTATTTCTCCAACCAATCAAAAATGACTGAAAGTATGTCCAAATGTGTATCTATATCTATTGATTTGCCCAAGAGGTCATCAACATAATCTTCCATAGTAATGTGCATGAGAACATGAAAAATAGTAGTCATGGCTCTTTGATATGTAGCGCTTGCATTTTTAGCCCAAAGGGCATGACATTCCAGCAGAAAGTTCCCCAAGGACAAGTGAATGTTGTTTTGTGCTGATCCTCGGATGCGATATTTATTTTATTATAACCAAAGAATCCATCCATCAAAGATAACATTGCATGACCTGTTGTGAGATCTATGATAAAGTCAATATTTGGTAATGGAAAGTCATCATTAGGACAAGCTTTGTTGATGTCTCTAAAAATGTACATATTCTGATGCTACGATATGGTTTACCGATAGGCACTAAGTTGGAGATCCATTTAGGATAATCAATTGGGCGTATGAATCTGACATCCAATAATTTTTCAAGCTCTGCTTTGACTAATAATGCCACTTGTCGATGCATCTTTCTTAATTTTTGTTTCACCGGTTTTGCCCCCGGTTTGACTGTCAGATGATGCATTACTAAATCTGGATCCAGTCTAGGCGTATCAACGTATGACCATGCAAAATTGATTTGTTTCTCTGTGAAGAAACTTATGAATTATGATCTTTCTGTCTCCGTCAGAGATTGTGCCAGGAATATGTTAGGTGGAACTTCTTCTATACCAATGTTTGTTTTGATGGTTTTCTCCACTAACATAGATAATTTTTCTTCACATGATGTCGGGAGAATGTCGATCCTTCCATCTTCGGGTGCCTCAGAGAGGTTTTCACCCTTGGATATGTCCTTTCTTTTTAATTTTGTGGGGTCAGACAATGCCACAACGTGGTTTTCACCATAAGACCCTTGATTTGTTTTTATTTTTATATTTTTGCGACTGGAAGGCCCAACACCCTCACCAAAACATGACATGATGTTGAGTTCTATAGTGTATCCTGCCTTATGGTCCCCAGGGGGAAGATCATCTCGTACTCCTAGATAGTCAATAAAGGCTTCATCATTTTGGAATGTCTCAAACTATAGAGGTCCTTCATGGTCCCAGTCAATAAGTTGGTGGTGAACAAGGGGAAGGCCTTTGATGTCTTCAAAGTTAGTGGGGCTAAGGGTGAAGATGCAGTTATATTCAGGTATGTCAAGGTAGTTATCAAGGTCATCATTGGCACTCTCCTCATCTGTCTTGATTGTGAATGAATTCAAATTGTCATCACTAGTAGCGCATTCTGGGACGGGTGTCCTCATTCTTTGTGATTTCAACCTGGAACCTAGAGGCAAGGACTGTGTGGGATCCTCAAGGGTTGTTTCTTGGCCAACTTTGAATTTTCTATAAAATTCCTCTTCTTCTTTGGGTTCACCTAGTTCTCTGAATGTCTTAGTGAGTTCATAGTCATTGGAGGATTTGTCCGAACCCCTTCCCATTCATTGGAATCCGTGGAATAACAATTCTCTTGCTGATCTTTGGCAGCTTCAATTTGTAATGTTTTTTCTGCCTTTTGAGTATTTACCTTGGAAGACATGAAGCCAAGTCCTTTCGAACGTTCATTTTTGAATGTCAATTCAGGTTTTAAAGGTTCAATGATGCCTTCCTTTCTTAAGCCTATAGGACTTTTGCCATCATACCCAAATTTTTGTAGGATCTTGAATCCTTTGCCATATTTTTTACATGGTATACTGATGTGATCTTGTGTACCATTTTCAGGGTCTTTGTAAAGCATTTTATATAAATCTTCTTCTTCCATTTCACCCCACTTTTGAAATATTGTAGGATCCCACTTGAGTGTAATGATAGATACCCATTTAGAAAGATGTGGTCATCCATATTCTTTCAATGAACTCATAACTTGTTGTAAGCACATCATTTGATTCAAAGTGTATTCACCCATGCCTTTGTCCTGATATTTCCCTTTAAGCTCACCTTTTTTTGATGTTGAAGGTTTCAATGATTCAGGATCAATGTATGCAGAAGAAGGGACAGATTCCCTATTACTTGGAATGATCATCTCAGTTTTTGGTCTCAAGTTTTTGCAATATATGAATGGATTAGGATCACAATTAACTGTTATTTCAACTCCGTTGTGAGGAAACTTAATGCATTGGTGGTATGTAGATGGGATTTCCCTCATCTCATGAATCCAAGGACATCCTAGTAATATATTGTATGTGAGATCCAAGTCTAGGACTTGACAAACAACATCCTTTGTGACTAGCCCAACTTTGAGAGGCAAGGTGACTATACCTTTGGATGAACGTTCTTCATCATCATATGCTTTGATGGTAATTTTTTTTGTGGAATTCAAAGCTTTGTCTAAATATCCTAATTGTTTAATAGTGCTCAATGTAAAAATGTTTAGACTTGCTCCTCCATCTATCGGGACTCATTTTATTCTATGTTTGTGTATGAAGGCTTCAATGTGTAAAGATGCATTGTGTGGCTGACTTACAGAGGTGTCATTAGCTTCTGTGAATGTAAGGGAGTGTGGAACAGAAAGGTATCCCACCATGGCTTGAAACTAGTCCATGTTCAGATCAGTAGGGATAGAAATGTCTCTCAAGATTTTGTCAAGAATAGCTTTATGTGTGGGGGATATGTGTAAGAGCTCAAGGATGGAGATAAGCGTGGGTGTCTTCCCTAACTATTCTACAAGGTCATACTCAGGTTTGGTTGATGAAGAAGTGATGGTTTTAGCTAGAGAACCTTGCAAAGTGAATTTACCTTGATGAGTTGTAACATTACATTCAGAGGTTGGTTCAAAAGAAGATCCAATTCCTTTCAGGGCGATCTTGGGTCTTTGGGTAGAATTCTTAGGCGTTTTATCCTTGATGATAATGGTAGAGACATAATTGTCCATTGAAATGTGATTGATAGTTGAATCATAGTTATAAGATGCTCTAATATAGTTGGTTTGGTCATCTATGGCTTTAGCTTTTCCCTTGTCATGTTTTGGGAATGGTTCCTTAAACATCGCATGTTCTTGATTGGATGAGTGTCCTTCAATCTCAATGTCACCTCTATCAATGAGATCTTGTATGATGTTCTTCAGTTGATGACAATTTCCTATCTTATGACCTTTTCTCTTATGAAATTTACAATACTCATTATCATTCCACCAATTTGGTTTGACCTTTGGCTCATATGGAGGTAGATCTGGAATCGTTATTATTTTGTTTGCCACTAGCTTCTTGAAAACTGATTCTAGAGGTTCTCCCAATGGGGTGTACTTCCTTCATTATTTTGAAGTTGTTTGAGTATTTACTTGATTGTTTGTAGAGCATGATCCTGAAAAAATGATTTTGGGTCGCACTGTATTGGGATCCACAACACCATCATTGACTGTGTTCTTGTTTTTATTCCAAAATCTTGGCTTGTCTTTTCCTTTAAAGTCCTCTTTCTTTTCTTTGAATATCTTAATGACTCCTTGCTCAATTAGGACCTTTTCTATTGCTAATCATTTCTCAATGACATCCTTGAAGGTGGACAAACAAACTTTTCTCAGGTCATAACCAATGTTTTTGTTAACATTTTAGGTGAACATCTCTACCATTTGTTTTTGCGAAATTTCACAAGAGCGTCTGCTAGCTAGATTTCTCCATCTTTGTAAAAATGATGAAAAAGATTCTCCATCCTTTTGTTTGGTGTTGCACAAAGTAGTGACTGATATGTTTGTCTCTATGTTGTAAGAGAAATGTTGGATAAATGCCTCTACTAAATCACCCCATGACTTAATTCCAGGTGGCAGTTGGGAAAACCATTCCATAGCTTGATCACCTAAGCTTTGTGGGAATAATCTCATCAAATATGTCTCTTCCGCTGCTACCTCAATGCAAGCTGTGAAAAACTATCTTATATCTGTACTTATCAAACTTAGGTGTCACTTGGAATGCTTTTGTCAAATGGATAGGGACATGTGTCTCTCATTGTGTAAGTTGGCTTCGGTGTGTTTATGTCCTCCATTTTCTTTTGTAAGTCATTGATTTGTTGTTCCAAATTGTTCTTACGTAGAAACTAACTTCTTGGACCATACCCCATGCCTGAACCACCGAGTGGAGGAGGAGCATGTTGCATATATGGATGGTATTAATCATACACATGTTCATATGGAGGAGGTCTATAATGGTGCTACGTATATGGACCACTTGGTATAGAGTCATGATGAGGAATGGAATATCTACTTTGTCCATGTATACCATACTCTACAGGAATGTCATGAGTTTGTTCTAGTGTGTTGCCCCCAAATTTGACATGGGGTTTCCTTGTGTCCAAATTTTGAGCATGCCTTTTGATATCCAATTACTTCGGTGGTTGGTCCTTAGAATTGGCATGTGATTGAGTATATTTTTTTGCATAAGACTTCCATAATGGTCTGCGAAGGTGAGTATCATATGCTTGACCTTGTGTATGTGGGACTTCAAGTTTTTGAAACAAAGATGATGGTGATTCAGGCACCATATGTGGTCCTCTATTGCCTCCACTATTAGGCCTCCTTTGATCCATGTTGAGGTGAGGTTGTTGCAAAGGTCAATTTTCCATTATTTGAGACATGTCAAAATCATGAGGGATCTTGGCTCCACTTTGTGCCATCACTTGTAAGAAGTATTGTCTATCACTCCTCATTATTTCCTCAACCAATTGATTGAAACGGGGATCCAGAATGGAGTCTTCCATTTCTGCTGAATGTACTAAAATTTTGTTCGTATTGTCATTGTGTGTATCATTGTTGTTTGTATTGTCCATGTTCTCAACATTTGGAATGTTTCTATAAGCATCCATGTCAGGTAATGTGGTATGATCAGAATTGAAGAAGATATCATTGTCATACTCATAAGAACTCATGTTTGCGGACTCTTGAGCCTCTTTAACTTATCTCCTAGATTTTTGTGAACGGGTTTCAACCATGAACTAGGTATTGACCAAGATGTAGGAGACTAGATGAAGATGGAAAGAGTATGGAAGACCAAGAGTTGGATGGAATGTAAATGAATTTGAGGTTTACTTACAATATCCAAAGTGTAAGACCAAGTATGTATGTATTAGAGTAGGTGTGGCTTCCAAAGAGATGATAGTTTCTCTTGATGAGGTAAGTTGACCTTGACTCTAAGTAAGACCAAATGAGACCCAAAGGTGATAGACCTTGATGAGGGACCACTTAGCAAAATGTTGTTGTATGTAGTATGTTGACAAAGAAAGATGAGGACAAGCAAGTGACCTTTTGACTCAAGTTTAGACAAATGTGAATGTAATGCAAGGTGTAAAGCAATGATGGAATTTGTGAGACCCAAAGGTAGGTTGAATGCTAGATGAAAACCTAGAGAGATAACCTTGGAAGCTCAATAAGTCTGAAACTGACTATTCTTGTTTACTGGACTGTAAAAGTTTTTCAATTTTGAACATAGACATGCCTGTATACTTCACAGACGCAAATTCCTGACATAGACGTGATTCTGTCAGACACAGACGCATTTTTGAGATTTTGTAAATGCAATGTTTCTCAAGAGAACACAGACATGTTTCTACCCTTCACGGACGCAATTATATGACACAGACGTGACTCTATTAGACACATATGCGTTTCTGAAAATTGAGTTCAATTTTTCCAATCTGTAAAGTTGTTTGTTGTGACCAAATCTGAATTTTTTAACTGTTTTCCGTGACAAGAGGATACAATGTTGATGAGGACTCAATGTTTTCAAGTGTTTAGACTCAACATGACTCAAAAGAAAGTGTGTTGTTTGATGTAAAATTATTTTGCATACACTTGAAGACACAAAAGACACAATGTTTTGATGTTTGGTCTTGAATGTTTGATTGTTCAAAATAAGACAAGCATAATTCTTATGGATGGCCAAGACAATAGTTGTTGATCCCACATGGGTTTTCCCCTGAGGCTACACCATTTAGAGCGGATACTTAGATGCTTGACCCCACTGGCTCCACCCTTGACACTCACTTCTCAGGGCAGCCAAGCATTAGTACCCACGAAAACTCCCCGTGGCAAACTTTGTATCTCTACCAAGAACCGTATGTGTGTGGGATGCTCCAGAGGTCCGACCTCCTGCCCCAACAACTAGAAGGATTTTGGCTTCTAAAACAAAAAGGTGCTAGTAAGGGCATTTTCTCGTGTGGCCATACATGTGGCACTTTCAGCTCTGTAAATATAGAAGGCTCCTAGCCGGTAGGGGTTACGCCCTACAAATGATCAAATAAATTTGATCAAACGGTTTTATGGGGAGACATAGTGTCGGTATGAACTAATTAGCACGCATTATCCATAGTTTTCATCATGAATACAGTTGTTTATAGTGGTTTGGAAGAGGTGGGTTTTCCTCGCTACCACTTGGGTCGTTCTCTCCTCACTAGTAGTCCTAATGATCACACGGGGAGACCGGCCCTCTAAAGATTAAACAAAAAGAGCCTATTGCTCAAGACACAAAAGACACTAGTTCAATTTTAGTGCACCAATTGAAGTGTTTGCTAGTCTATGAAAACAAGGCACACAATAAAGATCAAAAACCCTTGCCAATGTCCTACAACAAAGATCTATTAGTAGTTTGGATTGTTTCAAATGATCACCCCTTCCTGCATGCATACAAGTTAGGTAAATTTTAGATCCAAAAGACTGTGAAATAGGGACCTTTGACAAAATGATTTTGCTTTCAAAATGAGCTACACCAATTTCATTAGCTAGATCTGAAAATATTAGCTCAATATAAACCAGATCTGAAATCCGAATGACGAAAAACCAAATCAAAGAAACCGAAATGCAAAAACTGAACACAGATGCAGTTATCAGTAACATAAATGCTATGTAAATACGCAAATGTGCCTAGATCTGACACAGAAGTGTCTTCTGAACACATACGCAGCTCACGAACACAGACGTGTCTGGAGGACTCGCAGACGTGATTAAGGAACACAGATGCGGCCCTGTAATCTGCAAAAAAAGTAAAATAATGTTGAAGATGCAAACACGATTCCAGACGTCACAAACGCAGCAGAAAATCAAAAATGCGATTCGAAAGTGTGCAGATGCGAAAATGTCAAAATGTTGTCAAAAATGTCAGATCTGCAACTTCAAAAGCACAAAATCTACAACAAAAGATGTTAAATGCAAAAGGGACAAGAGTCCCACCGCGCATGCCAAAATGTATATGGTGAAAATGGATAACAACAATATTGAAAGACTAAATGAATTCAACCACAAAACCCTAGCCTAACAACAACAAAGATCCACCATAACATATGAAGATTACCTAAGACAATGCAAATCAAATGAAATCACAAAGATTATACCATCACATGTCCAATAGGGTTTGGATCTCCATTCTTCCTATCTCCATTGATCTTTCTTGATATATTTGCTCTCAGATTTTATGTGTGCACAAGAGCTCAACAAAGAACGGAAATGTGGTTGCAAGTAGGCTTGATCGCATATGAAAGTTTGAATGCTAGGATGCTTGATTAGAATGCATAGGGTTGATAATGAAGGAAGCATCTCCTTATATAGAAGACACTATAAGAAATGGAGGGATAAGATTGAGAGGTGTAAAAGATAAATGGTTGGCTAGGATTAGAGGGTAGGTAGAGAAAATAAGAAAATAATGAGAGGGTAGGTAGTGTAGGAATTAAGAGATGAATGACATGTGTCATAGGTAAAAAAGGCTAATGAATTAATTAAATAAATAAAGATTTAATTAATTAATAGAGGAAGTGGGATCAATTAAATAAATAAAAGTATTTATTTAATTTATGGAAAAGGATAATTTAAATAAATAAATGTATTTATTTAAATGAGAAATAAGGCTAGAAGAGGATAAATGAATTAATTAAATAAATAAAGATTTATTTAATTAATAGAAGAATTAGGATTAAAATAAAATAAAAAATATTTATTTAATTAGACAGGACAATTTTAGGTGTCTACAAGAATGATTGTAGAGAAAGAGAAGCCCTCTTATGTGCACTTTCTGATCAGCAATTAATGGGATTAACTAACAAATCATCTAGAAAGGCTATATGGGATAAGTTGCAGAGTATTAATGAAGGTGACCCTACAATGAAGATTTCTAAACTTGATGGTTACCAGGTGAGATATGAAAACCTAAAGATGGAAGAAGATGAAAGGATTACTGCATTCATGGAAAGGGTAAATGAGATTGTTAT
This sequence comes from Cryptomeria japonica, assembly GCF_030272615.1. Taxonomy (NCBI): domain Eukaryota; kingdom Viridiplantae; phylum Streptophyta; class Pinopsida; order Cupressales; family Cupressaceae; genus Cryptomeria; species Cryptomeria japonica. The sequence goes on along the minus strand of NC_081409.1, from coordinate 863,812,206 downwards.
GGGAATTCAATGTTGTGGTGGAACTTTCAGCGAAGATGAAATTGTTTTTAAAGTTCTGAGATCCCTACCACTGACTTACAAAATGAAGGCTCCTTCTATTAATGAGTTGAGAAAAATGGATAATACATCTGTCAATAGAGATACTTTGGCTGGGAAACTATCTGCTTTTGAGCTTGGAGAATTTGGACCTTTTGGAGCTGTGAAGGCTGAACCTGCTTTTCATGCATCTACATTTGCAACTGATAATTAAGATTGGAAAGCTTTATATGCAAATGAATTGGAAGATATGAAGAGAGAAGATGATGAGTTTGAGAAACTTGAAGCACTATTTTCGAGAAGAGTACCTAAAGGACCGGTAGGAAGTAAGTATGAAGGAAAAGCACCTTTTAAATGTTTTGCATGTAATAAGATTGGTCATTTTGCATCTAGATGTTCTGAAAAGAATTCAAGATTTGAAGAAAGAGTTATAAAATATTTTAAGCCTAACCCTGGATATCAGAACAAGTATAAGTACAGAAAAAATAGAGATAAATCATGCTACATAGCGGATGAGGAAGGCATTACTGATTCTAATGATGAACCTGCAGAAGACTATGCTATTGGTTCTGGTAATGGAAAGGAATGGGTGTTCCTAGCTATCAAGGAAGATGATCCGACACTAGAAGAGAATGTACCTGAAGAGAAGGCACTTGTTGCTAAAATTCAAGACAAGGATGAATGGGTGATTGACAGCAGTTGTTCACATCATATTACTGGAGATAAAGGGAAGTTCCTATCTTTGCAAGAATTAGATGGTGGTCTAGTTAGATTTGGAGATGACAAAGCATGTACGATCAAAGGAAAAGGAACTATATCATTGGATGGTAAGAACAATACTGACAATGTTTATTATGTTGAATGTTTAAGGCATAATCTTTTGAGTGTAGGACAATTGGTGGATAAAGGATTTCAATTACAGTTCAAGGATGGAAAATGCAAAATCATTAACAGATCCGGTTTGCAGATTGCAATCAGTACAAAAACAAAAGGTAACATATTTCATTGATGAGATTTGGATATGGCATAAAAGGTTGTGTCGTGTGAATTTTGATTGCATTGTGAAGATTAATTCAGCTAAGGAAGTTAGGGATATACCTAAGATTATGAAGCCATATAATCCGGTATGTAAATAATGTCAAATGGGTAAACAAGTTAGAACCTCTTTGAGGAGTATACAAGATAAATCAAATTATGTTCTTGATCTTATCCGTACTGATTTGTGTGGCCCTACTAGAGTTAAAAAAATTCAAGGTGATAGATATTTCATGCTAATCATTGATGATTACTATAAAATGATGTGGGTTACTTTTCTAAAAGAAAAATTTGAAGCATTTGAAAAGTTTAAAATCTTTAAGGCTAAAGTGGAAACTGAGACAGGATTGAAGATTAAATGTTTGATGTCAGATCATGGTGGAGAATTCACATCCGGTGAGTTTAATAACCTTTGTGAGAAGCATGGTATAAGAAGACAATTTTCTGCTCCCTGGACACCTCATAAGAATGGAGTTGTGGAAAGGATGAATAGAACTATCTTGGATATTGCTAGAACAATAATGATGGAAGCTAGTATACCTCATATCTATTGGAGAGAAGAAGTGAGCATGGCAATTTATACATTCAAAAGAGTACATATCAAAGGAGAAACTAGTAAAATACATTATGAATTATGGTTTGGCAATACACCTATAGTTAAGTATTTCAAAAATTTTGGTAGTAAATGTTATATCAGGACAGATGATATCATTGGAAAATTTGATCCTAGATGTGATTAAGGCATATTTCTTGGTTATTCTAATGAAAGAAAAGCATATAGATGTTATAAAAAGATATTGGAGAGAATTATGGAGAGTGCTAATTTCAAAGTAGATGAGCTGAATAGAAGTCAAATCAGATTTTATGAGAAGGAACCGGTAGTGGAAATGATTATATCTGAACCGGTAGCAGCTTTACTGGAACAGAATATTGAAGCAGTTACTCTGACAGTATCGGAGAATTCTACAGTGACTGAAGAACAGGGAAGAGGAACAAACAGTCAGAGGACTCCTAGGTATGTGAGAATGAATCATTCAGAAGATCAGATCATTGGGGATAAGAGCAATGGGGTGATGACAAGAAGAATACTGACAACTAATGAGGTATGTTTAATTTCACAATTTGAGCTGGTATCAATAATTCAAGCATGTAAAGATGAATGTTGGTTGAAAACTATGGAAGAAGAATTAGATCAGATTGAGAAAAATAACACATGGACTTTGGTTCCCTGGCCTAAAAATAAGAATGTTATTGGAACTAAATGGGATTTTAGGAATAAATATAATTAGGATGGTCAATTTATAAGAAATAAGGATAGATTGGTTTGTAAAGGATATTATCAGAAGGAAGGAATTGATTATGGAGAGACTTTTCCGCCTATAGCTAGGATTGAAGCTATAAGATTATTTCTTGTCTATGTTGCTTATAAAAACTACAAGGTTTATATGATGGATGTTAAATGTGTATTTTTGAATGGGGATCTTGATGAGGAAGTTTATATTGAGCAACGTGATGGTTTTGCACTATCAGATGATACAAACATGGTTTGTGGGTTAAAGAAAGCTTTATATGGATTGAAACAAGCACCTAGAGCTTGGTATGCAAGGTTGGATAAATATCTTTTGAAGGTTGGTTTTACTAAGGACAATGTTCATAGTAATTTATATTATAAGATCATTAATGATGATATACTGATTATTGAAGTATTTGTTGATGACATTATTTTTGGAGGTGAAGATAAGTTATGCATAGAATTTTCTAAGAATATGGAGAAAGAATTTGAGATGTCTATGATTCGTGAGATGCAATTTTTCTTAGGTTTGTAGATTCTTCAGACTGACAAAGGTATTTTTATCTGTCAAACTCAGTATGATAAGGAATTGTTCAAGAAATTTGGTATCGGAGATTCTAAACCGGTAAGTACTCCTATGGTTACAAGTGAGAAATTGACAAGAAAAAATGTTTCTGCACCGGTAAATCCTACAAGATACAAACCTATCATTTGAGGTCTTCTTTATTTGACTCAGAATAGGCCTGACATAATGAATGTTATTTTTATTGTTTCAAGATTTTAGAGTGATCCTAGAGAAAATCATGAGAGTGCGCTGAAAAGGATTTTTAGATACTTGCAAGGTATATCAGAATATGGTTTGTGGTACCCTAAGGTTGATGACTTTATTTTATGTGCATATACAGATGTTGATGAGCGGAAAAGTACTTCCGGTGGAGCTTTCTTTCTTGGAAAGAAGTTGGTTTCATGGATCAACAAGAAATAGTCATGTACTTCTTTATCTACTACTGAAGCTGAGTATGTTGCCACTTCTACTAATTGTATACAAGTTTTATGGATGAAGCAATTGTTGAAGGATATAAAGGTAGATTGTGAAGCACTGGTAGTTATTCACTATGATGACTCTGCTACTATTGATATATCAAGAAATTTGGTATTTCATTCTAAAACAAAGCACATATCTATCAAGTACAACTTTTTAAAGGAAAAGGTGGAAGAAAATTAAGTTGGACTAGTTTATGTGAACACTAAAGAGTAGATTGCAGATATTTTCACTAAACCTTTGCCCAAGGAATCATTTGAGTGTCCTGAGAGACAAATTGGGAGTTTTTGCCCCTCTGGTAGAGACTTGATTGATGTGGTTTGGCATCAATTTGGTATGCATTATCAAAGATACTATTCATTTTGGCACTAATGTGGGGATGCTACTGCTCAGGGGGAGTAGTCATCTTTGTGATTCAGTGGTTAATGTTTTTGCTTTGATATTTTTGTTAGATTTCTGGCACTGATGTCAAAGGGGGAGTGATATTGATGTGAAAAAGGAAAAAGAAAAAGAAAAGGGAGAGATTCGGAGCTTAAGATATTATTCACAGGGGGAGTTTGGTCTTTATTTCAGAGTTGTATGTCGGAGATTGTTGGTTGTCTTCCATTGGGGGAGACGTGTTTGGCATTTCTTGGTACTTAGATATTTTTCATATCTAGTGCTCCCATCAATGCCAAAGGGGGAGATTGCTGGACATTTGGTGGAATTGATTATGTGTTGCATTGATGTTTTGTCATTGATGCCAACACTAGCTGTTTGGATGCTTTATCGACACCCTTCTAGTCCCGATAGGTTGAGTGGTTTCTAGTTGATTTTGATCTGGCATGATCTGGTATAGTTTGGTTATGGAATTGGCTTAATCATGATACTCATGTTCATATTTAGTAAGTTAGTATTGGTATGGTGATCGAATGCTATCATGTTTGCTTAGAAGCTTGGTCTTTGGTTTCGGCGAGGGTTTCACCGACAAAGCATTTGATGAAGATCTTTGATGAATTGCATAAGTGGTGTCGGTGCAACTTCTGGTGGAGTTTCAAGATGTTGATGGTGATCATGTTCAAGACTTGGTGGATGGAGATCATTGATGTAGCGTGTGGACCTATACTGGGTCTCAGTTGATCTAGGTTATGTATCAGCTTTAATGTAACGTGTGGATTGGACCTCTCGATGTGTTTCTGGGATATCTTATGTGTTGGATATTATTTGTTTGGTCTAAGGCCGACATGGTTTGTAATTATGTAATTGGGTTATTATTTGGTGACCGACCTAATTGTTTATGGTCTAGGGTTTTATATATATAGATGTAAGATCTCATTGTAGATCATCATGGTTATGTTAGAGGTCATGGTCAAGGAATGTAATGTGCGAATAATGTAATATAATTCAGGCAAAGGATTTGGTCGATCATTGGAGATCGAATTGGGTTTATATAAGAGGATTTAGTCCTCCAGTATTGAGCTTAACCGGAACTATACTCGGGCATAGGAGATGCTATCTTTTGCAGTTCAACACTTCTTTGTATTGTAGTCTGGATTTATATGTAGTTAGTGAGGCTTATTTTGTGATGAGCAGTGCACTCTAGGTTATTGGCCTTCCTGCAAGTGCAGGCCCCTCAATTGTAATTCACATGCTTACTGCAGAAATATTATCTGACTGTGGGTAGAATTTCCACCATGTTTTTTCCCTCTATCGGGTTTTCCACGTATAAATCTTGGTGTCATGTGATGGTATTTATTCTGCGATTATTGTTTATGCTTAATTTGTTAAACTGCTATTTTGGTATTAATGTTTTGGGTTCCGGTATTAAAGTTCTAATTGCTAAAGGTTTTGGTAATCTGTGACAACTGATTCACCCCCCTCCCATCTCAGTTGTCTTCCAGTTATTTGAATTGTCTAACACCATCTACCACTATCATCATGTTATCACGCAAGACCTTTAGTCTCATCGCAAGCAAGTTGCAAGATAGCGAGAGGGATCGTTATGCCTTGCTTGAAGTTATCCTCCACAGACACCATGCACACACTTGCATGGTGCGAGATAGAGGGGGATACATTTCCCCTTTTCTCTTTGCTTTTCCTTATCCCATAGGCTTCTTCATCTCCCTATTTGGTCACGTGGGATAATGGTATGTCTTTGCTTTTGTTTCCCTTGCGTGATATTTTGTTTGCCTCTTAACCTGTGCAGGATAAGGGAATCTACAATCTTCCCTCTAGTTTCTTATCCCACGTGACTTTTGTTGGTCACTTTTGACACTACAGGATAAGAGGGACCGCCTTGTTCATCAAACTTAAGTTATCCTGTGCGACTAGCACATGACCTTTTCCATAACATCAGATAGCAAGTAGTGCCACTTTATGTTATCCCGCAAGGCAATCAACACCCATCCAACATATGGTGCGATAAGGTGAACGCAATTTTCTTTTCAATAATGTTATCCTACATGGTCTCTTCCCTACATTCAAACATGCCATAGAACCCACAGATACATGTGAACCAAACAATTATTGCCACATGAAAATCATAGCTCTCAACCCCAACTCAGGACTCATTCACTGTTGTCAACATATGGAGATGATGAATCTGGTCGAAACCCCTGCAGCATTACACAATGTGTTATGCACAATTGCACAGTATAACCTGCATGTTATGCGTGATTGTTATCTGCTTCTCTACAACCTCTTGACACCCCTTGATATCATGACTACTACCTGCTATTCTACAACCATTTGACATCCCTTGACATCAATGACAATAATTCCAACACTTCTCTTAGTTGAGTTTACTTTTGTTCCGTAGTTGTGAACGATACTTCACAATTATCAATTAACTGTGAGTCAATTGGAAAAATCATCTCCTTCTATGGCTCCGAGTGATAAGGGTGATATTGCTCAACAACCATTTGTGAAGTTCAAACCAAACAAAGGATTCATCAAATTCAATGACAACAACAACATCCAAGTAGTAGCCACTACAGGTGTGCCTCCTTTATCTAAATATTTTAAAATAGAAAAGAAATTTACTCCTTTGAATGAAACTTTGCATAGCATTATGTATTAGTTAATATAAAGGAATGTGTTAAAACTTCCCCAAATCAAACCAATTGATCCATCTAAGACAACTTCACCTTACTTTGATGCTAAATCATTTTGTCAATACCATCGTAAGCCTGGCCATAATACTGAATTTTTTTTCATTGAAAAGTAAGATTCAAGAATTGATTGATAACAATACTATATATGTGGCAGGTATGAATGATAAAGGAAATAACTATGTAGCTCCTCCTAATCAAAAATCTTCATATTTTCACTGATCCTCTACCATCCCATTCCACTAATGTGATTCATACTAGTCATCTTTCTTTCTCTCCCGATGATGTTATCATTGAATCTAATAATGTGGTGAATGATAGTTCTGATACTTAATGTTAAGTACAGATGCCAAGCTAATAAGATGAGAGGGGGGGGTGAATCATACAAACTTAATCTTCCATAAAAACATCAGATTCAACCTCGGTAACATATACTTCAGTAATATAACCAAAACTGCTAAACATGCAAACTCAAAAGCATATAAACATCATAATCCTCATAACACCAGATTTAACGTGGAAACCCAAATTTTGGACCCACTAAGAAATATACTCTTCTAGAGTATGCTCGATTAAAAGCAAATCCTGTTAAAGATTACAAACACATTGCTAGATGTGACCCGGTTAAGGGATTTCCCTCATATCTATTAGGATCTTCACCTTGTTAGAGGTGACCTTGTTAAAGGATTTCAAACAGTCAATCAGAATGTCACCTTGCTAGAGGTTTTTACAAATAAGACTGTTAAGTCCACTCGGTTAAGAGGTTTTCTATCACTTCACAAAATAACGGTAATAAAAATCTATCTGCAACTTCACATCTAAAATGCTAAAGCAGATTCTTATTTGCTCAATACAATATAGGACTTATCTTGTCCATCTGTTGGGCTCTATACTTTGTTATTCAAATAGGTCTTCAAGCTTCTGTGCTCGGTAATCACTATGTAGCGTCCCTATGCATACACTTGCCCGCATACATTGTTTATCAACAGTTCCTTATTTATAAACAATTCGCCAACCGCTTCATCTCCTTAATCACATTTCCCATGATCAATCATAGCCATCAGATCTTCAAACTTGACTAGGTTCAATGTATCCTTCGATCTGAAGACGTTTTACCCCGCCTTGGAACTTGCATACATTTCTTGGAACTTGTGCTAGGGTATTGCAGTTCAATCTAAGCTGTAGATCTTCCTGTCGGTTTTCCTTTGCCATAGATTCTTTAACAAACTTCATTCATGACATACCAATCATTTAATCATAGCTAGCTCATCAGCTTCCTTCATTAAATAATGCTTTTATTCATTCAATGCATTCTGTTACTACTCGGTTGCAACTTGGTAAATACTAAACTTCACTCGGTAGACATACCACCTTCATTAACCGATAGCTATAACCTTAGGGTTTACTGACTAGGTTCTTTGCTTGGTAACATAGTATAGTATTAACCTTACAATCAATAACATATGTATGATATCAAAACAATCTAGACATCATGATCTCATCATTGTCTAACTCGGTAATAGTTGCCCATTGAATAACTTATTTCTCCCCTTATTCATCACATTCTTTCTATGTCTTTTACCGACATCTTTATACTCATCAAATCATACTTCTTAAGATATGGCAACATCATACCGAATTAGAAAATCAATTTCTTGACATCAATGACAAAATAATAATATTAAGACAGTAAACATCCTTAATCAGTTATATCCATAATCATCAACAACCTTCTCAATATCCTTATTGAAATGCCAACAATCTCTCCTTGTCTGTTATAATGCCAATAATCTCTCCTTGTCTGTTATAATGCCAACAGTGAACCTTCTAGATCAACAAGAACCTCCTAAGGACTTGTGCATCACATTTGATCCTAGTGAGACTATTAAAGAACCTAATGTCCCATTATGCATAAACACAAAAATCAAAGGTATACCCGCTAGAGGAGTGCTTATTGATCATGCTTGCATGGTTAATGTGATAACTGAAGAATTTATTTATACTTTGCAACTGCATCAAGTGATATATGATGATATTGATGAGGTAGTTAGAGTCTTTGATGTCTTCTCTCATCCTACTATTGGTTTTATCACACTTCCTATTGTTGTCAACACTAAGTGCCTAGATGCTCAATTTTTTATCATTCCTATATCCGAGCAATTTCGTGTGAAGTTGGAACATCCTTGTCTCTCTTCCATGAAATTGATCGCTTCTACTGTTCATAAGTGTTTGAAATTTCCTCATAATGGTAAAACCATAACTATTAATCATAGCATGTATCAACCTACAATGAGACATGATGACATTTCTCTTGATTACTTTTTGTCTGAACAATTCCAATCTCTTCAACCTATAAGTGATGCTCTCTTTGTGTTGAATCAATTGAATCAAAGACATATGAGATGGGTATAATTTTTGCAGAGTTACACCTTTGTGTTGAAGCATAGAAGTGGGAAATCTAACAAAGTTGATGATGCATTGAGTAGAACAAGGAATTTGCTGACAAAGATGAGAGTGACAGTATTAGGATTTGAGGAGTTAAAGACCTTGTATGATGATGACCCGGATTTTGCAGAACCTTGGAGAGCGTGTAGAGAACCGGTTACGATAGATATAAGCAATTTGTTGGATTACTTTATTCAGGATGGGATGTTGTTCAGAGGAATTTAGTTGTGCATACCTAAGAGTTCTATGAGGGAGAATCTGATAAAGGAGAAACATAGTGGAGGATTAGCCAGACACTTTGGTGTTGATAAAAAAAGTAGCAATGGTGAGTGAGCATTACTTATAGCCCCAGATTCATAAGGATGTTAGGAAATATGTGCAAAGTTGTAAAGTTTGTCAAGTTGCAAAGGGTAGTAGTCAGAATGTGGGATTGTATAAACCTTTGACAGTACCAGAGAGACCTTGGGAAGATATAAGTAGGGATTTCATACTTGTATTTCCTAAAACACGGAGATGGAATGATTATATATTTTTATTAGTGGATATATTCTCAAAGATGGCTCATTTAATAACTTGTAAGAAGACCTCAGATGCAATGCATATAGCTGACCTATTTTTCAAGGAAGTGGTGAGATTGCATGGATTACCTAAGAGCATAGTTTCAAACAGAGATACTAAGTTCATTGGTTATTTTTGGAGAACGCTTTGGAAGAAGATGAAGATAGATTTGAAGTTTAGTTCTAGTTTTCACCCGCAAAATAATGGACAGAAAGAAGTAGTTAACTAGAGCTTGGGAAATTTGTTAAGATGCTTAGTTGGAGACAAAACCAGAAGTTGGGATCTGATTCTTGCACAAGCAGAGTTTGCCTACAATGATTCAGTAAACAGGAGTACCAGAAGGACATCTTTTGAGATTGTTACTAGAGCACACCCCAGAGGTATATCAGAATTAAGACATATTAGCAGTGAAGACCGAAGAAGTTCAAAAGCAGAAGAATTTGCAGATAACATAAAGGACTTACATATTCAAGTTAAGCAGCATTTGGAGGACATGAATAGCAAGTATAAGGAGAAAGCATATGAGAAGAGGAGACATAAGGAATTTTAAGTTGGCGATGAAGTGATGGTGTATCTGAGAAAAGAAATATTCTCGATTGGAACTTATAACAAGTTGCAGATGAGGAAGTCTGGACCTTGCAAGATTTTGAGAAAGTTCAGTTCTGGAAATGATTATGAAGTGGAGTTACCGGATAGTCTAAGTATTTCACCTGTATTTAACATTGCAAATCTACATAAATATCATGAACTAGAATTAAGTGAGGATAGTATTGCAGACGTGGAGAAACAGCTACCCCGGAAGGAACCAAATCAAATTGAATACATTTTGGATAGTATGATTGGGCATAGTACCTGGAGCGGTAACTATAAGGAGTATCTAGTAAAGTGGAAAGGCAGACCTGTTGAAAATTCATCTTGGATTTCTCAAGCAGAGGTAGAACGCCTTGGTTTTCCTTTGACCCCAACAAAGTGAGAGACTAACTTTTTCAACAACCCCGGATGTCTGATGCAGGAGCATCCCCGGTTCTTGGCAATCTTGCATCAACCAAAAATATTTCCTTTCTATTTTGCCTTTTGTTTTGCAGTTTCAGCATTTCATTCTGCATTTTCTGGAATTGGCTCATCGGATCTTGAGGAGTTGGATTTTGCTTGAGGACTTGATCGTCTACCTTATTCCCAAACCACAGAACATTTGGATCATTTTCTAGCAAGTTATCACTACCGTTTTTCAAGATAGTTTTCTGGTACCGGTTGCCTGGACCTATTTGTATTTGTAATCTATCAGGATATATTGAATCCCTTTCATAGCTTGTGAAGCCTTGAGCATTGATTTCGATGTTCTTCGGTGTGTGGAAAACCTTCTCTTTGATCTACACTTCATCCTTTGGATTTCCTAGAGGAATTTTTTGGCGGAGGCCAACCTTGTTGTTTTACACGTTAAGTCTTGTTCTTCAGCATTTGTTCCCTTTTTGGGTCGACTGGATCCCCTTGAATCATATAATGTAGAACACAAGATATCACTGAGAGGGGGGTGAATCGATGATTATAAAACAAATTTAACTATGTGTGTGCAATCGGTAAAGTAATGGAAACACTAGTAATCAATCGCACACAAAGAATGCATCACACAAAACCAGATATACGAGGAAAACCCAATGCGGGAAAAACCTCAGTGAGAAATATTGTTGGAGTCTATTGCTCCAATCGAGCCTTAAAATGGAATAACAATTTTATAATATTTTAGGGAACCAACCCAAGGAGAACCAACTCCTAGAAATTTATGGGCACCAACCCCTACACTATTTTGAGCACCAACTCAAGGAGCACCAACCCCTACACCGAGCACCCACTCAGTGAAATACAATGAGATAAATGTTATGCACTGATTTGCACCTTGTTAAAAATGGATTTTTTAACACCTTCAATCAATTCTCTCTATCGGTTTATCTCTCCTCTATATATCAGCTTATTTTACTACCGGTTATCTATTCACTCTCTTTGACCTCTTACCAATTAGCCTCTTCCTTTTCTGATTTCCTCTGATCCTCACTCTGCATTCATTCACTCTCTGATGCCTTCCTACCAATTCAAACACTACCGGTTCACTTGACTGTTAACTTTGTGATAGTCCACCAGTCCCTCTGTCTCTTACTCGTTAAAATCCTCTTACCGGTTAAACCTCTCCAACAGTCAGTCACTTGTATGCTTCTCTCTTGCACTCAAATTGATCACTCTTCTGCTCTCAACAATCACCTTCACTGACTAACATCAACAAAAACACTCACTAAGATCTTCAATCTACATATTTATACTCGGGCTTTCCACCAAAACAATCAATCAAACTTCTCGCCCTAGTGTTTTCTCCATCAACCCAATCCATACCAAATCTGATCGGATCTCTTCTATGAGATTGATAACCTGCAACAAAGAAAAACCACATTGCAAAATCTTTTCTTCCAATACACGTTTACTAGTTTTAGCAAACATCGACCCTTCTTTTTGTCAGTCACCATAAATGATCTTCGCATTTCCTTTCTCCAGATCAATTGGTCTATCAACCATCCTGCTTTGATCATAACGTCAAAGAATCAAATCTCTATCCTTTGAACATCTTTGAGCCACAATCCACTACACCTCATCCATGATTTTTGTAGTCTTCATTAATCATGGACTTAGTTAGCAACTACTTCATTGATGCGCCATCCATCTACCACTGCACGTTCGCCACCTGGAGACCACGTGTCATCTTTGTCGGCATCCAACTTAGTTGACTATGTCTGTTTAGAATCAGTCACTAACCAAAAACACTCTATTGGTATACACCTTACACTACTAGTTATCCATTAACCTGTTACTCTTGAAGCCATTCTCTTCTCTATTCTATCAGCCGGATCATTATTAGCCCGAACCTCATCTCAACCGGTTTTCCATAAAGGCAAATGCATCACTTCTTACCTTTCCTTTTCTGTCCCGGTAGCCCATCTTGCCTTCTCTTGATTCGATGAAAGCATCTTCATCTGGTGGGAGTCTTTCTTTCTTACCTGTTGCATGGTTACCAATTGATGCAACACCTACTTTCCACTTGTCCCTTGCTTTCTTACCGGTGGACATGTTAGTCGGTTGATATGACACCTTCCTGCATACTGGACCGGTATTCAATCTTCTTCACATAGTTCATATCCGTTAATTATAACTGAGCTCTCTGGTTCACCAAACTTGATGTAGTTTCAATCACAGACTCATGTCAATGTTATGAGCATATATTATGAGCCACAACATCTGAATCCTCTCCAATCATCCATACTGGTTGCTTGATCACTACTATGTTCTTGTTTACCGGTTGACAATATTTTTGCCTACATATCGGTAACACCCATGAGAACACTATGCCAAAAACAACTCCAATACCAGTTGGCATCAATGATAATACACTGCCAACAAATAAATCATTGTAATTGAGCATTAGAATGTATATAAGTTAAGAGATATAACATAGAAGATAGATCCTACAATTTGAGGTCTCGGTTGTGACCTATTCTATAATTAAACATGTTTTAGCAAGCCAGTGAGCTAGTTTCTGCAACCCGATTGTTACCAATTGATTGTAAACAATTTTCATGATATAATTCATTCATTTCTTTATTGCCTCTATCATATCCTTGTCTTTTCATTGTGTTTACTCTTGCTGACCGGTCTGGATTGATCTCTTTGAGGTCCCTCCTAACCGGTGACTACACCACATTAGATCATATCAAAATTGGGAAAATGGGGTGATTTTATCCATAAGTAAACCTAGAAATACAACACTTATCATTCCTCTTCATGACCATATCCCTCTTCTTGAGGATAATAATATTATTCCTCCTAAGGAAATAAATAATCTTCTTCCTAAGAAGAAATCTAGTACTTCTCCTTCTAAAGCTAAGATTAGCTTTCCTCCTAAGTAAAGTGATATTCTTTCTGTTGGCAATTGATACTCAATTGGTTGGTTTCACTATGTTGTCATTGATGGCAACATGGTATCTTGTTTCGGCTTCATGTCTTGATTCAGTTGTGTACCGGCAGGCACTTCACAGACACTACACCGGCACCGGCACCGGTAGGATAGAAGGATTTCTTTGGTTACTGGCTATGTAGGTTGACATGGGTTAGAATAAGGTTATCAGTATTGAAGGCCGACAACTCTTGTATCCGGCATCGATGGTTGTTTTTTATATTCATGTACTTTGATATTGTAATTATCTTTGTAAACTGACATAAGGCATGATAAATTGTATAGGGTATACAGGTCAGTTGGATTAGATCATTTTGTGAGATGTGAGATTATGGAATATGTGGATGTGATATAATGCAAAATATATCAGAGAGATCATGTATGTGAGGATATTTGTGTAAAGGGGTATTCTAGTAAAAGGGTTTAGGATTTCAGACCAGAACAGACAGAGCTTAACCAGAACTATATTTTGGCATAAGAGATGCTATCTTTTGTAGTTCAACACTTGTCTAGATTGTAGTTTAGATTTATATGTAGTCAATTAGGATCCTTTTGTGATTGAGCAATGTGCTCTAGGCTGTAAGCCTTCTTGCAAGTGTAGGCCCCTATATTCTGTAATATCTCTTCATATGGCCAGTGGATTGATATTGTGGGTCACAAATCCCTACATAGTTTTTCCTCTTTGAGGTTTTCCACATATAATTTTGTGTGTTATGGTGCTCATTTATGTGATTGGATTATTGGTTGCTTTACTTCTTTCAATTATATATGTATTGGTATACCGGTTGGTGTATGCATGTTTTAATAAGGCTAAAATTGATAGTTCTGGTATAACACTAATTCACCCCCCCCCCCCTATCCTCTCAGTATTATTGGATTCCAACAATTGGTATCAGATCCTTGTGCCTCAAAGGCAGTTTAACAGCTTGAGGGAGATCCTGAATCCAGAATCCATGGATATGGGTTTGGAAAAACAACTTGAGACGGCACTTGAAGATTATGATGCTGAAAGGTTGAAGAACTTAAAGCTACAAGATGATTTGAATTCTACTAAGGAATTCATTATTATCCTTCAGGAGAGGATGTCATCTATTCAAGCTAGGAGGAACGAACTTTTGCAAAATCAAGATGATGAGGAGAAAGATGCACTTAAGGAACGTTGTAAGAAATTGAATCGGGAGAACATGGTCATGAAAAATGAAATGTGAGCTATAACCATGAGAATGTCTAAAGAGATTGAAGACCGGAAGAAAAACAAAGAAAATCTTGTTGTATCTTTGAAGAACAAATTTGAATAATGTGGTAGGTTGGTTCATGAGAATGATATGTTGAGAACTGATTTAGTACAATCCCAGATTAATGAACAAGAGCTTGAGAGACAAATCATAATTATGAGAGAAGATCTAACTACTATAAGTGAGTATAAAGAGAAATTCAAGATTATTTTAGCACAACTAGATGAGTTATTGAAGAGACAAAGGCAGAATGGAGATTCCAGTAGATTTGGATTTGAGCAAGGACAGAGTTTCGGTACTGCTAATGAAGATCAAAACCATAAGGCATGGGCAGTTTAATGCTTATAAATTTAATGGTAGATGTTTTGTTTGCAATAAATTTGGTCACACGGCTAGGCAACATAGAAACAGAACAAATCAAAACCCTTATTCTACAACTGGTCAATGTTCAGAATGTAATAAGTATGGTCATAAGACAAAAGATTACAGAATGAATGTAAAATGTTATGCATGTGGAAAATTTGGACATATGGCTAATCAGTGCAGGTCAAGCAATTATACCAGTTTTAGCAAAGCAATTCAAAAGAACAATGTTACATGCTATATATGCATGTAATGAGGTTAGACATATTGCTAAATTTTGTAGAAGCAGAAATCCACTGGTTGGTAATGGAGGATCAAATGAGAAAGGGAAAGAGAAGGTTAATGAAATCTGGCAAGATCATACCCAGAGATGGGTCAGGAAGACTAAAGAACAATCTGTAGATGGGAATGCACCAATTATTTATCCGCAGAGGAGGTTTCTCTCGCACTGACAGGAAGCTCATCCGGTAACTAAGGCAGATGCCTTAGGGGTAGGCAAAATTCATGAAGATGTTGCATATGCCCCCGGAAGAGGTTCTAGAAAATGTTCCAAACATTGGAGATGCTTATTTGACATGGATATGTTTTTCTCAAGATCCAATATATTTCACCATAAGTCATTGATGTCAATTAAAGATTAGGGTTTTACTTGGAGGATAAAAGGTTGAATCTACTTCATTTTTTATCACCTTGCATTCAGAGCGATTAAAGGCGATTCAGTGCGATCAGATATCTTCTTGAGAGATTTCACCAACGACTAAAAGAATTTGTTAGGGTTTTTCATCGGTAGCAATTAACGGGTATTTATCTTTAATCATGGAAGTGGGATCATCATGTGTTCCTATATTTGTTGCAAACCCGACTGTTGTTGAGGTCAAGGACCATCTGAAGCCAATTTTCAAGCGATATCTGCATGTGGCTACCCTGGAAGATTCAATTGGAGCATTTTCTCATGTTTTGGAAGGAGTTGTGTATGTCGAAGATGTTAGGGCATACATACATTGTCACAATGAGGATTTGGGGACATCTGACATAAAGAGAATGTACATGAAAGAGCTAATGGGAGATTCTGGAAAGATCAAATCTGAATACAAGCACATTGAAGACTAAGGGTTTACCGGCATTCTAGACATTCTATAATTCGAAGATGAAATCATTAGGTATGTTTTGAGCATAGTACATGGAGATTTTATCTGGCTGGATAGACCATACAAGATCACCAAGGAAGCCATTAGGGCACTCACCAGTTTAACACAGGTTGGGCAATGTCCAGATAAGAAGGTTTCTAATGAATATGTCAACAAGATTACTAGCACAACATCAGACAGAAGATCTATGAGAATAACCACTATTACAGACACAAACATTAGATTCGGTAGCATGGTCATCGGTTATAAGTTAACACAATCAAACCGATAGAATTTTGTTTGTAGCTTTTGCATTTTTGCAGCTTATAAGATGATGAGAGAAAATGAGAAATTGGATCTATGTGGTTGGATGTCAGATGACTTAGTGATAAACCTAGGAAAGATTAAAGGTGAAAAGAAAGGGACTTTCCAGTATGGTAACTTAATTTTTTGTTTAATGCTATTTTTGATGAATGAGACTCCCGGTTTTGGGAAGAGGCAATGGCCATTTGATATCTCGATAGGGAGGCAATTAAAACAGTCGATTGCTATATTATGCAGTCAGAGAGATGATAAAGTATGGGGACATTTTAAGGCATTCCAGAAGGCTATGAAATATAGAGAAAGGGTTCTTAAGCATATTGTTGAGAAATACTTGATTGACATATGCTTCATGGTGAAGAAAGATGAAACACTTATGGAAGCGGTCAAGCCCCCGAAGATATGGATTGAGGAAATGGGCTATGAAGTTGATGGACAAATTTTATATGCTTATGCAAAAATGTTGATCGATGCTCCTATTGATGAGACTGAGAAGCCCTGTGGTACTGCTAAGCAGAAGATACAAGAGGTTGAAACAGAGTTCAACCGGAAGAAGAGAGAGAAGTAGGAAGGAAAGGGAAGTAAGTTTTTTGAGAAGGTCTCACAAGACATCAAAGCATTGATTAATGTTGTCTCGGAGAAAGGCGGGGAGAGAAAAGAACCAGAAGTGTTCATTGAGTCTATTACAGCAGAGTCTATATCTGAGGATGACACACCCCTAGCTTTCAAAAGGGTTATAAGGAAGAAAACAGAGGAAACCAAGGTAGAAGCTAAAATCCAACCGGTAAGGAAAGTTACATTCAAGTTACCGGCACAAAAACAAGCACCAAAAGTAACACCTTCAGCTTCATCTGCTACTGCAATAAGGAAGAAGAAGAAGAAGAAGAAGAATGACATTGATACGACAATTCAATTTGGTTATGTAACCATCATTCCACCAAAAACTTGTGTAGAATTAGTAGATGAAATAACTAAGGATGGCATGTTAAAGAATGTATAGTTTTACTATGATCGTTTAGATAATGATGAACAAAGAGAGGTAAAAGAAGCACTATTGTTATATTTGAATACTTATCAGAAATCCTTGATAGAAATTGAATACCAAATATCGACAGAATTGTATGATATGTTAGATGTTAGGAGACTATCAGCAATGCAAGAAGACAAGCACATAAAAATTCAAGAGTTGCTATCTATTTGTGTTTCAATTACTCTAAAAGAAATGGATAGGACACTTGAGGTGGCAGATAGAAAAGTCTTTAACAACAAACATAGAATAACTAGTCTGATGCTAGGAAGGGTAAATGAGAATCAAGAAGACCCACAAGGCATGGGTTAAGTTCTTTGAAGAGAACCGAGGTTTATTTACTTCACCGGAATCAAAGATAGACATTGTAGACACCTTGGTTGAAGGGAAAGGAAAGGGTATTATGGGTACTTCACCCTTAGTTTTGGAAAAAATTAAGATAGTGGAAATTAAACCCCTGGTAGATAGAAATGTACAGGAAAATGTTGAGATACCAGCAAATACAGAGAGTGAAAAGGTTGATAATGTACAAGATATTAATGTTGGGGACAACAGTCCTCCGGATACAAATGTATAGGATGAGGTTACAGTTCCTACAGAGGAACCAGTAGTTACAGAGACTACAACAAGTGGCAAAGCCATCGGTGCAAGTGAGGAAGCTATAAAGGATAAATCATCAGAGGAAAAGAAAGAATGTGGTAGGGAACCAATAGTAGGTCCATCATTGTTGTCAATTGACACCTCGCAGGTTGTAAAGAAAAGCATAACCAAGATGAATCCTATTGAACTCATGATGATGGCTGCACAAAAAATGATGAACTCAGGATCTATGGATAAACGGTTTATTGATTAGTCTATCACTTTTTTGCACAGACTACTCCCGGATTGCAAGATTGACAGGGAAGCAAGCCCATCCGGCAAGTTGAAGACAATTACTCAGCACATTTCAAAGGATTTTCAATCCTTGTAATAGATTTCAAACCGGCGAGCACTGGAGAGATTCACTCAAGCTAAAAGAGTTGCATTTGATCAAATGATTGAGTCTGAGAGGAAGAAAATTGATGAAAAGTAGAAATTAATAGAAAATTCTTTAAAGAAGTGTACAAATATTTACAAGGTATGTTGTAACACAGATGTACTTACAGTTAATGTGGATAAAAAAACAAAGGAATTTCAGGAGAAAATTGCAAGTATAGGCAATTCTTTTGATGGATTTAATTCATTGACTACATCCATTGATGGTCAAATTTTGGTTTTGGAAGCCCAAATCTTTGTTCTTGAGAAAGAAAAAGACAAAATCATAAGAAGAGTCAAAAGTCTTAGAGGCTTGGTGAGTCTCCAGTTGGATTCACTCGGTGTACATAAGAAGGAGTGTATGGATATAGTTGGTAAGCCCACACCGACAGAGCTAAGTGAGAAAGAGTCATTTGCTCATATACTAAATGGACTTGTATCTATTTCCGACACTTTCAAATCTGGTTGAGATACTTACCTTGAGTTTTTGGAGAAGGCATATCAGGAAATTTTCAAATTTGTTAACCTCCGGTAAGATATTTTTGGGATACTCATTTTACAGTTCTGGATTTTTCGTATTCTTTTTGGAAATTTTGATGGCATTGATGTCAAATGGGGACTGATATAGACGTGAAAAAGAAAAAAAGAAAAAAAGAAAAAAAAAGAGGAAGTTGTATAGATTAGGGGGAGTATATAGATGGAAAACTATGAGAGTAAGGAGTATGGAGTATTGATGAATATTCAGCTCAGGGGGAGCAAGGAGGATGAAACCGGCAGATGAAACCATGATTATTTTTCACATGAGTGTTGCCATCAATGCCAAAGGGGGAGGTTGTTGGAAATTGACACTCAATTGGTTGGTTTCACTATGTTGTCATTGATGGCAACATGGTATCTTGTTCTGGCCTCATGTCTTGGTTCATTTGTGTACCAATAGGCACTTCACAGACACTACACCAACACCGGCACTGGCACCGGTAGGATAGAAGGATTTCTTTGGTTACCGGAAATGCAGGCCAACATGGTTTAGAATAAGGTTATCAGTATTGGAGGAAGACATATCTTGTATCTGGCATTGGTAATTGTTTTTTATATTCATGTACTTTGATATGGTAATTATCTTTGTAAGTCGACATGAGGCATGATAAATTGTATAGGGTATATAGGTCAGTTAGATTAGATCATTATGTGAGATGTGAGACTATGGAATATGTGGATGTGATATAATGTGAAATAAATTTTAGAGATCATGTATGTGAGGATATTTGTGTAAAGGGGCATTCTGGTAAAAGGATTTAGGGTTTCAGACCGGAACAGATAGAGCTTAACCGGAATTGTATTCTAGCATAGGAGATGTTATCTTTTGCAGTTCAACACTTTTCCAGATTAGAGTATGGATTTATATGTAGTCATTGAGGCTCCTTTTGTGATTGAGCAGTGTGCTCTAGGCTGTAAGCCTTCCTGCAAGTGCAGGCCCCTATATTTTGTAATATATCTTCATATGGCTAGTGGATTGATATTGTGGGTCACAAATCCCACCGTGGTTTTTCATCTTTGAGGTTTTCTACTTATAATTATGTGTATTATGGTGTTCATTTATGTGATTGTCTTATTTTTTGCTTTACTTCTTTCAATTCTGTATGTACTGGTATACCGATTGGTGTATGCATGTTTTAATAAGGCTAAAATTGATAATTCTGGTATAACACTGATTCACACCCCCCCCCCCCTCTCAGTGTTATTGGATTCCAACACTTTCTCCTATGGATGAGTCCACTCTTCCTCCCAAAGGTAGAAATGCTCTTCCTCCTAAGCACCAATCTATTCCTCCTAAGGTTTGACCTATCCCTCCTCCTCATGATGGACCTAGTCTCCTTCCTACACCTCCCACTCCTCCTTTATATAGTGTGGTTCCTCCTCCTTCATCCTATAGAGAGAAACGACTGGCCTCTCCTATTGTCCAACCTAAAAGACCTCAACCCATTCACCCTTCCCTAAAAGAAGAAATGAAGCCTATACTTGATGAAACTAAACCTTCAGCCAAAACTAGACGAAACCATTGTGTGAAAGAACATTGATGGAGACGTCATGCTAGAGCTTGTGAAGTTGTTTCCCAACCATTTCTTCTCCTAAAGCACCAACTGTTGACATGATTCCATTTTCCCCTAAACAAGATGTTCAACCTAATTCTCCAAGATGCAAAATGCCTAAAACAAATGATGGTTCAAGTTCTATTCCTATTAGAGCTCCTATTCTTATTAATCTTGAAGAAGAAATAGGTAAAAATGTTGTTAATGATGAAAATGTTGATCCTAATATTTCTGATGTTGAATATGAATATGTTGATGTTGACAATGATTTATCTGCAAAATTTTCCAAAGCATTATTCCTAGCCCCCAGTAATGAACAAAGTGACTCATCGTTAGAGAATGGTCCTTGTTAAACTCCATCTACTATGCTCAATGTGGCTCCTCTTGTGTGTTGTCCACCTTCCTGAAATAATGATCAACAAGATCAGGGGGAGGATGATATGCTTGATTAGCTTCATTAGCACCATAGACTCTCTCTCTCTCTCTCTCTCTCTCTCTCTCTCTCTCTCTCTCTCTCTCTCTCTCTCTCTCTCTCTCTCTCTCTCGCTCTCTCTCTCTCTCTCTCTCCTCTCTTGCTTGTTTGTGACATTCTTCTATTTGTTTCCCTATTCTTCTATTTGTTGTCCCTAGTGTTTTCTACTTGAGGACGATGCAAAGTGTTGATATCTCTTTTGATCTCTTCCATGTTGACTCAAAAGACAAATGTGTTCCCTTCTTCCATGGTGGTTTCCTTTCTTTGGGGGATGAGGACAGTTCTATGCACATATATATACATGATATACATGAGTTATCATAGAAAGGATACTAACTCCAAAGTTCAGTGAAACCACCTCGTACTTTGTGCTTTGTGTTAATTATCCTTTGATTTATCCTCTCTTGGGGGCTAAATTATTGTGATAACGTGCTTGTATTCTTTGGGTGTATCCTACCTTAAATAAATTTCTCTCGACAAGGCGTACACAATCGCTTTAATGTGGGGGCATACACTTCGCTCATAATTCTCTCTCTTGATACTTAAAGTTACTTAGCGAACTTTGACTTTTCTTTATAATCTTTGGTATTCCTTTTCTTTTCATGACTCAAAGTAATAAAACCTTACTAGTTGTAGTCATGGTTCTCTCTTTCTCTCTCATGATCTTCCCTTTTACCTTATCATATAAGTCATAAGATCCTAAAGTCTACTAGGGGCTTGGTGTATCTTGCCTCTTTGACATGGTGAAAGTATTTCAAACTGAACTCCTTGTACTTTACCGCGAGTATTTGCATAAGCTCATACTCCCGCTAAAGTGGGGGCTAAATGAAGTATCCTAAAATTGCACCCCTAGCAATTTTTTATCGCACTTGGGTCTTTGCCTTAGTGTTTGCACCCCTTGGCCTAATCGGAGACTTGATTATGCTCACACATGGCAAAAACTTCATCCAGCTCAAACGTGCACCATATTACCACCTTGATCCTACCCCAAAATAGGGCAGGACCAGGGCTTGAAGCCATGGTCCTCTCTAAAGGGGACCTAAATTGGACCCCTTAACCCATCTCAAATTTGAGTAGGAAACACCCCTCTATGTTAGCTCAAGTCAGAAAATTAATCAAATCCTCCTACGAGAAAGTATATAAGAGGTATTTCTCCTCTCATTTGACATATCATGAAAATTCAAGACGTCTTCAAGCATCCAAGAGATCAAGCATTCAAGCATTCAAGAGAAATTGAGCATTTTTAGTCTTCCTTCAATATTTGGAGCAGCAATAGTGTCCAGATTTCAAGCATTGAAGATGAGATCATAATTTTAATCCATGAAGTCCTAATTCCATGTGGAGGCAAGAAAAACTTCACAAGGAGGTATAAGCATTTCATTTTCAATCAATTCAACATCCCCTCAAAGAGGAGGATTTCTACTTTCAGTCATTTTAATTACATTATTTCAACCACTTGGTTAATTCCAAAATCGGGGTTTGACTGGCAAACCCCTATTCCCAACACATTTCCCTTTTCTTATGTGTGCAGGAAACAAGTGTGTAGTTTTTCTTCTGGAGTTAAGATAGATTTTCAGAGACAGAAAAACCCTTTTTGACGTGTGAAAAGTTTGGAGGACCAAGAGGGTGGGCATCTTGGTCCGAACACACGGTCTCTGCAACTTTTGGCATATTTTGCATAGCAGCTCTGAATCATCTCAAACTTCTTAGATTCGGGTGCATGACAAAATCCTGAATCTGTAGCTCACTGTTTTTGCATATTCATCTTCATTTCTAGCACTTAGTCTTAATTCAACTTGTCAACTTACAAAAGAGGGTCAAACATATTCCATTTCAATCAATCTACTTGTTATTCAGTCCTAATCTGATTAGTGACTAAATCTAGTGGATTTTCCCCCTCTTTTGAATGTAAACGAATCTTCCCCAAGCAAAAATAGGTGAGTTGTTGATTTCTCCTTCATTGTTGCAAATTGTCAAGTCACCTAATTTTCCCCTTTACAGTATGTAAGGAATGTCAATTAGGGAAGCAAACAAGAGTTACATATAAGAGAAAATAGTATAATTCTAATGGATTGTTGGATCTTGTGCATACTGATTTGTGTGGTCCTTCTAGAATAAGAATCTTGTAGGGTGATAGATATTTCATGTTGCTAATTGATGACTATTCAAGGATGATGTGGGTTGCCTTCTTAAGAGAGAAGTATGAAGCATTGGAGAAGTTCAATATTTTCAAAGCTATGATTGAGACTAAGTCTGGACTGAAGCTGAAAATGTGTGAGATCTGATAGAGGTGGAGAATTCACTTTCGATGAGTTTAATGCATATTGTGAAAAGCGTGGAGTTAAGAGATAATTATCTACTCCTAGGACACCACAGCAGAATGGTGTTGTTGAAAGGAGAACATAACAGTACAAGAAGTTGCTAGAACCACCATGATTGAGGGGAAAAGCATAGAGTTGTGTCACACTTTGGGCCAACTAAGGGTTGTCTCGGCCAGACTCAGTCCAGTCAGACCACCCCTGGGCCACGTGGCACCATATGACACCAAAATGGTGCTAGAAGTCCAGTCGGACTGAGTTCGGTTGGATTCCTTTAGTTCAAATGATTACATTAAAAAAAAATATTAAATTTTTTTTATTGTTAAAACTAAGGTTAGTCCGGTTGAACTGAGTTTGGTCCGACTCAGTCCAGCTGAACTAGCCTATGTGTCATGTGATGTGGCACAAAAAAGGTGAAAATCTCTATATTTCTAAAACTTTTCACTTCTACTCAATTTTTCTTCAAGCAAAATATTTTTTATAAAAATCAAAAAATACCCTTTTGTAGAGCTCGAAGTCACAAATCTATACATATAGTTTTTTTAGTATTTTGATTAATTTTAATATTTTTTATTAATTAAACATTACAAATATCTTTTTTAGGTTAAAAAAGAGGTTGATTAGAAATTAAAATATATATATTAAATGATATTAGAAAAAAATTAAAAATATATTTTTCACTAGATGAGAGAATCTTCTCAAAAAGGGTTTTTTTTTTTTTGGTTAATGATAAATTTAGTAGTCAAAAGGTGACACCGAATGAAAACTGTCAAATTTAGCTATGCTGGACTTCAAAATATTATAACAAGAAAAATATACATCAAAATTTTTATTTTATTTTTTTAACACTACGTATATATGTTCTCTATTTGGGAAAAAAAAACCAAAAAAAATAAAGTTCGTTTTCATTTTTTTTGGTGACGCCGACTAGAACCCCTGATTTTCAACATTTTTCAGCAATGAAAAATCTGTCTTTGAATTTTTATAAAAAAATATCAAATTTTTTTCGAAAAAATCTAAAAATAAAAGAACTAAATTTCATTAATATTTCTAAATTTGATCAATTTACATGACACTAAGCAAACATGCCCTAATCTCACTTTCAATCACACACTTGTGGAATACGAAAGAGCCTAGAGGTATCACACAATTGGCTACTTCTTTTTGTGGAAGAGAGAGCCACGGGCTACCTATTAGGATTTATATTCCTTTGTTGCAAATGATAGATAGAATGATGCAAGTTCAATTCCTAACCCCAAAGTGCAAGTATGAACTAATAACAAGATTGCGGAATTGAGATTAAACAATGGAAAGTTGTAAACACAAGGACAAGATAAGAATGCAGATGTGTACCCAGAGTTAAAATCTAAGTGGAAATGTTCGGGATGGGGGCGCGAGCGCCACTGTCCTGATTCTGCTCCTGAAACTGTTGTTTTGCAACCTGAAAAGTTCTCAGAAAAATGTTGAAACTTGTTGTCTAACAGAAGGACCAGGGCACCCAACGCCCCTGTCCCAGGGACCAGGGTGCCTAGCGCCCCTGTCCTGGCAGGACCAGGGCGCCCCACGCCCCTGTCCTGGTCTTTTGCTCTGAAATTTGGTGTGAAGTTCTGTCTCGGTCCACTTCCGTCGGATCTGCAACTTGCGGCGTCGTCCGAACCCTGAAACCTGCACTTATATCTGAAAAGGTATGGTGGGCGGCTATATAGGGTTTTGCCTTAGTCAAACCCCCGCTTCGGTGATTTCCACCTCCACAAATAGCCAAGTTGTATTGTAATAGTAATGTGTGTGCAAGATCCTAAAATGCAAGTAAGCAAACTAGAGCAACCTAGAAAGTAAACACTAATTGCTTGTAAATGATAATGTAAATGCTCCAAATCAAGATGCAAAGTGATCTAAAGCATGAATACAAATGATATAATGAAGCTTATGCAAAGACATGAAAACAACATGAAATCATACCCAACCCCAAGGGAGGGGTACAAGCCAATCTTCAGTCGGTGATCCCTTATTGCTCTTCAATGTCTTCAAAGCCCTAAATGGATGAATGAAATTGATGGATGCTTGATGGATGGATGTTGAATGTTGTTGAAGTCTTCAAAGATCTGCTCTTTCGCTGCATAGAAGGTCCCCTGAAACCAAAATTCGGATCCTTTCAAATGAAGAAAGAGAGCTCTTATGTATGAAACCCTAGGTCTTAATTTCAACTTTTGGCCGACCTAGAGATTGAATTTCCCACCAATTTCTTGGGGTTAAGCTTTATTTTATGATTAGATCGCGCTCCTAAAATTTTGGGAAAAATGTCTGAGACCATGTGCACTCCGGGCGCCATGGTCCCGACAACTTTTCACCAAATTTTCAGGGCCGTCGGATATGATGATTTTAGAGAGAATCCCGAAGTTACAGGTGATTTCGAGATGTTTTGACCCCCGAAATCAAGCCCCCAAGTTTAAAATAGGACCTAATTAGGGTTTTTGATTAAATGATGTATTGAAGGAATAAAATGAAAGGGGCACACTTTAATGAAAGGGCCCAACTTTATGATGTGGAAGATGATGAAATAGAACCTTAGACCTAATTAATTTGATTAATTAAGTGCTAAAGGGGAAATGCAATGCAAATGCAAAATGCGCCAAGGCGGATGCTAAACTAGGTGTGAAATTGTACCACCCTAGCAAGTGCGTACAATTTACGACGCTACACTTCTCAAAAAGGGTTTTTTTTTTTTTGGTTAATGATAAATTTAGTAGTCAAAAGGTGACACCGAATGAAAACTGTCAAATTTAGCTATGCTGGACTTCAAAATATTATAACAAGAAAAATATACATCAAAATTTTTATTTTATTTTTTTAACACTACGTATATATGTTCTCTATTTGGGAAAAAAAAACCAAAAAAAATAAAGTTCGTTTTCATTTTTTTTGGTGACGCCAACTAGAACCCCTGATTTTCAACATTTTTCAGCAATGAAAAATCTGTCTTTGAATTTTTATAAAAAAATATCAAATTTTTTTCGAAAAAATCTAAAAATAAAAGAACTAAATTTCATTAATATTTCTAAATTTGATCAATTTACATCATTTCAAAATTCAATTTAGAAATGTCACTTTTATGTATTCGAAGTTAAACAGTTTTAGTTGTGTTGGTTGGTTCCTTTATAAAAATGTGACACAGGTTTGTGCTTTTACCCTTGAGTGAAATGTGTCGCATATGTATTGAAGAGAAGCTATGAGTACTATGCAGTATAAACTCTTAACAAGGTAAATATCAAAGGTGATACTAGTAAGACTCCTTATGAGTTATGGTTTGGTCATGCTCCTACTGTTAGATACTTCAGAATTTTTGGAAGTAAATGTTACATTAAAAGAGATGAAGATCTAGGAAAATTTGATGCTAGATGTGATGAAGGAATTTTTCTTGCTTATTCAACTAGAAGTAAAGCCTACCAGTGTTATTACAAAAGATTGAGTAAAATTGTTGAAAGTGATAATGTGAAGGTTGACGAAGAAAATGTAAGATAGATCAAACCTCACAGGTATGACTCAGATGATGAGGAAGTTAGTGCAGATAAAGGAAAGCAAGTGCAAAATCAAGTTCAGATTGATCTGGAAAAGACAGAGAATCGAGGAGAAGTTGCAAATGCAAATACAGATGAGAGAGTTCAAGAACCTGAAAAAATCAAGGAAATCCTAAAACTCCCAAGTATGTGAGATTGAATCATTTAGAGAATCTAATTATTGGTGACAAGAATAGAGGTGTGATGGTCAAGAAAAGACTTGCAGAAGAAATTTGTTTGATTTCTAAGATTGAGCCAAAAAATGTTGATGAAGCATGTAAAGATGAAAATTGAGTTAAAGCTATGGAAGAAGAACTTAACCAGATTGAGAAGAACAATACATGGGAACTTGTTCCTAGACCTAAGGATAGAAATGTGATTGGTACTAAATGGGTTTTTCAGAATAATCTAAATGAACAGTGTGGTGTCAGAAATAAAGCTAGACTTGTGTGTAAGGGACATTCTCAAGAAGAAAGAATTGATTATGAGACATTTTCTCTTGTGGCTAGAATTGAAGCTATCAGATTATTTCTTGCATATCTTGCTCACAAAGATTTCAAAGTTTATCAGATGGATGTTAAATTCGCTTTCCTTCATGGTGATCTGGAAGAAGAAGTCTACAATGAACAACCGAATGGATTTCAGTTGGCAGTTGAAAAGGACATAGTTTGCAGGTTGGTTGGCAGTTGAAAAGGACATAGTTTGCAGGTTGAAGAAAGCATTGTATGGACTGAAACAAGCCCCTAGAGCCTGGTATGCTAGATTGGATAAATATCTGATAAAGCTTAAATTTAGTAAAAGTTTTGTTGATAGTAATTTGTATTTCAAGATTGATCAGAATAACATTTTGATTGTTGAAGTCTTTGTTGATGATATTATTTTTGGAAGAAATTTGCTAAGGATATGCAAAATGAATTTGAGAAGTCTATGATTGGTGAGATGAAATTCTTTTGGGAATTGCAAATTAATCAATTGGATAAAGGTATCTTCATATCTCAGAGCAAGTATGTACATGAATTGTTCAATAGATTTGGCTTTGATGATTCCAATCATGTTGGTACACCTATAGTGACTGGATGTAAGTTGACAAAAGAAGATGAATCTTTGAAAACTAATCAGACTAGATATAGATCTATGATTGGTGGTTTGTTGTATTTAACACAGACTAGACCTAAAATTATGAATGTTGTAGGTCTTTTTGCTAAATTTCAAGTTGATCCTAAGGAATCTCATGTTACTGTTGTTAAAAGGATATTCAGATATTTGAAAGGGGCAGTTGATTTTGGTTTATGGTATCCTAAGAATGATGACTTTAATTTGAGTGCTTTTACAGATGTTGATTGGGCAGGTGATGTTAATGACATAAAGAGTACTACAGGTGGTGCATTATTTTTGGGAAAGAATTTGGTATCATGGGCAAGTAAGAAGCAAAATGCTATCTCATTATCTACTACAGAGGCTGAATACATTGTTGTTGATAGCAAATGTACTCAAGTAGTTTGGATGAAGTAGATGTTGAAGGATATAGGAGTTACTTATGATGAGCCTATTGCTATATATTGTGACAATTCAAGTGCTTTCAATATCTCTAAGAATTTGGTACTGCATTCTAAGACAAAGCATATATCTATCAAGTATCATTTCTTGAGGGAGAAGGTTAATGAGGAAGAAGTCAGATTGGAGTATGTATCTACAAAGGAACATATTGTATATATTTTCACAAAGTGTTTTCCTAAAGATACTTTTTAGTATCTTCGAGAGAAGTTAGGGGTGATGGTCCCTCCTAAGGAGAACTAAGATGCATGGAGTTGCATCATTCTGATGAGCTTTATAGAGATATATTGTGATATGTATTGATGAGTGGTGGTTGCTACACAGCAGGAGTAGTCAGTATTGTGGTTCATATGTTCAGATATGTGTGCTAATTCTAAGGGGGAGAGAATCTAAAAAACCCCATTAAAAATGTTGAGATATGCATCACACTATCTTGTTTTCGTAGAGTTTTGTTGCCAGATGGCCTTTGTTAATATCAAATATGTGAATTAAAAAAATAAGGGGTATGCTTTTCCCCTAGCCCTCTCTAATTATTCTTGTAAAAACAATGAATCTGTCAAGTACTAACAAACTATTGGCCGAGTTTGGTTTTTATTCCTTACCTCTAAGACCCAATTTTGACAGCAAGGGTTTCGTTAGATACAAACTCTATGGAGAGAAATAGTATCTTCATGTGTCACAATTGGAATATTCCTTGAAAGATTGTGTGGATGAGAGAGGATTCCAAAGGAGAAATTTGATGAGGTTAACAACAGATTAGGTTATAGCCTTTGGGTTGCATTTTCCAATCCCAAAAGACATGGCTAATGATGGTTTGGACTTAATTAATAAAACATATTTGGACATCGTTGTTGTTCCACTTCCCAAAATCCAATGGCCAAATGAAGAGGAGAGGATGAACATTAAGTTAGGTCCTCAGATGTGCTAGAAAGAACAACGAAGTGTATGGAAACAATAATGAGGACCCATGTTGTCTCTTCCTCACAGAAAGGCACACCTAGCATAGAAAGAAGCTCTTCCCAGAGATCCCAGATCATAAAGGCTACATCTAATATAGGGGAAACTTATCAAAGGGTTGGCTCACAACCTAGAAGCAATGAAGAGCTACGAGAAGAAAATAGGAAATTGAAGTCCATCTATGAGGGAAGCGTGCCTAACTCACTGAAGAGGAAGAGAAATGGGAGGCCACTAACACCTGTATCTTCGCCCAACCAAGAATTTCAAACTCCCACCATGATCGCTCTTGATAATGAATCCCTTATCTTTGACCAGATTGGCGAAAATATTTTAAATTTCTTATTTGAGATTCCTAACCCTCAGACCCCTAGAGAACCAGTACCCTCAATTCTTCCTCCTGCAAACACAAATGGTACCGTTACTAATGTTACCAATAGCTCTACTGTCATTTCTTCTCCTCCCTGGCTAAAGAAGGTCGTAGAAAAGAAAAAACAATATACCCCTATGGTGGAAATTCATGTAGACACAATAACCAAGCTAATAGGTTATACACCAAAACCAAAGAAAGCCAAGTGTATGTCCAGGATGATTGTCGACCCGAATACCGGAAGTCATGTATATGAGATTGTCAATCCTTTAATGAGCAAAGATGAACATGATATCTTTGAAATGGATTTCAAGTTGAGTTAGATTGATATGAGTCCCTCCACCAATAAAGGGGATATTTATCATGACAAGTTCTCGGTAAGTAATTTGTCAAAGAGAATAGAAGTAGAACAGAAAAATTGAGACCTAACTCAACAATTGAGTGCCCTAACAACCTTTGTTCAACCTATCCTAGAAGCCTATACTTCACCTGCAGAAGGCACTTTAGGCATAACAACATTGGAAGGTATCAATTCTAATAAATTAGAAAAAATCAAGAGATGTCGGACTGTTACAAGAGCAGTTGATGCATGGGCAAGCAAAGTTTTTCTAAATGGCATGGTTTTTATTGAAAATGGTTTATAGGTCTACACCCTGCTCATAGAAAATTTGAATGCACTCCATATCTATTTGAAGAGTGTGAAGAGGGAAAGAGAAAGCCTGGCAACAATTTTTTAAGGAGTTAGAAGAAGTCACAAAAATGCCTCCCAACCTTTTGATAATTGACCAAATTATCAATAATCCTACGGAAAACAATTCTGCCAACTGGAAGGAAATGTTGGATTGGAAGTTGAATGTGACCAAAGATTTGGAAGCAGGGATTACTAAATATATCACCCAACATTCAATTGATCTTAAGGATTTGAGAAGTGATTTCTTCACATTAGGGGTAGACATTTTCAGAGAGGGTGGGGATGAGTTATTAAAAATTAATGTTGTGAAGAAGGATTTTAGAAAATGAATTGATGAAGAGTTTTTAGTGGTGAATGTAGGATTTGTGGCCTTGGAATGGCTAAAGGATTAAAAAACATTTCTCAATACTGTCAAAGATAATGCTAAGGATATATTGAGGAAAATAATGGAAGCAAACCAGGATATCAATAGGTGGGGAATCAGGTCAGCATTACTGGTACTCCAAATGCAAACATGTTATTCTCAATCATCCTAAAATTTAGAGCCCACAAGAAGAAGATGGAGACACAAGTAATAAGGCGGACCAAGTAGCACAAGAAGCTCAATAATCATCAGCAAGAGATGAGGTGGAAGAAGTTGGTGTTACTCTATTAGATATATTTTCTTTATGCTTTAATTTGTCATGCATCTCAAACTATTAGCTCTAGGGAATCATTTATTTTAAATCTTGTTTTAAATACTTATGTTGAATTGGTCATTTTGATGAGGTCGTTATGGTTTTAAAATGGTTACGCTAATATTGGCTATAAATGTTAGAAGCCAATATATGTATAGGATCTTTTGACAAATTTTGTGTTGTTAGTAGTAGATGTTATGTTTAAATTTATTTTCAGTTACTTGGATATGCTTCAATGAAAATTATTCGAATGATTTCCTAAGATCAGAAACTTTGTGTTGTGGTGTATGGGATTATGTTCTTCTTATGTTGAATTCATAGTTATTTCGATATTTTTGTTGTTGTGTATTTAAGTGATTGAAATTTATTCATTAGCCCATTGTTGTGGAATATTTATCTTTGTATGGATGTTGATAACAATGGTTGTTTCAATTATGAGGATGTTAGTTTTGCTCTTCTAATCCCCATCATCCTTTGAGATGAGAGTGAGAATCGATTGGAAGATTTAGTTTTCTTTGTTATTATTTTGAAATTTTGAAGTATAAGTTATCCTTTAAAACTTTCTCGTTAAAAGTTACACCTTTCAATTGCTTTCTAGTTAAACAAAGCACACTCGAATTTAATTCATTGCCTATCATTAGAAGGTAGTTGCACCTTGTAAAATAAGTAGAGAGTAGGTATAGAAGGTTATCATACCTATCTCAACTGTTTTTCCATATTGCTACCTATGTGGGTGTTAGAATATAGAGTTAGGTAGAAAATTTTGTCAACAAACACTTCAAAACCAATCTTTTTTTTGAATGCCCATTTACAACCAACAATTTTTTGTCCTTTTGTCCTTCAAACAATGGTACAAAATCTCATGTATCGTTAGGGTAAAAGCACAACCCTGTATCACACTTTTATAAAGGAACCAACCAACACAATTAAAACTGTTTAACTTCGACCGCATAAAAGTGACATTTCTAAATTCGATTCTGAAATGATGTAAACTGATCAAATGTGGAAATATTAATGAAATTTAGGTTTGTTATTTTTAAAAAAAAAAATCAAAAAAAAATTATATTTTTTTTATAAATTCAAAGACAGATTTTTCATTGCTAAAAAATGTTGAAAACTAGGGGTTCTAGTCAACGTCACCAAAAAAAATGAAAATGGACTCTTTTTTTTCTAATTTTTTTTTCCAAATAGAGAACATGTATATGTAGTGTTAAAAAAAAATTTAAAAATGATGTATATTTTCCTCGTTATAATATTTTGAAGTCTAACATAGCTAAATTTGGTAGTTTTCATTCGGTATCACCTTTTGACAACTAAATTTATCATTAACCAAAAAAACAAATACCCTTTTTGAGAAGATTCTCTCATTTAGTGAAAAAAAAATTATTTTTTTCTAATATCATTTAATTTTTTTTTTAAATTTCTAATCAGCCTCTTTTTCAACTTTAAAAAGCTACTCGCAATGTTTAATTAATAAAAAAAAAAAAATTAATCAAAATACTAAAAAAAAATGTCTAGATTCATGACTTCGAGCTCTACAAAAGGGTATTTTTCAATTTTTGTAAAAAAATATTCTACTTGAAGAAAAATTGAGCAGAAGTGAAAAGTTTCAAAAATACAGATTTTTTCACCTTTTTTGTGCTACATCACATGACACATAGGCTAGTCCGACTGGACTGAGTCCAGTCGGACTAACCTTAGTTTAACAAGAAAAAAATTGAATTTTTTTTAATGGAAACATTTGAAGCAAGGGAGTCCAGCCGAACTGAGTTTGGCCGAACTCAATCCGGCCGGACTTCCAGCGCCATTTGGGCACCACGCGGCCTGAGGGTAGTCTGGTCGGACTTCCAGCACCATTTGGGAACCACGCAGCCTGAGGGTAGTCCGTTCGGACAACCCTCAGTTGGCCCAAAGTGCAACACAGCTCCATGCTTTTGCCCATAATTTTTCAAAGTTGTCATTTCTTCTTCCATAGCAATCTTCTAGAATTTTGCATCATTCATACCTAATGCATCTTCTATAGATCTAGGTTCATCCATATTAGAATTTAAAAAAAAAAACTTCAATCATCAACTGAATACCTTTAAGGTGGTTGTCTATGTCTTGTAGACCTTCAAACAAGCTAATTTGGACGTTCTACCTCCTCTTCTAAAGATTTAGAGCTAGATGAGCTCTCCTCAACTTCTTGCCTGTGTAGGGGTCTAGATTCAACTCTTTTAGATGTAGAACGGAATTGAATTGCATCTTCATGCTTAATCTATTCTAGTTGTAATGTAATAGGAGACTTAATTTCTCTAAAAATAATGCTTCTACGTATTACCTTTTGTGTAATGGGGTCTCAAAGTTTGTATCCTTTCACAACATAACTATATCCAATGAAGATACATTTCACAACCTTGTTCTCCAACTTTGTTTGCTTCTCCTTTGGCACATGTGCATATGCCTCGCAACCAAAAAATTTCAAACGTCTCAATGAAGTCTTGTGACCCAACCATTCCTCCATAGTAATTTTATCAACAAGAGCTGAAGTAGGGGACTTGTTATTCAAGTAGCAAATAGTGGCAACACCTTCAGCCCAAAAAAAATTTCTAGACCACCGCCACTCAACATACTTATGGCCTTGTCTATCAATGTCATGTTTATTCTTTCCGCAACTCCATTATATTTTAGAGAATATAGAGTTTCCTTTTGCCTATTAATGCCACAATCTTTACATAATCTATCAAAATCATTAGAGAAAAATTCACAGCCATTATCAATCCGCAAACATTTTTTTTCTTTCATTCTGGAACTCAACCATTTCTTTAAATTATTTAAATCAACTTAAAACTTCAAATTTATTCATTAGAAAGTATACATGTGCTACTAAAATCATCAATAAATGAAACATAGTATGTGAATTTTCCAATGGAGGGAACATCTATAGGACCAAACACTGCAAAATGAATAAGATCCAAAACACCACAAGATTAATGAGAACTCGAGTAAAATTGAACATGGTTTTGTTTTTCATAAATGCAACACTCATAGAAATCAAAATCAAGATTACAATCATTCCAACCTTTAACAATGTTTGTATGTTTCAAGGTCCTTAGACCCTTTTCTCCAATGTGGCTAAGCATCTCGTGATAAAACATAGTCTTCTCTATAAGTAACTTTTCTTTAGAAGAAAAAGCACCCTTAGGTACCCAAAAGCCATGTCCATCTACTGAAGGTGAAACCCCCAAATCTTCCAACAAAGTATCCACAAATTTACTTTTTATAGAAGTGCTATTACACTCAAAAGTGTATGCTTCTAGCTTATAAAAGTGTCAAATATGACACCTCTAGCAATCACCATAGCACCTTTAACCATTTTATATCCTGCATCAAAAAAGACTACTTGCACACCTACATCTATCAATTTTCTCACAGATAATAAATTTAGTTTTAGTCCAAGGATATGCAACACACCACTAATCCTTTTTATTCGACCATCAAGATACTTGATTCCAACCTTACCACAACCAATAATATCTAAATGTGAATCATCACTGAAGTACACCTTACCTCCATCAAATTCATCATATTCTGAAAACCAATCTCTATTGGAAGTCATATGAAAAGATGCACCTAAGTCAATTACCCATACATCATAACATGCATGAGTAGCCAAAGTTGCAATGAATGCATCACCATCTTCCTTCTCGAACTCAAAATCAGAGTCAAACTTCTTTTTTTCTTCTTTTCTTCTTTGCAGTCCTTACGAATGTGTCATGATTTACCGCAATTCCAGCAAATGACTTTAGACTTTCTAGGAGATTTTGATCTCCCTTTGGACTTGGATTTATTGCGTTTCTCATTCTTCTTGGCTTTTCCTTAAGTCTTCCATGAATAGTTAGAGATTTTTCAAACTAATAGATACCTTCCTACACATCTCTTCACCAAACAAGGCGCCCAACACATCTTCAGACTTCAAAACAATAGAAGTACTATTGATAGCCATAATAAGAGAATCACATGAATCAAACAAATAACAAAGCAAAATCTGACATTTTTCCTCCTCATCCATCTTGACACCAATAGATGTCAATTGATCCACCAGCATAGTGAATGATTTCAGGTGGTCTATAATCCATCCACCATCTTCCATTCTCAAGGAATACAATTTCTTCCTCAAGAAAATCTTATTCAATAAAGATTTGGCTCGATACATCTCATCAAGCATATTTCATAGCTTCTTCGAAGAGGTTTCTTTGTGGACAATGATTACAACAGAGTCTACCAAACACAATCTGATTAGACCCTTAGTTTTATGGTCCATAGCATCAAATTGAGCAGTCGCAATAAGATCTAGAGGTCTTGAGATATTCGCATCAACAACATCCCATAGACCTTGATCTATTAGCATATCTTCCATTTTCAACTTCTACATCTCAAAATTATTTCCATAATATTTCTCCACCTCTATTCTCCCTGACCAAATTACCATCTAAAAATTTCTATAACAAGATCAAAAAGTATCTTTTGCACAAGCTCCCACTCAAATCTAGATTAGTTCAAAAAACCCAACAACCCACAACTGAAACCAAAGGTGATCAGACTCTGATACCACTTGTAAGGAAGTTAATTAGCGGAACAACTTCCTACACTAACATTGAGAGGAGGGAAATGCAAAAACTTTTATTTCTTATTACAACATTTACATAAATTTAATAAAAATGGCATAAGTAGCATGCATACCACAACATCGTAATTTGTGTGGGGAAAACCCTTTCAGGAAAAAAAAACCCACACTCCAAAACCTGCCCAGTATTTTTTTCACTAATCAAACTAGAGATTCAAGGGCAACTCAATAACTATAAGACTCTTACACACAACCTTCATCTCACGCACCTCATATATAAGACATACAATACATGAAACTATCAAACAATATTACAAAACCATGGGCTAAAACCACCCAATAAAGTGGATTTGATCTTATCTCTAATCCTAGATACCCTATGATGTGTCAAAACACACATCAACACAGGTAACTCCCTTTTACAGTTCATTTATGTGTCTGACACATTTTAGGATACCAAACTTCCAGAGGCCATAATTTTTGAATGAGGTGTCTGATTGATGAACTATTTGAAGCGTTGGAAAGCTCATGACGTTCTCTATCACCTTGTAACCCACAACGTCAATTATAGACACTTTTCAAGCCATTTTAGAGCCTCTAAATCCCTCAAAATTGAATTTGAAACTTTCATCGCAACTTTCAAATACGAAAACTTTAAAATCTTCAAATCTAGTTATGATCTTGCAACAAAAATTTTACTGGCATGTTTATCTAGCCAATTCAAATCTTTGAAGAAAACTTTGAACCAATTCATGCTCAAATGAAAACTTACTATAAATAGGTTGAGACACCATTTTCCCAACAATTTTGAGAGAATGTCTTAATGCAAATACGTATCAACAAATGATGCACTCTTGTGCAAAGTTGTACTTATTTCCCCTATGTTGCTACTTATCCCCATCTACGCACATTCCTATACATTTATCGCCCCCTATCCATATATAACAGTTTTCAATATATTCATCCTTGTCTATTTATTATTCTTGTCAATACACTTTTTCCTGAATATTTTATTTCCACCTTAATTCTAGAATAATGTGCCCTATGTCAATACACAAGTGTGGAAGCAATCCCACACCCATGAATTTGAACCCTAAAGTTTAATATTTATACTTTAATTATTGACCAACTCTAGCCCATTACTTTCTTATCTAGTGTGTACCAAACACACATTTGCATGATTATTGCTATGTCTTTGTATTTGAAAACATTCAATTGCATCACTTGAATTCAAGTAGTCGTTTAAAAAGCATTCACATCTAAAAAAGAAGCATCCTAGGAATACTTAAGTTGGATCATCTAAAAAGAATCCAATACTACATTGCATCATCTTAGACAATTTGCAAGTCTAAAGATTAGTGTCCTCAATTATTTCAAGTTGGTACTACCAAGAGGGTCTATCTAGAAGAACATGATACAATGATCTCCCGTGTGTATTTTTAAACATCACTAATCATTAACATTTAGTGTAGAACAAATTCCAAGAGAAACAAGAAGTATAAGCACATGATTAGTAGGATTGGATCTATGGACCACAAAACATATTTGTATTTGCGAAAGTGATAAAGAACCTCAAGTTTAATCTATTAAAGGGTACAATTCTGCTCAACATTCAAGATGAAAAAAAGATCTAAATTACCTATTTTTGTGTGACCTATAGATTTCAATACCTCCATAAGAAATATCTTCAACAACATTCCTAGATTTAAGCATCTTAACCCCCTTCACATTTAATTACTCAGCCTATCATTTAATTGTTAAAGTATCACACCCTCAAACATTCTTAACCCCATTCACATTTAATTACTCAGACTATCATTTGATTGTTAAATTATGGCACCCACAAACATCAAAATAATTAATCTAGATACTCTTATGTGTAATCTTGTATTTGATTAGCCTAGACTAAGTGTGAAATTTTGTCAAGATCTAGAGGCAATGCAAAGCACAAATAAGAGAGAACAAAATAGATGATAGGAATAAACTGTATTCTATCAAGATGCAAAATGTGATCAACTGGATCATTACAAGATAATTAATTGCCCGTACAAACAATGTAGATGAGTCTGCTTATATAGGTAAGGCTATATGGATATGTGAGCACACAAACATGACATGTAGCTCAATAAGAAACAAGGGTAGGTAGGAAATAGGTGTGGGTAGTAGGAGAAATAATAAAATATTCCACATGAGGTGGATCACCCACCGAAGGTGGAATTATCACTCCATAATAAGTGGATATGATAGAGTAGTAACAAGATCAACACTATAAAAGGTGGAAATTCTCCTACACACACTATCCCAATGTGGCAC
This sequence comes from Cryptomeria japonica, assembly GCF_030272615.1. NCBI lineage: Eukaryota > Viridiplantae > Streptophyta > Pinopsida > Cupressales > Cupressaceae > Cryptomeria > Cryptomeria japonica. The sequence goes on along the minus strand of NC_081409.1, from coordinate 863,774,030 downwards.
AAACACCCAAGTGTCTCATACCCAAACTACTATGAAATGCATGTACCTAAGTAAACTTAAGTAAAGTGTAAAAATATCCAAGATGAATAATTATTTACACCCACCCCCCCCCCCCCCCTTAAGTGCAACTTAGGGGAATGAACTAAAGTCTACAATGCAACTAAGCAATGCAAGATGGGTCCCGGCTATGAGGCCATGTTAGGTACCCATGTACAATATGCAAATGCAATCTCCCATAAAGCGAGGAGAGAGAGAAAAACCCAATGTGAAAAAACCCTCCCCCAAAAGAGAGATGATGAAAGCACACAATGCTCCCAATGATGAATGAGAAGAACAAAATATGTCCCCCCCATAAGAGAGAAGAAGAGACCATGAAGCCCTCCCTCAATATCGAATCTCCTACAAAGAGGGTCCAATGATGTTGACCAAAATACCTCCCCATAAGGAAGAAAGAGAGTCAATGTTGCACCAATAATGTCAAAGTGTGACAAAACCATGTACCATGTTGATGACGATGAATTACTCGTTGCAACAAAATGAAGATCGGACATGAAGACAACCTGCTTTGAGCATCATCTGGATACTCGTAAATGACATAAATACTAGTACAATCCAAGTCTCACGGAAGCCATGCACAAATGTGTACAATCTAAGTCTCAACTGGAGCCATGCACCAAGTCTCACAAGATATTCCTAATCTGTGTACAAGAGGATTACATCAAATAGTCAACAATAACAAGATACAAAGAGTTGTGGCACTTTATGATAGTGTGAGTACAACATTGCTCAAGCAAGATCATATATCATGATAAAATATTCAAATGTGGAAACATGAAAAAATGATGCCACCAACAAAGAAGCCTTGTAGAATATTGTAGATGAAGATGTCTCCGAATAGAATTTCACCAAGAGATATAAATGAACAACTAAAAAAGAGTCCATATGAGCTCAAACAAAGCCTCCAAAATTGTAAAAATCGGGATTTCATGATTTTCAAAAAACTTGTATCCGAAAAATAGAAAATTCCTACACCACTGTACAGATCATGAAATTATACCCCAAAACAAAAAAAATTGCTCAAAAAAAGAAGTCCGGATGAGTGAGATATCACTTTGAAAAGTCTGCAAAATTATAATTTCTGGAAAAATTTTGTCGCAGCTTCAAACTTCAAATGCCTCTAGATTTGGCCTCTGAAGTCCAATTTGGACGAAACAAAAGGCAAAACTGACTTTCTTAGATCTCCTCAATCCAATGGCAACCTCATATTTGGCCCATCAAGCTTCAATAATAACCTGCAATAGAAAGCTCCAAAATACACAACCCATCAAATTTCTCTCAATCGACAAACCAATGACACTATAATGGCTCTGATACCATGTGAGATTTTGCTAAGATCTAGAGGCAATGGAAAGCACAAATAAGAGAGAACAAAATAGATGATAGAAATAAATTGTATTCTATCAAGATACAAAATGTGATCAACTAGATCATTACATGATAATTGATTGCACGTACAAACAATGTAGATGAGCCTGCTTATATAGGCAAGGCTATATGGATATGTGAGTACACAAACATGATATGTGACTCAATAAGAAACAAGGGTATGTAGAAAATAGGTGTGGGTAGGTAAGAGAAACAATAAAATATTCCACATGAGATAGATCACCCACCGAAGGTGGAATTATCACTCCACAATAAGTGGATATGATAGAATAGTAACAAGATCAACACCATAAAAAGTGGAAATTCTCCTACACACACTATCCCAATATGGCACAAACACCGGAGTGTCTCATACACCAAACTACTATGAAATGCAAGTGTAATAATATTCAAGATGAATAATTATTTACACCAACATTAAGCTTAAAGAAATGTTGTTTACCTTTATAAATATTTTCCAAATTTTTAGAATCAAGCCTTCACTTATTTTATATTTTATGTAATTATAAAATATCATTTTTCTTTACTCTCATTAGACCATTAGACCTTATTGAAAATAGTAAGTAGAAAATTCAATTTTGGAAACAAAAAAATTCAACTAAAAAAAATTCTTGGCCAATGTGACAGCTATTCCTCCCTTTGAGCGATTTTGTGTGGCAAGTGAGCCCGGGTTTCCTTAACATTTTGTGGCAATTTTCCTGGAAGAAGCCTTATTTATAGTACGGAGAGTTTAGAAATATATAAGTTTTGATTATTTTTAAAACTGTATCAACTATTAATGTTAAGTGTTCGCAGGTATATAATTTATTAAAAAGTAGGTAGTATTTTCTTAACATATTAAATTATTTAAGTTAAATATGGTAGTTGATATTTATGATGTGGGTTTCCAATTCCCCTAATATTTATAATTCCATTGATTCTTTAAAATTTCGGACTTCAATTCTTCCCGTATTTGAAAAAATATATTGTTATTATTATATTAAAAATGTTTTTCACTAAATGGTACTTTTACTATAATATTTGTATTATTAAGAGGAAGTGGACTTATTTATAGGGAACATGAATGTCTATTTATTTTTCAGTGTTTTATTTTGTAGAAAATATTTTTTTATAAAGTGTGATATTTTGAAGAAATGAATAATATTTTTTTGGACAGGACAATTTTTATAATATTTTTGTGTTTGAAAGTTTATAAGAAAAAACCAACTAGCTAATTAATATGGAATTAAACATGAAAAACAAAAATAATTATGTGAAAATAATCTTATATAATAATACAATTTTGAAATAAACTTATATGTTAAGTGATTGTTTGTTTATGTACGAGAATATTTGACTCGCACAATCTATTGTGATTCAAAAGCTTAATACAAAAATAAATTATATAAGATTTAAGTCTTGTAAATTTAATAGGAAAAAGATCATTTAATCTTTAATACTAATTTAAAACAATCAAATTACTTATATATTCAATATTTCATATTATTTCATAAAATAAAAATATAAAATTTCATATTATTCCATAAAATAAAAAATTCTTAAATAGGTCATAAGAATTCTTAAATTTTATATAACAAAAATAATTTGTTAAATGAATAAAAAACAAATGACTAAAATCCACCTTAACATATGCATATATCTATAAGACAATGGTGACGCATTCTATTAGTCCATTCCCACACAACATAGATCAGTTTTGTGCATTACATGAAGTTCATGATAATTGAGATCAAACTCATAGAGCTCGAGATCCATCTACATCATTCTCTTTATCAATTTAGAGTTTGAAAAATTCATCAAACTAAGATAACTAATCTTTGAACAATAACAAAATATTTCAATCAACGCCTACATCATCTATCCATCATCGATTCTAAGACTATACACAGTGATTCGTTTACTTAATTATAATACATACTTCAATTTCAATTTTCTATCCTAATTCAATTATTAGATAATCATTTTCATTTATTTGTTTAATCTATTTCTATCTCTTTTCCTCTCCCCCTCTATCTCCATCTATACTTTTATCTACTCTAAACTAATCACACTATTGACAGTAACTTGACGGTTTGCATCTCTTGTTAAAAAAATAACTTTAAATGTAAATCCCTAGTAGAGACTGTCAAATTCAATCAATCAAAATAAATTCTGCAAAAAAGTATGCTTTGTACTATTGAGGAGGCCTTGATGGATTATTTCAAATTGAATGAAAAGTAATTAAATATTTATGACATAAAATGTGTAAGTCAGTGACTAAGATTTAATTAAATTTAATGTTTACACTTGTCTTGTAAGCAATGTTTAGAAAAAAATATATATTGTCGTATGGTAAAATATATTCACATAATGGCCAAAAATATCTTTGATATTTGATATATGTTAGAAGAGGCAAAAACTAATCCAACTTCTTGGAACCACACAGTTAGCATCACAGTATTTAGTGTTGAACCATCAGAATTCAGTTGATGTGAGTTATTTTTTTAGTTCATTGTATTTTTTGACATTAAGTAGTACATCATATATAATCCATGGAAAGCTGATCAGATGGCTTTCAGACCAAAAATTAGGGTGGTAAGTGACATGATACCAGGAAGATGCAATTGCAGCGTCATTCTGGTGCACTTTGCAACTGTCTTGAAACCATCCCCTGGCTTCATTACGAAGAGACCTCATTGCCACCATAATTTTTTCCTTGATGTCACCATATCTCTTCTTTTCTTTGTCGAAGAACTTGGAGAAGAAGCTAATGTTTCCACTCACAATTTCTGCTTCAGTTTTTACACCATAATGTTCCATCAATGCAGCTAATTTAGTGTCATACCAAGTTTTATGCATCAACGCATCTTCGACATACTTCTCAAACCCTTCAACTTCTAGATCCTTGTCATATGCTTTATAAACATCGTCTCTTGTAGATATTGATACACAGTGGCTCTCTTTTGCTGTGTCTTTCACTGCTCTATAAAGCTTACCAAGAACTCCAGTGGATATATACATGGGCTTATCCTCTTTCTCCATGAAATCTGGATATTCCTTTGGGAAAAGGGATAGGGGCATCTCTGCCGGTATGCCCGTCTTGGGGAAATCGACTGCTTTGGACTGAAGCCTTGCCAAAAGTTGGCATTTCTGACTCCGTGCCTTGTTTGGTTCTTTGTCAGCATACACTACATGTGTATTGGCTATAACACCTAAGCTGTCATTAAGCATATAGTTTACAAAATATTCTTGTATTTCCTGCATCACAAAGTTGCAGATGAGATCCGATGTAATTATAAAAATCAATATGCATTAGGCATCATCTACGCTGACTTTCAACATCTGAGGTACATATAAAAAGCAAGTTTATGTTATGATTTCATGTTAAGTATTTTCTACTTAATGATGCAGGGTATGGACTGGTCTCTACACCCTTGATATAATGACAAACAAGAATAAAGGAATATAAAATTCTTTTACGAGAGAGACTAAACAAAAATTGAAACAACAAATTTTTTATTTAGTTCATGCGAGAGAGGAATCAGAAATCTCTTGAGGAGGTGTAATTCCTCTAGACTTCTTCTGCTTGGCTAAAGGTTAAATTGAATATGTATTCAATACTCTCTTTTCTTGGCAACCTTCTTTGGGGACGCTTCAATGACCAGGAATAGTTGCAAAACTCTAGAACACGGTTTAGCTGTCTGTCATTGGCTTTCTATGGAAGACATGATGTAAGATTAATTTTTTCATGGTGTCAACTCTCTCGTGGGTGTAAGTGAGCCCACATCATTTGCACAGGACTTGGCTATGCTTGCTAAAGCCAACATGTTTGAATCTAACATCTCTTGGGCCAGACACAAGTGTACAAGGCATGTTACAAGGAGATGGGAACTGATACTCGTAAGGGACAAAAATTTATATTTAGGAAAAAAATGCTATATCATGTCATGGCTTTACAAGTTGAAAAAAGGATAAAGTTAAACTAACATTTTAAAGTACAATAGCAAAGGTGAATTGCATTGATATTTGATTCTCTAAAATCATTATAAAATAAACAACTGATTTTTAATCACGGTAATATTTAGTAACAAGGCAATGGCAAAAGCACATCTACTTATTGAAATGCTGACAATAAGCTTGCGAAAAATGAAAAATCATAAATGTGAATCATATCTCACCCCACATCAGCTACATTCATCTATCTCCAGGTCCTCAGTTTGAGTTGTCCCTACATACCCATAAGAATCATAGAGTGTGCCCTTCTTTTTCGTTACAATCAATTGATGAAACTCCAGTGCACATAGACATCCCAAACATTTTTTATTGTTTTTCTTCTTACTCGTACATCTTTGAGGAAACTTTCTGCTAAAAACAATTTGTAAATATCTATGCAAAAACTAGAAATAACAAGTTTATTACTGTAGTTTTTATTTCCTTTAACTCTCAACAGAATGTAGTTTCCACATTCCATCAGCATTCCACGGAAATGCATTTACCCCCCTTTTGGGCCGCATTTTGGAGATGGGGAAATGGGGACATGACGTCTCCGGCGGAGCGCAACCGCCCCCGGTGCTCCGCCGGAGACGGGGAAACGTCTCCGAGTCTCCCAAGGAGAGGTGGAGACATCCCAAAGCCTCCTTGGGAAAACCTCATCTCCACGTCTCCTTGGGAGACACTAAGCATTTCTCGAGGGGCAGGGAGACGTCTAGACATCTCCCTTCGCACCCGCATCAAATGCCAAAAAAATTAAAATTTAAAAAAAAAAGTTTGATTTTTGGGGGTTGGGGGGTAGCCCTAATTTGATGTGGACCCCACCCCTTCCCCCAAAACAACAAAAAACCATCATATTTAATGATTTCACTCACATTTTGAAAGACTGATTTTTTTTCTAGCAAGCTGAAGAGGAGGAAAAACTTGTAGAAGTCTGCTTGAAGGAGTGAAAAGAGTGATTGCAAGTGTGATAGGAGTGAGGAGCAAGAAGAAGAGGAGGAAGAGGATTCTACTGCATTTTGCAGAGATTTTTCAAACACAAGTTAGGGTTTTTCTTGTTTTTTTTCATTTGTTTTATTTTCTGATTTTCATTTTTCAATTCTTTGTTTGTTTAAACTTGTCTTTTTTGCTTATTCATCACAAAATCAGAGTTGATGTTGAATCTTGAGAACAAAATGATGAATGAATAATGAATGAATCAGTCATCATTTTGCCCTCAAGATTCAACATCAAATTTTATTATTTTTATTTTTATTTTTAAATAATATAAAATTATAAATTGTAAATTTTGTTTTCAAAATTGAAGTTTCAAATTTGTATTTCAATTTGTTAAACTAGGTTGATTTTATTTTTATTTTGTGAAATACAGTGTCACTTTCACAATGAGCTCCCAAGACATGAGTGAGGATGAGATGGAAATCTATTCTCATAGTGAACATGATTCAGAATTTGAACCTGAGGATGAGGGGGTTGACCATGGGGCTGATCCTGGAGCCCAATCTAGTTCCATAGTAAGTGCACCAGCTAGTACAGGTTGCCCTTCAGAGTTGTTGGCACAATATGCTAGGGGTGCTTATGACATTAAATCTCCTCTCAAACAATTTGCTTCAAGAGTAGAAGGCACATCACGTTCAAGTGGGGGAACAAGGAAGTGGAAGTGCAACATTTGTGGAGTTGAATGGTTTGGTAGTATCACTAGAGTGAGCGCACACTTTTTTTTTTGACAGGAAAAGGTGTGGATCATGCATCAGTGTTGTAGGCCCTTTGAGTTTTGCAACTTTAAGGATATCATCTTTCTATCATGGTACAAGGTTGGGTCTTATGGAGGGAAGCTTCCTAAAAATAGAGCTGGAGTTGCTGAGATTTTTTAGGAATATTTTGACCTGTGAATTTTGTAGTGTACTTCATCTTAAAATTTTAAGCTCCAAAATTTGAGGAAGCTGCTGGTCTCATGAATACAGTACCTTTGTCTTCTATACTCTGTGCATTGATAAAAACAAGCAAAATCATTTTCCCTCCAGGATTATTTTTTAATGGATTTCTAAGCTTAAATGTTTCACAAGTGGTACATAACATTCCTAAGCTGGTGGGGCAACCCCATTTTCACTCAAATATGCAAGCCTAAAAAGTAGGAGCTCCTATGTTTTAGGAAAAGATTCCAAATAATCCCATAGGGAAAAAAAATTCCTTCATGGGACCTCCTCTTCCTAAAAAATAGAAGCTTAAGGCCCCTATGGGACCCCACCCTAAACATAGCTTAGATTTGACATGGACGAGTTCCACTAGGAATGTAATATTGTACCCATACCTTGTGAGTCTCCACTTAATTTGATCACCCGTTGTACGTAAAAGTTTGATGCAACTTTGTATAGAGATTTTATGAAGCTTTAATATTTAATATTTATATACTTGATTCTTAGCAGCTAAAACAAGCCTATGTGTTGGACTTTTTTCTACGTGTATACAAGATCCATGAACTTATTTGTTGAATGCACACACTCTAATTAGCTTCGTACGAGGTCCAATTACAAGATAAGAAAAAATATCTAGGATCCCCTTTTCATCTCCTGAGACAGAATAGAGTGGTTCTATCTCAATGGGATATGTAACCTTTCCATGCAAACATTGTTAACAATCAAAATTGATCTCAACAACCTACCTTACTCAATGTGATAGTAAAAGATATTCAAATCACCCATAATCTAGTGTATTACTCTACGACCACACACATTGAGGTCCATCAACACTAAATAATTTAGTTGATCAAAAACCATGTCATTAAAATGGAATGTTTGTCATTAAGGACCATTCCGCTAACATCATCACCAAACTTTTGAACGAGATCAAGTTTGTCAAGTTCAATAATCACTTGGTAAAAATTCTCATTAGAAGGGATTGTTACCAATTTTGCCTTTAGGTCAAAAATGGCTTCAGGGACCTAGGTCATTAAATGTTATTGCAAAGGTTTTCTCTAAGTGGAAACAAGGTGAATCAAAATACTTTTGCTTTAAATGTTAAAGTTTAGAACATTAAAATTTGGCCCTTTCCTTTTTGGTTAGGTTTTATATTTCCCAAATTAAAGGATTCCCACATTGAAAAAAGGTCAAGAAGAGACCATCTTAGTGTTTGGAGGGAATTTAAAATCCAAAAGATGCCTTTACCACGTAATATAATGCCTTAGCTATAGTTCTTTTGAGTTAACTTCTGGTTTGAGCCACAAGCTGAAGATGAATGCTTCACCAAGAAAAGAAGCCCTAGTTCCTCATGATGATCAAAACCTAGGTGAGTCAGTTTGAAGAGTTTATACGAAGCACTGAAAGGGTCTTGAGAGCATGTTTTCTCAGGCTTCCCATCTCAATGCACATGAAGAAGGCATTATTCAAGTAAAGTAACATGTTAGATGCTCCTCTTGGATGCTGGAAGTCACCAACAATAGCCCATACATGAGTCATGCGTAAGAATTTTGGTAGGATCAATCTAAGGTTTGCCTTTTATCAAATAAACCCTCAGATTTTTTCCTTGTTGAAAGGGCGGTTTTCTCTGGTATCAACAAAATTGTGGTGTCTTTATGATTGATAAAGGTTGTTAGCATTAGAGAAAAGCTAGAGAACTGCATTCATGTTACAGGATCTTTACATGCACAAGCATTCAATATAAAATCGTCACGAGTTTATATTGTAATAAGGGTTTTTCCATGCATTTGCATACAAGCACAAACATTCAAAGACAAACTTTGCAATGACTTCATGAGTAAGAGGTTGAATGGCAGACCTTCAATGATGAAAGACAATCACAGTCTTCAAAATGCAAAACAAAAACAATAACAGGGAAGCATCAAGGAGCAGTCATGTTTCATGCATATCTCAAAAACGACGAACTGGGTTCTTGTGATTTTTTCACAGAAATTAGAAAACAATGAAATAGAAAAAGTAGATAAATTTTGTGAAAACCCAATTCGTGGTTTTGAGAAATCTTCACCAGTCCTATACCTGAATACTCAACTACAGCAGTAATATAAGCAAGATCACAGCCAAAGCAATGACAAGAAGACAATAGCAAATAGCAAATTCAAGGTACAGATCAAGAAGACTCCATCATGAATGAGAGCCCAGAGCACACAACAGCCCTTATCAGCTAGCTTACCGGGTTCACCTCCACACCCCCCTGGTTCGGGTCCGGTACGGTCCGGGTCCTTGGTTCGGGTCCGGTTCAGCCTTGGTTCGACCAGGGTTCGAATTTCCCAAAGGGGGTTCGACCTGGTTCGAACCCAGGTGGACCAAGGTCGAACCAGGTCGAACCCGAGCGGACCCAGGTCGAACCCAAACGGCTGGGCGGCCCAAAATGGGTTTTTTTATGCAAAATTTAAATTTTTTTTTAAATCCGCCATGTAAAAAGTAAATTTTATACCCTAAAAGTGAATTCTAAAACATAATTTTGGCTCATTTCTCCTCATTTGTGTTGCAAACAAAAGTTTTTTGATAGCAGGTTGAAGAAAGGGTGAACAAACTTTGGCTTCCAAGATCAAATAAGAGTTGAAGACTGATTTTTGAAGCTCCAGCAAGCATTGCAGCATCATTTCCATACATTGGCAAGCTCCCATTGGCTATAAGAGGTAGGTAGGTTTTTTAACATTTTTTTCCAACTATTTTTGTTTCACAAATTGTCAAACATGAAACATTAATTGTTTTTCATTATTTTATTTTATTTTTTTAATATGTTTATGTTATTTCTTGCCATAGGAACTAGAATGGCATCTACCTCTTCCTCCGTTGGCAATGAACAAACAATTACAAAACAAAGAAATGATCTGAATTCTCCCTTATGGAAGTATGTTGACATTTTAAACCCACTTCCAAGAGGTAGGGGATTTTGTTGGAGATGCCAAGGATGTGGTATTGAACGTAATAGTTCATATTATCGGGTGGTAGGCCATTTGTGTGGAATAAAAGGAAGAGACATCCAAAAATGCTCTGGAAAAGATGGTAAACCTATACCAGATGAGACAGTGATGAAATATTTTAAGGAGCATGAGGAGGCAGAAGAGAGAGAAGCCCGTAGATTGAATCAAACCGCAGCAAAGAAAACAAGGGGAATGCAAGCCCCATCTAATCCCGATGTTGTAGTACAAGACCACCCCTTCTTTTCCACAAATGAACCTGAAAATGAACCACCCTTGACACACAAAAGAACAAAGGGGCCTTTAGAAACCGCATTTCAAAATGAGAATAGAGACATTGCTGACCAAGATACAGAAAGGTGCATTTGTGCAAATGGGTTGGCTTTCAATGTTGTTCGCTCCCCATATTGGAAGCAAATGATAAAAAGTGTTAATGAAGCTCAAAGAGGGTATAAGGGCCCAGATTATGAGAAGATACGTGGAACATTATTGGACAAAGAGGTGAAGAGGGTTGAAGATGCATTGAAACCCATAAGGGATTCATGGGCTAAGACAGGTGTAGCAATTGTTTCAGATGGGTGGAAAGATGCTAAAAATCGTCCATTGATCAATGTCATAGCAGTGTCCCCTAAAGGGGCAATGTTTTTGAAAGTTGTGGATTGTGAGGGCCAAGTAAAAGATGGCCAATTTATTGCAGAAATTCTCATCTCCACCATTGAGTCAGTGGGACCCCGCAATGTTGTCCAAGTCATAACAGACAATGCAAGAAATTGTAGAGCTGCTGGTTTGTTGGTTGAGGAACGCTATGATCACATCTTTTGGACACCTTGTGCGGTCCATTCACTCAATCTTATGCTACAAAGGATTGGGACTAAAATAAAATGGATCAGAGATGTGTATGCATAGGTTGAGGACATCCAGATGTTCATCACAAACCACCACATGTCTCAAGGGATTTTTAGATCCTTTTCGAATTTGGAGCTATTGAAGGTAAGTGAAATAGTAATTTAATTTTATATTTTCTGATTTTTTTTAATTCAATGTTCATAATAGCATTGTGTAAGCTATATTGTGTATTCTTCTTTAAAGTTTGGCTTTATTTTTTAATCATTTTGGCATTAATTTGTGTTATAGGTTGCTGAGACCCGTTTTGCATCGAACACAATCGCCTTAAGACGACTTGTGAAAGTTAGAGTGGCACTATGCAATATGGTGATCAGCAACAATTGGACTGTATGGAAGCAGAGTAGCAGTGAGAGGGCAGAAAAAATTAGGGAGAGAATATTGAATGAGAAATGGTGGGATCTTGTTACATATCTCCTAAGTATCACTGAGCCCATTATGAGTATGATTCGCTATACTGGCATGGATAGGCCTTGCATTGGTGAGATTTATGATGGCATTGACTCAATGCTTGAAAAAATAAAGTTCACTATAAATGCAAAAGAGAATGACCCTGAGGAGAAATTCTTCAAAGAAGTGAAAGCAATTATTGCAGAAAGGTGGAATAAGATGACCACTCCTTTGCATCTTCTTGCCTATGCCTTGACACGAAAGTACTATAGCAATCAGTTTCTTGATAAACCAGGAAGGATTCCACCATGGAGAGATCTAGAAGTATCTGATGGGTACAAGGCAGCGTTTCTTAGACTATATCCTGATGATGATTTGCGAGATATTGTTACAAATGAGTTCATAGAATTCGCAAATGGGAATGGTCTAAGTGTTGAGGCACTTCGTCATAGATCCAAGAAGGATGCTCATAGTTGGTGATACTTCCATGGTGCATGCTTCCAACACCTACAACCCCTCGCTGTAAAAGTTTTCTCACAAGTTTAATTAATTAAAATTTATCACAAGTTTATTTACAGTTTAATTTGTCTTCATAGGTTGCTAGTAATTTTTTATTTTAATTTTATTAATATATAACTTTAATTGTTTACTTTGTCTTCATAGGTTGCTAGTTCATCTCCTTCAGAAAGAAATTGGAGCACATACTCTTTCATCCACTCACTAAAGCGCAATAGGTTGCTATCAAAAAGAGCGAAGAATTTAGTATATGTGCATTCCAACCTACATCTTCTTTCACACAAACAACGTGACTACACACAAGGGGAAACGAAGATGTGGGATATAGAGCCAGAGCATACTGATTTGGATGCTCTTGCTTCTCAGCTTCTAGCATTGACACTTGATGACTTGGAGGGCGAGCAAAATTATAGTGCAAGTGGCGTTGGCTCATCTAATGTCAATCTTCAAGGCAGTGAGCAGTGTTATATAGAGCACACAAAACATATTTAAGAGCAGTGATGTTGAAGCCATGATAAAATATCAAAATGCTTAATCACAGTGATAGGAACGATACATAGGGCAGAATAAGAATAGTCGAGACTGGATTTTGAGTTTGTTGAATGTTGAAGACAAGGTAAAAGCAGTGCCATGAAAGGTTGAGGGCAGCCCAATGAAGGTTTTGAGAAAAGAACGGCAATCAATGATTAATAAGCAACCAGTTTCATCCTAAGTTACCAGTACCTCCAAGTTTTCCCTCAAATCCGGGTATGGTACGTGTCTGATTCGAATTCGACTTGGAATCCCTGTGGAATCGGACAAGGTTCCTTTGTTTTGCCCCTGAAACGTATCCCCATTTTGACCCACGAATTCCAACGCATCTGAGGTTGACATGGCAATTCCATGGAGTTGTTTTGATGAATCCGTGTCACGCACGAGGGGTTATTCATTGACTGTGCGGAATGAAATTGGGTCGTTTAAAGTTTAAACCCTAAAACGAAAAGCTAAAACCATTTTGCTTGTCTTTGGCGGAGAAAATGGCACGACGCACTTGTCTTCAGCGGAGAAAATGGCACGATGCACTTGTCTTCGGCGGAGAAAATGGCACGACGCACTTGTCTTCAGTAGAGAAAATGGCACGACGCACAGAAGAAATGGCAAAGAAAACCAGTGACGACACAGAGGTAGACGAGCACAGAGGTAGACCAGTGAGGGCATGATGGCACATGGCAGACTAAAATAAAGAAAAAATTAATTTGTTTCTATAGTTTTGTTGATGTCTTGTTTGTATTTTAATCTTCATCGATTTATTTTGTTTATGTTTATTTTCTATATTTTTGTTTATGTATTCTTTGTTTTTTTTTGTATTTTAAACAAAATAAATGGAGCCTAGATATAAATTAATGATTTATATATTAATTTTTACAAATATTAAATATTTAAATTTTATTTAATGTGAAAATAAAATATTAATTACAAAATAGTTAAAATAATAATTATTAATAATACAAATCAAAATTAATTATGATATTTAATTTTAATTTGTAGTATTATTATTTTGAATATGAATTTTTTTTTTATTGTGTAATTAATATATTATTTTCACATTAAATAAAAGTTAAATATTTAATTATAAGTTACTTTCATAATTAAATTTTAATTATAGGTTACTTTCATTATTAGAAGTTTGTAAATATTTAAATATTGTTATAGGTTACTTTCATAATTATAATAATTTCACTTCACTTTAAATTAAATTTAAATATTTAACATCTATAATTTATTGTTTAATATTAAATGCTAATAATTATTTTTTAATTTGTTGTACATAGCGTAATGGCAACCACTGCTAGCTTTAGTCCTCAACGGACTTTCAAAACCAATCCAAATTCACCCATGTGTATATATTTATGATTTTTTTATCTTTTTGTATGGATGTACCCAGACCCCCAAAAAAAAAATTGTCATACCGGCATACCGTACCCGTGCCCGTACCCATACCGGCAACTTAGGTTTCATCTCTAGAAGTTCTCCACACCTAGAAGACTTGCTGGATTCTAAATTTTTTTAAACCTCTAAGATCAAGTCATCTAGAGATCATCAAAATACAATCAAGTTGAGTAAATGGAGCAGTCAGTTAGGAATTAGTTCAGAGTCAGTTTGAAGAAATCAGAAGGTGGAGCCTTCAGTTTGATCCAAGAAAACGGGAATTTTCAAGCAGTTTACATCAGTTCTACATCAACTAGAACCTCCACATGGATGCATTACCACTCAGTAATAACTTTTGGTCTTCTTATCAGCCAGTTATAATCATTTTTAAGCACCTTTTGCATGGTTTTTTACCAATTTCGACCCCAAAGAGAAGTTTCATGCAAGGTGGATGAAAATTACATGCAAGATAAAGATCAAATCAAGGAGAAGCTTCAGTTTGCAAACAGTTTTACAAGGCAAAGTCAATCAGCTTTCAGCTCCTTTTCTGTAAAGCTTCTTCTTCTCTTCATTCATAGGGAGTTCTTTTCTTCCTTTCAGTTTGTATTGAAGCTTTTGTAGCTTTTGCAAAGCTCTTTCAAGCTTAAGAAGCATTGTAACTCAGCAGTTGAAGCATTTTTTCAGTTTGTATGCAATTCCTTTATGATCCATAAAGAGCAGCAGTTTTTCTTAATATTTCATGTGTTGTGTTGAATGAAGATTTGATCAAATTTCTGTGGTTTATATGCAAATCCTTTGATTTTGTCTCTTTCAAGCAGTGTTAATTCAAGAAGATGCATGATTAATATAGTTCTTAGATTGTGTAATCTGATTTTGGTAAGTTTGAAGTTGAGAAGATAGTTTATTTTCCTTCAGGCAAGCTTCCTAATCAGCCCCTTTCTAATGAAATACTGATGTATTCCATGCTTAGTTGAGTTGTGATGAACAAAGTTTCTTTTGTTGAATGTATTGTGAGTTAGTGCATTTGATTAGACTTCTCAATTGTTTGGTGCATCACCTCCTAGGATAGGTTGCATTTCAAGTTTCCTTCTATCCTTTTTCCCAGTCAAGGTTAGTTTGCAAGAAGTTCATCAAGGAGAACCAACTCACTCTAGAGATTCACCTTCAATTTGAGCAACTAACAAGCTCGAAGGTGTTTCCATGTTTCACGGGATTGCTGAGCTCCCAGCTTAGCAACACGGCGCAATCCTTCGTGACAACAGGGACAATCATGTAACTCTATTTTTTTCGGTATCTCCAAGTCAATCTCAATGAGGTATATAATATTAACGGTACTGTTGTGACGTTTTCACACATCGCCCCATTGCAAATTGGGACCCCCACTTTTTCCTACTTCTAGGTTAGTTTTTGAATCTTTTAGCTATTAGCCTTTCATTTGGAAGAAGTGTAGTATCCCCAATGGCTAAGATATAATGAAGATAAGTCTCTCTCTTTTGGATGAAGTCAGGCATGCCACTTCCTTTGTCCTTTCTGACTTGCCTCACAGCACTACTAGTGGCTGCCCAAGCCCAATCGCTTCCCATCCATCTCCCCTTTTCATTCCACTTCCCCTCATTTCCTTCCATTCCACTCCCATCTCCTAACTTCCCTTCCCTAAACCTCTCCTTCCATTTACCCTACCTTCCTCTAGCCTTCAGCCCCACCTTCAACTCCTTTACTACCTCCCACCTACCATTTCCTACCATTGATCATCTTCTTTTCCTTCATCCCCACTACCATTTCCATCTCTTTCCACTCCCCACACCTGCTTACCTTCTATCTTTACCACCTACCACTCCACTTCACCCATCCACTATCTTATTCCCCTATCTTTCCACTTTACCTTCCCCATTTCCTAACTTCATCCACCCTCACTTCCTTTACTTCCTCCTACCCTACCACTTCCTACACCCTCTAAACCTCATCCCATTTTCCTTCCCCTTTTATTTCCTTAGCATACCCCTCACTAACCTCTCACTCCCTTGTTCTACCCATCCTATATCTTACTACCTTTAACCTGCCCATCCACTACCCATACTTCTTTAACACCCTTCATAGCCCCTATCCTCCTACCCCATCCTATCCTAGCTTACACCGTACCCACACTTCTTTATCACTAAACCCCCCTTATTTCCCTAAGCTTACCTATCCTAACCCCCATCCCATCCTAGCCCACCCTTCTACTACCCACCACCAACTCCCTTTACTCCCAACATATCCTAACTCCCTTCATTACCCCTTATACCTCCCATATCCTTTATCCAACTTACCCCACAGTATGTCCTACCCTTTCCTACATCCCCCACATCCATATCCCTTATGTCTCCCTTTCCCCAACACCCTTTACTTCCCTTCTTTGTGTGGCACCTTTCCTTACCACTCTTCACTTCCACATCCCACAACACCTCACATTCCTCTCCCTCTCTACCATGTCATTGCTTGGGCCCCACCGAACTCTAAGATGGAAGAAAAAATTAAGGCAATTTTAATTTTTTTTTAAAAGAGAGCATCCACCTCACCCTTCCCTTTGACTTCTAATTATGGCACATGCCTAAGCCCCTTAAATCCACGATGAACCATGAGGCAAGAGGTGGTGTTAAGGATAGGAAGCTGGCCTTTGAAGTTAAAGACGTGTCACATAAATAAAACGCTGGAGATTTAAAATTGGAGCAGAGATAAAGATTCGATCAAGCATTAAGGTTGCAATTCAAGCAATAACAATGAATTTGATCAGCCACCAAGAGCAATATCAACCATATAAATTCAAGCAAACAGCATTAATGCGAATTTAACCACCTCTTAGAGTGAATTTCTGAGCAATCTCAGACCTGGAAACATCATTCGCTGTGTTGAAATTCGACTTTCATGTCTGAGTAGCATCATCTACAAATCCTAAGAGTACGAATTTGAATATAGACATCAATCAAACTCAGAAAGGATCTGGTTTTTGCAATTTCTAAGATATTTTCATTAAATCTCAGACCTGATTTAGGTTAGCCTCTTTTAGTGCAGGTTTAGATCAGACATATGAAGAGTTTTGAACATTATGATTGCCTTAGGATGATTCATTTCTGGGCTTTCAATTATCAAATTCTGTTTCTATTGTCGTTGAAACTTGAAACTGCATTAACATGATCACAATCAAGTAAAATCTGAGTTTAATGAAGGGCTAGGGTATGAGTTTAAGGCTGGAAATCAGAATAGCTATCATATTTTACATTAATTCTCTGATTTCCAGAATCTAATTACCCCTCATTTTTATTTTAAATGTTGTCCACGTCTTTCACCTTAGTATCCTTTCAATACCGTAACTCAAGGTGTTGAAATTGCAGGAGATAGATGGCAGCCCCAAAGATTGGAGGAGTATCTAGGCAAACACAAATCAAGGAGGATTCAAAAGGCATGCCTCAAAAGCCGCCACCCTAAGGCAGATTTGAGCAATTTTGAATGAGTGAAAGGGTTTTAATCACCAACTTTGTGCAAATGAGGACAAAAAACAGATTGGCAACGACAGAATTGGTGCTAGAGGAGATAAGTAGGGTGTTCATCAAATTGTGTTTTGTGCAAACCAAGCCCTTAAGACCGATTTGATTAGTTGATGGAGCAAGGTGATCAAAACTTGATTGCACAAGACAACATACTACAAATGAAGCCATTGAGGCCGAAATCTCATACAACTGGAGGATAGAATGCCGACTTTCTGTAAGCATAGTTACACAAATAAAAGGAGAAATGCTGCCAGCATGCGAACAAAGGTCTAATTGCCACCATGCAAAGGATGTCGAAAGGCTGATTTGCTTATACAAATGAGGTTCACAAAGCCGCAAATATCAGATTTGAATCTGATCAAGGATAAAATACAAATGAACACAAAAATACCAATCCACCTTTGATGTTATATATGAAAATTTGGCTAAGGCATAGAATTCAACCCGTCCGAGGCTAGAACACCTCGTCCTTTGACCAAGACTACCCGTTAGAACACCTCGACCTTTGACCAAACTGCTCTATGATTAGAATGATCTCTCCTGGCAAGGCAAGTATGCCTTGGGTAAATTTTTGCTTTAAAATATGCCATTTAATGAATTCCAAATTGGAAAAACGATGTTGCCTTGAATTTTAAAACATGAAGCATTTCATTTAATAGGTGCCTTCAGCAAGTGATAAGGCTATGCATGCAAAGGGAAAGATTTAATTTGGTGAGCTGACTTTGATTGAAGCATGCATGATTGGCGCCACTCCAAGATTTAACGTTGCCATGATGCAAGCTGTATAAATGCAATTAAAGTATGAACTTCAACGCTCAAGATCGACCCCAAGCATTGATTACAAGGCATCTAATGAAGGCACTTAAGTTCATGACCACAATTTGATCCAATCAATACAAGATACATTCATAAATTGATTATGAGGCATTTAATATAAATGGCAATTTGAAACCAATTTGCTTCCAAGGACCCCACAATTTTGAGAAAAGATGCCTTCATTTAAAATCTGACATTGATAATTATTAAACATTAAACGGATGCCACCAAATCGATCTATAGTTTTAATTGCCAGACATTAAATTTAAATCACCAATCAGTTTGTGATGAGGTGTTGAGTTTTTTTTAATAACTATGAGTTTGTGTTGATCATTTCATTTGATCAACACAAGGACGATGTTGCAATTGATCTCATTAAGGCAGCAATGTGTATCCAAGCAAAGATGAAGTCGTTTGAAATACAATTCTGATCCAAAGCTACAGCGAATTCACTAAGTGCGCCAAGTTCACAAAACTATAGCAAATTCTCCTTGAAGCACAATTCTGATTTAGGCTGGGACAGGCATATACAAGGCATTGAATTTGATCATTATTCGCAACAGGCACAGATTCTTGACTCAGCGAATTCATCAGTCCATCAGCAAATTAGAAAGAAGTATTGAATCTTCGCCACAATTTGACAGTATTCAGCGGTCAATCAGAGTAGTATATTTATTTGAAAGAAGGCGAATTTTGTGAAAGGGCACTCAGATTTACACAACCAGACAGTCTTGAAGCAAATCGCAGGTAGAGCATGACAGGGGCATGGTCGACCCTCATCAAGCACTCAAGGATAGAAATTTTCACAATCTTGAATTCCTTCGGCAATCCAAGAATCATTGATAGTATTGCCAAACGGAAGCTCCAGAAGAACGGAAGTCATCAAGACAAGAGAGTTTCAGAAAAGTTAATCAAAGTTAGAAGATCAATTTGAGCAAAGTCATCATCACATCAAGAGCTTGGAAATGTTGAGTATCAAGAGATATGCCTCATTCATCTACAACTTGTGATGAGTTACAAAGATCGAACAAGCTGAGGTGGCGCCCAGTCATCATTTATTCAATCACATCTAATCAAGAGAAGGTGTCCAGATTCAATGAACCTAACTCATCCAACAAAGAGATAACTACCTCATATGGGCACAAAGTGCGATGTACCTACTATCACCATCTATTGGTTGAAAATTCAAAGGACATGTGTCCCATCAAATGTAACTGTATCATTAGTCAAGCATTAAATGCTTTGCAATCGGTGTAACAAACCCTAAATTAGGGTTTCTATCTTTCAATGTTGGCTAGTGATTGTGAGTCAATTTGAGCCACTCAATTGTAATGTGAGCACTATATAAGGCTCCACTTCTTCATTTGTAAAAGTTAATGGTAGTAGAAAGTACATAGCAAATAGTTGGAGTAGGAAGAGAAGCCAAAGATTGTTGCCAAGACATTGTTGTAAAAGGCAAGTAAATTTCATTGAAGACATGGTGAATTCTATGTGTTGATTCAACAATTTGCATGGTCTCTACTTCTCATTCGATTTTCATGTTGTTTAGATGAATGAAAGAATTGTGTATGATAAATGGTGAAATTTGCAAATCCATACTACTAACACCTTGTCGATGGTAAAGTTCCTTGCGCAGTCAACTTGATCTATCTTAGCCAAGCTTAACTTCAATTATCATTCCTTCATTGATATGCATCAACTTGATGGTATTTATTCTTGTGGTGATGATTTGAAAATCATAATGCTATCCTTAGAAGACTGCACTAGCTTCGTGGAGATGTTGCTTGCATGTCAAAGCCTAGCTTAGTTGAAATCCACCAAAGATTGTCCATTGTTCTTATATTCCCAGAGTTAGATTAGACTAACCTTCTAAACCCTATCCTTTTTCCTCTTTTCAAATCAAGTGGAATCCCACATTCCAGCATCATTCAAGCATTCAAGCATTCAACATAAGTCCACCTTGTGATCCCAGCAATATCACATCAAATACAACTGAGTCTATCCAAGAG
Source organism: Cryptomeria japonica (assembly GCF_030272615.1). Taxonomy (NCBI): domain Eukaryota; kingdom Viridiplantae; phylum Streptophyta; class Pinopsida; order Cupressales; family Cupressaceae; genus Cryptomeria; species Cryptomeria japonica. The sequence continues at coordinate 863,753,649 of NC_081409.1, read as the reverse complement.
CACGTCAATACCTGACATTCGAGAACCTTGGAGTCATCCCATTTGATCACACGGCTTAGCATTTGGGAGTCTTTGTTCAAGAGAGGATAGAATACTTAGTATTTTATTCTATGTTGCATAGTGCATAAAAGCACCATCAACGGGTACTAATCTTGACTTGTATTGAGGGAAGTTCGTAATGACAAGTGAATCATTCCGACCCTTACAATATATTAATTATCTTCTCTCTGAAAGTGGCACTTCGAAACATCTAATGGCAATATAGCATTGGGCATTAAAATCTTGTCTATGAAGTTCCTTGTTATGTGTTTGCCACATACGGGTAAATGATTAAATGCAGAAAGTAAATGCACAGAACATAATGGAAATATATTAAAGAACCAATTTCTGTATAAATTCAACAGTCCATGTACATCAAGTGCTTATAACATTAAACCCAGATACGACTATCATGATGCCACTACGAAGGAACGGTATGCAATATATAATACCCGAAGGGGTGCGACCAACCGTTGCGTCCAATTGCCCTTCGGGACGACTAACTGACTGACTGCTGTAACTCATTATTACCGACGACAACATAAACATAATAAGACAACATAACATAATGATTATTCCCGGCAACATCATCCCCCCCAAGAAAAGAAGTCGTCTCCGAATGACTTAATACAAAATAGAGATGACATTAAACAAAACCAAGGTAGAGAACTGCAGGAACTGCGAACGCTAGTCGAGTGTGGAACTCATACACCTGTGCGTCCTCACCTGAAAACCCTTTTTCTGCTACCATCTGATGCTCAAGTGCGGATTTCGCCATTAGTGCTTCCTTTGACATCACAGTCCTCCTGTGCCTAAACCAAACTTGTCTGCAAAACACGCTTTTCAGTCTCACCCTCCACCAACTGCTACTCGAATGATATTGTCTCCCTAGCCAATTTGTCCTCGATAGCCACCCGCGCTGCCCTCTCGACATCCAACTCCTGGGTACGCTGAGCTAAGTCTCACGCTACTCCTGCCTCCAACCTGGTGGTCAGCTCCTCCCGAGCCCTCTGTGCATCCACCAAGGCAACCTCTCGTCCAGCGGAGACATACTCCGAGTTCCTCAAAGCATACCATTCATGCCGGAAAGGGGCCACAACCTTCGGGCACAAAGGCTAGGAGACGCCTCAAATCCTCCATCACGCTCCCCAAAGGTTGATAACTGAACTGAATAACTCCCTGGTGCCGTATGACTTCACGTGCCTACAATGCCTTCCCTCAGACTCTGTTTGTTCGCAACCTCCAAATCTGTCTCCCTCTACGGCTTATGGCTTCCCTACCACTGCTTAGCTTCAAGCTTCTTTCTCACAATACGGGACAACCCAACACTTACCTTGCCTTCTCTGATGCCCTTCGCCCAACTCAAAAAGTGTATTGTAGCTCAAAAATATACTGGGGGTCTGGGGCAGCGCCCCAGCAAGGTCAAGGGGCAGCACCAATTTAACACCTTTAGAACCACACGAAAGTCCATGGCGCACATCATTTTTTGTGATATTTTAAGATACCCAAAACCTGCTTCTCCACTCTAATTTTTCAGTGTCCTGGCTCCAGACTCCATCGAATGATTTTAAATCTGGTCGTCGATTTATTTTATTTTTTTTCACCCATCACCACCCTTTATCCCTATCGTGTCGTGGTATTTTTCCTTTCACCCTCTTTTAAACCGCCGCTACTGTCGCCGTGCTCCTTCAGGCCTACGGACTGTAATGTCCCGAGCCCGTATAGAGGTTATCTGTGGTACGATGGAGTGGTCTATCGTACGGTGGTTGAGCCATACCGCGACAGGGATCACCCGAAGCTTGGTGTTGTACGGTGTCTGGGAAGGTCATATGGTGGATACTGTTTGGCCGTACGGTAGTGGCCGTACGATAGGTGAACACCCTCCGAGGCCGGTGACCTCCGTCGACGGTGACCTTTGTCGACGGTGGTCCACCGTACAGTGTCCCACCGCACGGTGGTGCTCTGTACGGTGTCCCACCGCACGGTGCCCCACCGCACGGTGGTCCCACCGCACAGTGGTTCCACCACCACTTTTTTTCTCAATTTTTTATGTTATTTTATTTTTATTTTTTTCAATTTTTATTTTTTTTCCTAATCTAATTGTCGAGAGTCTTCGGCTCGAGTCCCATGCCTCTAGGATCGCCCTTCATCCTTCTTGGTTTGCCTCGCCCGAGAGTCTCCCGCTTTGGTCCCGTGCCTCTCAAGTCCCCTTCCATCCTCTCGGGTCCCCCTCCCGACTCTCAGGTGTCCTTCCAGCCTCTCGAGTCCCCTGCACGCTTCTTGTGGTAGGGTTTCAATTTGGACCCGTTGATGGCAAGTCTATTTTCAATGGCCATCCGAAGACCTAGAACCATAAATTCTACAGGAACCACGGTCTCCTTCTCGTACATAAGAAGAAGAAGAATAAAGATTTTGAAGGCTGCGGCCTTCCACACAGGGTTCCAATCGTTGCCGACACGAATGATCATGGGATTATCTACGTCACCGAGGTTTGGGGCATCTCCCTTCCAATATTCTCTGTATTCTGGCACGTACACCTCCTCTGTTACTTGCTCTAGTTCCTCTACTTTGAGCTTGTAGCTCTGGAACATTTTGTAATCCTCCATCTGCCAGTGGAAGAGCCCGTTCAATGACCCTGTCTCATCCTCGAAGCACTCTCCTAGTTTGAGAATCCCTTCGTCATTGGGCTCCCTGGAGCCCCATCCTTCGTCCCTTAGGTCGCCTTCTCCTTCACCCTCTGATTCCAATGATGATGCCAGTTCCTCACTAACCAACTGCGTCCCAAGGTCTATGAAAAACTTCCTTCCTCCATTCTCCATAGGCAGAGTGTTCTTCTTTCAGTTGTGGGTGGCCTTGGCTACCACCAGCCACCCTCTCCCTAAGATCACATCATACCCTTTTTTCTTTAGTGGGATTACCACGAAGTCCAGTATGAAGGGTTGCGTCCCGATGGAAACTTGTTGGCCCATCAGTGTCCCGATGGGTTTGATTCCATGCTGATCTACTCCCAGCAGATTGAATGTAGATGGCCACAGTGTCGGCTTCCCCAGCTTCCGCCAGGTTTCTTCTGGAAGAACATTCACTCCTGATCCACCATCGACGATGGTATCGGTTAGAATGGTGCCAAGGATACCCATCTCCACAATGGTCGGGTTCCTTCCAGTGTTAACTGCCAACAGCCTCGGGTCTATTGCAGACCCCCCAGGAACATTTGTGTGGTGGTTGGTATTGGTGCATGGTTGGGAGAGATTATTTAGCAATGTCGTTTGTAACTAAGGCATCGTCTGGAGGAGGTCGTGTACCTTCACAGGCACCTCCAATTTTAAAATTTGATGTAGTATATCCTCCTCCGCCTCCGACCGGCTGGAAGTACCCATCATACCCTTCGCCTTCACCCCCTCTCATATCTCTTTCTCAATTTCTTCCCGTGCTTCCCATACCCTTCGCTTCTCCGTCTCCGGGTCTGGGCACATTGCTTGTTTGGCTTGGGTGTGGGTTACGGCCAGCACTTCCTCTTCTTTGGTTTCCTCAATATTGAGCAAGTTGACGCCGGACTTCGGGCAGGTGGCGTCTTCGTGGTCTCCCGGTCCGCACCATTTGCACAAATATTGTGTGGCCTCTCCCTTCGGGCAGTCTCGGGTGAAGTGCCCCCACTGGCTGCACGCTCTGCATTGTACCATCGGTCGGCCTTTGGAGTCGTATTGGATCCGGTTCCTTGTATTGTTATTGTTGTTTTGTCCTCCCCACCGGTTATCTCGGTAGCCTCCCGATGTTGCATTGTTGTTTGCCTGGGAGCTATCGGTACCGCCCGATGTAGTTGGTTGTTCCTGCGTAAGCAATACTTGTTGGTTTCGTGTTTTCATGTTGTAGGGGCATTCCCTGGTGCGATACCCCATCAACTGGCATATATCACAATAGGCCTTCTTTCGGCAGGAGCCTTTCGTGTGGTCGTTCGTCTTACATTCCGTGCACCAAAGCTCCCCTTCATCGGTCTTGCTCGGACCTCCCTTCATAACCTTCAGCTCTTTCATCATCCTCAGCATGTCCTTCTGTAGGGCTTGCACCTTTTTGCCGGACTCGCCGTCGCTACTGCTTCCCTCGGAAGAGTCATCATCCTCGGACGAGTTATCCTTCTTCTTTTTCTTCTTGGATATCTTGGTCTCGCTTTCGAGATCCATCGCCCTATTATATGCATCTTCGTACGAGGTTGGTGGAACAATTTTCATCTTCTTCCAGAGGGAGTGTTTCAGTCCCTCCACGAACCATCTCTTTTTCAACCCATCCGCTCATTGACTCTCCATTTTCCCCAACAGTTCCTTGAGCCGCCGAGTATAGGCTCGGACAGTCTCGTTCTTGTTCTGCTTTGTGCCATAGATTTCGGCTACTATTTCATTGTCGTCTCTGAGGAGGCGAAACTCTATCCTGAACTCCTTCAGGTCGGGCCATTGTGCCGACTTTGGCCTTATCCATATCTGAGTACCAGTCGATGGCCACTCCCCTTAAGGTTGCTGGAAATTGTGTTACCCATTCGTCCTAGTCGATAACACCGTTCGCTAACCATATGGTTTCGCAAGTGCGGCAATGGCGGATGGGATCTTCCTTCCTGTCGCCGTTGAACTTCAACAGCTTCTGCTTACTTGCCATCCCACCGCTGGGTCTCACTCCTCTAGTGCCTTGTGTGCTTGTACCTAGTGATCCTCCGCCTCCGCCTCCGCCTCTTGCACCTGACCCTCCACTTGTGGGTCCTCCAAAGAAGGTTATTGACCCTGAACCGAACAAATTGCCTCCTGTACGGTACCCTTGTGCTCCCTTGGCACCGTCGGCCGTATCGTCACCTTCGGTCGTCTCCCTCCGATTGTCCTCCAAAATGGACAAGTTCTTTAGTAGGTCTCTGGTAGCGTCGATTAGTTTTAGACTTCGCCTTGTTTGTGCCACCAACTCTTCGCAACTCTTGGCAAATTGTAGAGTTCTCCTTCGGCACCCTCCATGACTCCTAGGTTCCCTTCGAGCAACCCTACGACAGTGTAGAGAGTGTAATTCTCTCCGTCTATCTCTGCCTCCGCAACCTCCGTGACACCTCCTAGGTTCCCTTCGAGCAACCCCTCGGCCGGTTGTCCCTCGGCAAGCTACCTTAGCCTACACCTTCATTCTATTTGTTGTCTGAGATTCAATGCTCTTTGGGCCACTTCCCATTCGTCACTTTGTATCTTTTTATTTTTGTCCTTATTTAGTAAATTGGGCATAAATCACTTCTGTACATAGCAAGCACACACCATGTACACAAAAAAAAACTTTTTTTATTTTTTTTTATTTTGCCTTTCGGCCCCAATTTATATCAACAGTGTGCCGCGATTATTACAGGGTTCAATTTCCCCTTCGCCTCTTGCCATCACGCTCTGCATCCCACGACGATTGTTCTGTTTGCGCGTCGTCGGCCTCTCGGTTAATCTCACCAACAGGTAGAACCATCGTGTCCGTACGCCATCCACTCCTTCCTTTCCCAAGTATGTCTAGGCAACGGCACCAAATGTTTGCCACTTTCGGGTAAACGATTAAATGCAGAAAGTAAATGCACAGAACATAATGGAAATATATTAAAGAACCAGTTCCTGTATAAATTCAACAGTCCATGTACATCAAGTGCTTATAACATTAAACCCAGATATGACTATCATGATGCCACTACGAAGGAACGGTATGCAATATATAATACCCGAAGGGGTGCAACCAACCGTCACGTCCAACTGCCCTTCGGGAGACTAACTAACTGATTGTCGTAACTCATTATTACTAATGACAACATAAACATAATATGACAACATAACATAATAATTATTCCCGACAACATTATGCTCTTTATTATCCTTCCTAGAGTTGGCCAATTTTGCAAGAACAAAACATTTGGAAGAGAAGAAAAGATCATTCTGCATCCAACACCTACCTACCACCCACTCACACCTGTTAGCTGTGGATATATAGAGATGACAAAAGTTGGACACTTATCATGGTGAGGTAACCATGAGCAGACCCCTTAAGAACTTCATCTCTTCTTCTGTAAAGTACACATCACTATATAGATATTAGTCTTTTCCTAGTTCCAAAATTATAATGTGGATCCCACATCATGCAATGATCCTTACATTCATAATGCTACTAGCTGGTAGATAGCAACTTAACCATGTTTCTTGTGGACTTATAAACTTGTTCATGAGTTGAAAACCATTACCCATGGTAAAGTATTTAGTCAGATATCTGCATCTGCAATCTATATTGAAGCCTTTGCAAATTGATCGACTGAAAGAGGACTGCCAATTGTTGCTTCAAAATATTGCAATCTGAGTCAGTGCCACATATCTCTTAATTGTTTGATTATATTTTAAAAGAAATGCAACCTGCATCAGAACATAGATAACTTCAACAACTTTCCTATGCTTCAGACGAGCAAAAACAGAGTCCATATGAATATTATTGCATTTAAAGTTGTCTGAGAAATCCACATTATCACAACAGGTATGTCACTGGGCAGATTTGTCTAGATTTGTCTCTATGACAAGAACATCTCCATCCATGGTCGAACTTGTCCCAGAAACAAACCCAGGCAAGAACATGTCCATCCATTGTCAAACTTGTCACCCATGGATGAATACATTCTAAAACAACATTAGATGAAGCAAACTGTCTAGGTTGGAATGCAGATCAGTTAGAATGCCATCCATTTGATTACTAGAAAAATCGTAACTGTTTTGTATCAAAACTGAAGCCTTTATTGGTTAAAAACTTAAAACAAAGCCTCAAGAGGAATGTGAACAGTCAAATAAAGGTAATTTGGACACTTTCAAAAGCTTAAGTTTAATTGCAGAAAGGAAGAGCAGCTGATCATCTAGTGTCTCGTGCTTTGTTTATTGCTTCATGTGAGTTAAGTTGGATTGGGTTGATCAATTTATAGGCTGTACCATCACGCAAACGATTCACAGTTCGAATAAACACAATTTTGACTTGTAAGACAAATAATTTTTTAATGGGAAAACGCATCACTCAAAAGCTTTATATAAACTATAAACTTGATTGGAGATTTGTGGGTTCGCAGTTGAAATTTCTGATCTACATTGTACAACAAGACTACAATGGAAGGAAAGAAAGAAGGCTGCTGTCCTTTGATTGCAAGTGTATTGGGCTGCCTCTTTCTCTGCGCTGCTCAAGTTTCTGCAGATGACCTAAACAGATTAGATAAGCTAAGCCTTGGAGATTCTCTTATTCCTCAACAAAATATAACTTGTTTGGTGTCTCCCAATCAGACATTCTCTGCCGGATTTTATGAAGTGGGCATCAATGCATATTTATTCACCATATGGTACACTCATACAGTGGATCTAACACTTGTTTGGGCAGCAAACCAAGACCAAGCAGTGAATGGAAGGGATTTCCATCTTCATCTGCAAATCGATGGAAACCTGTTGCTGTCTGATGCAAATGGAAGCACTGTATGGGAAACCCACACGGCCAGCAACAACTTGGATGCAAAACAGGTTCTTCTCCTGGAAACTGGAAATCTGGTTATGCAGGATTCTTCTGGACAGAGCGTTTGGGAAAGTTTTGAGAATCCAACAGACACCCTTCTTCCCCATCAGCTACTAAGAGGGAATGGTCAGTTAGTATCCAGCTTATGCTCAGGTTCCACCACCTCAGGATACTATCATCTCTATTTTGACTACGACAACATCCTTCGGTTAAGATTCCAGAGCTCATATTCAGCCTCCAACTACTGCCCACTCCTTACCTGCCCACTTTTGACAATGGAAGATCGTCATACAACGTCAGCCGTTTTGCAGTTTTGGATACCTTTGGTGGGTTCAAGTCCAGTGATAACTTTCCTTTCACCGCCTGGGATTATGACCCGAATCTTAAAAGAACACTGACCTTGGATTTAGATGGAAATCTGAGATTATATACATTGGAGGAGGATAGAGGCATCTGGAACACCTCTTAGATAGCACTCCCTGAATGCACTGTTCATGGCCTCTGTGGAATCAACGGATTGTGCATTTACAACCCCAAGGCCACTTGTACATGTCCCCCTGGTTTCCACATGAAGGATCCTGCCGACAGATTCAAGGGCTGCGACCGAAATGTTGAACTTGCAGATCTCGGATCTAGTGCTGTACAGCTCATTTATCTCTCTCACAAAGATTTCTATGGCAACGATCTCATAGGATATGGCACAGGGGTCACTTTTGAAGAATGTAAGAGGTCTTGTATGAATGATAACCAGTGTCAAGGTTTCAGCTATGTTCCGGATGGCAAGCGAAGATACTATGCAAAAGGCCAACTTCTGAATGGAGATTGATCTCCCTTTGTACCAAACAACATGTATATTAAGGTCAGCATCAGTGATTTCTCGCATCTAAATTCCACAATCACTACCGAGATCCTACCCAACTGCAGCAGTTCCGGGATACTTGTTTCTGATAGTGGCAACTACAAGATATCCAAAAAGAGGAATGTTGTCAAGTATCCACTGGGGTTCGCTATTGCATTCGGAGTGGTAGAAATTGTTTGTATCACGTTGGGCCGGTTGTACATGTTCAGAGAGCATGACAGCAGCTTTGATTTTGATCGTCAAGGCTATTCTGCCATTTCTATGGGATTCAAGAAGTTTAGCTTCGCTGAGCTGACAAAAGTCACGGATAACTTCACTGTAAAGCTGGGAGGAGGAGGTTTTGGAAGCATCTATAAAGGGGTTTTGGGTGATGAGAAGAAATTTGACTAAACTCATTAAAGTCTTGTTCAAAACTATCTTTCAGCGTATGTGCCTCTGTTTCAATGTCTCTACTTGTAGAACACAATCTCTTTTTTTCACAGAAGTATGATCTAGGAGAGAGTTCATGTAGGGTTTCTAGATATGAGAGAGAAATGAGAGAAATGGAAGAACAGGAGAGAGAGTTGGATGAGCTTGAAGCACTTATTGCTCACAGGGTTTTCTCCTTTTTTCTCCACTTTACAGAAATTTCATTGATATTGGGTACCTCGTCAGGTTATGTTGCCAGGACCCATTTTTGCTTTCATGCATCTAGTCCTTAGTTGTTTAGCTTCTTCCTAAGTTCCTCTTAAGGGGGGGTGTTGGAGTAATAAGGTTATTTACTTAATTAATTAAATCATATTGATTTAATAATTAAGTCAACTTTTACTTTACTTTTTACTTAAGCTAAACTTAGGCACATTATTAATTATTAATTAGCTCATCCTAGGGTTTTTACTTTTAGGTTTTGATCTCCTTTTATAAGGATTGATCCCTTTGTAATCACATTGATTATTATTATTGCATATATTTTTTTGCTTCAAGCTTTCAGAGCACCTTGTTTGTGTTTCCGTATCTCTTGTGTTGATTTTAAGGTAGTGCTCGTTAACCATAGGCAAACATCAGATCGGTTGCCTTCCCAACCATAGACGATAAGCTCTTATCGTCACCCGCGAGCACGCTACATAAATTTCTCGCCATCAATTGATCTGCTTGTACATGAATTCGATCTGCCTGATTATGATTGAACTTGCTGTCTAATCTCAATTCCATAGAGGCAAGGCCACATCCATATATATCCATCGAAAGGAGATATCCAAGAGTCGGCTCTCATCAAGGAGGCATGACCTTCATGAAGCATCGCATGCCTTCAAATGAGGGGTGGCGGACTTTAACCAAAAGTCGGCCCCTTTGAAACAAATCCGATAAGTCAAACTCAATAATGTATGTTTAATCATTAAACCTGATAATGCATATGTGACTTAATAAAGATATTAAAGGATTAATATAAGTTGATAGATTCATCAAATGTGAAAGGCCAATAGGCCATTCACACATTTGATCTTGCTGAGTCGGCTTGTAGGATTTCTACCAACACTATATCATCAACACTCCCTCTTAGCTAGGGAGGAATCCTTCTTAATCTCTACAAGTCACATCACCTCATCGATGACTAACATAATGACTACACTCATGTGAATGAAAGAAGCTTATCACCTCGTCGTGATAGCATATCACCTCATCGTGATGTTTGACCACAATGGCTACTCCCAGAGGGTGAATACACACAAATGCTAAGTCATGGAGTCTCTCACATGACATCCACCATACCTACTCGCAGAGGGTGGAACAAGGGCCGGAACCTCAAACTTCTTTCACAGAGAAGAATGCATAACAAGGGCTGAAACCTCAAACTTCTCTCATAGAGAAGAATGCATCTCCACCATGCCTACTTGCAGAGGGTGGAACGAGGGCTGGAACCTCAAACTTCTCTCACAGAGAAGGATGCACAACAAGGGTTGATACCTCAAACTTCTCTCACAGAGAAGAATGCATGACAAGGGTTGATACCTCAAACTTCTCTCACAAAGAAGAATGCATAACAAGGGTTGAAACCTTAAACTTCTCTCACAGAGAAGAATGCATCTCCACCGTGCCTACTCGCAGAGGGTGGATCCACCATACCTACTTGCAGAGGGTGGTGTTAGTTTTAGTACTTTCAGATTAGATAACACTTAGAAAATTAGAATTGTTGATAACTAGGTTTAATTAGATTTATTGTTTTCAGATTTAAGCATAGAAACAAAAAATGAATGCATAAAGACAAGACAAAGATACCCTGGTGTTGACGTGTATTTTGTACACTATCAAACACAGAATAAAATACCCAAGGGTACCTTATCCTCTCTTGAGTAAAGTCTCTGAATGCTGAAGATATTGCGAAAAGGATCAATCAGGGTGACTCCAAGGTTCTTTGATGTAGGATCTCTACGTGTGGATAAGCACCAGTGGTATGATGTGATTTGCTGGAATCACAAGGGGCCTTACACTTGATGATTGAACGTCTGATTTGCTTTGAATATTGCTGGAACACAGGATTTCACTAGCTTTGATTTGAAAAAAAGAAAAAAGATGAGGGTGAGGAAAGGATCTAATTCTGATACTAAGAATGTAGGAGCAATGAATGATCTTTGATGAAATTCTAACTAAGTCTTGTTTTGACATCACAGGACCATCTCCACAAGGTTAGTGCGATCTTCGAAGGAAAGCTTTATGATGTTCAAGTCATCACTACAGGCATAGACACCATCAAGTTGATGCATATCAATGAAGAAGCGACAATTGAAGTTAAGCTTAAGCTGAATGATTCCAGTTGACTACACAAGGCAAGTCTGCAATCAACAAACTACTAGTAGTATGGATATACGAATTTCACCATCAATCAAACATATTTCTTCCACTCATCTAATAACATGAAATCAAATATGAGAAGTATAGAGACCATGCAAATTGTCGAATCAACCCATAAATTTCACCATTTCTTCAATGAAGTTAAAAGTCTTTTACAACAACATCTTGGCAACAATCTTTGCCTTCTCTCTCTACTCTACTCTAATCGCTATTCTATCAACTAGCTAATCACCTTCTAACTACTGATTATCCGTCTTCTCTCTAACTCTTTCTAATTGCCTTTACAAAATGAAGAGTCGAGGCTTATATAGTGTCCTTAAAACAAATCAATGGCTAAGATCAATCTGAGATCAATGGCCAAGATTCAATAATGAAAACCCTAATTAGGGTTTGTTACAACCATTACATAACATTTAATGCTTGACCAATGATAAAATTGCATTTTAAGGACACATGTCTTCTCTAAAAAATTCGACCAATAGATAGCTGGGGTAGGTACATTGAAGTTTGTGCCACCTCCCATGAGTTAGGTACATTGAATCTGGACACGCTGAGGTGGACCAATCCGACTGCAGAAGTGATGACTGGGACGCCACCTCGTCTGACACTTGGTTGATGCTAATTTGATGTCGCTGAGAAGCTAGCTTTAATTAACTCTTCTGGAACTATCTGCTCCTTCAACGAACCCTTGCTCTAACTTCTTTTGTCTTTGATGTGCAGGGTGATGATGTACCTCGCCTTGGAACGTTGGATTGGAAGAAGTTATTCCTGATGATGCTTGACTGAAGAAGGTCGTCCTTGTCGATGCTAGACTGGAGGAGGTCGCCCTTATCCTTGCTTGATCTTCTTGGAGGAGACCGTCCTTGATCTGGCTTGATTTTCCAACTCCGGGATCTCCATTTGATGCCTACACAAAATATTAAAGTTAGTCTTTTGAGCATCAAACCTCAAAGCATGAAATTTAAGACCTTTCAAAGGTAAAACTTAAGATGTTAATTTGAAAAAAGTCATGATAAATCAAGAACTATACATTTTCAAATTAATCATGAATGGAAATTGGATTTTCAAGACTTAGATTTTACAAAATTGCAATGGGATCACAATAAGTCTTGAATGAGATCTTCAAAAAAGTAATTCTTCATACCTTCCCTTGAGTATTTAAGTACAAAACCTTGAAAAATGAAGGAAGAAGACCGGATTTTGTTGGGCAAGATTTATAGCCCTCCCTTGGATGAAGTACGCCTCCTTTAGCCTTCAAAAGAGCTTCACCTTCCACTAGCTTCTCCAAAATCTGGAAATTCACCTTCAAACTTGCTTAATTTCACCTTCAATCTTCTGGATTTTGCTCCTCAAAATATGCTCTTCAAGTTCGCATGAGAGAAAATGCAAGAATGATTTGAATTTGCTAAAGAACCTCTCCATTATATAGAGCGCTTACCTTGATTCTTGTTGAGGCCGACCTAGCAATTAAGCTTTAAAATAAAATAAAAAACCACCAAGAAGAAGGCCGACTTGATAAATAAAGACAAAATAATGCCTTGTGCGCTCAACCTTTAATCTTTTAATTATTTAAATTAATTTTAATACCTCTAAGATATTTATTTTGATTATTTCAAGGTACAAAATTAATTTATTAAATTGAAATGCCTTTAATTTAATGTGAATTTGATTTAATCTTCCAAAGGCTTTGAAGTGAGTAAATTTGGTGAATTTTTAAGAATATCACGCTCAAATAATATAAAAATGAAGGATATCACTAATCTCGCCCTGGACCCTTGGCAAGGGTCAGGAGCGATTTTTCAATCTAGACCTTGCATACCTCCCTTTTTCGCCCAAAACTTCATCTAGACATTTAAATGGCATTTTTAATTGGAGTTTTGAGTTTGATTTCATTTGATCTCTAGGAGGAAAGTGCTATTAGGACTTTTTCGCCCTGGACCCTCAGAGAGGGTCAGGAGCGATTTTTCAATTTTGCTCTTAATCCTTCATCTTTTAATTGTCAATTCTCCTTGTGGGGTAAGCAATGATCTCCTTCACTCGTTCCATGCATGCTTGATTTGCTTTTGCAATGCAAAATAAGGACTTCAAAGATTTTCGCTCTGGGCCTCCAGTGAGGGTCAGGAGCGACTTTTGCAATTTAGGCTAGGATCATCAAGTTTTGGAGGTAAATCCTTGTTCATCACGTTTTGGAGGACCTTTCCACCTTAGCACAACCTTGCCTTAGCGCAATCTTGAAGGGAAGTTGTTGGTTTTGTAAATTTTGCCCTGGGCCTTCAAAGAGGGTCAAGGGCGATTTTTGCTATTTAGATCAAAATTTCTTCACTTTTCTCCTTGAAACCTCTTTGCTAGGGAAGACTTCAGCTTGTTTTGTGCTATGAATAGGTTTTTATGTCCAACAAGGGATAAAATAGTGTGTCCACAAGAAATTCGCCCTGGACCCTCAGAGAGGGTCAGGAGCGAATTTGCCTTCTCTAGGCAAAACTCCTTCATCTTTTGATCTTCAAACGGGTTTGGGGCTTCATCATGCTCATTACACCGCTCATCTTGCCTTTAATACCTCATCTTGACCACAACAATGCTAAAAATGACCTTCCTGGAGAATTTCGCCCTGGGCCCTCAGAGAGGGTCAGGAGTGAATTTGCAAATTCAAGCTTATCCATCTTTTGTTATCCCTCCAAATTATCTTCAACGGGGCAAAACACACCCTTCCTCATTCATTTCAATCATAAAATCGCTTTGTCCTTGCAAGGAAAATGCACATTTGAAAATTTCGCTCTGAACCTTCAGAGAGGGTCAGGAGCGATTTTCTCTTTGTTGCCCAAAATTCACCATTTTTCAAACTTTCAAACTTTCAAATGCATCCAGTAATGTCCAATCTTCTCTCCGGGAAAACCCTGCACAAAACAAGTTAGCCAAAATTAGCGAGAAATAAACTCGAGCAACATTTTCGCCCTGAACCCTCAGCAAGGGTCAGGAGCGAAATTTACAATCTAGGCTAAATTGCTCAATCTTTTAGTTTCAAACCACTTCACAGGGCAAGGTAAGATCGTTTTCAAGGCCAGGAAAAGGGTTTCAAGTTCAAGCGAGTTGGCAAACGAAATCTACAATGAATTTCGCTCTGGACCCTCAGCAAGGGTCAGGAGCGAAATTTCCAATTTTTGGAGGTTTTTCAGTTTCCAGACTTAGTCAAATTTTAGGATCAGGACATTCCAGACTTAGCCAAATTTCAGGATCAAGACTCTCAGATTTAGCCAAATTTCAGGATCAGGACATCACTCCAGCAGAACCCACTATCCAAGTGATCCCCTTGGTGACACTCAAAATGCAAAGGCTTACTGACAAAGCCCTAAAAGACCTAGAAAACAAACCCTAGAAAGCAAAAAAGCAGGGGTCCCCATTTGCAATGGGGCGATGTGTGAAAACATCACAACACCTGGGAAAACCTCCTAGGAGGAAAAACCCAACCTGAAAAGATCCACAGATCTGATTATGGTTTTGAATTCAACTGATAATTACACACTTATCTGGAGTATAGATGTTGCAGTCACAAAGGGAGATGACATAGAGCCTTCACAATTAGTTTGATAATGGAGGTCATGAATTGCAGTTCTTCTAATCTGACTGGCTGTATGTAACAATCGTAGCAGCAACCCTTCTATGGAGTTCTTTATCTCTTAAAGATGATCTGCTGCCTTGCTTAAGTTCGTTGTCTTCTGTTGCTGATCTGCACACCTCTTAATATAGTTCGTTGTAAGTTAATTGACTTGAATATCAATTTCGCTTCCTTAGAATATTTCGCACATATCAATTTCGCTTCCTTAGAATATTTCGCACCTTATTGCAAAGGACTGAATTGGGTTGATGTTGTGTGAAGTGTAGGCTTTATTTATAGGAGTAGCTAACTTCTTAATCATGTCGGCCTTCTTGCAATTAACATTTAATTCATTTAATTCCTTTTAACCGAAATGGATAGGGTCGGCCCTATCAAGGAGGCGTGGTGAGTTTGGATGTGGCGTGAAGACTTTTGGTGGAGCCGAGAGGTATGGGGCCTGGCCCTATATATAGGAGAAGGAGCTGGCCCCCTTTGGCGGATTCCAATGTTGCCCAAGGCAATAGGAATCCGCCAGGCCCTAATTATAACCAACACTCCCTCTTAATTAGGGCAGAGAATCATAACCATAATCTTTCGTCTTGCACACAAGCATAGACTGGATCCACCTTGCATTGCCCGCAGAGAGTGGAGAGGATCTTTTTATACCATCTTACATTGCCCGCAGAGGATGGTTGACTATCTTACATTGCCCGCAAAGGATGGTTTAACAATTACACTTCTCCTTGAGAAGTTTACAATACCACCTTGCATTGCCCGCAGAGGGTGTTTAACATTTACAATACCATCTTACATTGCCCGCAGAGGATGGTTAATAATTATGCTTCTCCCTGAGAAGTTTACAATACCAGCTTACATTGCCCGCAGAGGGTGGTTAACATTTACAATACCATCTTACATTGCCCGCAGAGGATGGTTAATGATTATACTTCTCCCTAAGAAGTTTACAATAACACCTTACATTGCCCGCAGAGGGTGGTTTTATACAATACAAAGTATCACTGAAATTGAGACTCCCTCTCAATTGGAGTTTCATTTTCCACAATACCAAGTCTAACCCTGAAGTACACAAACTTCACTTTGGATAGAGTCTTGGTAAGAATATCTGCAACCTGCTCATCAGTGCTGACATACTTCAGCTGAATAGCACCTCTTTGCACCATATCCCGAATGAAATGATAATGGGTTTCCACATGTTTTGACCTGTCATGAAACACTAGAATGATAGACATTTTAATACAACTCTGGTTATCACAGTGAATGACTATAGGATCCCATGGCTGACCAAACAGCCCAGCAAGAAGCTTACAAAGCCACACTGCTTCTTTGGAGGCTACACTTGCTGCAATATACTCAACTTCAACAGTACTCAATGCCACTGAGGATTGTTTTCTGCAAGCCCAAGAGATCACTGCAAAACCCAAACTAAAACAAATATCGGAGGTGCTTTTCCTGTCTTTGACGCTTCCAGCCCAGTCTGCATCAGAATAACCTTCCAAGGTTATTGGAGTGTTAAGTGGATATTTCAGCCCAAACCAATTGTGCCTCGCAAGTATCTTAGGATATGCTTGGCTGCAACAAAGTGAACATGCTTGGGCAAGCTCATGAATTGGCTGAGAGCATTCACAGCAAAACATATGTCTGGTCTAGTGTTAACTAGATACATCAGTGATCCAATCAACTGTCGGTACTCGGATGGATCTGCAAATTCAGAGTTAGCTGCAGAAACACTTAACTTCTTTAAGTTAGATTCCATAGGAGTAGACATTGCTTTACAATCCATCATTCTAAATCTTTTCAAAATGTCAATAGTATACTTTCCTTGACTTAGAAAATTTTCGTTAGATCTTTGCCATACTTCTAGACCTGGGAAATAATGCATTAGACCTAAATCTTTCATTTCAAATTCTGAAAGTAGTTCTTTCTTGCATCTAATAATAAGTTCATCTTTACCAGTAAGAAATAAGTCAACCACATAAAGAACTAGAATTAGCATTTCGTCATTGGCTACTTTAAAGTAAATGTTAGAGTCAACATCATTTTTACAAAAGCCTAGACTTAGCAAATATTTATCAATTCTTTCATACCAAGCACGAGGAGCTTGTTTAAGACCATACAGAGCTTTCTTTAACCTGCACACATGGGTTAATCTATCCTGAATCTCATATCCCTCAGGTTGCTCAATATAGACTTCTTCCTCAATGACACCATTGAGGAAGGCAGTCTTAACATCCATCTGATGTAGTTTCCAACCCTTAGCAGCAGCAATAGCAATTATCGTTCTAATGGAAGTATATCTAGCAACAGGAGCAAATGTTTTTTCATAGTCTATGCCTTCCTTTTGGGAAAAGTCACGCGCTACAAATCTAGCCTTATATTTTTCAATACTACCATCGGCATTATGTTTAATTTTAAATAACCATTTAGAGGAAACAACAGATTTACCTTTGGGTCTGGGAACAATGTCCCATACATCGTTCTTGATGATTGACTGATATTCTTCATTCATAGCAAGCTTCCAGGCATGATGACTTAAGGCTTCTTCAACATTGCAAGGTTCAGATTCAATGAGATTACACATTAAAGAAACGTAGTTGGAAAATACCTGAGGTCTCTTAGTTTCATGGAAGGTGCCACTTGGAGCAACAAATCTTTCAGCTTCTTGAATGGTGTTTCTTACCCAAAGTGGCCTCTTTTTGGTAACGACAATGTCACTAGGAATATCAGTGGGATTCATGGGATCATCATGATCATCTTGAGGTGGAGGTTCAACTTGCTCCCTCTGAATCTCAGGGTTAGTATCAACATTTATATTTTGATTATCATTAGATTCATCAATAACACAAGAACCTTTCGATTTCTTAAAAGCAATGTCTTCTTCAAATGTAACATCCCTACTTACCTCAACATACCTTTGACCTGGGATGTAAATCCTGAATGCCTTGGAGGATTCACTATATCCGACTAGCATGCCTTTCTTTCCGGAGGGTTCCAACTTTGATCGCTTTTCCTTGGGCACATGAACATAGACGGGACTTCCAAAGATTCTGAGGTGACTAATGTCTGGTTTGGATCCCGTGAAGGCTTCTTCCGGGGTCATGTTCTTTAGAGCACGATGAGGACATCTATTCTGGATATACACTGCTATTCTAGAAGCCTCAGCCCATAGAAAGGTCTGCAAGTCTTGATCGTGGATCATAGCCTTTGCAGCCTCTACAATGGTCCTATTCTTCCTTTCAGCAGCACCATTTTGTTGAGGATTGTATGGAACACAAAGCTCCCTCTTAATTCCTGACTCAACACAAAAATCATAAAAGCTACCGGAGGTGTACTCACCTCCATTGTCAGATCTTAAACATTTAATTCTTCTACCAGAGGAGTTTTCAATTAATGCTTTAAACTCCTTAAATTTACTTAAGACTTCATCAGATTCTTTAGATTTCAAGAAGTAGATCCAAGTTTTCCTAGAGATATCATCTATGAAGATTACATAATAAAG
Organism: Cryptomeria japonica; assembly: GCF_030272615.1. Lineage (NCBI taxonomy): Eukaryota > Viridiplantae > Streptophyta > Pinopsida > Cupressales > Cupressaceae > Cryptomeria > Cryptomeria japonica. The sequence continues at coordinate 863,735,295 of NC_081409.1, read as the reverse complement.
AAATCCACTAGGAGATGCTATAGACATAGGACCACATAAATCAAAGTGAACAAGTTCTAGTTTGTCTTTAACTCTATTTTCACTTTTATGAAATGGACTTTTAACATTCTTGCCAATAGCACAACCTTTACAAGTGTTATCATGAACTTGACTGAGTTTAGGCATACCTTTGACTAACCTTTCAAGGGAAGGAAGAGCTTGATAATGTAGATGTCCAAGTCTTCTATACCATAACTCACAAGATTCCGGAGCCTCATTAATGAGGGCTTGAATAGGGTTAGTAGAGAGCTTATAAAGACTATCATATCTATGACCAATTATACGAGCAGATTTAAAACTAGCTTTCTTAGACCAAGCAAGAACTTTTCCCTCAGAAAATGCAATTTGATAACCTTTATCTTCTAGAGCAGAAATGGAAATTAGGTTTCTTTTAATTCCAAGAACAAACAATATATCACTGAGATGCAAGGAAATACCAGAATCTAAATTTAGAGAAGTAGAGCCAAAACCTCTTACTGAATAACGAGCGTCATCACCAATTACCATGTGAAGGCTTTTCGGTAACCAGTGATGTGTCTGGAGGCACCACTGTCAATCAACCATGTATTGCTATCTGAGGGAACACTGCTAGATAGAGCAGAGATGAATAAGAAGTCATCATTTTGTTCTGAGACTTCATTTAGGTTTGCTTCACTTTGGTTAGGGTTATTTTGACATTCCTTAGCATAGTGACCAAATTTGTCACATCTAAAACATCGCACACGCGAAGTATCTCTTGGTTTCTTCCAAGGGTGTTGAGAACTAAATGGTCTGAATTCCCTATTTCTTTTATGATAAGGTTGCTTCCAATTTCCCCCTTTCTTGCATTGAGCTGCAAGCATGTGATGATCATCTACATGGGGGCTCTTGGTTTTACCTCTTGTGATGAGGCGAGAGTCTTCTTGGATGCAATCATTCTTAAGGCGATCAAGGGTAGGTAACTTAGACCTGCCACTTATGGTTTGGATAAATGACTCCCATGAGTGAGGTAGACCATTAAGGGCAATCATGACAAGGTCTTTGTCTTCCATGTTATGGCCAATTAAACCTAGCTGATTCTTTAGTTCTGAAATTCTCATAAAGTAGGAAATAACAGAATCTTCTTTAGCCATTTTGATATTAAGTAGTTGTTGTCTTAAAGTAATTGCCCTACTGAGATTGTTAACTTCATATGTACCTTGTAGATGACTGAACATTTCCCTTGCAGTGGTAAATGAGGCAATAGAGGTAACGAGGTGATCTTTGACTGAATCAATGAGAATCTTCATGGCCTTGACAGCATCCTTTTTGAATTGTTTTAACTCAGCTGCATCCGTAGGCTCAATTAGCTCTTTCGCTTCTATGAATTGGAGAAGATCTTCTTCCTCAAGAGCCAACTTGATTCGAACTTTCCATGCAGTAAAATTTAGATTCCCATCAAGCCTATCTTCAACTTTCAACCCCATTGACCTGACCTGCAAATGTGACAACAATCTGGAAATAAAAGAGTACTAAATCTGAAGTTTGATCTAACCTAAAGCTCTAATACCATGTTAGTTTTAGTACTTTCAGATTAGATAACACATAGAAAATTAGAATTGTTGATAACTAGGTTTAATTAGATTTATTGTTTTCAGATTTAAGCATAGAAACAGAAAATGAATGCATAAAGACAAGACAAAGATACCCTGGGAAAACCTCCTAGGAGGAAAAACCCAGCCTGAAAAGATCCACAGATCTGATTATGGTTTTGAATTCAACTGATGATTACACACTTATCTAGAGTATAAATGTTGCAGTCACAAAGGGAGATGACATAGAGCCTTCACAATTAGTTTGCTAATGGAGGTCATGAATTGCAATTCTTCTAATCTGACTAGCTGTATGTAACAATGGTAGCAGCAACCCTTCTATGGAGTTCTTTATCTCTTGAAGATGATCTGTTGCCTTGCTTAAGTTCGCTGTCTTCGGTTGCTGATCTGCACACCTGTTAGTATAGTTCGCTGTAAGTTAATTGACTTGAATATCAATTTCGCTTCCTTAGAATATTTCGCACCTTATTGCAAAGGACTAAATTGGGTTGATGTTGTGTGAAGTGTAGGCTTTATTTATAGGAGTAGCTAACTTCTTAATCATGTCGGCCTTCTTGCAATTAACATTTAATTCATTTAATTCCTTTTAACCGAAATGGATAGGGTCGGCCCTATCAAGGAGGCGTGGTGAGTTTGGATGTGGCGTGAAGACTTTTGGTGGAGCCGAGAGGTATGGGGCCTGGCCCTATATATAGGAGAAGGAGCTGGCCCCCTTTGGCGGATTCCAATGTTGCCCAAGGCAATAGGAATCCGCCAGGCCCTAATTATAACCAACAAGTGGAACGAAGGCTTTCACCTCAAACTTCTCCCAGAGAAGAATGCATTAACAAGGGATTGCACCTCGAACTTCTCACAGGAAAAGAACTCATTAACAAGGGATTGCACCTCGAACTTCTCTCTCACAAAGAAGAACTCGTTAACAAGAGATTGCACCTCGAACTTCTCTCTCTCATAGAAGAACTCATTAACAAGGGCTTTCACCTCAAATTTCTCCATCACAAAGAAAAATGCATTAACCAAATCTTCATGATGACGTGGCTCCCTCTGAAGCTGAAATGTCAGGGTCCCTCTGAAGCTGAAATGATAGGCTCCCTCTGAAGCTGAAAAACAAGCTCCCTCTGAAGCAAATATCAACCTTCTGATCTCTTCGTCCAAGGTTGCTTCTGACGATATGTCAGACTCCCTCTGAATGCTAATTCTTCCTCTGCGAAGAAATGCAAGCAATCTTCCTACCTTGAATAGAGATTCGTCAATGCCTGAACCTTGGGTAGAGGGACCGCCAATGAAAACCATAATTCTGGCAGCAGTGCCAGGCACACAAGCCCCAACCAGCCCCGCGGCCACGCTAAGAGCAATGCCAGTGCAACGTGCAGCTTTTGCATCCGTTTGCGCTGCCCACGGATCCTTCTACAACTCTTCCAAAACCAAATTCAAAGTGAATTCACACTAGGAAGCTGGCAACAAGAATTGGGTGATGCTCTGAGCAGAGAGGTCGTCCTTGACATTGATTACATCGTCAGCAAACTTGCAGATAGCATCAAGCATTCTATCAATCTGTTGCCGAAAATTAGGATTGGGAGCAATACTAGACTTACTGAGCCAATAATGCCCGACCATGCAGCCCTCGTTCAAATTGGCAATCGAACCAACCTCAAGCTCTTCCAAGGCCTTAAAAGCGCTTTGAAACTTGGGTTCCATCGCCTCCACGAATTCTTCCGTAAACCCAATTCGTTTGACATCGATATACAATCCGAGCTCCTTGTGCTGATAAAGCCAATCCAAGTACCGATTCCACAGGGTTGCGGGCTCTGTCTCTAGCCCTTTCTTCTTCAAAGAATTTGTATCGAGCACAGAAACCTCTCCAACCACAGCAGCCCGAGTTCGAGTCACAAGCCGACATCTTTCAACGTTGACAATGTCGAGCTTTGAAATCTTGGGCGAAATCCTGTGACTGGGCAGTAGGCAACATTTTGCACAGGTTGTTGTCTGTGTTCCCCTACGGAACTTCAGATGAAAAGGATTTTGGGCCATCATACTTGTTCTCGAGGCCTAGGGAGACTCGATCCCCCGATTGCCACCTGATTTGTTTAGACGCCTAACCGACGCCACTGTGAAGGGCGGAGGTCAGCGAGTGTAATCGTTGCATTATCCTTTGTAGTCGCCTTTCGATCTGGAAGAGATCATAAATCTGCAATTGTTTCTGATTGAATTTCCCTTGAGAGCACAGGATCTACCTTCAAACGGTTAGGCTCTATAGAAGGAACCTAGCTCTGATACCATGTTGATTTTAAGGTAGTGCTTGTTAACCACAGGCAAAAATCAGATCTGTTGCCTTCCCAACCATAGACGATAAGCTCTTACCGTCACCCCCGAGCACGCTACATAAATTTCTCACCATCAATTGATTTGCTTGTACATGAATTCGATCTGCCTGATTATGATCGAACTTGTTGCCTGATGTCAGTTCCATAGAGGGAAGACCACGTCCATCTATATTCGTCGAAAGGAGATATCCAAGAGTCGACTCTCATCAAGGAGGCACGACCTTCAAGAAGCATAGCAAGCCTTCAAATGAGGGGTGGTGGGCTTTAAACAAAAGTCGGCCCCTTTGAAACAAATCCGATAAGTCAAACTCGATAATGTATGTTTAATCATTAAACCTGATAATGCATATGTGACTTAATAAAGATATTAAAGGATTAATATAAGTTGATAGATTCATCAAATGTGGCCAATAGGCCATTCACACATTTGATCTTGCTGAGTCGGCCTATAGGATTTCTACCGACGCTATATCATCAACATCTTGTACGTGACAGGTTATTTGCATACAGGCGTTCACTGGGTTCTATGAGGTTGTATTTCACAACTTTAACAAAATATTGGCATGCACTTATCCCATCCATCCCACTTCATCAAAACTCCTCTCATATAATCATATCCATTCTCTTCTCGAAGAAAATCCTCACCATTCACATGTATCCAAAAATTGCTTTGTCAATCCTTATAGTGCCCCTCCCCGATTCGCCTTTTGTGATTGGAGGTGTAAGATATTTATGAGGCTTTGCTTTGAGGCTAGAATTGATGTTTATGCCATGATTTGCATTTATGATGCAATGGATGTTGATTATGTTTTTATGATTAGATGATATATATGGTTTATGAGTACTGACCGTGTACTAACATATTTACTTAGCCTACGAGATGCATTATGACTTGAATATTGTTTTATGTGTCTGATCCCAATTGCAGTGTGAGGGGATGATGTACTGTCACTCTCGTAGGAGAGACATAGGATATCACAATTCCTCTTCACCGGTGTGTGTGAATATGTTAGGTATTGTTGTGACGTATTCACACATCGCTCCATTGCAAATGGGGACCCTTGCTTTTTGCTTTCTAGGGTTAGTTTTCTTGGCTTAGTCTTTTAGGTTCTTGGCTATTAATCTTTGCATTGAAGGGTCGCCAGAGGGTTCATTTGGATAGAATGGTCTCTTTGGGCTAAAGTGAGTAAAATGAGTAGCAAGTGAATTTGGTTTTCCTTTTTGAAACCCTCCCCTTGGTTAGGCTTGAGACTTGTTTCTAGGGTTGAATCTTGATTGAGTTTGAGGAAGTCGTTGTATCAAGCTAGGAGTTTTGCTTTTTGAGACCTATGCCATTGAGTCGAGTTAAGGATGTGAATGAAGGTGTGAGTCGTTTGAATCAGATTGTTGTCAGGACTTTTCCTTTGGCCTTTCAGTCAAGCTAAACTCCTGCTTCAAGGCATCAACTAAGGAGAAATGAACCTAAAACCTGACGTTGGGCATTAAATTGAGTAAATTTTGATCATAAGCCATGGAGGATTTTGAGCATAATAGCCAAATTCGCTCTTGACCCTTCCAAAGGGACAGGAGCGAATTTCCTTAGATTTCCTAACTTTGATCAAAAAGCTTACTCCAAAGTTTTAATTAAGGAGAAATTAACTTATCCATGCCTTTTAAGAAGAATAAACATCATGTTTGAGCTAGCAAATGGGAGAAGTGATGAAGAATTTGAGTACAAATGCCAAATTGGCTCCTGACCCTTCCAAAGGGACAGAAGCGAATTCCCTTAGAATCTTCTCTTGCTCCCCAATTTGGATCATGAACCTTCTTCCCATGGTTTGAGTGAGAATGCTAAGGCCTTGTGAATGAGTTGCAACAATATTGGATGTGAAAATTGAGTGAAAATATGAATTTCGCTCGTGACCCTTCCAAAGGTTCCAGAGTGAAATTCCTCTTAAAGTCATGTACCTTCCAAAGGTACCTAAGCGAAATGGTTAAGATGTACTTTTGATCCAACATTTTGAACTAGGCGCCTCCTTAAGGTGATTTGTTAGCATGTCCTAAGGTGAGAACAATGTGAATGAGGGTGAAGTTTGAATTTTTGGATGATATCTAAGACTAATTCCTCACAAGGGTCCAGAGCGAATTTCCTTATATCTCCCTTCTTGGTCCTAATTTGCATCACAAACCTTGCTCCCAACATCAATTTCGCTCATGTACCTTCCAAAGGGTCCAGAGCGAATTTCCTTAGATCTCCCTTCTTGGTCCTAATTTGCATCATAAACCTTGTCCCTATGGCGTGATTGAGAGAGAATTGATGTGTACAACAAAGTGAAGTCTTGAAAGAGTTAGGAATTTGAGCATAATTGCCAAATTCGCTCCTGACCCTTCCAAAGGGTCCAAAGCGAATTTCACCTAAGCTCCTGATCCTTCCAAAGGGTCCAGAGCGAAATCCTCCAAAAGACCTAATTCCTCACTAGAGACATTGAATGGTGGTCATGCATGGCAAGAAAAGGATTCAAAAGTCAAGTCTAAAGCAAAGCTAAGTGAAAAGGGATGTGAATTGAGCCTAAAGGAGCAAATTCGCTCCTGACCCTTCTAAAGGGTCCAAGGCGAAATTCATCTAAGCTCCTGAGCCTTCCAAAGGGTCCAGAGCGAAATTCATCTAAGCTCCTGACCCTTCCAAAGGGTCCAGAGCGAAATTCTTCAAGGGACCTCCTATCTCGCTCAAACAATTGAATGGATCCCATTTGAGGGTGAATTGGCTTGATTGTGATAGAAGAATGGAAAAGATAAGTCAATGGCAAGTTAAGTATCAATTTCGCTCCTGACCCTTCCAGAGGGTCTAGAGCGAAATTCCTAGGACTCCCTATTTCGCCTAATGCACTAAAAGGACCTTGTTTTAAGCTAAATTGATGGTGAATTGACTTGATCATGATAAGAGGAGGTTTGATAAGTTAGGTTCAAGGCAAAGTAATGATGAATGGAAGATGAATGGCGTCAAAGGAAGAATTTCGCTCCTGACCCTTCCAAAGGGTCCAGGGCGAAATTCATCTAAGCTCCTGACCCTTCCAAAGGGTCCAGAGCGAAATTTCCTAAACCTCTATTTGCTCCTTGTTTGGGGTCGAAATCTTGGTTCCTAAGGCATGGTTGAGAGAAGATTGATGTATACTTGCCTTGAGAAGTGATTTGAAGCAAAGGCAATGATGAATTTGAGACTAAATGCCAATTTCGCTCCTAACCCTTCCAAAGGGTCCAGAGCGAATTTCATTATAGGGCCTATCCAGGGTCTAGAGCGAAATTGATCATAGTGCCTTCTTGTTGATGGTTTGAAGTGGAAATGCCATGTTAGAATGAATATATTGTGTACTTACACCATTTTTGTTTGTCTTGCAGATCAATAAAATCAAGTTGGAGGAAGATCAAGCCATGACAAGGGCGACCTCTTCAAGTTTCATCATCATCAAGGACACTTCAAATGAGTGTCAGAGGACTCAAAGTGCTTCCAAGATGAAGGACTTCAAGTGTTCAAGGAGTTGCAAGCAATAGAGCAAGCTATCCTCAAGGACCTCATTCTACCTCATGGAGAAATCACAAGATGGCAGAGAAGAAAGATCTTACAAACACTTCAAGGCAAAGGCAAGCTACCAGAGAAGGGGAATGACTTGACCGTGAAGAGGCCTCATCAAACACAAGAGAGCCAAGGAAAGGTACATCGCTCATCAAGTGCATCAAAGACAAAGGAGGATCGACTAGGGTCATCACAGAGCAAGTACCAGACAAGGTGGTATCCGAGTCACTGTTCCTCCAGTCAGAAGGGCTCCACCTCAACATGTCTAGATTCAGTGAACCACGCTTGCACATGAAGGCACAAATTCCAATGTACCTACCCTAGTTTCCTATTGGTTCACAAGCATTGAATGTAATTTTCTCATTGGCTAGAGGAGTTTGTTGTAACAAACCCTAATTAGGGTTTCATCTTGTAATCCTAGCCATTGATTGTAAATCAATCAGAGCCATTGAATTGTAAAGAGCTCTCTAAATAAAGCTTTGGCTCTTCATTTGTAAAGGTTAATAGTGAGTAAATAGAGGTTAGAATAGCTAGTGATCAATAGAGATTAAATAGCAATTAGAGTAGATTAGGAAGAGAAGGCAAGAAATTGTTGCCTTGATCGTAAATGAACTCCATTTTCATTCAAGTTATGTTGAAGTGTGTTGTTTCTTTGCAATATGTATGGTTTCTTGTTGAATCTTCAGTTTAGATGATAGATAATTAGATTGAATGAAGGAAGTTACTGAATGTACTCGCGTGGAATTCGCCTAGTCCAAACCACTAGCCTCTTACTGATTGTAAGTGCACCCTACGTGGTCAACTGGGGCATTGAATGAGCTTAATCTCGAATTGTTATGCGTCTATTGTTCATGCATTAACTTGAATGGTGATCAATGTCTGATGGTGTAACGATTTGAATATATTTGAAGCATCCCTTAGAAGATTGCACTGAGTTGGTGTCAGATTGTTCAACCTGATGATGAAACCCAACCTAGTAGGACTCCACCTAGTTGTTCATCTATCTTCTCACATTCTAGGTCTTAGAGTAGACTTTCTGAACCCTGTATCTTTTGATATTTCTTTATCTCCCAGCTAGTAGATTGGACCTCAAGTTCCAGCATATCAAAGCATTCAGGCAATTGAATGTAAGTCCCCTTGTGAATCTAGCAAAATCACATCATACCACAAGAGCTTATCCACACGTAGAGACCCTACATATAAGAACCTTGGAGTTATTTCGACTGATCCTTAGGCAAATCTTCAACATTCGAATAACTTTGTTCAAGAGAGGATAAGATACGTTGGTATTTTATTCTATGTTCGCATGTGCATGAAAAACACATCAACAGGTATATATATGTTATATGTGTATATATGTGAACATCTATGATGCAGAGAAGCAAGTACAGGGCATCGACTCCACCAAGTCTCACAAGTCTAATTGTGCCCAGTGAACCACGGGGACGCGTCCCCCCCCTTTTTGGGCGCGTCCCCCCGTCAGAGACGTCTCGGGGACGCGGGGACGGGGACGGGGACGCGACGTCCCCCGCCGTCCCGCCACCGCCACCCAAACGCCGCCGGGACGTGGAGACGTCCCCGCGTCTCCGCGTCTCCCAGGGAGACGTGGAGACGTCTGGGCGTCTCCTGGGGGACGTTTGGGCGTCTCCGTGGGAGACGCCCAGGCATCTCCCGCGTTCCCACGCGAAAAGAGACAGTTTTGTTTATTTTTTTAAGTTTTTTTATAACATGTGCTTTTGGGGGGGGGTTAAGGGGTAACCCTAATTGGACGTGGGCCCCACCCTACCCCCCAAAACAACACAAAAGCATGTTTATTTTGGATTTCACTCTCATCTTGGAAAACTGATTTTTTTTCCAGCAACTTGAAGAGGAGGAAATACTTGAAGAAGATTGATTGAAGGGGTGAGAAAAGTGACTACAAGCGTGATAGGAGCTAGAAGAAGCAAGAAGAAGAGGAAGAAGAAGATTCTTCTACATTTTGGAAAGATTTTTCAAGCACAAGGTAGGGTTTTTCAACTTCTTCTTGTTTTTTTTTTGTTTTACTTTCTGATTTTCATTGTTCTATGTCATTTTTGGTTTTTTTTTCCCTATACATCTCAAGACTCAAAATGAGATTTGATGTTGAATCTTGAGGGTGCCCTCAAGATTCAACATCAAATCTCATTTTGAGATGAATAGGAAAAAAAATTAAAAATATATTGTTAAACAAGGCTGATTTTATTTTTATTTTTATTTTTATTTTGTGAAATGCAGTGTCAATTTGAAAATTTCACAATGAGCTCCCAAGGCACGAGTGAAGATAACATGGAAATCCATTCTCATAGTGAGAATGATTCAGAATATGAACCTGAAAATGAGGGGGGTGACCATGGGGCTGATCCTGGAGCCCAATCTAGTTCTATGGCAAGTGCAGCAGCTAGTACAGGTTGCCCTTCAGAGTTGTTGGCACCATATGCTAGGGGTCATTTTGATCCTAAGTCTCCTCTAAAACAGTTTGCTTCACAAATATCAGTACAAGGCACTGCATCACATTCAAGTGGGGGAACAAGGAAGTGGAAGTGCAATATTTGTGACAGAGAATGGTTCGGTAGCATTAGCACGGTGAATGCACACTTTCTATTTTGGAGAGGAAAAGGCGTGAAACATTGTAAGTTTTTGGAGGAACCCAAAAATATACAGTACAGAATTGAGTTTAACAGGCTTTGGGGGGTTCCAAATTACACAAATATTTCAATGCCTACTACTTTGTCTGCTAGGGCATCACTTCACGACAGCCAGAATGTGCCAGTGCCACATACTTCTCATGCTTCGCAGGCGAGAGGAATGATGTTTGGATCTCCATCTACTTCCACTTCTACTGCTGCCAGGGCTAGGAAACGTAGGTTGCATACACCACAGAGCAACCCCATTGCTGATATGTTTAATGTGCAGCTGAGAGATGAGATAGATGAATCCATTGGCAATTTCTTCTTTGCCAATGGCATTCCATTTCATGTTACACGGTCTCCTTATTATAGGAAGATGATGGATATGGTGGCCAAGGGAGGACCATCTTATGTGCCACCAGGGGAGACGAAAATGAGGACCTCGATCTTGGATAAAAGCTATTCCAAGATCAATATTTTGATGGAGAAGATGAAGGCATGTTGGGCGGCATCGGGGTGCAGCATAGTTATGGATGGGTGGACGAACATTAGCCATCGTCCACTCATCAACGTCATGGTCATATGTGCAGAGGGCCCATACTTCCTTAGAGCAGTTGATTGTATAGGGCATCGTAAAGATGCTGATTTCCAGTTTCAGGTCCTCAGGGAGGCTATTGAGGAGGTTGGGCCACAAAATGTGGTCCAAGTAGTGACAGATGCAGCCTATGTGTGTAGAGCAGCAGGGAGACTCGTTGAGGCAGCCTATAGACACATTTGGTGGACCCCATGTTGTGTGCATGCCATGAACAATGCACTCAAGGACATGGGGAAGATTGACTGGATTAGAGGGGTGGTCACCGATGCGAGAGATGTGCAGATGTTTATCTGCAACCACCACACTTCACATGCACTCTTCAGGACCTTCGCGAAGAAGGAGTTCTTGAAACCAGTTGAGACTAGATATGCATCCTATTTCATTCTCTTGGAGAGAATGATTGAGTTGCAAGAGGCATTGCAACTCATGGTTATGACTAATGAGTGGAATAGGTGGGCTGAGGCCAAGACAGAGCAGGGGAGAAGGGTGAAGGAGATAGTGAAGAGTGATGTGTTTTGGACTGATGCGAAATACATTGTCTCCATCATTTCTCCAGTATTCCAGGTGATCAGATATGGGGATGGGGATGCACCTAACCTTGGAGAGGTGTATGAGTGCATTGACTCTATGCTTGACCAGATGAGGGCTGCTGTGCGAGTGAAGGACCCCTCTCTAGCATTCTACAATGAGCAAATCCGGCCTATCATTCAGAGTAGATGGGACAAGTTGAACACTCCTTTGCATATGGCTGCCTTTGCCTTGAATCCTAAGTGGTACAAGGCTAGACCGGGTAGAATGACACCGATTGAGGATGATGAGGTGAAGGCGGGTTTCTTTAGGTGCATAGAGAAGATGTTTGATTCCAGAGATGCCGGCACAATGCGCACTGAGTGGGGAAGATTTGCCACTCTTAGAGGTTATTCAGATGCGGCAAAGATGGATATAGACACTATGGCACAGGAGGACCCACTTTTGTGGTGGACTTGTCATGGCCCTAAATCTTTGACCACCACTCTAGCCATCCGTCTGCTATCCCAGGTTTCCAGTTCTTCAGCTGCTGAGAGGAACTGGTCTACATATAGCTTCATCCACTCTCTTGAGAGGAACAAACTTACCTCTAAGAGAGCAGAGAAGCTTGTGGCTGTACACAGTGCTTTGCGTCTCATTGACCGCAAGACACTTATGTACAAGGAGAGTCCAGCGGCACGATGGGATGTAGAGCCAGAGGAGCCTTCACAGATTGATGAGGATGATCCTACCACTTCAGATGCAGGGCTAGTTGGTGTGAGCTTGAGGGACCTTGATACTCAGGAGTCCAGCAGTTCCAGTGAGGAGGAGTTCGCAGATGATTAGAGGCCTCCATTAGCTACAGTTTGAGTTTTCACTTTTCAGTTTTGTCATTTTGTATTTGACTCGTCTCTTTTGTAATGCTATTGCTACACGTATTTGTATTTGGCTACTCATTGTAATGATGAATCATGTAATCATCTTTATTATTATAGACTTTGCAATGGCATCAAATATTCATATTTTTCGTTTTCCTTTTTCGATATTCATATGATAGAAATGAGAAATCTCCAATTTGACAATTTCATTTGTCAAATTTTATTTACTTTTAGCAATTAGTTACGTATCACCAATCTAAGTAATCTTGGTATTTCCTATAGTTTCATTTGAAATCTAATTCTTATACTGTTATACTGTTATACATCTTTTCAAAACTAGTTTTTCAAGTACTATATGTATATATATGAGCACCACCACCCCGCCACCCCCCCGCTACCGTCCCCCCCGCCGTCCCCAAATTTAGGCCCTTGGTCCCCCCATCCCGGAAACGCGTCCCCCTCGTCCCCCCGTCCCCAACGCCCGTGGAACACTGATTGTGCCTAAATAATCCCGATGGTGGTTTGTGAGATAACATATTGGCTTGATTGTTCCAACCTTAAACCTTTGCTCCATATCAAGGCAATAATCCATGTCATGTGTTTACCAAATTAGAATGTCATTAAGGCAACATCTGATAACCCTGGTTGTGTATATGCAATATAAGTTAAGTCGGTCAAGTATGATTTGTGGTTTTTGTATTATGCTAATATTATAAAATTATAATTATAATTGGTAATTAAATAAAAGGCTAAATCAAACATATAGTATGAACGATATAAAGTATTTTTAGTTAAATGTATAAAACAAGTTAATCGAACAATGTATAGAGATAAATAAATATTAAACGATAATTAAGTAGATATTCAACCTCATAAATAATTTAATCCTTAAGATAATTGATTAATTAATTAAATGAATTCAATAGTTTAATTGAATGTTTAATGTAATTAACTAATTAAGTTTTGTTAAATTAATTCATTACTTTGAAAAATTAGATTGATTATTTGTCGGTTATGGCTAGTGGGTTGAGACGGTTTGGGAGGATATAATTCCCGAATTCTTTCTGAAAAAGGGAGAGAATTTTACCAGATGGAAGGGGCACTAGCTATATGGTGGCTGGTGCTATTTATATCTTTTCCTTCGATATTGATATCCTCATTTTAGCACAAAAAAAAGAAGTTAATTCAAATGCATAAAATAATTTATGCCTGACATCATACACCTCTGTCCAAATTACAATTACTCGACTTAAAAAAATAACTAAAAAAAATATATGCTACAAAAAATTATGAAAAAATATCCACACTAGATATTGGTGTGAAAAATAGTCCAATGAGTATGAAGCTGGTTGACTAAAGCTTAAAATAGGGCAATCTTTGAGAGTATGGTAGATGGGTCTATTAGTCCTGCAGCATTCTTGGAAGCTCCATGAGGGCAAAATTGGCTTGTAATATTGCTATCCAATTGACATAAAGAGGCACGACTCATGTTTCTTCACAGTATGTCAGTAATCTCTTTTTATGTGATGTTATTCTATCAGCTGAATTTGCTAAAGTTTTTGTTTTATGCATGCTGATTTCACTTCTAGTACTTGTGCATGTGATACAATTGCATGTCAATTGGCTACAACAGCAGTTCTTGTTACAACAAGAAGTAAAATCAATCACATAAAAGTTGAACTCTTATGTATGTTTGTAACAATAGCAATTCACTTCAGGACAGCACATAAGTAACCAGAAGTCTCATATTCAAAGTGGTAAATCAGACATAGACATAATAACCAGGCTGATTAAATATCACTAATATGTCTCTTTGTCACTCTTCTTCAAACTATGTCACAGTTGCCCTTGGTTGTGGAGCAAAGATCTCCTTATATCATTTAACAAATTTGTGCAAGTTACTATTTCGTGTTGATATGCTGTAATTCTCAACTTTCTGGGTCGATTATTAAGTTTGTTCATTATTCCTCTTGGATCTTGCTGTGTCCATTCATACAAAGTCCGTTGTGGAGGCCTGGCAATCTTACTGGGATCCACACAAGATCATATCTCCCTACTGTAGGATTTTACTCTCCCAAAATTTCTACTTGTTCTACTGCAAATCATTAAACAACATATATTTTATATTACATACATGCCTCTCTGATACCCCCTAGTTTTGTTTGGTAGCCAACCCTCAACATTAACAGTGCCCGTGTACAAGTTTCTGGATTACTAGTTCAGTGTGACCACTTGTCTATGGATGGAAAGTTGTTGACCTCTGTAAATTAGTTCCCTTCTTGCTATAAAATTTGGTCCACAATTTCCAGGGGAATAAAGTATCTTGATCTGACATTATGGGCATAAGCAGATTAAAGTGAATGTGATGTCCCCGTCTAAACAATCAAAACATGATAATGCCCTCTCTAAAATAGAATTTAATAATAAATAATAATATAATTAAACTATAAATATATGAATATATTTATAGTCAATCCCATATTCATCGGATTGATTTATGTTACATGATGCATTCACATATATAAATATATGCATATATATATATTCATATATATAGATATGTGTATATATATACAATCATATATATATACATATATCCATATTCTCATATATATATGTATATGTGCGGGTATGCATGGGAATAAATAGAATATTACACATTTGCATACACACATATATACATATATAATTACAGAATTTATATATTTATGAGTACATATATATACATAAATATATATATTTATATATATACATATTTGAACCTTCACATATGATTCTTGTATCTAACTGTTCCCTTGACTACCAAGACTGTGAGTGAGTGCAAGGGGTGTTTTAGTAGTGTAGGAGGGTGTTTGGTAGTAGTCTGGTCTCTCTGTATCGGCTCGTGCAGGTCATCCCTCCTATGAATGATATATGAATTATGTGGATTCTGGGCTGCGAAGGTACAGTCTCTATTAAGGTGTATATCATTTCTTTCATTGGCATTCAAGGTCTGATAGGTCTTGTGTCTTTGAGCTTTGGTTTATGATTTGTAGATAATCGGCTTTTATGATTATGCATTTCGGTTATTGTTGATAATAATCCTAATTTTGGATTCATGCCTTGTGGTCAAACTGGGACAGTAATTTCTGGTTTCATTGTCATGTTTGCTGGACATTAGAGGATCTTAAAGAACAGCTTAACATTCGATCTGTCTCATTTTGAGATACCCTGTATAAATAATGTAGGGTCCATTCGGTTTCTTTCAATCGATAGATGTATGGTTAACAGGTCTTCTGCTGAAGTTATGTGGTGGGTGGTAGTAGTTAACTTTGAATTTTCATGGTCTCAGCTAATTTGTAAGCTCTATTGATGTAAACATCTGGATTGACCCTCTGCCCTTATGTTGTTTCATTCTTATGGCAATGGCGAACTGGGTCTGCCTGTATTTGTGTCTTTGAGCTTTGGTTTATGATTTTTTGAGATTCGGTTTTTTAAGATTATGCATATCGGTTATAGTTGATAATTATCCTATTTTTGGATTCATGCCTTGTGGTTAAACTGGGACAGTAATTTCTGATCTCTGTGTCATGGATTGCTGGAAAGTAGGGGATCCTTAAGAACAGCCTAACATTCGATTGGTCTCGGTTTGAGACACCCTGTATATATAATGTTGGGTCCATTCGGTTCCTTTCTATCGATAGATGAACGGTCAGCAGGTCTTTTGTTGAAGTTATGTGGTGGGGGGTAGTAGTTAACTCTGAATTTTCATGGTTTCAGTTAATTAGTAAGCTCTATTGAAGTAATCATCTGAACAGACCCTCTGCCCTTATGTTGTTTCACTCCTTTCTCATGGCATATTGATTTCTGGGTTCATCTGTATATTCTAATGATTCTAGCAGATTCATTGATAGTTTTTTTGCATTTTGGCATTTAAATACACATACAGATACATATGAAAATGCTTATGTTTGGGAGAATCTGATATCTGCAGAGTTAAAAGTAATTATGAATCTGAAAGAAATTGATCCTTTCCATTAGTAGGTAGAATTGTAGCCTGGATAATCTCTTAAATTGAAACCCAAAAGGTTAAGGTGGTTTCAAGCTAAGGGATATCCAGGCTATAATCCTCTTACTTAACAGAAAGACGTAACTATTCATTATATGGTTACTGCAATTTATTATGTTTACTATGCTTCTAACAGTCTGGCAAAGTATGTTGCTATAAGGTCTTGCAGATTTGGGAAACAGGTCAGAAGTCATTACTCGATGCTTTTGTGGATTTATCAATGAGTGGATGATGGATTCAACCGGAAAGTGCTGAAAGATTTAATGTACAGAAAGAATCTAAAATGTCTTATTATGTCAGCCTCCTACCTCTGATGAGGATTTGTAAAATTGTACAGTTGGTTATATTATCTGATCCCAGAAGGGATCTGGGCTAGACCGGAGGTTTTCTTATCTCCATTCTTTCCTACCGGTGCCCACACTGAATGGAGATGTAAAATTTTTTATAAAATAATAATAAAATTTTGGCTTCGGCCTTTTATCGATCAAAAAAAATATAATTAAACTATAAAATATAAATATATAACCAAATAAATGAAGAGAAGGAACTAAATAAAATCTTAATAATAATAATAAACAAGATTTAATATATAATTTATATTTATTAAACATTAATATTAAATATTACAATATTATATTATTGACAAAACACAAATAAAAAGTTTTCAACTCACTGGTTCCTTGAGCTTGATTGCTGCTACTAGCATATCAAATGGTAAACTTTGTGGTAGACCAGATCTGACGCATGTCAGAATGGTCTCCCTTGCGACAATATAAATCCTTCCAAAATATGAAACAAGCATATCCTAAGCAGCTATTGAAGGTTAAACAGTGATTAATGAAGACTAAGCAGCGATCTAAATTAGCAATGAATGATGATGCATCGGTTGGTTATAAAACAACAATAAACTAGCTGTTGGTGTTGGAAATAAGCCACACCCGGACCGACGATGGACTGGTCCAAGAGGGGCCAGTAGCTCAGTGGTAGAGCACTCCAGCAGCGTATGGAAGGTCCTAGGTTCGAGTCCTAGCTGGTCCATGTCTCAACACTAGCAACCATTACACAGAATTAGTTTTGACAATATGTAATTACCAAAGGGTGAAATTTTGATTAAGAAAATACTCTTCTAAAGATACATTAGTTGCCTGGTAAAAAGGTACGATCAAGGGATGCATTTAATTAAATTTTCTTCAAAAGGTACGATCGATATATTAGCAATAGCAATCTGTTCGAAGAATAAGAAAGCATAATTAAAATGTTAGTTCTATAAGGCAGCGATTAGTTTAGAGAAAGACAGGTCTCTTCCAAAAAGGGATCCATTCAAAGAGTGACTATTAGAAGATAAAGGTATTTAATTTTATAGAAATTGGAAATGATGATGATGGGGGGATAGATAGGGATCAATATACGCAGAATATTTTCGGCTGTCTCACTCTTCCAAAGGGAAGCGGCAGAACCATACAAGAACCTTAAATTATTCATGCAACACACTTATGAGTTTATTCTACATCGATCATATATCAATGGCATCTATCAGAAAAAGCAATTACATTCTAAAGATTTCACGAATGGCTGTGGATCTTGGGCGATGACCTTCAAGGAATGACATCAGCATTAGATGTTCCTGTTCATTCCTTAAAAGGATATATAATGAGATTGTGATGGAGTGTGAGAGAGAGGAATGAATATTTTATATTTATTCAATTCTGAGTGCCCAAATAGACTAACAGAAAATTGAATCAGCATTCAATCGATCCCTTAAGGATCACAGTTAGTCCAGAATTCACCACGTAAGCAAGAGGATTTATATATCAGTCAATGTCCTATCAAACCATTACTGAAGACTGAAATTTGTTGAACAAGGATCTGAAGCAGTGATCAACATACTACTTCAGATTTAATTGGCTTATGTTATCATCAAGGATCATAACAAAGTATTGTTAGACAATATACTGTACGTATATTTCAAAAAGGTATCAGAGATGACAGTTGATCAATACATCAATAATAATATAACCCTTTAATCTTGTATAATATAAGATTCATATAGAAAGGAGAAGACATATCATGTACATCAGATATCCATTGCATAAACATCAACACTCTTCAAATTAGGAAATAAGTCCTATCCTTTGAAGTTTGAACTATTCTCAGAATTTTAAATTAAATATCATAATAAAATATCTTCAGTTTGGGTAAATTTTATATTATAGTTCTCACTTTAAGTTGGACTTGTTGTTTCGGGATTAAATTAAGGAAATTCCCAAGTGGAGACATTACAGTGGACCAATTCCTGAATGAAAATTTTGTGTTTTTCTTCTTGTCAAATAAAGGTCTGCTATGGCAAACAAATAATCGTTTTCAGTAAACCACCTAGAAACTCTCTGGATTGACGCCAGTTGAGACTGCTATTAGTTATTTGGTTTACCCATAAGGAAAGCCCAAATCCTTGTCTTTAGTTGGCTACATCAACCTGCATTTTTGGGCCACGTAATCTTTGTATACTTGTAACACTTTTACAGACTCTGATCAGTTGTCTTAGCAGCATGGGTTTTGTGAAACCACTAGACAGCATAGATTTTAAATACCATATATGTGCCTCTGATACCATCTAGTTTTGTGGGCAACCATCCCTTGACATTTCCGTTGCCAATTGGTAAGTTAGTGGGTTAATACTTGAATCTGACCACTTGTCTATGGGTGTAAAGATGTTTGTAATGTCCCCACTTTCTAGGACATCATCCAGATACTTAGGTTCACCTGTTAGCCATCCATGCTGATGCAGGTGAAGTTAAGAGGTTAGGAGATACCAGAGGTCTCACACTTAGTCAAATTTGCCATTGGTTGAAGAAAATTCATAAAAAGCTTATTATAAGACTTTATAAGTTACTTTTTGCTATATTTAGTAATTTTTTATAAATGTAACTTTATAAAGAAAAAATATAAAATATGACCATGGCACATCTCCCTAGGCCAAAGTTGTTTTTTAAAAAGTGGTGAATTTTATCATGGTAAGTTCACCCTAAAGGCTGGATGTATATAAGGAAGAGGAAAGATTCTTTTGGAATCTTAGAATCTCTTCTAAAGGAGGTGTGTTAGGATTTAAAGGCATAAAATGAAGTTTGAACTTCAATTCTTGCATTCAACGATTCATATTTTTACATCTTCTCTCCAGCAGGTCTGAGACCACATTTGCAGAGGCTTAGGAGCAATTTGGGGACAGAAACCTCCATTTGCAGGTGAAAGGACGTAGCCCCTCTCACCCAACACCACAGCCGTACACCAGGGAACTCCACATCAGGCCGTAGGGGGGGTCAAATTAGGAGTTTTATGAGCAGGGACAGAAAATTCAGAGAATCAAATTCAATTCAGAGCAGAATACAGAGGATTACCAGCGAGTACAGCAAGCCTAATTTGCAGATCGTACCTTTCCGGGCGGGGTCCAACCATCATTTCTTGCCTAGGGACCATAAGAAATAAATACAAGGGTTTTAACTGCAATAAACTGCCCAGAATTCATGGTTAGGGTCTCAAAACAGCAGATCAGTGGTTTTTGTGAAGAATCCAGCAAGCATAAGACCTGTACAAACAATTCATTCAGGAAAAGTGTCACTTTCAGGGGGTAGTGCCTGGCAAGATTCTGAAAATTGACCTAGACCAGCAATATTCTTTATTATTGTGTTTTGGTAATTCATTTTAGGACCAATAAAACTCATTGGTGCTGTTGATTCACATTGGAAGCACCAAATTCAATAATTTCTTCAGTTCAGGCAAATAAGGAAGCTCAACTAGGCAAGCTAGGACACCCGGTAGGCCAATTTTGGCTCTGGATGCAATTAGTAGTGATTTCATTTGATTTGTAATTTGCTGTTAATAAAAATCAGAATCCCGAAGTTTCATTTCAGTTAATTGCTCTGTGTATTGTATTTGCTTTTCATTCATCATTGCCAAATCTCAAGTAAAAACCCTAAAAACTACAAAACCACAAAATTCATTCAAAACTTGAAACAAAACCTCCACTGGTCAAAGAAAAATTCAGTTGGCAAACCTATCAGATTTGGGAAAGATTCAGCTGGCATCTTTCAGATGATCACCTTTGTAATTTAGTTTCCTTCTTGCTTCACAATGTGGTAAAGAAACAGCTCAAGAATCAAGTCTCTCAATCTGACATTACAGAAGCAAATTAAAGTGAACCAATACATGGATTAAAGTTTTCTATGGTTCTCCAACAAAGGTCTTCTTGCATTGAATTAAGAAGCACAAATTGCTGAAACAATTTACTATGACAAACAAATTATCATTCATTTGTGTAGGCTTACGTAAACCACCACCTAGAAAATCTTAGGATATGCCTTCCCAAGGCCAGTTGAGCACTGGTTTCAGTTAATTGGTTTCCCATAAAACAAATTGTAAACTCTTGCATGAACCTGGCTATATCAACCTAAATTTGGGGCCAAAAAGCAATCTTTGTAATAGTTCTACCAACTCCAATATGATCTTCCACCTTAGCAGCAAGGACTTTGTGATCAATCTTAGGAGTAGGGGCTTCATGGCCAATAAGATAGCAACCTTTGTACAGAGTGTTTTATATGATTGGCATCTAATATGGAGAAAAAAAAGGTCCATAGTACTGGGAAAAATATGTCATATTGCCTACTTAAAAAACACAATAATTCTTTTAAAAAAGCAGACAATTGTAATACCATCAAATTGTTATCATCATAGGAGGCACATGACATTGATTTTGAAGATGTATTTTTATGACATTTAGCAGTCAATATGATAAACAAAGAGTAATTATACGCCAAGTCTAGGTTTTCCAGGTAAAACCGTGTACAAAATCATTTTTAACAACATTTCAAACAGCTGAAGAGGCCCCTCATCAAGATGGATTGATACTCTACAAAATGGATGAGAGATCCTTACATAGACGACTCTAGTTAGGTACATGATGTCATCATAGGACTCACCAACAAAATATACTAAATGAAATTAGCTGCTAAAAATTTAGTGATTGTAACAACTAACAACTAATTAATAAAACAAGGATCAATTTACTAGGGCAATACAAGCATTTTTATTGTTTTAATAATGGGCCTCCAAGTAGAAGATAAGACAAGATCATCATCTATATTAAGGCTTTGCTCACATTTGTTGATCTATACAGATTCCTTTGGTCGTCTTCTTAGATAATGATTTTCACCACAATTACCTAGGTCACATAATTATTCCCTGCCCAAGCCAACTACTTAGTCCTTTCATGTCCTTGTAGAGTTCTCTGACCCTTGTACTATTGAATCTTCTTGTCTCCTAAATATATGGAACAACATATGCATTCAATGCAGTACACACCACATTTATGCTTTGGCTCCAATTTGTCCTTAGCTAATCTCAACATCTTTCTTAGTCAAGGTATAAAAATGAATGTTATTTTACGTTGGTTCAAACACTTAGCCTTTTATCAAAGAAACCTCAATTTATCAAAGAAACCTTCAGTATACACAAAAAAAACACTCAAGGTACACCCAAAGGCATTGTTCACCAGCTCATCATGCACTTGGTGGTTCTTGAACAGTTTTTCTGCTAGTGGGTTTTCACAAGTTTAACTCATTGAGTATAGGTGCTGATTTTTTCAAAAAACTTGCTAATTTTTTTAACAAATACTCACCAAAAAACTCGACCAGTCTAACTATGTACAGAAAATGTGAAAAAAAAAACATTGTGAAGACAATTTTTTTTCCTTCAAAAGCCACTTTGGCCATGTTGGACACTCCAAAAATATTGGATTTTTGACTTTATAAGCATTGTTTTTTCCTTTTAAAAGATTATGAAAATAGCGTGTGCCATGAAGGTCTGTGTGGTTTTGAAGGTCTTCATTTGAGCATATCCTACTGAGGGATCACTGAGTGTGATCCAAAACCTTGATTCAAAAACATACACAGCTGACTCCAGAAGCAATCTTTTCAATGCTACATGGACTATGAAAAATTCATGCCAGCTAGAGGCAAAAGAAGTCAGGTACCCTCACTTTAGGGTGAAATTAGATATTTAGGATATTCTTGCATTTTAAAATTGTTTTAAGAAGTGTTTTTCCTGTTTTTTTATTTATGGGTGGTGTGGATGTGAGCCCTCTTGGGGTTTGCCTGGGTCTGCCTCGAGAACTCAAAGTTCACAAGTTGGACCCTAGGAAAATCCAAAGCTGTCCCAGCCCTAGACCCTGGGCCAAACCCATACACGTATGAGGGAGTACTCAATGAACCCTACAACTTAGTTAATTACTAATACCTTTTAAAAAAACATTAAAAAAGTTAATTTATTATTTTTTACACTCCACATTTATTTCCATACAAATAATGATGTGGAGGACTAACATCCACCCAAATGTGAGAACTAATTCCTGACACTGCTCCCCCTCGGTGCTAACATGTGGTGACAAACTTTGTTCTAGAGATGCATCAATGATTCGCTTGGGTCAATCATTGCCACCACCTGTTGTGTTGCTGCTACGGATTAACTGTTGGCTTGGGTCAGCCATTGCCACCATCTTCTAGGTAGGATTACATGTTACATATTTACTCCCCCTCAATGGAAAATCTCCTTGGATGTTAACTTCTACCAATAATGCATCTTTACAAATAAATTCTGCTTTAAAAAGATATTGCTCACAAATATTTGATTGCAAAATAAAATCATCTCTTGTTGTTTCCATCGAAAAAAATGTCCTTGCAGAAAATTCTCTAAAAGAAGTTTCTATCCAAATAAAAAAAGGGTTTAAGAAGAGTTGGGCCTCCACTCTTCTTTGGCTTTATTGAAACATCTCCCACCATTTGAGCTATTAATCTTACTAAGATTATGAATAGAAAACCTATTGAATTTGGCTTTTTATTAAAAAACAAAGTTTCCTTACCCAGTTTAGGATTAGAATTCACAATTCAATAAATTAGGTCTCCATTGCGAGATTGTAGCCAAAGTGCAACCAATGAGACAAGTTCATCTAAGTGTTGCAATCCAAATCGTTCACAAAGATCACTACAAGGAGATTTGAACCAAACTAATTGTTAAAGTGCATCAAAAGGTCGCCTTTGATCAATTCACTACTCATGTTTGCAAGAGGGTATGCATGTTGCCTATGAATTGAGTTAGGTGGCAGTTGTGTGAGACATTGAGGGAGCTCATGACCAAATAAAAGAGATGATCAATAAGCATGAGAAGCTTGCAAAGTGTCAAATTGTTATTGCCTTGCCAAATCTATTGTAGCATTGTTAACAATGCAAAACAAACTCATATAAACCCCATTGATCCCTACCCCATGATTGGTTCTTAAACCCTTGCTTATGCCCTAGTTGCTAGTGGTTATGGGTTTTGATCTATAACTTGATATCAATACGGATTTGCCTCAGATGCTTTAACCTTGACCACATGATCTAATCATTTGAGATCGTTAGTAATGTAACTACCCACCCGAATATGGAACCAAGCTAAGGGAAGCCAGGGCCTTTTCTACCTTCCACCCACCTATACTAAGATGCGAAGAAATGTTGCGGAGCCAACAACCAAATCGATTGTGGAATCCATTGATCGCATTTGGATCAACAGAGTCTACTACTTTCACTAGTCTTGGCTATCTTTGTTTGGTAAGCATGCTGCTAGGCAAGACGGTAGCTTAGATGGCTTGGCTTTTCTAGTTCTTCCTTTGATTTAGAACCAATGAATCAACAAAGGTTTACAAATCCCACAAAGTATGATCCAAGGCAAGCAAATGCCTAAAAATAGACACTCAAACCCTTTCTACAACACTAAACATTTGCACACCAAAAATGCAACTTTGGATGTACAATTAATTTTGGTATGAAATTGTGAACAAAATGGAATGTGAACAACGAAAAGAGTGAACAAGGTCTACAAAGAGGAGAATGCAAGTGGATGATGAATGTCAACAAGTTTGCACGTGGTATACACTACAATATTGTTGGCAAAAATCCAAGAACAATGGATGGACAAATCAATGGTTGTTGCACTACATAATTGTTGCACATACTATTTTAATAAGTGACAGTCGAACAATGGGCGAACAGAGAGGTCTCACAAGAAACCTTGCTTTGATACCATATTAAAAAAAAACAAGATAATGAATAGAGTCAAAGGCCCAAACACGTTAATTAATCAATCATCTTCAATATATTGATTATTACATTTCAATGGCTTTATAAAGTCTTTCAACTTACCAACTACCCAAGCCACTTGACAACTAATTTTACCAATTGCTAATACCTATTTTATAAATTAATATTAACATGTTAGTTTAAAATTTATTACACTCTCCACATATTGTTTACATACAAATAATAATGTGGAGTACTAACACCCACATGTGAGAGTTGGAAGACCTTGGAGATCAATAAGCCCTTTAGCATTCTTCTTAAAGACACCCAAGAAAAATTCAATTCCTACTCCAAATATTCTTAATCTAATACTCTAAAGGCTCTTGTGTTAGTGGTTAAGGAATACCAACATTCTAAGCAGATTTTGGTGAGAATTTCATGTATGTAGAGATTGGTATGTGTACTTTTCTTATAAACATATCACAGTAAGGACCTGTTGATGTGTTTTTCAAAACTCTGAGACTTGGGCACGGGAAACGCAAAATTGCCCACTAAGCAGCCAAAACCCTAACCTAACAACGCAGGAAGCTGGCAAAGAGGGGGTCCCCGTTAGCAATGGGGCGATGTGTGAAAAGGTCACAACAGGACCCATTATCTTTCCTCCAGAAAATTAAAAAACACCATTAATATGTGTGTTGAAATCTACTAATTTATATATGCTATGTTGCCAACACACACTTGTATTATCCACATACCTTTTCCACCATCTAGACCTAAGAGGTAAATATTATAGAGCCTGTTTCTCAAAATGCTCCATAAATAAATTAGCCACCACTTGAGAAAGCTGGAACCCGTTGGGACCTTCTTGCCCATACACCTCTTCTCTAAAACTGGTAACAAAGATAATGCTAATAAGGTGGTGCTAGTTTTCATACTAATGATTGAGAATAAAGAAGGCTTAGATTAAAATTGAACTATAAGTTATCAAAGGGCAGCAGTTGAATAAGAAAGGTTGTGACTCCTTAAAAGGGAAGTAGTTGTATGTGAAAGGTTGTAACTCCCTCATAATAAGATATAAATAAAGATCATTTCATTGTTGAAAGATCGTCAATCAATTGGAAATATGAAGTGACTTTGCAAAAAAAAAAAATTACAGCCAATGAGGAGGTAAATCCTCCAAGGAAAAATCAAGTGATTTATGGGCAAAAAACCTTTATCTCTCCTATCAAGTTATTGGACAGAAACCCATAACTTGAACAAAAATTAGAGTTAAACATTTAAGCAAAATAGCTGCAAATTGAAGAAGAAACATGGTATAGAATCAAGATAACATTATTTTCCGAATTATCTAAATATTATAAAATTTATGATTTTGATTTAAATTATATTTATAAATATAAATGCAATTATCATTCTAGAATTAGAGATATTGTTTTAATGCAAAAATAAGCAATGTAGAAAGGAGCATTGCAAGTACATACCCCAATTGTCACTTCATGATCTAGTTGAACAGATGGTCGACCAACATAGTCCATTGGCGGATCTTGCTCTGGTGGAATAAGCAATTCATCCCAACTTATAAAGTATAAGTCACCATCCAAATCACTCCCAGAACACTCATTTGGATGAGGCCTAAACAATCAATAGCCAAGACTTTTTCAATCTGCAAGTATATGGAGTCTTAAACCCTCTTTTATTGTTTTTAGCAAGCATTATATGAAGCTTCAAACCAAAAAATACATGGATAAATGGGTAGCAGAAATATTCTTCTAGGACCTATCAAAGCTCCTCTATATGTTGTAGTCATATGATTTCCTCTATATGTTTCTAATTTTAAGCTGTGAAATGAAGAAATTACAATCTTTTGAGAATATCAGAATTTTCTTTATTTGCATTTTCATATTTTCTTGATGAACTCATTATTTAATCAGAAAATATCTTAAAACCGAAGCTCTGCAACCGTCTAAAAAGGACTACCATTTATCCTTGACAATCAAGAACCGTTAAAACTGCATAATTGGAAGCAATGGCACAAATTTAAGCACCATTTACCATGGAAATTTATAGTGATATTTCAATTGGTCAAAAATGTTGAAGGCCAAAGTTCTGAATGGTGGAATATGACTACATGAGATTCACTCAAAATCTCACAAATGTATGGAATAGAACTTACTCATGCAGGAAACTAGCTCAATTTTAAATTCAAGCCAACAATATTTGCTACAATTATTTGCATATACCTTTAATAAACAAATTATTGCAAAAAAAAGAAAAAAGAAGTTGTCCAAGAACTAAAGAGTTCCTATATGGTAAAATGTTCACTTCACTAGCTAGCATGTTGATCTCAATCGGGATGTGCCTAATTCTATACCAGCCCAACAAAAAATGGCACCAAGCTAGGATAAATGCATACTATAAGGAAGGAAAGTAAAGATGACAGTAAGACAGGTGAGCTATCAAACTGGTTGAGATGCAAGAAAATTTAAAACAAAAATGTCCATCGCAGGCAGGAAATACCAACTTTAAGGATTCAAAAAGCAATTTGCCCCTCAATTTTTTAAGATTGTAAATTTAATAGTGTTGAAGTGGATGCTTGAAATAGAACAAAACTAAAAAGCTCTCCTAGTGATTTGACAGCCATACAAGTAGAAGCATGGGAGTGAGAGGTTTATTCATGTTATCCCAAGGTACAGTTTCTTTCTGCAACAACCATATTCTGAGGACATCATACAGGCTGAACATATACCTTGACTGAATTGAAGGGTGGCAAGGGGGCTTGTCAAAGAGTTACAGACAGGCAGACACTTTCCTTACTTGGATTTCATTGCTTGCTCACGTTGAACATGTTGAATCTGTGGACATATTGGCAGTTTCTCTACTACGTAGTGCTATATTTACTTCCATGCAAATAGTTTTACCTGTTACTGCCCTCCAGAAAGGTTGAAAATTGTGGAGTAGGCATTTTCTTCTATGTCCATTAGAGATATCAGCTGAATTTGACATTAAATTTATATGTTTGCAGTCATACATTACACACCAAGCCTCTATAGAAATTTGGGAATATTGAGCTTTATCTGGCTGCTGTGTTAACATTGTACTGACTGTAGCTAGATTACTTCAAAGAATTGTTTTAAATGTCTTTGACTAAAAATGTCTACTTTAATGCCATTTCTATTACACATATTATTTATAAGTAATTTAACAAAAAAACAGGGCCCTCGTGTACTGACTTACCTTTCTCCCTTCTGCGGAAAAACTAAGCAGTCTATCATATGATGAAGCTCAGGAACATCAACAGCACACAATACTCTTATGTCACCCGGGTGAAGGCATGGATTTTTTGCAACCACAACTTTTCCTTGCAATATACAATTCTTGTCCATTTCTTTGGATACAGAATCAGAAAGCCCATCATCAAAAAGCTTGGTGTTTGCCCTAGAAACTTGAATAAATACCTCACCATAGTTTAAAGTCCCAGTTTCATCCAAACATCCCATCAGGGTGCGGCCTTTTGAGACATATATCCGGCTCTTGGTTTTTAGCTCTGCCAATTGACATTCTCTGAATGCTTTAAGCATCATTGAAAGATAAGGTTCGGTATTTGGACTGTAGCCCCCCATTAGCATCTCAATCAGACACTTATGATCATCTCCAGAGAACATCATCTGCAATGTATCAGTAGCCATTTCTCTGCTGACTAGCATTTGATCTAAATGGACCATTGCCTTTTTCTGCATGCATTCAAAGTTCTCATCCGGAACACCCAAAGTTGACAGCAGTGTGATTATTTCACGATTAAGAAAGGCAGGCAAAAATCTGCTCCAATTTAAAATATCCAATGTTGTATTCTTTGAATTGAACTTGAGCATACTTGGTCGCAAAGATAATTTGTGATATGAAGTAGGATCAACTGCTACAACACCTTTATAGCCACCATACCTTATCTGGAAAGCTGAAGGAGGGGGGATACCAAATTCACATATATTGGCTATCTGTTTTGCCAAACGGAAAGAAATCTTCCCAATTCCATCTGAAAAGCAGTATTTGATGCCTTCAGTACAGACCTCGATATCAGGGATGAGGACAACCTCATGCTCCTTAACATTTAGCGTCTTCCTGGAAGAGCTAAATGATTGCCCCATTCTTGCTGCACACTTGGCTACATTCCTGATACAGTTAAATTCGCCCATCCATTTTCTGATGCTGTCAGCACTAATATTGTCATTGGAAGCAAACATCCAGACAGAGTTTTCCCTCAATTGACTGGCTGAGAAGGCTAGGAATTCAAACCTTTTGTTGCCTATAGTAATGCCGTCCTTTAGAGTAGACAATATCCTATTATACACTTGTGTTTTTTGTGGCCTCGCTAGGAACCCAAATTCAGTTTTTGCAGTTAAGGCGGTAGAATGGAGCTTACTCCAGTCCTCATCAACAAAAGATACTCTGAGGAAATCATCAATGTACTCTGCAAACTGCCTTGTAACCCGATTTGAAGTATTAAGCTCAGGGCCCAGAAAGTAGACCTTAGAAGGAGTAACTAGAGCCCTGTAAAATTTCATTATGCTAATATCTGTAGAAATTGTAGCAGATTTCAATTGATTGTGTCTAGTTCGCAACTTATTTAATTGATTGTTAAGCCATATTTCTGGTTCAAAACATATTGACTTAAATTTATGCAGTTCTGCCAATGCCAGATTTATGTGTAAAGCCGGTGTCTTGTCATTGTTTAGCAAATCAAAAAATTGAGGACAAAGTGTTGGGGCACTGAGTATCCCACGATGAATGAGAGAATTGACTTGGAATAGTATCTCATAAGGCAGATTAACACCCTCTGGAGCACTAATATTCGGCACCATTTGTGGTAAGGGTGAAAATGAATTGCCACTTTCTAAAGTAAGTTCCTCTTCCATGAATTTGTGTAAAGGCATGCTTTCTATGATTTTAGCAAGTTCTACATTGTCAGGAAGTTCCAAACAAAATGAACTGGACTGTCCAATGCTACAGAATCCTGAGAAGTCTGTTGTTCGAACCCACTGGAGCTCAGTGTCCTCTTTGCAAAATTTGTAACGATCCTCACCAAATCTTACAGATAATTTCTGCACGGCCACCTTATAAAATATTCTTGGACCGGACTGCAACTGAGACAAGTAAAATTTCAGGTTTATAGTTCACTTTAATATCATTGAAACCAAGAATATGTCACAGTTCCATTTCAAGTTTATAAGTACCAAATATGTGAATTAAGTAGGCTCAATCATATGTGTAATAGAGAAAGTTACCGTTCAACCTTGCAATTTGTTTACCACGAAAATATTATGCATAAAAAATGGCATATTAAGAATATGGGATAATCTATAAGTTCGGCGGCTAGCAATAGACGTGTGGATAAGTCAGTTGAAACTGTAAATTTTGCATAGCTTATATCATATCCTAATATTGGTTGTTTAACCTCCAGGAGAGGAAGAATAAAATGATTAGGACAGAATCTTAGAATATATGCATCTAACAGAGGGGGTACTGCAATGAGAAAAGTAAACATACCTGAAACAGAATAACCTGTCTCCCAGTCTCTTTCAAAATGCCTGTATAGGTCTGAACAATGTCTTGAAAATTGAACTCCAACTTATATTCCACTCCACTTTCAGTAACAAAAAATTTAACCGTTTTTGTTTTTAGTGCAAACTCGGAAACAACATCAGTTGCAGACCATAAAACACAGAATGCATTATGGAACACTGGGCAGCCTGCAAACAGCTTCAGTCTGCCAATTGAGTATGTTGCCCTGGGAACCATGTCATTTTCTATAGTGGAAAGGACGATGTTAGCATTCTGAAGCAAGGGCAGCCCCATTTGAGAAAGCCTGCATACTTCATCTTTTGCATCAGGGTTTTCAAATTGGACCCTGCCATATCCTCTGGACTTCCAATTTATCCTGCCAGTCTTGATCTCACAGGAAAACACACTGTCCTTACCAGCGATGTCCTCCAGATACTGCACCAACTCCTTCGCAATGATTGTCAATGGTAAGTTTGAAACTTTGACAGTGCAGCTACCCATGATTAAGCCAACAATCTATAGAAGTTCAAGACCGTCTTGAAAATTTTGCATGCAGGACACTCCACACACACCACTTTTCTGACAAACTCTACATCTACTGTATGAATATCCAGACTCCAGCATCCACCATCACCACCCACTGTTTGTTGTACCCATTTCCCTTCTCCAGAAAGCCAAACCACAATATTTGTACCATCAGAAACCATCTAACATATCCCTCTAACATTAGACTGAATTGCTTGGAACAGTGACTATGAGTTAAGCTTAATGGCAAGCCCGAAGTCCTTGACCCCACGCCTGTCTATTCAAAAAAAATTGACAATTATTAGCATTAATGAACTTTAAATTGCAATAATTTATTTTCTATACAGATTCTAAAAATGGAGTTTCGGTGTCCTCATAAACACAAACAGTGTCTTCGTTGTTTAAAATGAATTATTATTATTTAATTATAGGAATACATTATCTATTTTTGAAGTAAAAAGCACTGAAAAGCATGATGGTCTACTAACTTTTTTAAGATCCTAAAAAGCACCATAGGTATCCTGCTAAAGGTTCTGACTATAAAGTAGCAGCAAAACGCACCAAAAAACGTATTTTGGGAAAAAAAAGGCGGTCCACCCTCAATTTCCAGGCCTGCTTTGAGCTCTCTTTTAAGGAACATTGGCCACTTTTACTACGTCTTCCTCCTGATGTTGTGTGCATATTCACTGTGTAAATTAACTGTGTCAAATCCCATATTCACCATTATAACCAATTCCCATAAAAAACCCGACCCACTGTACATATACAAACATACAATCCCTGTGGTTTCTGGTCAGTCACCATTACCCACTTTTGACATTCTCCTGATCCTCTGTACATATTCACTGTGTATATCCTTTTATCAGTAAGTCCGAAAAAAAGCTTTGGAAACAAAGAGGCATAATCTAACGATTTTCGGTAGATTTGAGAAGGGTGTTAAAGTAGGCACGCATGTCGATGAAGATGTGCATGATTACAAAGCACTTTTTTAAGATCTGCATTTATAGCTGTGTAGCTGTGATCTCCGTGTTTCGTAGGAGTGGGATTGAATCTTTTTCACAAAAATCATGTGACTGACAAGACGTTCAGACTCGGGATCGAAAAGCCAAGGCAGACAAGGATAGACACGCGTAGAGGTGTTAAACATGCTGTTTCTCCATTAATATGACCGAACGAGAAGGGAGGGATGATCGATCATTTGAGTATGGTTCCAATAACATGGATGCACTATCATGAATGAACCTTCGTATAAATATTTTTTTTTTAAAGGATTGAAAGTTAGGCATCTATGTGGCTATTTATCAAGGTACAAAATAGTATATGAAGAAAGTTTGGGTTTGATAGTAGATCTCATGAGGCATGGTAGTTTATTTGAAGAAGATTTCTTATACTAGCGTTTCTATTAAATGGAGGTGCAATGGTTACAAGGATAGTAATATATGTTAAAATTTTTGAAGTTTTAAATATTTTTTATGGCATATAGTCTTTTTTGTCAAGTGTCTCTTTGAAATTGTGTTGAAAGACATGAATGCAATCACATAAGTAAAGGTCCAAGCAAAAGATAAGCTATATATTCCACATGTACAATGTGGAAGTCAATCATAGTATATTAGACTTTAAAAAGTCCTGTAAATCTTAATTTGTGAACGTGTGATCAAAAATGGTGGTGCTAAAATTAAGCACTAAATATATAGTTACATGAATTGTCCAAATTGTTTGCACTAATCTTCATTTTCATGAGTTGCATTAGATAGCGTTATGAAGAGCATAAGCACCAAAGCCTAAAGAGCATAAGCATTAAAACCTAAAGAACATACACCAAATTATATCATTGGATAGTATATAACAATTGTTTATGTTGTTTTCCCTCTAAAATTTAAACCTATTTAAAATTATTTTATTATATTTGTGTTATTTACTTTAAAATTTGAGAGTGATTTAATTATGTTAGAACATTATGTTTTTATTTTATTCTAAAATTTAGATTTCTAACTCTTAATAATAATCTATGAATTTTCTTCAAAGTTTATTTTATTTCTCTAAAATTTAGATTACTTAACTCTTAATATTAATCTATTTTTTTTCACAAATTTTCCTTTACTTAGAGATTATTTTATGTTATTGTAAAATGTAATTTTATTTATTTTTAATTGTCTATAACAAAATGCCTATACTTATTCTTAATATTAATATGTAAGAACTTTTTCATTATTTTTTCATTTATATCAAATTTATTTTATTTTATTCTTAGATATTAAACTATTTAAGTATTATTTTTAATATTTATATTATTTGCTTTAAAGTGTATTTAATTTGTTGAAAAAATGTGTTTATTTTACTTATTTAAAGATCATATTAAAAACTATTTGAAAATTATTTTATTATATTTATATTTTTTACTTTTTACTTTTTACTTCAAGATTATTTTGTTTTACTTTAACATTTAGAATTTTTTTCTAAATGTTTATGACAAAATGCCTATACTTACTCTTACTCTTAATATTAATGTGAGAATTTTTTTTTAATTTTTGTGGATTTCAAAATTATTAAATTTGATCTAAAATTTAAAGTCATTTAATAATTATTTTATTATATTTATATTATTTACATTTACTAAAAAAATGTTTATTTTACTTATTTAAAGATCGTATTCAAAACTCTTAAGAATTATCTTATTATATTTATATTTTTTACTTTTAACTTCTTATTACAAGATTGTTTTGTTTTACTCTAACAATTTTATTTACTTTTTACTTTTTTAGCAACTTGAGGAGAAAAATCAACAAGCAAATACCCTAGCCAATGATTTCTTTATATAAACAATTAGATTTAGTAAATTACAATTTTAATTAAAAACATAGTTAAATTTTATGAAAAAGTAAATGGTGATTCATTTTTTTCAAATTAATTTTTTAAAGATTTATAATAATTTATTGATCTCTTACAAATTATTTGTTTGCATTTTTTATACAACTTTGATATATAATTTTAATGAAAGATTTCATAAATTTAAAAATTTTAATGATAATTAAATAAATATTCAATGTTTATTTATTTCACTAAAACAATTCGTCTATTAATTAAATCATATTTAATTAATTTCATCCCTTTCTTCTATTAATTAAATAAATTATTCAATTTATTTGATTTAGCCACATTCTAGCCTTTAATTAAATAAATCGTATTTATTTAATTAAATCACCCTTTTCCCATTTTATTAAATTTACATTTGATTAAAAATCTAATTTCATTTAAATAAATCAATATTTATTTAAATATCCTTCCAATGCAAGTTGTAACCCACCTTTTTGAAATAAATCAATTTATTTCAATTAAATTTGTATACACCTAAAAATAGTCTGAAGACAATTAATTAAATAAGCAATTATTTAATTAATCCCCTTTCCCAATTTAATTGAATTCACTAGCAATTTGATTAAATTCCTCCATTCACCTGCTTATTAATAAATCTAAGGATTTATTTAATAGGTTCATTTCAATAGTCCCCTTTGATTAATTAATCCTCCCCCATCTAATTCATTTCTTCTAATCCCCTAGTTAATTAAAACAAATCAATTTATGAGTTGTTGAAAGTTAATTAGCCTTTTTCCTATTATTTGAATTTTTAAATTCAAATTACCCACATGCCTCCTAACTTTTAACCACCTAACCTAACCCATTCCACATAATCCTGGGTTTAGCTAACCCTATCCTATCTTGCACATCCTAACCTCCTTATCCTAACCTCTTATGGGTTGGATATCCTCCCCTTGAGACACATGGCACTTAGGCCACATGTCTCCTCCCTTGGACACACACCCTCTTATGAGCAAGACTCCTTGACACTTGTCACCACAGAGATGACAAGTGTCCCTCCCTCCAACCTCTTCTCCAACCTCCTCCAATTTAACCCTTGATATCTTCAAATTCAATCTTGACCATTGATTCCTACCACCTCACCCCTGGCCTTGGAAATCCTATAAATATCCCCCATTTTGGAGCACAAAGGATCCCATCTCCTCTCATTTTAGAGCATTGTTATTATAGGCATATCATCTCTAGTACATTCTAGTTTAGCATTGTTTTTATAGGCAATTGCATCTTAGAACTAGCTTAATTCGATCATCCTCTAGCATATTTGTTGAATCATGTAGCATAATCAATCTCTCATCTAGATTAATTGCATCATCATCTAGCATAATCAATGCATATCATTAGCATAATTAGTTTCTTGGATCAATCTAGCATAATCATGCATTCATCTAGCTTGCACGTCATATTATTTTAAATCCTCCATCTAGGTGTAGTCAAGTCGCTGGGATTGCTTATCTAGATCTGAGAGCAAATACACACTCACATCTCTTAGGAGGTGGTAGGTCGCTTTGTCATGGTTTATCTTTCATTTGATTTCAATTTGCTAACCATGCTTGTAATGATCTATTAAGTGTTTGTGTTGCAGTTGCAGGTACCCTACTTCACACACAAGACAAAATTCAAATATCCTCCCACTTGCATTCTCCTACAAAATCCACTTTCATGCCTAAACCCCCTTCTAGATTCATCTAATCACTTCCATTTTAGCCTAATCCTCCTACTAATCATTTGCACATTCCTTAAGAAAAAGGTCACTTCTCAAAAACCCCCAAAGTCTTCGATAACCATTAAAAGCTTTGTGTCTTCTACAAGTTAACCTCCAAAGTCTTCATAACCATTAATGGTTAACTCAAACTCAACCCTAGGTTAGAGACTTTCTCTCTAACTTAACCATCCTTTAACTCATGGGTCTCTTCAAACATTCATTGCCTTGACCATGGTTATTCCTTTAACCTTTGCACAAGAGTATCATTTGGACAAAAGGATTATCCAATAATGCAACCCTAACCTTACCCCCTAGGGTAACCACCATGTCTTCTCAAGCATTTAATGCCTCTTCTCTCTCCTCTCAAGCCATCTCATGTTGACAATTATCACCATTTCATTGGTGAAAATTGTAAACATGGATTGAGGATCATTCAATCCTAACCCTTGTTAATATTACTCAATCCTAACCATCCAATTGCCCATTTCTTCTATAAATAGGCCTCATTTCTTTCATTATCAAGATCCAAGTTGCATGCATCCAGATTATAGTCTATCAAAGTCTCAAGTTTGTCTCTCTTTGTTGCAAATTATCATCTTAATCATTTAGAAGCATCTTAGTATAGCTTTTTATCATGTTAAGCATATATCATGTTTGTATATCATGTTAGCATAGACCATATTAGCCTAGTATATTATCATTATCATAGCATAACTCTCATCTTAATAAGTTTAACGTATAGATCTTAGTTGCATGTTGCACATAGATCATTTCATCCATTTTCACTCGTTCTTGGAGTTGTCATTCCAAAGGTCAATTGCTCAATGATCTGAGAGTAACCATTGATTTAAGGAATCTTGTGAGACAGAGAACAATGAGACATCTTTGGAAGGATTTACTTGGTTTACTAATTTATCTAAGTTATTCTTTGTGTTTAAAGTCTCATTGGTATGTTAGTTTCTTGTCTTTTTGATTAATTAACTGACACCACTATTATGGCATACATTTTTGGCGCCCACCATTAGGCTCGTCCCCTATTTTCTACTCAAAATAGTGCATTTGTGAGCCAGTCTAGCATATATACACCATCTTTTAGTGCATATGCCATATACTCTAGAGCATCTGAAGGATAAATCAGCACATAAGAACCGTATTCCAGCGCATAAGGATTGAATCTGTCTCTAGCGCATCAGAACAACAGTATAGCACATCTAAGTCCTAGTGTAGCGTATTTGCTTTGCAAAATAGCGAGCTTCAGTTTCATATTTTAGTGCATTGGTCCTAGATTTTAGCGCATAACAGAGAGAGATTTTTGTAAGACAGAAAAGGTGAAAAGTTTAGGCTTGTCATCCCACAATATTCACTAACTTTTTCAAATGGGTTTTTGCAAGAACTAATGTGTGTTGCAGGTCCATGGGAGATATATTAAATCCTTTTACATGATTTTTTCAAACTTTTCATTTAGGGATAAAAAGAATTCACTTTATTTCCTTGCAAAGGTAAAAGGAACATCACACTTCATTTTTTGCAAGAATATAAAAGGAACCTTATCTTGTATTTTTGGACTTTAAAAAGGACCTCACTTTAATTTCTTGCAAAATTGAAAAGAACAACAAATCAAACATTTACTTTTTTTGCAAGTTAGTTCACATTGTCTTTTGGTGTTAGTAAAAACAACAAGACAAATTTCTTTTTTTCAAAAGGATAAAAGCAACAAGCCATCTTTAGATTTCACAAAGGTAACAAAGAACAATCCATATCAAAGTTGTGAGTTTACTTTCTCAAAAGTTCATCATTGTAATTGGCGATTTTTCTTTTGTTGACCGGGTTTCTTTCCACAAAAGTTCAAAAATTATGATCTTTTCATCAATGCTATCTTGATTAAAATAAACACCATGATTGTTGGAACAAAATTTCCAAGTACCAAATAGATCGTTTTGCAATATTTGGGATAAAAAGAACGTGTTCATTGTGACTTGAAAGTGATAGGTTTATGCTCTCCCCTTAATTGGGTGATCAAAAATCCAAACTCACTCTTTTTGGATTTCTTTCATTTCTCACAAATAGGATACAACCTTTAGCAGGTCTCCCCTCCCGAGAATCCCATAAGGTCGGTGAGAGGGGAACGACCTAAGTGGGGAACAGCTAATGCCAAGTATTCCAACCCACTATAATCAAATGTGGATGTGATGAAAATCATGTTCAATGGTTATGCTCAGTGATTAGCCTTCCCCCAATATCCTTGAGATACGTAAAGCCTTTGTTCTAAAGGTTGGGAAGCCTTCTGAGGGAGTTTATCACTGAAGACCAAACAAAAGCCTTATTAAAAGCTTTAAGAGTAGAAGTCTCGCCAAGTCAATTATCCAAACATTTCTAATATCACAGTGCAAGGGTGGGGAAGAATCTACCCCCAAGACACTCACCATACATCTCCAAAGAAAACGATCCAATTGAGAAGCAATTCTCTTTGTGTTCAACTTTTGGAAAAAAAAAGGCAAAAAAAGGGGCACACCTTAGGGTGTGATAGCGCTATTTGAGCTGAAGGAGTATCAAGTGTGAGCTATGGTATTATTGATGACCTTTGAGATCAGAGAGTCTACTTGATGTGTCTTTCTTGTTCAAACCAGTGAAAATAAACAGGGGTTTGAAAAGATCCTATTGAACATACACTCATTGTTTAGAGTATAGACAAGTATAAACTATCTTATTGCTTGTTGTTGTGTATTCAAATCATTTTTAGAAGATCATCCATCGCACAAACAAAATTCTTACAAAACACAAGTCAAGTTGGTCAACATTTTTTAACCTCAAGGCAGCTTAGCGCATCAACCATTCACAGTAGTGCTTAGAATCATCAGTATTGCGCAACTTACTCATTTAATATCACTTTGAAAGCAATAATTAACATATTCAGGTCACATAATAGCACATTGGTCGAAAATCAAAATTTTCAAAATATCAATCTAAAAAAGGCCAAATAGTGCATTATCAGAAAACTTTGGCGCTTTCACAGGACAACTTAGCACATAGAAGGATCAGAGTAGCGCATTTGACACATGCTTTAGTGCATCCTCTGCTTATTTTAGCATATGTTCAAAAAATTACCTCAGACAGAGAGCAGATTATCAAATTTTTCAAAAAATTAAAACCATCTTCGAATACCCTTTTAGGAGTTGTTCTTTTTAGTCACTGGAAACATCAGTCTTCAGCTTAGGAGAATCAGGATATCACCAAAGATTCTTAAAAATTTAGATCAATCAAAATAGTGCAATTATCATTCTATTTTTTTAGCCGAGTTTCTTTTATCAGGATACATCATCCTTTGTCAGGAAACAAGGCTACAAATCAGATTACCTTAGTCTTATCAAATAGGAAGGATCTTTCCTATTTTGACTTAGGTATCTCATATCCAATTAGCAATTACAACTGTGATAAAAGTTTAGAACAAATCCCCAATCGCTCGTATGACCACCCATCGACACTTAAAGAGGAAGAATATTCATTAAAAGATTGATTTAAAAAGGAAAGAGCCTAGTCAAAAGAAGATCTTGAAGAAAATAAAAAAATTCTACATAAACCGTAAACTCCTTCTAAAGCATCGCACTTTCTTACACTATTTCCATAACTATCAACACGGTCAAGGAACTGATTTTGACAAGGAATCCTTGAAAATACATGCCTTCTCACAAAGGTCGACACTATCACAACATCTTAACAAAGGAGAAAAGATCAATTTGGCTTATCTACCTGGAGATCCAATCACTTATTAATCACATTTTAAGTAGATCATTCACATGCCCATCTTTACTCGATCTCAAAAGCGTAAAGAGCAAGAAGAAAAACCCGGATCAAGTATGGTGTATAGAGAAGTCAACCCCTTCTTTAAATATTTAAATACTGGCGAGGATGAGATCACTGAAGACCTCATTCAAGAGGCCCAACAACATGCAGGCTTTGAAAAACTTATAGAAAATCTCATAGAAACCGACAAACATAAATACTTCCTCATGCTAGCAAGCAAAGGTGTTAAAACCTTGCAAATTTTGACATGGAGTAGTTAAGGCAAACACATCATGAAACAAGAGAGGCACCAAGAACACATCACCATGATAACCTGGATACAAGAACACATCACCATGATAACCAGGATGAAAACAACCCTATGGCTAACATTACACAACAACTCCAAGCTCTTCAACAATAGTAGCAAGATATGCAACAAGGGACAACAAAAAGATATTCCTTGGAAGATATTTGCCACTACCCATTCAATAGAAACTTGAACATGATACTACTTCCACCCAATTGTGAAATTCCCAAATATGACAAGTATAATGGTAAAACTGACCCCCAAGATCATGTAAGGGAGTTTTGCGCCATGAGTTTGGAATTCGCACATAATGACACCTACATGATGAGATTATTTCCAAGAAGTCTAGGTGGACAAACTATGGAATGGCTCTCAAAACTCACACTGGCCCTTAGAAGATCATTTGAAGAATTAGTGAACAAATTTGTGTCACAGTACTCTGACAATATCCCACATGAGATAACCATGCACGATCTTTGAAATACCAAACAGAAAAACAATGAGCCATTCATTACATTCCTACAAAGATGACGAGGATTGATTTCTAGATACCCCTGTCCAATACCTGAAAAGGAAAATATGGATATCTTTATTGACAATCTTAGTGGTGAAATGAGTTATCAACTCCAACTGCAATGTCCACCTAGCTTCTAGAAATTGATCAATAATGGTATCAAAATAGAAGAATCCTTGATAAAAAAAAAGGAGTTTTGATTGTTTTTAAGGAAGGCACAGGTTCTTCAAACAACTACTACAATAACAACAACAACAACAACAACCTTGACAAGTCCAAATTTTGGACAAAGAACAAGAATGTCGTCAATAATGGTGTAGTAGATGCTCACAATATGAAAGCAAAACAACCAATATTGAACTTATCAAGTACTACACCAACCAACAATTAAGGAAACAATAACACAAAACTAGCCCCTACACCATATCGATGGAAATTCACACCTTTGGGGCAATCATTTGAATCAACATTCAGAGAACTTTTGACAAACACATTGCCAAACACAAGGGATTTTGAACCACAAGTAAAACCATCATGGTGGAATGACACACATCATTGCGAGTATCATAGAAGCAAAGGTCATTGGACCAATGACTGCCAAAGATTGAAGAACTTGGTTTAATATCTACTAGACAAGGGTGACATAACTGTATATGGACATAAAACCAACAATGATCATGAAGCATTTAAAAATCCCCTCCCAGTTATGACAAAGGAACAAAATCATCCTCAAACAACAAGGGGGCCCATATAAATCATGTGTATGACAATGTCATCAATCACATATTGGTATGTGACAATCAAGTCAATGTCATTAAGATCAAGCACAAACAAGAGAAAGTCCCAGTAAATGTGCCTACACGGACCCAATCCAAGTATGTATTAAAAGGAAACGCCTCTAAAGCGTCTACTCCTCTGAAAAATCAATACAACTCAGTAGATCAATTACAGAAAACACCAACCCAAATATCAATACCAGAGCTTCTCAAGATTTCACCAGCACACAAGGATATATTAGAGAGAGCTCTTATAGACACTACGGTTCCAAACAGCTTGGATATTGATCGATTCCAATCCATGGTGAGACATTTAACTGCGCCTCACAATCTATCCTTTTCTAAACATGATAACATTTCTTTGAGTCATCTGCATAATACTCCACTCCATATTGAAGTTTTGGTCAATAAACATCAGGTAAAATGTGTATTAATAGATGGAGGAACCAACCTAAATATTTGTACTCTGAAGCTTATTCATGCATTGGGTTTCTTAGAAACAACCATTGATCCTAAGAAAAGGATAACAATAAAAGCATATGATGATGAAGAAAGATCATCTAAAGGACAGGTGGTACTACCTATTCAAGTAGGACCAGTTTAGAGAGACACTCTCTATGAAGTCTTGGACTTAGACTTATCTTACAACATACTCTTGGGTTGTCCTTGGATCCATGAAATGCAAGTGGTACCATCTACATATCATTAGTGCCTAAAATTACCATACAATGGACAAGAAATTTCCATGTTAGTAGACACTAATCCTTTTCAATACTGCAGCAATCTCAAGGCAACCTAGATTGTCCTTGTACCACACAACAGGGAAGCTCTCACTTCCACATCATCAAAAAGTGAAGACAAGCTCAAATCCCTATTCATAGATTTTGAGAAAAATATGTAATTAAATGATAAAGGTATGGAATAATACTCTTTTAAACCATCCTTATGTCTATCAAAGTTGTCGATTTCACCAAGGTATCATGGACAACTATCAACATCCAAGCAAAAATCTTCACAACCCATCAAACTCTTTGATGGTGCGTTTATTCAAGCAGGAACATTAGCAGATGAAATAGAGGACAAGGATGTCGTGAACTGGTTATACAAGGATGAAGAAGACATGCGAGCAGCAATGTTAAGTATCACAATCCCAACAGAACAATATGGCAACGGGTTTAGGATCATGCAAAGGATGGGGTAAACAGGAAAAGGTCCTATTGGCAAAATAAAAGAAGGTATTCTAGAACCCATACACCTTCCTACTCAAAGTGCGAAAGACAAATCAGGACTAGGCTTTGGTCAGAATATCCCAGTTCATAGGCAACACACAAATCAGCAACAACATTAACAACAAGAATCTACATGGCAACAAAATCAACAATTATCTACATGGCAACAACAACAAAAACAAGAAATGATGCAACAAAAAGAAGCATAAAAAGCAATCCAAAAGCAACAAGAGGAGGGATGTACACAACGACAAGAAGAATTTGTCATCAGGAAGGCAGAAGCGACTCAAAAAATTTATGAGCAATTTCGTAAACTACAGGCCATTTATGAAACAAACTCAAATGAGTGGAAATGGGGTTCTTATTCTGAGGAAACATGTGACATTTATATAGATGTGGTTCATACATATACACCAACACTCTGCGAAGGATAAATCTCAGGGTCTCGATCATTTGAATTTGGACTACAACATATCTATGATGCTAGTGAGAACGAGCAGATTGGATACGAGACAAGCAATTCCGAGTTGAGTGCAATCATAGGCTTTGATCTTGTTATTGACAACCTTGACAAGGTTTCCATCATGACCCTTATAGAATTAGATCTTAACCCACCTAATGATTCCTTACCCCTCG
This sequence comes from Cryptomeria japonica, assembly GCF_030272615.1. Lineage (NCBI taxonomy): Eukaryota > Viridiplantae > Streptophyta > Pinopsida > Cupressales > Cupressaceae > Cryptomeria > Cryptomeria japonica. Next base: position 863,693,131 of record NC_081409.1, on the reverse strand, counting down.
TATATCTTGAACTCATTGACTAGGAACAAATTGAACCTCTTATTATGCTCATCTTTCAAGATGATGATGCCATTGACCATTACCTCTATATAGTAAACCCGAAAACATGCTCCACCAGTGAATCTCATAATGATATTTTCAACCAGGGGAGTGCCAAGTCTTTCAGTTGCAAAACAAATAAAACACAAAATAGATCTAATGGTGAAAACCATCTAATGGCAGTATTAGATCACAAAAAAGTAAAAACAAAGGACGTATCCAATGGTGAAAACCTCTTTGAGGCATTGACAGATGAAAGACTTGACACTCTTCCTGAGCATTATTAGTAGAGATCACCAATATTAATTGAGCCAACACAATCAATAAATATCAGCACTACAGAAACAACAAAGACATTACATCTAGCGGTATCCTTAAAAGATCAAGAGAAACCAAGTTTCACAAGGTTTTTCGAAGAAAAGAAAATCAAATTTGCTTGGTCATATGCAGATATGCTAGGGATAGATCCAAAATTGATCATGCACCATTTATCCATCGCCCCAGGAGCCAAACCTATCAAACAAAAGTTGAGAAACACGTAGCATTGCTAGTCAAAGCAAAATTAAAGAAACTACTAGATGTTAGTTTCATTTGACCAATCGAGTATGTAGAGTGGATTTCCAACATAGTACCTATTTCCAAACCAAACAAAAGTATCAGGATATGCACCCACTTCAAAGATCTGAATAATTCTTTCCCTAAGGATGATTTTCCTTTACCCAACATCGACACAATTGTAGATTTAACAGAAGGACATGTCATGTTATCACTTGTGGATGATTTCTCAGGCTATAACCAAAACAAAATAGCACCAGAAGACCAAGATAAAACAACATTTACATGTCCATGGGGTACCTACTGCTGGGATGTTGTGCCTTTTGGCTTAAAGAATGTAGGAGCAACCTATCAACGCACAATGACCACAATTTTTCATTATATGTTGCACACATTCATGGGAGACTATGTAGTTGACTTGTTAGCCAAATCATTTACAAGAGAAGGACATCTGGAGATTCGTGACAAAATCTTTCAGAGGCAATAACAATTCAATGTGCAACTAAACCCAAAAAAGTGTGTCTTTAGTATAACATCTGGCAAACTCTTTGGATACATAGTATCGGAAAAAGGTATTGAGGTAGATCCTGCAAAAGTACAAGCAATCATGGAGATGCCACCTCTTAAAAATATCAGTTAGTTAAGATCTCTACAGGGACAACTGAAATCCATTAGAAGATTCATTGCTCAACTACCCGACAAGTGCCTCCCTTTCACTCACCTACTCCACAACAATGTTCCTTTTAGATGGCAGGACAGATGTGCAAAATAATTCCACCAATTAAAGCAATACCTGATGATTCCACCCATATTAGTACCACCAATAGTAGGCAAACCTCTACTTCTCTACATATCGACCACCGAGGTATCTTTAGGAGCTCTATTAGCACAAGAAGATTCAATAGGCAAAGAAAGAGTGATCTACTACATCAACAAAACATTGAATGGATACGATCTCAACTATACCTTCATTGAAAAGGCTTGTTTAGTTGTGGTGTTCGCTTCGCAAAAGTTTTGACACTATACGCTAGCTCACACAATCAAGCTAATAACCAAAATAGACCCATTAAAGTATCTACTCAACAGAGTTGCTTTAATAGGAAGACTAGCTAAATGGTTGATGATTTTAAGTGAGTTTGACATTTAGTACACAGACAAAATAGCAATCAAAGGTCAATATATAGCAGATCAGTTGGCAGAGGCACCATTACAAGATAATTATCCACTGCATGTTGAATTTCCCGACATGAATGTTCTCACAGTCACAACACAATCATGGGTATTGTACTTTGATGGATCATACACACAGCATGGATCATGTGTCGGCATCCTATTCGTCACCCACAAGGATACACCATCCCAAGATCTTATAGATTAATGTTCCCATGCACGAATAACATAGTTGAGTATGAAACCTAGTCATAGGAATCAAAGTGGCAATAGAATGGAAGATCATAGAGTTACAGGTCTTTGGAGACTCCCAATTGGTCATCAATCAGGTCAACAATGACTATCAAACAAAGGATGACAAGTTGATGCCATACAAATTAATGGTGGATGACTTCAAGAAATAATTTGTGGATATCAAATTAAAACAAATCCCAAGGCTGGATGACAAAGCTACATATGCCATGGCAACCATTGCCTCACTCCTACAAACACCTAAAAAATAGAATCATTATGAGTTCCTCGTGAAACAATTATTTTCCCCTGCCCATGACAATCCTGAATCCCAAGTCATATGCCACATAGTTGATTCTGACTCACCACTCTACAAAAAGATCTATGCCTACCTAAAGGATAATATCCTTCCACCAGATCTATCTAGAAACCAGAAACTCAACTTTATATGTCAAGCAGCTCGTTATACCCTAACCTTCGATACACTTTATTGACGAGGTCTTGATAGTACTCTCCTTTGGTGTCTTTATTGTAATGAATTCAAAACCGCCTTGCAAGAGATTCACGAAGGTATCTGTGGAACACATTCAAGTGGTCCTACTCTAGCCAAGAAACTTCTAAGGATGGGATATTATTGGTTGACTATGGAAAAAGAGTCCTACCAATTTGCTAGAAAGTGTCAGAAATGCCAAATCCATGGTAATCTTATACATGTACTAGCACATGAATTGCAATCATTCACTACATCATGGTCATTATGTTAGTGGGAACTTGACCTCGTGGGTAAGATTCATCCCTCCTTAAATGGACACAAGTTTATAATCATGACCATTGAGTATTTTACAAAGTGGATTGAAGTTGTTCCATTAACTACTGTTACTGGCAAGCAAATATCTTCCTTCATCCTGAACTATATCATTTATCGGTATGGCATTCCCAGTTCCATTATCACTGATAATGGTAGACCTTTCAAAAATCAAGATGTGTGAGAACTTTGTGAAAGATTTCATATCCAACATCACTTCTCCACACCTTATTATCTTTAAGGAAATGGTCAAGCCGAGGCTTCAAACAAAACCATCCTAAAAATCCTCAAGAAAATAGTGAACAATGCTGGTCGTGATTGGCATGTCCAACTAAATCCTGTCTTATGGGTATAATGCACTAGCATTCACACACCTACAAGAGCCACACCATATGCACTTGTATATGGCTCAAAAGCCATATTACCCATTGAGTTTGAAATACCTTCACTCAGAGTATCATTGAAAGGACTCACCCTAGATGAGGAATACAGAGTAAACATACTATAAGAGTTGGAGTTGCTGGACAAACATCGTCAACATTCTTTTGATCTTCTAAAGGCATATCAAAAAAGAATTTCCAGAAGCTATAACCACATAGTGAAGCCAAGAATATTTCAAATTGGTGACTTGGTACTAAAAGAAAATCCCCGCAATCAACATGATCAAGAAAAGAAAGGCAAGTTTGAACCAAACTAGCTAGGTCCTTTCGTTATCATATTAGCATATGGATCAGGGGCATATCAAATATTTACATCAGAAGAGGACTTGTTTTATGAACCTATGAGTCATCCAATGCACGAAAAAGAAGAGAAAAAAAAATAAAAAAATCATAAAAAACAAGAAAATCATAAAAAATAAAAAAGAACAATAAAAGCAAGTAGTTAAAACCTGGCCACATGTGCTATTTGTGATAAATTGGCTCTTCTATCTATTGATACACATGTCATACCTTTTTGCATCCATTTCATCTAAGCCATCAACTACTATTTGCAACTTACAATGAAGTACAATTTTGGATACACTTAGCGTAGTCACTATCTGTAATTGTCAAAACAGTCATCTGCATAATGACTCATCATGGATTGGTAATCAAGTATATATATTCATATCAAAAGTTGTGTCTAATAGTGCGTCACAATCCTACACTCAATGGGGGCAATCCGTTTTTAGACTTTAACAAAACATACAACCAACAATAGGGAAAAACACATCAAAACATTCAAATCCAAATGCAATTCAACATTGAACAATTGAACACACATTTCAAACCAAATCGTTAGACTCAACTTCAGGATCGGTAAAACACAACACAATGGATGATCTATTCTAAATCATGGTTTGATTACTTTAGCATGAGGTTCGACTATTTGTATCTTGATTTTTAGTCGTCAGATCTTCAGAGCAACTCAAGGATGTCTTGAACTAGAGAAACAAGGAAGGGGTCTAATATTTTATTTGTCTTCTATCTGTGAGTGGAACATTTGTACTATGCAAATTAGTCGCAAGACATGATTGGAAACATATCATTAAAGACATTTTGGATTTGCATATACTAATGGTTCAATCTTGCCTATTTTTATGCAAACAACACTTAGGTCGTCTTGGTTCAAATATACCTCGACGCTTGTGTAATTTTGCAATATCAAAATCCATGTAAGTTGTACTCAGGACATCATGGTTCAAAATATGCCATTGATGTTTGTACTAAACTTCCAACATTTTAAAAGCTCAATGATGATAAAAAGGGCACAAACAATTGATCGACATAATGCCAACGTTGCATTCATTATCAAAATTGTATTTAGTTGCATTCATTATCATAATTGCATTTAGTTGCATTCATTATCACTAATTACATTTAATTGCTTCGTCGTCGTCGTCATCATCATCATCATCATCATCATCATCATCATCATCATCATCATCATCATCATCATCATCATCATCATCATCGTCATCGTCATCGTCATCGTCATCATCATCATCATCATCATCATCATCATCATCATCATCATCATCATCATCATCATCATCATTGCATATTTGTTACACATCATCATACATTAGTACATCTAAATCTGCCTGCAATGTGATATCAACAAAACATCAATTATCTATCAATTAGTTATCCTATCATCTCCCTTGAGATTTTAATCAATCTCTTTAAGAACCTATTAGTGACTCTCATCCGTCATGAGGGCACATAGTTAATCAACCCTATCATCAAATTTGGAGTTTCTATCATAAACTCTTATCAAATCAGCAGGTTCATCTCAACCTAGCCTATCAGTAATGAGGTCACGCAATCATCAAATTTGGAGTTTCTATCATAAACTCTTATCAAATCAGCAGGTTGATCTCAACCTATCCTATTAGTGACGAGGTCACACAATCATCAAATTTGGAGTTTCTATCATAAACTCTTATCAAATCAATAGGTTCATCTCAACCTAGCCTATCAGTAACAAGGTTACGAAATCATTACACTTGGAGTTTCTATCATAAACTCTTATCAATCAATAGGTTCATCAAACCTAACCTATTAGTGACTCATCCATCATGAGGTCATCCAATCAATCAAACCTATACAATCATCAAATCATGAGTTTATATCATAAGCGTTCATCAATCATGAGGGTACTCAAACTCAATCAATCATCTAACTAAGTGAATGCATCAACACAATCAAGAAATTAACATTTTATTGAGAGAGCATATCAAGTTAATCAACAACATCAAGTAAAAATTGCCAACTGGGTGTCGTCCTCCTTCAATAACCAGGTAAAAATTGACATCCTTCCTAATAATTTCTTAGTTATTGAATGTGGTAATAAGAGTCTGAGAAATTCATTGCTAAATGGGGATATATTATCATTTAAGGGTCTAGGGTTTGATTGTTGGGATTGACAACCTCTCTTTCTCCCATCTCAATTCAATTCCTGCATGGTTAACAAAGCAATTTCACTTGATAAATTTCCTGTAGAATTGTGAAATAATGACTTTTTAAGAATAATGGGCAACAAAATAGGTAAATTTGTAGAAGTAAAAAAATCAGCTCTAAGCTTCTTTAACCAGCTCTTAATCGTTAATATGAATATTAACATTAAATCTTTAGAGCCTATAACTCTGAAATGCGATAAATCTTGTTTAACCCTAGAATTACCCTTTTATAATGGTCCCTTTGAAGATTCTAAGCCAAGGAAGATCCCCTTCGAGAAACCCTTCCCTGAATCGTTGCTTAAGTCTAATGGCGCACCATCCAGATTTGTGGAAGGAGGGGGTTTCACCCTAGAGGGCTATAAGATTGATATTAACCCTAATCATCTCACCACGAACCTATATCCTCATAGCTCCCCTGTTAAGCCCTCTCGTTCCCCTCTTCCTCCTCTGCTTACTATAAATTCACCTATAGCTGACTCTCTTCTCAAGGATCGAGATCTGGAAGAAGGTGAAATCAATGAGGTTATCCCTCAGAAAGAGCAGCTCGGTCTGACAAATATGTCATCATCTAGCTCTCTCATCCCTCCAAAGAAGCTAAGTCCCTTCGGGTCTCCCCCTTTAATGAAACTAATTACCCCTGAGCAATCAACAATAATGGATAGGCTTTCCTCGGATCTAGGAATGGTATCCTTGCAGGATCATCCAATCTCTCTAGCCTCAAGATTGGAGGGCTTTGAGGAGGCAGAGGCTCGCCCTCCACCTTTGAAGGCTATTTCTGATTCAATTGTAGAATCTGAGAGTGATTGTGTGGCTAGGGAAGTTAACATCATTGCCAATTTTGTAGGGGAAGAAGTAGTAAATGACCTCATGGATCAATTGGTTGTTGAAATTTGTGATGATGAGGAGTTGGAAAGACAAAGGGATCTCTTAATCAAACATCTAGTGGATGTTACAAGAGCCGACCTAGAAACAAATGAATTATTTATAGCATTAGATAACTTAGAAAATGATAACCCAAATACTCTAGGAATTCTCAGCTCTGATAGAAGTAAGGACTCTCCTGACTGTGCTAAACATAGTAAAATAAGAGGTAGGAGATCCCTTGTTGAACTAAGATCAAAGGATGGAGATGCCAAGGGTCAGTCTAAAATATCTACTCTTTTTAATGCAGGGGAGGGGAAGCTCCTCCCCACAGAGCCATGAAAATCATAACATGGAATGTTAGGGGTCTGAATGCCCTAACAAACAACACATCTTAAAGCGTTGCATCTCTGATTCTAAGCCAGATATAATGTTAATCCAAGAAACCAAAATGAACTCCTCTGAGATAGCCCTTTTCGAGAAAAAACTAGGCGTTAGATAGCTAAAGCACTCCCCTGCTACAGGGGCCTCTAGGGGCTTAGCCATCATTTGGGACTCTAGATTCATCTCGTTTACGCCTTTAGAGATTAAGCAAAATTGGATGGGAGGAGAAGTAGTAAGTTATAAAAATAACCTAAGATTCAAATTGATTAACATTTATGGTCCTATCCAAAATAGGGATAAGGCTAGGGTGTGGGTGGAACTGGAGTCTTTCCTCAGAAGTTTCCCAAATGATGTATGCATCATTAGGGGAGATTTCAATGCTATCACTAAGGTAGCAGACAAAAGAGGAGGTAGCAACAAACTTCCTCCAGCAGCTGTAGATTTCAATCATTGGATCAATAGGATCTCCCTGTTGGAAATCCAGATGACATATAATGCCTTCACCTAGAACAACTAAGGCTTGGTTTCTGTAGCATTGTTGAGAAACTAGATAGGTTCTTTATCCATGGAGGGCTCGCGGAGCTTAACTTTACCCTGAATGCAGAACCCCTCCCTTTAGCAGGATCTGACCATTTCCCACTCCAACTAACCTTATTATCTGACCACTCCCCTAAAAAATGTCCCTTCAAATTTGAGAGCATGTGGTTCAGAGATGATAACCTTTTAAACTTAATTGAGAACTGGTGGAGAAGCTCTGTTTTCTCTGGTTCGAAGATGTTTATTATCACAAGCAAGTTAAAGCTTATCAAAAGGAAGCTCTTAGAATGGAACATGACTAATTTTGGAAATATTTTCGATAAAAGAACTCCTAATAGAAAATGATCTCAAGAATGTTAACATTGAGGTTCTTGAGAAGGGGATGGATGAGCATCTCTTCCTAAAAGAAAAGGCTCTACTCTCTGAATATGAAAAGATACTCTCAAATGAAGAGATGTTTTGGAAACAAAAATCGAGGGAGACTTGGTTGAGTGATGGGGACCGAAATACTAAGTTTTTCCACAATAGTACTAAGCAAAGGAGATGGGTCAATTGAATTTCTAAAATTAAGAATTGCCAGGGTTCCATCCTGTCTGAATCGGATGATGTTGCCTCCGAGGCAGCAAGGCTTTTTGATAAAATCTTAAACAATATTGAAGGCTCCAACCTCAAAGGCCAACTCAATATTATCAAGAATCTTCCAAAACTCATTAACGATGACCACAACAAAATCCTGTCAAAGAAATTCTTTGAGGAGTAGGTTAAATCTGTCCTTATGAAAATGAATCCCGACAAGGCCCCGGGCCCCGATGGCTTCCCCACTAGCTTTTTCCAAAAATCTTGGGGTTTTATGGGGACAGAGATCACAGATGCCTTAGAAGGTATTAGGAACTCTGGTAAGATTCTCAAAGAAATCAACAATACCTTTTTAGCTCTCATCCCCAAAAAAAAGAATCCTGAAAGCTTTAATGACTTCAGACCAATAGCCCTCTGCAACACTCTATACAAACTCTTAACCAAAACCCTAGCAGCCAGACTCCAGAATCTTCTCCCCATTATCATTAGTGAAGAACAAATTGGCTTCGTAGCAGATAGATCAATCTATGATGGGGTTATTATAGCCCAAGAGGCCATTCATTCGGTCCAGCTCAATAGGGCCCCAAGTATGCTAGTCAAATTAGACATAAGCAAAGCTTATGACAAAGTTGACTGGTGCTTCCTATGCAAATGCTTGGAGGCCTTTGGATTTTCCAAATCCTGGATCAACCTAATCTTTGAATGTATGTCCACCCCCAAATTCTTGGTCTTGGTTAATGGTTCCCTAGAAGGTTTCTTCAGCAGCTCAAGAGGGCTCAAGCAAGGAGATCCTATGTCCCCCTTCCTCTTCATCATCATGGCTGAAGCCCTAGGTAGATCCATCTCTAAGCCCAAAGAGGAAGGTGGGATCCAAGGAATCCCCATTACCAGTGGCCTCCCTCCCTTTACGCGCCACCAATTTGTTGACGACACGATGCTTTTTGGACAGGGAAGTATAATGGAAGCGAGCGCCTTCAAAGGCATCCTTAATTCCTATATGCTAGCCTTGGGTCAAGAGGTGAATCTGGCCAAGTCTGCAGTTTTTATGTTCAACATAGACCCCTCCTTAGGAAAAGTGATCAGCAATGTCCTGGAGATTAGTGAAGGAACTCTTCCTTGCAAATACCTAGGCATTCCCCTTGACAAGGGTAGAAGACCCTTAAAATTATGGGACAACTTGGTGGATAAAATCAAGTTCGGGATTAACACTTGGAAAGGAAAATGGCTCTCATCTGCAAGTAGAGCAACCTTGGTTAGATCGGTCTTGTCATCTATGCCCATTTACCAGCTCTCATGTCAACATTTATCTTCTTCTAAACTTGCAGAGCTCAATAAGCATCTCAGGACTTTCTTTTGGCAAGGTGCTAATGACAATCGTAAAATATCACTCATATCCTGGGACAAGATATGCAAACCTAAAGAAGAAGGAGGAGTTGGCATTAAAAACCTTCGTGATCAGGGCAAAGCCTTGGGTGCAAAGTTGGTCTAGAGGATGTTTAGAACCCCCCACCTCAAATGGGCTCGCTTGCTGCACCACAAATATCTTAATGGAGGAAATCCTATCCAAATCTTCAAAGAAACCAACCCTCCCAGAGGGTCCTGCCTATGGAATTTTATGTTAAGACTGTAGGAGGATTATCTCTGACAGACTTACTTGGAACCTGGGGTTCGGGGATAAAGCTCTTTTCTGGTCGGATTCATGGGGTGGATATAAGGCTATTGATAATATCCATGACTTTGGTGCTACTCGTATCCTTCTTGAATCTCATAAAGGACCCCTGTTAAACAACTATATCTCCCCTTCAGAGGATGGGGCTGGTTGGAAGTGGATCGAGAAGGAAGATGAGGATATCTCGGTAAGGGATAAACAAAAACTTATGGCAATTCATAAATCAAGGAACATTGCCTTAGGTCAGGTCGAGGACAAGCTCGTCTAGGATGGCTCCCTAAGAGGAGAATACAACTCCAAGGATGGGTACTCTCTCATCTCCAAATCGTTTATAAGACCTATGATTGAGCTTCCCTTGAAACTTTGCTGGGATAAATACTGTTTGCCTAAGGTAGGTATCTTCTCCTAGCTCACGGTTCAGAACAAGCTCCTAACTGTGGACAAATTTAGAAGAATGGGGTATGAGGGCCCTAGTAGATGTCTTCTTTGCGAGGCAGACGAGGAAGACACCAATCATATCCTCCTTAACTGCCCCTTCACTCACAAATGTTGGATCTGGTTCACCAACAAACTTGAATGGTCTGCGGCCTTCCCCCACACCATCTTTGGAATTCTCAAGGCATGGCCTCTCCTCAGGGTTGGCTGTCTCTTTGAAGGTTTATGGACAGCTCTTCCTTCTTCCATTATGTGGGAACTATGGAAGGAGAGAAATAGACGTCTCTTTAAGAATGAAAAACTAGAGGTTCCCAGAATCATTAACAGGATAGAGTCAGCTATCATTGAGCTCATGAACAACCGGCTGTCATCAGGCACATTGAAGAATGCCTCTATCACTTATTGGGATGAAAAGATGATAAAACTTTGGGAAGGCTTATCCTTTCCTCCCTTTGTAGGAGATGGTCCTATTGCAAGTCTTCGATCAAGGGATGCATGCAGATGGCAGTCCCCAGGCGAAGGTTGGATGAAGCTAAATTTTGATGGGGCATCCCGTGGCAACCCAGGGCAAGCAGGGATAGGATGTGTTGTTCATAAATGGGAAGGCAAGGAACTAGCAACCCTTGCCTCTCCGGTTGGCATCAACACCAACAATTGGGTGGAACTTATGTCCCTGGTGGAGGGTATGCATTTATGCAAGAAACTAGGAGTTAAGAACTTGGAAATTAAAGGAGATTCGGCTATAATTGTCAATGCTCTGAGGAAAGGTAGTATGCCTAATTGGAGACTAAATACTTTGCTGTCAAAAGCTCTTGACTTATGCAGAGATTTTGATAGGTTCACAGTCAATCATATTTATAGGGAGGGCAATAAAAGAGCGGATGAGTTGGCCAACTTGGGAGTCGATTGCATCAATCTCCTGTCTGTGCCACCTTAAGGCAACCCCCTCTTTTGTTTTCGTGTCCCAAGTGGTCGTTAGCATGTTCCTCCTTCCATCCCCTTATGTTTCTCTTGCCCAGACTCTATTTTAACCCCTTATTTATTCCTCTTCCTGCTCCCTGTATTTTCGTATAGATACTAAGACAAACATTTAGTTTAAATATTGGCTTCTCAACATATAACCATTAACTAACACTTTTGTTTCGAATATCACTTCGATCACGTATTTCCTTCATTCATCGATATACTGTTTTCGGTTGCTAGGGCTGTCTCCTCACCGCTTCCTATCTGATATCCATCGGGTTTTTTATGTCGATGAAACCTTGGGCTTTGGTGACCTCCTTTATTTTTCCACCGAAATTCTTCTTCCATCGATATCACTATGCCCGATGGTATTATTTCCTTGGAAGCCTTTTCTCGTCGATGAAAACCGTCTCTGCTTTCTTCGATATCCTTTTTTGGTGGAATCAATGCTTTCGATGAGTCCCTCTTAGGTTCATCGGTGTTCCCTTTCCTTCTATACCCTTTTTTATATCGATAAAACTCTCTTAGGTTTCATCGACCTTTTATCTTTCGATGAAACTGTCTCTGTCGGCCAATAACTTTAGTATCTCTTCAACACCCTTTTTTTCTCAAACAGTCCTATCGATGAAACCTTCCCCAGTTTCTTTGTGTAAAGTGGAAAAATCGAACCCTAGTCGTTCTCCCCTCCCCAACTCCGAGGAGGGAGAAGGGAGAGTCACTAGGGTTGATGGTTTACATCCCGTCCATATCTTTTCAAGATACTTGAAAATTTCTTGACAAATTTAGCTTTGCCTTGAAAATTTTTGATATCTTTCTTGCATGACTCATAGTGAGGGAACCTTACTACTGACAGTCATGGTTCTCCCTCGTGATCTTCCCTTTTACTGTGTCAATCGAAGTCGTAAGATCCTTAGTCCACTGGGGGCTTGGTGTATCTTGCCTCCTTGACGTGGTGAAAGTTTTTCAATGTTGTTTCCTTGTACTTTACCGGAAGTATGAGCGTACGCTTATACTCCCGCTAAAGTGGGGGCTAAATGTAGCGTCCTAAAATTGCGACACTTGCAATTTCGACTGCATTTCGGTCTTCACGATGGCGACGCAACACGCAACCTGAATGGAGACCCCGAAACCTGATTACGACACCAAAAACTGCATTTTCTTGCACCCTGGCCTGAACCTCCTTTGCACCCTGCTGTCCCGAGAGGTGGGACCAGAGCGCCCAGCGCCCTGGTCCCCCAGGACCATGGCGCCCAGCGCCCTGGTCCCTGAGGACCATGGCGCCCAGCGCCCTGGTCCCTGGGTCCTATTTTGGGCCCGGTCTCTTTTGGACTTCGGGTCTTTATGTTTGCAAATTGGAAAATTATCTTTCCTGGTCGGCCTAAGGTCGGGAAAATCAGTCTATCAGCCCTAATTGACAAGTATATAAACTACATTTTCCTCTTTCATTCGATATGATGGAAAAAGCGTGGAAACTATACTCAAGCATTCAAGCATTCAAGCATTCCTTCAAGCAATTGATCATTCTAAGTCTCCATTCAAAGCTAAGTGTTGCATTCAAGACAAGGATTCAACCATTGAAGAGGAGATCACATACTACATGCTACATACAACATACAACATACAACAAACAACAACATCTATACCTTCGCACATAAGGATACAAACATCCTTACAACAAGGTATTAGTACTTGTTTTACATTACATTTATAGCATTTCTCATTTCTTGGTTAATTCCAAAACCGGGGTTTGACCTAAGGGCAAACCCCTAATCCCTAACCCCCCAATCGTCTTCGCTTTTCTGTGTGTAGGTTGCAGGTACGCGGCTGAAATTGAAGATCTGGAATCCTTGTGCAGAGACGAACAGATCCCCCTTCGTTTCGCGGATTTTTCGGAGGACCGTGTGCACGCCGGGCGCCATCGTCCCGTCAACTTTTGCTCAAATTTGCAGGACAGCGCCGTCTCGACATTTTACTGCTAATTTCAGGTCCGCAGCTTCATATCATATCCCTATCTCAGTTTATAAGCGAATCTTTATCACTTTCTATGCATTCCTAGTTCAATCTTTCCATCTACATTCTTTACAAAAGAGGGTAGCCTTGTTGTCTCAACCCTTGAAACACATTTAGCATCCAATCTTGCATTGTGTGGGATTGGATCTTGTGGGTTTCAACCCCTCTTTTGAATGTAAAGTCTCTCCCCTAAGTGAAAACCATCAACTCCGAGGAGGGAGAAGGGAGAGTCACTAGGGTTGATGGTTTTCACTTAGGGGAGAGACTTTAATGCTTGAATGCTTGAATGCTTGAATGCTTGAGTATAGTTTCCACGCTTTTTCCATCATATCGAATGAAAGAGGAAAATGTAGTTTATATACTTGTCAATTAGGGCTGATAGACTGATTTTCCCGACCTTAGGCCGACCAGGAAAGATAATTTTCCAATTTGCAAACATAAAGACCCGAAGTCCAAAAGAGACCGGGCTCAAAATAGGACCCAGGGACCAGGGCGCTGGGCGCTCTAGTCCCAACTCCCGGGACAGCAGGGTGCAAAGGAGGTTCAGGCCAGGGTGCAAAAAAATGCAGTTTTTGGTGTCGTAATCAGGTTTCGGGGTCTCCATTCAGGTTGCGTGTTGCGTCGCCATCGTGAAGACCGAAATGCAGTCGAAATTGCAAGTGTCGCAATTTTAGGACGCTACACTTTGATCTCATCATTTTGGTAGAACTATCTTCTTCGGTGAATTCATTACATGTCCTACCGATACCATAGTTTCTTCGGTAGCCTTGCTTCATCGACGAAACCTCCTTTGGTTTCTTCGATATACCTTCTATCGATGAAAAATAACGCTTTCGATAAGTCCCTTTTGAAGTTCATCGAGGCCCAAGCCTATTCGATAAATCACCTTATTGATGAAACATCGATAAGTTTCTTCGATACCCTTTTTATATCGATGAGACATCGGTGGGTCTCATGTCGAAGAAACCTTGGGCTTCGGTAACTTCCTTTATCCTTCCATCGAAACACTTTTTCTATTGACATCACTACACTCCTTCGATGAATGGGTCTATTGTTTCATCGAGGCCATATTTCTTTTGATGATTTGATTCCACTATCATCTTTCATCGATGAGCTCATTAGTAATCTTCCTCGATAAAGTTGCATCAGTAAAACCACACACATCGGTAACATGCCTTTTAGCCTCCTAGAAACTCATATTCTTATCGATATCTTTTATCGATGTAGCTTCCTTCTGTTTGATCATGATCATTCTTTCGATAAGAATGCTTCTTTCGGTAAGTTTCCTTCATGTTGCGCTGTTGGTATTATTTTCTTGGAAGCCTTTTCCTGTCGATGAAAACCGTCTCTGCTTTCTTCGATATCCTCTTTCGGTGGAATCAATGCTTTCGATGAGTCCCTCTTAGGTTCATTGGTGTTCCCTTTCCTTCAATACCCTTTTTATATCGATGAAACTCTCTTATGTTTTATCGACCTTTTATCTTTCGATGAAACTGTCTCTGTCGACCAATAACTTTAGTATCTCTTTGACACCCTTCTTTTCTCGAACAGTCCTATCAATGAAACCTTCCCCAGTTTCTTCGATCTCATCATTTCGGTAGAACTATCTTCTTCGGTGATTTCATTACATGTCCTACCGACACCGTAGTTTCTTCGGTAGCCTTGCTTCATCGACAAAACCTCCTCTGGTTTCTTCGATATACCTTCTATCGATGAAAAATAATGCTTTCGATAACCCTTTTGAAGTTCATTGAGGCCCAAGTCTATTCGATAAATCATCTTATCGATGAAACATCGATAGGTTTCTTTGATTCAACAGGTGTACCATTTTGGTAAAACTAGACATTCCGGTGAGAGGTTAGTGTGTACATTCGATGGCTTTGGTTTGGGTGATAACCTTTAGGATTCTGATGTCAGTGGAAGTTTCAAGGGTTCTATCAAAATTCTTAAGGGCATGCTTGATTTACTTAAAGCTTTCCCATGACACTCAATTAGGGCCTTGAAGGCTCTCGAACCATTTTCTTTAGAATGGTAGCTCCTAGCGATTTCTCTACAGAAATATTTATGGAATTTGCCTTGTTAATATTTATTAAGTTTATGTTCTTCGATGGGTAATCTCTCTCGCATTATGTTTCTGGAGATTTTTTGAGACTAATATTTTGAGCTGTGTATCCTAACAGGGTGACCATCCAGGCAAGTATGATATATTGTATAAGTTGACCTGTTCGGTTTTCCTTTTCTTAACATTCTGGTGAAAGATTTTCTCAAGATTTTGTGCAGCATAAGGAGCAGAGCATGCTTAACCCTGTGTTTCAGGAATAGCAAGAATTGTCGCCCACAAATGGCAGCATCACCCCAAGAGATGGGCAATTTGCTGCTCAACTTTACATAGAGGATTTCTACATACAATCTTCATTATTTTGGACAAGATCCCTTTGTGATCTTGTACCTCCATTTTGTATTGCATTCTTAATTTTTTTGATCCTTGAGGGATCTCGGCTAGACCGGAGGTTTTCTTCCCTCCATTCTTTCCTACGTGTGCCCACACCGAATGGAGGTGTAAATGTAAATCTATCTATTTTTTAAATAACTGATTAAAATGATTTGAGAATAGAAATAGAATAATTAGAAGTGTTGAAGGGCGATGATTAGAAGAAATAGTTAGTTTAATCAAATAATTAAAAAATTACTTAATTAAATAGACGAATAATTAGTGTAGAATTAATGAGACATTTTTAGGTGTCTACAAAATCTACTTTAAATTTGCCATAAAATAAACTTTAAATGTTTGCTCAAAATTAGTTATAATTCCTCTCTTAAATCTAATATAATTCCTTCACAAAATTTACCTTTAAACCTTCTAAATTTCCTTCACACAAATCTACTAGTCGATATATATATATATATATATATATATATATATATATATATATATATATATATATATATATATATATATATATATATATATATATATATATATATATATATATATATATATATATATATATAACCTTTTGGAAGGAAATATTTGTTGACAAATCATTATTTTTTAATACACCCTTTAATAACGAACTTGGGTGGTCACATAAGAGGTCAACCCCTTTGTAATTTATTTATTTTGAAATCCTTTTTAACACCAACTTGGATGCCAAGATGGGGTTGGCCCAATTAACTAATGAAGATTTAATTTAATTTCAAATTGGGTGCCAAAAACGAGGGTAGACCCAAATAGGATTTTCAATATTAATATTATTTAAATATTTATCAAGGAGGGGTGCCAATAGAAGGGTCAACCAATTTAGAATAAAGGGCTTTATGTAGTCACATCGTTGGCAATTATAGGATAAATTCTACCCTTGGACTAGTTTGACGCAGTGGCCTTAGGCCTTGGGCCTTTCAATTCCCATTAACTATTCCTTAACATCAATAAACTGATTTCTTCTTTGACAACAAAGGTGACATTTTAAACATGATCTCTCACACGCGTGAAAGATCATATGGCATAATGAGATTTGACATCACCTAGGGTAGTGTGAATAGCTAGAATTTCGTATAATAAAATGAAGAGTTCAATATTTTGTTGTATGATTATATTGATAAAAGAGCTAGAATGTGACATGGTATTAATTTTATTTAATATTGTCCTAATGACTAGTTAGGTTAAATTATTAAAATTAAGGTGACAAATTAGGGAATTAAATAAATGTGATGATTCATTTAATTTTTTTGAATGTGTAAAATAAACTAATTTTTTATTTATGTAAGTTTAAAGATTAAAGAATGATTAATTAATTATATAAAAAGATTAATTTTTCTGATTAATATCGAAATATTATGAAACTAATGCATTAAATAATTAAAAATAAAATATTGAGAGGATAATAATTGAAAAAAATAATTAAATAATTTTATTTAATTAATTAGAAATAAAACGATAGAAAATTAATGAACATTTCTTATTTAAAGGGAGATTTTATATCATGCACGAAATCATTTTGCTATCCACCCAAGGCATGATCTGAGCCTCACCCCTAATGATATTGAGACTTTGTAACCAACAAGACTTGATCTTTAGTGAATTCATACAAAACCATCCACCTTCACCAGCAAACAAAGTTTGAATCATGTATACAACACTTTTAAAATGTATACACATAATATGTATGCATGTGTATATGCACTCACATGACACACCTCATACAACAAATAAGGCTGAAATATTTTTGTACATACCTTCCACTCATAATCAGCATGATTCTTCATGTATGTTCTACAAATTTAGTGTAATCCACTTATTCAAGTGTCCAAATCATTGATTAAAATTATGTAAGAAAGCAATTTTTGTTTTACTTTATTTGGCTAACACTTTTTTCCTACCCAAATGAAGTTTTCTTGAGACATTTCTTTGCAACTCACATTGATATCCTTGTTGAAAATAGAATAAAACTTTACAACAGAAATATGCTAATAATTTTATGCAACCAAATAAATAGATAGCACTAAATCATAGATGGAAATAGATTACAAAATAAATGCAAACTATAACTCAAGAAATACAAGGAGAAGCCCTTGTGGAAAAAAACTCCATGTCCAAACAGATCCAAGACTTGTATTAATTCTTCAAATGAGTTACAACACTACAACTTCTTTCTCTGAGCTAAAATGTTTTTCCTTTAACTTGAGCACTAAATATATAGGCACAAGAGAAACCACAAATCACAAATAGGCTCACAAAAAATAGAAAACTTCCTCTTTCAACTTTTGATTTTATCATCATTTTGAAAGATCTTCTTTATCTTATCCAAACTTTCATTTTCTTTCCCTTTTTCATGTTTTTTCTATTTTGACAACTAAAAAACACATCTTACAAGTTATCATAATTGCATTTATCAACTTCCATGACAACTAAGAGATAATTACAAATTACCAATACATATACACCCAAATCTCAAAGGTTTCTTGCACAATCTCATCCTCCTTACACAGAGCTGCTTCAGTCTACCTACAGTCAATTATTAATACCATTCAACGCCTTAAAGTTCAATGCCTCAAAGCTCAATATCTGTTATATGACTATAATTGTCGTCATCAAAACTTAAGTTCAGTCTAAACCTAAAATTTTATTATTTGTAATGACGATTATATTATCAATTAAGTAATTACAGTGTCTGTGTCAAGATAGAATTATGAATCTAATTGCCCTTATCCCTCACACATGTACAATGAAATAGACAAAACTTCTACATTTCATTTTGATTTTAGCTTTGTCTAGGAGAAAACTAATTGCAATGCCACTCAGTTTCTTTGCTTTCTTATTATCTTTGTTAAATTGCTTTAACGGTAGTGAACAATAAATTCTAACCTAAATCCCAAAAAATCCTCAATTCAAGAATTCTAAACATAGAAGGCAAGTACACAATGCTCGTTCCTATCATCTAAATATTGATCTTTCTATAGATTTATCAGACCGGTACATGCTAAGGCCAAACAAATGGAAAGGATTCCAAGCAATTAAACATATTGAATAAGCTTTATTTCCCATACGTACCTTATCTCTTACCTGTTTAGATTTATATATTCTTTATCATCTAAAATTAACAAGCTGATGAAAAATAAAATCAAAATTTTGCTCTAAGGATAAATCAGAGTTGAGGCACAGTTTAGCCTTAGGTTGTCTCTACAACCTTCCTTTTTAAGCACGTGTTTCCATGCTATTTTCTATTCATTTTTTATGATTGTAAATTCAATTGCTTAAAATTTTCTTCTGATCGTAAATTCTGATCTTTGATTGGTATCTTGCAGCTTTAAATTAAAACAAAAGTATTAAATTTTGAAAACACTCAGAAGAATAAATGTTGACCTTAATCCCCATGTAAAATTATTGCTTCTGCTAGTAACAGTACAGAACCATGTACAGATATCTTGTTTGATTATCAGCTACTTTACCCAAGTCAAAACAGTTGCTTCTGCTAGTAACAGCACAGAACCACGCATATCTCTAGATCTTGAATTGTCAGCTACTTCATCTAAGTGCATTCCATCCTGTATAAATAGTAAATACTCTTAGCATATACCTAGTCTATAAAACAGATTAAAAACTCAATATTTTCATTTCCCATAAATATGCACAATAACAATTTCCATCGAGCTCTCCTAGACCCACAAGTAATCGCATTTGCATACTAAATTCACTTTCCAAGTACCATGCGTATTAATTAATTGCAAAGATCAAGACATACCAATTGTACTTAATATACTCAAGAAAACCTCACTACTCAGTAAGCATCCATGTACACCTGCCCACCCATAAAAGAAATTTGCACAGATCAACATGAGAAAATGTCTTTAATCTACTCGGTAAAACTTCTTTGTAGACTACGTATCTATGTACACATGCCCACCCGAAGAAAACTTCCGTTTATGATAGACGAATTATTCAACAGTTCAGAGCAATTCCGAACGAAGGCCTCCTTGTGTAAGATGCTTCTGCATGATGCTTGCGGCATTCAATTTACGCCTTATCAAAAATTTCTCTTTTGCAACATCAAGGTTAGCATCGGCACCAATGGCTCCAAACAGAGCACGGTAGCAACCACATAAAATAATTTGCTTCTTAGGATTGACTTTGGGTGCCACTTTAATCAAATCATGGAGTTGTAAATCAAAAGCATCTTTTGACAGAACTGTGCAATTGGAGAGCTCGGATATCTTGGAATGTAAATCTCCACTTCCAATGGCAGAATTGTCTAACACGTAATGAAGAGAAATAGCAGCTTGAATGATATTGTACCCAAGAACATTCAAAGCCCCATTATTGGCAATTGAATATGAAGCGTGGGTCATTGCGAGTATCAGTAAAGTCTGATCCTTAAATTGATACCTATGAGTACAAGTACAAAGCATATTAAAAGATAAAAAATCCTCACACCTGATACTATTTGTCACAAACAACTAAGTACAGTAATGAAAACTTAAATCAGATTGAGAAAGAACTAAACTAAATACATAAAAAATGAGTCTGAATGTAAAGGCAAAGGCTTCTTCAAGATTGTATCCAAATTAAATACAGAGACAACCCATATCAAACACAGGAAACACTGAAATGACAGTGCCTTCAACAGGTCAACCACATGCAAATGAAACACCAAAAGTGAAAAGTTGCCTAGCGTTTTTTCTAAAATAGCCATGCTAGGTCCATGTGATTGTGAATGTACTCTTGCTAATAGAGACCTTTATTAAGGACGAATAATTGTGATTTTTTTGCTTTTGTTAATAGACAACCGTATAAGCTGAATAAGAAGTAAATACCAAGGTTCGTTCTTAGTATGGTGAATATAACAAATATCGGAGTGTTATATTTAGCTATAAATAGTAAATACTAAATTCTGTAAGTCTAGAGATTGTCTCTGTCTATTAGCGATTCCAGAAATAGCAGATTATTCATATTTTGCACATACCTTTTATTTTCACAGGATCTTCTTTTGGAAAAATCAAATAATTTTAAAAAAAATAGATCATGTACAAACTTTCTCAGTTTTGAAAATCAAGGGGCTTCCGATTTTAGTTATGTGCCTTGATGACAGTTCACACTGAAAAAAGAAGCCCCAAAATAAGATAAAGGAAACATGGGTGCTATTGAAACTAAAACGTGGATGGTTTTTATCTACCAGGGTTTACCAAATCATAAACATGGCTGGAGATGAAAGTACAAAGAAAGTACAAAGACTACCAAAGTTCAGACCTGCCTAGAATATATAAGATGCGTTTTACCATTTTTCTGTGCATTTTTACCAAAAACAAACTGCTTGCACATAATTGTCATCTTAAGAATTTTTGTGTAGCATATTACAGTTGAAATTTTTCAAAATCCACTGCAGAAAAAATAAAGCTACAAATTTTGAAAAAAAATAAATCAATTGTTAAAATGATAACTTGGGAAATCAGTTTCTTTTAAAACCCAAGTTCATATTCCGAGTTTGGGTTCAGGGTTCAGGTACAGCAGTCTAGATGATAATATTTTTATCTGCTTGGGCTTAGTGGGTTCTGATAAATGGTCTATCCAGCGTGACAATAGTTAACATAAAATTTTGCTCCCTTCTATCAAATTTCGTTATCCATTGAAAATTATTTGGCAAGGCTATGACCACCTTCAACATTGGACGAGCATTAGGATAAGCTTTGACCACGCTCTCAAGATTTATTAATTTGGGTTATGCTGGGTTGTGATCACGTACCCAGATTGACTTTATTGTATTTGGGGGATTTCAACTTGGGTCACTCTCTCATGTAACCTGATTGACTTTATTGCAATCCAGGGAATTTCAACTAGGGTCACTCTCTCGCCATTCGCTGGATGATTATTATAGTATTATATAACGCAGTCCCTTCAAAGCTTGCTTTTGAGGTAATGAATGACAGTATTTAATTTCAGAGTGGAATGGCAGTAGAAGACCCCTTTTGTGACTTTATCATTGAAAAAGGAAGAAGACGCAGTTTTACCAAAAACACGTTGAACAACACAGCATTCTTGAAAAAAAATCATGGGCTTTCTTGATATAAGAAGAAAAAAAAAACCCTACCTGATTTTAGTCTGCAATGCCTTGATAGCAGCAGCATCTGATGCCTCCATTGCAGAGGATGCCTGCATTTACTAGCCCAATTACCGTAAATAAGTAGGAGTAAATTTCGCTAGTACTAACGAAACTAAATTCCAGAAACAAGAAAAGCATGGCACCTGTGAAATGATGAGCAACGCAGAAAATGTCAGTAACTGAGCTGCGAATGCCATCTTGTTCTGCTGCTGCAAGAATGTCCCTATTCAAAAGCTACCCACCCTCGCTTGTCTAAACCCTTTGATTTCAATGACCCTTGCCGTCTGCAACAGGATTAAAGCGAATGGAATACCAGCATAGCATACAGAACAAAGTCCCTTCGCAGAAATTATAGCTTCTTTGATTCCAAGCTGGAAAGTAACATAGGTTAGAGTGTAATGGAAGTAACCCCATGGAATATAATAGAATCTATAAGAGCAGTGTAAAAATTTATATTTAGTTTAGTTATGTGTTAATTTAAATTACATGTTTTGTTTTGTTTTGTTTTTTTTGTTTGTTTGTTTTTTCTTTTCTTTGTGGTTCAAATTAGTTGATATAGTTAGTTGGTTAGTTAGTCTTCTAGGTTTATAATATAGTTAGTTAGCGTGTTAGTCTTAGAGTTAAGTAATAATATGGTTCGTTAGTGTGTTAGTCTCATAGTTACTATACTTTCACAATCTAAAATAAATGGTTAAAACAAATTAGTTCAATTGTAATAACAAATACAACAAGAGCTGTGAGACAGCATGAGTCCCTGCCTTTAGCTAAAAACATGTAAGCAATGCATTGAAGTGTGGAGAACAATTAAGTAATTTTGAAAATAGTTAATAACCGATATTGAATGCGAAAAAGATAACGTGTTGTAGTGTTCTAAGAACTTGTCTTCAAAACTATTATACAAGTAGACAGTGCAATTTAAGAAAGTTATTAGATATAACTCTAAAGTTCAAAGTACTTACTTTGCAAATGTTATGATTCAAGTAGTAAATTCAACCTATATATTCAAGTCTGTACTACGACAATAAGCCTAGATTGCTTATTTATGTGCCCTGATGACCAAAGTTGTTGAAAGTGGTATGGCATCAACATTATTGAATCAAGGTTGGACCTCACTTGAAAATGGTCTGATCATGAATGGTAATATTGCTTTCATGGAAGAAGGAGCTCACTTGGAGGCCATTTCTATGGTACATACCTCACCTCTTGATCTGATAAATTGTTTGGTGGAGTTGGCTGAACAAGCTCTTCTATTGGAGTTATTATATTTCTGTTCGGATTTAAAGATGCAGGGAATAATTTTGCACATAGTAGAGTTTGAAAGAAATGATCAAATGGTTTTTGTTATAGTACCAGACATCATGCTTCCATAGAATCAGGGTACAAAGCCATTTAGTCGGAAACTTCTATCTACATGCTAATTGTATATTTAGTTTTGTACTTTGAATTTGAAAATTTCAGCACTGAAATGTTTATAGATGTCGTTGTGTTGAATGTGGTGGAAAAAATTGAAAGATAATAAAGTGGTTTGTATTTTAAATAAGAATTATGTGTTTCTCTGTTCATATAAAAGTTGTTTTTAACAATTAATACCTTGTATAAACAGATATTAATTGTGTTCGAATGCAAGAGATTATGAAAGGTTAGACTATGAGAAGCTCAGAATTTATGGAGCTTTATATAGAATGCTGGAATTTTTTTCCATGAACTGTAAAGAACTATAAAATGGGAGATGTGGGTCCTTGAATATTTTAACTATGGGAACCTTTCTATTGAAAGAGTATGAAAAAGAAGGCTTGTTATTGGTTTGGAGAGTATGAGTTTAGTAGGTTCTAGGATGGAGGGGAGAGTATTGATGGAAGGAAAAGTGACGATTGAAGCCCCACAAATTCATGAGTAGAGGTTTATAATGCGAAGCTTAAAAGATTGCATAATTTTGAAGTTACATAATTTTCTAGTCAATGGATTAATGGTTAAATCAATGAAAAATACAATGCGGTGAAGTTTCCCATTCATGCAAAATATCACAAATTGGAAATTTAAAAAGAACTTAGCAATACAAAGAAATCAATGTACAAATTATTTATCAATGTAACGTTGAGAGTTTTGAGTGAAATGAAGAACTAAATTATTAAAGATACATTTGATGTGGTTAAGGTTTCCAGACATTGAAAAATATCGAATTGTTGTGACGTGATAGTCTAATATTGTCAAAATAGAGTTAAAATATGCCAACGAAAGTAAACATGGTTCAGCGGGGTTTTGGAAAGGGGGGACTCGGGAACAGATTTTGAGGACGGGTGGAATTTTTTTCACAATTTGGGGATGGTGGTCTAAATATAATATAATATTTGAAAAATAAATTAAAATGTATAAGAAATTAGAAATGGGGGGAGGTATTATGGAAATGGTACCTGTGATGCCTTATAAGAGGAACAGGGGGCAGATAATCAAAGAAAATGAAATGGGCAATGTGATTTATGTAAAAACCAGAACTGCTCCTATTATTCTTGGAGGTGTTGGTGCTACTTATGAAATAGTCGTGGAAGAACTACTGAAGGTGTTTAAACTGGAGGAGACTTAGCTAGTTGAAACTGATGATACTGAAGCTAAACTCAATCCTGTACAACAATCTAAATATAAAAATAAGAAGTAAAGAAAGTGCTTTCTGATATGGAATTATATAAAGTACAGATCCCTTGAGATTGTGGCCATAATATCGAAAAACCCTCCCCGCTTTAGCTCTCTGTTGAGCTTCACCACATATGATATTAAGTTGTTTTAGCGTACTTGAATGGTATGATATAAAAAAATAAAACATAAAGTTACGGTAAAACCCAAAATTCAAATCCACAGAAAACTTGTCTGGTATTAAAAGCTAATTGAATGGAATAAATCATAGAACTATTCCAACTTTATGTGGCGAGGAAAGAATTCTCCGCCTCTTTGAATCCACTTAAACCTCAATTAAAAATAAGTCGCCCTCTAAAGATTTCATGCTTTAAACAAATTTTCAAACAAAGGATCCAAATGCCGAAATTGTACAAGATAAGGATCACAATATATATACTCTGTTTCTAAATCTTGGACTAGAAAGATTTCTGCACAACAAAGTCTAACATGAACGAATTGGACGGATTATAGATTCAACATAACTCAGAATTCGGACTCAAAATTGAATGTAAATGCACACAGCTCCTATCGGTAGTTGTAAAGCCAAATTGCACAACCTTTGCCAACATCCTCCCTGCCTCAGGGCACAGTGAACTATTTGATAGAATGCCGCTAAGAAATGTTACTCGTAAACTGCGATGATTGTAGTATATGGACAGAATAGATTTATTTTAAAAAATCTGGAAAGGCATTCAGAAAATGACAAATGAATCATGTAAACTCAAAGACTCTGTAAAAGGATAAAAATGGACAAATGGACATCTGGACCTGTGAAGTTCTTGTCAATAAAAGAGTCTTATTTTCTTGTGGTAATCTTCTTAGCCAATGTATAGAATACAATAAAGAGTAATTAAAATCCTAAATTCCTTAGAGGCATTCTCCTTGGGCATTTATAAATTGAAAAACATAGCCAGCTAATGAAAATAAACCACCATTGCATATTGAATTTAATACACCTTCACCCTAAAAATTCAGATACTCTAATGTACTTGATGACTAATTCGGCCAGGAGTTTGCTGCGTAACCAGAGAAAGAGCCACCCGATTTCTATTCTGGCCAAGGGTTTTCACAAAATTGAAGAAGAGGTCTTTCTTATCCTACCTACGCAACTGGGAAGAGGACGTGTGCTCAGTGTTGTTAATGTCCACTTGACAGAGGAGGAGAACCTTAGTCTCATGAAGTCCGCCTGGTCCATTCTGGATGTTCAACAACGGCTTTCTATTTCACAATTTCTATGTTCCTACGCCTTTTTGCTTTGTTATTACATGGTTTTTTAAGACCCTACATACATACAGGGTTTTGCAATGCTATTATATAGTTAGCCCTTAAAGTTTATTCTTGGCAGAATAGCTGCGGAAGATTTGACAGTAGCCCCTTTTGTCAGATATTTTGGCTGTGACCCCTCTTTAATTTTGAGTTTCCCGCTTATCCACGCCGCCATGGAACTATTGCAGACTAGGATTAGTCTACCCTCACAGGTTTGTTTGTCAGCAAATGGATGCAAGGACAATGGACAAAATTATGGTCAAAACAAACAAACTCAAGCAACACTGCGAATTTGGGTCATCAGAAAATAGAGAGAGAAATTGCAGAGAACATTTTATCTTAAAGCATGGAATTTTCTAGAAACTCACCTGGATAAATCAATCCGGTTCGCTAAGATCTTTGAAATTAAGCTTAATGCCTGCCAATTTGCACTTGCTAAAAATGTATTGAGACAACATTTATTTAAGGCATTCAGTCAAACAGTTCATACACTTTATCTGAGCTTCAACATTTTCCATACATAGCTACCAGGGCAGTCACAACTACAACATCTGACAAAAAAATATTGATTTGATGAACATTCATGCCCTGATCACAAGCCGAGCAGAGAACATACTTAACTCTTTGTATAGTCACAAAATACAGCTGAATTTTGAAAAAGCATGTTAATGTGATAGCTATGGTCGGATCCTTCAGGCCGACATAGCAAATGGAAATGTGTGAATGGCCTATCGGCCTCACATAATAAAACTTTACCAATTAACACAAGCAGCCTAGTGCAGTAAACCGAAAACAGCTAGGGCAACTTTGCCAACTAGCCAATGTCACTTCCAATCATGAGCATGCAGTTGCTGTTATGTCCTCAGACAGACATGAAAATTGAATTAATAAGAAAAGCAACAGACCTCAGAGGTGCTCCAGAGAAATTCACGTCAGAATGCAAAGCTAAGGCTTGGTCATCAGTTGCAATCGATTGAGTAGAAGAACGCCAAGCTGGGCCACCAGGGTTTGAAGCAGCATCCAGAATGTTCGCAGCTTCTTCTCTGCTCTAAAGAATTATCTAGAAAAAGTTATAAAACTGATTTTTACATAGTTTTATAAAAATACTTTTAACACTATAGTCTTCAACTTAAATATTTTAATAATAGCTTCCTATTGGATACCTATTTAATTTTCAAATATAAAAGAATTAAAACCCCAGCAAAAAAATGAAATAGCCAATGACAAATCAAATAATTAATAATTTTTACAATAGTTTAATAGGAACAAAAATGAAATTTTGATATAAGATTAAATTTTTCAATTTGCACAATTATCAAAGTATACTAATGTTGGAAATGAAAACATTAGTTCCCTGCTTAAGGCAGGGACTAATAAGCCATCTTATATTCAATATTGATTTTCTAGTAAATCACTATATGATTTTCTAGTAAATCATTATATCTTTTATGAATCTATGTAGATAGAAAGAAAAGTGTACACGCCTAAATTCGTCCTCATCCTAACATCATTTGATTCATCCCTTATATACCTATCACGTCATTAATTAAATAAAGCCAAATATTTAATTAAGTTATCGATCATCTTCCTAACATTAATTAAATAAATTTGAATAATTTAATTAATTAATCAATTAATCATTTTAACCATTTCAATTATAGTCCAAACCTTAAACGAGTAAATTCAATATTTATATATTTGAATTCGCCTTTCATACCCCAATCTTCTAAAATTAAATAAATATAAACTATTTATTTAATTCTAAAATTCCCCCTAAAACTATTAGTTGGTTAAAATTAATTAGTTAATCAACAAATCTACTTGCACATTCTTAATCCATCCTCAAATCAAGTCAAATTTGTATATGTCATGCATGCACTTGCCACATGCTTCACATAATTCTAAAAATAACCTTTGGATTATTTGGTTCCAAAATTATAGCTCCACTTCTTAGAATGAATCTCACAAACAAGGTTAGGGTTATCATCATGCAAGTGAAATGAGCTTATCAATAGATTGTGGAAGGTTGCAGGTCAACTATAGAAGAGTGAGTTTCATCTCTTTCTCTTTGCTTAATACAATAGTTGAGATTATCCCATCCAAGTCACCAACAAAAATGGCGAATCTGCTGGGGAAATGTTGTATAAAGTTTTATGGGTTTTCTATGATTTCGATGGTTGAATTTTGCTCCCGCATCACATGATTCAAATCTCTGCCTCATAGAGTGAAGAGTTTCTTAATATGTCCCTTGTCGGTTTCAGTCAATTCTCATAAATGTTGTTGGAGAATCTGTTGTAATTCATCTTTTGATATAAGTTCTGTCTAGATCTGTCCATGTTTCAAGATTATTTTGTAATACCTCACAAGTTGTGAGTGGCGACTCTGAGACTCTAAGATCTATGCACCCGTGTGCATTTGTTTGAAGAAGAACCAAGGAATTTGTAGAAGAGATGAAGCAGATTTGAGCTTTCATGGTGAAGTACCCCAACAAGCTGAGGATGGAATCCATATAATGCCATGTGATGATAAGGAAGTGTTGTAGTGTTGTGTTGAAACAAATCTGACCTGTGAAGAAATTCCAACTATTTGAGTATTTGTCTTCCGCAAGGAGTTGGCGACTATGTCAAAGATCAGTGTTAAAGATTTGAAGGATTGAAGGTAACTTTTCGAATCCCCAGTTAAAGAAGGTAGCAGCAGCTTCAAAATTTCCAAGTATTTATGATTTTCACGAGTCAAGTATACTTTCATGAAAATTATGTGTAAATATGTTCCCTAGAAAATGAGTAAAGCACTAAGGAAGGGAATGGTAGTGATTATCTTACATACTTCTGTGACACAATTTTCACATTTTGTATGAAGTTAGATGAACTATGTTTTGAGCTATGCATTGTAATAGTTTAAGATTCGTGGCAAAGGAAAGAAGTAGGGAAATGAATGAAAATATGTATTATGTAAATGTACTTCCCTATGAAATGTCAAGTGTGAATGTCCAACCTCTGTCAAATCACCATATAGCTTTCTTTATGGAAAGCTATAAACCATTGAGTTTTAATAATATCCAAGGCTTCTCAAACCCTGTTCTTGTAATACCCTAAAAATGGTCATCTAAACCATGGGCCCCTAATCTTGACAACGTCACCAAGGTCCTAACCAAAGACAATTAAATCAATCTTGAGCACACAATTAATTCCTAAAATCATTAAATGTCACATGGCAAAATCAATCACCCAAGATTAATTAAATCATTCCAAGTAAATCATTTTAAACAATTATCTTATTTATTTTAATTAAATATCCTAGCATATTTAATTAAATAAATCAAATCGCCATAAATCTTCAAAAAAGGAAACAAATCAAGAAAGAGGAATTAATTTAATTAAATAAATCAACTGAGCACAAATCTTCAAAAATGGAAATAAATAAAAAAAAGGAATTGATTGACCAAAAAATGAATTAATTGAGAAAAGAAATCAATTGGGAACAAACTTGAAAAACAAAATTAAAAATTGATAAATAATCTCAAAGAAAGCAATTAAAATAATTAAATATTAAAATTGAATGAAATAGAGAATAAATTAGTTTTTTCTTGATTTTATCTTAATTTTAGTTCAATTTCCTTTAAATCAGGTTTTTCTTGATTTAATCTTAATTTTAGTTCAATTTCCTTTAAAACTGAGAAAAGCATCCAATCACATCAATTCCCCTGGATTGTGCTTCCTCTTGGAAAATCTTGACCGCTCATCATCAGTTGATCTTAGCCGTTGGTTTCTTTCTAAATTTTCTATAAATTCAGGTTCATCTCTCATTCAAAGAAAGGCTGGAGAATATATTGTTATTATACTGTTTTTGCTCTAGACTCATTGATATATTGCATATTAATTGTTTCATATTGATTAAATCATTTAGCTTAATATTGCTTGAATCTTGTTAGATCAATATTGCATCCATCTAGCATTCATCATGCTCATATAGATTAAAATCCTTCGTCTTGATGTTGTCTAGTAACTGGTATTGCTAATAATCTGAGAGCAATCTTATACTCGCATCTTTTAGAAGGCAATGGGTCGATTTGTTATGGTTTATTATTCATTGATTATATCTGATTAACCATGCATGTAATGACTTGATTGAAGTGTTGTGCTTACAGATACAGGTCCACTTTTCACACACCACACATTTCTGGCGCCCACCGTGGGGCTCAAACCCACAACTACAAGATTTCTAATGTTTCTTGAACAAATTTAATGTTTGGTTTTTATAACTAATTGTAGTCACATAAATCTGTCCACTTAATTAAATGAATACTTAGTATTTATTTGATTATTTAACCATCAATTAATGAATTAATTAAATTAATATTTAATTAATTCATCTTAACCCTCTTCTCCTATTAATTAAATAAATTATTCAATTTATTTGATTTAATTCACTTAACCAAATTCAGACCATTAATTAAATAAATAAATCATATTTGTTTAATTAAATCTTCTCTCACATTTAAATAAATTAATATTTATTTAAATCCCCCAAAATCCCACCTCTCATATTTAAATAAATTAACATTTATTTAAATCACCTTTATCCTCTACCCACTTGTATTTTCCTACAAAAGCAAGTTGCACAATTATTTTAAATAAATAATTTATTTAAATCACTTTTATCCTCCACCCACTTGTATTTTCCTACAAAAGCAAGTTGCACAACTATTTTAAATAAATTATTTATTTAAAATCCTATTTATCCTCACCCACTTGAAACCTTTAATGGTTTCCCTTAAAGTATTCAAACTTGATGGCTTCCTTCTATAGTCTTCTTAAGACTTTAATGGTTTTCCTTAAAGTCTTCAAGCCTTTAATGGTTTCCCTCAAAGTCTTCAAGCATTTTAATGCTTTATCTTCATTTTTCTCATTTAAATAAATTAATATTTATTTGAATATTTATCCAAATGCAAATTACACCATTTAATTGAAATAAATGATTTTATTTTAATTGAAAATACCAAAATTTCTCCCACTTGCATTTTCCTACAAAATCCACTTGCATGCCTAAACCCCTTCTAGAATTTTCTAATCACTTCTAAATAACCTAACCTTTTCTCTAAACTTTGTCACATTCCTAAGCAAAAGGGAAGTCACTTCTCAAACCCTCAAAGTCTTTGATAACCATTAAAGGCTTTCAACCTTCAACCACTAAATGACTCAAAGTCTTTGATAACCATTGAAAGCTTTCAACCTTCAACCACTTAATCCCCAAATTCTCCAATAACCATTAATGGTTACCTCAAACCCTCCCACATGGTTAAAACATTTGTTTTGACTCAACCTCTACCCAACCCAAAGGTCTCATCAGGCCATTAATGCTTTGACCATGATTATCTCTTAAACATTTGCACAAAGGTTTATCCTTGGATTAACTCTTAATCCAGTGGGTAATTTTAATTTGGACTTGACCCTTAGCCTCTAGATAACCATGAGGTCTTCTCAGGCCTTTAATGCCTCCAACCTCTTCTCTCAACCCAATCCTATGTTGACACTTGTCACCATTTTATTGGTGCCAATTGTGCACATGGATCCCCAACTTTCAAACTTGGCCCTTGATTAAACCATTCAATCTTAACCCTTCATTTCCCCATTTCTTCTATAAATAGAACCCTTCTCCTCAAGCAAAAGAGAGAAGCATTAGAGTATTGTTGTTATACTGGCATTAACATAGAGCTTTCTCATAGCATCACTATCTACACTTGCCTAGCATTTGCTTATCATATTCAACCATCTTGAATCTCCATATGGCATCCATGGCTAGTGCTAAAAGTTGAGAGCTACACTCATTTGGGACTTGGAGAGGAGAGGAACAAGGGAGGAGCAACTATGAACATCTTGATTAGCTATTTTATTCTATGTTTATATGCTTTCTATTTCATGCTTAATATCTCTCTTGATATGCCTGTTTAGGATAATCTTTTGTTGCTAACACTAACGTTTGTTTCTTGTGCTCTTGTGTGTGTTGCCATCAAACAGATTTTCTAATCCTTTTTGCAGAGCATCATTTGGTGAACCCGACGTGAATCCAAACACCAAAAAGATCAACTTTTTTTTAACCAATAACATGTTTGAATGTTGAAAATGTCACACAGGTTGCGCTTTTGACACTGTTTTGGTGCGTTTGACATTATTTTGGCGCTATTCACCCTGTTTCAGTGCTTTTTCCTTCTCTGTCTTTCCCTTCTTTTAGTGCGTTTGTGTTAAATAGTGCCTTTGTTCAAACGCAGACTAGCGCTATTGTAACAAAACGTTGTACAAATCACCTTGTAACCAAAAAAAAAAAAAAACCAAAAAAAAAAAATTAGGCTTGTAGAAGCCCACCAAATAGGCAGATTTTACTAACTATTTTTCTCTTTTGTGCAGATTTAAATTAGATTAAAAAGTAGATTTATATTTTTTACTAACTTGTTTTTTAAGTTGGTTTTAAAAATGAATTCACTTTTTATTTTGGTTTAAAATTAACTTCACATTTCAAATTTGGGCTTTTAAAAAAGAATCACACATTTGTTTGGGGCTCTTAAAAAGAATTTCATTGTTCCAAGGTAAAAAGAACCACAAACTTATACAAAAACAATTTTATTTTTTTGCAAGTTAGGAAACAAACTTCGTTTTGGTGCTTAAAATCAACAAAACAAATTTTCTTTCTTACATCAAACTTAAAAATCACAAGCCACACTTCAATTTTTGGGCAAATAAAAAGAACAATCCACTTGTTTTGATTTTTGCAAAAACAAATTTTACTTCAAGCAAACGTGTTTTTCTTTAAGTTGACCAGGATTTCCGAATTCTAGGTTACAAAACACATCGCCTTTGAAGTTAAAAAGAACACCATGGCTGTTGGAGCAACATCTCCAAATAGTTAGATCACATTTGTAATGGTGGATTAAAAAGAACAAGTGTCTTTCGTACTTGGCACACTTGTGCAAAAAGTCAGTCGAGTGGTCCTACCTCTAACACACACTATCCTTTCCCTTGGCTTTCGTGGTCCTAGGTGCAAGAGAAAAGTGTTAGTAACACTCAAAATTTTATCTTTTTAAGAGAGGCCTGCCAAGGGATCGATACTCTTGGGAACGACCTCGAGCGGTAAATCCTTCGAGCCGCTATAGAAATCAGGTGAGAGCGAAAGTTGTAGCCTTGGGTATAGCTGTTCCTACAGTGTAACTGGCCGAAAGGACAAATGGGCCCCACCACCAGTTACAAGGCTCTTAAGTGAGTCACTACAGAATGAACTTATGTCCAAAAACATCGAACATGACTAAACACCTTTAAGTAGTAGCCCACTCATTCTATTGATTGAGGATATTTGCGATATAATTTAGTGCAAGAGCATAGATGGTTTTGCTCCCAAGATACTCACCATACATATTTCCTTGAGTAGAAACATAGCTTTTTGAAAAGTCACTTGTGGCTTGATAAAAGTGGTGACTCCCCCATCATAGGGATCATCTATTTGTTATGCTCATGCAAGACTTAGTATATCACATCCTTACCTGCCAAGGCGAGATTCATAAGGTATGTAGTACCAAAGTCGAAGAAATATCAAGATGTGGGCTAAATTTATCACAACTGGCCATTTGACCTTAGGGATAAAAAGTGTTTGAAGTGTGTTCTTTTTAGTCAAGACCAAGTGCAAATTGAGCCGACTTCAGGCTTTGGAAATACACCTTAAAATACATCTAAAGGAAGGGTTATATAAAAGTCCAAGGATTGGGTTGATCTAGACCCATACTCATTTGTGCCTTTGAGGCAACATTCTTGTGTTTGTGTGCTTGCTTTGTTTTCTTGTCAAAGAAAAATCAGAAAATCACTTCCCAAAAACAAAGTATTCATCCAACCAAACATCTGTCAAAACAACCAAAAACATCAAAAACAAGGTACAAACAACAAAGAGTCAAATTTTATGACCATTCTTCACATCTTGCGAATGAAGAAGCGTCATCAGAATATCAACTTGAAAAGAAGACTATTGAGCTCAAAGACTTTGATCAAAAGGAGGAAATTCTTCTATATAAATAGACAAATTTTTGTCTCACATAGAGTCTTTCTGCGTCACATGCGTCTCTACCTTCAAGAAAAAACAAATGAATTTGATTCCGAATCATTGAACCGTAGAGCTTTTATGCAATATAGAGCTCTGAGTTATCACAAAAACCAAGGAGGAAAGATTAATCCCAACTTCTTCCCAAACGTCTGTATCACATACAACACAGCTCGAGAAATACCACCAACACCTGAAAGGGAAGAGATAGAGTTTGTCCCATTTGTAACACAAAGTTTTTATTGAAGTTGAAAACATTTTCATCCATCATCTCACTCATACATCATCACTTCATCATCAATCCGTCCCAACTCTCAAACACATTAAGAGGTTCTTGTCCCAAGTTCTCTTTTAGATATTGCTTGAAATCAAACACATCACATCACTTTTTAGATTGTTTCTACATCTAGGATAAGCTCATCCTAAGAGACACATCTACGCAGGTTAAAACTAGTTCATGAGTAAATCCTCTCATTACTAAGTAGTTAAATCTGTAACACATCTCAGATTTCTCTACACCTTATCACATCAAAACTTATCAAACAAACAAGCAATTCAAAGAAGGAATTTCGGTTACATCCACCTTAAAGGTGTTAGAGATCCACGTGCAACACAATTCACCAACCATCAATCTCTCATTTCAACAAAAACTCATCATCATTTTTCACTCAACTTCAACAAAGACTCATAAACAAAATGGCTCAAACCCGATCACAGTCAAGGCAACGAGAAATAGAAAGGGAAGAAGAAGAAGAGGAAAATCTCAATGAATTTCAAGAAGAACTTGGAGGAAATGCAGATGACGAAAACCCAAGTACTCCCACTCCTGCAACAATAGAAAGGGCTCAGCATAACCCTCTCTTTAACAAACTTTTTGACGAAATACTCAGGAGCAATGCGGATGCTCACTTCTTAAGACTCGCTCAAGAAGGAGCAAAACTCCCCTCTGACTTTGATCTTGCCCAATTAAGACAAGCATCAGAAAGACAAAGTCGCCATGAAGAGGAAAGAGGTAGAGATCCCATCAGATATAACATTCCTTGAGGTAACCCACCACCTCCTCCTCCAAATGAAATGGAGATGTTGCGGCAACAAGTTGAGAATCTCGCCCAACAACTTCATAGTGGTGTCAAGACTAACCAATTCTCACTCAATGACATCTGTCCCTATCCTTTTGATAGGGATCTTTACATGCCACCATTTCCACGAGGATTCGAAACACCCAAATTTGAAAAATATAGAGGAAAGGGAGATCCTCGTGATCATGTCAGAGAATTTCATTCCGCTTGTCTTGAAGTAGCATATGAAGACACATACCTAATGCGCCTTTTTTCCCAAAGCTTGGGAGGAACAACCACATCATGGTTTTCCCGACTACCAGGTGGCATTAGAACATTTGAGGAACTCATCCAGAAGTTTCTAGCTCATTACTCTCATAACATTGAACGCGACATTACCATGGCTGATCTGTGCAACACTAAACAAAAACCAGGTGAACTATTCTCAGTATTCCTCCAACGATGGAGCCAAATGTCTAGCAGACGTTCTCTTCAGTTACCTGAACAAGAACTAGTGGAAATATTCATTTACAACTTAAACGAAGAAATGGAATTTCACCTGGATGCCAAAGACACAGACTCTTTTAATGATATGATCACCAAGGGTTTGAAATGTGAAAGGGCACTTATCAAGAAAGGACTCATCAAAATCTTTAATGAACCAAAAGATGGTCCTCACCCACGCTTCAATAGTGATAAACCAAGCTTCTGGAAT
The DNA here is from genome assembly GCF_030272615.1 of Cryptomeria japonica. NCBI lineage: Eukaryota > Viridiplantae > Streptophyta > Pinopsida > Cupressales > Cupressaceae > Cryptomeria > Cryptomeria japonica. The sequence goes on along the minus strand of NC_081409.1, from coordinate 863,657,573 downwards.
AAAAACAAGAATATTGTCAATGATGGGGTTGTGGATGTCAGGACTATCCAAAACGCACAACCTGTGGTTTGGTTTGCAGGACAAAATCCTCCACCTCAAAACAACACAAATGTTCCTTCTAATCAAGGTCGCATCACATCTCATGATGAACTTAGACCTCGTCAGCAAAAACAGAAACGCACATACACTCCCTTTGGGGAACCCATTGAAACAGTGTTGCGACAACTCATTTCTCAAAATTTGGTCACTCTACCTAAGCTATCAAACTATGAGCCTCAGGTCAAACCGGCATGGTGGAGAGATACTGAACACTATGAATTCCATCAAGGAAGAGGACACAAGACAAGTAATTGTCACCGATTGAAAGATCTCATTCAGGATCTTATTGATCAAGGAGAAATTGAAATTGAAGGACATAACCCAAAAACAACCAATAATGATCATCTGATGTTCAAAAATCCACTTCCATCACAAGATCAAAGGGATCCTTCCACTTCCAGACGAGGCACTGATACCACTGATTATACGCAGGCTGTGTATAATTACACTGTAAATCATCTGTATGATGCCAATGAACAAGTTGCAACCATAACCTTCAAAAATCCCAACTCAAATTGCAATGTTGTTACACGTCGTGGCAAAGTTACCATCAAGGCAGCTCCACAAGGCACCACCTCCATCCCAAAGCAGTACAATCTTGTGGAACAATTAGACAAAACCCCTGCACTTATATCCATTTTAGAGCTTTTGCGTCTATCGCCATCTCATAAAACTATCTTGGATCAAGCACTCCAAGAAGCGTCAGTCCCCGCAAATCTAAATACGGACCAATTTCAAGCCATGGTTGGAAGTTTAAAGTCATCACCTTGTCTCACTTTTTCTGAAAGTGACAACTCTTCCTTCCAACAACCACATAATGCCTCACTCCACATCGAAGGATTTATTAACCAGCATAGGATCAAGCGAGTCTTGATCGATAATGGAGCAGGCCTGAATATTTGCACACTGCAGTTGGTCACAGCATTGGGATATGCGGTCGAATCAGTGGATCCTCGTCAAAAGATCACAATCAAAGCCTATGACGATGCGGAGCGTACATCCAAAGGAGCTGTGGTACTACCAATCCAAGTGGGCCCCGTGGTAAAGCACATCATTTGTCAGGTTCTGGACCTTCCTCTGCCATACAATCTATTGTTAGGAAGACCTTGGATACATGCCATGCAAGCCGTTCCATCTACCTACCATCAATGTATCAAGTTCCCACATAACTGTGTAGAGATCACAATTCTGGGTGACGCAAATCCCTTTGCATTTTGCCATAATATCAGCCATCAACCAGAGATTACTGTTCCTAATAATAGAGAAGCCATTTCCTCCACATCATATATAAGTCCAGCCTCTCTTGCCAGTTCGAACACCATTATACCAAAGCAAGAAAAGCTTAAGATGAAAATAGCAGAGGAAGGTCCCGGGGAATACAACTTGAGTCAACTCTTTTGTGTGGGACAGATGCCCACTTCTCCTAGAACACATGGTAAACCACAGCAGTTACTCTAGCAACCACTAATCATGCCTGCATGTGCTTTGACGCCTTTCATCCTTGGAAAGAGTCAAGAAGAAGAAACCCAAGATGAGGACTTAGCGGACTGGATCTATAAAGATCCCATCACCACTAATATACCGCAAGTTAGACTTCCTACAGATCAGTATGGCAAAGGTCTCCTCATTATGCAAAGAATGGGATATGATGGTCAAAGTGCTTTAGGATATTGCAAACAAGGACAACATGAACCTCTGCTACCAGAATTAAAGCCCAAAGGTAATACAGGCCTAGGCTTTGAAAAAGAGATATTTCCTAAACTCAAATTCAAAGGAAAACCCACCAAACCATTATGTCAACCTACTGCAAAAAGGACACCTTTCATTATCAAAGCAGCTTCAAGCACCATCCCGACTACCCCATCGAGGCTCACAACCCCAACACAACCATCTACAATACCAATCATCCCACCAATCAAACCAATAATCCCATTCGCAACAACCATTACATCCATAGTACCATTAGCAGCAGCAACTGTATCAGAACCTGCAGAAGCATCTATGGTACCAGCAGTTCCCGCAGAAGCCACTGAGTCAACACTGCCGATACTTCCTATGCCAGATTCTTTTATCCCCATCAAACTTCCTGTAGCACTGATCACTACAAAGGTACATCAACCAATCACACCTGCAGTGTTTAACTCAAAAGACATCCCAGTATGGTATAGCAATCGGATGCTGGAAAGTGATTTAGAGACCGACTCACATGAATGGGAATTTGATTCGGTACAACTTAATACTTCAGATGAGGAAGATGCATCACTACCTCTGCCATGCAAAGATATCCCTGTTTATGGAGAAGCACAGATAAAGACCACTTGGGTTCCCGAACTGGAAACATCTTCCACAGACCCTATGTCTCATCCTACGCCTGATTCTGACAGGGAGAGTACCATTAACGACCTTCACCATAACGTCTTAACCCTCACTGATACATCTCCCACACTTAACACAATCGATGAATTAATGCCCATTATCCACCCTGAACTCATTGAATGGAACCAACCAAATCCCCCATGTCTTGACCTCTTCCAAAACGATGAGGCCATCATTGACTTTTTGGAATTAAGGGATAACCTACCAAGCGGGGATCACAAAGCTGGATTTGCCATTGAACTTAATAGCGCAGCATACTTCGGGGCGGATGCCAAACCTTTCAGCTGCAAAAATATAACATTAAAACATGGATCTTCTAGTGAAAACCACACTGTGGCACTGTTTGATCCAACAAAAGTAAAAAGAAAGAGCGTATCCAATGGTGAAAACCTCTCTGAGGCGCCTGAGGATGAAGGGTTTGACATTCTCCCTGATAGTGCACAACAGGAACGATTAACAATTCTCATCGAGGAAACCAAAGAATACAATGTGGGGACTCCTGACAATCCTCATCTCATACATCTGGCATCTCTTCTCACTCCAGAGGAACAGCCTAAATTTATAGAGTTCTTTCAACAGCGTCAAATCAACTTTGCATGGTCATATGCAGACATGCCTGGGCTTGATCCTGATTTAGTCATGCATCACCTCACTGTCGCAGAAGGAGCCAAACCTGTCAAGCAGAAGCTTCGTAAGATGCATCCCCAGATTGCAGTGCTAGTCAAAACAGAACTCAAGAAACTCCTAGATGTTGGTTTCATTAGACCAATTGATTATGTAGAATGGATCTCCAATATTGTGCCTGTTGGCAAACCAAAAGGGGGCATCCGCATTTGTACTGACTTCAGAGATCTGAATAAAGCCTGTCCTAAGGATGACTTCCCCCTACCAAATATCGACATCATAGTAGACCTGACAGCAGGACATGCCATGCTTTCACTCATGGATGGCTTTTCAGGATACAATCAGATAAAGATCGCACCAGAAGATCAACATAAGACAACCTTCACATGTCCATGGGGCACATACTGTTGGAATGTAATGCCTTTTGGTCTAAAGAATGCAGGAGCGACCTATCAACGAGCAATGACTACTATCTTCCATGACATGATGCATACCATGATGGAAGATTATGTTGATGACTTACTAGCAAAATCACTCACCAGAGAAGGGCATCTCCACATCTTAGATAAAATCTTTGATAGACTGGAACAATACCATGTTCGACTCAACCCAAAGAAATGTGTCTTTGGAGTGACCTCTGGGAAGCTTCTAGGATACATTGTCTCAAGCAAAGGTATTGAGGTCGACCCAGCAAAGGTAAAAGCAATCATGGACATGCCACCTCCAAAGAATATCAGTCAGCTAAGGACATTACAAGGACGACTTCAATCCATCCGAAGATTCATTGCACAACTGGCTGATATGTGTCACCCATTCACACACCTGCTACACAAGAACATCTGCTTTCAGTGGGATGCCCGATGCCAGCAAGCATTTCAGACGCTTAAAGACTATCTCATGAATCCACCATTATTGATGCCACCAGATCCAAGTAGACCATTGTTACTCTATATCTCAGCAACAAGTACAGCATTGGGTGTACTACTGGCACAACATAATGCAGAAGGAAAAGAGTGTGATGTTTACTACATTTCTCGCACATTGGTGGGCTATGAACTCAATTACACCCCTATTGAGCAAGCTTGCCTAGCAGTGATCTTAGCAGCCACAAAATTGAGGCACTATCTGTTGACACACAAGGTACAACTCATTGCAAAGATTGATCCACTCAAGTATTTACTCAACAAAGCAGCATTAACAGGTCGCTTGGCCAAATGGGTGATGATTCTAAGTGAATTTGACATCGAGTACGTGGACCGTAAAGCTACCAAAGGTCAAGTTATTGCAGATCAGTTGGCCAATGCACCTCTCATAGGCGATCATCCTCTTATTTCCAATTTTCCAGACGAAGAGATATTCATGATCACAACAACACAACCATGGAAACTCTACTTTGATGGCTCGTACACTAGGCATGGCTCGGGGGCAGGCATTCTGTTTATCACACCCCAAGGTGACAGTATCCCGAAGTCTTACAGGCTCACATTTCCATACACAAACAACATAGCAGAGTATGAGGCCTTGATCATAGGACTCAGGTTAGCCGTACAATGGAAATTACAGGAACTACAAGTATATGGTGATTCCCAACTAGTCATTCGACAAGCAACAGATGAATATCAGACCAAAGATGATAAACTCATACCATATAAGCAAATGGTGGACACTCTAAAGACATCATTTACTACTATCACTTTTGAGCAGATACCAAGAGATCAGAATCGAGCTGCTGACGCTATGGCTACCATCGCATCTCTCCTAGATCTTCCACAAAATTCAACACGCTACGAGTTCTTGGTAGAACAGCTTTGGATGCCCGCTTATGATATCCTTGAATCCGAGATGATATGTCGCCTTGTCGGTTCTGAATCCCCATGGTACAGTGAGTTCTACACCTATCTCCGTGATCACACCCTTCCCCCCAACCAATCAAATAACCAACGAAAAACCTTCATTCGCCAAACTGCTCGATATACCATTATTGCCGAAACCCTATACCAACGCGGTCTTGATGGTACTCTCCTTCGATGTCTGGAACAAGGTGAGATAACAAAGGCTTTGGAAGAGGTACATGAAGGAATTTGCGGGACTCATTCAAGTGGTCCATCACTCGCCAAGAAACTCCTGCGAGCTGGATATTATTGGGGCCATCTATGGAAAATGATTCCTACTACTTTGTCAGGAAGTGCAAGAAATGCCAAGTTCATAGCGACCTGATACATGCACCAGCTCAGGAACTGCAACCAATCACGACACCATGGCCTTTTTGGCAATGGGGCCTTGACCTTGTGGGTAAGATTCATCCATTTTCATCTAACGGCCATAAATTCATTATTACCGCCATCGAATATTTCACAAAGTGGATCGAAGCTGTTCCACTTACCCAAGTCACCGGCAAGCAGATCGCCTCATTCATCCTCAACTACATCATCTGCCGGTATGGTGTACCCATGTCCATCATCACAGATAACGGTCTTCCTTTCAAAAATCAGGATGTCCGTGAACTTTGTGAGAAATTTCATATCCAACACCGCTTTTCCACTCCCTTTACCCACAAGGCAATGGTCAGGCCGAAGCATCCAATAAAAACATATTAAGAATCCTAAAGAAGACAGTCAATGATGTCGGCCGTGATTGGCATGTTCAACTAAATCCAGCGCTATGGGCATATCGAACTAGCATTCGAACCCCTACAGGTGCAACTCCTTATTCATTGGTCTATGGTGCAGAAGCTATCTTGCCTATTGAGGTCGAGATACCATCATTACGGGTTTCCTTGCACAATCTCATCGATGATGAAGCCTATAGAGTATCCCGTCTTCAGGACTTAGAGTTACTTGATGAGAAACGACAAGCTGCATACAATCACCTCAAAGCCTATCAGCAGCGCATGAGCAGAAGCTACAATCACCGAGTTAGACCTCGTACATTTGAGGTAGGTGATCTTGTTCTACGAGAGAATCCTTGCAACCAACCAAACAGAGAACATCAGGGCAAGTTTGAATCAAACTGGCTGGGCCCATATGTTGTCACTACTGTGTTCGGGTCCGGGGCATATCAATTGGCTACATCAGAAGGAGAACCGCTTGCAGATCCAATCAACAACATGCACCTAAAACGGTTTTATACCTAAGGTGTATAGAGCATCAGGCTCCCCTACATACCAAAAAATACCAAAAACATTCAGAAAAATGTCCTGAAGAAAATACCAAAACATTCAAAAAAAGTAAAGAAAAATCATGCATCCAAACGGTGAACAACCACTCCGGTGGCACCTTGGGTAAGTACGGTGGTGAAAACCTGGCAAACAGGCACCACTCGTAAAGGCTATGACTCCATTGTCTTTCAGACTTGTTACGATCACATCTACTTCATACATCCATCCATCCATCCAAAAAACATGGCTTGTTATTCCTCTGCAATTATGATAGTACTCCATACATCTTGCATCCCGCTTTTTCATAGTCATGTCTAAAACTGGGGGCAATGCCTTTAACCTATTGATGGAAGTGGATTCTACATTGTCTTATGATTCATTAAGTTCTTCATTCAAACAATCATCAAAAATCCAAAAACATTCAAAAATATCTCGCAAAAATACCAAAAACATTCAAAACAATTCAAAATCCAAAAACATCGACAAAACCATTGAAAAATCACACAAAAACATGGCAACACCTTGTACATACCCATCCATACAGATACTAAAATAAACATTGACAAACTACTCACACAATGACCATTTACCAATCAACCACACAATCAACATCAACAATCAAACTGTCTTCAACAAGGATGCATCCTTCCTTACCAAAACAAAGACAAAAGTAACGTTTTCTTTGACAAGAAAATTATGTTAAGCTATCAAATACTTGGTTGATTTGTGAGTACAATCGTTCGTTTATCTATATCAGGATCTTGCAGCATTGTTTTGTATTATTTGCGCATTATTTCCGATGAAGTTCTGGGGCATGTACTAATGGTGTCTACATGGGAAGTTCACTAAGCTATGTGATCATAGGCAAAAATACAGTCATAGATCACTACGACTTGTTGACTACAACGTATACCTCGACCATATGAGCATGAACCATTACCAAGGATCCATATTCTTTATTCTTTATGTATATATTTTTTGTTTGCAAGTACAATTCTCTTTCTTTGGTTCCTCCTACCTCATCCAAACTGGATAAAGGTTTTATCTCTTATTACGGTATGCACTTGTCTCAGGATATGATCAGCTTAAGATCAAGGAGGATGATCCAAGTCATGCATGAAAGGAGATAATCCTTGTCTGTTCTGCAAGCAATACTCAGGTCAACTTGATCCATTATATCAAGTTGCTTGTATTAACTTGCTATATCAAAATCCATGTAAGAAATACTCTGGTCATCTTGAATCTTTATGTCAAGTTGCTTGTATTTTCTTACAACATTTTAAAGCTCAACGATGAAAAATAAAGCACCATGGATCATCATTCCATCTCATTTGTATATATTGCATTCCATCCATCCATACATTCATAAATAGCTACATATCATTCATACATAGTAATGACAATGGATACTCTATTTTCCTCTTCTTCCATAGGAATGTAATAGGTCCTCCATTTCTTCTATCTAACATTGAACCCTCCCCACCCTCCCCATCTCGATAATCACCATCACATACCCTACATCGTGTCCCAATCAACCTAATCAAGCCACGTTCATCACCATCCATCTCTAAATAGGAGGGATCGTGTTTCCTATCCTAAGTCATCCAATAAGTCAAGAAAGTTACTCTATCTGCACAGATACATCGACTCACACACACCTAGACTATCAACAGATACTCTGATCAAGTATCTTCGGGTCTCAACAGGTAATCGATCATGGTAATCCTAGACTACATCAGACATTTATCATAATGACCTAGTCTCAACGGAGTTGCCATGATTCCCCACAACCATCCATCACACGCACACACTATCAATTGATCAACCAATCAAACACAATCCAATGGACAATTACATCAATTGTCTAAGTCTCAACGAGTATTTTGCTTCAGATACCTTGAATTCATCGGGCAATTACATCAATTGTCTAAGTCACCAACATGTCACTTTGATTCACTTACTCAGACTTTATCATGTCCAAGCGACCAACTGACATCAACTGTCACGCTTTGACTTAACCGGGGCAATTACACCGATTGCACCAGATTGTCCAACCAATTTTGATCAATTGTATAGCATCAATCCAAACCCCACATTACATCTACTATGTATCTCTTGCATGACCTCAGGGTACCCACTAGCTTGTTGTTTCTTCATATTCACTCCATTTTCTCCCATTCTTTCATCATTAGTTCTAATTTCTTCTATTCTACATCCCCTCCACTTTTCATTCTTTTTCGAGAGATCGCCCGATTTTTCAAAAAAAAATTCCGCCCATCTCTCGAGGGGGCATACCGCACATTAAATTTACATTTTATGAGACATTTCTTCACACCTATTTTTCTTTCTTTGAAACGACGCGATAAATCGCACCGTCTCAAAGAGGGGCAAATGTAGTCACATAAATCTGTCCACTTAATTAAATGAATACTTAGTATTTATTTGATTATTTAACCATCAATTAATGAATCAATTAAATTAATATTTAATTAATTCATCTTAACCCTCTTCTCCTATTAATTAAATAAATTATTCAATTTATTTGATTTAATTCACTTAACCAAATTCAGACTATTAATTAAATAAATAAATCATATTTGTTTAATTAAATCTTCTCTCACATTTAAATAAATTAATATTTATTTAAATCCCCCAAAATCCCACCTCTCACATTTAAATAAATTAACATTTATTTAAATCACCTTTATCCTCTACCCACTTGTATTTTCCTACAAAAGCAAGTTGCACAATTATTTTAAATAAATAATTTATTTAAATCACCTTTATCCTCCACCCACTTGTATTTTCCTACAAAAGCAAGTTGCACAACTATTTTAAATAAATTATTTATTTAAAATCCTATTTATCCTCACCCACTTGAAACCTTTAATGGTTTCCCTTAAAGTATTCAAACTTGATGGCTTTAAAGTCTTCAAACTTGATGGCTTCCTTCTATAGTCTTCTTAAGACTTTAATGGTTTTCCTTAAAGTCTTCAAGCCTTTAATGGTTTCCCTCAAAGTCTTCAAGCATTTTAATGCTTTATCTTCATTTTTCTCATTTAAATAAATTAATATTTATTTGAATATTTATCCAAATGCAAATTACACCATTTAATTGAAATAAATGATTTTATTTTAATTGAAAATACCAAAATTTCTCCCACTTGCATTTTCCTACAAAATCCACTTGCATGCCTAAACCCTTTCTAGAATTTTCTAATCACTTCTAAATAACCTAACCTTTTCTCTAAACTTTGTCACATTCCTAAGCAAAAGGGAAGTCACTTCTCAAACCCTCAAAGTCTTTGATAACTATTAAAGGCTTTCAACCTTCAACCACTAAATGGTTCAAAGTCTTTGATAACCATTGAAAGCTTTCAACCTTCAACCACTTAATCCCCAAAGTCTCCAATAACCATTAATGGTTACCTCAAACCCTCCCACATGGTTAAAACATTTGTTTTGACTCAACCTCTACCCAACCCAAAGGTCTCATCAGGCCATTAATGCTTTGACCATGATTATCTCTTAAACATTTGCACAAAGGTTTATCCTTGGATTAACTCTTAATCCAGTGGGTAATTTTAATTTGGACTTGACCCTTAGCCTCTAGATAACCATGAGGTCTTCTCAGGCCTTTAATGCCTCCAACCTCTTCTCTCAACCCAATCCTATGTTGACACTTGTCACCATTTTATTGGTGCCAATTGTGCACATGGATCCCCAACTTTCAAACTTGGCCCTTGATTAAACCATTCAATCTTAACCCTTCATTTTCTCATTTCTTCTATAAATAGAACCCTTCTCCTCAAGCAAAAGAGAGAAGCATTAGAGTATTGTTGTTATACTGACATTAGCATAGAGCTTTCTCATAGCATCACTATCTACACTTGCATAGCATTTGCTTATCATATTCAACCATCTTGAATCTCCATATGACATCCATGGATAGTGCTAAAAGTTGAAAGCTACACTCATTTGGGACTTGGAGAGGAGAGGAACAAGGGAGGAGCAACTATGAGCATCTTGATTAGCTATTTTATTCTATGTTTATATGCTTTCTATTTCATGCTTAATATCTTTCTTGATATGCCTGTTTAGGATAATCTTTTGTTGCTAACACTAACATTTGTTTCTTGTGCTCTTGTGTGTGTTGCCATCAAACAGATTTTCTAATCCTTTTTGCAGAGCATCACTAATAAACATGTGTTAAATTTGCAAATAAAAATCTTTCTTTTTTATTGTTCTTCTATGAGAGTCAAAAATGGTCTCGGTTTGGAGAGCATAACTTTTTATTGAACCGTTGGATCTTAACCAATTTGTGATATGTTTTGTAGAATCAAGTTGTCTACAGAATCACATAAGGGATTTTCCTAAATATTTTGGATTTGAAAGTTATGATTGACAGAGTGCAGGACTGTTATTTTACTCATTCTTCTATGACAGTAAAAAATGGTCTCGGTTTGAAGAGCATATCATTTTTGTTAACCGTTGGATCTCAACCAATTTTTGATATGTTGTTGAAAAAAACGTTTTCTACAGGTTCACTGAATGGATTTGCCTAAATATGTTGGGTTTGAAAGTTATGATTGACAGAGTGCAGGACTGTCATTTTACTCATTTTTCTGTGATAGTAAAAAATGGTCTCGGTTTGGAGGGCATAACTTTTTATTGAACCGTTGGATCTAACCCAGCGTTTAATATGTTTTGTAAAACTAAGTTTTCCACATTTCCACCGAAGAGATTTTCCAAATTATATCTGGTTCAAAAGTTATAAACGACAGAGTGCAGTACTATCAAAAATTGTCATAACTAGGATAGTCATAAAATGGAAATTCTTGTTAGATTAGTTTAATTTACAGTTTACATGATATAATTTTCTTTTGATGATTTTTTTTATGTTATTTTGGCAACTAATTTTGGGTTTTTAATGTTTGCAGGACGCTTGCCAAAGAATCTATCAATCAAACATATGCTTGCCAAAGAATCAAGAAGAAAATGACTACTGACATATTGGTTTTGCAGGTTGCCTAAGGAGAATCGACTAAACATTGTGTATTCATTTAGCAATTTCTTAGACACTTAAATTGCTATCTGGTTAAAGAAAAAATTTGTCTTTCATGTTTTCAGAAAAATCTAAGAGGTAGGAGAGTATGCTCTTGTGTTTTATAGACAATCAGAAATCTAGACCCTCGAAGCTTTTTTCTAAGTTTTGAGATTTGTGTACCTTTAGCGGGCCTGTCACAATGGGAAAAAGTAATCACCCTGTAAGAATGACCCAAGTGAGTACAGCTGCACCTGAGCATTCCAACTCACTATAATAAATAGGCCTCTGGTGATTAAAGTCTCAGAGGATGGGATTATTTGAGTTTTCTCTTTGAGATCTCTCATATCGAGCATTTTGTAGGGCCTCGCGGTCTCAATCACGTTTACGTGACTACAACTTGTTTTGGTACCTTGTTGGGCTATAGGCCTCAATCATGCTTGCGTGACTTCAAGGGGTAATTTCAAACAGAATTCCTGACTAAGAACTATAAGATAGAAGCTACTTGATTCACCTTCGAAAGGTTGATAATCTTTGTGCAAGAGAGATAGTAACTCTCCCAAGACACTTGCCATATCGTGCCCCCATTAGCGTTTGGAGTCGGCTAATACGGCGTTGAGAATCCATTGCCTGAGACTCAACGACTGTATTCTGATTAGCTATTAGGTGTGTACCTAAGTCAGCAAGCAAATGTTTTCTTCTCTAAGCCAACTTCCATAGGGTTACCGTGTTGTGACTGAATTACTATATATCTTGCGTGTTTTCTATGTTTTCATCCCTAAAACTAAAACTGGAATACCAAAACTGGAGAAAACAACAAATAAAATCAGTGATAAACTCAGTCCATTGAAATATTAATCCTTATCAAAAAATGTTAGTCGTCAGTCATTGAAACTGTCTGTCAGAATCTCGTCTCTGTCCAATCCTCTGTCATACGAATTCCTGATCTTATCATTCAAAATTGTCTAAAACAGTCTACAGCGAGCCTAAAATTGGTTATCATCTTCTTGATCATAAACAACCTTGATAGTGTACCCCTGTCGTTGCGTTGCACGATTTTGTCGATCATCTTTAAGCTAGTTCAAACAACATATTATCAAACCTAAGTTAACTTAGATAACGTCTTACACAGGATCGATCATTCCTGAAACCAGACCAGTTCTTAAGTTACTTCCCTCAATCACCACGTTAAATGAAACTACTAGCTACAATTTGATTTTGACTTCTGCAACACATCTCGCTCTCAGTCCTGTCCGTTAAAAATGCCTGTTCAAACCAAAAGCTCTTCTAATTTTTTTGACAAAAGTAAGAATCTCATGGATACCTTAGCTCCAATTCCTATGGCTGCCTATGCTCAAATGCTTCAAGATATAAAGAAAGAAATATATGACATGGAAATCCAACAAAATAAATCAATGACTCCATTTGAAAAACAAATGTATGATATCAAGTGTGAGAAACTTCAAGGAATGCTAAAACAATTATATGATTTGACAATTAGATACCAATGAATAATTGACGATCAAAAGCCAAATCTCAAACAAGATCACAAGACACCTTCACCAAGACAAAAAGACATCTATTCCCTAGATAGACAGTTTACACCTTTGGGGCAATCTATTGAGTCCGCTTTGGAAGAGCTTATTAAGAACAATCTTATCATATTGCCTAAAAAGACCACATGGGGATGGGAATTTATGAGTAAGTATTGTGCATATCATAGAAAAAATGAACATAAGACTTCACATTGCATAGAATTAAAACATAAGATTCAAGATCTCATTGATAATGGTGTCATTGAAATTGAAGATCCTAATGACTCACCTAAAGAAAAAGAAGGAACTACTTCTAAGCATAATCTAAATCATGAAACTATGTCTAGCAAGACTCCATATGTAGCCTCCATCCCTTCCATGATGCCTTCATCGCCTAAAACTTCTCAGCAACAATCCATACCATCTCCTTCAAACAATGAAACTTCTCATGTTGACCTTCAAGGGCTATCTCCTAAGGAAATCCAAGTTAATGCCAATATTGATACAAGTTCCTCTAAAGATTTAAAAATCCCAGATCCTATGCCATCATACACTTCAATTCCAAACGTACCCACTCCAGAAGGCCATTTCCAAAATGCTTCCCCATCATGTCAAAATATGGAGACCTTCCAAGAATCCCCTATGCCTATGAAAAAGCCTATCCCTTCCTTAGAAGTGACTCCATGTCAAGAGGATAATCTAGAAAATAAAAAAATAAGTCCTACCATAAATCAAGATCAAGACAGCAAAACTCCTCAATCCCACCTAATGATTGAAAAATATCCTATTCTCCTAGAATCCCATGATGATCCCCTTATACCTTTCCATTTCTTCCAAGATGATCCCCTTCCATCTCAAGAACATAGCATCCTTCCTAAGCAAGAGCATGATGCCTCTTCCACCTTTTCAAATGGTCATATTCAAAATGAAGAGTCAAACACCCTTCCTACTCTATCCAATGGTCCTCTTCCATGTCAAGATCAAAGTATCCCTTCATCTCCTTGTCATAATCTTCCATGTTTAGCTCAAGGATCCATCATGCCCATAAAGCCCTCTCACGATCCTATTATTCCTTGCAAGACACCTCCACCTCAAAATGAACTTGCCTCTAGCATCAAAAGTAAGAAGAAACCCTTTGTTAAAAAGATCTTTCAAAGCATGCATTATCAAAGAAAAGGGTTAGAAATTCATGAACAAGGTATATTAGAACCCCCTGCTATTAAAGAAAACGTTAAAGGTCATGGCCTCAGGGAAATTTCTCAAGATGTTGGTATCTCTCATAAATCCTACATTTCTCCGTCATCACTTCCATCTATTCTAGGTCCCTATATCCCTCCATCCCTTATGCAGGATCAACAAAGGCACACATCTTTGAGTACCTTCCATCCATCTAAAAGACCTCCATATCATTCCTATCTATCCACGCATCTCCCTCCAAGCAATTTGGATGCCAAGCATAAAAGTCATAAGTCAAGCAATCCACATGCATTCAAGGATCAACATGTCCCATCTAATCAACATGTCAGAACAAAGCTAAATATGATCCAAAAAGGAAAAGAAAAATACAAAACGCCACAAAGGCCAACAAAGAAAGAAGAAAAGTCAAAAGTTATATGGGTTCCTAAGGCACTTGTACAAGCAATGCGCTCCAAGGAACTACAAAAGAATCAAAAATCAAAAGCCATGTGGATCCCTAAGCGGCTACTTGAAGCACAATAGTCTAAAGAAAAATCAAAATTGGCATCCAAAATTGTTGTTCCTCCATCCAAACCTTCCGAGTCTATTCCTCCATCACCTCCTTCATCCATTTTGGGTTCTTATGCCCCGAAATCTGTAACCTTTCCTCCGTCCAAATCTCAAAATATGAGATTCACTTCTCCTCCATATGTCCACCATTCCTCAAGGCATGTGCTAATGTTGATCTTTCCAGCATTTCCATCTATCGATACACAATTCTTCCAACATCCCATCCATTATCCAACACCTCTTTTTCACCCTTCCATCCCTCTTATCCAATCCTTTGCATAAGTCCTTTCCCTAGTTTCATTTCATTATCCTGCCAACATCTTTGAGCATACCTTCATAGCCATGGTCTATTGCAACTCATATTCTAAGGGTACCATCCAAAGCAGTGAGACGTTGGGGTCCTTCTTCCATCCCCTATCATGCCTCCATTATCTTCCAAAAGAAAAAAAAATGATGAAAAAAGGTGAAAAAAAAAAGTAAAGAGAAATAAATTCGTCTTTGTGTGAAAACCACTTCTTGTGGCGCCTTGGGCAAGTACCATGATGAAAACCTGGTAAACAGGTGTCATGCGTAATCCATTATCCTTTTGCACTTTACACTGGGGGAAAGTTCCATCAATGTACATCCATCTATTATCCATCTTCCTCCATTATCTTTCATCCTCCATTATCCCTCATTCACTCTATCTACATTCATATCCCTTTTCCACCTTTGATCTTGACAAGGTTAAGGATCTTTGCAGGCTTAATGTGACCAATCTATTACACTTGATCCAGACCCTTTAGCTCCTATCCATTGCTCACTTACATCCTTCATTACTCCCTTGTGATCTTGCTTATCATATCTGCCTCCTATCCAAACCTATCACTTGATCTTGATCAACATTATGGAAAAAATGCAAAAACATGCTTTCCACAAACCTCTTGACATGGCCACTTCTTTGGACCATATAGCTTCGTTACGTTATATCCTTGCTTCGCAGTGCTATATCCTTGCTTTACATTGCTATATCTGGACCCTGTGCTTGGATTAACATTGTGAGATAGTCCTTGAAAGCGTCCACCACCATTCGCTTATCCATTCATGTACTCAAAATCCCTTTTGCCTTGCTAGACACCAGGGGAAAACATAAAAAAAAAAAAAAAAACATAAAATGTCCTGAAAACAAAATCCTAAAAATCAGAAAAAGACCTGAAGAAAAAGAAAAAAAAGGAAAAAAGAGAGAAAATGCTTTGGTGAAAGCTTGGTAAACAGACACCTTGGTAAAAAAAAAAAAAGAATCTTTGCCAAGCAGGTGAAAACCTGGCAAACAAGCGCCTCTTGTACTCAAGCGCTCCATCTATCAATGACAAGATAATTAATATTGCACATGAAAAGAAATGAACTCTACTCTGCCTGCTATAATTGTAAAATGCTCAATGATGACAATTAAGCTTTTCAAAGTCCAGTGACTAGGTTTAGGTTGCATCTCATTTTGCATCTCATCTTGCATTTCATTCTGCATTTTGTGAATTTGGAGTGATTTCGATATAGTAACAATGCTTCCTCTTTGTCTGCTGAATGAGAGTTGGAGCGTCATCATTTCTTCGCTAAGTGGTCTCTTTTCATCATTTCTTTGATCGAGTACTTGTGTTTTGAGATGTTTAGTTGCATACATAAGCATATTATATAGATTCATACATTCACTATCATTCATTTGCATTCATCTTATTGCATAGAAAAACGAATTTTTTTTTTGCATTACTCATTCACATTCATTTATTTGCATATGAAAAGAAAGAAAAATAGACACCAATACTCATTCACATACATTCATGCTGAAAAGAAATGCATACATATAGAATAAAGCATATAGAACAACATCTCATAATCCATCAACACAAGTACGATGAAATCAAATCACGAGCTTGTAAATCGGTTGTCCTGAGTCCATTTTCGGGATCAAAATCGAAAATCAAGATCATTTTTCTAGTCAATTTCAAAATTTGGACCACTTAGCGCTCTTTTTATCAAAAGTTCATTCTCTCTTCTAATTGCGCTCAATTTCTCGTGAATCTATGCTGAATCTCAATTTAAATTCCTACAAATCAACTTTGCGCTCAATTTCTCACTAAAATTTCAAAAATTCCTCTGAATCAATTTATGCTCAAATCATTTTCATCACTCAAAATTGCCTATCATCATGTACCCTCTCTATCTTTTGATTTCGCTCCCGAGGGGGCATACTCATGACCTTATGATCTCACATCTTCAAATGTCGATGAAAATTTTCAAATCTTCATCGAAAGTCGAGCAAAAATATTTTCAACTAAAGAAAATCAATCAAATAAGACCTCATCGCTAGGGGCATCTCAACTTCATCGCTTTATATCAAGTTGAGATTTTTCGATCATCTAAACCAAATCAATCTCTAGGGACATATCAGTTTCATCGCTTCATATCAAGCTGATATTTATCTTTTATCTGAATCAATCTCTTTACGTTAATCAGTTCCATCGGTTTTCATCAAGCTGATTTTTCGTTTAAAATCAATCAAGGCTTTAAAGAGTATCTTCGATCATGCCAAATTTAAACAGGTGTTATGTTTTATTTGTTTCTTGATCAAGCTGAACAATTTATCTTCATCGTATCTTGATCAATCAAGTTCAGGATCGTTTTTTATCATCACTCACTGTATCTAAGTTCAATCAAGTTCTAGATCAGTAAGATCTGCTTCTTGATCAATCAAGTTCAAGTTCGATATCTTTTGTTTTCTATCGTTCCCAAGTTCAATCAAGTTCCGGAACGGTATCACGTTAATCAGACTTTATTCAGCTTTGTCGCTTCAAATCAAACTAAACACCTCGCTTTTTTATGTAGTTCGTGATCAATCAAGTTCAGAACTGACATCTCCTAGGCATCAAATTTTCTTTGAACCAACGCGCTGCTCGCACATTAATTCAAAGAGGGGCAAATGTAATACCCTAAAAATGGTCATCTAAACCATGGGCCCCTAATCTTGACAACGTCACCAAGGTCCTAACCAAAGGCAATTAAATCAATCTTGAGCACACAATTAATTCCTAAAATCATTAAATGTCACATGGCAAAATCAATCACCCAAGATTAATTAAATATTTATTTAATTAATTAAATCATTCCAAGTAAATCATTTTAAATAATTATCTTATTTATTTTAATTAAATATCCTAGCATATTTAATTAAATAAATCAAATTGCCATAAATCTTCAAAAAAGGAAACAAATCAAGAAAGAGGAATTAATTCAATTAAATAAATCAATTGAGCACAAATCTTCAAAAATGGAAATAAATCAAAAAAAGGAATTGATTGACCAAAAAATGAATTAATTGAGAAAAGAAATCAATTGGGAACAATCTTGAAAAAACAAATTAAAAATTGATAAATAATCTCAAAGAAAGCAATTAAAACAATTAAATATTAAAATTGAATGAAATAGAGAATAAATCAGTTTTTTCTTGATTTTATCTTAATTTTAGTTCAATTTCCTTTAAAATTGAGAAAAGCATCCAATCACATCAATTCACCTGGATTGTGCTTCCTCTTGGAAAATCTTGAGCGCTCATCATCAGTTGATCTTAGCCGTTGGTTTCTTTCTGAATTTTCTATATATTCAAGCTCATCTCTCATTCAAAGAAAGGCTGAAGAATATATTGTTATTATACTATTTGCTCTAGACTCATTGATGTATTGCATATTAATTGTTTCATATTGATTAACTCATTTAGCTTAATATTGCTTAAATCTTGTTAGATCAATATTGCATCCATCTAGCATTCATCATGCTCATATAGATTAAAATCCTTCGTCTTGATGTTGTCTAGTAACTGGTATTGCTAATAATCTGAGAGCAATCTTATACTCGCATCTTTTAGAAGGCAATGGGTCGATTTGTTATGGTTTATTATTCATTGATTATATCTGATTAACCATGCATGTAATGACTTGATTGAAGTGCTGTGCTTATAGATACAGGTCCACTTTTCACACACCACACACTTCCTACTAAGATTAGGGAACACCTGCCAGAATTTAGTGGGAAAATATCATAATCAACATGTCAGCATTTGCAGGAGTTCTCTGAATTAATGGGAGATTTTGAGATAAATCAGGAAGATGTCTTCATGAAGCTGTTTGTTCAATCTTTGAAGGAAAATGCCAGAGATTGGTTTTCTTATCTACCAACATGTTCTATCTTGTCATGGGATGAACTAAAGGTAGCATTCATGGAACAATTTGGCGAAAGAATTAGTCCAATCTCAGTCATGAAAAGATTCATGGTTATTCAGAAGGAAGAAGATGAGCTAGTTCCTACTTTTAATCTCAAGTTTGCTACAATATTGGATGATATTCCTAGCAGTTATAGACCAAATGATGCAGTATGTTTAGTTGTTTACTTGGTTGCATTTGATGAGCAAGAGAGTTATCTGCTGAGAGACAAGGAACCTAAAACATTGCATCAGGCTTATAGGATAGCAATGAGTATTGAGAATAACTTGAAGTATGGAATCCCTAAGGGTTATCTATCTGCAAGGGTATGCTATCCAAAGATGTTAAAATTTAAAGAGAGGCATGAGCTAGAAGATAAAGATCAGTGTTTGAGCATCTACATCCCTGATGATCACATTAACTCTGTTATTGATTATGATTTAAGCAGAAACATGAGTGAAGAGAACTTGTCACAGACAGTGGTTATTCCTCATATTAATGAAGAAAAGGTTAGTGAGAAATTGTGTGACATAATTGACATAGAGATGGAGATGATGTCAGTCACTCCACCAAATGACAACAGCAATGGTTGTTCTAGGAAGGAGATCCCACAAGAGATTCATTTGAAGTCTTGTATTTCAGATAGATCGAAGAGTGAGTATGAAGAATTGGAAAGTTTTTGGTCTAAAGCGCGAGATTTTGATGATATGAATTCAATTTCTCAGGAATTAGTTATATATGGTAACAAAAATTCAAATGATGAGATGCCATCATTTCTTGATGATAACGTATGTGAGAGACAATTGTGTGGTGTATTCAAATGATGAGAGTAGGTAGCAACTTGTATCTATGCCACAAAGATCCATCTAGAATAATGTGCATGAAAGGTTGATTGAGATGTGTGTCCTTGGAAATAATGGTTTGAATAGTTACAAACCAATTGTTCCATTACAAATAGTTGTGTATGAAAGGACTCAAAAATCAATAAATAGTGAGGAGAAGCAATTACACCAGTTTAGGGATCAACCATATAGTGAATTGGCTTTGTGCGAGGAGTCTGCTTCATGTAAAGAATGGGGGATTGAAGAAGATGAAACAGGTTATGCGGAAACCTGTTGTCTTGATGATTTTGCGGATTTCTCTAAAATTGATCTAGAAACATTTGTGATTAGCGAATGTGAAGGTGATTTTCTTTATGATGTTACAAATGTTGACATCGAATATGAGAGTGTGGAGCTCATTGATATTGACCAAGGCTACGAAATAGATAAAGAAGATTGTTGCTTTGTTGTTCCACATGACATTTTGAAACCATAATTGGAATGTTTTATTGTACATGAGGATAATTTTATTGAAAAGATGAATGATGATGTTTCTTCATCATACAGTGATCTGAATGTACACAATGTTGATCAAGAACCACTGGTTACGACAATGGGAAACAGAAGTGAATTAGAATGGTTTTCAAGTATCGACTATTCAAACATAGATGTTTGTAAAACAGTTGTGATGTTGGATGGACCAGCATATGAGAGATTTTTCTTTGATATTTTTAATGAATTTTTAATATGTTGACAAGAATGCTTTAATGATGAACATGTTATAGAGGTGCAAACATATGAGGAAACCAATTTTCATTCAATGACAGTTGCATAACAGAGTATGAAGCATTTCACTTCCCTTTTCAAGTTGATGGGGCTGTCATGAAAATTGTTGAATGTCATTATCAACATATCTCAGTTTTAGACATTGAGCATGGGTTTTATTTATTTCAAGAAATGCCTGATGACGAGGTTTAGATTAATGGAGAGTGCTCTGAGATAAAGGTTTTCTATAACATGTTGAAGAATGAACAGTTATGTAGAAGTGATGTCTCTAGATTGTTCAAGATGCAATGTGATCATAACTACATTTTCAACAGAGGAAAACAATGGTTGATATTGACAGATGGCATTGGGCCATCACAAGTATTTTGACCTACAGGCCACAAGCAACTTGGGGTAGAGTAATTTTTTTCTGACTCTATGCCAAATGGAATAATTAATAATTCCCTCTTGAATTGCCTATTCATGGACAATTTTTGAGGCTCTACTTTTCTTAAAGTAGTTGTTATCCATGAGCATTAGTTAGGTTTCTTTGGTAGTCTAGTTTCCTTTTCTGTTGAAGTTACCCTGTCCAGGTAATTTCTTTTTGGTCTTCTCTGCAATTGGTCTGCTTCACCAAATATTCTGGTTTCTCGCCTCATTCCTGTGAAATGGACGTCCCCAACTAGAGCCATTGATAGCCTTGAAAATTGATTGCATAGGAACTTCCAATCTTGAGCTTGAAATTTTAGTCATTCTGGTTTCATTATGTCCTCTGTCAAGGTTTAATGTCTAGGGTGTAGGGTTTCTCAAGTTTTTCTAAGCTTTGTGAAGAAAAACCCTAACCTTGTTATATCTCGTCGTTGTTACTTTTTACCACCGAGGTTGAGGGTAGTTTGTCATTGGTGGGGCTATTTTATATCCTAAGTGCTAAATCAAGTTCGACCGATTTTAAAAAATGATTTTCCTAAAGCCACATGAAAAATTTCTTCATAGTCGGTCTCATTTAATATTTGTGCATACGCCTTAAATTTTCCTAAGTCTAAAACCCTTAAATATTTTGGTTCGTTGATAAAAGAAAAATGGATCTAATGGTCTGCGCGTCCCTGTGGTTGAAAGTGCAGTGAAGATAAAGACCGTAGCATCATGAGATTATGCCACGTGCCTTCAATGGAAGAGGGGCGAGCTAGTGGTGTAACTTTCTGAAACCTTGTGTTACCGGTTCTCAGGTAGTAAAGACCGGTTTATTGATGGTCCCATCAATTGGCACATGTTCAAGATGAACGGTGATGTTATGTTCGAGGTGAAAAGGTGCGAGACTTTTAATTCTGAAAAGGTTAACGTGCATTGTGTTGAAGCGATAAAGTGCAAACATATCTGATGGCCCCCATATCCCTGTGATAGAAATTGCAAGAAGGTTATGGACCGTGGCATCACGAGATGACGCCATGTGTCCTGGGCTAACCAAGAAGACTGATGGTGGGGTCACTGATAGAGTTAGGTTGAGAGATGATATGGCGTTGATTTGTCACGATTTTATGGGTCCACAAATACAGAATGAAGGTCAATTGCCACTTCGATCAACAATGATGGTTTGATTTGCCAGGTTGGGTAAGATCTACGACTAAGTTTCAAATTTGAAATTAGAAGGGATCATTAAAGACATTGGTCGTAGCTCACACAGGAAAGATAGGATGAATAGGATACAGACTTGTCGACTTAAGATAGAAGACGATAAGTTTGAAGTTTGGAATGTCGACTCACCCCTAAGGAAGCTTGTGGGATTAGGACTTTGTTGGTTAAAGGATTGATTAGAAAAGTAAGGATGATATCTCAAAGATGTGAAAGGATTGGGATTGCTTCAGGGTTAGATATCATGGAACACGGGTTCTCGGATGGATTCAGACATTGCCTGTTGACAGGGATCCTGAAGCAGAAGATTGTACACTCAGTAAGGAATAAGATCAGAACAAAATCATTCATGCAAGATGAACATATGCGGGTGGCAATGGAGTGATGGCCTAGAGATGATAGTGACCTGAGTTATAAGCATGATTATTGGAATCCATAGCTGGCAAGATGAGCAAAAAATATCAGGATGATGATTCTTCACATGGATTAGCATCGCCACTTTGAGTTGAATACTGATTATAAATTTACTAAGATGGTGATAGAATGGGTAGAAATGGATACAAACTTCTTCAAGTTTATGAGAATGATTTTTCATCACTAAAAGGATGATGTTTGAACAAAATTATGCATGGAGTCGTTGCATGTTTTTTGACACTGGATGGATGTGTTTTCTCTGGTATGAGGTTGCTCATTGTCAGAGGGGTTGTGAAAGTTCAGAGGATTGTCAGAGGGGGCGTGAAAGCCTTTTCTTATCAGGAAATTACACCCATGACAAATCCTCTGTTCTTACTCTGCAAATTGTTGGCAGAGTATTTCAAGAGGAAGCTCGTGGGGAATTGAAAGAAGGATTTGTTTGAGTAAGGAGTGAAAGCCAGTTGTCTCTGTAACGACATGGAAGCTACAATGCCTTCTCAACATATTATATTTACCCCCAAGCTCCTCTTTCCACTTCCTCTGATCTGAGGCATAAAGGTTTGAGATTTTCCTCTAATTCGTGGGAAATTTTATTTCTTGTTGGGATTTGTTTTCCTTTTTAAGAAGGGAAACACTATGTAGAACAGACTAAAAATATCAGGGTACATCCGGAAGTGTCAGGGTGATATCAATACGGCTCAAATGATTTTGTTTCTACTGATAATCAGTTGAAGATTTTGGTTCCACCTCATCACGGGCACCAGCATGTGGATAAGGAATATTTTGTAACAGAATTGTGTATAGCCTCCTAGGCTTGGTTTTGGTCACATGTGTCTTTAGGTTTGAAGCTTGTCGCTCCCTTGTTTTCTATAAAAGGGAAATCAAGGCCATAAACTAGGGTTCCGAAATTTATAAGAAGGGTCTCTGTAAAGTAGGTCCAGTTTGCAAGGTTAGGTTCCATATAGTTTTAGGGAGTCATAGAAAAACAGGAGGAACTGTAATGTCATTCTGTAGAGCAGAAGTAATGAAATAGTTACTAGTTTCGTTTTCAAGGAGGTTATTCTATACATGAAATTGTTTTCTGTTATTTGATAAAAGATAGCTTATGAGATTAATACTGATATATTCTCAAATCTTTACTCTCCCGTGTACAATTTTCTTTTATTTTGAGTTAATGGGATCAAGGGTTTCGTTTACTTATTGCATTGTTATGATGTATGTAGTTCTCCATTATATGCTTTAATCCAAGGGGTTAATTAAAAATGCTTGAATGAAATTACAGAGAGATAAGACTCGTACTAGGATTTGATAAGTAGTTCGGGTAAGGGATTGTAGATGGAATGATATTGTAAGGCATTATTGTTTAAGACTAAATTAGCTATTAGATGTATTTTTATTAGATTTCAGTAACGTTTCAGAGACTCTGTAGCCCCAATGAATAATGCACTAGCATTTGCTAGCAGATGTCATTAGGTTTTTAGTTTCTTGTCTATTTTCTTTGTGACTTCTCAAACAATCTTTTAAATATCATAACATCATTGTTAAGTTTTCATGTATTTTCTGAGTTATTCCGCCCATCTCATGCTCTAGCCTAAGGTCGAGGATCACTGAAGGATTTTCCATCCTTGAGCATTCTCCCTTTCTATCGAGTCCTCTTTATGAGATAATCTGCTTTGTTTTCAGTGAATTCCTAAGTGTGGTGCACAGATCAGAAGATTCACTGAAGGGATTACCCTCTCGGGTTTTGCAGAGCCTGAAGTGTAGAAGGATCTTGTATCCTTGTTGCAGTTGGTCCAAGCCTGAAGGATATTGATAGTTGGAAGTGGCTTTCCATAGGTTTATTCGGAGGAATCGGCTTGGTCTCTACCCTATGGCAGTTTAAACCAGTTTATTTTGGGAACCAACATTGCCGAGGGCAACCTTTACCTTTGTACTTGTTGAATTTCGGCATTTCAAAACTAGGGGGTATGGGGCCATTGGGATGGAGGGATCATAAGGAAAAGGACAAATTTCCTCAAAGGTATATGATTTCTTGTGAATCCCATCTCTTAAGTTCTTAATAAGATCCTCCATGTCCTTAATTTCCCTCAAAAGGTTAGCCTATTGATTTTAAACATTAGGGATGTGTTGGTCTAAGTTAAATCCTAGGATATGTGTGCACACAACCAATATATCAACACAAATATACTGATACGAAGAGATGGGGACTTGGGGAGTGATCAGAGGATACAAGGTGACAATTGCACCAATGGATGGCAAGCTAGCATTGATGTAGTCTATAAAATTATGGAGGGGTGTGGATGATCTAGGTGATTGAGATAAAGGAGTTTTGGAAGTGCTAGTAGGAGTGGAGGTGTTCAGTTATGGATTGAGAATGGGGTTTTGAAGAGGCCAATCAATGAAGTCGCCTTCTATTGAAGTGTCAAGGATGGACCAGTAAAAGTCAGGAGGTAGTCAGACCCTCTATCTAATAATATCAATTAGAAATACAAATCTAGGGAAAATCGATCCCTATTAGGATAAAAAATCCTAACAAAAATTTCTTTAAACCTTGCACAAAAGCCTCTAGGGAAAATCGATCTGTGTCTGGAGTGAAAATCCAGACTAAATTACATCACTTAGCTCAAAAAGTCACCTTGGGGGAAAGTCGACCCCTATCTAGACAATTATCCAGACCTAAAATCATTAAAATCATCACTTGTGGAAATTCGCCTAAGGTCTAGAATCAATATCCACATTAAAATCCATGAAATCTTGTCAAAAAAGTCCTGGTGAAAAATCGATAGGCAGTAGGAATCATCATTTTAGTCCTCACTAAATTCATTCGCAGTCCTGGTGGAAAATAGTGGGTTGTCAGGAAGAATTCCCACACTTTGTCAAATTTTGAGCATCCTGGAGGAAAATCGTCCCATGTTTGTTAGGATAATCGGTGAACAACTGAGGGGGGGGGGGGGGGGAATCAGTTGTTAACAGATTATAACATTTAATCCACTTAATAACCTTTAACTGGATTAAGTACCGGTAAAGCAGAAACAAATATTGGTAAGCAATTAAACTTAACAATGAAACAGATAATCAACACAATGCAATCATGCCACATAACACCATGATTTGTACGCGGAAAACCCAGAAAGGGAAAAACCATGGTGGGAAGCCTAGCCACAGTCAGATGATACTTCTGTAGAAAGTATGTGATACAATGAGGGTCCTGCACATGCAGGAAGGCACACTACCTAGAGCGTACTACTCATTACAAAAGAGTCTCACTGACTACAAAGAGGCAACAACCATCTCAAGATAAATGGACAACAATCCATAATGAACTGCCAGAGATAGCATCTACCATGCCTGATTACAGTCCCGGTTAAGCTCAATATTGGAGGACTTTGACCTCTTCCTTAATCCCAATTTGATCACCTATGATCGACCTAATCCTCTGCTTGAATGATATTACAATATTTGTACATTACATTTCATATTGTTTATCTACAATGAGATCTTACATCATTTTATAGTAACCCTAAGGCCTAAACCAATTAGGTCAGCCACCTAAAAGATATTACAATAAGATCATTACATAAATCCATATTACAATGATATGCCAGGTCGGCTTAAGACCAAAACAACAATAACAAATCCATAAATCATCCCGAAAGATCCCGGTAACGTGTAGAGTACATGTTAACATGATACCGGTCCATAACCCAGATAGGCACCAGACCTATTCCGGGTCCACCACACCAAAGCAATGTCTTCAAGTAGTTGAACCATGATCAAAGAACATCTTCAACATCTTGAAAACCATTTAGAAGCCGTACCAACACCACTTATGCATCCTATCAAGATTCCTTAGTGACAGCTCTGTCGGTAAAACCTTAAACCAATGTCGATAAGGGTTTACAAGAATGTATGATAGCATCTGATTACCAAGTCAATACCTACTGACCAAAATATGTCACAAGAACATGTAACACATAAAATCAAACATACTCCATTGATCCAAACATGCTGGAAGTGTCCAACGGATAGTCTCTTCTGCTGGTAACACTAGATCTTCTACTGGTAACCAAAACCTGTTTGTCGGTAACAATCCATAACAACTAGTGTTGACATCAATGAAAAAACATCAATGCAACACATAATCAATTCATCCATAATGCTAACAATCTCCCCCTTTGGCATTGATGGCAACACTAGATGTGAAAAACATCTAAGTACCAAGAAATGCCAAACAAGTCTCCCCCTGTAGAAGGCTACCAACAATCTCCCGAATATTAGTAACTCTCCTCGTCTGAATGATATCTCTGTAAAGTTTTGAATATATCTCTCCCCCTAATGTATAAAAATCCTTTTTATTTTTCACATCAATATATCTCCCCCTTTGACATCAATGCTATAAACCTGACAAAAATAACAAAGCAATAATGTAATCCTCAGAATCTCAAAGCTGACTACTCCTCCTAAGTAGTAGCACCACTCATTAGTGTCGGAATGAATAATATTTCTGATAATGCATGTCAGACTGATGACAAACTGCATCAATCAAGTCTCTATCCGAGGGGCAGAAACCCCTAGCCTGTCTATCAATTACTCAAATGATTCTTTAGATAGTGGTTTAGTGAATATATCTGCAATCTGTTCTTTAGTGTTCACATAAACCAATTTGACTTCCTTTCTTTCTACCTTGTCCTTCACAAAGTTATACTTTATTGATATATGCTTAGTCTTAGAGTGAAATACCTGATTTTTAGACATGTCAATAGCTATAGAGTTATCATAGTAGATAACTACCGGTTCACTACAATTTACATTGATATCCTTCAACATTTGCTTCATCCACAAGACTTGAGTGCAATTAGTTGCTACTGCAACATACTCAGCTTCTGCAGTAGATAAAGAAATGCATGATTATTTTTTGTTGATCCATGAAACCAGTTTCTTTCCAAGAAAGAAAGCTCCGCCAAAAGTGCTCTTCCTGTCATCAGTATCTCCTACCCAATCCGAGTCAATATATGCACATAAAGTGAAATCATCATTTTTAGAATACCATAAGCCATATTATGTTGTTCCTTGCAAATACCAGAATATCGTTTTTACTGCACATTCATGATTTTCTTTAGGATTACTTTGATATCTTGAAA
This sequence comes from Cryptomeria japonica, assembly GCF_030272615.1. Classification (NCBI taxonomy): domain Eukaryota; kingdom Viridiplantae; phylum Streptophyta; class Pinopsida; order Cupressales; family Cupressaceae; genus Cryptomeria; species Cryptomeria japonica. The sequence continues at coordinate 863,629,993 of NC_081409.1, read as the reverse complement.
CAATACTTACTACATTCATAATATCTAGTCTAGTTTGAGTTAGATATAACAAACCACCAATCATAGACTTATACCTTGTAGGATTTACCGGTGTAGAAGTATCCTTGATAGATAATTTATCACTTGTCACCATATGAGTACTTATCGGTTTGGAATTATCCATACCAAACTTCTTCAACAATTCCCTTAGATACTTAGTTTGACAAATAAAAATGCCTTTGTCAGTTTGAGCAATTTGCAAACCTAAGAAAAATTTCATCTCACCATTCATGGACATTTCAAATTCATTCTTCATATTGTTAGCAAATTCCATGCACAATTTATCTTCTCCTCCAAAAATGATATCATCAACAAATACTTCACTAATCAGAATATCATCATTAGTAATTTTGTAATGCAAATTACTGTCAGCATTGCCTTTAGTAAAACCAAGCTTCAAAAGATATTTATCCAACCTTGCATACCAAGCTCTAGGAGCTTGTTTCAAACCATATAAAGCTTTCTTCAATCTACAAACCATATCTTTATCATCTATCAGTGAAAATCCATCAGGTTGTTCAATGTATGCTTCTTCCTCAAGTTCACCATTCAAAAATGCACATTTAACATTCATTTGATAAACCTTATAGTTCTTATAAGTCGCATATGCAAGAAATAGTCTAGCAGCTTAAATTCTAGCTACAGGTGCAAATGTCTCACCATAATCAATTCCTTCCATTTGAGAATATCCTTTACAAACCAATCTAGCCTTGTTTCTTACAACTTGACCATCCTCATTCAGTTTATTCCTAAAAACTCATTTAGTTCCAATAACATTCTTATTTTTAGGTTGGGGAACTAAAGTCCAAGTTTCATTCTTTAACCAATGTTTATCCTTACAAGCTTCAATAACAGTTGCCGGTTCAACTTGAGAAATAAGACACACCTCTTCATTTGTCAGTCTTCTTCTAGTCATAACTCCCTTGTTCCTATCTCCAATGATTTGATCTTCAGAATGATTTAATCTTACATACCTTGGTGTATTCTGAACTTCAGGTTCACTGCTCTGATCATCAGTCACAGTTGAGTTTTCTGATTGTGTTGGTGTAACTGTCTCAGTTTCCTGTACCGGTTGAGGTATTGATGGTTCAGTTATGATCATTTCCACTGTCGGTTCCCTATCATATGATATAGAATAATTTCTGTACTGCTCATCCACTTTCACATTATCACTCTCCTCAATTTTCTATAATATTTTGTTATAGCATCCATATGCTTTTCTTTGAATTGAATAACCAAGAAATATCCCTCCATCACATCTAGGATCAAACTTACCAATTGAATCATCTCTTTTGATATAGCATTTACTTCCAAAAATTCTGAAATACTTAACAATAGTTGTATGTCCAAACCATAATTCATAAGGGGTTATACCGATTTGACCTTTGATGTGAACTATGTTGAATGTGTAGACTGTTGTACTCACTGCTTCTCTCCAGTTGATATGAGACAATTTGGCTTCCATCATCATAGATCTTGCTGCATCCAAAATGGTTTTGTTCTTTCTTTTCACTACTCCATTCTGTTGAGGAGTCTTAGGTGCAAATAATTGTCTCCTGATTCCATTTGTCTCACAATAACTGTTAAATTCATTAGAAGTGAACTCATCGCCTTGATTTGATCTTAGACACTTGATTTTCAATCTAGTTTCTGTTTCAACCTTTGCTTAAAAGATCTTAAATTTCTCAAAAGCTTTAGACTTCTCCCCAAGAAAAGTCACCCACATCATCCTAGAATAGTCATCAATAATTAGCATGAAGTACCTATCACCTTGAAAGGTTCTAGTCCTTGCTGGACCACATAAGTCAGTGTGAATCAAATCAAGTACATCATTAGATTTATCATTTATCCTCTTAAAAGAACTTCTAACTTTCTTTCCCAAATGACATTCCTTACATACCAGATTATGAGGCTTCATAATCTTAGGTATATCTCTAACAGCCTTAGTTGAAGTGATCTTAACAATACAATCAAAATTAGCATGACACAACCTCTTATGCCATAACCAACTCTCATCAATATGAGCAATCAAACATGTCTTATTACCAATGTTCAAGTGAAAGATATTACCTCCAGTCTAAGTACTGGTTGCAATCTCCAAACCAGTCTTGTTAATGATTTTGCATTTTCTATCTTTAAACTGAAGTTGGAAACCCTTGTCCACCAATTGACCAACACTCAAAAGATTATGCTTTAAACCTTCTATATAATAGACATTATCAATGTTATGCTTGCCATCCAAAGAAATAATACCTCTACATTTGATCATACATGCTTTGTCATCTCCAAATCTGACTTGACTGCCATTGTATTCTTGCAGGGACAAAAACTTCCCTTTATCTCCAGTCATATGATGTGAGCATCCACTATCAATTACCCATTCATCCTTATCTTCAACTTTTGCTGCTAGGGCCTTTTCTTTATTTTTGATAGCCGGTTCAGGTTCATCTTCCTTTAAAGCATAGAACACCCATTCCTTTCCATTGTCGGATCCACTAGCAGAGTCTTATGGCGGTTCATCCCCAGAGTCATCAGTTACTCCTTCCTCATCTGCTATGTAGCATTGTTTACTTTTCTTGAATCTATATCTATTTTGGTTAGGCTTAAATGATTTCTTAACTTTTTCCTCAAACCTTGCATTCCTTTCAGAACATCTAGATTCAAAATGACCAATCTTATTACATGCAAAACATTTAAAAGGTGTTTTTCCTTCATACTTACTTCCCGTCGGACCTTTAGGTACTCTTCTAGCAAATAAGCCTTCAAGTTGCTCAAATTCTTCATCTTGTTTTCTCATGTCTTCCAATTCTTTTTCATATAGGACTTTCCAATCACTTTTGCCGATAGATGATGATGATGATGATGCATGAAAAGAAGGTTCAAACTTTACAGCTCCAGAAGATCCAAATTCTTCAAGCTCAAAGGCAGATAATTTTCCAATCAGAATGTCTCTGTTAATTCAAGTGTTTGCCATTGTTCTCAACTCATTAATTGTAGTTGCCTTCATCTTGTAAGCCAGTGGAAGGGCTCTCAAGACTTTGGAAACTATTTCATCTTCACTCAGAAATCCTCCACAACATTGAATTCCCATAACAATCTCATTTACTCTTTCCATAAACACAAAAATTCTGTCATTATCTTCCATTTTCAAGTTTTCATATCTTACTCGGTAACCATCAAGTTTAGCAATTTTGATAGTAGGATCACCTCATTCTGAGTTTGCAATTTGTCCCACATAACCTTTGTCGATGATTTATCAATCAATCCCATGATCTATTGATCAGTAAGTGCACATAAGAGTTCTCTAGCTCTGCAATCATTCTCAGTATTCTTATCCAAGTCTGCAGGAGCAGGATTGCCAGATGTTGGATCATAAGGTGTGTATCCTTTCTCAGTGATCTCCCAAATATCCTTGCTAAGACATATAAGATGAGTCTCCATTCGAATCTTCCATATCCCATAATTTGTTCCATCAAGCTTAGGGATTTCTCTTCTGAAAATAGTTTTCGGTGGATTAGAAGTGTTAGCTGTCAGAGGATCTACCTCAAGCGGTTAAGCTTTTGCAAAAGAGGACTAAAATTCTGATACCAATTATTAGGATAACCGGTGAACAATTGAGAGGGGGGGGGTGAATCAGTTATTAACAAATTATAACATTTAATCCACTTAATAACCTTTAACCAGATTAAGTATTGATAAAGCAAAAACAAATGTCGGTAAGCAATTAAACTTAATAATGAAACAGATAATCAACACAATGCAATCATACCACATAACACCATGATTTGCACGTGGAAAACCCGGAAAGGGAAAAACCATGGTGGGAAGTGTAGCGTCGTAAAATTGCGACACTTGCAATTTCGACTGCATTTGGGTCTTCACGATGGCGGCGCAACGTTGAACCTGAATGGAGACCCCGAAACCTATTTACGACATCAAAAACTGCATCTTTCTGCACCTTGGCCTGATCCTCCTTGCACCCTGCTGTCCCGGGAGGTGGGACCATGGCACCCAGCACCCTAGTCCTTCAGGACCATGGCGCCTAGCGCCCTGGTCCCTGGCCCTATTTTGGGCCCGGTCTCTTGTTGGGCATCGAGTCTTCAAGTTTGCAATTTGGAAAATAATGCTCCTAGGTCGGCCTAAGGTCGGAAAAATCAGTCTCCTAACCCTAATTGACAAGTATATAAACTACATTTCCCCTCCCAGAAAGGGAGAGAGAAAAAAAAGGGAGGAAAAAACATATGTGTGCAAGAGACGGAAGCGATAGACAAACATTCAAGCATTCAAGCATTCCTTCAAGCAATTGAGCATTCTAGGTCTCCATTCAAGGCTAGGTGTTGCATTCAAGACAAGGATTCAACCATTGAAGAGGAGATCACCTACAACATACAACATACAACATCATTACACCTTTGCATGTAAGAATACAAACATTCTTACAACAAGGTATCAATACTTGATTACATCACAAACACTTACATTTACAACATTCTCATTTCTTGGTTAATTCCAAAACTGGGGTTTGACCCGAAGGCAAACCCCTAATCCCTAACCCCCCAATCATCCTCTCTTTTCTGTGTGTAGGTTGCAGGTACGCGGTTGTAATTGAAGATCTAGAATCCTTGTGCAGAGACGAACAGATCCCCCTTCGTTTCGCGGATTTTTCGGAGGACCGTGTGCACTTCGGGCGCCATCATCCCGTCAACTTTCGCTAAAACTTGCAGGACACCATCGTCTTGACATTTTACTGCTAATTTCAGGTCCGCAGCTTCATCCCGTGTCTCTATCTCCGTCTACAAGCGAATCTTTCCTACTTTTACATACACTCCTAGTTCAATCCTTCTATCTACATTCTTTACAAAAGAGGGTATCCTTGCTGTCTCAACCCTTGAAACTCATTTAGAATTCAATCTTGCATTGTGTGGGATTGGATCTTGTGAGTTTCAACCCCTCTTTTGAATGTAAAGTCTCTCCTAAGTGAAAACCGTCAATCCTAGTGACCTCCTTTCTCTCTCCTTGGAGTGAGGGAACATTTAGGGTTCGATTTTCCGCTTTACATTTTGGTGAACCCGACATGAAACATCCTAATTCTGATTATTCATGGTTAGACCTGAAATTGACTTCCTTAATTACATTTCCATGTTTGATCTTTTGCAAATTTTAGAGGTTAATTGCATAAAAACCCTAAATTTTCTTTTTAGTAATTGAGCTTGTGAAATGTTTAATTGTTAATGCTTGTTTCAGATCTACCCTTCTATTGCAAATTGTCAATTCATATTTGTGCTTTAATTCTGAAAATTAAGTGGTTAAGTGTCGAAACCCTAATTTTTAAAACCCTCTTGATTCAACATTTGACCAATGATTTCACTGATCAAAACACCTCCAAATCGGTTGTAACTTTGGATTCCGCAACAAAATCATAATATCTCTCATCCCTGGAAATTTTGAAAAAAGTTGCGAGGACCGTGTGCACCCCTAGCGCCATTGTCCCTGACATATTTTACGAAATTTCGGGAGCTAGATCTTACTGTATTTTTCTGCTAGAATCCAGAATCTTGGCTGATTTCATCAATTCTAACACTTTCAAAATTAAAGTCAAAGCTGGTCTAGTGATTGCTTGGATTAAGGCTTTTAATCATTCAAAAATTGTTGAAATTGAAATTCGTGTCAAAATTGTGTTTCTTACTGTCCTAAATCTGAAAAGTGTATTGGCATTCATTCGAAATTTCAGTGCTTTATTCAAATTTTTGCACTTTGTGACTTTTGAAATTAAGTGTTTAATTGCAACAACTTTGATTTCCGCTTTCAAAATTGAATTTTGCGTGAAATTGAGTCAACTGTTAAATTTCAAAGCTTGCATTGCTTTTAGTATTCCCTCTAAAATCATAAAATTCAAAATTTCAGTTTCTCTCTCTTTTTCAAAATTCAAATTTTGCATTTTTCAACAATCTTGGTAGGGTTCAATTTTGAGATTGCAATTTTAATTTGGCCTATCTACAGATTGTAAAATCACTCAATTTTTTCAGATTAGCTTTAAAATCATCATAACTTTCATCCCTGAAAATTTTGAAAAAAGTTGCGAGGACCGTGTGCACTCCATTCGCCACGGTCCCCGACATTTTTTTCGAAATTTCGGGAGATTGTCATGATTGCATTTAACAGCTTAAATCTAGGAGATTGGCTGATTTAATTGAAATTTGCTACCTCTAAATTCGAAAATAAATTCAAAATTCAAGATTTCAATTTTCAAGATAACAATTAAAATTAAGTGCTACCCCCTTGGCCCTAATTTTCAATTGTGCCTACCTTTCTTGGAAGTTGTGTTTCCCTCTTCTTTCACAAAGTTCAAATTGGATAATCATTATCTCATTGTTCAATTTTGCCAACTTTATTTTTTTCAAAATTCAAAATTTTCTTTCTCCCTCTAGTGCATGAGTTTTACAACAATAAGCCCTGCTTACACTATTCCCATTAGACGAAGCCTTAGAATTAAGTCTTTCCAAGGTTTAATTACCGAGGAGATGGAACCTAATTTGAATGGCCTTTTTAACGAGGACATGGGTAATTCCTCTAATCCTCTTAATGATGAAGAAGCTCTCCATGAGGTTTCTGTAGAACAACTTTCGAAATTAGATAATCAATTTGATGATTTTCAACAATGGATGTCTCAAGAATACCCCGATAGTCAAGCTCTTTCATTAATTGAGGGTCTAAAACGTATGGTTCAAAGCGATAAGAATGGAATTGATATTTTGCGTAGTATTGCACACATCGTGGATTCGAATGTGATGCCTATGAAGAGTTGTACCGAAACTTTAGGTTATACACAACCTCCTACTCACATCAATCATTCTATTCCTTTAACAACTTCTATTGCTAGTATACCTACTTTTACATCAAACATAATGACTACTTCAATACAAAACATTCCACCTATGATCACCAGTCATGGGGGCAATCCTTCTTCTTCAATCAACCCTCTTCCTTCATTCAATCCGACTTCTTCATTCATTCCTTCAATGAGTGTCCCTATTACATCTCCACAAATGAACATGATGCAAGGGGGCAAGTCATTTAACCATTCCATTCCTCTTTGTAGTGTTCCTTCTTTCCAATCATCTCCTATGACTAACTATTATAGTGTCTCGCCACCTTACTCTCAATCAATACCTTCTTTCAATAACATAATACCTCCATTACAATCTAACATGTCTAATATGAACTCTTCAACTGAAGCGACCATTAACAATCTTGCTCAAACTGTCTCTTCTTTACAACAACAAATTGCCTCTATGAATCAATCTAAGTTTAGTGCGCCCACATTTGATGTTGCGAGCCCACTTTCTCTTGACATTGTTCGAGCTATCCCCCCTAAGCATGTTGAGATCCCGCAGTTGGAGCTTTATAATGGTAAAGGTGATCCTCTAACACATGTTAAGACCTTTCAAACAATATGTACCGATTTTGCTCATGACCAAAGGTTGCTTGCAAAACTGTTTACTAGAACATTAAGAGATAAGGCTCTACAATGGTATTGCTCGTTGCCTTCCTATTCTATTACTTCTTTCCAACAACTCGCAAATGCTTTTATTCAACAATTTCAAAACAATATAAGTCCTAAAGTTACTTTGATTGATTTAATGCATTGTAAACAAGGTGTTAAAGAGAAAGTGACTGATTTCATTGGTAGATATAAGCATTTGTGTGCTCAAATTTCTTTTCCAGTACCTGACAATGATATTCAAAGAATCTTTATTTCTAATTTACAAAAAGATATTAGAGAAAAACTTTTGTTTTCTGAGTTTACTTCTTTCCAACAGTTGTGCGCAACTCTTCACAATTATCAACTGACTGTGAGTCAAATGGAACAAGCAAATCCTATGGCTCCGAGTGATAAGGGTGATAGTAGTCAACAACCATTTGGGAAGTTTAAACCGAACAGAGAGTTCATTAAGTTCAATGAAAACATCACCAACAACAATGTGAATGCAGCATCAGGTGTGCCTCCTATTTCTAAGTTTTTCAAGAAAGAAAGAGAGTTTACTCCTTTGAATGAATCATTGCATAGTATTATGAATAAGTTATTGGAACAAAATGTGCTTACTCTCCCTCCTATAAAGTAAATAGATCCTGCAAAGGTGAATTCACCCTATTTTGATAACAAATCTTTTTGTCAATTTCATCGTCAACCTGGGCATGATACTGAAAAATGTTTTGCTTTAAAGGGTAAAATTCAGGATTTGATTGATAATAATACTATCTCTGTTTCAGGTGTGAATGATAAAGGCAACACATCTGTAGCTCTTCCTAACCAAAATCTTAAGATTTTTACTGATCCATTACCTTCTCATACCTCTAATGTGATTGAGACTAATGATTCCTCTTTCTCACCTGATGGTCTTGTGTCTATGACTCCGAATGTGATTAACTTTGTAGAGCAACAGAAAATCCTTAAAGAGCCTTCCATCACATTTGATTCCAGTGAAACTATTAGGGCACCTAATGGTCCTTTATATATAGTTGCAAAAGTCAAGAATACACATTGCCGTGGAGTGCTTATTGATCCTTCTTGCATGGTTAATGTCATTACTGAAGAATTTCTTTTTACTTTGCAATTGAATCAAGTGATCTATGACAAAACAAATGTGGTTGTGAAACTATTTGATGCATTTTCTTCTCCTGCAATTGGTTCTATTACATTACCTATTGAGGTCCATAACAAATCCCTTGATGTGAACTTTGCTATTATTCCATCATCCGAACAATTTCGTGTGAAGCTAGGCTATCCTTGGTTATCTTCCATGAAAGCTATTGCTTCTCCTATTCACAAGTGTTTGAAATTTTCCCATAATGGTGAAGTTGTTACTATCAATCATAGTCTCTTTAAACCAGCTGAAAGAACTTCTAGCGTTCCTATTGATTATTTTTGGCCTAAACAATTTCAATCTCTTCTACCGCGAAGTGATCAACTTTTCAAATCTTATCAAAAGTGGAAAAAAGATATGATCCTATCTCTAAGTGAACCTAGAACACCCAAACTTGATATTCCTATCATTCTTGAGAAGGAAGTTCTTCCTTTGAAAGATAAAACTAATGTCTTTCTTCAAGAATATTCTCAACCCATCCCTATGGATGTGACTACGTCTATGTCTAATAAACTTTCTAAAAGTAGACCTATACCTCCTCGTCATGATGGACTTGGTCTCCTTCCTAAACCAGATATTCCTCCTTTATATGGAGCAGTTCCTCCTCCTTCCTCTTATAGAGAGAAGAGACCTTCCTCTCCTCCTATTGTCCAACCTAAGAGACCACAACCCAAACACCCAAGTGATAAGGATGAGAACATTCCTCCTCCTCAATCTTCTCAACTTCCTACTAAGACTAGACGAAATCGTTCTGCGCGAGAATGCCGACGAAAGCGTCGTCTTAGAGCTTGTGCAGCTGCCTCTCAAACTTTGCAATCCCCCAAAACACCTTCAGCTAGTATTATTCCATTTTCTCCTCAGCCGAAAATTGAGCCAAAATCTCCTAAACATAAGATGCATGATGGTTTTGATCCTGTGCGAGTTAAAGATCCTATTTTTATAAATCTTGATGATGATATAGATGAAAATGTTATTCATGATGAAAATGTTACTCCTCTTGCTTCTGATAGTGAATATGAATACGTTGATATTGATAACCATTTATCTAACGAATTTTCCAAAGCACTTATCCTAGCTCCTAGACAAGAACAACGTGGCTTGGAACATGAACATAGCCCTTGTTTGGATCTTGTGATAGCTCCATCTGTTGTGTTGGATGTTCCTCCTCTAGCGTGTTTCCTGCCTTCCCAAAATATTGATCAGCAAGATCGGGGGGTGGATGATGTGCTAGACTAGTTTCATTAGCATAGCAGACTCTCTCCTCCTCTCTTGATCTCTTTTGTTACTTCTTCTATGTGTTATTCTCATTCTTCTATTTGTTGTCCTTAGTGTTGTCTACTTGAGGACGATGCAAAGCATTGAGATCTCTTTTGGTCTCTCTCATGTTGACTCAAAAGACACATGTGTTCCCTTCTTCTAGGTGACTTTCCTTGATTGGGGAATGAAGAACAATTATGCATACATACATATGATATACATGAATTATCATACAACATACTGACCCTAAGGAAAGTGAAGTCACCTCGTGCTTTGTGCTTTGTGTCTATTATCCTTGGGCTTATCTCACACTTGGGGGCTAAATCCTTATGATAACATGCTCCTTTCCCTTCTCATTTCTTATGTGTATCACTACCTTAAAGCAATCACCCCTGATGAGGCGTGTGCGATCGCTTTAACGTAGGGGGCATACACTCCGTCCATATCTCTTCAAGATTCCTAAAAATTTCTTGGCGAACTTAGCTTTGCCTTAAAAAATTTTGGTATTTTTTGCATGACTCATAGTGAGGGAACCTTACTACTGACAGTCATGGTTCTCCCTCGTGATCTTCCATTTTACTTTGTCAATCGAAGTCGTAAGATCCTTAGTCCACTGGGGGCTTGGTGTATCTTGCTTCCTTGACGTGGTGAAAAGTCTTTCAATGTTATTTCCATGTACTTTACCAGAAGTATGGGCATACGCTTATACTCCCACTAAAGTGGGGGCTAAATGTAGCATTGTAAAATTGCGACACTTGCAATTTCGACTGCATTTGGGTCTTCACGATGGCGGCGCAATGTTGAACCTGAATGGAGACCCCGAAACCTATTTACAACATCAAAAACTGCATCTTTCTGCACCTTGGCCTGATCCTCCTTGCACCCTGCTGTCCCGGGAGGTGGGACCATGGCGCCCAACGCCCTGGTCCTTCAGGACCATGGTACCTAGCGCCCTGGTCCCTAAGGACCATGGCGCCTAGCGCCCTGGTCCCTGGCCCTATTTTGGGCCCGGTCTCTTGTTGGGCATCGGGTCTTCAAGTTTGCAATTTGGAAAATAATGCTCCTAGGTCGGCCTAAGGTCGGAAAAATTAGTCTCCTAACCCTAATTGACAAGTATATAAACTACATTTCCCCTCCCAGAAAGGGAGAGAGAAAAAAAAGGGAGGAAAAAACATATGTGTGCAAGAGGCGGAAGCGATAGACAAACATTCAAGCATTCAAGCATTCCTTCAAGCAATTGAGCATTCTAGGTCTCCATTCAAGGCTAGGTGTTGCATTCAAGACAAGGATTCAACCATTGAAGAGGAGATCACCTACAACATACAACATACAACATCATTACACCTTCGCATGTAAGAATACAAACATTCTTACAACAAGGTATCAATACTTGATTACATTACAAACACTTACATTTACAACATTCTCATTTCTTGGTTAAAAACCCCTAATCCCTAACCCCCCAATCGTTCTCTCTTTTTTTTTGTGTAGGTTGCAGGTACACGAATGTAATTGAAGATCTGGAATCCTTGTGCAGAGACGAACAGATCCCCCTTCGTTTCGCGGATTTTTCGGAGGACCGTGTGCACTCCGGGCGCCATCGTACCATCAACTTTCGCTCAAACTTGTAGGACAACATCGTCTCAACATTTTACTGCTAATTTCAGGTCTGCAGCTTCATCCCGTGTCCCTATCTCCGTCTACAAGTGAATCTTTCCTACTTTTACATACACTCCTAGTTCAATCCTTCTATCTACATTCTTTACAAAAGAGGGTATCCTTGTTGTCTAAACCCTTGAAACTCATTTAGAATTCAATCTTGCATTGTGTGGGATTGGATCTTGTGAGTTTCAACCCCTCTTTTGAATGTAAAGTCTCTCCTAAGTGAAAACCGTCAATCCTAGTGACCTCCTTTCTCTCTCCTTGGAGTGGGGGAACACCTAGGGTTCGATTTTCCGCTTTACAGGAAGCCTAGCCACAGTCAGATGATACTTCTGCAGAAAGTATGTGATACAATGAGGGGCATGCACATGCAGGAAGGCACACTGCCTAAAGCGTACTGCTCATTACAAAAGAGTCTCACTGACTACAGAGAGGCAACAACCATCTCAAGGTAAATGGACAACAATCAAGAATAATGAACTGCCAGAGATAACATCTACCATGCCTGATTACAGTCCTAGTTAAGCTCAATACTAGAGGCCTTTGACCTCTTCCTTAATCACAATTCGATCACCGATGATTGACCTAATCCTCTGCCTGAATGATATTACAATATTTGCACATTACATTTCATACCGTTTATCTACACTGAGATCTTAAATCATTTTATACCAACCGTAAGGCCTATACCAATTAGGTCAGCCACCTAAAAGATATTACAATAAGATCATTACATAAATCCATATTACAATGATATGTCATGTAGTCTTAAGACCAAAATAATAATAACAAATCCATAAATCATCCCGAAACATCCCGGTAATGTGTAGAGTACACGTTAACATGATACCGATCCATAACCTAGATAGGCATCGGACCTATTCTAGGTCCACCACGCCAAAGCAATATCTTCAAGTAGTTGAAGCACGATCAAAGAACATCTTCAACATCGTGAAAGCCATTTAGAAGCCGCACCAATACCACTTATGCATCCTGTCAAGATTCCTCAGTGAAAGCTCTGCCAATAAAACCTTAAACCAATGTCGGTAAGGGTTTACAAGAATGTATGATAGCATCTAATTACCAAGTCAATACCAGCTGACCAAAACATGTCCCAAGAGCATGTAACATATAAAATCAAACATACTCCATTGATCCAAACATGCCGAAAGTGTCCAACAAATAGTCTCTTCTGCCGGTAACACTAGATCTTCTACCGGTAACCAAAACCTATCTGTCGGTAACCATCCATAACAACTAGTGTTGACATCTGATGCTCTGCAAAAAGGATTAGAAAATCTGTTTGATGGCAACACACACAAGAGCACAAGAAACAAACATTAGTGTTAGCAACAAAAGATTATCCTAAACAGGCATATCAAGAAAGATATTAAGCATGAAATAGAAAGCATATAAACATAGAATAAAATAGCTAATCAAGATGCTCATAGTTGCTCCTCCCTTGTTCCTCTCCTCTCCAAGTCCCAAATGAGTGTAGCTCTCAGCTTTTAGCACTAGCCATGGATGCCATATGGAGATTCAAGATAGTTGAATATGATAAGCAAATGCTATGCAAGTGTAGATAGTGATGCTATGAGAAAGCTCTATGCTAATGCCAGTATAACAACAATACTCTAATGCTTCCTTCTTTTTTGCTTGAGGAGAAAGGTTCTATTTATAGAAGAAATGGGGAAATGAAGGGTTAAGATTGAATGGTTTAATCAAGGGCCAAGTTTGAAAGTTGGGGATCCATGTGCACAATTGGCACCAATAAAATGGTGACAAGTGTCAACATAGGATTGGGTTGAGAGAAGAGGTTGGAGGCATTAAAGGCCTGAGAAGACCTCATGGTTATCTAGAGGCTAAGGGTCAAGTCCAAATTAAGATTACCCACTGGATTAAGAGTTAATCCAAGGATACACCTTTGTGCAAATGTTTAAGAGATAATCATGGTCAAAGCATTAATGGCCTGATGAGACCTTTGGGTTGGGTAGAGGTTGAGTCAAAACAAATGTTTTAACCATGTGGGAGGGTTTGAGGTAACCATTAATGGTTATTGGAGACTTTGGGGATTAAGTGGTTGAAGGTTGAAAGCTTTCAATGGTTATCAAAGACTTTGAGCCATTTAGTGGTTGAAGGTTGAAAGCCTTTAATGGTTATCAAAGACTTTGAGGGTTTGAGAAGTGACTTCCCTTTTGCTTAGGAATGTGACAAAGTTTAGAGAAGGGGTTAGGTTATTTAGAAGTGATTAGAAAATTCTAGAAGGGGTTTAGGCATGCAAGTGGATTTTGTAGGAAAATGCAAGTGGGAGAAATTTTGGTATTTTCAATTAAAATAAAATCATTTATTTCAATTAAATGGTGTAATTTGCATTTGGATAAATATTCAAATAAATATTAATTTATTTAAATGAGAAAAATGAAGATAAAGCATTAAAATGCTTGAAGACTTTGAGGGAAACCATTAAAGGCTTGAAGACTTTAAGGAAAACCATTAAAGTCTTAAGAAGACTATAGAAGGAAGCCATCAAGTTTGAAGACTTTAAAGCCATCAAGTTTGAATACTTTAAGGGAAACCATTAAAGGTTTCAAGTGGGTGAGGATAAATAGGATTTTAAATAAATAATTTATTTAAAATAGTTGTGCAACTTGCTTTTGTAGGAAAATACAAGTGGGTGGAGGATAAAGGTGATTTAAATAAATTATTTATTTAAAATAATTGTGCAACTTGTTTTTGTAGGAAAATACAAGTGGGTGGAGGATAAAGGTGATTTAAATAAATGATTTATTTATTTAAATGTGAGAGGTGGGATTTTGGGGGATTTAAATAAATATTAATTTATTTAAATGTGAGAGGTGGGATTTTGGGGGATTTAAATAAATATTAATTTATTTAAATGTGAGAGAAGATTTAATTAAACAAATATGATTTATTTATTTAATTAATGGTATGAATTTGGTTAAGTGAATTAAATCAAATAAATTGAATAATTTATTTAATTAATAGGAGAAGAGGGTTAAGATGAATTAATTAAATATTAATTTAATTAATTATTAATTGATGGTTAAATAATCAAATAAATACTAAGTATTCATTTAATTAAGTGGACAGATTTATGTGACTACAACATCAATGACAAAATATCAATGCAACACATAATCAATTCATCCATAATTCCAACAATGTTTGGATAATGAGTGGGGAAAAAATTGTTGGAATCCAATAACACTGAGAGAGGGGGGGGGTGAATCAGTGTTCTGTCGGTAACATATGATTTTAACCTTTTATAACATACACATATAAACCGGTAAATGAAGAAACATATAACTTGGATTAAATAAACTAGCCACATGAATGATCACCATCATGCACAAAATTTATACATGGGAAACCTCAAAGAGGAAAAACCACGGTGGGATTTGTGACCCACAATATCAATTCACTGGCCATATGAAAGATATTACATAGTATGGGGGCCTGCACATGCAGAAAGGCACACTGCCTAGAGCGTATTGCTCAACACAAAAGAGTCTCACTGACTACAAGCTTCTACTGAGATAAAACAGTAATGATGAACTCACAAAATGCATCTGCAATGCCAAAAAGAGTTCTGGTTATGGCTCTGTTCTGTACCAGTTCATAAACCCTGAACACTTCTACCAGTATCTCCTTTCCTCCAAGAATGCTTTACAAACCATCTACAAATAATTGCATGATATAACATTCACATACAAAATGATCTACATACATATCCTTCGCATTACACAGTTCTACTGCCTTGTCATAGACTCTCCTATCCCATATCCTATAGCATAATGACCTAATAAACTGGCTTGTATACCCTTTACAAACAATATGCCTTATGTAGGATTACAATACATTACAAAAGAAATACAATGTCATCTCAATACAATAATTACAAAATGATTGAATAAAACTTCCTTCGGATCCTAGACTGATGTTCGCTTCACTAAAGTGTTGTATGTCGGTGCCGGTTGTAACCCTGAATACTCCAATATCGGTATTTATCGATGAATGCCTCCTAATGCTGGTGTATGTCTTCTATAGAATCTTGTTGCCATCAATGACAACATATGAATCCAATGAGTGTCAATTGCCAACAATCTCCTCCTTTGGCATTGATGGCAACACTCATGTGAAAAATGGATTCCTTGTCGGTTCAACAGAAATATGAAACATGCTCCCTCTAAGTTGGTTGACTATAATTGCAATATTCTCTGCCTGATATCCTCCCCATATTTTTCACATATATACTCCCCCTTTTGCATCAATGCCAAAGACCAATGAAAAAATTAAAAGAATTTGGTTAAGAATTCATGCAAAAGAATGAATAAATACAGATTACTTTACTGGAGCTTGACCAATTTCAAGATTTCCAGATAAGCTTTCTCTAGCATCTGTATATAGGTATCCCAGCCGGTTTTGAAAGTTTCAGATATGGATACAAGTCCACTCAGTAAATGTGCAAGTGTTTCTTTCTCAGTGACTTCTGTCGGTGTGGACTTTGCAAGCATATCCATATATTCCCTCTCATGTACACCAAGTGAATCCAATCTTGGACTCACCAAACCTCTGAGACTCCTTGTTGTTCGAATGATCCCGTCTCTTTCTTTTTCAAAAGCAAAAATTTGGTTCTCCAAAGACAAAATTTGTCCATCAATAGATGTAGTGAGTGAAGTTAGTCCATCAAAAGAATTGGCAACATTAGCAATCTTTTCATGTAACTCCTTTAACCTGTTATCTACATTTGCTGTAAGAATTTCTATATTACAAAAGACCCTGTAGATGTTAGTACACTGTTTCAAAGAATTTTCAATAAGTATAAGTTTTTCTTCAACCTTCCTCTTCTCTATTTCAATAATCTGGTAAAAAACGGCTTTCTTAGCCAAAGTAAATCTCTTAAGTGTCTGCCGGTCGGAAATCTACTGCAATGATTGAAAGTTTCTAGATATGTGCTTTGTTAATGCCTTAAGCTTGCCGGAAGGGCTTGCTTCATTTTCAATCATACAATCAGGAATCAATATGTGCAAAACTGTGACTGACTGATCTATTATTCCTTTATTTGCAGATCCCTCCTTTATTAGCTTTTTAGTAGCCACCATCATAAGCTCTGTGGGACTCATCTCAGTGATTGATTTCTTCTCAACTTGAGAAGTGTCAATTTCCAAAAGTTTTGTCGGGGAATCAACATCAACTACCGGTACGATACTAGGATTCTTATCAGTCCCCTTTTCCTTATCCTCTTTTGGTGTATCCCTCATCTCATCCTCTTTTGCACCGGTGGCTTCGCCACTTGGTGTAGTATCAGTTACTGTCGGTGGAGTAATATCCACAATATTGTCAGTACCCTGTACATTATCCACATTGCCTTGCTCGAACTATACAAATGTTGTCTCTACCGGTATAGACTGTACACTCATCAATTTTGGGTCTACCTATCGATGGTATCTATACACTCTTATTTACTGCCGATATATCCAAAATTCGTTCTGAACTTCCCAAAATTCCTTTCCCTTTAGATTTGGCCAAAATGTTGGAAGTTGTTGCCTTAACAAATTCTTCTTGAGAAGTAAGGAAATCTGGATTCTTTTGGAAGAATTTAGACCAACCATCTCTGGTCTCATTTATTATCTCATTTACCTTGCCCATCATTAGACTTATTTGTCGGGGTTTGCTACTAAAAACAGTTATGTTTGCAACATCTATACACCATTTCATTTCCTCATTATTTATAGAGCCACACATATTCAAAAGATCAACTTCCTTAATTTCCCTATCCTTCTTGACTACATCTAATCTTCTTGCATCTAACTTATTATATAGTGATAAAGGGATTTCCTTCAAAATCTCTACTAAAGCCTTATTATAGATATCTATATGTAAGAAAATTGCTTCTTCAATTTCATTTTGCTCATTATCATCTAAATTTTCATAGAAATTTGATACATTCTTCAAAATACCATCTTTTGTTACCTCATCTATCAATTCAGCACAAGTCATTGTAACATTACCAGATTCAGTTGCTTCATCATTCTTTTTCTTCTTGTAGGGGGTTGCAGGAGTGGGTGAAACTGGTTTCCTTTTCTGAGTAGGTTTCCTTACCAGAGGTGTGGGTGCAGTAGGCTTTGTCACTTTTCTTACAAGCTTCCTCCTTGGCTCCACCTTCTTCTCCTCTACTGGAGGCTTGTTAGCTTTCTTCCTCTGTACCCTTTTGAATGCTAGAGGTTGATTATCCTCTAGATCAAAGTCAGAAGTGATAGGAGAAATGAAAGATTCAGGCCTCTCTTCCTCAAGAGCACTAGCCACTACCGTTTCATCTGCTAGTTTAGATCCAGAACCTAGTTTTATACCTATCCTGTGAATTACATTTTGAACAAATGCTGACATTTTTCTATTTTCTTTTCTCTCCTTTTCATGTTGAAGCCAATTTTGACTTCAAGATCCTTCCCCTCCGTAGTGCCAAAATGTTTCCCCTCCGTAGTGCCAAAATGTTTAGTCTTGTCATCTAATGGAGCTTCAAGCAACATTTTTACATAAAGTTCCAAAATGTTGTCATCAACTTCATATCCTAGTTCAGTGACCCATATGGTTCTAGGTTCCACTGCCTCCATGAGGGTTTCATCAATTTTTACCATAAAGAAGACATTAGTGGAGTATTTATCCACAATATGCTTAGAGATCCTCTCCCTTTGTCTCATGTTTTCTTGAAAAGTTTTAAAGTAGCCCCAAAGCTTCTCATCCCTGCCGGTACCAAAACCGGTGATTGCATCTTTGATTTGCATACCTACCGGTATGTCATGAGCCCAACACTTCTTCCCCAAACACGGTAGCTCATTCATGAAGTACAACATTAGGCAAACAATAAGATTGCCAAACCTAAATGTTCCTTTCTTGACACCCTTGATTTTTCCAAGATTCAACATTAATTCACTTCTTACCCTTTCACATAAATAATATTTTCCATCATTCCTTAATATTTGGTGTGCAACATGGATACATGAACTGGCAACAAAGTTCAATCGACTAGATTGAGTTACCTTGTAGCTGATGATCATGCTGGAAAATTTCACATCTGTATCTTTGATGGTGTCGATCCTCATTGATCTTCTATCATGGGTTGCATCGGTGAGCTTTTCAACCTTAATGTTGGAGATTTTCTTCCTAGGTTCCTTTCTGACTTTGGGTAAGCCGGTGACTGCCTTAATTTCTTCCTTGGTGATCATGTAGGGTCGGTCCATCCAGATGAATTCATTGTGGACCCTTCTCAGAACACATCTGATCACTTCATCCTTGAATTCTGGTATGTATAGGATTTCGATTAACCCTAGGTCTTCGATGACTTGATATTCCATCTTGATTATTCCGAAGCTGCCCAATATCACAGATTGATACATGCCTTTGATCTCCTCAGTGCCTAGATCCTCCAAGGTGTAGTGAATATAGGCCCTGACATCTTCTACATACAATACGCCATCGGGAACCCTTGAGAATGCGCCTGCAGTGTCTTCCTTTTTTCCTATATGGGGAACTTCCTTAAAAATGGATCTCAGCCTATCCTTAACCTCAACAACCATGGGATTCACAATGAAAGTAGGAGAAGATGATGATTTGAATGCCATTTCAAAGAAATACCTGAAAATGATAGTCGGTTTGAAGATTTAATTCTCAGATAACTGTTGGAAATCCTTTAGAATGCCTTTTCTCACTCTTGATCACCTTTGCTTCGCTCTGGTTTGATTGAGTGCTGGGTCCATTTTCCCTCTTTATTAGTGAGTAAACCTTAATCCTTCATTGTCATAAATGCTTAGCGATGTACCCTACCAGATGTTAGTTGTTTTATGCCGGGTAAACCTTCATCAATGATCAATACAACTTTCCAGATCTATTTCGAGGAATATGCAATATTTGCAATGAATTTTCCAGCCCCTAAGGTGTATGCCCTAGTTACTGGTTGAATTTCCTATCGGTGCAAGAATCCTCTGTTCTACCGGTGGAGTTAATAGTGCAGTTACCGATGTAGTTGCATCTCCACTTGGTTCTTTAGACTTTCTAACCAATCTCTTGGTGTGATCTTGTTGTATTTCATCTACCTTCTGCTTTCCTTTCTCATTTGTTTTATCATTGCTAACCGATTTAGTCTTGCTTCTGCAGTACTTAGCAATATGACCTATTTTGTTGCATGCATAACATGTAACATTGTTCTTTTGACTTGCTTTAACATATCCGGTGTCATTCCTTGACCTATGTTGATTAGCCAAATGTCCAAAATTTCCACATGCATGACATTTAACATTCATTCTGCAATCTTCTGACTTATGACCATATTTCTTGCAATTTGTGCATTGACCGGGAATAGAATTGTAGTTTTGATTTGCTCTATTTCTACATTGTTTATCCATATGCCCAAATTTATTACAAATAAAAAATCTACCATTGAATTTATAAGCATTAGATTGCCTTACTGGTTTCCTTTGTTTTGATGACTTGTGCATACCGGTTGTCTGATCTCCATTTGCAGTACCAGAGCTTTCACCTTGTACAAATCCAAGTCCTCTAGAATCTTCATTTTGCCTTTATCTTCTCAATAAGTCATCCAACTATGCAACACTAATCCTAATTTTTTCTTTATGCTCACTTGCACTAGTCAAATCATTCCTCAGAGTTATTATTTGTCTTTCAAGCTCTTGTTCATTATTCCGGGATTGTACCAGATTAGTTTTCAACATATCATTTTCATGAGCCAATTTGTCACATTCTTCAAAGATATAGCAAGATTTTTTCCCTTCTTCTTTATGTCCTCGATATCTTTTGACATCCTCATAGTCAGGTCTTGCATTTCATTCTTCACGAGCATGTTTGCTTGACCCAGTTTGCAAAAGTTCCTTCCTCCTAGCTTGAGTTGATGATAACCTTTCTTGCAGGACAAGAATGAATTCATTAGCAGAATTCAATTCATCTTGCAGTTTTAAGTTCTTCATCCTTTCAACATCATAATCCTCAAGTGTCATCTCAAGTTGCTTTTCCATAGCCATGTTTAATGATTCCAGTTTCAGGATCTTCCTCAAGGTGTTAAACTTCTTTCGAGGCACCAGGCTCTGATACCAATTGTTGGAATCCAAGAGCACTGAGAGGGGGGGGGGTGATCAGTATTCTATCGGTAACATATGATTTTACCCGTTTATAACATACACATATAAACCGGTAAATGAAGAACCATATAACTTGAAGTAAATAAACCAGCCACATAAATGAACACCATAACACACATAATTTATACGTGGAAAACCTCAAAGAGGAAAAACCACGGTGGGATTTGTGACCCACAATATCAATTCACTAGCCATATGAAAGATATTACATAGTATGGGGGCCTGCACATGCAGAAAGACACACTGCCTAGAGCACACTGCTCAACACAAAAGAGTCTCACTGACTACAAGCTTCTGCTGAGATAAAACATTAATGATGAACTCACAAAATGCATCTGCAATGCCAAAGAGAGATCTGGTTATAGCTCTGTTCTGTACCAGTTCATAAACCTTGAACACTTCTACTGGTATCTCCTTTCCTCCAAGAATGCTTTACAAACCATCTACAAATCATTGCATGATATAACATTCAATTACAAAATGATCTACATACATATCCTTCACATTACACAGTTCTACTACCTTGTCATACACTCTCCTATCCCATATAATATATCACAATGACCTAATAAATTGGCTTATATACCCGTTACAAACAATATGCCTTATGTCGGCTTACAATACATTACAAAATATATACAATGTTGGCTCAATACAATAATTACAAAATGATTGAATAAAACTTATTTTAGATCCTAGACTGATGTCGGCTTCACTGAAGTGCTAGATGCTGGTGCTGGTGTCGATTGTAACCCTGAATACTCCAATGCCGGTATCTGCTAGTGAATGCCTCCTAATGCCATTGTATGTCTTCTATAGAATCTTGTTGCCATCAATGACAACATATGAATCCAAAGAGTGTCAATTGCCAAAAAAAATTAGGTTCATCTGAAATCCAGTGGAAATTCACCACTAGTCAGGATTTTGAGTGGGGGAAAATCATGGGTCATCAGAAACGTGGGGGAAAAGCACCTCCTGTTTGGAATTTTGACATTTCGATGCTTATAACATGGATTTTCATCAGGAATTTAACAATTTAACCACTCAAAATTATCTGGACACTTATAATTTTCAATAAAATGCATCGAGACTTAGGCACATTCACCAAAATTTGAGCGAAACAAAAGGAAACCTATCGGGATAAAGTGCAAAATCAACTTGAATAACTTCCTAGGAGCGAGAAAACAACTCCTAAAGATCCTGAAACACCTTAGCACTTAAAAATCAATGACGAGGATGATAAAAAACACATTAATGCTCAAAAAGGTCTACACTTAGACAAAAATAGGATCATTTAAAATCACAACATCTATACACTTGATCCTATAAGTTCAAAAACTCTAAACGACAATTAGGCATGATAAAAAACTCTAAGACTCAGGCACGAGAACTCAAAATTGCCCATTATGCTGCCAAAACACTAAACTAACTAATGTAGAAAGCGAGAAAGAGGGGGTCCCTGTTTACAATGGGGTGATGTGTGAAAAGGTCCCAACACAAAGTATGTCTCCCTATTGAGTTGCATTATGTTGATAGTCGTGTGGTCTTTGAGGTCACGTATGTTTAGCAATACCAATAAGGCTACAATGTTTTCATCATCCTTGACTTTGTTGTTCTCAAAAAAGAGAAACCCAAGTTCACCTGCAAACTATCTATTAAATAGCCAATCTCAATCAATGAAATGCTTCGGGGCTTGGACAACATAACATAGGATCCTAATGATCCTCCTACAATTTGGGTTCTGCTAGACCTAGGGGGGGACACCCTTTTGATGCATAAAATATAACCTGTTACAGACACATGGCATCAATAAAAGTAGATGAATCTCATAGGGCTCAACAACAAGGAGGTTACTGCAGATGGGCTAGATCTACATTGACATCTCAACTAGATTGGAGCATGAGATAGATGGAACATCTAAAACTACAAACATAAAAGCAAATGGATACTTGATATTTTAAAATCTCTGAGAATCCCCAGAATCTGCAAGACCAGTGCCTTATCCAAGGGCATGGAGTCATACATCAAACTGTAAATGAAAACTTCTATTGCAAATCCATTTTATTGAGAAAGATTTCCCTGTATTAATGCCTGACATTAATACATTCTAAACTCCAACAGAGGATCATACATATCCAAACATTATCCTCAATCCAAAATGATTGTTCATAGAATTTAAACTCTTCCTTGAAGAGTACCTAAGAACACCCATTACACTCCCACTTTGAGAGGACAAACCCCAAACTCCCTTGAAGACCAGATTCATTGAAAATAAGAGAAGGCCTAGAGACAATCCAATAAACTGTATATAGGCCTTACATATATGTGACTTGCAACATTAAACATCTACAACAAGAAGATACTCTATTACTTGAAAAGGGACATTGTATTACAAATTTGGAAAAAACTCAGAATTGGAAACCAAGATTCAGGAGCCTCGCTCACCAAAAAGCCGGAACCCCTACAAAATGAGAAGACCCTCGAATAAGAAGGAAGGGAGGACAAAATCATATTTCATTCTTTGACAATGGTAACTACCCTATCTTACAACATTAATTGTTTCACACAACTTGGCCTGCAGAAAATCCAATCTTTCTGACTGAAAATAAATTTTGAGATCTGAGGTAACTGCTCCAAAAGTATTTGCCATGGGTTACACTTGACTGCAGAAATGAATTCCTTAGATCGAGAGATTTCCAACGATATATAATATGTCTCTATTAGGGCAAAAGAATAATCCCTTAGTCATCAATCCCTCTGTAGGTCGGTCATTTAAATTTTTGCCTTTTCACCACAGTTTGAAACTATATTTTAAACCTTTGAATTTTTCGTGCAGACATCTTCCATGCATCTCTGCCACGTGGCACCCCCTAATTGGCTCTAGGGTCCTTATCCTGCCACCTTAGCACCGTCTGGACTCACCGCCAGAATGAAGCTCTTTGTTTCTTCCTTGTCGCTGATCTGCGATGGATATTCATCGTACATCTTTGGACTGCGGATCAACGACCACCGTCGATCTCCCTCAGACTTGCTTGTTCTTTACCTCACCTGAGCGACTCCCTCTATCAATTTGTCCATCCATGCCATGTGTCAACATTTGGTTTGCCCACGGATCCACCTAACCGCCACATGGGCTTGAGTACACCTTGGTTCTTCTTCTTGCGCTCCGCCATGTGGCACATCCTGATTCGCCTTTGGATCCATCTAACAACCACCTCAACTACCACCTCGCCAGTCACCATGTCGCATGGGATAACCATCGATCATCTTCATCTCGCAGTATAGAGACAACCGTTAGATCGGACCAAACCTGCTCAGTCCTTAACACGTGGGCCACTTTCCATTTTTTCACGTGCTTAGTCACCAAGTCGTGATGATAACTTGGCGGACATCTTTTCATCTCAGTATAGCGACCATCATCAAATCTTTTGCATCATCATCTGATCTTCCCTTATCTACCCAACCGTTAACCATGGTTGATCTGCTTCCTTCTGTCGCGTGTCACCACGTGGCACTCCCTGATTCGTTTATGAGATCCGTCTGGGCATCACCTGTCTGCCAGACCTGCCATGCGTCAGCCTCTAGCTTGCCACCTGACCCACCTGGACCGCCAAGTCATCTTTGGTTCTGTTGAAATATCATTCTTTCAGCCAAACTTCCTCTTCGGCTAGCGATTTTCTTGTCTCATTGAAACCGCAATTTCATCGATGTCGTTATTTTATCGACCGGACCAGTTGATATTTCTCCGATGTGCCTTTGTCGATGGAAACGAGCGTTCAGTGAAACCATTTAGAGGTTCATCGCGGCCAAGGTCTGCTCGACATTCATTTGCCACCTGTTCTGTTGCGTGACCGCCACTTCACCATCGTCAGACCCACCACTTGGACCTGGGCCCGCCACCTCACCAGCCACTGAACTGCCACCACATCAGTCGCCAAGTCACGATGATATCTGGTGAGAAACTAACCGTCGCGACATAGAGACGACCGTTGGATCATCTTGATCACCGTTGGTCCTCTTTGATTTGATCGACCTTTAGCCTCTCTGAGCGGCTCTCTCTTATGCCACGGTGTCACCATGTGTCTGCCACTGGGACCTAGGCTCGCCACCTCACCAGCAACTAAACTACCACCTCATCGGTCGCCAAGTCGCGGCTTTTAACAGTCGATCACTTTCACATGGCGATATAGTGATGGTTGTTCGATCTTCTGCAGCCTGCTCACCCATTAATTTCTCCTGTTACTGCAAAATTAGGCCGCTCTGAGATGCATGCACACGCGGGGGGCCCACCAATGCTAAGCTACCACTTTATCAAAAACTCGTAAGCTTTGACACTAAGGATATAGGGGAGCCTGGCTATTAAATACTGAAATGCACCTCTCCGCGGCCAATGTGGGATAAATGGTCTACGCCTTGAAAGTTCATTTCTTTTGTAAACCCAGTTTGGCGCCCAAGTAGAAATGTCTTACATAGGCCGGTTGCATCTGCATTGAGGTTTTTTGCTTCCCATGTGCAACGCAAGGGATTTGGCGATAGACTTGCCAAAAGAATTTGCCTGCATGTTTTAATTTTTCACACCCTCACATTACAAAGCCGCGACTCACGCAAGAGAAACGGTGGAACCTTGAACCTTGAACCAAAAAGGTTCAAGGGTTCAAGTTCAAAATGAATTACAATAATGCGCTTGCCTTACCATAAAACAAAGCCGCAAAGAGAAATCCCTAAAGCAAGGCATCATTGGGTCACCAAATTTAGCATGATTTTTATAGTCCCAACAGACTTTTTAAATTCAAAATTTCTTCTATGAACTTGAAGATTAGCTTTCTTTACCTTATCATCTCAATAATTGTTTTGAAGTTTGTGTTAGCCAAGGTTTGTTGTTGTGCCAAAAGATTGACTTGTTAATGCCAAATACAAACACCAGAGATAAACAAACCACAAGCGGTGGTTAAGCCATGTCCTGAATCCCTGAGGGTGACACTGAACAACCAAGGGGATGAAGGGCTCATATCTTCCAACAATCCCCCTAGCAGGACCGAGGGATTCTAACCCATGACTTGAGCTCTGATACCATTTGTTAGCCAAGGTTTTCCATTGCACTGAATGATCAACTTGTTAATGCCCAATACAAATACCAAAGATAAACAAACCACAAGAGGCAGTTAATCTATGTCACGAATCCCCAAGCATGACATTGAACAAGCAAGTAGACAAAGGGATCACACCTTCCAACAATCTGTCCCACATTTATTTCACTAACATACAGTGCATCACTATTACAAATTTTGATTTCAATAATCCACACAAAATTGCATTCCTAGCTTTAGCATTATTTTCACTTGTCTTCTTTACTAATGGATCCATTGGAGGACATAGTGGAGCTACATATCCACTTACCATTGGTTGCCAAATATCAAAACCAAGAACCATCAAGTAGGTGTGCATCCTTATGATCCAGAAAGTGTAGTTTGTTCCTTCAAATAATGGATCCTTGTTGGAGGACAATCCTTCTTGGTAGGTGTGCTCTTAAGATCTTCCTTCTAGCAATTAAGCTATAGTTCAAAGGAACCATCTCTATTACCAATAGATGAGGACAAGCTTATCCTAAGAGGGCAAAGGTGAATATGTATAGAAAATCTTTTTAACCTTTTCAAATCAACAACCACAATAATATCAATTGCATAATATTAAGTAAGAACACAAAATTTACATGGAAATTCTTTCGAGAAAAAACAATGATAAAAACATTTGCTTAAATAAATACTTCTTTTACAAATTTCATAGGCACCAACTCACTAGAGACACCAATTCTTGTTACAACATATTTAGTTAGTAGTTGTTTTTTAACAACTAGTTATGTTTTTTTGCTTAAGTTCACTTAGGAGTGCTTATTTTAGTTGTGCACCTAGTTTATCTTTTTGTAGCGTTCTAAATTGTACACCCTTAATTGGCTGGTACAAATCCACACTTAGGTTAGCACTCACCTTAGTGTGTTTGCATGTCGCATTTTAAATTCCCTTTAAGCATTTAATTAATTCTAAAGTCCTCTTTTATCACTCTACACATCATAAAATTGGGTCATTTACCCTAAGTGTGCCCCATTTTATTTTATTCTTTCAATTAATTAATTCATCAAAAGCCCTAATTATGTCCCATTTCGACCTTCAAAGCCTGATTTCACATACCTAAACACCTTGAATAGTTGCATCCTTCTATAATTGACTTTAGAAACATGATACCTTGATTCCCTAAAAATTTGGGAAAAAGTTGGTTGGACCGGGGTGATGCCTCTTGGTCCCTACTTTTTCTCCCCAAATTTTGGGAGCATGTTTTGGCGGTATTTTTATGTTTAAATTCGAAGGATTGCAAAATTATATTGATTTTAGGTTGGCCTATGATCAAAAACAAAGTTAGGCTTTCTTACATACAGTCTTCTCTTTCCTCATTTGAAGGATCTATCTACAAGCAATTAAGGGAGCCTCTTATGAAGTGAAAGTGTAGGTTTATGTGAAGTCTTCAATGAACAAATAAAGCATCTATCGAGCTTACCTTATCCATTTTCATCATCAATTGAAGCTTTGAAGATATTGAAGAATGATAGGAGATCATCAATTGTTGATTGAATTGTACCTCTCTCTTAGGGTTTGGTATGGTTTCATGTTATTTTCATATCTTTGTATGAGTTTAAGGACACTCATTTTCATATTTACAATCATGCTTTAGATCTATTATTGTATTTATGGTTTGAAGCATTTACATTTACATTCATTTAGGGTTTACTCTCCAAACATAGGGTAGAACTCTAGATTTACTTTCTTGTTCATTTAGGATCTTGCACACACATTTTCCGTATATTATTGACTATTTGTTGAGGCGAAAATCACCAAAACAAAGGGTTTGACTAAGGAAAAACCCCATATAGCGACCTAGACACCATTTTTCAAGTTGTAGGCGCAGGTACAAAAATCTAACACACACACGATCTTCGGAACCGAAAGGACACACAAGTGCAGACTCAAGATCAAAGGCGGATCTTAGTTTTCAGAGACTAGGGTGTGGCACCCTGGTCTAGGACCAAGGCGTGGTGCCTTGGTCCTTTGTGTTTCTTTGCTTCCTGTGGTAGTTCAACAGTGCAAACTCCCAGACAACAATTTCCAAAAGTATAGGTCTATGCAATATTAGGGACCAAGGTGTGCGCCCTGATCCTGCTTAGTTAGCCTCAAATTTTTGGGACATGTGCACATTTGAATTCCCCTTCCTACTCTTTGTATTCAGTGTCTCCGTTTTATATTTGCAATTTTTCAGAATTTTAATTTACATCTACATTTTTGGTCATCTTTGTAACCTAGTTGATCATTTTATTGCAATTTACACATGTCCTCTTTATAGTAGTAAAGGAATAGAATCCCTAAAGATATTCCTTGACTCTCTCTCTCTCTTGCAAGAAGAAGTCAAAGTAAATCATCTCCTTAGGATCTTTCATATTTCAATGTGTGCATGATAGTGGAATCAGGTCTTAGTTTACTTGATTCCATTTTTCATCCATCACACTTTATGCATCTAGTTTAGTTAGAGTTGAGATTTATTTAGCTCCCCATTCTTACACTTTAGTTATCCTAAATTTAGCTCTATGCTTTCTTTATAAGTACCTCATTGTACGATTGTAACTCATCTTGTAATATTGTATTCTTTTCTTTTGAGTAATATAACATTCATTTGTGCAACTCTCTCTTGTTGAAGCTATTCTTGTTTGTCGTTTGATCTTAAAAGAGCTTGTGTTGCAATTTTCTAAAATTCTCACTTATATTTGTAGGCACCAATCCATTGGAGACACCAATCCCCACAACTAAGCACTTACTTAGTAAGAGACACCTATCACTTTCATGGAGAGGCACCAACCTCTTAAACAACAAAAAACTTGGTCTTCTTGAAGAATAAATCTCCTTGAAATCTACTTTAAATGTTTGCTCAAAATTAGTTATAATCCCTCTCTTAAATCCAATATAATTGCTTCACAAAATTTACCTTTAAACCTTCTAAATTTCCTTCACACACACACACACACACACACACACACACACACACACATCTTCTCCACATTCCACAAACTCTTTATATATCTTCATCAAGATAAGCAACCTTTTGGAAGGATATATTTGTTGACAAATCATTATTTTTTAATACACCCTTTAATAACGAACTTGGGTGGTCACATAAGAGGTCAGCCCCTTTGTAATTTATTTATTTTGAAATCCTTTTTAACACCAACTTGGGTGCCAATATGGGGTTGGCCCAATTAACTAAAGAAGATTTAATTTAATTTCAAATTGCATGCCAAAAACAAGGGTAGACCCAAATAGGATTTTCAATATTAATATTTATTTATTTATCATGGAAGTGTGACAATAGAAGGGTCAGCCAATATAGAATAAAGGGCTTTATGTAGTGACATAAAGCTCAATATCTGTTATATGACTATAATTGTCGTCATCAAAACAAAAGTTATATGACTATTATAACGGTAGTGAGCAATAAATTCTAACACTTGCAGCTTTAAATTAAAACAAAAGTATTAAATTTTGAAAACACTCAAAAGAATAAATGTTGACCTTAATCCTCATGTAAAATTATTGCTTCTGCTAGTAACAGTACAAAACCATGCACTACAGATATCTTGTTTGATTATCAGCTAGTTTGCCCAAGACAAAACAGTTGCTTCTGCTAGTAACAGCACAGAACCACGCATATCTCTAGATCTTGAATTGTCAGCGACTTCATCTAAGTGCATTCCATCCTATATAAATACCCTTAGCATATACCTAGTCTATAAAACGAGGGTATACCCAAATAGGATTTTCAATATTAATATTATTTTATTTATCAAGGAGGGGTGCCAATAGAAGGGTCAACCAATATAGAATAAAGGGCTTTATGTAGTCACATTGTTGCCAATTATAGGATAAATTCTACCCTTGACTAGTTTGACGCAGTGGCCTTAGGCCTTCATACTTTCAATTCCCATTAACTATTCCTTGGCATCAACAAACTGATTTCTTCTTTGACATCAAAGGTGACATTTTAAACATGATCTCTCACACACATGAAAGATCATATGGCATAATGAGATTTGACATCACATGGGGTAGTGTGAATAGCTAGAATTTCATATAATAAAATTAAAGTTCAATATTTTGTTGTATGATTATATGAATAAAAGAGCTAGAATGTGACATGGTATTTGTATGCATGTAAAATTCATCTTAATAACAATTTATCAATTAGAAATCAAAAGGAAATCACGAATCCCTATGGGCTTTATGCAGTCACATCGTTGCCAATTATAGGATAAATTCTACTCTTGGACTAGTTTGAAGCAGTGGCCTTACTTTCAATTCCCATTAACTATTCCTTGGCATCAACAAACTGATTTCTTCTTTGACAACAAAGGTGACATTTTAAACATGATCTCTTGCACGTGTGAAAGATCATATGGAAATAATGAGATTTGACATCACATGGGGCAATGTGAATAGCTAGAATTTCGTATAATAAAATGAAAGTTGAATATTTTGTTGTATGATTATATGGATAAAAGAGCTAGAATGTGACATGAAATTAATTTTATTTAATATTGTCTTAATCATTAGTTAGGTTAAATGATTAAAATTAAGGTGCTAAATTAGAGAATTAAATAAATGTGATAATTCATTTAATTTTTTTGAATGTGTAAAATAAACTAATTTTTTATTTATGTAAGTTTAAATTAAAGAATGATTAATTAATTATATTAAAAGATTAATTTTTTTGATTAATATCAAAATATTATGAAACTAATGCATTAAATAATTTAAAAAAATATATTGAGAGGATAATAATTGAAAAAAATAATTAAATGATTAGAAATAAAAATACAAATTTAATAAATTTTTTTTATTTAATGGAAGATTTTATATCATCCACAAATCATTTTGCTATCCATTCAAGGCATGATTTGAGCCTCACTCGTAATGATGTTGAGACTTTGCAACCAACAAGGCTTGATCTTTGGTGAATTCATACAAAACCATCCACCTTCACCAGCAAACAAAGTTTCAATCATGTATACAACACTTTAAAAATGTATACACATAATATGTATGCATGTGTATATGCACTTACATGACACACCTCATACAACAAATAAGGCTGAAATATTTTTGTACATACCTTCCACTCATAATCAGCATGATTTTTCATGTATGTTCTATAAATTTAGTGTAATCCACTTATAAAGTTATGTAAGAAAGCATTTTTTGTTTTACTTTATTTGGCTAACACTTTTTTCCTACACAAGTAAAGTTTTCTTGAGACATTTCTTTGCAACTCACATTGATATCCTTGTTGAAAATAGAATAAAACTTTACAAAAAAAATATGCTAATAATTTTATGCAACCAAATAAATAGATAGCAATAAATCATAGATGGAAATAGATTACAAAATAAATGCAAGCTATAACTTAAGAATTACAAGGAGAAACCCTTATGGGAAAAACCTCCATGTCCAAACAGATCCAAGACTTGTATTAATTCTTCAAATGAGTTACATCACTGCAACTTCTTTCTTTGAATTACTACAACACTACATTGCTTCAACATAGTGCGAGCTAAAATGTTTTTCCTTCAACTTGATCCCTAAATATATAGGCACAAGAGAAACCACAAATCACAAATAGTTTCTAAAACCATTCAGGGTCACAAAAAATAGAAAACTTCCTCTTTCAACTTTTGATTTTATCATCATTTTGAAAGATCTTTTTTATCTTATCCAAACTTTCATTTTCTTTCCCCTTTTTCATGTTTTTTTCTATTTTGACAACTAAAAAACACATCTTACAACTTATCATAATTGCATTTATCAACTTCCATGACAACTAAAAGATAATTACAAATTGCCAATTAATAATTATAAATAAATATTATAAAAGCAAGATTGAGCATTTTCTCAATAATACTAAACTCTAATGTATATTCTCACTATTCAAAACTTAAAAACTCACAACATTCAGAGTAGAGATTTGTCGATGTATACCTTATTGACATGATTGCATTATCATTATTTTTCAACTCAATGAATTATATGAAGTCAAAATGATAAAAGGCATTTTTGTTTGCTTAAACGAACTACATACAAATGTTACCAAAGCACAGAAACCGAAGACAAATACACCCAAATCTCAAAAGTTTCATACACAGAGCTGCTTCAGTCTACCTACAGTCTACCTACAGTCAATTATTAATACCATTCAACGCCTCAAAGCTCAATATCTGTTATATGACTATAATTGTCGTCATCAAAACAAAAGTTATATGACTATCATAACGGTAGTGGGCAATAAATTCTAACACTTGCAGCTTTAAATTAAAACAAAAGTATTAAATTTTGAAAACCCTCAAAAGAATAAATGTTGACCTTAATCCTCATGTAAAATTATTGCTTCTGCTAGTAACAGCACAGAACCATGCACGTCTAGTTTGATTATCAGCTAGTTTACCCAAGTCAAAACTGTTGCTTCTGCTAGTAACAGCACAGAACCACGCATATCTCTAGATCTTGAATTGTCAGCTACTTCATCTAAGTGCATTCCATCCTCTATAAATACCCTTAGCATATACCTAGTCTATAAAACAGATTAAAAACTCAATATTTTCATTTCCCATAAATATGCACAATAACAATTTCCATCGAGCTCAATTGCTTCTAGACCCACAAGTAATTGCATTTGAATACTAAATTCACTTTCCATGTACCATGTGTATTAATTAATTGCAAAGATTAAGACATACCAATTGTACTTAATATACTCAAGAAAACCTCACTACTCAGTAAGCATCCATGTACACCTGCCCACCCATAAAAGAAATTTGCATAGATCAACATGAGAAAATGTCTTTAATCTACTCGATAAAACTTCTTTGTAGACTACGTATCTATGTACACATGCCCACCTAAAGAAAACTTCCGTTTATGATAGACGAATTATTCAACAGTTCAGAGCAATTCCGAACGAAGGCCTCCTTGTGTAAGATGCTTCTGCATGATGCTTGCGGCATTCAATTTACGCCTTATCAAAAATTTCTCTTTTGCAACATCAAGGTTAGCATCGGCACCAATGGCTCCAAACAGAGCACGGTAGCAACCACATAAAATACTTTGCTTCTTAGGATTGATTTTGGGTGCCACTTTAATCAAATCATGGAGTTGTAAATCAAAAGCATCTTTTGACAGAACTGTGCAATTGGAGAGCTCGGATATCTTGGAATGTAAATCTCCACTTCCAATGGCAGAATTGTTTAACACGTAATGAAGAGAAATAGCAGCTTGAATGATATTGTACCCAAGAACATTCAAAGCCCCATTATTGTCAAATGAATATGAAGCGTGGGTTATTGCGAGTATCAGTAAAGTCTGATCCTTAAATTGATACCTATGAATACAAGTACAAAGCATATTAAAAGATAAAAAATCCTCACACCTGATACTATTTGTCACAAACAACTAAGTACAGTAATGAAAACTTAAATCAGATTGAGAAAGAACTAGACTAAATAC
Source organism: Cryptomeria japonica (assembly GCF_030272615.1). NCBI lineage: Eukaryota > Viridiplantae > Streptophyta > Pinopsida > Cupressales > Cupressaceae > Cryptomeria > Cryptomeria japonica. The sequence continues at coordinate 863,596,630 of NC_081409.1, read as the reverse complement.
ATAGAAAATGAGTCTGAATGTAAAGGCAAAGGCTTCTTCGAGATTGTATCCAAATTAAATACAGAGACAACCCATATCAAACACAGGAAACACTGAAATGACAGTGCCTTCAACAGGTCAACCACATGCAAATTTTGATTCTTAAATCAAGAACTTTAGAGCAAGACAGACAAATGAAACACCAAAAGTGATTTTTTTGCTTTTGTTAATAGACAACCGTATAGGCTGAATAAGAAGTAAATACCAAGGTTCGTTCTTAGTATGGTGAATATAACAAATATCGGAGTGTTATATTTAGCTATAAATAGTAAATACTAAATACTAAATTCTGTAAGTCTAGAGATTGTCTCTGTCTACTAGCAATTCCAGAAATAGCAGATTATTCATATTTTGCACATACCTTTTATTTTCACAGGATCTTCTTTTGGAAAAATCAAATAATTTTAAAAAAAAAATCATGTACAAACTTTCTCAGTTTTGAAAATCAAGGGGCTTCCGATTTTAATTATGTGCCTTGATGACAGTTCACACTGAAAAAAGAAGCCCCAAAATAAGATAAAGGAAACATGGGTGTAATTGAAACTAAAACGTGGATGGTTTTTATCTACCAGGGTTTACAAAATCATAAACATGGCTGGAGATGAAAGTACAAAGACTAGCAAAGTTCAGACCTGCCTAGAATATATAAGATGCGTTTTACCATTTTTCTGTGCATTTTTACGAAAAACAAACTGCTTGCACATAATTGTCATCTTAAAATTTTTTGTGTACCATATTACAGTTGAAATTTTTCAAAATCCACTGCAGAAATAATAAAGCTACAAATTTTGAAAAAAATAAATCAATTGTTAAAATGAAACCTTGGGAAATCAGTTTCTTGTAAAACCCAAGTTCATATTCCGAGTTTGGGTTCAGGGTTCAGGTACAGCAGTCTAGATGTTAATATTTTTATCTGCTTGGGCTTAGCGGGTCCTGATAAATGGCATATCCAGCGTGACAATAGTTAACATAAAATTTTGCTCCCTTCTATCAAATTTCGTTATCCATTGAAAATTATTTGGCATGGCTATGACCAACTTCAACATTGGACGAGCCTTAGGATAAGCTTTGACCACGCTCTCAAGATTTATAAATTTGGGTTATGCTGGGTTGTGATCACGTACCCAGATTGACTTTATTGTATTTGGGGGATTTCAACTTGGATCACTCTCTCATGTAACCTGATTGACTTTACTGTAATTCAGGGAATTTCAACTAGGGTCACTCTCTCGCCATTTGCTGGATGATTATTATAGTATTATATAACGCAGTCCCTTCAAAGCTTGCTTTTGAGGTAATGAATGACAGTATTTAATTTCAGAGTGGAATGGCAGTAGAAGACCCCTTTTGTGACTTTATCATTGAAAAAGGAAGAAGACGCAGTTTTACCAAAACACGTTGAACAACACAGCATTCTTGGAAAAAAAATCATGGGCTTTCTTGATATAAGAAAAAAAAGAAACCCCTACCTGATTTTAGTCTGCAATGCCTTGATAGCAGCATCATCTGATGCCTCCATTGCAGAGTGTGTCTTCTGATCAACACCAGAGTATGCCTGCATTTACTAGCCCAATTGCTGTAAATAAGTAGGAGTAAATTTCGCTAATACTAACGAAACTAAATTCCAGAAACAAGAAAAACATGGCACCTGTGAAATGATGAGCAACGCAGAAAATGTCAGTAACTGAGCTGCGAATGCCATCTTGTTCTGCTGCTGCAAGAATGTCCCTATTCAAAAGCTACCCACCCTCGCTTGTCTAAACCCTTTGATTTCAATGACCCTTGCCGTCTGCAACAGGATTAAAGCGAATGGAATACCAGCATAGAATACAGAACAAAAGTCCCTAGTTGTTTGATACCCTTCGCAGAAATTATAGCTTCTATGATTCGAAGCTGGAAAGTAACATATGTTAAGAGTGTAAGGGAGGTAACCCCATGGAATATAATAGAATATGTAAAAGCAGTGTAAAAATTTATATTTAGTTTAGTCATGTGTTAATAGTTTGGTTAAGTTATAAAGTATGGTTAGTTAGTCTTTAAGGTTTATAATATAGTTAGTTAGCGTGTTAGTCTTAGAGTTAAGTTATAATATTTGTTAGCGTTTTAGTTTCATAGTTGGTGATGCTTTCACAATCTTAAATAAATGGTTAAAACAAATTAGTTTAATTGTAATAACAAATACAATAAGCCATCTTATATTCAATATTGATTTTCTAGTAAATCATTATATGATGAAGCTTACTTTAACATTGAAATTAATTTTATTAAAGTTTATGGAAGTGATTATTTGAATTAATTTAATTATAGTAAGAAACACAATAAACCATCCAATATTTGATCTTGATTTTCTAATAAACTTTTAAAAGATGAAAATTACTTTTGGATTGAAATTAATTTTATATAATTTGATTCATCCTTTGTATACCTATCTCATCATTAATTAAATAAAGTCAAATATTTAATTAAGTTATTGATCATCTTCCTAACATTAATTAAATAAATTTGAATAATTTAATTAATTAATCAATTAATCATTTTAACCATTTCAATTATATTACAAACCTTAAATGAGTAAATTTAATATTTATATATTTGAATTTGCCTTTGATATCCCAATCTTCTAAAATTAAATAAATATAAACTATTTATTTAATTCTAAAATTCCCCCTAAAACTATTAGTTGGTTAAAATTAATTAGTTAATCAACAAATCTACTTGCACATTCTTAATCCATCCTCAAATCAAGTCAAATTTGTATATGTCATGCATGCACTTGCCACATGCTTCACATAATTCTAAAAATAACCTTTGGATTATTTGGTTCCAAAATTATAGCTCCACTTCTTAGAATGAATCTCACAAACAAGGTTAAGGTTATCATCATGCAAGTGAAATGCGCTTATCAATAGATTGTGGAAGGTTGAAGGTCAACTATAGAAGAGTGAGTTTTATCTCTTTCTCTTTGAGCTTGGCTTAGACTTAGGAGGGTGAGCTCAGGGGTATAGCTTAATACTTGTTAAAATCAAATAAAATATAGAATAAAGAATACTAAGAACCAAACCCAATCTGTTGACTTGGACTAAGAGCTTGTCGCCGAGCTAAGAATAACTAGGTGTCTCAAAACCTTTATATAGATGATAAAAATTTGCAAGAATAACCCTCATGAAATAGATTCATTTCATAGATCTCTTGATGGTAAATCCTTGGTTATATAATAAGACTATAGGTGCACAACTTGACTGTTTCATTCCTACAATACTAGTAAATGTTTATGAGTGCCTACCCCTTAGGCAATAGAATCACAATCTTTTAAAGGAAAGACGAAGTAGAAACATAAAGGAAAAGTAAGTTGTATATTTTCATACACTAAAGATTGTGAAACTAAAATGATTGAACATACTTATTTATTTAAAATAGATCTACATATATTCATGTGTTTTATGAAAGAGATTATTATAATACTTACAATAGTTTCAAAATGCTACCACATTCTTCACATACACTAAATATTGTGAAACTAAAATGATTGAACATATTTATTTATTTAAAATAGGTCTAGATACATATATTCATGTGTTTTATGAAAGAGATTATTATAATACTTACAATAGTTTCAAAATGCTACCACATTCATGACATCCAGTTACACTCATGTCATGAAAACATAATAATGGAATATATATATATAGAAGTTAAAAGTAGAAAGAAAAGGAAAACCGAAAGTAAAGAAGACAACGACAGGAACCTTAAAAACGACAAGAACCTAAAAAACGAAATAAAGATGACAATGACAGGAACCTAAAAAACGACAAGAACCTAAAAAACGAAATAAAGAAGACAACGACTAGAACCTTAATGACTATGTTAAGAATAAAATGGTATTTAGGGCATTGTCAAAAGACTTCAATACATCAGTCAATTTTTTTCCACATTTTTTCCTTTTGATAGGGTCACTTTCAATGGAATCACGTTCGCTTTACCACTACAACAGTCCATCTTTAAGGCGATGCTTCTTACCCAGAATTGATTTTAAATCATGCTAGCTTTCATTATTTTGTAAGAGTAAACTTGATCTCCACTCTTCCCATTGTTGCCATCATCTTGGCCTCATCATTTCATGTTATTACTGTTCACATTTTATGCTTCTGAAGAAGTCCCCTGAGACCTGCAAGAAACCCTCAATTTGTTTTCTAAAGGGCATATATAATTTCGTTGTTGCTGTTCTTCCTCCTACATATGGCTTACTACACAATGTTATTAGCTTTGATATTCATGTCAAGCTTCATCAAAGCTACAGGTGCGTCAACTTTTTTTGCATTCAGTGATACATTTATTCAAAATTTCAGATATATCTGCCATGCCACTTACTCAAATGTTCTATATGTGTAGTTACGAGTAGGTTATAACTGTGAAAAAATAGTATTGTATCCCAAAAACTGTGTTGTATGTATATGAATGAGTTGATATTCTCCTTTCTTTTTACAGAATCTTCTCTGGTACTGGAAGATGGATACACAGTGGATACTGTACTCGATGGCCATAAGCTCGATATCTATCCATATGCAATTATGCCTCGGGAGAATGATATCATTCTGTTAGACTCTTTAAACAGCAGTTTCTTGAGAATGAGTCTGCCTCTCTCGCCACGTAAACAAATTTCTGTCCTCAGTTTTTCTAAAGTTTATGGAGCTGAGACTCGCTTATGTTCAAGATTTATTGCCATAATCTAGCGATTCTTCTAATACTTTATATTTCAATGCATTTTGTAAATTTCTTTGGGCAAATCTTGGGTGAGGTTATATGTCGCCATTGATGCGGTTGGGAAAGCTTGGCGTACATCCTTATTGTATAAAACCTTGGTAACCCACAAGCTGCCTACATATCTACTAAGGCTACGTTCTACTTATTATGCCTTTCACAACATGCCCTTCTAGTTTTGTTTAGCTTTTGGATTTCTTGCCTCAGTGTCAGCATTTCTCTATTGTCTAAACATTTGTAAAATGCGCTGGATTTTAATTATCTTTAGTTATGAATCTTATCAGCGTTCATCATGCCTTAGTGGGAGCAACCAATGTTGCGTTAAGATCCCCTGAAAGATTCTCAAATTTTCTTTTTCGAAGAATACAGTCGATTTGCAGGTTTTACACCCACTAGACATAATCCTGCTTTTGCTTAAATGTCCCGATTTATGCATTTTCCCTGCAAACCCTCAAAAGACTAAAGCAAGGTGAAAAATATTTTTTTGTGGATATTCTACTTTATACCAGATAGGATTTATATCCTTTGTAATATCTCGTCACCCATAACTTACCCGCGAATGAGAAAGGTAACAAAATGTATTGAAGATGGTAGTTTGTGGAAATACAATTCCTGAATCCTAACCGGACCGGATATAAGTTACTCCTGCACTTCTATATTCGGATCCAATAATGTTTCCTGCAAGTTGAGCCATAACAAAGGAAGTAAATTGTGGAATTTTTCGTGTGGAGATGGATGTTAGATATATACATTTTAAACACCAAATATCCATTTCCATATCCAGTTCAAAACTCCGCAAAAAGTCACAAAAAGGTGTTCAAAAGGCTCCCCGTCCGAACATTAATGGCGTGCACCTATTATCCTGCAGAATTAATAACTGCACGAATTGTCTTTAATTTAAGAGTATAAACCAAATTTTGCTGATTAATTCAATACATTGAAGTTATTGACAAAGTAAATTGCGAGCCGTTTGCAACCTCAATGATCAACAGAGCCTAGAACCAGTTAATTTTTCAACCATTTCTGCAATAAGGAAGCACTGTGAAGTGAGGATGGGTCAGTGAGGAAGAAGGTATTTGAAGAAGCAGTTTGCAAAAGAGTTTCAAGGTGTTGTAATTTCAATTCAAATTTGCTAAGTGAAAAATATTTGTGCCCTTAATTTGATGTTATTTGAAGAAACCAAAATCAATTATTTATCAGATTGGATTTTAGTTGGAATCATCGTGCAAGTTTGATCTTCTTCATGAATTGAGTAGAAAACAGTTTGAAAGAAAAAAAGCTTAACTGTTTGACAAAAATCTAAGATTATGTTAAATCATGGACTTAGGGCTAAGTGATTATGAAAAAACTAGTTTTAAGGCAAAAGTATGATTCAATAAAGGAAAGATCATTTGAAGACCTAGGTAGAATGCCTTAGACGATGCCCTAGTAAATGTGCAGACCTCTAAGTTGGACGTGGGCTTTTGGAGGCCTATATAAGTCAGTTTTGGAGCTCATTTGCTTTATGCTTGGATTGATATTTTGAGAACAGATTTGGTTGGTTGAACTTGTTCATTCTATGGCTTTGTGAGGACAAAACCCTTGCAAGTAACATCCTCTATGTTAGTGAAAGATCTAATCCGGAAGATTTCACTTAGGAATCATAGCTGGGTTTTTATTATTGAAGATTTCAATTTGTACTCTCCATTTATATAGCACTAAAAATCAGAAAATTATTGTGAGGCAAGGTTGGAAGCATTAAAGATCTAATTTGCAGATTATACCTCTTATTTTGCTGGCTGTACCTCCACATAGCTGACTGTACAGTTCCTGTGGCTGGCTGTACAAGCTGGTGAAAGGCAATTGAGTTTCCTAGAGGTGATGTCTGGATTTCTAGGAGTTTTCTTGAAGCTTTTAGGGCACCTAGGGCCTGGCAATCTAGTGATATTCAGTTTGCATCATTTGGAGCTCATTTTGGGAGTTGGCGTTTAGGGTTTATGAGGCTAGTTTGATGTGTTTTATGCTATTCATCATTATTTGTAATCAACAAATGGGTATCTTTGATATTTTATCGTAACGAGATTCTACGTACTTTCAGCTTATTGCTGGTTGTGGGTTCTTTGAAATATTGTATTTGGAGAATTATTTCAGTTGTTTCATTGTAGATATATTGTGAAACACAATTTCTGCATCTCCAGCTACTTCTCTAAACAATTTTATTTAAAAACAAACAAGGGTGTATATTACAGTTCTAGAGATCTAGAACCTCTTAAACCCAAGAAAACAAAGAAAACTACTTGGGAACAAGAAGTTCAAGTAGTGTATAAAAGGAAAAGAGTAGAACCATCAATGAAGAAGTGCCTCTAAAGAGAAAGAAAATGGTTTAGGAACCAATGGCATTGTTGGTTCCTCAACTTGTGTTCGAGTAACTTCTAGAGATATATCCAAGCTTATGTTCAAAGATACTGTAAGTTAGGCCAAAAAATAGGAGACGTGCTTCAAATTTTTTCTGCTTTACACTTCAGGCTTTGCGATTTCTAGGTTGGTTGTCGTTGATGGTGTTTTTACGCACTATGCAACACAAAATAAAATAATAAGTATTCTATCCTCTCTTGAACAAAGACTCCCCAAATGCTATAAGCTATGTGAACAAATGGGACGACTTCAAGGTTCTCGATATCAGGTCTTGACGTGCTCTTGGATAGACTCAGTTGTTTGATGTGATATTGCTGGAATCACAAGGTGGACTTACGTTGAATGCTTAAGTGCTTTGAATATCGCTAGAACGTGGAAATTTCACTTGATTTGAAAAAACTAGCAAAAGGATAAAGGGTTGAGAAAGCTAATCTAATCCTACGAATGTAAGAACATTGGACGATCTTTGGCGAAATTCAACTAAGTCTTGCTTTGACATGCAATGAACATCTCCACAAGGTTAGTGCGATCTTCTAAGAATAGCTTTATGATTTTCAAATTACCACTAAAGCATAGATACCATCAAGTTGATGCATATCAATGAAGGAGTGATAATTGAAGTTAAGCTTGGCTAAGATGGATCTAGTTGAGCACGCAAGACACTTTTCAATTGGCACGGTGACATTAGTAGTATGGATATAAGAATTTCACTATTGATCATACACAAAATTATTCCATTCATCTAAACAACATGAAAATTAAATGAGAAGTAGAGATCATGCAAATTGTTGAATCAACATATGAATTTCACCATGCCTTCAATGAAGTTTACATGCTTCGTACAACAATGTCTTGGTAACAATCTTTGCCTTCTCTTCCTACTCTACTCTAACTATTTGCTAGTGATATACTAACTATTCTCTGTACCTGATCTATTGTCTATTAACCTTTACAAATGAAGAGGTGGAGCCTGTTGTGAGGTATTCACACATCGGCCCATTGCAAATGGGGATCCCCACTTTTTGCTTTCTAGGGTTAGCTCTTTTAGTTTTGTTGTTGGTTGTTTCAGTGTCTTAGCCTTTGCATTGAAGGGATTGAGTTTCTCAAACGTCATTAAGCCAGGTGGATCTCCTTCAGTTGAGTGATTAGGGGTTATTTAGATCATTCCTAGGGTTTTTGTGTACTATCTGGTCACGTTTCAAGTTGCTAAATCAAGCCTTCGTTGAATGCATAGTGTCCTAGGTCCCGTTCCTTACATCAAGGTCTGAGCGAACTCGCATTAGAAGTCTAGAATGTCATCCTGATCCTAAAATGTCTTGAAATTTGACTGTCTGGAAATTTGAAGGATCCTCCAAAAACTAGATTTTGCATTATAACTCCTGGAGGCCCGAAACCACTCTCAAATATCCTGACAATATATATGGAATATAACTTAAAGTAATACTTAAATGTTATATTCCATATATGAATCTTGACGGAGAGACTAACTTGTCGAATAACTTCAGGTTCAAGTGGAAGTGAGCGAACTTCGGATTCAAGTGGAAGTGAGCGAACTTCATGTTGGAGGAGAGGTGAGCGAACTTCATGTTGAAGGAGAGGTGAGCGAACTTCGTGTTGAGCAAAAGGTGAGTGAACTTCATATTGAGCAAGAAGGAGCGAACTTCATGTTGAGCCAGAGATAAGTGAACTTCACCTTGGAGGAGATAGGAGTGAACTTCATGTTTCACCACTTTAGAGCGAAGTTTCTTCTTCACAAGTTTACATTTTGAAATGAAATTCCCAACTTCATGAATTGAAGAAAGTGAGCAAAATTCCCAACTTCATGAATTGAAGGAGGTGAGCGAAATGCTACTTCATGAGTTGAAGGAGGTGAGCGAAGTAGATAACTTCATGCATTGGGGAAAGAGAGCGAACTTCATGATCTCACCAAGAGGAGCAAAGTAGAGTGATTTTACAACTTCAACTTCAAGGAGATAGGAGCGAACTTCAGGTTCAAACAACTTGGAGCGAAATTCATACTTCATCAAAAGAGATGAGCGAAGTTTCTTACTTCATGAATTAGTGTTTTGAAGCGAAGTTGACGGCTTCATGAACTGATGTTTATGAGCGAAGTTGATAACTTCAGTAGCTGCAAGCTTCAAGCGAAATCCTCCACTTCACGAATTGCTTAGGAGGAGCGAAATTGTTACTTCACGAGTTTAGGTTTTGAAGCGAACTTCATGAATTAAAGTGAAAGAGTGAACTTCATCCTAGAAGGTTTTAGAGTGAAATCATTGCTTCATGAGTTCTGCTTCTCAAGCGAACCTCACAAGTTGATGGATAAGAGTGAGATTCAACATCATCATGACTTGAGCCTTTGGAGCGAAGTTATACTTCATGCATTGAGATATTGAAGCAAAATTCATACTTAATGAAGAAGTCAAGCGAAGTCAACAACTTCATGAGTTGAGAGATAGGAACAAAGTTTGAACCTCATGAATTACCTCCTTGAAGCGAAGTGTGCAACTTCATGTTTAAGGGATAGAGAGCGAACGTCATGTCTAGAGTGTTTTGGGGGGAAATTCACATTTAAGGCAACTTTTTGAGTTGATGTATTGGAATGAACTTCATGTTCTAAGCTTCAAAGGTGAATTTCAAGTGTAAAAGTTATGGAGTGAATTCTACTTCGTGTGTTCCTAATTGAAGGCGAATTTCCAAGATTGATTACAAGACCACTACATTGAAAGAGATTTGATGGTTGGAAAGAATCATTTTTGAGTTGAAAGGATGAAAGGTGAGAATTCAAAGATCACTTTATGAGAAGCAAGGCAAACTTCATGAGCACAAGCTTGGGAGTAGACTACAAGAACTCCTCTTCGCGAGCAAAAAGGCAACTTCAAGTGTTGATTCATGATGACGAATTCTCTTTATATGCTCTTACCAAGCCTAAGTATATTTGATATTTGCTTGTTTGTTTTGCAGGAAATGAAGAAGGAAATAAGGAGATCAAACAAGAAGCATTCACTTGCGCGAAGACATGATCTACAACATCAACAACATGAAAGAAAGTCACAAGATAAGGAATTCCAAAGGAGAGATGCGAAGATGGCATCAAAAGTTCATTCTAAGAACTTCAAGAGCAGATAGTTTCAGAAGAGTTAATCAAAGTTTAAAGATCATCGTCATCATCACTGAAGCTAGATAATGTTGAGTATCAAGACATATTCCTTCATGGTGAATCAACTCAAGTATACAAAGTGCAAGAGTGAAGTGGCATCCCAAATGGCGTTCCAATCACCATTCCTCCAGTCAATGAAGTCCACATCAATGCATCCAAGTTCAATGAATCAAGCTCACCAGTGATGGCACAAGCTTCGAGGCACCTACCCCTGATTTCTATTGGTCCACACTTACTGAATGAAATTTTCTGATTGGCTATGGAGAAGTTTGTTGTAACAAACCCTAATCAGGGTTTCATTGTAAAATCCTGGCCATTGATGGAGAATCTATCTTGGTCATTCATTGTAAATGAGCTCTCTATAAAAGCTCAATCTCTCATTTGTAAAGGCTAATAGTTGATAGTTAATAGTTAATAGTAGTGAATAGAGTAGTGAAAAGTGAATAGAATAGCAAGTAGAATAGCAATTAGAGTAGATTAAGAGAAGGAAGAATTGTTGGTATGACTTGTAAATGAGATACTCTTTTCATTGAAGTTATGGTGAAATTTGTTATTTCAACAAGCCTCATGGTTCTACTTCTCAATTTATTTTCATGCTGATTAGATTGAATGGAAGAAGTTGTTGAATGTATTCATGTGGAATCTGCCTAATCGATACCACTAGCCTCTTGCTGCTTGTAAGTGCGCCTTGTGTGGTCAACTAGAATAATACGAGCTTAACTCCGAATCGTCCTACACTCATTGCTTATGCATTAACTTGAATGGTGATCAATGTTTGATAGTATTGATTCGAACATCCTTGAAACGTCCTTAGAATATTGCACTAAGCTTGTGTCAAATTGTTCAGTTTGATGGTGAGACCTCGCTCAGTAGGATTCCACTGATTCATTCATCTATATTCTTGCATTCTAGCGCTTAGAATATACTCTCTCAACCCTTTCTCTTTTGCTCTTTTTTTCTTCCAATTGAGTAGATAGGACTTAAGTTCCAACAAATCAAGCATTCAGGCTTTTGAATGTAAGTCCCCTTGTGATTCCAGCATAATCTCATCAAACCAACTAGGCTTATCCACACGTAGAGATCCTACATACGGAACCTTGGAGTCTTTCTTGGATGAACCTTAAGCAAATCTTCAACATCCAAAAGATTTTGTTCAAGAGAGGATAAGATACTTTGGTATTTTATTTTGTGTTCGCATGTGCATAAAAACACATCAACTGAGCCTTATATAGTGTTCTCATTACAATTGAGTGGCTCAAGTTGATCCACAATCAATTGCCAAGATTGAAAGATAGAAACCCTAATTAGGGTTTGTTACACCCATTGCAAAGCATTTAATGCGTGACCAATGATAAAATTACATTTGATGGGACACATGTCCTTCCTTGAAAACTCGACCAATGAATGACAAGGGTAGGCGCATCGAACTTTGTGCCCTCATGTGGTAGTTAGCCTCTTTGATGGATGATTCAGGTACACTGAATTTGGATGCCTTAGCTTGATTAGATGTCATTGGATAAGTGATGACTAGGTGCTACCTCAGCTTGTTCATCCTTGTAACTCATCACAAGTTGTAGATGAATAAGGCATATCTCTTGATACTCAACATTTCCAATCTTGATCATTGAATGAGATGAAGGTAGGAGATATTCCCAAATTGCATCATCCTCTACTTTGATTAAATCTTCTGAAACTATCTCCTGTCTTGATCATTTCTGTCTTGGAGCTTCTGTCTGGCTATACTGGCAATGTTTCTTGGATTTCTGAAGGAAATTCAAGATTGTGAAAAATTTCTTCCTTTAGTGCTTGATGTTGATTGCCACACTTTGCCTTGATGTTGCTTAATTTCCATTATTCCTCATGTTGACTCCCTGTATCAGACCTGAAAAGATAACGAAAACACCTAAATCATGATTGTGGATTGATTATAAGCATATTAATTTTCCCTTATTTCTGATTTCATTTCAGCAGTCTGGAAATATTTTCCTTTTGAAACTCTGGAAATGAACAACAAAGGTTTGGAAATGTTTTTTGACTTAAAATCTGATTAAACTGCGAACAGATCTGGTCAAATCAGAATGCCTTAGCTGGGAAATTATTTTCAATCAAGTCTGATTTTTAATGATTTAGCTCAGGTCTGCACCAGATTAGCTCCACCTGAAGAAATTTGTCACGTGAAAACACTTTAAATTTTGCCCCAGATTGACCTGCTGTGTGATGCTTTATTTTATTATTTTGGGTTTTCAATGGTGAAATTTTAATTGAAATGCCTCCTTGATGAGCTGGCATTTTTTGCTCTTGCTGGCGCTAATGTTTAAATGTTTCTTCCTTGCCTAACTGAAATCTCACCTCCTTAAGTCGCACATTTGATATAGCAAAGGAAGCCTCATAACCTTATGTTGCACATTTCATATGTCAAAGGAAGTAGCATTATCCTTAAGTCGCACATTTCACCTAGCAAAGGAAATAAACCAATCCTTGTGTTCCTCACATAGCAAAGGAAATGATTCATCCCTTATGTCACACTTTTTGATGGTCAAAGGAAATTGTTTGATGCTTATGTCGCACTTTTAGCCCAGCAAAGCAAGTCGCCAAGTGCTTATGTTGCACTTTTTGATGGTCAACTCAATTCCTTAATTTGCTGATTGAACTAGGCAAAGGAAATATAAGCCCGCTGACTTGGGTGACCATAGGAAATAAAATTCCTCAAGTCGCATATTTGACATGGTAATGGAAGTGATTTGGCTTAGATCGCGTCTTAGAAGCATCAAAGAAAATGACCCTCAACCTGTGTTTTGATTGGTCAAAGAAAATGCTGATGCCGGTGCATTTGAATAGTGCCTTAAAAACTTTTTAAATCTCCACCATAAGGTTTGTGGGGTCCAAGCAATGACACGGTAGTGAAGGGGAGCCAAAGCTAGTGAGTTGGAAGGGTGTGGTGAAGAAGAGGGAGTGATAAGGAGAAGCTGTTGGGGTAAGGTGGAAGGGATGTGGGGGTTTGATGAGTGATCCTGTGGGATAGGAGTTAGGAAAAAGGAAGTTTGGGCAAGTGATGAAGAAGGTGTCGGGTAATAGGGAGGTATAAGGGATAGGCCCAGGGGATTAAAGGGGTGTCATGGGAAAGGAAGGTGGGTAGTGGATGGGTAGGCTAGGATGGGATTGGAGTTGTGAAGGGTGGAAAGCAAGGTGGGTTAGGGTAGGATTGGGGAAGTGGAAGGTAAGCTAAGGGACGAAGAAGGAGTGAGATGGAAAGATGGAAGGGTGAAAGGGAGATGGCAATGGTAGGGACTAGAAATGGGAGTGATCTAGCTTGAACACCCATTGGTAGCGTTGGGAGAAGTGGAAGTGATTATTCCTTAGGTCGCACATTTCCAATGTCAAAGAAAGTAACTCAATCCATGGTTGAGCAAAGGAGGTGGTGTCAATGCATTGGTTAGGCAAAGGAAGTGTTGATTTCCTTCCTAACTTGTCATCAATTGGTCTTGCAATCTCCTCGTTAAAATTAGAACCAGAAAGCTAAACAACTAAGATATCTGAAACTAGAAAACTTAAGAGAACAAGATACACAAATATTTATCGTGGGAAAACCCTCCACTTGAGGGTGAAAAACCCAGCCAAACAAAAATCAGATTTTATTGAATGCTCAAATTTGAGTACATAATTCTCATGCTTAACAAGCAATCATCTAACAATGATTGATAACACTTAAAACTTTGAAAACTGAAGACTTCGTAAAACTGCTCACAAATAAGATTGCTGAAGATGATATGAAACCAAATCTTTAGACACAGATGATCATCACTAAATATAAATAGTTATAATCCTTTTATTGAGACTTCATGCAATTCCCAGATTATGATCCGTAATCATCAATAGAATACAACAGAATGGCTCAAGACGATGCAAGGTCACGACAGTATATATCATCCCACGAAAATCTCCCACTTCATGACAGATGATCACCAAATACATAAATATATTGAATGCCGTCAACTTTTCACACCCATGACACAAGGCTAACACTTGAATAGAAGAAACATGGCCTGACAGAACTCATAGCAGAGGTAGACAGAATTACAACACTGACACCAAGCGCTAAAAGATAGACGACAGTTACAACACTGACACCAAGCGCTAAAAGATAGACGACAGTTACAACACCGACACCAAGCGCTAAAATTGAGCTACTCAACAGATGCAATACAGGTAGGAGAGACATGGCTGCCAGCACACAAGGGACTCTCACGAAGCTGCTAGCCATACATACATGAGCGGTGGTAGTTATCAGAAAGAACGATAACCTTTCAACATACTTTGCAGTGATGAAATAAATCGCAATGAACGTAGAGCTCAAAATCGTTGACCAAAATAAACACTAACACCCCCTCTTAGCAAAGGAGATATCATTTACTTATCTACAAGTCATGGAGTCTTTCAACATGCCAAACAAAATGGCTACACTCATAAGTGGAAATAGCAAAAATTAATCACGGATTCTCTCAACGTGATAGCATCATGGATTCTCTCAACATGATGTTCACCATGGCTACTCCCATGAGTGAAATAAACATGAGCTCTCATCATGGAGTCACTCAACGTGACGTTGTCATGGAGTCTCTCAACATGCCATTCACTATGGCTACTCCCATAAATGAAAGAGCAAAAAGGGCTTTCACCTCAAATTTCTCCGTCACAGAGAAAAATGCATCACAAGGGCTTTCACCTCAAATTTCTCCATCACAGAGAAAAATGCATTACAACATAAAATGAGAATCACTGAAGGTGAGACTCTCTCAGCAAAAGCATCATTCTCCACAATGCCAAGCTTATCTCTAAAATATGAAAACTTCACTCTAGGAAGTGGCTTGGTGAGAATGTCAGCTGTTTGCCCATTTGTGCAAATGTACTTTAGCTCAACTGAATAATGATACTAGATCTCCACATGCTTGGATCTATCATGAAAAACATGATTAATTGAAGGCTTTACACAATTTTAGTTGTCACAAAGAATCACAGTTGGTTTCAAAGGTTGCCCAAACAGTCCTGCAAGAAGTTTTCGAAGCCACATTGCTTCTTGTGCTGCTGTACAAGCTGCAACATATTCAACTTCTTTTGAACTTTGAGCCACACATGATTGCTTCCTGCTGCACCGGGAAATCATGGCTGAACCTAAGCTGAAACAACAACCAAAAGTGCTCTTCCTGTCAGGCACACACCCTGCCCAATTTGAATAAGAAAAACCTTGCAACTTCAGACCTTCACATGAAGTATATTTCAGACCATATCCCACTATACCACACACATATCTCAATATATGCTTAGCTGCAACAAGATGAATATGTCTAGGCTCACACATGAACTGACTGAGAGCATTAATAGCATAACATATATTAGGTCTTGTATTGACTAAATACATCAAAGATCCAATCAATTGCCTATACATAGTAGGATCTACTAAATCTAAACTAGCTGCATCCTCATGTAACTTTTTCAGATTTGCTTCCATAGGAGTTATTTTAGACTCCCTCTGAATGCAGATTCTTCCTCTGCGAAGAAATGCTAGCAATCTTCCTTCCTTGAATGCAATCTCTGATTCATCCTAGAAGCATTTCAGAGAGGGATAATGATAGACTCATACAACTGAGATATCCAAATGCCAAGGTAGGCCACTTGGCATTTTGTGCACTAGGTCGGCCCTAGAATGGATCCAACCTAGCTACACAACAACACATTGTAACCAACAAAAATTCCCTCCTTGCCTGAAGATTCTAGCTTAGACCTCTTATCTTTAGGCACATGAATGTAAACTGGACATCCAAAAATTCTGAGATGACTAACTTTTAGTTTAATACCTGAGAATGCTTCTTCAGGAGTTATATTGCCTAGAATTTGATGTGGACTACGATTCTGAATATACACAACTGTGCTGCAAGCTTCTGCCCAAAGAAATATTTGAAGACTTTGATCGTGGATCATGGCTTTCGCTGCCTCAACAATAGACCTGTTCTTTCCTTCAACAATTCCATTTTGTTGAGGATTATAAGGGACACAAAAATCCCTCTTAATCCTAGCTTCAATACAAAATTTTTGAAACAAACAAGAAGTATATTCACCCCCATTGTCAGATCTTAAAACTTTGATCCTCTTATCAAACAAATTCTCTACTAGAGCTTTGAACTCTTTAAATTTAGACAACACTTCATCAAATTCTTTAGATTTCAAAAAGTAAATCCATGACTTACGAGAGAAGTCATCAATGAAAGTAACATAGTGTTGATCCTCAAATCAACAGATTTGAAAATTCTATGAGTATGCCTTGCTCAATGATCAAATCTTCCAATTGATTTGGCCAACTAATAGAGTGAACCTCTCGAGGTTGCTAACTCCCTCACTTCAGGCTCTGCAGAACCTAGGCAGGTTTACCTACTCACCAATTGATCTTCTTGGCACTTTTTATAGCAGATAATATGTTGTATCTTCTACTCGTGGTGTTTTTCTCAAAGGGCATATATCTTACTATATTACTAATTTTAGTTATATGACTTCTCCCGCTCTCTTGATTACCTTCTTTAACTGATTGGCTTTTGTTTCTATCTAATTCCTACTGTACTCCAGATCTGATTCTCTAACTATTCTTACTCCTAAGTTTTACTTATATCTCCTATTGTAACTTGAAATAAAATGAGATTGATTATTTGTTTTGGAATTAATGTTTTAGATGACCAGTGCCTTATTTCTTTTGGGCAATAGAGTCATTCACTTGCAAACCCTATGTATAACTCTAAAAGACAATTTTTAAATCCTCCCTTGGATGGATCTGTCAACTACCCAACCTCCAATGCTATATAATTGTATAATATTTTTCACAGTAGGTCTAATTGAATTTAACTTTCCTTACAAAAGACCAATTAGACAAGACACAACAAGCAAAAAAATTCTCAGATGTATCTTGATGCTCAAACTATGTAACGACATACAATTTCTTCACATGGTGATTTAGAGTAGTAATTATCAACCATAGATAGTTATAACAGAGAACTGATTTGAAAATGAAAGAGTCCACAACACAATTTGAAAATAGAAGAACTGGTTCTTGTATTGTTTGAAAGTATGTATTACAATAGTGATAACACCCTTACGGTATCATATACTGCAAAATCTGATCTTATATCTCCTCAAATCTCTCCCTTTTCTCCTTCTCCCCCAATGATTTCTAATGTTTTACATATATGTATTACATATTAGAGTTACGTCTCTTTAATTCATCCGTCATGTCTTCTAGTTTGGTGCCTTTCTGCTTCGTCGCTATTGGAAACTGTCTTTCTTTTATGTCATTTCGACATAGGTTATACTGATAAGTAACCACCAACTTGATTTTGATCTTCGGGTTACCTATGCAGAACACATCTTGGATGATGCCTATCGGTGTTACTTTCATTATCGACATATCTAAAAACTGTCTTCCCGATTTCACAAGTCATCCCGGTGAAGATTTTCACCTTTGATTTTGCCTTTCGCTGTAAGTTATTTCGATAGAGGTATTCAGTCGAGAGTGTGCTGTCGGAGTAGCTATTCCAATGTCATTACATATACTCGCTTTTGGAATAGGTTGTACTATCGGATTATAGATAATACATTATTTTGATTTCATTAGTTATACCGATAGGGATTCCTTCTCCATTTTCCTTTTATTGCCATAGGTTTCCTCGATATTGATTTCTCAGTCATAAGTTCATAATTGAGATAGATCTCTCGACATTTTTCTATCTATTTATCATCGAGATAGTTTTAATGATCGGAACCCTGACAATGTGCTATTTCGACTTCATTGGTTATTTCGATGGACCTGCATAATGCATCCTCTTGTATTGGCATCATGTATTCCGAAATGTGTGTGTCGAGATAGCTTACTCTATCTGCATTACATAATACTACTCCGCCTTTGGTGGTTATTCCGATGGGCAATCAAGATTTCATGTTCGACATTGCTATCCTAATGTCCATGTTTAGCATTGATCTATTGGATTGGGTTAGCTATCCCGATATCGGTATCTAACATTGATTTATTAGATCGAAAAAGCTATTCCGATATATACATGAAATGTTGATTGGTGAAGGTTATTTTACTGATCTATTCACATAGGATTTAAGGCATAATGGAGATAATATGTGGGATTTTATACTAGGTAAAAGAAGATTTCTGTAGCTTCAACCTTTCACCATTTTAAATACAAGAGCTTGGTGATGACTGACATATCAGGGGTACTAAGTTTTATTATGAAATTTTGGGTTTACAACACATAGTACCAAAAACCACTTAAAGAAGCAACTGACATAGGACCACACAAGTCAAAATGAATCAGCTCTAGAATTTCTTTTGCTCTACTTTCACTAGAGTGAAAAGGACTTTTAATGTTCTTACCTAGAGCACATCCTTTGTAGACAGCATCATGATCTTGATTGAGCTTAGGAAGACCAATGACCTCCATGGAGGAAAGAGTTCTGAAATTTAGATGAGCAAATCTTTTATGCCACAGCTCATTAGAAGACACAGAATCATGTGCTAAGGCTTGAATAGGGCGAGCCGAAAATTTATATAGGCTATCATGACGAACACCAATTTCACGAGCTATCTTGATGCTAGTGTTCTTCTTCCATGCAAGAACTTTGCCTTCAGCAAATGCAACTTGATATCCTTTATCTTCCAATGCTGAAATAGAAATCAGATTTCTCTTGATTCTAGGAACAAATAGCACATCACTTAGATGAAAAGGAATTCCTGAATCTGAAAGGATGTGGTTCCAGCTCCTTTTACAAAATAACAAGCATCGTCACCAAAGATAACATGCAAATGAGAATCTTTTTCAATCAGATTAGATAGATGTTCACGATATCCAGTAATATGGCGAGAAGCTCCACTGTCAATCAGCCAAGTATTACTATCAGAGGGGACATTACTTGAAAGAGCAGAAATAAATAAGAAACCCTTTGAATTTCACTTGATTGTCTATGAGGAGAAGCATTTTCAACATTTGCGCAGCAACTTGATGCTTGGGCCTCAAAGGAAATTCTCTAGCAAAGTGACCAAATTTGTCACATCTGAAACACTAAACCCTTGAGAGATCCTTCCACTTCTTAGGTTCAGGAGCTGAATCAAAATTCCTATCTCTGTTCCTTTTGAAATTTCCTTTCCTTCCCTTTCTTTTAGAAGTATGAGCAGCAAGAACATGCTCTTCTTCATGGTTAGATTTTCTCCCAATACCTCTTGCTCTCAATCTGCATTCCTCTTGAATACAGTCAGCTCTCAATCGATCAAACTTGGGTAGTTCATTTCTTCCACTAATGCCTTGAATGAAAGATCCCCAAAAGTGAGGAAGGCCATTCATGGCCAGCATAACTAGGTCTTTATCCTCAATAGAATCTCTAATAGCATTGAGCTGATCCTTCTATTCTGTAATCTTCATAAATAAGGAAACAACGGATTCACCTCTAGCCATTTTAATATGAAGGGGTTGACGTCTCAAGGCTAGAGCTCTACTAGTGTTGTTGAATTCATACAAGCTTT
Organism: Cryptomeria japonica; assembly: GCF_030272615.1. Lineage (NCBI taxonomy): Eukaryota > Viridiplantae > Streptophyta > Pinopsida > Cupressales > Cupressaceae > Cryptomeria > Cryptomeria japonica. The sequence continues at coordinate 863,576,717 of NC_081409.1, read as the reverse complement.
GGAGGCACCCGAACATCTCTTTGGCTGAACCCAACTTGGATATAACAGGTACCGGATGATCCTTCACAAAATCAATAAGTATCTTTCTTGCCATGAAGTTATTCTTTCTCCATTGAACTTTCTTAGAGTCATCTGACGGTTCATCTACAACCGACTTCACAAAGTTGAGAAGATTATTCTCTTCAAGCACAATAAGGACTTTGAATTTCCATGAGGTATAATAGCTGCACCATCCAACCTGTCTTCAACTTTAAGTCCATTCACCATTGTTGAAAACTTCAAATAAACTAGCTAAGCTTAAGCAAAGAATATTTCAAAGCTAAGCGATCTGGTTTTGGATTTTTTCTTTAGACCCACTCTGATGCCATGTCAAAATTAAAACTAGAAAGTTAAACAACTCAAATATTTGAAACTAGAAAACTTAAGAGAACAAGATACACAAATATTTATCTTGGGAAAACCCTCCACCTGAGGGTGAAAAACCCAACCACACAAAATCAGATTTTATTGAATGCTCAAATTTGAGTACAAAATTCTCACACTTAACAAGCAATCATCTAACAATGATTAATAACACTTAAAACTTAGAAAACTGAGGACTTCTTAAAACTGCCCACAAATAAGATTGCTGAAGATGATATGAAACCAAATCTTTACACAGATGATCATCACTGAATATAAATAATTATAGCCCTTTTACTGAGACTTCATGCAATTCCTAGAAAACAATCCGTAATCATCAATAGAATACAACAAAATGGCTCAAGACGATGCAAGGTCAAGACAATATATATCGTCCCACGAAAATCTCCCACTTCACGGCTAATGATCACCAAATACATAAATATATTGAATGCCTTCAACTTTTCACACCCACGGCACAAGGCTAACACTTGAATAGAAGAAACACGACTCAACATAACTCATAGTGGAGGTAGATGGAAGGCCAAGTGCTAAAAGATAGATGGAAGCACTAAAACTGAGCTACTCAATGGATGCAATACAGGTAGGAGAGACACGACTGCTAGCACACAAGAGACTCTCACGAAGCCACTAGCTATACATACATGAGCGGTGGCAGTTATCAGAAAGAACGATAACCTTTCAACATACTTTGCAGTGATGAAATAAATCACAATGAACGTAGAGCTCAAAATAGCTGAGCAAAATAGACGAACTGAGAGGATGTGACAAGATGAAGAATCATCAACAAAAGGATTTTCACAATCATCACAGGAAATTTGGTCTCCTGAAGCTACAACATTAACACTTCTTAGCAATGCACCTAGTATAACCATGATCTTATTTCAAACAATACAATGTAAAAATCTTAGTTCATTGTTTGGAGGTGTCAATGGCAATCACTCAATCCTTAAGTTGCACTTGTAGCATAGCAAAGTCTTAAGTCACACTTTCAGGGGGTCAATGACTATGCCTAGAAGCTTATGTCACACTTTTGGGGGCTCAATGACTGCCCTCCGAAATTCTAACTTAGATTATTTACCCTTTGAAAGCAACTTGCCTTAGCTAAATTTCAACATTTCATATTAGAGCGAGCAAAGATGTGAATCATTCATTTCCTAAGCCTTGAGAACTAACTAACCTCACTTCGTCCATAGAGAGAGCCCTGAATTGATTACCTCTTAACCAATTAAAATACTACACGTCTTCCAAACAAAATGCTAATAGCTAAAAGACTCCACAACTAACCTAGAAAGCAGAAAAAAGTGGGGGTCCCCATTTGCAATGGGGTGATGTGTGAAAATATCACAATAGTTCCCCTTTTATGACATCAAATGAAAATATGCAATAAGACTGCAAAATGTTGTGTAACAAATAAAATCCCACACATCTTGACAAGGATTTGTGAATCGTCTCATGAAATCATGCTAATTCCTTGTAATCAATTAGATTCTAGTACGAGAAGATACATAATTATAAATAAGTTAAGATTGGGTTAAGATTAATCTTTTAAAAACAATAAGAGGTTGAGGGAATGCTTGAAATCAAACAAGTGCCTACTTAGGGCTACAAAGTCAAAGCCATACAATTTCGATTCACAACATCTAAACATATTTATGATGATCAATTGAACATTATCACTTTATAATAATGTGACTTGTGTTGCAGTGGATTTGGTCATCCCCTTTTTAAATTTCATTTACCCATTAAATGAAAAGGTTTAAGTCCTTATGAGTTTTTGACAACCTTACCTTAACTCCTAAGTTTGCATTGAGTCTTATTAAATCATTTAGAATTCTTTTAGCTTTGTTAGTCTTTGGAAGTAATTTTGAAACCATTGTCGAGCTTTGACTGGGTTTTCACAACCCTTTTGATACTCGACAAAGTCTTTAGAACCCGCTTATAGTCCTTTAACATGTCTTTTCTTTTAAAAAAAGTGCTTAAGTTTCCTTCAAGTCTCAGGTCAAAACTTGGTTTTGAGAACCACGTCGGGAGCTAACAAGGTTCTCGAAACCTCGTTTTCTTTCAAAAAGTTCCTTTCTCAAAGAAGAAAGTTGCAAAAAGTTTGAACTATTCCTTTGTTGTCATCTTGGAAACATGTTTTTAAAACCATTGTCAGACCCCAACAATGTTCTCACAACTTGCTTGGAGTCCAACACATAACTCAAAACTCTCTAATAGAGCTCTTGCCGTTCGAAAGGAAAGAAGATTGAAGACTTGACCAAAGGGAAAAGTGACTTTCAAAACTCTCTTCGAAGTCCAACAAGGTATCCACAACCTTGTTGGAGTCCGACATCCAACTCACAACCACACTTTCTTTCATGAAGTTCTCAAGGCAATTCAAGAGAAGAAAGGAAGAAAAGTGAAGCAAAGAAAGCATGAGGTTTCAAAACCTTTGTTGGGCCTCGACATGGTTTTGACAACCTATCAAAAAGACGCTCCTGCTTATTTCAAATGTTGCTTTGAACATTGGTGCTAAAAGAGCCAACCTACTTAGCATTGAATGTTGTCAAAGTTGAAGGGAAATTAATGCTAAGGCATTAAAAAGAAAAAAACAATTCAAACGAGTCATTATGCAAGCAATTCACATTGAAATATTGTGGAGGGTTCAAAAGAAAAGAGCAGAATTGCGAAACAAGAGGTATTGGTTATGAAAAAGAAGAAACACAAAAAGGTACCGTACGACAACAAATTGGTAAGTTCACAGTTCTCCTAGCTCTATAGTTGCAATCTCCACTTAAAAAGAGTATTATTCAAACAAAATCAATGGAGAAAATGTGTTTTCTTGATGTGATGCTGCTTGTTTTTTCCCCAAAATCAAAGGATTCTAGGTTTAGCTAAAATCTAGTTAAGATGAAGTATAAATATCTAGGATATGTACACTTGTTTTGTCTAACAAGCACAATGCCAAAAATAGGAGACACTTGACTAGGGAACGCTAATTTGAATGAATTTTGAGAATGGGTGAATAGAGAAAATAGAACTCCCATGACATAAAGAATGGTTGAGAGTGGGTTGTTGCAAGTAGTCGATATCCCTATAGCTGTACAATGGATAGACCTAGTCTTGGAATGTATCAATCACTATGATACAACTAGGGAGATTATAACAAACAATAATAATTTGCTCATTACTCTTACTAAAGCAACTATCAATGGTTATTTTCATCTGCTAGAGAGGGAGTTTTATGTAGACTTTGATTTTACATCATCACACCATCATTTTAGTAAAAAGAAAGGATATCATAGGAATTTAATTGCTAGGGAGTGGCTTGCTGTTCCAAAGAAGGGCAAATCCTAGTTGCCCAGGTGAGTACATAGGTCACACTTTATTGAAGAGATTTCATTAATTATTGTGTTACTACATAGGTTGAGTGGCAATGTGAATGCTCATAATTTTGAGGAATGGATATTTTTCTTGTCTAGATCATTATTGTTGGTGAACAATACCTAGATTGGGCAACACCTATCAATGCCGGGTTGCATAACATGATTTCCAGCTTTCCTTTGAACAAATTTTTCTACATGTCCTCATATCTCTTCTATGCCCTAGCTCGTACTAGGTAGTGGCCAAGACTTCACCTTGTGGGGATATATGATTATAATATTCAGATTTATGACTACTATGATCAATTGTAGATAAAGAAAATCTATAAAAAGTTTAGGGGGTCGAATGATGCATTCACTGTGAGGTTAGTCAAAGAGCTGCAAGGAGACTTAGGTCAAAGGATTTGTACAAAGAGAGCTGCATCATCCATGAATAAGATGAAAAACTTATCTAGAGTAATAAGGAATAGATTGGTGGGCCAATTGAACAAGGTATGAAAATAATTGAAAACTTTAACTCTTGGAATGATGTCAAGAGCTTGAATGATAGGATTGATAAATTGATAAGTGATTGTAAGGAAAAGCAAGAACATAACAAACAAGACCTTCCCGAGTTGTGAACTATGGAGAAAATTCAAGATCAAGTGCTGATAAAAGAGAATTGGAACCTCAAACAATCCTGCATATAAGAAGGTGGATTCATTCAGAAGAACACTTGAAGGAATGCCTAGAAGAAATAATGAAGCAAGGAAGCAAGTAATAGATATAAAGTTTGAAGATATACATTATTTGAAGACATACCAGGTTTATCTTTCCATCCAGAGGATTGTTGATTTTGTAACTAGGTGAGAAAATAAATAGGATTCGGATTGCCTTAAGGCATCATCCAAATCCTTATAGGGCAGGGTCCTATCTATTGTATCTAATGTGTAAATCAAATAGGGCTGGCCCCCTTATATATCCTCCACGCCAAACATAAAGAAACTCATGTTTCATTATAGGGCCGACCCTATATTGAAATGTACTAAGTTAAAGCCTCACTCCAAACGTGTGGACCTATCCACATCGTTGTTATATGCAAAATGATTTTAGCGCCCAAGGATAAATGGGCCGACCTAAAGATAAGTAAGAAGATGAACCTCTTATATATTTCAACTACTTGCAAGGTTAAAAGAAACAAATACATAGCGAATACATTCGCCCTCAGCAGTGATCAGCGATGCCATCTACAGTCAGCGAATATATCCTAAGGACAGCGAATGCACTTCTATGCATAGCGAACTCATTCCAAGGTTAGCGAACCTTGTTCTAGGGTCAGCGAACCTGAATTAAGGTGCAGCGAATCACCTTACAGAGACAGTGAACTTCCTTGTGGCAGCAAACAAGTGTATCATAGATAAGTTCTTTCATGTTGTGTATGCCCTAGTTTGAAGACACAATACCACTGTGCATAGCCTGCTGGTTCTAAATGCTTCAAGTGTTGAAGCCGAATCGTACTGTCTGATTATTGCCTAATCAGATCTAAGGATCTGTTGTCGCTGGGTTTTTCCTCCTAGAGGGAGGTTTCCCAGGGTACTTGTGTCTTTGTGTTCATTTTGCTTATCTCTATTTATCTGCAAACAACTAATTAGGAGCTAATTCTGATTTCTGGGTTCTTATATTAATCTAAAAGGCTAATTTTAACAAGGATGACCCAGGAAGTGTGAGTGGCATACAAGATAGTTTCAAGAAGAACATCGTTGCCAATTTGGATCAACAATGGGCAATTTTAATCTGAATGCTATGAAAAAGATCTCCATTTTTCCTTTTAGTGGAAATTTGATCAACAAGTGGGCAATTTAGATCAACAAGTGGGCAATTTTCCATTTCTTCATTTTTCATTCAACACTTGATCTCCACGAGTGGAAATTCGACCCCTAGAAGGAAACTAGGAAGTTTAGATTTCCATCTTGTCAAAGGGTGGAAATTCATGGTGGACAAGGAAATTCCACTCTTCCTTTTCACTTCTACTTGCAAATTTTCCTTAGGAGTGGAAAATTGACCATGACAAGGAAATTTTGTTTTTTTGCACTGTGCTGAAGCAAACCTTATCACTTAACACTTGATTTTGGCCATCCTAAAAAGGGTGGGAAAATGACCCCTATGAGGAAATATTGGTTTCACTTACCTTGACATCTTTCCTAACAACTTTGCAACATGACAACATTTGACAATTTTTTTACAGCCTCTAGCAATTTGTCCTCAAACTCAATCCTAACACTCTACTATGGATTCCGGACTCAAACCCACCCCAATGACAAGACACATCCCTCTCATAAACAAAGGTTAAAGACCACGAGCACTGCCAAGTTAGGACAACTAAACAAAACGACTACCCTAAAAGCGAAAAGTGGGGGTTCCCATTTGTAATGGGGTGATGTGTGAAAACGTCACAACAACACTAAAGATCAGATGGTATGAAGTGCTTAACCATATATTAGATCATAGGACACTAACCTAGGGTTTGAACAAATGAATCTTGTCATCATTCAAATCTAACCCCCGCTTCAGATTTCAGCACATAAGTGACTAAGTCCCTTTGTGTAAACAACTTCACAATGGACAACTGAGGTATCCACATGTCAAGATCTGACTATCAAAGACTTGGGAAAAATTAAATTTTGTTCTAGATGTTTCATTTCCTTTCAAGATAGATGAGTTCGCATCAACACTACTTTGTTGTGGTGATGGGGATTTCACTCTTGGTCATATTCCTACAGCTGTCTCGCATGCTCTCCATCAGGAGTTTTCCTTAACCCCTTGAATGGCAATTGCCTTATTGATATCACAGTTGTTTGGGTTACGGAGGAGATGATTTTTATGGTGTTGGATTTTATGTTACAGCAGATTATGAAATCCTACATCCCATATTTGATTTGTCTTTATAAATTTGTAATTCTCATGCTAACATCCCAACTACCCAGCTCACATCTTATTCTGAAGTTCATCTTTCTAAACTTATATATTGGTAATTTCTATTTCCCTTTGTCATTGGTTGTGGGTTCAATTCATAGCCACCTGATAAGAAGTCTCATTGCAGCCCCATGGAGGGGGCTTTCCGAAATTGTCTCAGAAGGTGGTGCTGCATAAAAGCATTAGCCTTCTGCAGAGAAATTGTTCAATGTATAGTCTGATTGCCAAGGCTGTGTATAAGTGGGGGCACTTATAATCAAGATAATCCAGGTTCAATTCAATGATGTGATTTCTATCTGTTGTAATGCAATTCTTGTATGGCGTGGTGTCTATAGTTAAGGGCTCTGCTGTTCAGAATAAGATTTTTTGTATAAATTATTTTTCGTGGGGATATCAATAGCTGAACCATGATCCATCTATTGCAGAGAAAAATTCTATATTGCTGTCATTTTGCACTAAAAAGGTAGATAACTTTAGTCCCTTCTCCAGCAATTGCTGGAAATCTCTCCTAAACAGGAATTGTTCCTTTTTTGTTGGGTACATTCCTTTTGTACATCTGGAATTCATAACCTTTCATGGACCACCGGCAGCTTAAAAGTTTGAGTGGTATAGCCATCCATAGAATCTGTGTTTTGGTTGTATGATAAAGTTACGGGTCACATTGCCTTCTTGATTTAATTTCTGGTGCTATTTGTGGCTTCACCATTACTGAGAGATATACACAGCTATGGTAAGATCACATCATTTCTTTTCTTCTGTCTGTTGTTGGTTGACCAGCAACAAATTTCTTATTTAATGGAAAGGAAAAAATATATTATTATGTCAATTTCAGGCCACCATCCAATTTGGTGACTGGCATTACCCTCCCAATTTGGTGACAGATGACAATTTAAACCTAGGCCAAATTGAGACATTGAAAACCCAAACAATGTTTTATACTACTAACAGGAAAAGGATTTGTATGGTGAACATTCACACAACTTGCGCTAAAATTAAATCCCAGGAAACTCAAATCTATCTGGAAGTTATTCAAATATATTGAATACCAATCCAAAAAGAGGATACATGGAGCTTCATATCAGTTACTGATGAAATTGTTTGTGCTGGTTGAAGCTGTTCTCTGTCTCATTCATAGCCTGTCTTCAAACTCTTCATCCTTGGGTATGTGTTTCTCTGAATTCCAGGACCTGCCTCTCAAGTTTTGATATCTAGAGAGAGAGCCGGACCTTTCTTATCATCAAGCCTATCCATTCAGTGAGAAACACTACTCATCTGACAGACCTTTCTATCCAAAATTCTCTGCAGAATCTCTTGAGCTCTCTAATGAGTCCTATATCAACTTTCCCCTTTACCAGCAACTTCTCCAAATTCTTCTGTTTGGTAAATTACCGAATTCACATAGTAAATTTAATATATCAATTTGAATTTAAAGTTTCACTTAGGTTTTCCAGTCTCCTTACGCTAGCCTTAGTATTGAAAGATCTTGATGAAGTAAGTCTTTGTTGTATAAGGATGTCAGAATTCAGTTAGATGCTTCCACATTAGCATTTTCAATTAATCCTTCTCAGCTTCTCCATGGAAACATAAAGAGAGCTTAATGGCCTTATAGCTTCCTGAACAAGGACACTTTTTAAAAATCTCACACTTTGAGCGATAATGCTTTGAATGATATGAATAAAATGAGCTTCACGAGGATTAATGCTCGCTTCTGCTATGCCCCATAAAAATCTTCAGTTTGTCTAAACTCCAGTTGATATCTTAATTAGTCACATGGTATAACTCCACATTATTTATTTGTGGCACGCTTTAAACTGTGTTTCAAACTGCTAACAGAATGTTTTGATTTTGTTTATAACTTCATAACCCTTTTTGATTATATGCTTTTGTGAATGGACTTGCCATTATTTATGATTAATGCAGTCTCTGGAGTCCACAATACTAATAACCATCTTTTATTATCTTCTCTAGCTAAATACAGTCCTTTTAAAATTGCATGTGTGTCAGCTAAGTTTTTGTCTCAAGCATTATTTAATTTTGATGTGCTGTCACTTTTGGCTTTCTCTGGTTTTCCTTTTTCTGCTCTATATGAAAAATATTTTGAGAAATAATCTTAATAATTGGTTGATCTATGGGGAAAATATAGTGTCTTGAAAAACAGATAAGGTGGATTTGGTTACAGTATGAAGATTAATGAGCTCACGGAGTCATATGTGTGTGTCTTCTAGCTAAAGGTGTTTAAACCTAACATGTGTGGGTCATACTCTTGAACCCTAATCTCAAAATCCCAAGTGAAATGTCCTTTAAGGCATAAATTTCTAATTTTGAGTTTGCTTCTTCTAACTAGTGTTGGCATTTAACTTTTGTGATTCTGTTTCAACAGATAATGTGGTCGAACTATTCTCTGGCTCTGGAAATGGAATGTCAGGACTTGCAGATGGGGACCTAACAAAAGCTAAGTTTAAACATCCAAAGTCATTCACATCTGATGCTAAGGGAAATATTTATGTGGCTGATCATGCAAACTTTGTGATTCGTAAAATCAGCAAATCAGGTACCATATCATGCTATTATTCTATTCCTTATTATGTGAAATTAGAAATCAGCAAATCAGGTACCATAGCATGTAATTTTTATATTCCTTATTGTGTGAAATTAGATTTTATAATCCTCCCCAATGAATATAGATTGAATTGTGTTAGGCATGAAATCAGGGCTCTGTATTTGGGGAGGGAAAGAATATGGGGTATTACTATAAAGGGTGTAATAGTGAGTTGTCATTTAAATTGTAACTTTTTTACTAGAAATGGAATGCACTGTCAGGTTCCTAAACCTACTTCTTGAGAAGCAGGTGTCGCTTAGGCTGTTTCTGTCCTGCGACAAACAGATTCCCACGATATGCAGAGACTATTATAAGTGAAACCAATTCAGTGAATTACACACTGATCATTTAATCTTTTACCGATGATAATTGCCTTTTGATCTGACAACCTGAGTTCTCCATCGAGATGAACTTATGTTCAACCAGTTTCCTATTGAGCTGTTTCAACAGTTTTTGGTTTGTATATCTTATGTTTTATATTCTGTCTAAAGAATGTTACTATCTGATGAAACTGAACGTTTCTGGAAGCCAAGGCTGTTTTCCTCTGGGAAGATTGTTTGTTGGTGTCATCTTTCTACATTTAGTTGTGTCTATCAATCTTATGCTCTCAGATCATTGATATGTACTTCTATTCCTCAGTCTCCCACTGGGGTGTTTCTCAGATTCTCTGATAATTCATTAATATTATATATTGAGATTGAAGGAAAAAATTTAAAGTATGTGGCAACCAAGCTTGTACGAAGATATTATTTGTTTATCTTCTCAGCATGGAATCTGAATATGTTATCAATGTTGACTTATAATATACTTTCATTATGATGATAGGTAAAATTCAATTGCCTACAATAGTCTATGGCTAGTATGCTGTTAGTCCTTGGGTTGCCTTATATGTAAGTAAAGTGGATCGATGGCTGTCTTCTATGTTCATTTAACTTGGAGATGGATGCTTTTCAGTAGGCCAGAAGAGGTCCGAAGCATGTTTTGAAAAAGATAATTTAAAAAAAAATATGGTTATACTGCAGTACTCTATAACATTATTCATTATTCATATACTGAAAAAGTGGAAGATTCATTTTTTCTCTTGAGAATGCCCCACCCTGGTGTTTAGCTTTTTTAGTAAGAAGACAAGTTGAATTCCTGGCTGGGACTTTACATCTTAAATTAGGATAGGCTAAGTTGTTAACATATCCACATTCAGAGTAATTGAAGGGCCATTTCTCAGTGGAATTTTTATGTTGATGAATAATATATATGTGCATGAATGTTTGTAGATGAATAACGCTCAGTCACAGACATATACATATACTAGCATACCTTAAATACACCAATCTAAAAGATGTTGAAAGATATTTGTATTGAGGTACCTATATTTAATTTGTTATACAGGTTAGATAGGTTCCTTGAGATTGATATCTTTTATCATAAATATACATTTTTTTTAGCTTAATATACTTGGGTTAGGCTCCCAGGGGCTGCAAAAAAAAGAGATGCCTAACTGCAGATTTAGAGTTCACTAGATCCATTCGCAATTTGGGCAGATTATTCTGCCAAAAAATCTCATCAGAAGAAGCAAACTACCGATTATTTCTGAGATGCCCCTGCCTAATTTTATTTAAGTGCCAAGTAAAATAAATCATTAACTGCAAAGTGAAATGTTGGGTGGTAGCAGGTAAGAGTGAAGCCCTCCAAAGTAAGTAAATATGATGCTTAAATTTAAAAGGAAAGATACCTTTGGTTTCATTGGGGAGTGGTTAAGCTATAACAAACTGAAATTAAATTGAAGTTTAATTTTTCAAAAGTCGGGGCATTATGAAGAGTTTTGTCTATGGAGAAAAGAAGGTATATAAGAGAACTCAAAAGGGAGAAGGAAGCATCATTCAATACATTTTATATATCTAATTATTACTCCTTGTGGAGAGTGGTCTGTGGTTCAGCAACCTGGGGACACAAGTACTTAAGGTCTGAAATTAGAGGACAAAACCCCCCTAATTTCCATTGCTAAGTTTGTGGATGAGAAACCCCAATTCAGGTAGATTTGGAGACATTTGGAAGAAATTTCAGCAAGGATAAATTACTGCAGATTTGGGGTAATGAATAACAGATATAAAAGAAAATCTAAATATTATATCTAAATTAAAATAAACTGTTAAACCTGCAGTCTTTTAAGTTGATATCGCATTTATAATTAGTTGTGCTGCTATAATTGTGTCTTAGATTTTATTATTTAAAGAAAAATAAGAAAAATAAAAAAGAGACTACAATTTCTAATATTGACCCCAGCTGACTAAAGAAATATCCTTAGTCTATTAATACGTTAGAGAAAATTTTCTTTAAATTGGAGGATTTAAGGGTCATCTGATGCCTATTCTGAGAAGAATTCTTCTTCCTTATAAGATTGGCTCAATCCAATCATCCTTTGAAGCATCCGAAGATTTGTATTTAGAGATTTTTGAAGGCATCATCTCTCCTCAAAGAGTCTCGATCACCTAACTTGAGATTGTCATCATGCTTGGTGAAGCTATAGTATTCAAGGCATTTTTACCATGCTCAAAACAAAGTGAAGCCTTATCTAGAGCAAGATCTAAAGTAGCATGAACTTTTGGTACCAATAGATGGGAGGAAGGAACTTTAAGAAGAAAGTCCTTTGTCCCCCTTGAAATTGAAAAAGGGGAGACAAAAGCATGATAAACCAATCAATTTGGAACAATCAAATGATAGTGAGGTTTTGCATAGCCCATCAAGAAGGTTTAAGAGGAACCTTGAAACCTTGAAAATTAGAGTGAGTACCTAGAGTTTTGGATTATTTTTGGCTATATTGAGAGGCAATATATCTATGGGCACATTTTCTACACCTAAAATTTGATTTTCTCATAATCTACAGATTATCTCCAAATATTGTCCCTAGGCTTAAGATTAATTTCTTTAGGAAACTTCTTTGAAAGATCCATCTCCACACACAGTCAATTAAAGGTGGTATAAGTTTTGTTATTTGTCTGTTTTGCAACACGTACAAACTTTCCTAGGGAATTTTCAACGGCTGTTAAGCCAGAAGGCAGCCAATTTTGCAGCAGTTGATATGGTAATCTTACTGAAATATGGGAAGTAGAAAAAGACCTCCACGGCTTGATACTCAATAGGTTCTCTTATTTTCCACAGACCCGAATGCAAAATATATTTGATATTTTTGATAAATTCAAACTCAATGATAAAATAGCCTCTAGTACATGGATAAATATATATTTAATCCTCCAAGGATTTCTTGTAGGACAAAGAAAGCCACCTGTGTGGATTGGACTAATTTGGGCCAAAAATTGAAGAATTTATAGGCAAAGAGTGTGATCCAACAGAAAACCTCTCTTTTGGCTACATCTAAATCCATTTTAATTTTTCAAGTATAAATGTCTTGCTTAAAATTAATAACCCAGCCTTTAGCTAGACTCGTGGAATTCACATTATGATGCTTCTTGTTATGCCTTGCAAAAAGGGACTGACTTGCAATGGTGGAGACCTTGGTGGCCAATTCATTGTTGCAAGAGCAATCAAAAGTCTCGCTGATCTCCCTTAAACTCTAGTGGTTTGCTTTCTTGGTCATATGAGAAGGGTTGTAGGAAGAAAACACAATCCCTCTAGATAGCTTTTGATGCCTAGGGACAAAAGTGGAAGTTGAAGAAAGACATAAAAGAGAGGGAGAAACCTTATGAGATCATTGCTAATGCCAAGGCAAGCATCGTCCAATAGGTCCATGTCATTCCCCTTGTCATGGTTATGTAGGCCTCCCAATCTCTTGCCAACCATGCAAGCGAAGAGTTAGGAAATTTCTTTTCAAGAGTGGGTGTCAATGATTTTTTTAATTTTTCCAAAATGGTAGAGGAAGGGCATCAAGAAGAAGATAAATGCTTTCGTGTGTTAGCTAGTGCAAACATTGTGAAGCAAGGCATACAAATTGTTTTTTTTTTGATAGGTGAATGCTTTTTGACTAGAGCTATGAACCAGTGAGGTAACATTTTTGATTGACTTCATCCTTAGTTGTTGGGATTAACCCCAGACCAGTTGTTGGGATTAACCTCAAGAAGAGCATAATGATCCACCAGAGCGTATGAATCCCACTGATATACCTAGTGACATTTTTGTTAGCAAAACGATGCCACTTTGGGTAAGAAACACCATTCAAGAAGCTGAAAGATTTGCAGCTCCTAGTGGTACCTACCGAGAAACCAAGAGATTTCAAGTATTCTCCAACTACGTTGCATTGATGTGCAATCTCATTGAGTCTGAGCCATGCAATGTTGAAGAAGCCTTGAACCATCATACCTGGAAGCTTGCTATGGATGAAGAGTATCGGTCAATCATCAAGAATGATGTTTGGGACATTGTGCCTAAAACCAAAGGTAAATCTGTTGTTTCCTCTAAATGGTTATTCAAAATTAAACAAAATGCTGATGGTAGTATTGTAAAATATAAGGCTAGATTTGTAGCTTGTGGTTTTTCTCAAAAGGAAGGCATAGACTATGAAGAAACATTTGCTCATGTTGCTAGATATACGTCTATTAGAACTATAATAGCTATTGCTGCAGCTAGAGGTTGGAAGCTACATCAAATGGATGTTAAGACTACCTTCCTTAATGGTGTCATTGAGGAAGAAGTCTATATTGAACAACTTGAGGGTTATGAGATTCAGGATAGAGAAACTCATGTGTGCAGATTGAAGAAAGCTCTATATGGCATCAAACAGGCCCCTCGTGCTTGGTATGAAAGAATTGATAAGTACTTGTTAAGTTTAGGATTTTGTAAAAATGATGCTGACTCTAACATCTACTTTAAGATATCTAATGATGAAATGCTAATTCTAGTTCTATATGTGGATGATTTATTTCTTACTGGTAAAGATGAACTTATCATTAGATGTAAGAAAGAATTAGCTTCAAAATTTGAAATGAAGGACTTAGGTCTAATGCATTATTTTCTAGGTCTAGAAGTATGGCAAAGATCTAACGAAAATTTTCTAAGTCAAGGAAAGTATACTATTGATATTTTGAAAAGATTTAGAATGATGGATTGTAAACCTATGTCTACTCCTATGGAATCTAACTTAAAGAAGTTAAGTGTTTCTGCAGCTAACTCTGATTTTGAAGATCCATCAGAGTACAGGCAGTTGATTGGATCATTAATGTATCTAGTTAACACTAGACCAAACATATGCTATGCAGTGAATGCTCTCAGCCAGTTCATGAACATGGCCAAACATGTTCATCTTGTTGCAGCCAAACACATCCTAAGATACTTGCAAGACACAGTTGGTTATGGGCTGAAGTATCCACTTAACACTTCAATATCATTGGAAGGTGTTGTGCGTTGCACATGCCCCCTGTCGCCGACAGGGTCCCCCTTTCCGTGGTTTGAGTTTTTTGATCGTCATCCCGAGAATCGAATCAGAGTTTCTCGTGTCTCCTCGAGCGAGTTTGTGATCAGTCCGTAAGCTGATCAACGTTGGAGTAATGAACCAATGAGCCCTTTTGACTGATCTGGCTTTCGGGCGTAAATACCGAGAGTTTGTTCCAAAATTTCAAAACTTAACGCAATACGAGCATCTTTTCGGACTTCAGGTCCGAACTTGGCGAAAGTCAAGATCAACAAAGTTAAGTTTTAAAACGTTGTGCACTCCCCCCTTTTTGGATGTAAGCATCCGAAGGTGAAAATTCAAAAAAATTTGAAAGCATAAGGTGGCAATCGCATTCCGGACCCTAGGTCCGAAATTTCCAAAAAATTAAAGTTTCAAAACATAACACTGCCCAACAACGTTTTCGGACCTTAGGTCCGAATTTTAGTGAAGGTTAAGTTTAAAACACAGTGCAATAGTATACTTCGGACCCCCGCGTCCGAATATCGACCAGAGACAAAGTTAAAGTTTTTTTTTAGCAACGTCAAAAAACCACGTTTCGGACCCCCGCGTCCGAATATCGACCAGAGGCGAAGTTGAAGTTTTAAAAAAGAAAAAAAAAAAAACGCACATCACCGCATTTCGGACCCTAAGCTCCGAAAAGGGCAAAGAAAAGTTAAAGCATTGCGCGAACATCGCATTTCGGACCCTAAGCTCCGAAAAAGGGAAAGTAAAGTTTTAAAAGTTTTTAAGCATTGTGCGAACATCGCATTTCGGACCCTAAGCTCCGAAAAAGGCAAAGAGAAGTTTTAAAGCATTGTGCGAACACCGCATTTCGGACCCTAAGCTCCGAAAAAGGGAAAGTAAAGTTTTAAAAGTTTTTAAGCATTGTGCGAACATCGCATTTCGGACCCTAAGCTCCGAA
Organism: Cryptomeria japonica; assembly: GCF_030272615.1. Taxonomy (NCBI): domain Eukaryota; kingdom Viridiplantae; phylum Streptophyta; class Pinopsida; order Cupressales; family Cupressaceae; genus Cryptomeria; species Cryptomeria japonica. The sequence continues at coordinate 863,561,076 of NC_081409.1, read as the reverse complement.
AAAGGCAAAGAGAAGTTTTAAAGCATTGTGCGAACATCGCATTTCGGACCCTAAGCTCCGAAAAAGGCAAAGAGAAGTTTTAAAGCATTGTGCGAACATCGCATTTCGGACCCTAAGCTCCGAAAAAGGCAAAGTGAAGTTTTAAAAGTTAAAGCATTGTGCGAACATCGCATTTCGGACCTGTTGTGACGTTTTCACACATCGCCCCATTGCAAATGGGGACCCATGTTTTTTCTGCTCGTTTTGTTCGTTTTCGCTTTGCTTTTTCTAGGGTTTTGTTAGTTTGTTAGTTGTCTGGATTTAGGGTCAAGCCTTAGGGTTCTAATTACCGTCTTTTCGGACCAAAATCCAGTCGTTTTGAGGGCTTTTGAGTTTCCTTTTCTAGAATGCAAATTTTGAATGAAATAAATTCGCCAAAATGGTCTAATTTTCAATTGGAATGTTCATGCAAAGCTTAAACTTGTCTAAATGATGACCGTCAATGTGAATTTTTGTCTGATTGAATATTTTGACCAAATTTTGACTTTTTTGAAGTTTGATCCTGGGCATTGGAATTGATTTGTTTTCGCCTCGTGAAGTGTTAAAATGTGAAAAATCTTGTTATTTTGGCCTGTAGAAGAAAATCGCTCCTGTCCCTCAGTGAAGGAGAGGAGCTCAATCTCAAATATCTCATCATTCTTGCAGAGTCCAGACAAATTTTACGTTTGAAGTGATGGAGAACGGCGAGATCTTTCCATTGAATATAAATTGAAGATTTTCATGAGCACAGAAATGCCTCCAGGAGGAAAATCGCTCCTGTCCCTCAGTGAAGGACCGGAGCTACAATTCAAATTTCGTCTTGTCCTTGCAAGATTTTGAAAGTTTAATGATTTGAGGACGTCCGAAGGAAGATACTTTGCCAAATGAATATAATTTGATATGCAAAAACGAAGGAGAATGACCTATATTGACCATATCGCTCCTGTCCCTCTCCAAGGGACCAGGGCGAGGTACCTTGTAGCTCTCGTCCCTCTCCCAGGGACCAGAGCGATTTCCTTCATTATGCAAAATCCAGACAAAGGTCAAGGCAAGTTTACGTTCAAAAACAAGGAAAAACATGAGATAAATGCGTTGAATATAAATTGAAGATTTTTGGGACGTCCATAACAGTGCTAATTGCCTAAATCGCTCCTGTCCCTCAGTGAAGGACCGGAGCTACAAATCCAATTTTGCTTTGTCCTTGCAAGATTTTAACATCTTGACAATGTGAAAAGGTCCAAAGAGGTACATTTTATCAAATGAATATAACTTGAAGTGCTGTCGGGGAGATCACATGGATAACCAAGTCCGGCTTGAGTGAGGTCCTGATCCTGAAATTTGGCTAAGTCTGGAATGTCCTGATCCTGAAATTTGACTAAGTCTGGAAACTGAAAAACCTCCAAAAACTAGATTTTGCAATATAACTCCTGGAGGTCTGAAACCACTCTCAAACATCCTGAAAGTATATATGGAATATAACTTAAAATTGTCCTCGTCGAGAGTGCGAAAAGTCAAATTTCGCTCGTGTCCTTCTCCAAGGGTCCACAGCGAAATGCGCTCGTGTCCCTCTCCAAGGGACCAAGGTGAATCGCTCGTGTCCCCCACCAAGGGACCAGAGCGAAAATGCTTAGTTGAGCCATTCCTGACCTTGTTCGGACGAATCGAGACATCAAAGGCATGGTGAAGGACGAAATGAGCATGATAGAGCATCTAGACTTGATCAAAAACAATGAAATGATGAAGTTTTTGCCTAGAGGGTCAATTTCGCTCCTGTCCCTCACTGAAGGACCAGAGCGAAGTTCTTCATAAGGTACGATCTGGGCAAAGATCAAGCAAATTTTATGTTCGAAGGCAAGAAAGGAGGTCAATCGAACCCGTTGAAGACAAATTGAAGATTATCAAACGTCAACAAAGGACCAAAATGCTGAAGTTCGCTCCTGTCCCTCAGGAAGGGACCAGAGCGATTTTTGTTGTAGATGATTTTCTCGCCAAATTTCAACCGATCTCAAGGCATGAATGAATGAAAGGAGGCATTGCGAATCCGTTGAATATAATTTTCGAAGGTGATGAAGTGAAATGAGGTCCACAAGAGCAAAATCGCTCCTGTCCCTCAGTCAGGGACCAGGGCGATGAGGTACGTATCTTCCCACTTTTTCATTTTTGGGCGCTAAACAAACATTTTTTAAATTTATTTAAATGCTAAAAAAAAAAAATCGATATTTAATTAAAAGCATTTAAATAGCGCATGGTATGTATTTATTAATTATTTTTTGCCTTTGTAAAAAATCGAAATTTATTAATTAAAAATAAAGGCATTTAATAATTAATTATTAATTTAATAAAAATCAAAAGGGAGCGCTTGGGTTTATTTTGTCAAGGTCGGCCTTTATTATTTATTAAAAAAATCGTTTAATTTGCCTTATTAATTATCAAGTCGGCCTAAGGTCAATATGAAGGTGAGCGCCTATAAAGGAAGGTGTTTATTTCATTTTCACATCATCATTTATCATCTCTCATATGCAATTTGGAGAAGGCAAAGGAGAAATGCGATTTGGAGTATACAAAGGAAGGCGCCAAGATCAGTCAAGGGGAGGAGCGAATTTCAAAGGGAGAAGTGCGAAGTTGTGTTCAAGGAGGTGCGAATTTATATCCAAAGGAAGGCGTTAGTACTATCCAAGGAAGTGCGAATTGTCCAAGGCATTGGAGATCACGTCAATGACATATCAAAGATGGCGAAATTGCTAACTTGAAGAAAAGATCACGTCCAAGGCTTGAAGGGTGGCGAAGTTGATAAGAGGAACGTTCTTTTGAAGATCACATCAAGACTATCGAATTTCAAATTTTGCCTAGGCAAATTCCTTTATTTTGCATTTTAGAGTTAGCTCTCAAGTAAGGTATGGCAAGATCTCTTGTTTTAATTTCGAATTTTGATTGTCATTGCCTTAATTTTGAATTTTGGAATTTTGTTTTTCCTTAGCTCAGTCTTTTTTAGGAAATGATTAATAAAGGACTTATCATTAAGTTTCCTAAAATTTGCTCTCTAATTTATGTTATGTATTGCAAAATCTTGTTACTAATTTTGAAATGTTGTGTAGGCATCAAATGGAGGTCTCTTCAAGGAAAATCAAGCCGGATCAAGGACGGTCTTCGCCAGGACGATCAAGCCAAGACATGGGCGACCTCTTTCAATCCAGCGTTCCAAGGCGAGGTACATCGTCATCCTGCACATCAAGGACAAAAGGAGTTAGAACAAGAGTTAATTAAAGATAGCCTCTCAACGACATCAAATTGAATATCTAGCAAGCTTCAAGTGTCAGATGAGGTGGCGTCCTAGTCATCATTTCTCCAATCAGTGAAGTCCATCTCAGCATGTCCAGATTCAATGTACTTAACTCATGGAAGGTGGCACAAACTCCGATGTACCTACCCCGGCTATCCATTGGTCGATTTTTCTAAAAGGGACATGTGTCCAAGCAATACAATTTTATCATTGGTCAAGCATTAAATGTTATGTAATGGTTGTAACAAACCCTAATTAGGGTTTTCATTGTAAAATCTTGGCCATTGATCTTGAATTGATCTAAGCCATCAAATTGTATTGTGGGCACTATATAAGCCCAGGCATTTCATTTTGTAAAGGTGGAATTTTAGAGGATTAGAGAGAGTTGTAAATAGTTGAAAGTAGTTAGAGAGTAGAATAGGAGGACAAGGCAAGAAATTGTTGCCATTGATTGTAAACAAACTCCATTTTCATTGAAGTAATGGTGAAATATGTCGTTTTCTTGCAATTTGCATGGTTTCTTGTTGAAGTCTTCAATCTTAGATGGTAGATAATTAGATGAATGGAGGAAGTGTGATTGATTGATGGTGGAATTCGTACATCCATACTACTAGCAGTTTGTTGATTGCAAACTTGCCTTGCGTAGTCAACTGGAATCATTCAGCCTAAGCTCAATTCCAATTTGTTGCCTCTTCATTGATATGCATCAACTTGGATGGTATCTATGCCTGCGGTGATGATTTGAACATCATAAAGCTCCCTTAGAAGATCGCACTAGTCTTGTGTAGATGTTCCATTGATGTCAAAACAAGATCTAGTTAGAGTTTCACCAAAAATCAAGTCATTGCTCCTACATTCTTCGTATTAAGATTAGATCCTCTCTTCGCCCTTATCCTTTTTCCATTTTTTTTAATCTAAGTTAGTAAGAGCCTGTGTCCAGCAAAGCAGATCGGAAGTTCAATGTAAGTCCCCTTGTGATTCCAGCAAATCACATCATACCACTGGAGCTTGTCCACACGTGGAGACCCCACTAAAAGAACCTTGGAGTCTACCTAACTGATCCTTTACGCGAATCTTCAGCAGTTAGAGACTATTTTCTCAAGAGAGGATAAGATGCCTAATGGTATTTTATTCTGTGTATGATTGTGTACAAAACACACGTCAACAGGACCCTAAGCTCCGAAAGGGCAAAGTGAAAGTTTAAAAACCAAACAGGGCGCGATTATCGTTTTCGGACCCTAAGCCTCGAGCGCCGGCGAAAGTCGAGGAAATTAACACTGTGCGATCGCATTTCGGACTTTAGGTCCGAACCAAAACGAGGGCAAAGCCGAGTTTAAAATCCAACGCATCTCCTCTTCGGGCTAAAGATCCGAACTTTGGCACGCGAAGGCACAGTTTGTAACACAAGGCCAGGGCAAGCAGAAAACGCAGAAAACGAAGTCCTAAAAGAAAGCGAAGTTTTAGCGTAGAAGGCACAGTTTTGACAGCGCAAACCACACCCCTTACCCCAGGTCCGAAGTCCGCGAAGGCTAAATCAAGAAGCCTCCAATTTGTCAAAATTCAAAGAATGCGATTCAAAATTTGAAAGAACTCTTAAATCCGAAAACAAGGAGGTAAGACACCGCATCATCCTCCCATCAACCATTTAAAATTCAGGTTGTTAGGCACAGAACCATGTGAAATTGATAAATCCTCTTTCATCCTCCAAACCGCGAAAATTTAAACAGGAAGGATAACCGTTGGGATTCAAATTTTGCAGGATCATCCGCTCGCCCCGCGCACCAAGGTCGGGCAATCACCTATCATTCGCTCCAATCAGGTAAGTACGCCTTATCGCGTACGGTCATTTAAAATGTATGAATCAAATAGGCAAAATACGCAAAATTTGAAATGCTTAGAGTCTGCATCTCCGTCATTCGAACATCCAAAATTTAGGATTCATACCCGAGGTTCGACCGGAAACTGCATCTCTTTTCAAAATTCTCATGTTTTGCCTTTGTTAAAACTAATCCAAAAAATTCGAGAGTAAGAATGCTTAGTCATAAATCTTCAGGAATATGATGCTGTAGAAGTTAATCAGATTGTTAGCCCAGAGTGATATTTAAACTAATCTCGGTCTGTTGAAACACTTCTGTTATTATCTAACCCGCATCGTCATTCTCGTGTCACCTTGTAATCCGTGTCTGGCTGTGCAGGATAAATGCCTAAATCAGCGGCAGAATCATCAAAAACACCCGCTGCAGCAGAAACCTCACGAGCATCCAAATCAGACATCCCACGGAAAGTTGAAAGAATGAAGTATCAGTATCAGAGGGGAGGGTTAAGAGAGTCAAAGGTCCAGAGTATCTGGGACAACATTGGTGACACCGACCTTGGCCACATTGATATTCAGGATTTCAGGGATCGGGTCTTCTCACCCAATGCATATGGCAGGCCTAGGCAAATGCTGGAAAGTGGCATCGCCCAAGCAGCAGGTTTTCCTCCAGCAATCCAGAACTATGAGTTAGTAGTGGAAGCTGCTCGGCATTACGAGCCAAAGTCCAGATTAGTGCTTCTGGAAGATATCACTATTGCCGACTTCTCCCCTGAGGCTATCGGCGATGCATTTGATATCCCCTTTCCAAATAATCCCATAGCTACAACAATGGACAAGGCACAGGGGGCGTATGATATGAACCCAGCTCGATGCAGGGCACTAATTAACGAAGAATGGTTCAAAGAAAAAAGGCCTTCAAGCACCAGGATTGTGAAAAAGACCCCCAGAAGTGACTTTCATAATGAACATGGTGATATGGTCACCTTACTTAGCCGAGTCATGGGACTCCCTAAGTCCAACTACTTTGAAGAATGGATGTTCTATTTTACAGAACAGGTCTTTGCCGGAAAGTCTAAGTTTGACTGGGCTCAGATCATAAGTGATAACATCCACGCTCAGCTGATTGATCTTGAGACAAAGAAGTATTTCACCATGACCTCCTATTTGGTCTATATGTTCGCAAAGAACCAGCCACTGCCAGGATTAATAATGAAAGGTGAGATCGGGAATGGGCCTGGTCAGGTAAAGGTTTATGATTGCTACCCGCAGCTGCACTACCAGGATATAGCTCAAAGGGAAAAGAGCAGCCCGGCTTACGCGGTTGGACAGTACGAACGTGTCAACGACGCCTTCACAATGCGCCTAGTCAGGCTAATGCAGGGAGGGTTACACATAAGGCTCTCGGAGCAAGCTACCATTTTAGTGCAGAGGTATGGGGCCTGGTTTATTCAGTTCCCAAGATTCTCCTACATCCGAATTGCTGGCTTCGAAGGTGCCCCCCTTCGACTTCCGCGGTACCCAACCGATAAAGTAGTCCTCATGGAAGTGGCAAGGCAATCACGCCCTGCCGGCATATTATTACGAGAAAGCAAGCAGGCTGGATTCGCATTTCCAATGATCATAGGCAACCATGATGTCCAATTGAGAACTCCCACCCTAGCAGAAGAGTCCCTTGCAGAGCTAGCCTCTTATGGCCTACAGGAACATTTCCCAAGAAAATGTTTCGATCATGACAATTTGGCAAAGAGAGCTTACGGTAGGCGCTACAGAGCAAAGGAGTCAATTGAAGATTACTGGAAAAATTGCTCCGATGACTACGAAGTCAGGCGACGGGAATATTCTAGATTGAGTGTGCAGCAAATGCGACTCTTTGAGTACCGTCGGGTCCCGGATCAGCTCACAGACTCGGGGAATTGTCTCCAAGTCCGGGAATTCGAAGTAGTGAGGCATCTCTTGCCAGGCGTTGATTGGTCTCAAGACCCAATCACGGATTTCGAAGCAGTCATGGCAGCCCCGGCAAGATACACAGATCAATGGTTACAACACCAGATCGAGAGGCTAGTCCATGAAGGGGTCCAGTTTACTTACCATCTGATGGGCAATTTCGACTCTCAGTCTTCCGAAGATGAAAGGACATCAGCTGAAAAACCAGAGAAAAGGAAGAAAACTAAGGCTTGCAGAGGGACTCGGACGTCCAAGAGAACAAGGAGGGAGAAGATTCCCATAAGAAGGCCAGAGACCACTTCATCTTCAGACCCCAGTTCGCCCGATGGTGCCATAGATTTGGATTGCATACCTGCTCCGCCTTCCCAGAGCGACATAGAGGCATTCCAAGCCAATGATCCTCCTGCTCCAGATATGCCGGACACCGAGCAAAAGGGCCCCAATCCGACTAAGCCGGGTGCCCAGATAGAGGAAGGAGAAATCCCATCCACCCAGGGGATCGAAGTGCATGAACCTACCCAGCAGAGCCGCCATGAATTACTACTCCTCCATGCAGCCAAGGACGACTCAACTGTCGAAGGGGAACAAAGAACAGACGAGATCCATGAGCTCGAGGGAACCAAGGAGCCACCATCACAGGAAGATATCAGACAATTATTCAGTGAGATAGGGGAGAACTCAGATGCAAACAAAGAGCTTCCTCCTTCTTCCACCCCTCCGATGGCGGGACAGCTGTTAATTTGTGATCAGCCAGTTGAAAGTATGGGAGCACAAGGTGCTAACTTAACCCTATCCTCAACCCAGACAGTGCCTCAAGAGTGGCTGATCGCCAGAGCTCAGCGTAGGGCCGCCACCAAGGCGCCCATCGACCTTGAAGACATCTTCTCACGAATGGATCAAACAAAAGCAAAAGGGAACAAGAAACCGAGAACGTACTCTAAGATAACCAAGGATGGGCAAAGGAACCGCACTCTTCATATTGCTACCCCGCCCGTAAACAAGCTAGCAGATCAAATAACCCTGGCAGATTATAGCATTACGACTGTCCCCATCGGACGAGCTACAAAAGAGCAAGAAAAGGAGGAATTTAAGGAGTCGGTGCAAAACATACTCAGACAGCTCGAGGAAATCACGGCTGAAAAGGACATGTATCGGGCCCGTGCTGAACAAGCCGAGGGATACATCGATAAGCTCCTACGGCCACTACACAACCCCTCTGAATCCCATATTCCCCCAATGGCATTGGCGCAGAGGACCACAACTGAATTTGAAGGAATCCGGGATACCGCAAAGGCCGTTAAGGAATGGGTGCAAGACATCAAGAAAAAGGGAGAACAGATCCTCAAAGAAGTAAAGGAAATGGCTCTCCATCGAGAGCTCACTCTCGTCAGGTTGTTAGAAGTAAAGAGAGAATCCCTCCACATGCATGAAGTAGCGGCCTCTACCCTTCCCCTCCTAAGAGCTCTTTTCTGGACACATACACAAATTCCCACACTGCCTGACATCTTGAGTCCCCATAGCATCAGTGTTCTCAAGGAATGGTATTGGACCGTCACCATGAAGAACGATGCCCAGGAAATTATTGACAAAGAAAATGACGCGTGTGAGGCGATTCTGGGGAACATGCAAGAACTAGGCAAGACCATCCTCCGATCAATGGTTTCGGGGTGGATAAATGACCTGTCCGACAGTGTAATCCGGCCGGATTGGGAGGGAAGATTGGGAGCAGATAAGGCTTCTTATTCCATTGAAGACTTAAGTTTTGCTGGTCAGTTCCATTCAGACATATTATGCTTCGAGCGTAATCGCTCCAGCTGGAAGGACGGTTTAAGGCACGTGGACCAGTATCTCGAAGGCATGCAATACAAAATTCGCCACCCTCCCATGCCACCTTTTAATCCCCTCTTCCAATTATGCATCAAGTTTCAGAAATATGTCCGCGAGGAACGAGCAGCAGGTCGTGATTTATGGCGAGAATACCTGCATGGCGAAGACCAGTTTCTGCAAAAGGAATGTGAAACCAGAATAGAGAAAGCAGTTTCTCAAAAATGCTTTTTTCCCTCCAAGTCTTAAAAAGTGCACTTTTGTCCCAAAAGGGTGACAGTTGACTTTTGGTCAACATATTGTAAAGTTTTTTGTGCACCTCCCCTTTTTGGATTATTTCAAAGTTGTAATTATCCTTTGGTAGTTATTGCTCCTTTTGAGTAGTTGTAGATATTTATCTCCCTATTTATGAGTGTGGGTCCCTCTTTTTGTAAGGATGAATCTGGGCCACTTGTTTAGATTAGATCTTGGCCATTCATCCATTTTTGGAAACCTATTTAAGGGGACTGGTTTTCCCTCATTTAGGAGGAAGTTCTTGAATTGTTGCGAAAGCTCTGAAGAAATTTTGCAGGAATTAATACAATGGATTGAAATTACCTTCAAATTTCCTTGTGAGTGCATGGTCTCCTTCTTCATTTAAATTAGAAAGCTTTTAATTATGTCTGTTCATTTTACACAGCAGTTCTTACCAAGCATCTGATAGAATCTCCACAGTCCATACCATTAGAGGATAGCTGATTGCTTTTTTTCCTTTCTGCATGGTTAATCTGGGCTATTTTATGATTCAGTTCGATTATCAAAAGTACACGTATCATGAATATAGAAGTTCTAATATTGTATTTGGTAATATGAAAATCTGGTTTCTCCTTTGAAGATTGCACTAAGTTTATGCAAACATTGTGTCTGAATGACTGATGATGCTTAACCTGGTTTCCTGGAGGTGTCTGTCTGCTTGGGTAAATCTGTTGTCCTAGTTAATATTTACTGTTCTCTCTCGCTACCCTTCCTTTCTTTCCTCCCAATTTTATCCTTTTTTTTAGAAATCCAGTCTTGCTAAATCAGCTTCAAATAAATCAACATCACCTGAAAGAAAACCAAAAGAGGTCCCTGGGAATTCGCATATGAAATTACTAATCAAACGTAAGCCCCCTTGTGTTTCCAGCATAAACACATAAAGCCACTGAGAGATCCCGCAGTCAAGACCTGACAAAAGAAACCTTGAGGTAGTCTCCTTTGATCAAACTTAGAAAACAGCATTAGAGTCTTCCTTATCTCAAGAGAGAGTAGGATAATCAGTCGGCTATTCTATTCTGCGTTGGCCGTATGGAGTTTGCAGCAATGCGATTTCAGACACGTCAACAGAAGGTTATTTAGATGCAGATTGGGTTGGAAGTGTCAAAGACAGGAAAAACACTGCTGGCATTTGTTTCAGCTTAGGATCCACAATGATCTCTTGGGCTTGTAGAAAACAATCCTCAGTTGCACTAAGTACTGCTGAAGGTGAGTATATTGCAGCAAGTGTTGCTTCTAGAGAAGCAGTGTGGCTTCGTAAGCTTCTTGCTGGACTGTTTGGACAACCTTGGGAACCTACAGTTATTCATTGTGATAATCAGAGTTGTATCAAAATGTCCGTCAATCTAGTGTTTCGTGACAGGTCAAAACATGTGGAAACTCATTATCACTTCATTTGAGATATGGTGCAAAGAGGCGCCATTCAGTTGAAGTATGTCAGCACTGATGAGCAGGTTGCAGATATTCTTACCAAGCCTCTGTCCAAAGTGAAGTTTGTGTACTTCAGAGACAAACTCAGTGTTTTGGAAAATGAAACCCTGGTTGAGAGGGAGTCTCAATCTCAGTGATACATTGTGTTGTATCAAACCACCCTCTGCGGGCAATGTAAGGTGGTATTGTAATCTTCTCAGGGAGAAGAGTATTTGTTACCATCCTCTGCGGGCAATGTAAGGTGGTATTGTAATCTTCTCAGGGAGAAGAGTATTTGTTACCATCCTCTGCGGGCAATGTAAGATGGTAGAAAATATCCTCTCCACCCTCTGCGGGCAATGTAAGGTGGATCCAGTCTATGCTTGTGTGCAAGCTGGAAGATTATATTATGTAGTTCCATTATATGCTTGTGTGCAAGATGGAAGACTACAATATTCTGATTATGTAATCCATTCTTTGCTTGTGTGCAAGATGGAAGATTATGATATTCTGATTATGTTTTCTCCTCCCTAATTAAGAGGGAGTGTTGATTGTAATTAGGTAGGAGGGGCGGATTCCAATTGCCTTAGGCAACATTGGAATCCGCCTAAAGGGCTGGCCTCTTTTTAACGTGTAGGGCTGGGCCCTCTCTCACACGCCACTCCCTAAACAAAGCTGAACCTATTCCTCACGCTACCCTAAGGGAAACGTGTTCCCTCTAAATAGGGTCAACCCTATATTCAAAAGACAATTCGCACAAAAGAAAAAGGATAAAAATAATTAATGTCAAGCCGACCTAAATAGGTCCCTCGCCTCATATAAATAAAGGACAACTTGAGTTCATTTATATACACAATCATCTACTCTCTCATATGCGAATCTGATATGAAGGACAGCGAACTTAGTCTTTTATCTGCTGGGCATAAAGCGATCCATCTCTGCTGTTAAGGGAGTGCTCTTCATCAAGCGATCTGCCAATTGAAGGACCTACTGTTCTGAAGTTGATTACAATCATCAGCTGGAGACATACATTTCATTTCAAGATAAAATCCTTGGTTGCTGATTGATACAACAAAAGGCAGATCCGAAACTGGTTAAGGGGCAGATCTGAAACCACTTGAAGATTCCATTAGCCCTATGGGTGAAGTGAGATAAGTATTGTAATCAGATTATTACTCATAATCCATAATCCATAATCAGATCTGAGGATCTTTTCTGGCTGGGTTTTTCCTCCTAAGAGGTTTTCCTAGGGTACTTGTGTGTTTTGTGTTCATTCTATTCATTTCTCTACTTTTGCTTAATTCTGGAAATTCCTAAACACTAACAACAATTAATATTAATCTGGAAATTAAGATAAATTTCTATTTTCTGAGTATTGCATTAATCTAAAAGACTAAAAATCAACACTAACATCATGTCCTTATCACTCCTCCCCACCGGTAATGAGCTCCTACTCCACACGCTAACAACATTCTTCGTACCATTGGTCATTGACAACACCTTCTCAAGAGCATCTTGCATGAGAATTGAACCCTGAATGTCATATCAACACAGCTTGCAACTTTACCGTTGCACTGTGGGGTCAACCCCAAGGCATACAAATTGTTAATATATAATTATTGTAAAATTGTTAAATATAGTTATAAAATGTATAAATTAATTAATATAATATATTAATGGTTAAAATTTGCATATCCATGCCATTTCCCCTTTAATTTTGTTCCTATTTTAAGGAGAGTGCCTTGATACATTGACAAACTGACAAATATTATATAATTTTGTTCAGAGTTGGGTCCCTTGCCCAATGTCATCTATTTATTCATTACACACTCCTCCCTTACCCCATCCATATGTTCACATATCCCAATACATTCTCCCTATCTATACATTTATTACACACACACACACACACACACACACATATATATTTCCATGTACTTGTCCTCCACCTTGATCTAGCCCCTTCTTTGTCTTATGTCAAGTCTGTTGTTGTGGGGTCAACCTTGGACCTGCATATTTGACCCTTTCAAATTCAAAATTTTAAATTCAAATTTCAATTGATTAAACACAAAGTCATGCAATTTATTGCTTTGTCCTTGTATTTAAAGGCATTCAATGTATTCATTTTACATGTCCAAGTATCTCCATATCTTTTGAGCACTATAGTATTTCGATTGTGCAATAAAAGGAATTTAGCTCTAAATGGGCATATGCATCACTGTAGAGTGTTGACTTTGATCATTTCTTCAAGTTTTTTTGGGGTTGATCTAGGAGATCATGTCCCCTTGTGACACTAACAACAATCCTCCAAAGGTTTTCTTAAATAATATCTGTCTTGGATATCAAAGGTCTTATAATTGACAATACAACAATATATGTGGTGGCTAGTAGATTGCTTCAGGAGAGGCATTGATCATTCTTTTGGACCCCTTGTGCAGCACATTTCCTTGATCTTCTTTTAGAGGATAGGAAAAATTGATTGGGTGAGACTAGTTGTAGAAGATGCAAGAAACGCAACAAAATTTATTTATAATCACCTTTTGGTTCTTAGTTTGATCAAAAAACACACCAAAGGGAAAGAGCTGATGTGATTTCCCTTTGGTATGATCGGGTGTTACAAAGTTTGTAATGATCTTATTAACGTTGCAATGCATTATTGTTTTCATAGTTCGTAGACTCAAATTGTAAAATACTTTGTAAGCTCAAAAATTTTGACTCGACAAAAACTCAACAACTTAAAAATATTAAAATTTCTTAGAAAACAATTTTTTCTTTTTGTAGAATTCAATTGCAAAATGTATCAAATGTGAGTCAAAAAATGCATCATCCTATTGAACTAATAACAAATGTCTTTCAATTAGTGAAACTCATCTCTTCAATAAGCCTATCCTCGAACTTTTGTTTCAAAATGTGGGCGTGTCAATTTTTTTCTTGGAATATAACTTAAGTTGTGGACCATTGTTCACTTGACATTGTAATATTTTAGGATATTTATATAAATGTTCAGAAATAAAGAATGACAAATGTTCATAACCTTATTTATTAGTTATCTATTTCTTTTTTAAAAATTTATTTAAGTTTTTAACTAAGGAAAAATATTTTTAAATTAAAATAATTAATAAAGAATAAAGTTTAAACTACCTATCAATATAGTGCTACTACATTACTAGCAATTTGTCAATTTAAGGATCTACAATATATAAACATGAATAATGAATATTCAAAAGTTATGAATATTTCCTTTCCATATGGGTGGCGTCTAACAAACCGATGATCCTTTAAACAATCTATGCCCTAAATCATTTGAAATTTGTCCATTTTCTTCAAACATTTTAATTGTGTCGCAATTTTCCCTATGTTTTTACTTGTGTTTTTGCCTTTTCCGGTCTGCATCATGATTTCATGCAAGCCAGCAAGTTAATCAATGAGTTACATGGCAAGTTATTACAGGTTTCATGTTGCATTTTTGTTTGCAGTTGACGACAAGTTAATTCACAAGTTGTTCGTGTGGTTTTGAAACTCGCGAGTACTCTACAACTCGTCAAGTTCTCATCAGGTTTTCCATCCATGATTGGTTTGTTGACTTCTTTGAAACAAATGTTTGTGAGTCAAGCATGGCTAGACTCATCATATTTGAAGAAGTGGAATGAGAGAGAATTGCAAGGATAGTTTTTGATAATCTCTTTGCATAGAGAGCTATGGAGATCTTCAGGGTAACCTCAAACTTCAATTTAAAACTCAAATTGAAGCTTTTGCTCCTAAACTTTTAAAATTATTTACTTTCATTGTAAATTTATATTTTAAATTTGTTTGTATTTGTAAGTGTCAGAGCCTTGGCTAGAGTTCTATGCTTTGCAGATGGGAATCAAAATCCAATGGGGTAAATTTTTGAGGCCATGGATAGGGCCAAAGAGTCCATTTGAAACTATTACAAGGGGGACACTTAAATTTATCTCATTTGGGAGATCATTGATTGGTGGTCAAACAATCAACTCCACCAAGCTATTTATGCAAATGGGTACTCCCTCACCCTCATTATTTTCATTCGGATATCTTCGCAAATCCTAATGGAAAGGTTATGGAGGGCCTTACAACATGCATTGAGAGGATGGCACCCAAGATTGAGGAGAGAGAAGAGAACTCATTGTTCAAGAATTGCAAAATTACAAGAGTGGTAGGTGGAATGTCTTTTCTTTAGCACTAGCTATTTGAAGAACCACTCAATCACTAGGTAACAATAATTGGAGTCTTTACATGCATCTTACAAGTGACAAGTTTCAATTTTACAACTATTGATAAAATATGGTTTTCTTATTAACTTTTGTACAAAGTTTTGCAAAATTTCTTGCTGGGGGGATGCAAGGATGGGTTTTGAGGAACATGGGCTTAAATCTGGGGACGGTAGGGGAGTGGTGCTGATATAAAAATAGAGGTGAATTGAAATCTTCAAGGCAAAATCTGCAATCTAACATCTCTGTGAGTGCCCCATGAAAGGCCAACTAGTTTTCACAAAGTTAAAGGTTGCAATTAATATGTAATGGCATGTGCCATATAGCAAGTGACCCGACGACGTCCCTAACAGAGATGGCGGAAGTGGTGGTGTTGTGGGGGTACATTTCCCCCATGTCCCCAAGTCTCAAAAATGTCACCTTATAGGGGACGAGGTTTTTTTTTGGGGGACTCATCCCTGTGGAAAAACTTAGTGGGGAGATTGGGGTGAAAATACCTCAAATATTCAAAGATTAACCCTCTATGTTTTGTGTCAACTTTGTAATTCTTCTTGTTTGAGGCCATCCACATGAAGAAAAACCTAATAAATTAACTCAAAAAATCCTCATTGACCTTTTCTTGTACAATTCAAACTTCAGCTTTGTAGAAGAAGGTCGGAGGACAAATTAGAGGTCATTGATCTTTATAGCAGTTGGACAAGGTGGGATGAGGAGACCCCATTGTTTATAGCAAACAAGATTCTTGATTTTGAGAGGTAGATAATGGAGGGATATGGCTGCAGCAAAAGGAGCTATTGGATTGTCACTGGATGACATTAATGAGGAAGAAGATTTATTGCCATCAACCAACAAGATGGAGGTTGAGCTAAAGCCATGAACACAACCTTCTATTTGAGTGAGAAGCTGCAATAGAGTGCAGGGATTAGAACCTTTCCCCAAGTTCTTACTAGATTAGGGAAGCAGAAGATGTAAAATGTTGTAATATTCAATTTATGAACTATGATGATCTTCAAAGGCAATCATCATAAATTCATAATCATTGTGACATTTTCACACATCGCCCTATTGCAAATGGGGACCCCCACTTTTTTGCTTGTAGGTTAGTTCTTTTGCTCAGTTTGCTAAACTTGGCAGTAGTTTCTTTAGTTATTAACCTTTTGCTTGTGAGAAGAAGATGCAGTGCCTTGATTG
Source organism: Cryptomeria japonica (assembly GCF_030272615.1). NCBI lineage: Eukaryota > Viridiplantae > Streptophyta > Pinopsida > Cupressales > Cupressaceae > Cryptomeria > Cryptomeria japonica. The sequence goes on along the minus strand of NC_081409.1, from coordinate 863,545,073 downwards.
TTAGGATGTGATCAACACAGCATGTCCATGTCTTGGACTAAGATGAGCAAACAACCTTTAGCTTCTTTTTGTCAAAAATGCTTAAGTTTTGGACAGGAGTCAAGAACTTCATCGAGCAGGGATTCACAATGCAACCCATAGGTTTAGTCACGAGATAGGTTTTATGAATGACGAGTAACTCTCAAGCAAGTGGAAACATCTCAAGGGCTGAATGAAAAAGAGAGAATTCAATCAAAACGTGATGATGAAGAATGAATATCAAAAAAAATTTACAAGTGTGGATGAAAGCAAAAGTGCTCATTTTGCTTGACCTCAAGGAATCCTTGACCTAACTTGGAAATCTTGAAGACCTAGGTCAAGAGGAAGTTGCACTATCAAGATGTATGAAAGTTGATGAGCGAATTTTTCCATGACTTAAATAATCAAGTGCAAAGGATTCGAGACTTGAGAAGAGTGCATGAAGGCAAAGTTATCCTTAAGATCTCATTTTCCTTGACTCCAAGAAATCTGTGACCTTGGAGTGGAAGATCAACGGTGCTCAAATTTCTTAACCTCAAAGAATCCATGATTTTAGCATGATAATCAGGGTTGGGCAAAGGGCATGAATTCGAGACTTAGTTGCTTAGGACGATTCTAACAAGGAGAGATTACTTTCAATCAAATTTACAACAACTCCTTTACTTGGTGAAATTTATAAGTTGATCAAGAGGTGAATGTTATCTTTGGGCGCTTAGATTCCATGAGGTGGAGAAATCCACAACTTAACTTCTCATTTTCCTTGACCTCAAGGAATCTATGATGCGAGTTCTCAAATTCCTTGACCCCAAGGAATCCACGACTTTAGGGTCTTGAAGGCTAGTTGCCCATGAGTTGCCCAAATCCATGATGATCAACCTTCCAAGCGTTAGGCGAAAGACATAATTTGATGAAGCTTTGAATGATTTCAACAAGGGAGATCATCTCTAACCAAACTTGCAAAAACTGCCTTCTACTTGGTGAAAACAATGATTTAAGGAAGAAGTGATCTTGAAGAAATTAAGCAAAGTCATCCTTGAGTGTTCAAATTGCTTGACCTCAAGGAATCCACAATGTCACTTCTCAATTTCCTTGACCCAAAGGAATCCATGATTTGGGAGTCTTGAAAGATATGTGAGATGAAGATTGCCTTGATTGAATTTATCCGTGGATCTTCATAGTTTGCAAGCAAAATGATTTTAAATATGAAAACAATGGAACGCTTCAATGAAGCAAAATTGAGAAAGAGGAAAGTTGTAATGGACACCCTAGAATGCCCAAAAACTAAACCAACTACTGATAGGAATTTAGTCAAACAGTTTGCATCCAACTCCTTATTTCTCCCTTTAATGTTTAAACCTCTTATGGCTTCGGAAATGAAATGTTTGTTTGTTTTTAAGTCTTTGCATAGGTTTAAAATCACATAACATGAACTAGAAGGAAATTACAATAATATGCAACATGAAGATTGAACTACTGCTGATATGATATTATTTCCAGAATTAATAAAGTCAAATACATAGCAGACTTTTCAACTCTCTAAATACTCCAGCATTTTTGACATAATGTTCCAACAATGACTTCCCATCTTGCTGCTACAGTAACATGAATAGTGCCATGCTACAGTAATGTGAATAGTGCCTCGCTACATTAGCGTGAATAGTGTTGCGCTACAGTGGTGCTACAGTATTAATTAGTCTTCAATCAGTCCAATATCTCCATAAAATCATCCCTTCAGAATGGCATAAGCATTGGTCAAGAAGTGAAGAAGGTATGAGCAAACACCAAATCTGCCTGTAGCTGGAGATGCACCCAATCTGCCTGTTAATGAAGTTGATAGCAATGGATTCCAAAGGCCAAACCCCAAGGGAATGATGTCTAGAATGTCACAAGAGAGGATAGACGTCCTCTAATGCCAAAAACGGATCTGCAACTCACACATCAATTTCTTCTCATATTCAACATGCTGAATGAAGCCACAAAAGCTTCCTTTTATTCTTTCTCCAAGGGTCGACCCAACTCACATGAGCAATGTGGGATAAAAGATGTGCAATATAAAACATATTAAAATATTCACTTATGTCTCCCTTGGGTGCCCCTTTGATTTGCACACATCCCCATAAAATAAATATTAAAGTAACACTTTAATATTTTACAATTAAATTAAATGTTACTTTAATAACACTTCAGGCATTAAAATATATTAGCAATCAGACTCTGAATAGCGCGACTAGTAGCTCGTCGGAAAGCTCTCGCCGAAGAGTATCGAATCCAATCACCAAAACTAGCCTCCGTTGTGTCTTGCTGACTTACTAAAAATAGTAAGTATGCATGAAACTAAGTAAATCAACTCCGTTTTGGCCCAAACTAGAATGACTAGGCCAAAACACTCTAGGATCCCCTTAAACCCTTCGTTAGCCCTCGGGACCATGTAGAGATAGGCTTACGCACATACACTTGGTCAACTGCTAAAGTGGGGACATTACAGTCCGCCCCCCTTGAAATTGCTTGTCCTCAAGCAATCTCAATCCAGCTTGCTGTATCACCTACTCATTCTCCCATGTAGCTTCTTCCTCCGGCAGGTCTCTCCATCTGACCAAATACTCCTTCACTATCCTGTTTCTGAGTTTCCTCTCTCTGGTGTCCAGAATAGCCTCAGGTACTAACACGAGCTTCCCCTCCTCATCCAAAGGGGGTAAATTTGCAGAAGGTACTACACTCTGACCAATGGCTTTCTTAAGCCTAGACACATGAAATACATTGTGTACCTGACTGCCCTCTAGAAGCTCAAGCTCATAGGCGACTTCGCCCACTCTGCGAATCACCCTGTAGGGACCATAAAATCTAGGCTTCAGCTTCTCTGCTCCGCTCCTCTTGAGCGATGACTGCCTATATGGCTGTAGCCTCAAATACACCATGTCCCCCACCTCGAAACTGCGCTCTACCCTATGTTGGTCAGCATACAACTTCTGCTGATTTTGAGCCTGCTCTATATTCTCCTTGAGCGCTCTCAGGATATCCTGACTATCTTGCAACAGATCCTTGGCTTTGGGCACTTTGTTGTCCCCCAAAGCCAAATCCATGAAGCTTGGTGCTTCATACCCATACAATGCCATAAATGGAGTCATCCTGATGGTCATGTGATATGTGGTATTGTAACAATACTCCCCCATGTGTAACCACCTGACCCAAGCTCTTTGCTGTGCAGTCACATAGTTCCGTAAATAACCTTCCACCCATTTATTTACTATCTCCGTTTGCGCATCTGTTTGAGGATGGTAGCTCGTACTAGGTGTAAGATCTGTACCGCACAGCCTGAACAACTCCTGCCAAAAGGCGCTCATGAACTTGCTATCCTTGTCACTAACAATAAATCTCGGTAGCCCATGCAACCTAAAAATTTCTCTGAAGAACAAATCTGCCACTTGAGCTGCTGTGTAAGAAGAAGGAATAGCAAAGAAGTGAGCAAACTTCGTCAATCTGTCTACCACCACATAAATGCAATCTCTTCCCTGCACTCGTGGTAAACCAGTGATGAAGTCCATAGAAATGCTTTCCCATTTCCTATCCGGAATGGGCAAGGGCTGTAGTAAACCTGCAGAAAACGTGTGCTCTCCCTTATTCTGTTGACAAACTGCACACTCCTTGACATACCTTTGAACATCATCCTTGAGCCCCCTCCATGAGAACCGCTCTCGGATCTGCCTGTAGGTCTTGAAGACCCCTGGATGCCCAGCTGTAGCCGCATCATGAAATAACCTCAGTATCGCCTCTCTTAGTTGTGATGACGGAATCAAATAAACCTTGTCCTGAAATTTGATCAATCCATCTATCACCTCATAGCGATCATCCTGTATAGTACCTGAAATCAAACCAGAAGCCCAAGTATCTCCGACATACTCTGCTATAATCTTATCCCTCCAATCTCCTGTAATCTCTGCAAGAGCACAAATGTGAGGTCTTCTGGATAAGGCATCAGCTACTACATTCTTCTTCCCTTTGACAAACTCAATGTCAAAGTCATAAGCCTGCAATTTAGTGACCCACTTCTGCTACCTGTCATTCAAGTCTCGCTAGCTCATGAAATACTTTATGCTGTTGTGATCCGTCTTGATCACAAACTTCCCTCCAACCAAGTAGGAGCGGAATTTGGCCAAGGCATGCATGATGGCCAACATCTCACGATCATAAATAGAATAGCTCCTCTTCACACCTCGAAGCTTCCTACTCTCAAAAGCGATGGGGTGCTTCTCCTGCATCAATACTGCTCCAATCCCATCACCCGATGCATCACAATGAAGCTCAAAAGGCTTCGTGAAGTCTGGTAGAGCTAGGATTGGACATGAAGACATCACCTGCTTGAAATGCTCAAAACACCTCTATGTTGCCCCTGTCCACATGAAGGCCCCCTTCTTAGTAAGATCTGTCAAAGGAGCAGCTGTCTGAGAAAACCCCTTAACAAACCTCCTATAAAAACCACATAAGCCAAAGAACCCCTTAAGCTGAGTAAGGTTCATAGGCGTGGGCCAATCAACAATAGCTCTAATCTTTTTAGGATCCATCCGAACTCCCTTTGCACTGATAATATGACCAAGGTACAAAAGCTCTGTCATCCCGAACTCACACTTAGACTCCTTGGCATACAGTGACTCTCTCTCCAAGATAGATAGCACCTACTCAAGATGCTGCAAATGCTCCTCCCATGTCCTGCTAAAGACCAAAATATCGTCAAAGAAAATCAAAACGAATCTCCTCAAATGCCCCCTAAACACCTGGTTCATGCAACTCTGAAAAGTAGTAGGAGCATTGGTTAGCCCAAATGGCATAACCAGAAACTCGAAATGACTATAGTGACACCGAAAAGCTGTCTTCTCAATGCCCTCTGCCCTCATACTGATCTGATTATACCCTGATCTCAAATCTATCTTTGTGAAGAAGCAATCCCCATGTAGCTCATCTATCAGCTCATCTATCCTCGGAATGGGGTACCTGTTCTTAATGGTTTTCTTGTTCAAGGCCTTGTAGTCAATGCACATGCGCATTGTTCCATCCTTCTTCTTAACCAAAACAATTGCTGAAGCAAAAGGGCTTTTGCTTGGCCTAATGTACCCCATCTCCAACAACTCCTTGATGGCTTTCTCTATCTCATCCTTGTGTTTTTTTGGATGACGATAGGGTGTGATCATAATGGGCTTAGCCCCCTTTTCTAACTCAATGACGTGCTCTATCCCCCTATCTGGAGGAACACCATGTGGAATACTGCCAAATACCTTGGCATGTCTATCAAGGATGTCCTGCATATCAGGTGGATGACTCTTAACCTATGGCTCTGGTGATGCTGGCATAATCAAGCACTCCGCTGCCCACTCAACATCATCATGTTTGAACAACCTCTCCATCCTCCTCCATGATGCCACTTCTCATTTTCCTTGACCTGAGGTGACAAGACAACATTGTTTGATGCTTGGGTAGCACTAATACAGCCTCACACAAGACGGCTTGTTAGGCAAATGAAAGGGGTGTGACTCATTTATGGAGGTATATAAAGAAAAGGTAAACTCAGACCTAAGAAACACAGAAATCAGAACAAACATAAAAAAAATCAGACCTTAAGAATTCACATCAGACACAAAATTAGAACAGAGAAGAAAGTTTTTCCAAGTGTGAATTGTATTTTTGATGGAGAACTCTTAACCCTTATTTATATACAAAAATGCAAAGGGGAATCCATCATTTTGAAGGCCGACCTGAATTCAGATGTGTGGAAATAGGTCTTGACCCACCTAGGGTGAAAGCAACAAAATCCTTCAAACATGTGAGTGAAATTGTGAGAATTTGATGAAAATAGCCAAGATCAAGAGCACATTGAATGGCACAAAAGAGAGACAAATAGATTGATAAGAATAAACTGTATTCTAACCAATATGAAAATACTGATCAACTAGATCATCAAGAATTACCTACAATGTAGATGAGCTTGCTTATAAAGGCAAGGCTAAGAGACAAGAGACCACACAATGATGACATGTGGCTCAATGAGATGCAAGGGTAGGTAGGGGGAGGGAGGAGAAATAGTAAAATATTCCACTTGAGGTGTATCACCCACCAAAGGAGGAATGTAACAACAAGATCACACCATAAAAGGTGGAAATTCTCCTACATACACACTCCCAATGTATGCACATCTCCCTAAGTGTCTCATATGCAAACTACGATGTTATGCATGTACCTAAGTAAACTTAAGTAAAGTGTAATTATATCCAACATGAATAAATAATTACACCAACAGAAATGTTATGAAAACTGAAAAGGCCGACCTAGGTGAAGGAAATAATTTGTAACTTGATACAAAAGAAAATTCATTATTAAGCTTACCTTCTTATCAAAGGGGAGTAATTGTTACATGAGCCCATACAAATGCATGATCAAAAGCATCATTCCCTTATCAAGTGAATTCAGATTGCACTTCAAATTAATTCAAAGGCAGAGCTGACCAACTAATGCGAATTACATCAGGTTTACAGCGAATTGATAGCAGAACCAGGGCAATTCAAGTGCAAATTTGAGCGGATGTGAATTTTGGCAGTTTAAGGAGCAAATTACAGAGAAGTGGATGCGAATATTCAACACTTCAAAACCAATCAGAACTGCTTCAACTGCAACAAGTACAAGCTAATGGCATATCAAAGTGAAATCAGACATAAAGAGGGATAAATCAGATCTGAGATAGAGGGTAGAAGTGCGAGCCTCATCAAGGAATAAGCAGACTTTGCAGTAAATCAAGGAATTAATACCCTGATTTGGGGCTATTTTATCAGCAAACTCCATTATTTCAAGACCCGCAGCCAGCATCATAGGGGGGTTTTAAGTCAATTTCCAGAATTTCCATGTGCACTTCCAGATTGGGGAGGGTTTTAGAAGCACAATTCTTGTGGAATATTGTTTATTTCTGGTGTTTTGTTAAAATTTTTGTTCTTTTTCAGGTTTGAGGCCAAAAATAATGAGCATGAAATGAGGACTTAACCACATGGAGCAATCAAGATGTTCAAGTGGATCCGAGATTACAAAGCAAAGAGGGAAAGTTGTCATTTTTCAAATGGAAGATTTCAAGTAGGATGGTGAGGAAGTCAAGACTCCAAGGCGTAAAGGAGATACTCTACATGCACAGACACCACATACATATGGAGATACTTCCCACATCAAGGCGAGCTATCCAATCAAATCATGAACAAAGGGAGGATCCAACATAAATATCTTGGTCTAAATCAAAGTCATGAAGGAAGGCTTCATCACATGAGAGAAGATCAAGGAACACTTCAGCAAGGCAGAGAAGATTGATCACCAATGCAAGGAGAAGGTCAAGTACATCAAGCATAGACATCACAAGGTCTACATTAAAGGAAGAATTCCCAATTACGAAGAAGGATAAATGAAAGTTATCAAATCAGATAAGATGATGCAATTCAGGAATATCTCCCACTACCATCACATCTGTCATGAGGCTTGGATTTTGCTTAAGTGTTGTATGCATTTGTGGTTCTCATTGCCTCCAAGTTAGATTAGAATTTGCTTTCAAGTATTTTAGATTGAATGAAGGAATTTGTTGAATGCATTTGTATGGAATCGATTTAATCCATACCACTAGCTTCTTCCTGATTGTAAGCTAGCCTTACGTGGTCAGCTAGAATTTTATGTGAACTTAATTTCAATTGTTATACGTCCATTGTTATGCATTGCTTTGATGGTATCAACGTTTGATGGTAATCATTTGAAAATCTATGAAATATACCTTAGATGATTACACTATCTTGTGTCAAATTGTTCATTTTGATGGCGAGAACTTGCCTAGTAGGATTCCATTGAATCATAATCATTCACTCTTTTCTTGCATTCTAGGCTTTAGAATAGAATTCCTAAACCCTATTTCTTTTGTCCTTTTTTTAGAAATACTAGTTAATTTAGATCAAGAGCTGAAAGTACAAAATCTTCAGTCATTGACATCGCCTATACCACATTCATGATAAGATAAGATTGATTCGAACAATTGTGTAAGTCCCCAAGTGAAAACAACAATATCACATCGAGCCATTAAGTTACCCACATGACAAGAATTGATCCTAGAAACCTTGGAGTCTTCTTAGTTGATCAGATATTTAGCATCTGAGGTGATTTTGTTCAAGAGAGGGTAAATTAGTTTGCTATTTTATTCTGTGTTCGTATGTGCATAAAACACACATCAATACTATCAAATGACTAGAAAATATATATGAAAAGGAAGTAGAATCTCAGATTGGATCAAGTCACTCAATCTCGGATTACCCAAGTGTGTGCAACTGAATTCATTATGGCTCATAAGATCATCAAGATCCCTATAATCGGCTATGACAAGCTAAAGGTATCTATACTTCAAAAGCATCTTCGACATCGCCTCGCTACTAGTCAAGCGTCCATAGCTCCGACGAGGTTGTCTCTATTCCTGTGAATATTGCTCTACTGCCAGTCGGGCGTCCATAGCCCTGATTGAGTTATCTGCATATTCCCAAAGCCAATATTTTGATATTTCTTTTCATTTTTAAATCTTTTCATTTCTTTTGATATTGCATTCTTGTTTTCGTCAATTCCTTTGGCTTGTAAGCAATGAAGCTTACTAAGGGTTTGGAAATTTCAGTGGCACTGAAGCAAGACGTAAGATTTTCACCGGCCATAACTTCTCCCAAGAAATCTAAATGACTTAGAGCATTATTAGGCGTGCAAATTATGACAATCTCAAGATTCCTATGTCAAGATACAACATTAATGGAATACAACCAGACTTGTGCAAAGGAAAACATCATCACCCCACTCGCAAAAGGAGACTCCAAACATTTAGGCCACTCCAAAATCGAAAACCCAAGCAAAGCCAGTTGAGCGGACAAGCTCAGTGTCATGTCCCCTCCTTGATCGTTATATATATCCTAAATAAGGCAAGTATTACTATTAATTAATATAATTATTAATGATTAACAATGAATGATTATTTGAAATTTATTTATTTATTAAATAATTATTTAATTAATATATATTAATATTTATTCTTGAAATGTTCAAATAAAGATAAATTAATATTATATTGTAAACATAATTTATATATTATAAACATTTGTTAAGAAATTAGAAACAATGGAGGGGTGACAAAGAAAAATAAACAAATAAGTATTATGACAATCCTCAAACAATAGTGACTATTTAAGTGAAGGCTATGAACGTAATGATTGAGAAATGTGCAAAATGAGCAAGCAAGAAACACAATTAGTAAATTACAGTGGCAAGCAATCAATATGTTGACCGGTTCATAATGATGGACATATTATCATTGTTATCAAAAGGATTTTCTTGTTAATGCATTAGTAGCTTCTGCAAGATAAGAGTCTCATAACTCTCTACTCTATTATTAGTTTACTCATTCATGCTTTATGTTTATCAGACTATAACATTGATCATAATATGATATTGATAGTGGATAATGATGGATTAGATTGACGATCTACTTAACTATGTTAAGCGTCAATCTAAAGGGCTATCGGGCTACTAACCCGATAGCATATTAATGTCGATTTATATATGAATCGGCATTAATATGCTATCGGGGTATTAACCCAATAGCATATAATGGTAACCGTAATTGTTATTGTTTACTTTATATTGATCCATTATTATATGCTTTGATACCGATTCATTATCGGGTATGTTTTATCTGAAACAATTAACAAATACCGATTCATGATTGGATGTGTTTATAAGCGCTGTTATCATTAAACAGTGATACCGATTCACACTCAGATACAGTCTGATAAAATATATATATATATATATATATAATCAGACCCTTATGATATACTTGGAGTAATATACATATACAGCAAGCTACGTGATGAAAAATGTAATTTACAACAAGCTAGGGTGAACCAGCAACTCGCCATCCATTGTATTCATGTATTCATATATAGAACAAATATATACTAAATCACCGAATTTATATCAGAATTTCTATGCGGTCAAAATAATAGACGGTATTAAAAGACTATCGTGAATCGTGGTCATTAATAAGAATTTCTACTGGCAGATTAAAATATTAATTTAATAATTAATTACAAACTATTAATCGTGGTCATACAAACATGATTTGTCAAACCAATAAAAAAGGCAAATACGACTTTGTGAAAAGTCGTGATCCTTCACAAAAGATGCGATATATATATTTAAGTGTGTGGAGTATGAGGAAGAAAAGGAAATGGAAGAAGAAAAGAAAAAAATTTAGAGGAGAATAGAATGGTTATTACAGGCAGTAACATCTGCCTTCTTGGTGGTATGCATGGAGATGTGCTTAATACGTATGCTTGATATATGAAGCTTGATAATGATATTATGCAGAATTTAATAATAATATTTATGTAGACTGCAATACGTATGACAGTCATTTAATTTCCTTATCGTGGCAAACCAGATCTGACACATGTCAGGTCTGTCTGCTCTTACAGCCAGAATTATATTAACTAATGTTTTTAGGCAGTGGTGGTGTTAATAATTTATATAGTAAGTTATATATATATATTCAAATCAGAATAAGGAATAATATAAGTATTTAGGCAGTGGTGGTGTTAATAATTTATATAGTAAGTTATATATATATTCAAATCAGATCTGACACATGTCAGGTCTGTCTGCTCTTACAGCCAGAATTATAATAACTAATGTTTTTAGGCAGTGGTGGTGTTAATAATTTATATAGTAAGTTATATATATATATTCAAATCAGAATAAGGGCTTGACTGACGTCAACAGTTCCTGCATCTTCTTCATCGGCGGTGCAACTACCTCCTACAAGGACGCCCCCTCTGCCCCCTTCTTCTTCTATACCTTGATTCTGTTTAATGTATGAACATCATCTCTATTTTGTATTAAGTCGTCCGGAGATGACTTCTTTTCTTGGGGGGGATGATGTTGTCGGGAATAATCATTATGTTATGTTGTCGTCGGTAATTATGGGTTACGACAGTCAATTAGTCTTCTCGAAGGGCAGTTGGACGCGATGGTTGGTCGCGCCCCTTCGGGTATTATATATTGCATACCTTTCCTTCTTAGTAGGATCATTATGGTCATATCTAGATGTAATGTTATGAGCACTTGATGTACATGGACTGTTGAATTAATACAGAAACTGGTTCTTTAATATATTTCCATTATGTTCTGTGCATTTACTTTCTGCGTTTAATCGTTTTCCCGTATGTGGCAAACAACCCTAATTAGGGTTTTATCTTGTAATCTTTGCCATTGATTGGGATTTGATCCTAGCCATTCATTTGTAAAGGGAAGTCTATATAAGGCTTGCTCTCATCATTTGTAAAGGTTAAGATACATTAGATAACAAGTAGCTAGAGGTAGAGTAGGAGGAGAAGGCAGGAATTGTTGCCAAGGCATGTAAATGAACATATTTTTTCATTGAATTTATGGTGAATAATTGTGTTTCTTCTACATATTGTATGGTTTCTTGTTGTATCCTCAAATTTAGATAAAGTTCATTGATTATGATGGACAAGTGTGATGATATTTGATGAATCCTTCAATTCATACCATTTACACCTTGTTGATTGCAAGTTGTAGTGCATGTTTAGTTTGAACCTAATTATTGTGGCTAAGTTTGATTGTGAAGACTTCATTTGGATCGCGCCAGTATTGGGTGTTTGAATGGATTATTTACAATATGAAGATCTTTCACTACCCTAGGAGATCACACTCTTTCTATGGCATTTGAGCTATCTTTGGTTAAGTAGAAAGTAGTTTAATGAGGGATTTGTCTATCAAAGCATCATTCATTATTGTCATTGTCCTTAGGAATTAGGAGTTAGCGTAGATTCTCTAATCCCTTTACCCGTTTTTCCTTTTTTCATTTGAGTTCAAGTTAGGAGAAAAGCGTCACATGATTGATACATCCAATGTTCATGTTCCAGTTGTAGTTCATAAATGTAAGTCCCCTTGAATTACCAGCAATCACATCAACACATTGAGTCTATCCACATGTAAAGTCAAGACCTGACTATAGGAACCTTGGAGTCACCTTGTTTGATCATGAAACTTAGCATTTGAGGAGATTTTGTTCAAGAGATGATAAAGTACTCAGTACTTTATTCTATGTTGTAAGGTTTCATAAACAACACATCAACTCTAACTGTTGTATTAGGATTCCAAATGATAATGTAATTTTGTACTCAATTTGTATTCAAATGAATCAAATTTAATGGAACACTTTTTTACTCATTGGATGCATTTAGTCATTGAATATTGTTAAAAAGGTGTTTTCAAAGAACTTTAAGCAATTTTTAAAGCTCCCGAGTTTTCACTGAGTTGCAAATTTTAGGTCTGCCAAGTTTTTGCCATGTTAGAGTCCATCATCAAGAAGGGTAACATATTCCACAACTGCAATAGGTGAAGAAGGGGAAGCTATGGGAGATGTATTGATGGAATGTTGTGCAAAAATTTGTGTAATGTGTGATGTTACTCTTTGCAATAGACTAGCTAGATACACAAAATACAAAAAGAAAATGTTGAAATGTAAACATAGTGAATGATATTGTATTGGATTGGCATAATTACTTATAAAAAATCACTGGTCTCTTTGAGGGGCAATCTCTTTTGAACAGTGCACAATACAATATAATTCATGGATGGTCATACAATGACCTATGCATCATATTTGTATTACTTCTAGTCAAACTAAGTACTATTTCCAAAGTATGTAGGATTATTCATAATAGCTTAACTTTAAGGGACTACTTACAAAGCATATGTGTCCAAGGCTTTTATAAGGAAATATTTAGGATGAAGTGCTCTTAACATCCCTTCCCCCTTGACAAGATTTCTCCTAAAAGCTGAAGTGAAGGAAAGTATTGTTGAATTTGGTGAAGATCTTCCCAAGTAGTATCTTCAAGTTACATGCCATGCCACCAGACTAGGAACTTAGCGAGTGCGTGGTAGCCAAGTCGACATGAGCATGTATCCAAGATTGCATCCAACTAGAGAATGATGGATCCTTCGACATTGAGCTTTGGAAGAACATTTTGAGCAGTGACATGTTGGCCAAGAACTTTCTTTAAACAAGAGACATGGAAGATAGGATGAACATGAGAAGAAGGTGGGAGTTCTAGCTTGTAAGCCATTTGATCAATCCTTGGAGAACTTTTGTAAGGGCCATACAACTTGGGGGCAAGCATCTAGTGACCTTTCATCTAAAAGGAGGATTGCTTATAAGGCTACAACTAGAGGGAAACCATATTGCTAGGCTGGAAATTGTATTCAAAACAATGTTGATTGGCCTGTTGCTTCATGTTGTTATGAGCCATTTAGAGATTTTCATGAAGGATCTAAAGAATATTGCCTCATGTGCTAAGAGTAGTGCCCATTATATTGATCGGAGAATTTATTTGGAATGTACGATAGAAGAGACGATGGTTTTTGTCCATTAATTACTTCATATGGTGTCGTTTTTGTGGTTGTGTGATACAAAGTGTGTGTACTACCATTTGGCCAGCAGTAACTACTTGACCCAATGGTGTTGTTGCTTAGAGGCAAAACATTAGAGGTATGCTTCCAAAAATTTGTTAACTATTTGAGTTTAATAGTTTATTAATTTGTTTTGGGTGATATCTAGAGCTCATCTTCAATGTTGTGGCAGTGAATAATTCTTTCTAGAAATGGTTTGTAAATGCTGTGTCATAATCTAAGAGTAGAAGAAGGAATGCCATGGAGACAACAATATTGGTCAAGAAGGGTTTGGGCTATGGTATAAGAGATGTAGGAGTGGGCCAAGGCAAAAAGTGGGCATATTTGGAGGGGTGATCCACCACCACCTATACGATCAGTTTGTTGTTAGATTTCGGAAGGAAGAAGGAATTTCATGGAGATAGAAAATTTGGTCAAGAAGGTTTGTGCCATGGCAGATGAGGTGTAGGAGTGGTCCAAGGCACAAAACAAGGCATACTTAGAGGGACCATCCACCACGACGAATACGATTGATTTACAGATAGACTTGGAGTAAGAATATCTATCCAAATTTGAGTAAGAATGGGCAATGGTTGGAGTAAGCTTAGAGTTGCCACTGTTTCACCCTTATGATGTTGGTAAGTATCATATTCAGCAACAAACCACTTGCTGCCCTCATTAAGTCCATTTCAAAAGAAATCTCGATGAATTGGATTGTGCTTTTAAAAATATGAATGACGAGTCAAGGGAGAAGTGCAGAACACAAAAGTATTACTGAGAGGGGTTGAATCAGTAGTACAAAAAAATAAATTTTTTTCAGTAACTTAAAACTTTAATCGAACTTTAATCAGAAAATTGATAGTCTTGAAAGATGCAAGAACTGAAACTGAAAAGATGCAACAGCAAGAGCACAATGCACAAAATTTTACGTGGAAACCCAATGTGGGAAAACCACGGTGAGAAATGCTGCTAGGATCTACTGTCATAATCCGGCCTCACAATTAAATCTGATTACAAAGTATCAAGGGCACCAACCCTTTCAATAAGAACACCGACTCTTACAACATGGGCACCAACTCAACCGCTATTAAGGCACCAACCTTAAAGAAGAAACAAGCAAGTTTTTCTGATTTACAATCTGGAATCTAACGGTCCTCTGAGAAATATATTAAAATGAATGCTACTGACTGAGCAATATCATCCTTTGAATACTTTGGTCTGATTTACACACTTCAATAATATCATTTCATATACTCTGTCAAAAGCATCACCATTAAAAATTCTGTTAACAAACACAGATAAATTATTCCAGAATATTATCGATACGTCACAGTCTGCAATTGTCTGATATTGTCTTAGAAACAAGACATATTGATTGCTGTAGCATCAGACCTTTTCAACATTAAAATCAAATATTCAGTAGACACTTGAAATTCAAATTTTGATGGAACAACTGACTTCCAAAACTGTTTTATACCTTATATGGTTTCAGTATTCTAAACTTGATCAGATTACCTTCAACAAATCGTGCACTTCATTCGCTGTCCAGAATCAATTCTACGATCTTACTTATAATGCCCTTTTTTCTATAACTCCTCACGTATATTACAGAATTTATAAGGAAAGTAACGTGAATAATATATGTTCCAACTTTTTAAGAAACTTCAAAACCTCCACACCAAATACCGACACCAACATATTATATATATGTCGTTTCTATCGATAGAAAGCCTTTCCATATAACTGGTTATAGGGAGTTATAATTGTCATGTCAGTTGTGAACCAACAGCCAGTTAAGCAACCTAATACAAACTGATTGTTTACTATTGATACTCAGTATTCATTATAAAAACCGATTTCACTCAAACTTCTGCACTTGAAATCAGAAATCAAATCTTTTGAACTTGGCAAATCAGAAGTTAATAATAGCATATGACATAGCAACGTGTCACACTATCGTCTGAACTTGTCTTTTGAAGAAGCCCAGTGAAATCTTCTGAGTTTGAAAAGGCCTGATAAAGAATATCCTGCAGGGAAGAAAAAACAAAGACCACATGCAGGGTAGTGGACATTCCTGAAATACCCAAGAGTAGAAAGCAGTCTGTAACGCCATTATTATAAGGTATAATCGTGTCCATAAACCATGTCATGTTGAAAAGAAATAAATTCTGTGTCATTTGACATTAATGCCAAACAGATTTATTAACAATCTCCCCCTTTGGCATTGATGGTAATCTTCCAATCGTCAAAACACATCTGCAACAAAGCAGAACACAACACACCAAAACACCTGAAACATTTGGTAACATATCACCAAACCTGATCGGAATATCAGTAAATGCAACATCTAAATCTGAAACATCATCAACATCTGAATCTACATCTGAAGCAAACATCTGCACTCTTCTCCCCCTTTGACATCAATGACAAAGGGATGGGGTATAAAAGACAAACAAGAATGTGCTCCCCCTAAGCATATGCTAATCCGTAGCCAAATTCAATGTGGCAAAGGCACAACACCAAGCTGTGCATGAAGAAGTTCAAAAGTGGTTGTAGGAAGAGGCTTCCTAAATATATCAGCCAACTGCTGTTTAGTATTAACATACTCAAGACAAACCTCATGATCAGCAACCTGTTCTTTCAGAAAAAGATATTTGATATAGATGTGCTTAGTGCGAAAATGAAGAACAGGATTTTTGGAAATTTTGATAGCACTAGAGTTATCACAAAATATTGAAACTGAACAATCAAATACCACCTTCAAATCTGTGAGAGTCTGTTTCATCCACAAAACTTGCGTGCAACAAGAGGCAGCAACGACATATTCAACCTCTATTGTAGACAAAATATTGAAACTGAACAATCAAATACCACCTTCAAATCTGTGAGAGTCTGTTTCATCCACAAAACTTGCGTGCAACAAGAGGCAGCAACAACATATTCAACCTCTACTGTAGACAAAGTGATAGAGTCCTGTTTCTTGCTCAAGCATGCAATCGGATTGTTTCCCAAGAGAAATGCACCCCCACTGGTGCTTTGTCTATCATCTACACAACCTGCCCAGTCGGCATCTGTATATTCTGTCAAAGTAAAATCATTAGATCTAGGATACCATAACCATAATCATAGTGCCTTTAAGATACCTGAATATCCTTTTAACTGCATTAAGATGTGAAACCTTAGGACCAACTTGAAAACGAGCAACCATACAAACAAATTGCATAATATCAGGTCTCAATGTTGTGAGATACAATAGATTGCCTATCATTGACCTGTATTCTGTTTGATCTGTGGTTGGTGAATCATCATTCTTACTTAGTTTGCAACCTGTAATCATTGGTGTGCTAACTGGATTGCAGTCCTCCATCTGAAACTTTTTAAGCATTTTCTTGGTATATTTAGTCTGTGACAAAAATATTCCTGTGTCCAACTGTGACACTTGCAATCCAAGAAAATATGATAATTCCCCTATCATAGACATTTCAAACGTTGTTTGCATTTGATTAGCAAATCCTTAACACGCATTTCGAGAAATCATCGGATTTGAACATCTTTATTTGACTAAAGTAGAATGGAAGAAAACCAGGGGAAGGGGGTATGTCCACTCTCTAGCGAGGTCATAGACACATGAGACTCAGGCAATAGATAAGTAGAGACAACGCCCACTCTTCTCTTATGAACCCTTCAGACATGGTGAACAGATTGAAGCATAACCTTTCATTCTTCCAACATGTGACAAAAGGGAAATAATTCAGGCACTGTGATCTTCAAATGTAAGGATCAAATATATATATCAGTGTTCTTATATATTACAGTTGAATCGGGTATTTAGACAATTTGCAAATCTTAGTATATCTATATGACCAAGATTGAGGAAAGCATAAAAGGGGATATGACATGGCTTGAGAGGTGTTAAGAAATTGAGAACGGAGTTACAATATAGGAGCACATATCTCAAGTATACAAATTACAAGAAGCTATCAAGATAAGTTCTATTCTTTGAACTATTCCTCAAATTTTAAGTTAAATAACATAATGAAAAGTCTTCAGTTTGGGTAAATTTTATATTACAGTTCTCACCTTAAGCTAGAATTGTTGTTTTAGGATTAAATTAAGGAAATTCCCAAAAGGGGACATTACAGTGGTATCAAAGCAATGATCCTACCATCCAACAGGGAAAAAGATGAATGAATAAATCATTCTAGTCTGTAATCTAACAATTTAGTATTTGCGTGTATAATTCGTGCATACATATATCCACGTGTATGCTTCGTGTTTTCAAGTGTATGCTTCGTGTCTTCATGCATTCAAGTGTATACTTCGTGTATGCTCTGTGTTTAACCTATAGTATAAGAATAGAAAAGAGATGTGAATTTTGTCCATCTTATTGGAAAGGGTATGAGGTGTAATGGAGGAGGTGCCGAGGGACTCGTAAGAGGTCATAAGGACTTTGAGTCAAGGAACCTAGTACATCCTCTATCCCACACTCACAAGATGTTGTTTGTATGTAGTACAAGAAAGTACAAGGAGGGAGAACAGTGAAAGGGTCCTCCTCTAAATAGACCACCTAATGTTAGTTGACTAATGGTCCAATGAGGCCAAGGGGGTGTAAGACGGAGTCCACTGCTCTTGGACTTAGAGGGGAAGGACATTTAGGACACCCTATTGTATCTTTCCAAACTCTATCATAATTGATTATTAACAAGGGGACAAGGATGGAAGTGATGAAGGGGAACGATGATAGGATACCTCACTAGGTAGCCCACCTCATGGTAGTTTGACCGATGGTCCCATGAGGCTAAGAGGGCTCTGGCTTTCACTCCACTCTTGGGCCTAGGGTAGAGGGTCTCTTGGACACCTCATCATTCCTCTTACTCCCACTTTCTTATGGTTGAGTTCCTATAAGGAGTTGGACAAGACTATGGCTAAGTCAATGTTCCTAACTCCAAGTATAAAGAATCTATGCCTAATCATCTCTCTTAGAAGTTTTTATTGCAAGATCTCAATTAGTTGTGTATCCTATATTATTATTTCAATGGTTTCCTAACCTATTGTAGGATCACATTTGTCAAGAGTGAGGTTAGCCATGGCATCCACTTCAAGTGGAAGGTAGACAATGAACACTCCCAAAAAAAAAGTGTTCAAAGAGGCAACTTCAAGGGGACCATTCTACAAACTTAATAGGAATCATAGTTTGAGAATGCTTGTGGGCAAGCATTTTCAAAGAGGGGGAGATTGTGATGTCCCTATCCAAATGCTAAATCTCTAGAACCAAATAACTAAGAAAAAGATCCTTGTATTATCTTTATAATCAAGTTGATGTAATTGGAACCAAATAGTTTGATAACAATGTATTAAGAATGATCAAGATTATTATCACATTGATCACCATAACCCATAAGGGATCTGTTGTGACCATTTCACACATCGCCCCATAGCAAATGGGGACCCCCTCTTTTTGCTTGTTTTTCGCTTGTTTTCGCTTTTTGTTTTTAGGGTTTTGTTAGTCGGTTAGTTGTCTGGATTTAGGGCTAAGCCTTAGGGTTTTAAATTTTGCCTTTTCAAGCCAAAATCCAGTCGTTTTGAGAGAGCTTTTGAGCTTCTTTTCTAGAATGCAAATTTTGAATGCAATGATTTCGCCAAAATGGTCTAATTTTCAATTGGAATGTTCATGCAGGGCTTAAATTTGTCTAAATGTTGATCGTCAATGAAAATTTTTGTCTGATTGAATATTTTGACCAAATTTTGACTTTTTTGAATTTTGGTCCTGGGCATTGGAATTGATTTGTTTTCGCCTCGTGAAGTGTTAAAATGTGAAAAATCTTATTATTTTGGCCTGTAGGAGCAAAATCGCTCCTGTCCCTCAGTGAAGGACGGGAGCTCATTTCCAAATATCTCATCATCCTTGCAGAGTCCAGACAAAGTTTACGTTTGAAGTGATGGAGAACGACGAGATCTTTCCATTGAATATAAATTGAAGATTTTCATGAGCACAGAAAGGCCTCCAGGAAGAAAATCGCTCCTGTCCCTCGGTGAAGGACCGGAGCTACAATTCAAATTTCGTTTTGTCCTTGCAAGATTTTAATGACTTAGCAATTTGAGGACGTCCGAAGCAAGATACTTTGCCAAATGAATATAATTTGAGATGCAAAAAACGAAGGAAAATGACCTATATTGACTAAATCGCTCCTGTCCCTCTCCAAGGGACCAGGGCGAGGTACCTTGTAGCTCTCGTCCCTCTCCCAGGGACCAGAGCGATTTCCTTCATTTTGCAAAATCCAGACAAGGGTCAAGGTAAGTTTACGTTCAAAAACGAAGGAGAACATGAGATGAATGCATTGAATATAAATTGAAGATTTTTGGGACGTCCATAACTGTATTAAATGCCTAGTTCGCTCCTGTCCCTCAGGAAGGGACCAGAGCGATTTTTGATATAATTGCCTTTTTTGCAAAATTATAAACAATGTCAAGGCATGGGCGGATAGAGTGAAGAAGGACGACTCCGTTGAATATAAACTTGGAACCTGGCAAAGTGAGATGAAGGCCACAAAGGGAGGATCGCTCCTGTCCCTCTCCAAGGGACCAGGGCGATAAAATGGTGATGATACGTCCCTCCAAAGTTCAAGGTCGTCCCTCCAAGGTTCAAGGCCGATCCAAGTCAAGACGAAGGGTGGCGAAGACATTTCAAGGCATTTCCATCAAGCGCAACGTTGCAAAGGTCATCACATGGAAGGATTTGCGCTCTAAGACCCAGATCGCTCCTGTCCTTTGGGAAGGGACCAGAGCGATATCTACATAATGGCGTAAATTTCAAAAGGCAAACAAGTTTCAAGTTACCAAGAGGGTCGAAAGGACATCATTCCACGCAATGAAGATAATTGCAAGTTGGTAAAAACAAGAACAAGCACATAATAATGAACTTCGCTCCTGTCCCTCAGGAAGGGACCAGAGCGATATTAGATGTATTGATCATTTCATGCAAAATTCACGTAAGGACAATATATTGCAATGTTCTGGAGGGTCCATGGTATGACAACAAGGTGATAAACAAGAGTTTTGAACGTCCAAGCATCGCCAAATGGTGTAAAGGCCCCACATCGCTCCTGTCCTTTGGACAAGGACCAGGGCGATCCTATCAAAGGCGCTCATATTCCTCCAAAATCGAAACAAGGCGAGGTTAAGCGAGACAAGGGACGGCGTTTGGAAAACATTACAATGAAAGATCGAAGGTCAAAATGCATAGTGAACGTGGAAAAATCAACATCGCTCCTGTCCTTTGGACAAGGACCAAGGCGATACTATCAAAACACTCACGTTCCTTCAAAGATCAAGGCGAAATGAGGTTAGGAAATCCGAAGGACATCGTTGGGAAGACGTTGCAAAGGGGATCGAAGTTTAAAAGTCGCCAAGATCAAGGATAAATAATGGATCGCTCCTATCCCTCTCCAAGGGACAAGGGCGATGGTCCCTTTAATACATCTAAACACATAATAAAAGCAAAGGGAAATAAGCGCAAAGGACACGAGCATGGATGTTGTTCGCCTTACAATGATATTTCGAAGGTCAAAGATACAAGGTGAACGTGAAGACATGGAAATCGCTCCTGTCCCTCTCCAAGGGACAAGGGCGATGTTAGACAAAGCGCATGATATTCTTTGAAAATCAAGGACGCACAGGGTTTTAAATGACATTCAAAAGATGATGCAAGGAAAGGATCGTACCAAAATGGAGAATTTCAAGCAAAAACATGGAGATCGCTCCTGTCCCTCTCCAAGGGACCAGGGCGATAATGATCATGAGATGCATTTGCTCGCACAAGAAAGGCATTCAAATTCGAAAGGACCACCAGATGATCAATTTGGGACGTGGAAATGAAGGAGTTGAACGTTGAAAATGCAAGAATCTAGACCAAAATCATGGATCGCTCCTGTCCCTCTCCAAGGGACCAGAGCGATGAGGTACCTCCCTTTGTTTTCCAGTTTTGGCGCCAAATTAAAACAATTCGAATTTGCTTTAAACGCTAAATCAATTTAAAAATTAAAAATCCACTTTTATTTGGCATTTAATGTGGCGTTAAACACTTATTAATTATTTTTGCCTTTATTTAAAATCGAAATTCTCAATTAAAAAAAAAAACGCAAGGCATTAAATAATTAATTAATTAATTAATAAAAAATCGATTTGAGCGCTCATATGTGGAGGTCGGCCTTGTCATTTCATTGCAAATCATTTAAAAAATGGTTTTATTTTTTATTAAGTCGGCCTAAGGGGTAAAGGATGCAAGCGCTATATAAGGGGGGTAAAAGTTATCATTTCTACATCATTATTTTACCTTCTCTACATGCGAATTAAGGGAGGCGAATATAGTGCGAAGTGTGTTCAAGGGTGGTGCGAGTTTCATTCATCCAAGGGTGGCGCGCTTAGACATTCCCAAGGTGGTGCGATTGCAAACCAAAGGTGGCGTAGACATTCCCAAGGTGGTGCGAGCTTGAGGATACACCAAAAGCGAATTTGAAGATCCATCCAAGACCACGCTTAAGGGGAATTTGCTAAAGACTTGGAGATTTGTTAGTGCGAACTTGAAGATCCATTTGAGACCACGTCCAAGGTGATAATTGAAGATCACATTCTCTCAAGACGAAGGGTGGCGAAGTCAAATTTGAGGAGATCAAATTGAAGATTATCTTTATACCTCAAATTGTGCCTAGGCAAATTTTGTTTTTGCATTCTAGAGTTAGCTCTCTATCGAGGTATGGCGATTTAATTGTTATTGTTTTATTCATTCATCGTCATATTTCAAATTTTGAAATTTTGATTCTTTAGTTTCTCTTGGCTCAATCGTTGTATTTTAGGAAATGATAACTCTAGAGACTTATCATGAGGTTTCCTAAAATTTATCTCTCTTATTTACGTTATTTATTGCAAAAATCTATTTCTTATAATGAAATGTTGTGTAGGTATGGCGACCCCAAAGGCGGGAGCATCCACCAGTCGCTCGGCTCTCATGAAAGAAGATCAGAAGACTGAAGAAGTGGAGACCAAGATCGTGTCCAAGTGGAGCAACATTGGAGATACAAACTTGGGGAACTTTAGCACGAAGAAGTTCCGAGAGGTCCCTTACATCGGCAAGCCATCACCTGTCGCCCGGAGAATAATAGAGAGTGGCATCATTAAGGCGGCCGGTTTTCCTCCAGCCATTCAGTGCCATGAGTTGATGATCGAGTGTGCCCGTCATTACAATCCACAGTCCAGGACAATTGTGTCCAATGAGGGAAACACTTTGGCGTACCTTTCAGAGGAGGCCATAAGTGAAGCCTTCCATCTTCCAGAGCACAGGGACATGATATACAAGAGCATTGAAGGAGCCAGATCAGTGTACGATGATGATCCAGATGCTTGCCTAAGCATAATCAACAAGAACTGGCTACTTAAGAGTCGTCCCCGTCTGAGCAAAGTACCGAACACACCGCACAGGATTGATTTCCAAGAGGAGCACAGAGATTTGATCACCATGCTCAACAGAGTTACAGGAGCACCTCATGCCTTCTATTTTGAGAAATGGATGTTTTATTTCATCCAGGTGATTGTTCAAGGAAAGGGTACAATACATTGGGCTAGAATAATTAGCCATTGCTTGGACATACAGTTGAGAAGACTCAGGGCTACTAAGTCCTTCCACATGAGTTCATACGTCATCTATGCCTTAATCAGGAGCGTTGAGTACGCAGGACTACCTCACAGAGGAGTGATTGGAAGAGGGCCTGGCGAGGTCAGAGTTTGTGAATCCTATACCTACTTGCATCATCCACCAGGAAAGAACTATAAGTTAATCAATGATACTTTCACGATGAACATCACAAGGACGTTGCAAGGCGGGATTCATAACAGATTATCTCAGGATGCCCAGGAGTTAATCAAGAGGTACGGTGCTTGGTTCATTCAGTTTCCCAAGTTCACTTACATTAGAGTGTATGGATGTCCTTTACCTCCATACATGTTGCCGAGATACCCGACAGACAGAATTGTGTTACTTGAAGTAACAAGGCAGTTGGCAGCATATGTGAAGGCATTCAGACACAGACATCAGAATGGAGTTCAGGTACCTATTATTTTGGGTAATTCTGTTGAGGTATGTCCCAATGTCTCAGCCATGGATGACGCAGAGAGGGAGTTAGCCTTGTATCCTTTTTCATCTTTTGCTTGGAGGAATAGTTTTGATCCTCATGGACATTTAGAGGAGACGGTCGGTAGAAGATTTAGACATGAGTACCAGATTGAAGATTTTATGATGAATCTCCTAGATGATCTCGAAGTGAAACGAAAGATACATTCTAGATTGCCTTTGGATTTCATCAGGAAATGTAAGATTTACAGAGTAGCCGACCAAGCTCAGGACAACGGCAGGCACATCCAATCTTCATATGATAGAGAAAGCAAAACAATAAGTTTGAATTGGAATGAGCCCGAGGCCGTGGATTTAGATGATTTGATGGCACCAGTCTTGTCTTGTACTCGCAGATGGGTAGACGTTCAACATCAGAAGTTGAGAGAACAGGGCATAGCTATGTCTTTTACTTTGGAAGAAAAGCCAGCCGAAGGTGGAGCCAGTGTTAGTGAAGGCAATCCTAATCCTAGGAATTCAGGAGAAGGTAACCTTCGATGTGCCAGTGAGGGCAATCTCCATTCGAGAGGATCGAAGAGAAAAGAAAGATCAGAAAAGAAAGAGCCTTCCAAGAGAAAGCAAAGTGCCGGCAAAGATCAAACACCAGGTACTTCTTCCAGACCAGAGGATAGAGCAGTTCGAGTGGAAGAGTCCATGGAATCGATGGTACAGAATGATAGACAGGAGGAAGAACAGGCACAGCATGTTTCATCCGATGGATCTCTCCAAGACTATGATTTAGATAATGATAACGAAGTAACATCTCCTCCCAGACAAGAAGAAATAGTACATAAAGAGATTCAAGTTCAAGAGACAAGATCAAATATCCCAGATTGGTTGAAGGAAAGATTGACTAAGGTGATCGTAATTGAGGACGAGGACAGTGCAATTGATTTAGAGAGCCTCGTGGGACGTTCACATATGACAACAGAGAAAAAGAAGGCTACAAAGATGTCCAAGATGATTCGAGATGAGACTAGATCTAGAAAACTGCAGATAGCTACACCGGCAGCAGACAAATATGAGGGTGAGATCCTAGCAGAAGACTATCATATACAGACTATTGAGTTAGGACCATCCACAGCAGAGCAGACTTTAGATGATGCCACCGACACATTTGGGGCATTGAAGGACAAGCTTAGAGAAGAAGTGGAAAAGAATAGAAAGCTTGAGAGAGAGGTCGGTGCATGGAGGACATATTTCAGTCACATCAATGAACCTTTGGGACGTCAGGATCCAGTTAGATCACCATTGCAGGCATTGCCCCTTCAATCAATCAATGAAGCAGAAAGATTCAGGAACCTGGTCCAGCGTACATGTGGTTGGATGGATAGATCTCACACAGTGGCCATTGAGTTTGTTACAAGGATGTCGAAGATCACCCATCAGGCTATCCAAGTTCTTGAGATAATCCACAGATTGATGGCAACGGTAGCTGCATTTGCCCATACCAAGGACGTTGTCATCCCTGTCTTGAAAGTTATAAGACACACATCCAGGAGAATTTTAGCACAAGAGAAGATCTTGGAAGGTGATTCTCACAGTTTGTTTCAGTGGTCAACCTTACTCCATATAAAGAGTGTTCTCTTTGAGGACATCAGTGTTAGATGTGGTCAAGTTGAGGAGGTGATCAATCCGATCCAGGACAGAGTATTTGAGGTACTTCGTACCATTCTTGGCAGAAGGATCGAGGTCGAGACAGATGTGGATTTACAAGAATTTGAAGATAGAATCAAGATCATCTTTCGCAAGGACGCAGATGTTACAGATGAGCAGTATGATCAGATGTATGCCACCATGCTCCTGATTGATAGAACAAAGGAACTTGAACCTACTTGGGACGCAGCTCTTCTAGATGCATTTGATCAGGTCATCCACTTAGAAGAGAGTATCAAGAATCTTCCCGAGATTCCAAGCACAGAAATCGAAGGAATCGTGACAAAATTCATTGCATATGCTAAGAAAGAGAATTGGAAAGGGAATAAGATTCTAGATGAAAGGTTGTTACAGATGACATGACATCTTATTTCTCATTGGTTGATACCTCCTAGATTTTTGTGCCAAATTTAATATTTGGCTATGTATTTAATGTTGTTCAGTAAAAAGGAGGTCATTTGTAACAAACCCTAATTAGGGTTTAGGTGTCATGATCTTGTCCATTGATTTGCTTTCAATCTGGACCTTTCATTGTAACTGGGGATGCTATTTATACCCCCATTTTTTCATTTCAGTGGTAATAATAGTTAATAGAAAAATAGAGAATAGAGTTAAGAGTGAAATAGAGAGATTAGAGTTGTAAGCAATTTTATTTTGTAGTAAGATTGAGTCTTGAAGAGAGAAATTCAAGCAATTGTTGTATATGATGACTTGGAAATCAATAAAATATTGAAGTTATGGTGTTTTGTTGCAAATCTCTTAAGTTATCTTCATGGTTGTTGGATGTACTTGAATCACGCTCAATCAAGGTAGTTTGTTAATTTGAAAGACTAAGTGTGAGATTTGATATTTGGTAGGATTCGCAATCCAAACCACTAGCTTCTTGCTGATTGTAGGAACGCCTTGCGTGGTCGACTGGAAAACATTTTGAGTCCTTAACCTTCAAGCATTTTCGCATCCAGGATATGTACCTTTGTAGTAGTGTCCTTGGTCTTTGATGCATTGAACCATTATTACCTTAGAAGATCGCACTAATTTCAATTGAGTTGTTACCTTATGGCAAAATTGAAGTTGGTTGAGTCTTGCCAAATCTCATTCATGCTAAGTCATTCATAGGGTTAGGCTAGATTAGACTTCCTTAAACCCTGTCCTTTTTCCATTTTTTGAAAGTTCCTTTTAGTTTAGTAAAATCTTCGAACTTTTGAATCCGTAAGACGCCTTGGAGGAAACAGCAAATCACATCATACCACTAAAAGCTTGTCCACACGTGGAGAACCCACTAAAAGAACCTTGGAGTCCATCTAACTGATCCTTTTTGCAGATCTTCAGCAGTTAGAGACTATTTTCTCAAGAGAGGATAAGATGCCTGTCGGTATTTTATTCTGTGTATGATTGTGTATGAAATACACGTCAACAGGATCCCATTAGAACTCCTATATGCATTGATCATCTATGAAGACAACTTCTCATCAATAGCACCAATAATCATCATGGATCCGATGGTGCAACAGTATTATCAAGTAACTAGGAATAATACAGACTGTCATGAAGTTCATACTGCTGGTCAAAGGAGGAATCTATGAGGTACTAAGCAATTCCCTATCAATGTACCATAAGAGCCACCAATCACAACCATTTAATCACTTTGCAATGACGGATAACATTAAACATGAAGTAAGAGACCAGCAAATGGATAACTATATTAATCATCAAGTAATCCGATCACATAAACCTAAGGAAACAATACAGAAGAGATTTGATTAAGTAATAAAGTGGTTGCATTAATAACAGTGATTGATATATAACCAAAACGTGTGATTCCTCTTAGTTAGAATACAGTGACTAATGGTAATTAAGGGATACGATTTGGTTATAAAAGTAATGTTCTCCCAAAAGATGCGATCAAGGGATACTACCATCCCAAATCAAAGATACAACCGATCAGTCTTATAAGCTATTTAATGAGGATCACATACACATTTCCAAAAATCATCGGATTTGAACATGTTTATTTGACTAAAGCAGAATGGAAGGAAACCAGGGCAAGGGGGTACATCCACTCCCTAGCGAGGTCATAGACACATGAGATCCAGGCACTAAATAAGAAGAGACAACTTCCACCCTTCTCTCATTAACATAAGGATTGCGATTAGACGTAGTGAATAGGTTGAAGCATAACCTTTCATTCTTCCAACATGTGACAAAAGGAAAACAATTTAGGCATTGTGATCTTATGAGTTAAGGATCATATATATATATATATATATATATATATATATCTGTGTGTGTGTGTGTGTGTTCTTATATGTTACAGTTGAATCAGGTGTTCAGACAATCTACCAATCTTAGTATAACTATATGACCAAGATTGAGGAACGCACAAAAGGGGATATTACATGGCTTGAGAGGTGTTAAGAAACTGGGAACAAAGTTACAATATAGGAGCACATATCTCAAGTATACAAATTAGAAGAATCTATCAAGATAAGTTCTATTCTTTGAAGTATTCCTCAAATTTAAAGTTAAATAGCATAATGAAAAGTCTTCAATTTGGGTAAATTTTATATTATAGTTCTCACCTTAAGATGGAATTGTTGTTTCAAGATTAAATTAAGGAAATTCCCAAAAGGAGACATTACACTATTGTTATAGCATTTATAGGCTTTACTGTTAGTAGAATATTCCACAAGCAATCCTTTATCACATCGAGAATCAAAGCTACCCAATCCATCATCATCTCTTTTAATAAAGCATTTATTGCCAAAGACTTTAAAATACTTTATTGAAGCAAACTTATCATACCACAATTCATAGGGAGTTCTCTTGCTATTTGGTCTTAGTTGAACTCTATTGAGAATGCAAACTACTATATGCACCGCTTCCACCCAAAACCTGTCAGAAATTTTTGCTTCATTAAGCAAAGTTCGTGCCATTTCCTTGATTGTTCTATTTCATCTTTCCACCACACCATTTTGTTGTGGTGTGTTGGCTGCAGAATATTGCCTCTTTATGCCATGTTCTTCACAATAAGCCACAAATTCGTTTGAAAGGAATTTTCCACCCTTGTCAGATTTGAGATATTTAATTTGAAAGTCACTTTCTTTTTCTACCATTGCACTAAGATCTTAAACCTATCAAATGCTTCTAACTTTTCCTTTAAGAATGTTACCCATGTCATGCGAGAAAAATCATCTACAAACAACATAAAGAACCTTTCATTTTTCAAACCTTTTGTTCTTGTTGGACCACAAAGATCGGTATGAATTAATTCAAGAGATTGCAAACTTGAATATTCTTTAGGCTTAAAACTGATTCTAGTCTGCTTACCTTGTTGACATTCTTTGCAAATAATATTCTTAGGTTTCACAATCTTGGGCATATGTCTCACAGAATTCAAAGAAATGATTTTTACAAGATTATCAAAGTTAACATGACCAAGTCTTCTATGCCAAATCCCAAACATGATTGATTGTTATTCTATCTCTGTTTTGCTAACATTTCACTTAACATTTCTGAACTTTTTCCAAACTTAGCTTGTTTTTCTGAAACCATATTTAACTTCTCAATTTCATTTTTTAAAGAAACTAGTTCACTTTCTAGTTTTGAACAATATTCAGATTTTAAGAGAAGTTCAAATTTTACCATTTCTGCTTGCTTTCTACCTTCTTTAAGTTCAACTTTCAGATTTGTGATATTCTGATTTTTGGCTTCAATGTCTTTTAATTGTTGTGATCTTTCCTTCTTCAACCTACCAATCTCATCTAGAGCACAAACAGGCTCTTCTTCCAAATCCACTTCACCTTCAGTATCATTGTTAGAACCTACATCATTTTGACCTATAGCACATGGTCCTATTGCTATAAACAAAGTTTCACAAGCATTAGAATCAAAATTACTAGCATTAGAATTAGTACTTTCTCCCTTGATGTAAAGACTTTTCTTTTTCATTTGAAACTTTCTTTTATAAGCAAATTGATGTTTTTGTTTCTTTTTGAAGCCATCTTCCTTATCACTATTAGCATAAGGACATTTGGCAGCAAAATGTCCAATTTTCCCACAATTAAAATATTTAAGAGGAAGCTTTCCTTTGAATTTACCAGCTTTCTTAAATTTCTTTACCAAATTAGCAAGTTGTTCCTCAAGGTCCTTCTCTAATTCTATGCTTTCATCTTTTACATTTTAGCTGCTTTAAAGGCAGCTTCCCTCTTTGATTCATCATCACCTGTCATTATAATTTCATAGGCTGTTAGAATCCGTGAAAATCATCTAAAGAAAGTTTTCTAAGATCTCTTGCCTCTTCTATAGCAGAAATTTTTGCATTATATTTAGAAGGTAGAGACCGTAAAACCTTTTGTACAATAACTGAATCTTTTATTGTTTCACCTAGTCCCTTGATAGCATTTACTCTCTCATCAACCTTGAGAAGATAGTCAGCAATATGTTCCTCTTCCATCATCTTTAACTCTTCAAACTTGGCCTTGTATGTCTGCAACTTTGCCTGTTTCACCTTATCATCTCCTTCATAGATGCTTTTCAACTTGTTCTATAACTCCTTAGCTGTTTTACAATGCATAACCTTCACAAACTCAATTTTAACCAACCCACAAAGAATAGCATTCTTTGCCCTAACATTGTTTTCATGCTCTCTTTTTTCTGTAGGGTCTGTTATAACATGAGTTGGCATAGTATAACCATCTGCTACGGACATCCAGACATCAAATCCTAGAGAAGATAAGTAACTCTCCATTCTTATGCTCCAAAAAGCATAATTGGTGCCATCAAACTATGGTGCTTTATTAGAAGATGAACCTTCCTGACAAGCCATATGTTCGAAAAACCAGAATCTACTTGGACTGATTAAGTCTTTACACGAAGCACTGACTTTTATACCAATTATAGAACACAAAAATACTACTGAGAGGGGGGGCTGAATTAGTAGTACAAAAACTTTAATCCAGCGTTCCATGGAAATGCATTCCCTGCCCCCCCTCCAGGCCCAAGTCCCCCCATCCTCGAAACCCATCCCTGAAACTTTTTCCCTTTGTCCCCCCGTCCCTAAGCCCATCCCTGCGTCCCCCTGTCCCCAACGGCCGTGGAACATTGCTTTAACCCTTTTCAGCAACTTAAAACTTTAATCAAACTTTAATCTGAAAATTGAAAGTCTTGAAAGATGCAACAACTGAAACTGAAAAGATGCAACAGCAAGAGCACAATGGACAAAATTTTACGTGGGAACTCAATGTGGGAAAACCACGGTGAGAAATACTGCTAGGATCTACTGTCCTAATCTGGCCTCACAATTAAATCTGATTACTAAGTATCAAGGGCATCAACCCTTTCAATAAGAGCACCAACTCTTACAACATGAGCACCAACTCAACCTCTATTAAGGTACCAACCTTAAAGAAGATACAAGCAATTTTTTCTGATTTACAATCTGGAATCTAACAGTCCTCTGAGAAATATATTAAAACAAATGCTACTGAATGAGCAATATCATCCTTTGAATGCTTTGGTCTGATTTACACACTTAAATATTATCATTTCATATATTTTGTCAAAAGCATCACCATTAAAAATTCTGTTAACAAACACAGATAAATTATTCCAGAATATTATCGATGCTTCACAGTCTGCAATTGTCTTAGAAACAAGACATATTGATTGCTGTAGCATCAGACCTTTTCAACATTAAAATCAAATGTTCGGTAGACACTTGAAAATCAAATTTTGATGGAACAACTGACTTCCAAAAATGTTTTATACCTCATATGCTTCCAGTATTCTAAACTTGATCAGATTGCCTTCAACAAATCATGCACTTCATTTGCTGTCCAGAATCAATTCTACGATCTTTCTTATAATGCCCATTCTATTAAACTCGTCACGTATATTACAGAATTTATAAGGAAAGTAACATGAATAATATATGTTCCAACTTTTTAAACTTCCAAAAACTTCCACACCAAATACCGACACCAACATATTATATATATGTCTTTTCTATCAATAGAAAACCTTTCCTTAGAACTGGTTATGGGGAGTTATAACTGTCATGTCAGTTGTGAACCGACAGCCAGTTAAGAAACCTAATACAAACTGATTGTTTACTATTGATACTAGTATTTATTATAAAAACTGATTTCACTCAAACTTCTACACTTGAAATCAGAAATCAAATCTTTTGAACTTGGCAAATCAGAAGTTAATAATAGCATATGACATAGCAACATGTCACACTATCGTCTGAACTTATCTTTTGAAGAAGCCCGATGAAATCTTCTGAGTTTGAAAAGGCCCGATAAAGAATATCCTGCAGGGATGAAAAAAACAAAGACCACATGCAGGGCAGTGGACATTCCTGAAATACCCAAGAGTAGAAAGCAGTCTGTAACGTCATTATTATAAGGTATAATTGTGTCCATAAACCATGTCATGTTGAAAAGAAATAAATTCTCTAACATTTGACATCAATGCCAAACAGATTTATTAACAAGAAGCGTGCATTTCGAGAAGAATTTAAGTTGAGTTGGACTGTAAAAGTAGGGGTCGTTTATACCATAAATATTGGCAAGTATCACATTCAGCAACGAACCACTTGATACCCTCCTTAAGCCCGTGCCAAAATATTTTGTGATGAATCAGCTCATGTTTTCAAAAACCTTGAATTACTAGCCAAGAGAGAAGCGTGCAGTTCGAGAAGAATTTATGAGACAAAGCAAAATTGGGAAGACAGACTAGGGTCCTTATATATAGTAAATGTTTTCCTTCCCAAGAGTGGTTGGGTGGAGGAGGATCTCTACAAATTTGGTGGATGAGCTGTTGTCTGGGTGGGTCACTTTTTGTCATTCTTGTTGATCTTGCATCTTGTCAAAGAGCGGCATGGAAACTGCACATAGGAAACATGAGTCCATGGATAGGCAAGAGAGGGCATTTTCTATGACATTCCCCTTGCCCTTCTTATAAGGAATCTCAGTCATACCCCATGACATTGGTGACCCATTTTTGTTGAGCCAAAAAGGACACGTATTGATCGAAGCAATATTTGAGATTGTGATGATTTGTTTTGATACAAAAATGTTGCCCAACCAAATATGGTTACCACTTGCTAATAACATGTAAGACGACCATTTTAGTTTTCATAGGTGAAGGATACCAAGTTGTGCCTTGATAATGCCTTGTTGGTGAAGGCAATGGGTGACCATCATTTGTGGCAACAACACCAGCGCCATTGCTTCAATCATCACTTTCAATGGCAACTGGTTTGGAAAAAATTGGTAATGCTAAAATAGGTGTTATACATATAGTCTGTTTGAGTACTTCAAAGCAATGTTTTGTTGTGGTTGTTTATGAGAATGTATCCTTTTTTAGCAAGGTATTCATTGGAGCAGCTATTTTTCCATAGTTTGACAAATTTTGGATAGTAGCTAGTGAGCCCCAAAAATCCATGGAGGGTTTTGGGTGTCTTGGGTTGTGGCCAAGTTTGCATGACATGAATTTTGTTAGGGTCAACTTGAACATTGTTGGGGAGACAATATGTCCAAAGTACTCAATTTCCTTTTGACCATAGGAGTGCTTGGAGCACTTGGCACATAATTGATTATTTGTAATAAGTTGTAATGCTAGGTTAAGGTGCTGTAAATGTTTTACTCAAGTTTTTATATGGATCAAAATGTCATTGAAGAAGACCAAGACAATTTATGACGGGATTGAATAGTTTGTTCATAAATTCTTGGAAGGTGGATGGGGCATTCATGGACTTGAATGGCATGACCAAAAATTCATAGTGATCATCAAGAGTGTAGAAGGTTGTCTTCGGGATATCTGCTTCATTGATATGAATTTTGTTATAATGAGAGAGTAGATTTAATTTGGGGATAAATTGGGCGCCATGAAGCTCATCGAGTAACTCATCCATCATGGGGATAGGAAATTTTTCCTTGATAGTGAATTTGTTCAACTCTTAGAAATATAGAGTCATTAAGACTCATCTTGGTTGTGTATGAGAAGAATAGGTGAAGACTATGAGCTAGTGGTTAGATGAATGACATTGGATTGAAGGAGTTCCTATTCTAGCTTCTCAATTTCTATTTTGTGGAGGAATGGATACTTGTGTGGGCAAATGTTAGGAGGAACGCTCCTTGGAAGGAGTTGAACATGATGATTTTTTTGGTAGGATTTGCAAACACTATGGCATGCTTATCCAAAATTTGTTGCAATTTTAAAGAGAATACTGAAACTGCCGCTCCAACATCCTAGAACACCATTTTATCTCCAAGGTTAGGGGGTGTCTTCGGAAAGGTAAAATCAAGGTTCATCTACAAATTATGGAGGGTTAAAGGCCAATGAACAAGAATGGATAAGCTCTCCTACACTTCGGGCTTAGCTTAAACACGAGGGTGTTCCTAGAGGTATCCTAAATAGGATTGAGGGTGCTGAAAGATGGAACAATATAAGAACTCACAGCTATATCCAATGTAGGTTTAACCCTAAAGGATGTCACTAGGTAAAGGTTAACCAGCTGCACAAATGAAATTTTATATATCTAATAGTGACATGTTTTCGAGAAATACAAGATGAGAGTAAGCACACAAGATTTGCGAAGTGATTTACCTAATAAGGTTCACAAAAGAAAGTTCCTTGGTTAAACTACTTAACTGTGAATTGTGAATGGTGAAACTAAATCTAAACTACTAATGGAGGATTTGTTCATTTGAAGGAGTGTAATTAATCAAAATTTTGAAGACTGGTGCCTATCCATTGGGCAACAGAGTTAGTCCAAAGAAAAAGCAAACTGAAACCACAAGGGGCAATGAGCATCACATTTACACATACCATAGATGTGATATTAACAACAAAACATGCTTAATAATCCATTACAAACCTGCATAAATCCACGTGCAATACAAAAGAGGCCATTACAAGGCTTGCAATGCATTAGAATGCATTGCATTTGTCAAATCCATTATTATACTCATGCCAGCAAAGTGGCAAAGAATAAATATTATTTGTGACTAAGAGATTCCTTTAAACATACACATTGTTACGGAGACATTTTATTACAAATATCATTTACAATAACCACCTCTCAA
The DNA here is from genome assembly GCF_030272615.1 of Cryptomeria japonica. Taxonomy (NCBI): domain Eukaryota; kingdom Viridiplantae; phylum Streptophyta; class Pinopsida; order Cupressales; family Cupressaceae; genus Cryptomeria; species Cryptomeria japonica. The sequence continues at coordinate 863,510,633 of NC_081409.1, read as the reverse complement.
TTTCATAGATATTTCATATTGTTGGTGCAAAAATAAATTAGATTGGTGTGGTTTGAAAACCTCACGTGACGTGCCATTTGCAAGTGTTTGGAAACCATAGAGACCCAACCTTCGAATGAAGAATGAATAGGTATAGCAGTGAGTAATCCATGCCCTTGTTGCTTGCAGGGATCGGCTTTGAATTTGGATGTTCAAATTAACCTGTGACATTAATGATGGCCCATATGAAAGTTCCACAATAGCTGTTGAAGAATGCATTTGGAATCACACCTTGGATCTGAATAGTTGTTTCTAGATGGCAAAAACTCCTTTTGGGAAGTTGTATCAAATCTGGTCATAAATGGTGTTCTATGTCAAACAGGGAGGCAGGTGGGTTTGATTGGTGCAAGAAGTGGGAGTTTGAGGATTGGGGATCGAGGATGCCTCGTAACTCTTATCACATGTTGGGGAGTCAGGGATTGGGGATGACAAAGAACTTATCCTACTGAGGCATGCAAATTGGGGAAGTCTGAAGTTTGAACAAGTGATCCCGATGAGACAAAATGTTTCAGTGTGTCAGGGATTGAGCTTTGGGTATATCTCATAATAGGTACTGGGGAAAGGGGAAGGCTGAAACCCCAATAAAGACAAGGGAAAGAGCAAGAAACGGGTGAAAGGTATGTTGGGATGGGGAAGTTTGATATTTTGACAGGGACCAAGAAATAATTGGGTGGAAAGGCATACTAGGGGCTACTTCAAAAGTCCAACAACTTTCAACAACTTACACACACTTAGTAGTTTTAAACTTTTAACACAAAACCTCCACACTCTTTCTTGGATTTTTACAGCTTCCAAAATAGGAGGGGATCCACTTGGAATTTCTCAAATCGATAATTAATATTGGGTTAAATAGGGAAAGGGTGACAAAGGGAAAGAGACTCGAACAATATTTGGCACTATAGGATTGGGTTCCAACAGCAGCTCTGGTTGGACACCTTAAAGTTTTTACTTTTTCCTGACCTATGTTGTTCCAGTATCCAATGCCTGGATTTGTGGAATTTCAAGTACTCAGTTTTTCAATTTTTTTGATGAAACAGAGAAATTTTATTTGATCCTAGCTATTCCTTATGATTATAGCTTTTTCTTTTTCTGATCTCTTGTCAATCCAGGTGTTAGTACAATTGCTGGAGGCAAAGCAGTCAGATCTGGTCATTCCGATGGACCAAGTCAAGAGGCAACGTTTTCTTCCGACTTCGATGTCACTTTTGTCCCCAGCATATGTGCTTTGTTAGTCTCTGACAGGGGAAACAAGATGATTCGTCAAATTAAATTGCCACCCAGTGAATGCATTCAGAATTCTGGATCAGGTTTGTACTCACTTTTTTGTGCAGTTTTAAACCAATAAACTGTTTCATCTGTGTTTGTGCATTTTAGCTCTGTAAAGACATGAAAAAGAATAGAAATTCTACAAGTAGATGAAAAAGAGGGTGATTTATGGTTGATTATTAATTTATCAGAATTTTCATCCACATGTTAGTGCCACTTATTCTAAATAATATAGTCAGGTTACCCGGTGTGAACTTCTGATAGAAGTGGAGACAAAGAAGATTGATGAATAGTGCATAAGGGGAATGCGAATCTTCTTGTAGCCTATGTTGAAACTGTTGAATTATCCAACTTTACTTGTTTCTTTGATACAGGAACACATTGGATGATACCAGTCACAGCATCTTTGGTTTCGTTTCTCCTTGGTCTCATTGTCATGTTCTTTCTACAGCCCTATATTATGGCTCGAGTAAGTGGGTATATAAAAAAGAAAGCAAAATAAAATACTTGCATGGACCCAACAAAATCATTGTTTTTACAAGGATTCAAAAAACCTAACATTTGTCATCTTGTATATCAGATGTTCTATTTATTATATCAATATTGTCCAAGAAATCACTTCTATGATGGGATTACTTAATATCGTTTCTACTTGATGTAGACAGGCAGGTTCGGTCTTTCAGTACCAAAACCAGATGCAGACCTCATCCCTAATGAGCATGGCGAAACAAGTGCCGATATGCTGCTGTATCATTCTAAGCGCAATTGTTAGTACGTGTTATCTCATGTATAGTGCTATTTTTGTGGGAAGGAGGACTCAGCATTTCAAACCACAACAAACTTATCAGAAATCAGTTTGTCTGTTAGATAATGATATTTCACCTGAGAAACTTCCAAGTGAAATGAAACCGGTCAGCAATCTGCCAGAAGATCTGATTAACTTGGACTCTAACCTGGAATCTTCTATTGTTGGAATCCTTGATTCTTCAGAGCAGAAAATAGTTGTAGAGAAGTCAATTTTGAAACCCACATCCAAAAACCTAGAAGAGCATATGCATGCAAATATTTCAGCTTTTCAGTCAGGCGAATCAATGATAGCAAGACGTAATACAAGGATGGCTGGTGAAAGGACAGTTCAAGGCAGATTTTGAAGTTTTAGTGAATTTAGGTTGATTTTAAATAACGATTTATAAATGAAGCATAAGATCTTATATTTATGATTCTTATACTGTTGAGTGTATAACTAAACTAAGTGATGCATATTCTCTTTTAAGTATTTACATAAATGTCGCTAATTTAGATACCCATGTCCAAATTACACCTGATTACTGCTCTCTAATAGCTGTACTTATGTGTATGATTAGTGTTCTTCAAGATGTCTTGTTACAGGGTTGCAAGTCTCATTGATACAGATACAATATTTAAGCATTTTATGGATACTGAAAGCAGAGGTAAGATTATTACATTTAATCAAATGGTTAGATCCAAAATGTTCACGGGGGTATTTATCGGATGGCTTTTTATACCTATTCGATTCAGGCACAATACAAGAAGATATAATTTACATTCACGTCCAATGTGCAGGGAAGATACACAAACACATTGTAATTATTTGTGATTTCATTTAAAAGAGGAAAAGGTCTTTGATGCAAATCGCCAGAGTTTGAAACTTCAAAACAGTAGTGGGAACTGAGAGGCGAGACTATTGCTAGCGAGAAACAAAATTACTACACTTGTACTATATTTGAAATTATACATGTTACAAATATGAAATTAATCGCGAGTCAATGAGAATTTTCAAAACAAGAAACTAAAAATGAGATGAATTTAAATTTAATGTTGGTGTAAATCTTCTCTCCAGTTCACATAAATGGGTTTTTTGTTATTTTTCAAGTGTTGTTTATATATGTAATGGTGAATTTGCATGCTCATGCCAATTGTAATTTATTGTTAGGGGGCCATTTTTGATAAAATGATTTAACATAATCATAGCCTATTCTTATTTACCCTTAATATTTTTACACTTGTGATCATACTTTATTCTTATTTACTCTTATTTCCAGAATCATCCTATTATTGATCTAGAATCCATGTATGTGTTCTTGCTCTCAAGATTTGTATTTCCCTGTTCTGACCTAATCCTATAGTACTTGGGTTTGATCTCAAGGGGTTTAGATTGATATCATATCCAAAATTTTGAAGTTCAAATGTTTTGACTCTTTCTCTTTCCTACTAGTTGTTGGGAGTTGACTTGGTACACATTTATCTGACTAATTGCAATGTCCTTGTATTTAAAGTCATTCCTTTGCTCAATTAAACACACGAAGGAACCTTCAATTATCAAAGAGCAATTATTTTAAGAACACTTGAAGATTAAAAAGAGTTAATTGCATTCAAGTTTTCCTTTGTTGTGTTATATTTTTGTGTTGACATTTACCGATCGCTTAAGTTATGACTTAAGCCCTTTACTACATTGTGTTGATCGGCCCTATGTGTTAGCTTTGTAGTCACCTAGCTTTTGCCTTTGTGACATTTCTCGTGCATGTTCCCCCGATCGATGGCTTAGAATCATACGTACTTGTGCGATTAGATGAAGATGCACACCCAAGCTAAGTTTGCAACCCTGCTCCACTTGTGTGGCATAATGACCCCACCAAGAATGAGTCATTGCAAGCGGACTAGTTGCCTTTTGCCATGTATTCAAAGCTTTACATGACATATTGATCGGCCCCACCTGTCCATGATGTCGCTAGGATAATGTCACCAAGATAAAGCATGTCTACATCAAATGAAATCTATGGCTTTGATTGATTGTGCAACTAAGCGAAGTTGCTCATTAAGGTTAAGTCTGCAACTTTGAAGTCTTTTAATGTGGTGGGTTTTAACACGAGAATAAAGCAAATGACGTGTCATCTCCTCATTAGTTTCTGCTTGAAAGAGGAAAATAGTTGTTGCCGTTGTAACGTTCAAATATGAAAAATAACTACTACTTTGTTGCTTCACTTTGAACTTGGTAAGCACTCGTGATAATTTCTTATGCTTTGTTTTTTCTCTGCAATTCAAATACTTGATCATTAGGGTTTTACTCGAGGTTTTGTAAGTTGAAAGCTATACTCACTTTTAGTCCTTGTTATGTGTGTTGTGTTTTAAATTTCATCCCCTCTCAGAACTAGTGTATATGGTCAAAAAACTTTAGTGGCTACTCTCTGCAAAATTGAAATTTGAAACCCTTGCTAGTGTCTATTCTTTCTTATCTATTTAAATCATAGAAGTGAAGAGTGGTTGAATCCTCTAGCTAGAGTAAGGAAATTTTAAAAGAATCATTTCTCAACTTGCAAGATCAAGCAACACTTAAAAGAGGGCCAAACTTGGTGTTAGATCAGATGAGTTTCTCATTGATTACACAATTGTATGCAGGGATCCCATAATTGAGCCTTGGGATTTCAGTCCTTGGAGGAGATGCTACAACAAAAAGAAAGAGAGTGTTCTAGTATGTAATATCTGAAGCTTAAATCTTGGAAGGTTGGTGGTTCCAAATGTCTTTATGAACATTAAGTTAGTCACTTTAGTTGCTCATAATTATATGCTAGATGTGAGGGAGATTGTAGCCAAGGAGGGAGGAAGATTGACTTCCATAACGAGCAAGTAATTGAAGACGTTTTTATGTTGAATGAAAATGCAGGATGGACTGTGAATGAAGAGTTGGGAAAGGAATACAAGACACATGAAGGGCTATATAGAAGCAAAATTCCAACTTTTGTGCCAACACCCTTGTCAAGGGATGAAAGAACCCTAACTCCAAGGGACCAAGCACTATACAATGTTGACTCGTTTGCTAGATACTTCAAGGACACATACCATGCCTTGTGTCAAGTCTTCGGAGTTGATGCTCAATGCTTTATCCCAAATTGGATGTTGGTCCTATGTATGGACATTCAAAGTAGGGACCTAAATGGGCCCTTTGATTATTCAAGCTTGTTAGCAGAGAGATTACATAAGGCACTATGTGATTTAGAGAAAGAACCCTCTCTAAATTCTAGGTAATATTCAATTCTCATGCACATCTATTGTATAAGGGTCTTAATGTTAGGCATCCAGACTTGGAAGTATTACCAATAGTTAAGGGTGAGGCCATCCTTGTCCAAGAATGGACATATCTATGGGCTATGCATTCAAGGAAATCCGATTACCTTGTGTTTGAGAATCAGTTTGTTAGAAAGATAATGAGTATCCTCCAAGAGAGGGTACCATGGGGTCTGAGTAAAGAGGCAAAGGAATTCTTCAGACCTAAAGACCTTTTGCCAAAGTTGGGGATTAATCACAATTGAATAGCATGGTTCTATTTCGAGGATCATACTATTATTAGAATTTTTGGCCCTATGACCCCAAGTCTTCTCCCTATAACAATACTTGATAAGGTTGCTTTCTTGGAGATAATGCGTCAATTATTAGAAGCAGAGAAGTCCCTTGTTGGGGGAGTCCACAAAAGAAGATCACTCCTTCCTTCTCAAGTGAAGGTAGGAATGTATCATTTACTAATAGGAGAGCCTATGATATCCTAGACAGTATGTTGAATAAGTATAATCTTTCTTGGGGCCAAGTTTAGGTTTTATGATTTAGAATGGTTTGTGTGAAGTCTAGGAAAGGCCAAGACCCTTAAACATGAATGGGATGATGAGGAAGATCTCATAAAAAATGCCTCAGATTACAATGAAGTTTTTAAGCAAAAAGAGAGATGGTACAAGATACAATACTCAAAGAACTTGGAGAGAAAGGCTAATAGCTTTTATGCCCCTTTATGACACCAGATTCTAACACCTAAGGTGAAGATGAAAGCAATCTTTAATGCTTGCATTGTGACTGGATGTCATTACTTCATCAAAGACCTCAAGTGGTGGAGCCAGAAGTGCCACAAGTTGTAGAAGAAGAACCTCGCTCACCTCAGTCCATTGGTTCTCCCATTAGACTAGCCTCTCCACCACACAACCCTACACCATCACCTCCACCTGGATTTGAGGGATCACCATTTGTCCCCCCTTCTACTGAGGAGCATGTCCCACGACCAAGACTACTTGTTGCAACAGCTCTGAAGAAGCCAACAATTGCCTCATCCTCCTCAAGTGGGCAACCTCTCCTTGTTCTAGAAAGTCCCAAAGCAGTAACACCCTTGTATACCTTGTCTCTTGGTAGGGATATACCCTTTCAATCTTATGAGAGATTTGATTTCCAAGGTGAACCACCTATGCCCCCACATAGATTTGATACTGACCTTGGTGTGAGAATTGAGGATCCTTCGCAAGAATGGACTCTTGATGCTTTCAAGTTGGGAGGGGATATCATTGAGGATGTAAGGCTTAGTGCCTGTGAAGAATCTATAAGTGATGACAACTTCATCCACACAAGGGAATTTCAACAATTTGTGATTAGGAACATTGTGGAAGAAATGCAAAGAAGAAAGGGGATACAACTTGACCACCGTGAAGAAGGGGAGAGGTTGAGAATGAAAGAGGAACTCCTAAAGAGTGTAAAGGAGCAATTGGCTAACATGACCCCTGAGATGGGGAAGTGGGTAGTTAAGAAGAGTGGTATACTTCTTTTCGAAGGATGGGATATTTCTTCTACTATTGCATTTGATAATTTGAGGAGAAGACTGATGTTATCGGGAAAAAGTGTATAGTTAGTAATGTTAATTATCAATAGTTAGTTAGCCGACGGGTAGGTAGTTGGAGTCGCGACGGTTGGGTCGCACCCCTTCGGCAGTCATATATTGTAGGCTAACTAACTATTGATAATTAACATTACTAACTATACACTTTTTCCCGATAACAAAGACATGATATTGATTTAGAAAATATGAATCTAGAGAATACACAAAAATTGCTTTTAGGAACAATTTATGATGATCATTTGGACTTGCTAGCAATATGGTGTTTACATCTTGTGACATGGAGGCTAGCGATGACCCAAGAATTGGATAGACTTTATGGAAGTTTACTCTTCGAGAGGGTGGCAAACAAATCTGCCACTGAGGCTACTGATTTGTTTGTGAATGTAGCCAAGTTTGCTCATAAAGTGGCATTGAAGACAAATGAGAAGCTCAATTTTTTGAGGGATAGAGTGAAACAACTAGAGGGCTAGCTATACTCAGGACCTAGTTATAAGCCTTCAACCCTACAATAGTATCCTTTTGAGGAGGGCAAAGGATTGAGGAATGATCTAGCTTAGACTAGAATTGAGATCTCAAGGATGAGAAGTGAAATGGACCAATTGAGACTTGATGCAACAAGAATGGAAAAGAAGACTATCACTGAGATGACAAAGGCTCTATTAGAGTCTAAATTTGATGCTATAATGAACCATACTAACACTACTTGAGATGAGCATAGGGAATTGTTGTGGTTTCATCGAGATCATCTAAAGTGGTAGGAATTTCTTGCTTGTCCTTTGTCATCCTTGAGGAAGATGGTGACTGCACTTGAGGTCACCTTTGTTAGGCATCTACCTTTCTATCTACATGAATTCATAGTTGATATGAGGTCAAAGCTAAGTGTGTTGAATCAAATTTTCATCACTCATCGAAAGTATACTCAAAGGATTAAGTGAGAGTTGTCAGGATTCCAATGTTTTGTGACTTGCCATATGCATGTCTTGTTTGATAGAGAAAGGAGAGATCCAGAGGGTAGAAACATATTGAGGCCAAAATCAGAATGGAAGTCAGAAATTAAGACAATTCAGATCTAATGTTGGTAGATACATTTGTTGATGAGAGACATAACATGAAGAAGCTAGGAGCATATTTGGATGCATTGTCAAAGTTTGATAGTGGAATGACAAGAGTTGAGGTTGCAAGAACAACAATTTATGACGAAAAATATCAAAGACACATCCAGCAAATTCAGTAGCTCAAAGAAAATGGATTGGGAGTTTTATAGTTCTCCTTTTTCCTCCTTTCGAATTTTTGAATTAAAAAACTAACCGTTGTTTCCTACCTATTTTAATTTCTTACTTAAATTCTTGTTAGGTTTAGATGTAAAAGGACACTTGATTCAGCTAGGTGGCTAGTTTATAGCCTTGCAGAGAAAATTTTGGTTAAAAGATTTATTTATTTAATGAAAATCTTTTGGAAGATACAGTAAGCTTCTCTCTGTCATGGTGCATTTAATAGGTCTGCAAGGTTATCTGATCTTCTAGCTTGATAAGTGAGCTTGTACGAGAAAAGGAGGATTCTAGATCATTTGTAACTACTACCACCTACAGAGAGAAGAAGAGAATGCCAATCGTTGTCAAGATGTCCAAAAAGTTTTTTGTCTTTTTCTTGTCAAGTGGTCATTTATTGCCCTTTTTTTAAAATTTTTTTTTTATAAAAGGCTCAAAGCTTGTTGCATCCTTATTTCTATAAAAGGATAATCAAGGCCTTATTTTGGATCTCTTAATAGCATATTTTTGAGTTTCAAGTCTTAAAAAAATTAGAAAGGTATTTTCACCAAGGTGAACTTCCATATCATGTCCTTATGTCTGTACGTTTGTCTGGTCTAGTTTTCATGTCCTATTTCAGTTTTTACAATTAATGTATGAAATATATGCAATTTCAGAAGCATCTTAGAATCAAATTCAATGATATTCTCAAGTTGTCTCCACTATGTATGCTCCAAAATCTTATTCAATCAATGATTGAGGATTTTTTATTTATTTTACCTCTTCACCATGTTGTCGATGCGTGTATGGTTTTGGGTTTCTTCTAAAGTTGAGGATTAAAATGCTTGAAGCATTCACAGAGGATTTGTAGAGATCTTATTGGATTATGACATAACTTATTAATTCAATTTCATACTATGGTTAATATCAAGTACTGATCGTATAAGAGAGGATGCATTTGATTATGAATATTGCAGTATTTCCATATATTAGATTGTAATAATAGTTCATCTAGCCCAATGGACAAGAACTGGTCAAGTTTTTTGTATTGTTAACCATGACATGTTTTCAAAATCAAAGAAGTTATCCTTTATCTTTGTTTTTATTGAGATTTAAGTTTTAGTAGTAAAGTAATATGTTCTCAATTGCTTCAGAGTGTACTAATCAGGGATAAAAGCCATATCCATTTGAGTCTAATACTTCTTTGATTGTCTCAGCTATTGAGAACATAATTTGTTGCAGTACTTAAGGAAAGGAATTAGGATCACAAAGCATTTCTAAATGGTTCACCCACCTTGTTTTAATAGAGCCTACAATGTAGAGGAAATAATTGGCCCCTTATCCCTAGCTAATATCTTGGTAGTTGGCCTTTGATCCAAGTCCTTGAAAATTGGAATTGGCTATTCATAGAGGATACTTGGACACATCAGTTGGAAACATCAACATGTTCAACTTACATCCTATCCTTTCACTTATGCTATAACTTCCCCCCATGTGTCCCATACTATACCTCCTTCCCAATACACAACTCACACTATTTCATTGTTTCATCGCATGATCAACCCACCTTATAATGTGGTTAATCCATTCGTGGCTATATGTTTATCCCTCACCTCACACACTCATTATACTCCTATTGTTTCCCATAATCCCAATACTACCATTGGATTATATCACATACGATCCTCCACATTGCATGCCCCTAGAGTGAGGTTTCACATATTTGTTGTTTGTAGAATTTGTGGCACCTAGATTCAATCATGGAAAAGGAGATCCAAATATTCATTTACAAGCCTTTACTATTGTGTGCATGGATTTTGCATATGATAATAAGATCTTTGCTATGTTGTGTCACAAACCCTATGTGACTAGGAAATCTAATGGATTTATTCTTTACCTTTAGATTATATGCATTGTTTTGATGAATTAACTAGTGCTTTCTTAAAGATATTACACATCATTATGGATTTCAAGATAATTGTGAATGATTTGACTAAGTGTACCCAATGAAGCAATTTACTAGATAATAATAATGTTATTTTCTTTAAGTCTTTATGTAGCAACTATAAGCATCAATTCAATGATGATGAGCTTGAAGTTATTTTTCTTGAGATAATTTTGTCATTAAGAGCAATGTACACTTTAGTAGTTTTCCACATTCTAGAGTTGTTCTCATTTGAAAAATCTTGAGACAAAATTGCATGCATCCAACATACTCTATAATGCCCGAAAATTGAACTCGGGGTTAAGAACTCCAACATAAGTTTTTTTTATAAGAGCATGCTTGCACACTATCATTTAATTAGTACTCACACTTATGTCACCTATATTTTCAACTTGATATTTAACTATTTAAGTTCATTAAAAAAACATAATTAAATTATGAAATATATATATGTGTGTGTGTGTGTGTGTGTGTGTGTGTGTGTTCATATTAAAAACATAATTAAATTATGTTTTTATTATGAACTTAAATCATTAGATTATTTAAGTTCATATTATACATACATACAACGGTGCTTTATTAAAAGTAATAATCTTATACAAGAACATAATTATATGAACCCTTCTATAAATAAACCCTTCTATAAATGATGTTGGTTTATTTTGATAATATGATGAAACTATAAGGATCTGGTTGACTAGTGAGAGGGGGGTGGGGGGTGAATCAGTTGATAGAAAATAACCTAAACTTTCACCAAACAAACTTTCAACTCAGAAACAACTTGCACAATACACTGGTTTAGACGCTTAGACAAATGTGTAACTGCACTGTTAGACTTTACCGGTTGTCTCAATACTCAATGACATAATGCAACAGATCTTGAAACTTAAATACCATTTGACAAATCCTTAAACCACTTCACAAATATCAATAAAAGCACATTTCAAATTATTTCCGGTCATTCAAATATATCTATGCAGATTTATCAGTCATTCATATCAACCATATCAAAACACATCCACAAAATCATTCACCACTTGACACAATGATTTTTCACGTGGAAACCCAAATGGGAAAAACCACGGTGGGGATGAATACCCACAAGTATTTTGAACTTTTCTGAAGTTCGCCCTCTTAGGAGCCAAGCCCGATTAGAAGCTTATACAATAATGTCCTGTTAAGAACATATCCAGTTAAGGACCACTCGGTTAAGGGATTGACTTCAATACCCTGTTAAAGGTAATACCCCGTTAAAGGTAACCTCGATGGAGGATTTCAAATCCAAGCTAATGGATCACCTTGCTAGAGGATTTTAACAAGAATCTTGTTAAAGCTTACCTGGTTAAGAGATTTAACTATTGTAATGGTTAGAGAACAACAAGTTCTTTGTTGAGGTCAAATAACTATCTAACATTGCACTCACTGCCATTGCGAATGTCTGTGATTCCCGCCTAGGCATTTTCAAACAACCCTCATGCCCCTGCCGTTGTGAATGGTGCAATTGCTGGGGATGTCATTGTTGTGGGTAGCGGTGGGGGCTGCTTTGTGCCCTTTATCGTTGCCTCCCCTCTCCTTTCTCTTGAGCGTTCTGTGTGAGATGCTCCCTTGGTGGTGGGTTGTGTTGGTTCCCCCACTGTTGGTGTCCCTGATCGGGTTTTGGATTTGGATGCCCTTGTTGCTGTTGTTGTTGATGCTCAGGTTAATAGGGACTCTCCTCATTCTGGTGGTGCTCCTGACGACCCTCCTGCGGTTGCTAATGCTCTGCCCAGACCTTCTTTTGTTGGGAACCGTAGCTTTGCTCGTGTGACCAGATCTGTTGCCCATCCTTCCAAGGGGGTTTGCCCTCTTCCTTGTGCCAAGACTTCCCCTATTGTGGTCTGTGGCTAGGAGGTTGTGGAGAATATTGATTTCTACCAACATAGTGCTTTGGTCTGCAAATTTGTTGGGTTTTGGCCTTCCTTTCCAGACCTTCACCATTGGGTAAGTGATTCTTGGAAGCCTTTAGTTGCTTATGGCATTGAGGTTTTCTCGTGTGCTAAAGGTTTTTTCATTTCTTCTTTTACCTCTACTCTTGATCATGATTTGGTTCTGGGAAAGTTGTGGTCTTGGGGGGATCACTCTCTCTCCATTAAGTCCTAATCTTCTTCCTTCAACCCCCTTACTGAATCTCTATCTATTCATCCAGTTTGGGTCCGCCTCCCCAATCTCCCCCTCCATTTTTGGGAGCCTTTTTGCTTTGAGGCCATCAGTAACTCCATTGGCAATTTCTTGAAGGTTGACGATGTCACAACCTCCATGGGTCACTCTACCTTTTCTCGCTTATTAATTGATGTTGACATATCTCTGGCCCTCCCTAGGGATGTGGTTCTTATGGTTGGGGATAAGCCATGGGCTCAACTGCTAGATTATGAGGGCCTCCCCTTTTGTTATCGAAGGTACTTCTCAACGGGCCACTTAGCTTCAAACTACTCTCTCTCCTGCCGAAGAGGCGCTGCTACTTGGTGGAAGGATGCTACTGAACATCACTTGACAATTAATGCTTCTGACTCTATCTCGGTTGAATCCTATCGAGATGAGGTGCCCCTTATTGCCGATGATGCCTTTGCTGAGGTTACTACTATAGTAGACTCTTCTGTCCCCTTGGCTCCTACATCCGTTGCTCCTGATCCTCAGCTTCGCTCTTCTTCTGGCAATTTTGTTCTTCTTCAGCAACAGTCTATTGTGTTTTTGCAGCAACAATCTATTGTGTTTTTGCAGCAATAGTCTGCTAGTGTTCTGCTATAGTAGTCTGGCAGTGTCTTTGTGGGGTCTCCCCCACTTGATTTGTCTTTGAATATTCCTAATGATAGTGTTGCCTGGATGGTTGTTTGTCACAGACGGAAAGGAAAATCTACCCCCCTTCCCCAACCCCCCCTTCGTCAAGTTGTGGATTCTTCGCACTCTTGAGTTGGGTTGTTTTGTTGATGGTTTGACATGTGGGTTTGTTTGGCCTGTCTAACTTTGTTTGTTTGGGTTTTACACCCCTGCTTGGTCTATTTATTTATGTTATCCTATTAGCTTTGTAAGGGTCAGCGCCCTTGTTATCGCTGCTTTATTTATCAAAAACAAGTTCTTTGTTGATCCGGTAATAGCACTTCCTTGCTTAATTAGATCCTTTTATGCTCCTATCTGCCTTCACAACATTCTGCAGACACACCTTCTGGTTTGACAACAATCACACTTAACCAAATTTGTGAACACACATACAAAACAATTCATCAACCTTAAAAATAAATACATTAGGTCGGTAAAACAACACAAAACCTACAAATCTCATAAAGATTACAAACATATCAGTTCAATCTTGACCGTCAAATTACATAGCAATCAACTACACATTGTTCTAGACAACTTCAAACGCTCCTGGATCACTGCACATTGGATGCTGTAGCTCATCACACATTTTTTACTTCATGCTATGCATTTGATCATTCCCAAGATAAACGATTATCTTCACGTGCCAAATCTGCTTCAAAATTCATCATGTGCAACATTCTTACGTGGCATCTTCATTTGGTCACAGATCATCACAACCTATTCTCCAAGCTCCATCAGTTAGGGTTTTGCATATCAACTGGTTAGGGTTACCGGTTGAGTTCTCTGCTTCAATAATACTACCAGTTGCCTTCACTGCTTTACTACTGGTTGCTTTGTTGCATCATTACTGGTTGCAATACATCTTTATTACCGGTTGCAATTGGCATCAATGACAACACTATACTTCATCAATGCAATCTTCATGCAATGCCAACATTCTCCCCCTTTGGCATTGATGGCAATACAAATATCAATACTCATTTGATTGTGATGATTGAGAGTAAAGCATATACACAGGTGTAGGAATCCTAGTTTACATTTTTCCATATACTCTCCTTCAATTGTATCTTCATGTCTTCAGCTGGTAACTGGCTATCAATCATATACAGTTCTTCTCTCCCTTTGACAACAATGCCAAAGTGAAGGTAAACCATACAGTTTCATGCTTCACCAATCTACAACTAACTGCTCCCCCTATGGAGTAGCTCCACTCTTCACCGATCCTTCTTCAAGATTTTCAATAAGCTTCGGGATTGATGTCTTTCACATATGCTTAGTTGACTTCATGTAGGGGTACAATCCCTAACTTACCTCTAAGATACTCAAATGTAGCCTTAGGTAGAGGTTTAATAAAGATATCTGCTAGTTTTTTTAAGTATATACATGCTCTAGTGACACATCTTTACTCTGCACTTTCTCTCTCAGGAAATGATACTTCAACTCTATATGTTTTGTCCTAGCATGAAACACCGGGTGCTTTGAAATATTTATAGCACTTGTGTTATCACAAAATTTTTTTACTGGTTCTAATATCTTCAACTTGAAACCTTCCAAAATGTGTTTTATCCAAATTGTCTATGGACAATTCATATAAGTTGCAACATATTCAGCTTTTGTTAATGATTGAGAGATACAACTCTATTTCTGCTACTCCAAGACACTAGTCTGCCTCCAAGAAAAAATGCTCCTCTAGTTGTACTCTTCATGTCATCAACATTGCTTGCCCAATTTGCATCTGTATAGACTTCCAAATCAAAGTCTCCTGCATAGGGATACCATAATACATAATCAATTGTGCCTTTCAGGTATCTGAAAATTCTTTTAGTTGCAACCATGTGTGACTCTTTTGGATTTTTTTGAAATCTGGCAACCAATCCTACTACATGAACAATGTTCGGTCTGTTGTGGACAACATAATGTAGCTTACCTATCATAGACCTGTACTCTTTTTCATCAACTAGTGCAGAATCATCTTCCTTTGACAATTTACAACCTGTAACCATTGGTGTTCCAACTGGTTTATAGTCTCCCATTTGAAAAGTTCTTAACACTTCCTTCACATACTTGGATTGTGTGATAAAAATACCTTCATTTGTTGGATTTGAAAACCTATGAATTTTTTTATCTCACCTACCAATGACATCTCAAACTCATTCTTCATTTCATTAGAAAAACCATGACACATATCATCATTTCCTCCAAAAATGATATCATCAACAAATACTTCACTTACCAGTATCTTATCTCCTTCTATCTTGAGAGATATATTGTTGTCTTCACTGGTTCTTTGAAAACCTATCTTCACTCAGTGAGAGTGCAATCTTTCATACCATGCTCTTGGTGCTTGTTTCAATCCATATAGTGCCTTATATAACTTGCACACCATATCCTTTTCTTCAATCAATGCATAACCATCTGGTTGTTCAATCTAGACTTTTTCTTCCAATATTCTATTTAGGAATGTTGACTTAACATCCATCTGATATACTTTAAATCCTCTGTATGCTGCAAATGCAAGTAAAGTCCTTACTCCTAATCTTGCAACTGGTGCAAATGTCTCACCATAGTCTTCTCCTTCCTCTTGTGCATATCCTTTGCATACCAGTCTGGCTTTATTCCTGACCTCTACTCCATCTTCATTTAGTTTGTTTCAAAATACCCATTTTGTACCTATTACATTCTTGTTCTCTGGTCTGGGTACCAATGACCATGTATTGTTCTTCTCTATCTGGTCAAGTTCTTCTTCCATTGCCTTGATCCAGTGTTCATCTCCAAATGCTTCTTTTGTAGTTCTAGGCTCAATGGTGGAAATCATACATAAGTTTTCTCTAAGCTTTGTTCTAGTTAGCACACCTGCATTCTTGTCTCCAATAATATGATTAGGGCTATGATTGAGTCTTACATACCTTGGAATAACATGATCTTGATTTTCAGGTTCTTCTTTTTCACTTTCTTCATCTTCTACTGGACCTTCCTGTTCTGGTTGAACTGGGGCTTCTCTGTTTAGTTCACCAACTTCTGGTTTCACCAGTTTTGGTTCCAAAAACATTGTGTAAGGTTCTTCTTCTTCCTTCTCCTTGCTAGTTTCACCTGAACTTTCAGGAAACTCATCTACTCGGACATTTACACTTTTAATGATCTTCTTCGTCCGGTTGTTGTAGCACTTGTAAGCTTTGCTCTTGGTGGAGTAACCAAGAAATATTCCTTGATCACTCTGGGCATCAAACTTACTAATATAAGCACCTCTTTTGATAAAACATCTGCTACCAAGATTTTTAAAGTAACTGACATTTGGTGATCTACCATACCAGTACTCATAGGGTGTTTTGTCCTTACCTCTTTTAACCAATACTCAGTTCATTGTATAAATAGTTGTGCTAACAGCTTCTCTCTAGAATGTCTTAGCTACACCTCCTTGAATTAGCATAGTCCTAGAAGCTTCAACTACTGACCGATTGTTTCTTTCTACAATACCATTCTGATGTGGTGTCCTAGGTGCAGATAGTTTCCTCTTGATTCCATTGTTATCACAGTATCTAGTGAATTCCTCTGAAGTAAATTCACCACCTTGATCAATTCTTAAGCACTTAAGCTTTCTTCCATTTTCATTTTCAACTAAGACTCTGAATGCCTTAAACTTACTAAATGCTTATGTCTTGTCTTTCAAAAATGTGACCCAAATCATCCTTGAGTAGTCATTAGTAAATATCATGAAATACCGATCACCTTGAATACTCCTAGTCCTCATTGGTCCACAAAGGTTGTTATGCACCAAATCTAGCAAATGTTCAGTTGAGAAAGATTTGCTCTTGAAGGTTGAGGATGTCATTTTCCCTAACTAACATTCCTTGCACAAAGCATTCACCAGTTTGTCCAACTATGGCAAACCTCTTAATAATTTGGACTTACTGACTCTTACAATGTTATCAAAATTTACAAGACAAAAGCTCCGATGCCAAAGCCAACTATCTTCTACTTTTGCAATTAAACAACTGTTGACTTTAGAGTTTAAATGAAACAAGTTACCTCTGGTTTGTTTGCCGGTTGCAATTAGTTCACCTTTGCTTCCATAAATCTTGCACACTCCATTTTTGAATTCTAGTGGGTAACCTTTGTCATTGAGTTGAGCAACACTCAAAAGATTGTGTTTCAGTCCTTCAACCCAGTAGACATCATCTGCACTGCTTTTACCATTCAGAGAGATGGATCCTTTCCCTTTCACCATGCAGGGTGAGTCATTCCTGAATCTGACAACACCTCCATCATATTCTTTCAAAGTAAGAAACTTACCCCGGTCACCGGTCATGTGGTGTGAACAACCACTATCTATAATCCATTCATCTGAATTATCCAAATGAGAGACCAGTGCCTTCTGATATGATATCTCTTATTTAATAGCAACAAAGACAATGTCCTCATTTGCATCTTCCTCAGATTCTTCATCTATAATTCCTTCATCCACTACAATGAGACAATTTCTTTTATCTTTGCCTTTATACTTCCTATACGTCTCACGTTTTTCCTCATTATCTCCATTTGGACAACTAGCAACAATATGTCTAATCCGGTTACATGCAAAATATTTCAATGATAATTTACCTTTGTACTTAATGGTACGTCTGGGTAACCGCTTGGCCAACAATGCTTCAAGCTCAATCAGACTATCTTCATCATCTACCTCTCTACTGGATCTATACTCATGAATGTAACCCACTTCTCCGCTTTTCCTTACCGTTAGGGTTGAGACTGAGACTTTAAATGCAGATTTTGATCTCTGAACACTTCCCTCAAAACCATTTAATTCAAATGTAGTTAATGTTGGCCATTTGGTGGAATTGATTATGTGTTGCATTGATGTTTTGTCATTGATGCCAACACTAGCTATTTGGATGCTTTACCGACACCTTTCTGGTCCCGGTAGGTTGAGTGGTTTCTAGTTGATTTGGATCTGACATGATCCGGTAGGCTCTGGTATAGTTTGGTGATGAAATTGTCTTGTTCATGATACTCATGCTTATATTCAGTCAGTTGGTTTTGGTCTGGCTATCGGATGCTATCATGTTTTCTTAGAAGCTTGTTTTCTGGTTTCGGCAAGGGTTTCACCAGCAGAGCTTTTGATGAAGATATTTGATGAATTTCATAAGTGGTGTTGGTGCAGATTATGGTGGGGTTTCAGGATGATGTTGGTGATCATGTTCAAGACTTGGCAGATTGAGATCATTGTTGTAGCGTGTGGACCTATATTGGGTCTCGGTTGGTCTAGGTTATGGACCGACTTAATGAAGTGTGTGGATTGGACCTCTTGATACGTTTTTGAGATGACTTATGTGTTGGATATTATTTGTTTGGTCTAAGGCCGATATAGTTTGTAATTATGTAATTGGTTTATTATTTGGTGGCCGACCTGATTTTTTTATGGTCGAGGGTTTGTATATATGGATGTAAGATCTCATTGTAGATCATCATGGTTATGTTAGAGGTCATGGTCAAGGGATGTAATGTATAAATAATGTAATATAATTCAGGCAGAGGATTTGGTTGATCTTTGGAGATTGAATTGGGTTTATGTAAGAGGATTTATTCCTCTGGTATTGAGCTTAACCGAAACTGTACTCAAGCATAGGAGATGCTATCTTTTACAGTTCAACACTTCTCCAAATTGTAGTATAGATTTCTATGTAGTCACTGAGACTCCTTTTGTGATGAGTAGTGTGCTCTAGGTTGTTGGCCTTCCTACAAGTGCACACCTCTCAATTGTAATTCACATACTTACCGCATAAGTATTTTCTGACTATGGGTAGGCTTCCCGCCATTGTTTTTCCTTTTATCGGGTTTTCCACGTACAAATCTTGGTGTCATGTGGATGTTATTTATTCTGTGATTGTTGTTTATGCTTAATTGGTTTAACTGCTATTCTGGTATTTGATTTAAGCATTACGGTATTAATGTTTTGGGTTCCGGTATTAAAGTTTTAATTGCTAATGGTTCTGGTAATCTGTGACAATTGATTCACCCCCCCTCTCAGTTGTCTTCCAGTTATTTGAACTGTCTAACAATTGGTATTAGAGCTTTGGTCCTCTCTACAAGAAGCTTAACTGCTTGAGGAAGATCCTATGGCGACTAACAGTTCAAGTTCATCCAGTTCATATGGAGCTATCTTTCGAAGAGATATTCCTAGGCTTGATGGAACAAATTACACAGTATTGAAGATTCGGATGGAGACTCATCTGAGATGTCTTGGCAAGGAGATTTGGGAGACAACACGAAATGGTGCCACACCTCATAATCCGGCATCTGGCAATCCTCCTCCGACAAACCTAGATAAGGAGCTTGAGAATGATTGTAGAGCAAGAGAAGCCCTCTTGCATGCACTTTCTGATCAACAAATAATGGGATTAACTAACAATTCATTTGGAAAGGCTATATGGGATAAGTTGGAGACTCTTAATGAATGTGACCGTACAGTGAAGATTGCTAAACTTGATGGTTACTGGGTAAGATATGAAAACCTAAAGATGGAAGAAGATGAAAGGATTACTGCATTCATGGAAAGGGTAAATGAGATTGTTATGGGAATTCAATGTTGTGGTGGAACTCTGAGCGAAGATGAAATTGTTTCTAAAGTTCTGAGAACCCTACCATCGTCTTATAAAATGAAGGCTACTACTATTAATGAGTTGAGAATAATGGCTAATACATCTGTCAACATAGATACTTTCGTTGGGAAACTATTTGCTTTTGAGCTTGAAGAATTTGGACCTTCTAGAGCTATGAAGACTAAACCTACTTTTCATGCATCTACATCTGCAACTGGTAAGCAAGATTGGAAAGCTTTATATGCAAATGAATTGGAAGATATGAAGAGAGAAGATGATGAGTTTGAGAAACTTGAAGCACAATTTTCTAGAAGAGTACCTAAAGGACCGGTAGGAAGTAAGTATGAAGGAAAAGTACCTTTTAAATACTTTGCATGTAATAAGACTAGTCATTTTGCATCTAGATGTCCTGAAAAGAATTCAAGATTTAAAGAAAGAGGTAAAATATCTTTTAAGCCTAACTTTGGATATCAAAACAAATATAAGTACAAGAAAAACAAAGACAAATCATGCTACATAGCGGATGAGGAAGGTATTACTGATTCTGATGATGAACCGACATAAGACTCTGCTAGTGGTTTTGGCAATGGGAAGGAATGGGTGTTCCTGGCTATCAAGGAAGATGATCCTGCACTGGAAGAGAATGTATCTAAAAAGAAGACACTTGCTGCTAAAATTGAAGACAAGGATGGATGGGTAATTGATAACGGTTGTTCACATCACATGACTGGAGATAAAGGGAAGTTTTTGTCTTTGCAAGAATTTGATGGCGGTCTAGTTAGATTTGGAGATGACAAGGCATGTATGATCAAAGGAAAAGGAACTATATCATTGGATGGTAAGAACAATACTGACAATGTTTATTATGTTGAAGGTTTAAGGCATAATATTCCAAGTGTAGGACAATTAGTGGACAATGAATTTCAATTACAGTTCAAGGATGGAAAATGCAAAATCATTAACAGATATGGCTTAGTGATTGCAATTGGTACGCAGACAAAAGGTAACATATTTCATTTGAACTACAACATGAAGACATCTTTGATTACACAGATTGATTTGAGTTGGCTATGACATAAAAGGTTGTTTCATGTGAATTTTGATTGCATTGTGAAGATCAGTTCAACTAAGGCAGTTAGGAAGGTGGAAGTTGGGTCGGATGACCGAGTTGATGACCTGCCATGTGCAAGAAGGTGGAAGTTATATCGAATGACCGAGTTGATGACTTGCCATGTGCAGGAAGGCGAAAGTTGGGTCGGATGACTGAGTTGATGATCTGCCATGCACAGGAAGGCGGAAGTTGGGTTAGATGACCGAGTTGATGACCTGCCATGCGCAGGAGGGCGGATGTTGGGTCGGACTTATGAAGCCCTATAATTTGGTATGTAAAGAATGTCAAATGGGTAAACAAGCAGAACCTCTTTTAAAAGTATACAAGATAAATCGAATAATGTTCTTGATCTTATTCATACTGATTTGTGTGGCCCTGCTAGAGTTAAAAGTTTTCAAGGTGATAGATATTTCATGCTAATCATTGATGATTATTCTAGAATGATGTGGGTTACTATTCTAAAATAAAAATCTGAAGCATTTGAAAAGTTTAAAATCTTTAAGGCTAAAGTGGAAACTGAGACAAGATTGAAGATTAAATGTTTGAGGTCAGATCATGGTGGAGAATTCAGATCCAGTGAGTTTAATAACTTTTGTGAGAAAGATGGTATAAGAAGACAATTTTCTACTCCACAGACACCTCAGCAGAATGGAGTTGTGGAAAGGAAGAACATAACTATCTTGGATGCTGCTAGAACAATGATGATGGAAGCTAGTCTACCTCATATCTACTGGAGAGAAGCAGTAAGCACAACAGTTTATACATTCAACAGAGTACATATCAAAGGAGAAACTGGTCAGACACCTTATGAATTATGTTTTGGCAATACACCCTATAGTTAAGTATTTCATAATATTTGGTTGTAAATGTTATATCAGGGGAGATGATATCATTGGAAAATTTGATCCTAGATGTGATGAAGGCATATTTCTTGGTTATTCTAATGAAAGCAAGACATATAGATGTTATAACAAGAGATTGAAGAGAATTGTGGAGAGTGCTAATGTCAAAGTAGATGAGTTGAATAGAAAAAAATAGTTTTTATGAAAAAGAACCGAGAGTGGAAATGATTATATCTGAATTGGTAGCACCTTTACCGGAATAGAGTGTTGAACCAGCTACTCCGGAAGTATCAAAGAATTCTATAGTAACTGAAGATCAGGGAAGAGGAACAGAGAGTTAGAGGACTCCTAGGTATGTGAGATTGAATCATTCAGAAGATCAAATCATTAGGGATAAGAACAATGGAGTGATGACAAGAAGAAGAATGACAACTAATGAGGTATGTTTAATTTCACAAGTTGAGCTGGTATTAGTAATTGAAGCATGTAAAGATGAATATTGGTTGAAAACTATGGAAGAAGAATTAGATTAGATTGAGAAAAATAACACATGGACTTTGGTTCCCCGACCTAAAAATAAGAATGTTATTGGAACTAAATGGGTTTTTAGAAATAAATTGAATGAGGATGGTCAAGTTATAAGGAATAAGGCTAGATTGGTTTGTAAAGGATATTCCCAGAAGGAAGGAATTGATTATGGAAAAACTTTTGCACCTGTAGCTAGGATTGAAGATGTAAGATTATTTTTTGCCTATGCTGCTTATAAAAACTACAAGGTTTATCAAATGGATGTTAAATGTGCATTTTTAAATGGGGATCTTGATGAGGAAGTTTATATTGAGTAACTTGATGGTTTTTCACTATCAGATGATACAAATATGGTCTGCAAGTTAAGGAAAGTATTATATGGATTGAAACAAGCACCTAGAGCTTGGTATGCAAGGATGGATAAATATCTTTTGAAGCTTTTGTTTTACTAAGTGTAGTGCTGACAGTAATTTATATTATAAGATCATTGATGATGATATACTGATTATTGAAGTATTTGTTGATGACATTATTTTTGGAGGTGAAGATAAGTTGTGCATAGAATTTTCTAAGAATATGGAGAAAGAATTTGAGATGTCTATGATTGGGGAAATGCAATTTTTCTCAGGTTTGCAGATTACTTAGATTGATAAAGGTATTTTCATCTATCAAGCTAAGTTTGCTAAGGAATTGTTGAAGAAATTTGGTATGAGAAATTCTAAACCGGCAAGTACTACTATGGTCACAAGTGAGAAATTGACAAGAAGAGATGATTTTGCACCAGTAAATCCTACAAGATACAAATCTATGATTGGAGGTCTTCTTTATTTGACTCAGACTAGGCCTGACATTATGAATGTTGTTTGTATTGTCTCAAGATTTCAGAGTGATCCGAGAGAGAATCATGAGATTGCGGTGAAAAGGATTTTTAGATACTTGCAAGGTACATCAAAATATGGTTTGTGGTACCCTAAGGATGATAACTTTACTTTATGTGCATATACAAATCCTGATTGGGCTGGAGATGTTGATGACCAGAAAAGTACTTCCGGTGGAGCTTTCTTTCTTGGAAAGAAGTCAGTTTCATGGATCAGCAAGAAAAAGTCATGTACTTCTTTATCTACTGTTGAAGCTGAGTATGTTGTTGTTGCTACTAACTGTACACAAGTTTTATGGATGAAGTAAATGTTGAAGGATATAAAGGTGGATTGTGATGTACCGATAGTTATTCACTGTGATAACTCTGCTGCTATTGATATATCAAAGAATCCGTTATTTCATTCTAAGACAAAGCACATTTCTATCAAGTACAACTTTTTGAAGGAAAAGGTGGAAGCAAACGAAGTTAGATTGGTTTATGTGAACACTAAAGAGCAGATTGTAGATATTTTCACTAAACCTTTTCCCAAGGAATCATTTGAATACCCAAGAGATAGATTGGTAGTTTTTGCCCCTCTGGTAGAGACTTGATTGATGCGCTTTGGCATTAGTCCGGTATGCATTATTAGAGATACTTTTCATTCTGGCACTGATGTGAGATGCTACTGCTCAGGGGGAGTAATCATCTTTGTGATTCAGTGGTTTATGTTTTTACTTTTATATTTTTGTCAGGTTTCTGGCATTGATGTCAAAGGGGGAGTAATATAGATGTGAAAAAGAAAACTTAAGGAGTTGTATACATGAGGGAGAGAGAGATTCAGAGATTTACAAAGATATCATTCATAGGGGGAGTTTGGTGTTTGTTTTAGAACGTCATTGCTACATCTCTTTGCGGGTGATTGTTGGTTGTCTTCTATTGGGGAGGCTTGTTTGGCATTTCTTGGTACTTAGATGTTTTTCACATCTAGTGTTTCCATCAATGACAAAGGGGGAGATTGTCGTGCTTTGGTGGAATTGATTATGTGTTGCATTGATGTTTTGTCATTGATGCCAATGCTAGTTGTTTGGATGCTTTACCGACACCCTTCTGGTCCCGATAGGTTGAGTGGTTTCTGGTTGATTTGGATCCGACATGATTTGGTAGGCTCCGGTATAGTTTGGTGATAGAATTGGCTTGTTCATGATACTCATGCTCATATTCAGTCAACTAGTTTTGGTCTGGCTATCAGATGCTATCCTATTTTCTTAGAAGCTTGGTTTCTGGTTCCGACAAGGGTTTCACCGACATATCTTTTGATGAATTGTATAAGTGGTGTTCGTGCAGCTTCTGGTGGAGTTTCAAGATGCTGTTGGTGATCATGTTCGAGACTTGGCAGATTGAGATCATTGTTGTAGCGTGTGGACCTATGTTGGGTCCCGGTTGGTCTAGGTTATGGACCGATTTAATGAAGCGTGTGGATTTGACCTCATGATACATTTCCGGGATGACATATGTGTTGGATATTATTTATTTGGTCTAAGGCCGACATGGTTTGTAATTATGTAATAGGTTTATTATCTGGTGGCCAACCTAATTGTTTATGGTTCAGGGTTTGTATATATAGATGTAAGATCTCATTGTAGATCATCATGGTTATGTTAAAGGTCATGGTCAAGGGATGTAATGTACGAATAATGTAATATCATTCAGGCAGAGGATTTGGTCGATCTTTGGAGATCGAATTGGGTTTATGTAAGAGGACTTAGTCCTCCGGTATTGAGCTTAACCGAAACTATACTCAGGCATAGGAGATGCTATCTTTTGCAGTTCAACACTTCTCCAGATTGTAGTCTGGATTTCTATGTAGTCAATGAGACTCCTTTTGTGATGAGCAGTGCGCTCTAGGATGTTGGCCTTCCTGCAAGTGTAGGCCCCTCAATTGTAATTCACATAATTACTGTAGAAGTATTATCTGACTATGGGTAGGCTTCCCACCGTTGTTTTTCCCTTTACTGGGTTTTCCACGTACAAATCTTGGTGTCATGTGGATGGTATTTATTCTGTGATTGTTGTTTAAAAAAAATGGTTTAATTGCTATTCTGGTGTTTGGTTTAAACATTCCATATTAATGTTTTGGGTTCCGGTATTAAAGTTTTAATTTCTAATAGTTTCAATAATCTATGACAACTGATTCGGCCCCCCCTCTCAGTTGTCTTCTGGTTATTTGAACTGTCTAACAATTAATTTACCAATGATAGAGTCAAGAGTTACCTTTGTCTTATCAATAGATTTGAGTTCTTAAATGGTTGCAACTCGGATAGCGTAGACTGGTAGAAGGGTTCTCAACACCTTGCTAACCATAGTGGTATCCTCCACTGTACCTCTAGCACTTTTGATTTCTCTGACTATGTCTTTGATCCTCTGACCATACTGTTGAATTTTTTCTCCTTCAACCATCCATATATCATCAAATTTTCCTCTAAGACTTTCTTCTTTGGCAGTCTTAACATGCTCATCACCGCTATAGATTTCTTCCAGTTTCTTCCAAACTTCATATGTAGTCTCCAATCCATGAACATCAACATATTCTGAATTAGAAAATGAACTGATGATGGCCTCCAATGCTTGATTGTTCTCTTGTTGCTCCTTCTTTTGATAATCTATCACAATCCCACTAGGCAAGTTATATTTAGTAACAACATGTTCCCAATATTGACTTCCTAAGCTCTTGATATAGATCTTCATCCTATCACTCCATATTATGTAGTTTTCTCTATTTAACTTCAGACCTTCTTTCTTCATCATGTTCTCCTAGATCTTTTCCTCAAGCGATTAGGCTTAAACTCAAGAGGACTTGGATAGCTCTGATACCAATTGATAATATGATGAAACTATAAGGATCTGTTCAACTACTAAGAGGGGGGGAGGGGGGGGGTGAATCAGTAGATAGAAAATAACTAGTAGATAGAAAATAACCTAAACTTTCACCAAACAAACTTTCAACTCAGAAACAACTTGCACAGTATACTAGTTTAGACACTTAGACAAATTTGCAACTGCATTGTTAGTCTTTACTGGTTGTCTCAATACTCAGTGACATAATGCAACAGATCTTGAAACTTAAATACTTTTTGACAAATCCTTAAACCACTTCACAAATATCACTAAAAGCACATTTCAGATCATTTTCGGTCATTCAAATATATCTATGTTGATTTACCAGTCATTCATATCAATCATATCAAAACACATCCACAAAATCATTCACCACTTGACACAATGATTTTTCACATGGAAACCCAAAAGGGAAAAACCACGGTGGAGATGAATACCCACAAGTATTTTGAACTCTTTTGAAGTTTGCCCTCTTAGGAGCCAAGCCTGGTTAGAAGCTTATACAATAATGCCCTGTTATGAACACATCCAGTTAAGGACCACCCGGTTAAGGGATTGACTTCAATACCCTGCTAAAGGTAACCTTGGTGGAGGATTTCAAATCCAAGCTAATGGATCACCTTGCTAGAGGATTCTAACAACAAGCCTGTTAAAGCTTATCTTGTTAAGGGATTTAACTGTTGCAATGGTTAGAGAACAACAGGTTCTTTGCTGATCCGGTAATAGCACTTCCTTGCTTAATCGGATCCTTTTCTGCAACTATCTGCCTTCACAACATTCTACAAACACACCTTCTAGTTTGGCAACAATCACACTTAACCAAATTTGCCAACACACTTACAAAACAATTCATCGACCTTAAAAATAAATACATTAGGTCGGTAACACAGCACAAAACCTACAAATCTCATAGAGATTACAAACATATCGGTTCAATCTTGACCGTTAGATTACATAGCAATCAACTACACATTGTTCTAGACAACTTCAAACGCTCCTAGATCACCACACATTGGATCCTGTTACTCATCACGCATTTTTCACTTCATGCTATACATTTGATCATTCCCAAGATAAATAGTTATCTTCACACGCCAAATCTTCTTCAAAATTCATCATGTGCAACATTCTTACGTGGCATCTTCATATCCAATCATCATTGGTCATAGATCATCACAACTGATTCTCCAAGCTCCATCGGTTAGGGTTCTGCATATCAATTGGTTAGGGTTACCGGTTGAGTTCTTTGCTTCAATAATACTACCGGTTGCCTTCACTGCTTTACTACCGGTTGCTTTGTTGCATCATTACCAGTTGCAATACATCTTTATTACCAATTGCAATTAACATCAATGAGAACACTATACTTCATTGATGCAATCTTCATGCAATGCCAACATATTTATATTATTTTATGAAATACCTTGTAAAAATTACCTTAACTGAATATTTGTTCTAAGGGCTCATATTGAGTATCTTATTATGGTAATTATGTTTCTTGAAATTTAATTATTTAAGTTCATATAAAAAAAATCTCAGTAATGTCAATGACAATTTAAGTTTCCTTACCAACTTAGCCTAAAGAAGGGAATCACAATTAAAACACAATTGTGGAAGCATCTAAACAAATGTTTTTATAAGAGGCCAAATTAAGACCAAAACAAATATGTCAACCAATGAAATGAGACAAATTTTACCATTTTTTATAGTAGTAGTATTGGTTAGGCTATGCATTGCCTCGTGCAATTCCTAAAGGCACAATCCTTTTCCCCCGATTCCAATCTCTTCATGCAAGAATTAATAATTGTTTGGAATTTTATTTGAAATAAAAATAATTGTTTAGAATTTAATTTAATTATTATGTTTTGAATGAACAAATTATTTTACCACTTTCATTTTTCATGTTAGAATTTTATGTTTTGAATGAACAACTTATTGTGTATTTATTTTTTAGTTACAAATTTATTCTTTTAGTTCTATTCAGACTTTGTCAACAACATGCATGTTCAACATATTGTTGATTCACAAGAAAGTTTTCAAGAATCAAGTAAAGTTATTGATAAAAAAAATATGAAAAATAGATAAAACATTAAACCTTTTCAAGTAGTTTTTATTCTTCTTTTGAGAATAAAGATTTCTATAAAAAAAGATAGTGGTTTTATATAATTTTACTTTCAAAAAATTAATAATTATTCTGCAATTTAATACTTTTTTTAAAGTCCATAAAAAGTTGATTTGACTATAAAAGAATATTCTAACTCTTCTAAAATAGTTGACCACCTGGCTAGAAGATGAACAATTGATTTATTCTATAGTTGAGTCCATTTTTACTATTAGATGCATGTATTTATGTTAATTGTTAGTTATAATTAAATTATGATTTATTAATTGTTGTATTTCTATATGTTATTAAATTATCGAATATTGCATTGTCAACTTATATGACAATATGTGAGCTGCACTATTCTTATTTTATTTTTTTGTGCTTAAAAAAATAATTATAAAATTATAAAAAATAAAATATAAAAAACTTCATTTGTCTTGTGTAGAGTAATTTATTAACATTGGTATATTCAATTTACAAAGTGATTCCTTTCAACAATGAAATTATTAGAACGACTTCTTTTGATAGTCATTTCCTCTTACAAAGCATAAGCATTTCCTTCTTAATTTAGTCATTTGAATGCAATTTTGAAAATTTCATTAAATTTAGTTCTTTGATTGAAGTGCGAAACCTTACTTTCAAGAAGTAGGAAAACTCTTGGACGAGATTCTTGACAATCTCTATTGTATATTGCCTTAATTTGACACAAAAAAATTATTGACTGAAGTGAAAAGATATCATAATTATTCATCACTTTTTGACACGATTGCCAACAAGGTACTTTTAGGTCTTACAAGGCTTATACTTGGGTAATCTATTCTAGTAGTTCTTTTAGAAAAAAAATTCCGTCGTGAATTGAAATTTGTTCTACATGGTTAAGAATAGAGACTCACAAGGCCATTTTTAGCAAAGAACTCACCACCTCACACTGTCACAACAAAAGGTAGTGAAAATAATTGAACATAAAATTTAATTAGGAAAATAATCATTACCTTGATCTTTGAGAAGTCTCAATAGTTCAATAACAAAAATTAACTAAACAATCAACAAAAGAATTATAAAAAAAATAGAAAAATAGACAACTGAAGAAAGAGTCATTCCAAACAAACCAATAAACCAATGGAAAACTATAAGAAATGACTTGAGAATAGGTTAAAACCTACTCAATCAACTTGAATATGGATGAAGAAGCCTCTATGAAAATATATTACCTTCCATAATGCCTACTCTAAGGGGAATAAATATTCAAGGCTCCTATTAGGTCTTTTTCAAATTTAAAGTCATGTGCCAAACCTATGACTACAAGACAAAAAAAAAAACTAGAAACTTGAGTTTATCCCTATCCACGTTGAATTATTTAGCTATGTAATAGTTCGTGGGATTAGATTTTGGGTGTATTAATGCATGGGAAGAGACACATACAATATTTCTAGATAAATACCAAGACTACTACCATATCAGGGATATGAAAAAAGAATCATTCCACCTAAAACAAAAGGAGAACGAAAGTTTGGAATATTATTTGGACCAAATCCTCTTTGTTTTAAGGCACTATGGAGATGTCCTAATACTTTAACTTGCTAATATCATATTCTTGAGGGGCCTAAAAGAAGAATATAGATAGGCTTTTTATTTCATGGGGTTATGTGATGTCACATGTAGTGTCTCTATTCTAGTCAGCTTTGTAAAATCAGTTTGATCTTGGTTGACTTTTTATGTGGCATTTTTGAATGGTTGAATTACCATGAGATAATGTTGTAGTCAAATATTATGATTATTGTGCGTACCTATTAATTGCTTTCACGTCGATTCTTATGTAAGTTTAATTGTCCTCCTGATTCTTGTTATTAATCTCGAGCTAATATATATGTATATGTATATATGTATATGTATGTGTATATGTATATGTATGTGTGTATATATATATATATGTATATGTATATGTATACATATACATATACATATACATATACATATATATATATATATATACACACACATACATATATATATATACACATACATATACATATATATATACATACATATACATATATACATATGCATATACATATATACATATATAGACAGATATACATACATATATGCTTGTGTGACTCTTGGTTGCAGGAGATTGCAGGTACAATACCGCCTAGGTGCAAGGTTCGTCTTCACTTGGATTCACAGGGTTGAGTATACCTCTTTTGTCCTTAGAATTTGGGTTAGGTGGTCGTAAAACCCTCAGTTTACCCTAGTCATGCTCAAGTGAGTGTTGCCTGTGGTCCGTTAGTTCCCTTTTCATTTGGGTTTGCGGGTCGAGTATTTGGTTGGCTTTCTTGGGTTGTGGACTTGATGTGTGGTTAAACTAAGTATTTAATCCTAAGTAGTTATTTTGATTTAATGTGTTCATTTACGCATTAGTAATTAAGAAACTAAAGTAAATAGGTTTCTTTTATATAATTAATCATTTATTTAAAAATTGCTGTATTCATGATTGTAGCAAGTATAATTTAATGGTTAATTTTAATTATTTAAGAAAATCAATTTTGATTAGAAAAGTAAGTTTTATTCATATATATTTTATATAGTGTGAAAGATTGAATTTGAGAATTTAATTTAATTAAAAACATTTTACCCTCATTAATATTGTGAAATACAACTATTAACTTTGCTAATATTGAGAAAATTAAAATTTAATGAGGGAGAAAACCATTTTGATTTTTAATTAGAACAACAAGTTTAGATTATTTTAATAGTTGAAAAGAATGATTTTTATTTTATTTTATTTTATTTATTTATTTTATTCTTTTTATTCAAAAGTTGTTTAAATTCTAAAATAAGGGATTAGGTAAAGGGATTCTTCTATTTAACCCTAAGTTTGGAAATATTTTTGGAGATATTTTTTGGAGAGCCTTTTGGAAAATATTTTGGAAGAATGATTTTTGGGAGGAGATTTGGGCATTTTGGAAAGGAAGAGATTTTTGGAGCTTGCAGGTTGGGCTCTTCTTCAATCTTGCAAGGATTGTTGAACAAGATAGCCCTCTGGTTTATTTTATGGGCTTCTTTGTTTTAAAGAAATTGTTTTGGTCTTGCTTTGTAAAAATCTGGTTGTGTTTGTATATAATTCCTTATTTTGTGTGGAAAATGGGAGAATGGTAATAAAATCACAAACTCAAACCCTCCTTGCTTCTTTACCAAACCTCCAGATGTCATTTTTGTTTGTATAAATTGGTTTTCAAAAATTAAAACCAAATATTGGGGCTTGGTTGTTCTTGAGGAAATTTTGTTCAAAACTCCAATGAATCTTCTCTTGAATGAGTTTTAAATTGGAATTTAGTTTGGTGATTTGGCAGATTTGATGATAATATGTGTAAATCAATCCAATTTTGCCATTATGGTCTTGTTTTAGAGAAATTTTCCCTTTCCCTGGATTTTCTAAAAATGCAATTTAAGAAAAATCGTTTTTGGAAAAATAAAATTAAAAAAAAAAAAAACTAATTTTCTTAAAGTCTCTGTTGAGACTGGGTTTTTTTCGGGTTGCTATTTTAACAGTAAATTTTAGAAATAAAAAATAAAAAAAAATTAATAATATAACCCATGTGGCGGGGAATTAACCCCCACCATGAGGGGTATCTCGCTACCAAAGGTAGCGGTTGCTACCAATTGGTAGCACCAATGGTAGCAGATTGCTATCAAAGGGTAGCAGCGCTACCATGGGTAGCGTGAGCTACCAAGGGGGCCCACGTGGAGGTCCACATGGGTACCCCCCCTTCATATATATATTTTTTTAAATTGTTTTTTTTTTAATATTTTTTTTATCAAAAAAAATATATAATATTTAAATGTTAATTTTTAAATAGAGTTTTAATTATGATTAATTTGGCATTAATTAATATTTTTTGTTTAATTTGATATTAATTAATTGTATAATGGAAAATATACGTTAATTAATATTCAGATTTCATTTTATTATTAATGCATATTTTTCTAATTAAATATTTGAATTGCTAATTGCGTTATTAATTATTAATTTGTTATATTTTATTAATCATGGATTAATAAATATATACATTAATTAATAGTTAATTTTGGTATCTATTTTATTGAAGAAGTATTTTTTTGAAAAAAAAAGATAAAATATTATTTTTAATTGGATAATTGTTGAAATAAAATATATTTATTAATTGATAATTTTTAAATAATATTTTATTCGGGAATATATTATTTGAGTAATTGTGAAAAGAATGAAATTTTTTTATTTTTTTTTTAAAAGTGGGCAAGCCACTAAACTTATATTTTATTAATTTTGAATTTTGAAAATACAAAAGGGTTCAAAGGGCATACCGGTAGGAAAGAATCCGTAAGAAAACCTCTCGTTGTGGCCCAAAAAAAGTAAATTTAAAACCTCATATACCCAATTACATATCTGATTTTGATCACCCTCCCATTACATAGCTTTCAAAGATATATATATCATTATCCAAAAAACCCTATAAACCCAATTACAAATTTGATATTGATCACCCTCCCATTACATGGCTTTTCAAAGATATACATATCATGACCCAAAAAATTATGAGGAGTAATCTGTAGAAGAGGTACACAGCCACAAGGCTTCCCAAGCTTGCCAAAAAGATATATCAATCGATCAGAACCCTGCATCAAAAAAAAAATCAACATATCTACACACATAGTTAATTCTGAAACCAAGAACTTGAGCTCTCAATAGGGGGCTCTCTATCCATGATCAAAGGAGGAATGATCTGCAAGGGAGATTCTAAACGTGGAGGAGCTAAGGCCAAAAAACCGAAAGAGAGCAGAGAATGTAAACCCATAAGCACCACTAAGGCTTTATCCACAAACTGTGAGGGAACCGATTCTAGCAAGGATTCAAAAGCATGCAAGGTATCCCCCAATATATCACATAATAACCCCATTCTCAACTCGAACAATAAAACTCCACAATTCCCATTATCTAGCAGATCAGAGCGAGGAAGAAAACCTCCATAATAAAAAGAGCCCAGCTCAAAATGATAATTATCCAATGCATAACTAACAAGGTCCCAGGAGAAAATCGAGGGAGAGATAAATGTATGAACCAAGAGATGGAGTAAATCCTTATCAAGCAAAATGTCATAGCAAACAGTAAGAAATCAAGACAAAATCTCAGAGCTAGAAAAGGAAAGACCAGACTGCAACCAGAGAGATCCCAGCAACCTGCGAACCTCAAAATCCACCTGAGGAGTAAGCAAACATAACACTTCCCCAAACATTTCAGAATTATTACTAGGAGCCTCATTTTCCCTCTCAATCGGGCATTCGACAATAACCCTATATCTGGAAAGAGAAAAAGCACTCGACATATGAAACAGAGATCGATCAAGAATAATTCAAGTATTTACTGTTGTATTGAGAACAAAATTGGCTTTTAAAGACCAGTCGCCACCAAAAACGTGAACCGAGATAATCATGGTACTTCATAATTATAAGTAAAGCCAATTAAAGCAACATTAAAGCTCATACAAGATAACTTATAAATGATGGACTTCGCACGAGGGTGGCGGCTGAAACCAGTACTTCATATCCCAGTCGATGCCACATAACAAGCTACACACTCCTTATCATAATGGCTTCATAAAAAACCATGAATGATTACAACCAAAGCACATTTCCTTCGTACTTCATAAAATAGTAAAGCCTTTAAAACACACGAGCGAGGACAAAGCAGATCAAAAATACCAAATCATAATAACCCATATCGAAACCAATTTGCTGACAGGGCACCACCTTAATACCATAACAGGTACCACCCTTGCTGCTTATGACAAATCATAAGCATACTCAATAGCCAACTATGAGTTACCTACTAAGCATGCTTACCACCTACGCATAAACCCCAAACATGTTTCCCTCTCAAGGCATAAGGGCGCTAAAAGTTTTTTTTATGAGAACATAATTAAGAAAAACCAAGAAGATTTAATGCAAATGTTTCAGAAGGGAAGGCGGGATCTCATCCATACTTATATCTCGCAAGTTTGCATTAGTGTCAATGGCTAAGTTTGCCAAAAAATCCACTATTATATTATTTTCTCTAAAGCAATGAGTGATCAAGAAGGAATCAAAGAAAGCCAACTGTTGTAAAATTAACTCCAGAACATATTGTAATTTCCAACAATTAGATTTCTTCTTCATAACACAATGGATGGTTACCATC
Source organism: Cryptomeria japonica (assembly GCF_030272615.1). Taxonomy (NCBI): domain Eukaryota; kingdom Viridiplantae; phylum Streptophyta; class Pinopsida; order Cupressales; family Cupressaceae; genus Cryptomeria; species Cryptomeria japonica. The sequence continues at coordinate 863,476,463 of NC_081409.1, read as the reverse complement.
GAATCCCCTTCAATTACAATATCCTTGATGCCCAAGGATATAGCCATGTCCAAGCCCAGTGACAGGGCCTTAAATTTTGCGAAATTATTGGACTTATACCCAACAACATGACATCTAGCCTGGACAGTATTCGCATGATGATAAAAAATCATCATACCTACCCCTGCCAAACCAGGATTTCCACAAGAAGCACTGTCAAAATTCAATTTAAAATGCGCATTAGGAGGGGGCTTCCAAATAGCTAAAAGTCTTTTGGTTAAAGCATTACTGTTTCGCAAAATCGAACCATGAGAAGGGAAGATAGATAATAGCTTCCAGACCCTAGTCACCCTACTATCCCAATGCGAAAAAGAAGAGAGATATTCGAGGTTCTTGAAGATATAAGAGAAGACAACTTCTGAAATAGAAGATTCAATTTTCAGTAAAACCTCCGCAAGAGAAGAGCTAGTCTTTTTAAAGATCCTATTATTCCTTTCTAGCCAAATGTTCCATATTAATATAGAAGGGGAAGCAATCCAAAGACAAGCATAGAAGGATGAAGCAAACAGAAGAGGCTAGGCTCTGAAGTGTGAAATAAGATCTTTCCCTATTACAAAAGACAAGTTCAATTTGTCAAAAAGCCACTGCCAGCATTGAAATGCAAAATCACAGTGAAGGAAGAGATGAGAGGAGGTTTCCAAATTTTTTTTGCATAACACACAAGTAAAAACATTAGTGATACCAAGTCTATCCAAGTGCATGCCTGTAAGTACCCTATCCTGGACTGCTAACTAGGTGAAAGAACCAGCTTTCGATAGACAGGCCGAATGCCAAAAAAGATTATGTGGCCAAGAGGAAGAGTCGTTGGCCGAAACAAGAGAGTTATATACATCCTTAACCGTATATTTACCTGAGATGTTCCTAGTCCATACAAGTTCATCTTTAGAGTTAGATAGGATAATCGTTCTTTCTTCCAAAACTTTTGCAAAATGCAGCTTGAGATCATTCTCAACATCCAAGAATTCAATGGACTTCCATTTTGCCAATTTCAGATCACCATTATGAATTACCTCGAAGTAATCTGCCACAAATACCCCCCAAAGGGAAGAAAGGGTAGATATCAAAGGGGATCAATCCCTTATATTTTGTAAGGGAGTATGACCATTCCACATCTCATCCCAAAATCTAACCTTTTTCCCATTATTAACAATCCAAGAAAGATGTGGCAAGATAACGTTCCGACATTTTATCCTGGATATTTTGAAAATTTAAACGATAAACTATTGGAAATATTGGAAATTTAATAATGTATTGTTTGGAATATTGGTGAGTTAATGATACGTTTAATTAGTAAAATAAATGGTTTAGTTTATATTCTCCCTCTGTATTAAGAAGTAGACAAATGGTACTATTGCGATTGAGGTATTGTATTCTCCTTGTTATGGTGATTTTTCTGTTAATGTATTTTGAAAACTTAGATCATTTAGAAAAATTGATCGACTTTTATTGTTTAAACCAATAGGAAAGAAGATTGTCCTTTTTCGGTTATTGCCTATGCAAGTTTAATTTATGTATTCGGTTTTGTTTAAAGTAATGGCAAGGCCTTGATATGTTTGTTTGGACCTTGTCGTTTGGTTGATTTGGGGTACTTATTTATGTCTTCGGTCTCTAGTTTGGTTGTTGCCTTGTGATGGTGTTATAACTGGTCTTTCCTATATGCGGGTGTCGAGTGTTGATTTGTGGTTGACCATAGCGGGTTAGGTCTCTAGTTAGAGTATTGTCGGGCAATGGACCTTGTATTAGCTTTTAATATGTTCAATTAGATCCGTTTCTATGTAGGGATCATTTATGTAATTATTGACCGATGTGGTCGGTTGTTTATTGGTATGAATCGCCCTGATGGCAGGAATGTAAATGATGTGGAACTTATGTACCCTTAACTTATTTAAATGATCAGAGGGGTCTTGTAGTTGAGCATACCCGGAGATGTAGCCCTTTAGGGGTGAACTCCGATATCAATTTGGTGTTATGTGTTTCTTTTGTTCTTATGTTTCATGTTTTAGTGTTGGCATGTATGGATGGCATTTTGATAGAATGTGTAAGTGGTTTAGATGAAATTAATTGTAAATGCATGTATGCAGTCGTCTTTTAAATGCAGTAAAATTGGATCATGACAGAATGTAGATTAGAATAATAGAATATATTTAGTTATTGTTAAGGAAATTAAGTATGCACGGAAAGATCTCGTTAGTTTATGATGAAATTCAAGTGTGTTATTAAATTGGATGCATGACTCAAATTTTAATAAAAAGTATGAACGAAAGGTATGAATAAACCTTAATGGATGAACTTTATCTTGTGATCTATATTTTGTCTTACTCAAAGAAATTATTCTTGTTTACAAATTATCTCGTTATTAAGACAATCGCTTTATTGGATTAATTAGTGTGAGATAAGTTAAATGTGTATTTAAGTAATCACGTTGGGAAACTCTTTAAGTGTTAGTTGATGTCTTCCGCTGAGTAATCTATATTTCGATATCTTGTTGTATCATTGTGTTGTGTTTAACTTTTAAAAAAAAAATTATTGCACTCCATTCGTGTGTCTTAGCTTTATCCCTTCGGGGTTTCCTGGCGGGGCATTACATCAAAAAAATAAATATTTTTGGCATCTTTAAACTATTAAAATCTATCAAAATTATTCAAGGATAAGGGGCCAAATTCAAAAATAAGTTGGTAAAGAATAATGGAATATCAAAATTGATGCACGAGTATTTGGGTGTATGGATAATCCTGTACAATCAAATAATGCTATTTTATTTAAATTTTTATTTGTTGTGGTTTTGATTTTTGATGTTGTAGGCATGATTTCATTTAGCTAGTGCTCTCCTCCAACTCTTGAATAAGTATTAAAAATTGGAATTTTATATTGCAAAGTTAGATTATAGTTTAAAAGATTCAATGTTGCAAGATATTTTTAATTTTATGGGAGTCAAAATATCACGCTCAAGCGAGAATTAGAAATTTAACGCATACTATGGAGCATTGGAAATTCAAATTTATTTCTCCATTTTGAGCTTGGAGAGCCACAAGTGTCTGGTGAAGGAGAGAGTGGAGTGTGATCAGATTGGGAAAACAATTGGTGGTGTCTAAAGGAATTGAATGTGGGATTGGTATGGAAGCTTGATTGGGAATATTTACATGCCTAAGAGGAGAGAATAAAGAAAAATCTTATTGGTTTTGATAGAGAAAATCCCATGGCCAGACTTGGAAAAAGAAAATAAGATCTTGAAGTTAGAAAAGGGGAGCATGTTGATGGAAGGGGAGCTAGTTAGATTGTGGGTGCTAGGAGAAGTTTTCATGGAGAATATGGAATGAAATATTAATTCTTATAGCTGGTTTTTAATGTCTTTTATTTTCATTCTCACAAAGGTTTTTAAAGTGAATTTAAAAATACTCAAAAATAGGTTTTGGATTGGAACATGTTTCCTATATTTATTTTTATCATTCATCTTCAAGAATGTATCTTTTTGAGATTTCTTCATGTATTTTGTATCAAGATTTAATGGGTTTCCTTTTCATGCTTTTTTCTATAAATGTTGTGTTTTATAAGTTGAATTTTTGTGTTTGAATTTGTTGCATCGATTGACAATCCATTATCGGATTCTCAATTATTGAGCTACATAAAAAACTATTAGAATAATTAGAAAATTTAAAAATTCATTTTGGTGTAATTGATTACCACATTAACTACAATTCAATCTAAAAACAACAAAAATATTGAAACATTTCCATTTACTATCTTAGATGCCATAATAAACATCTATTAAGAGATTACCCTCTTGACAATGTAGATGTTGACAAATTTGCAAAAAAAACTATCCTATAGATTAATGTAAATTACTTCAAGGTATGAAAATTTCTGTAAAAGAAGACCACTTCAATGGAGGTAGAACTAAACTATATAGGATAAAGATTGGGTGACAAATTTTATTACAACAAACCCTTTTGGTAATCATATCTATGAATCAAAATAACAATCTTTGGTCCACAACTTAACCAAATCAAAAGGTACCACAACAATGAAGAACTTACCATTAGGGATCCCAAGAGATGATTAACTCTCCTTGGGATAATTTGTAGTTGTCTAGCCAACCACAAAACACTAAATTCTATATAATGTCACATCTCAATGGAGCCCCCAATTCAACTAGTTCTAGTAGGGAACAAGAAGGTTACTAGACCAAATAACAAACTCAAATGCCTCCAACCCCAAGGATACCAAATGAACATTCAATTGAAGTAATTTTTCAAACACAAATACCTACCCAACACATGGAAAATTCCCAAAACAATAGGTAGACTACTCCTTTCTATTTAATGGACCAATATGTAGCAAGAACTAATACCATTCATTGTAATAATATTTTGCTCAAATTAGAAAAAGCCTTACTTGAGACTTCTTCCCCAACCATTGTTTAAATCATAGACAATAAGAAGACATTGCATCTTGATGGTGGGAAAGAAACAATAAATACAAATCTTATCTTTTGGAAATCCATAGTAGTTTGATTCAAATTTCTTGAAAGCCTTCTTTTGGAACTTCTTAGGAGATTTCTTTTGGAGCGCTTTGAGAATAATATTTCAAATTTCTCCAAGAATAATTCTTTGGAAGACTCCAATGGTTTTTTTATAAGGGAACTTCTCCAAAATCCTTTTGGAATCAACCTATAGAACCATTCCAAAGTCAACTTCTAAAGCTATTTTTGGAGCCAAATTTCAAAGAGTAGAGAAACTCTACTTCACATACCTATTCAAATTTAATTCTTGAAGCCACCTGAATGCAACTTTTATAACCTTTGTAGAGTTTACTTTTGGAGTGTCTAACTTTGTATGATTAAGAAACCTTGTCTCTCAACCACTTTTGGTTGCTTGTTCCAAATTGATTTCAAAGCATGTACCATTCTTTGAAATATTTAAAGCTACACCTCCAAAAACCCCTTTGAAAATTGTATCCTTAAATACATTTGAATTGATTCAAAATTTGAATAATTGAACATTGAAGCCCCCTCGTTACAACCTATAATTTTTTTAGAGCTCAACCAACATGTTAAAAGTCATTGCACAAGAACTCCTAGCAAGAAAAAAAGACTCCAACACAATTTATATGGGCGTGCACTTAATGAACCTTATTTATCGAAAAATCCTACCTAAATATAGCGATCGAAGTAGCCCAATAAATACAATGACTATTAGAGAATTTAAGATTTCAAATGTGTTGGTTGACTCAAGAGCAACTATCAACATCATGTCTATTGAAGCTATGAAAACCTTTTACATTACAAGAATGCAACTAAAATACCATCTTGTAGATGGTCAGCTAGTTAATCACCATCCTAGAAGGTGTTAAGGAAAATATCCTTTTCATAATTAAATATTGGGAGTATCCCATCAACTTTTGGATACTTTAATCTCAGCCTCTCAAAGATTTTTTTTTTGATATTAGGAAAACCATGATAATTACTCATTGACTATAACTATAAGAGAACAATTTTTTTAAATGGATCCAACATTAAACACAATACCTATAGTAGCCATTTATAAAGCATAACAATCACTTATAGATTGATGACATGAACCAAGCTAGTCTAATAGGAAACTATCATATTTGGCCACAATTACATTACAACAATATATAAAATAATGGCATATGATTAAAGTTTATGTGATGGGAAAAAAAAGAATTAAATTGTGAAAATCAAGAGGAGGACATACAGTCTCTTTTGCAATAGAGCAAAGTGGGCTTTTTCTAAGATGATTGAAGGGGCCTTCTTAAAGAATTCCACTATCCAATTACAATAATAATTCAAAGAAGTGAAAAATTATTTGAAGACAAAAAAACACTCTACATGATACAATCACATTATCCTCACTTAAGCACATTGATGAGTAAGAGTCTTGCGTAAATAGCTAGTTACTTGATCTTCAAGAGTTAAAATTGTTTGATGTTCTATCCGTCACACAAATTTGGGTCCATTTTTTGGTCAAAATATGGAAATAAAAGTTTGTCATACTTGGAATAAACATTTGAAACATTTACATATACAATCTTAAGAAAGTCTAGTTATATGAAATATAAGATTTTTGAGTCTATTGTTCGAATATATAATTTATTCTAATACCCAGATGATATGAGTTAATTTCATGTAGGATGTACAAAAATCATTTTTTAAAGTGATATTTTAGGGCCATAAGGTGCACATAGCATAATTTGACCTAAACAAAAAGTAAAATTATAATTCTTTTTGGGAAAATATGTATTATAGTGAATTTTGATGAAGATATATATATATATATATATATATATATATATATATATATATATATATATATATATATATATATATATATATATATATATATATATTCAAATACATATATTCAATCAATTTTATATTGACCCTAATTGTTGTTTTTGAAAACCTCTTGTATATGACAAACATAATTTGTGCTAAACTACTCATTTTATTATTATTATATTTCATTGTGTAGAAAATGATGAAGTAAAGCTTAAAAAAATATAAATTATTTAAAAATACCAATATTTGAATTTCAAGTTTATGGAACTACTTTGTCAAAAATTAATTAATAAATAGAAACATAATTCTAATTATTAAAAAAAAACATATTTGAAAATTAGACATTGTGATCTATTATGGGTTTTAATTTTTTCAAACATCAAGAAAAAAAGTTAACAATATTACTAAAGTTATTTTTTCTCTTGTTAGTTTCATGGCATTGTACTTGTAGGTTTGAGGCTAAAACAAAAACATGGCTATGGGATTCAACTTTCAAATTTTATGAAATGCATACTCATTCGAAAACATGTACCCTAAAAAGAAGCAAGAATATGGTACAATTAGAAATGGATACCAATTTAAAAAATAAAATAGGTGTCTTTTAAAAATCAAAATGAATACATGTTTCATATGGACAAAAAATTAGGTTTGACAACTCAAACATAAATAGGTACACACTTTTATGAAACGAGTACCCATTTCTATCAAGATTTTTCCAAGGTAGACATTACCACTAAAAGTGGATTCAACTTCTTGCACATACCCTTTATCATATCTATTGGAGTTGAGGAAAAATCAACTCTACAACTCCCAAAGATCACCTGCATGCAAACCTATCACATAAGGAGAGAAGCAAAAAGGCTATGGAGGCCAGAATTCAGAGATCCATAAAAAAGGATTCATATTGATTGTGCAACAAGAATGCAATTCAATAATTACAATTGTTATGAAAATACAAAGAGAGAATACTTATAAGAGGATACTCGAAACCCTAAAGAATTATAAGATTCTTAAGTTTAGCTTAAGCATAGAGTATAATAGACTAATAATTAAATAAATAATTATTAGCTAATAAAAGATAACTCTAACACTCCCCCTTAAGATGAACTTAGGGAGTAGCTAAAAAACAACTAAGGACTAAAAAATCATGTAAAAAATGTGTGAAAGCAACAATGGGTCCAGACAACTAGGCCTGATGAGGTACCCAAGTACAATAAAATCTCTGTAAAGTGGAGAAAAAGGAGAAAACTCTGTGGGAACAAAACTCCTCTCCAAGAAGAGATGAAAGCTCAAGTGAAGGACTAAGAAGCCTCCAAACAAGAGTGTTCCAGAGGATAGTCCAACAAAAAAAGAGAGCATGAAGAACACCACTGAAGCATGAAATAGCTGCAAACATTGTCTAAGAGTAACTATTGATATGAAGAACCTCCATTGAAATAGAACATGACCAAGTAGAGGAGACTATAATCTGCATGAGTGCCCAAAAATGACACTACTCAAATCAGATGGCAAACAAAGGCAAACAATTGAACTCGAAGATACAGATGGCAAGAAACACCAAAGCCCGAAGAGCCGATCAATCAAACCAAGGAAGCATTAGAACCGACGGGACAAACCTCCCCATAATGCTGAAAAGGGAGAGGGACTGGTACACTAAAAAGAACGACCAACAAGAACTGCATGATGAAGAACTAGGAACATCGAATGTGCAGAGAAAGTACATAGTGTCGTGGAAGGAACACTCATTTGACACACATCATGAGGCTAATATCGTGGAAGGAACACTCAAGTGACAAAGGTAGATGGCAAACAAAGGCAAACATCAACCCCCCCATGACACTTTATAAGTAGTGCATGTACAATAAGGCACAAGATGTGCAAGATCCCAAGTATACAATGCATGATGGCACTTTATCTTAGTGCGTTTGCATAAATAAAATTCGATAATGATCAAGAGAGACAGAAGACTATAAATATAGAAAGAACAACCAAAGACGAGACATCCTATTCAAAGAAAGAGATCCTGGGACTTGAAACATCCAAGATATTCACCAGACTACTGAAAAGAAAAAAATTGAATAAAATATACCTGGAGCAAAATTTGGAAAGAAAAATCATATGATTGGAAAGTACACAGAACAAGCTTTCCAACGATATAAATTTTTTGAAAAACGGAATTCAAATGCTCAAGTTATGTCTCTCGGAGTGCAAAAATGAACCTATGGATTTGATAGAAAAAAACACCATCAAAAAAGCAAAATCAAAAGTTCAAACCTCCAGATTTGGATAGAGCTCGGAAAGAGCTTTCTGACGATATAAGGTTTTACAAAAAATGACTTCGTTTGCCCAAGTTATGGCAAAAAAACCAAAAAGCCTGTCAAAAAACACTTCAAGTAAAAAGGCACCCCCTGCTGGTGGTAGGGAGGTGGCTGGGTGGCGGAGCAGGCGGTGACGACCGGGCTGAGCAGCGGTGATGGTTGGGTGGAGCAATGATTGGCCATGCGGAGGGCGTTGGCGGCTCACAGGTGTTGAGCAGCGGCGGGCGGCAGCCGGGCGAAGGACATTCACAGCATGTGGTTCGAGGGGGCGGTAGCGACTGTGACCAACACGAGAACTACCAACGGTAATCGAAGCGGGGAGGGGCGGTGACCACCTAGGAGACCGACGGTAACTACAAACGTGACCCCGATGATGAGCTGATTGCTGACGGTGTGTGTTAACCCCGTCGGCCTAGGCAAGCTGTTAAACCTGCACCCAAATTTCTTTCGATCTGCGTGCCTGAGGTCGTACAATTTGGGGCCTAATTTTTTTTGCCTCCTGAACACTTGACACCAAAATATATCAAATTTTATCTCAAAATTTGTGGAATTGGTCTCCTAAATCCAACCGCGAGGTCCTTTTGGCACCAAAATATACCAAAAAATCAGCTGCCCCCATAAATGGAAAAAGAAACTGCAGAAACCCCCAAATACACAGATCTAAAGAAGAAGGCCCAAAATCTCTCATGAAGAGAACAGGGGCATGCAGATCTAGAGCTCTGATACCATATTGGAGTTGAGGAAAAATCAACTCTACAGCTCCCAAAGATCACCTGCATGCAAACCTGTCACAGAAGGAGAAGAGCAAAAAAGCTATGGAGGCCAGAATTCAGAGATCCAGAAAAGAGGAGTCATATTGATTGTGCAACAAGAATGCAATTCAATAATTGCAGTTGTTATGAAAATAAAAAGAGAGAATTCTTATAACAGGATAATCGAAACCTCAAAGGTGAAAAACCCTAAAGAATTATAAGATTCCTAAGTTTAGCTTAAGCATAGAGTATAATAGACTAATAATTAAATAAATAATTATTAGCTAATAAAAGAACTCTAACAATATCTATATAGGGGGTGTGAGGCAAGTAAGACAATCACAATATTAACTCAATTAGGCACAAATAGAGAATGTTAAAATAATATAAAACAAGTAGAATTTATCTTATCCAATATTAAATAGAAAATTGATATCACCAATCCTTGTTTCAAAGAAAGGTAGAAAATGACAAGACTATGTAGATTACAAAGAACTTAGCAAGGCTACTCATAGGGTTTATTTTATCTTGCCTTTCATTGACCAAATAATAGGCAACCTAATTGGAAAAACTTAATTTTTCTTTCTAGATAATTTTAGTAGTTATAACCAAATTTAAATAACTCTTGAAGACAAAGATAAGATCACATTTACATTCTCCTAGGAAATATTCAATTATAGAGTCCTTCCTTTTGGACTTTGTAATTTACCAACTGCTTTCTAGAGGATTGTCTTGATCATTTTTGTAGAATTAGTGGATAATTGTATGGAGGTTTAAATAGATGACTTTACCATCCATGGTAGTAGATTTGATGAATCTTTTCAAAATATGGATAAACTTTTACAAATATGTGAAGGGCATTAATTATCTTTACAATACGAGAAATACTTACTAATAGTTGATTAGGGTATCATTCTTGGTCATCACATTTTTCTAAAGAATTGGATCTAAAGAAAATATAAATAAAATAACTAGAACACTCAAAACATAATTTAAATTTAGAATCTTTTTCGGGCATGTGGTACAAAATATTTTTAGAAATATTTAATAAAATTGCATCCCCTATGTTTTCTCTCCTTTAAAAAGATGTTTAATTAGTTTGGAACAAAGAATACTAGAATTATTTTGAGCTAATTATGAAAAAACTAACTTTTGTTTTAGTCTAATGAGACCCTAATATTGAAATATGGAAGAGAACACATATTTCTATATAATCTAAACCATGGCCACACAAAATATTAATAGATATATTGATTGATTGTATTCATTGATATTTTTACATTACAATATATTTGGTTTATTAAAGCATTTTATTTTCCTATGCCAACTGCCAAAACTCCTTTAAGGGAATAACTACCAACTAACAAATATTTATCCAACCATAGAAAGATGTAATATTTGATCATTCCCCTCGTATTATGTCAATTTAAACAAAAGGAGAACACTACAAGGACTAAACATAGTAGCCCTTCTCAAGACTTTGAGGAAGCATCTTCACCAATTCTCCTTGTTTCTTAGGGGTAAATTCATCATTTCTAAAATAATCAGACTATCAAGAGCGAATCACAACTCTAATCTAATTAAAAATACTCCTAAATGACAATCGAATAATGCAAAATCAATTGAATTGAAATGAATTCTAATTTAAGACTCCCTCAATCGATTTGACAAAGCTTCCATTGCTCTTCTCTGAATTGTGGATGTAGGATGACTCTCAAGTGTGGCACTGAAATTCTTGCATAAGATAGACAATTGCTTCGAAGATTATAATTATGCAATTCTAGATTGAATTGAGAAAATGATCTTGTATTTATAGATTTTTGAAATAGATTGGGTGTGAAATTGAACTGAAGTGTTGATTGATAGTTCAACTGATTTTGATTGATCAGTTAAGTGAGTTGATTGATTTGTTAACTCAATTGATTGATCTGTTACAAGATTGATTGGATAGTTGACTCATTTGATTGATTAGTAGACTGAATTGATTAGGGAGATGATTGAATTAGATTGGAAAGAAGACTGAATTGATTGATTAGTCACAAAAGGTGATTTGGAGTGAAAAGGGGAGATTGGAGAGTTAACTGAGTTAATTGATTAGTTAACTGATTTGATCAATCAGTCCCGATTTTCAACATGTGTTGTAGGAGATTGATTTGAAATTCATTTTCATTTTGATTTGAATTTTGATTTTGATTTTTGAATGTTAAAATGCACATGAGATTTACTGAAACTCATTTAAATTCAGATTTGGTGAAATGTGAATTTGAGAGAAAATGAAATTAGATGGAAATGCGTTGAAATCGAATTTGGGGAATTGGAAGAAAGAATTAATTAATTAATTAATTAATTAATTAATTTAAATGAAATCAATTAATCTTTAGAAATGGAATTAATTAAATAATAAAGATTATTTAACTAAGTAAATTAAACATTATTAATTAAATAAATAATATTTAATTAATATTTGAAAAGGGGTTAAATAATGAATGATTAAGAAATGAAAATTTAATGATTAATAGTGTTGAAGGGTGATGATTGAGTTAATTCAAAAGAATAATTATTTTAATTACATAATTAAATAATTACTTAATTAATTAGGAGGAATAATTGGTGTGCGATTAATGAGACATTTTTAGGTGTCCACACTCCTTTCTCACCTAAGAAACACTATAGTGAATATATCAACAAATCTCTTGCCTATCAAACTCACAAAATACATGTGAATTGAGACATAGTTTGTTATCCTCAAGTATGCTACTCTTGTGAATCAAGACAAACTCCATTACCCACAAGAAAAGACACCAACTGATTGTGAATCAAGACTCGCTCAATTATCTATAGCAACAAAATTGCCAACCAATTGTAAAATGAGACTAACTCAATAATCCAAAAAACACACCTTCATTAGTGGATTGAGACTAAATTATCCACAAGTACACATATATAAAATTATGGATCAAGATAAACTCAATTTCCGATAAGTATCACTCACAAAATCTACCAACAAAGACATACTCAATCATTTGCAAACCAAAAACAACTATCATGCCCCCCTTGCTTCATTAAGGGATTCAAGTTGGAAAATGAAACCGACGCTTCTCATGGAAGGTATCATCTTTGAATGGCAAGATAAATCAAGATGATAATAGACGTCCTACCTTCAATGCCTCCAACATCCAATTGAACATATTATACTTTATCCATCATCATATTCTCTAATAACACAAACATGTGAATTTTTAAAATATCTATCTCAACTAGCATGATTGACTTCAAGACCACAAACATTTGATAACATAATGAAACTAAACATTAACATAAAAATGTTAATTTCCAACTAAAATACATATTTATACAATATAATATAAACCACAAAGAATACCTTTTAAAAGAATTTCATTCCTTATAACCCTTATTACTTGAAAATGTTATTTATACATCTGAATTGATGTCATTTTCTTGTTGCTTCTTTGCCATATAACACCCCACTAACATGGAATTTTTAATGCCCAATAATGACTTTAGATGCTTGGATTTCTACACGGCTGTAAACAGTCATATGCACATAAACAAATAAGATATCAAACGCCCAACTGCTATATAATCTAACCATGACTGCACAAAATATAATCAAATATATTGATTGATTGAATTCATCAAGATTTTTATATTGTAATATATATTTGGCTTTTTAAAGACTTATTTTCTTATGTCAATTATCTAAACTCTCTTACGAGAATAAGAAACAACAAGCTATTATTTATTTTAATTATATAAATATGTAATATTCCAACATTTTATTGGAATTTACTCTTTTACATTTATGATGATGTTTCAATTGATGTCATATGAGTAGTTTTAGACTAGCTTAAAGATAGAGGTAAAATACATGTCGTTTATTTTATTAGCAAGAACTTGAATTTCATATAACAGAATTACATGACCACATAAATGAAACTTCTTGCTAAATGGTTTATGTTATCAATAGTTTTTCAATACATTCGAGTCTATAGACAATCCCCATCAACCAAAAACATATTTCTTTTCAATTTTTGATATTATCAATCTTGATTAGTTTCTTCAAGAGAAATTTAAAAATAATTTGAACAAACTAATGATACCACCTTACAAATTCAAGCTTGACATTATAATAGAACAAAGAATACACAAACACATAATAAAGTTTGAACATAAGAAATAACCTTATAGAAGCGTCATTTATACTGACAAGAAGCCAAGCCAGTCCATAAACACAAACTCAAGGTGGCCATGAGAATTGGAAATTAAGCTACTAGGGGAAGAGCACCAGTAGTCGTCATAGCTAACTCTGCGCATCCACAGATCCTAAACGGTACATCGGATTTTGATGATTTTTTTTAGTTGTCTTCGTATGCAACTTAACTGCTTATAGCTATTGTTCTGGCTTCTAGGTAGTAACGATGCACGTTGTGGGATCAGTTATGAGCACAAAGGTCAAAAAGTACACATTTCAAAGTGTCGCTTGATACCTAATTAAAGATGTTCCAGTAACCGTCCACTCAAAATCGCGAGTACTTGTGGACAAATGTCCCAATAGTTTTGCACAAATATTCCAATAGTGGTGCACAAATGGGCCAATTATGAACAAAAAGTGATCAGCTATTGATACATGTAAAATTTATTAATGAGCTTTTCAAAAATTGAAACTATGACAGCTATTGAGAGGTCACTATACAATAAATATATCTTTATTGAAACTATGACGACTACTGATACTCTTCCTCTATTGATATCTATACAAACGCTATGGATACACAAAGCCTCATAATGGACCGTAGGGTTTGAACCCCAAGTCACCCTAAATGCCCCAGCTTAGCAAATAGTTGTTTTCAAAAGGCTTCATTGCGTTGAAAAAAGATGCTTTCTGTATCGAGAGGCGTTGTTTATTGCGTTGAAAAATGACAGTCTAACAACAATAATAATAATAATAATGGTCTCATATACAGATAGCATGTGAAGCGACTATAAAATCAAAAGCTCTTTGCATTGAAAGCTGGATTCCGTACACTAAATTTCAGTGATATTAAGTAGGGATTCTGCAAATGTCAGTTCCCAACGTTTTGGTATGAATATGAATTTGGTGTAAAACACATGCACATGTTGCTTCCTCCCTCTTTTTGGCATATGCTACATATGCACATGCTATAACACCAACTTTTTCATCATGCTCCTTGTAAATTTCTAATATGTAATCATTTTTGCAAGCTTCTATGAAGAAGAAAATGCATACAAAAAAGTGTTTTGTTAATATTGTGTAAGGGTGAAAAAAGTATATCTATTTGTTTTGGATTTATTTTGGTTTGTTTTGTAAAAATCAGGGTGAGGGTTTAATAGTTGAGCTGAATATTTCAAAGTATAATATTTGAATGATATAGTAGTGATAATTATAATAAAGAATTTGATAGTTGAACATTCAATAGGGGAAAGGACCCAGTAGTTGAGCGTGTTCCAATTCCTGTGATAGAAGTTGTTGATTTAATGCCCAACTTTTGTACAACATTGCACCAATAGTTGTGACTTTAAAGTTGTTATCGTTGATGATAAGTACCAATAATTGAATGAAAATATACCATTTGTTGTGAAAAGTAACCAATCATGTGATGCCACATCAGCTGCACAAGTATAGGAGCCCCTTTTGCACACCTATTGGTCTCACTTTTTTGGGGGGCTATTTTGGACACCTTGGCAAAAAGCATGCTGATGTGGCATCATATTTGATGATATGATCATGAAACCTTAGTTATAAGCAGGGGACTTGCCAAGTAAGCTGCTATAAAAAATTAAGAGTGATTTAAAAGTTCCACGTAGGATTTTGCGAAGCGCGAAGTTAGAGTGCACAACTACTAGGTCCTCTCCTCTACTAAGAATTGAATATAATGTATTCATTAGATCCAAAAGAGTAACCATTCATGTGATGTCATAGTGGCACACTAACAAAATAGGACTCATGCACAACTATTGGACAATCCATTTTCTAGGTTTATTATGATACCTCAACAAAAAACATGTTGATGACATAAGTTTGGCATGTCATATTGCTGGTGAAATAAAATATTTAAATTGTCCACATTAATGACTAATTAACAATATAAAATTTTATTGTCGACATTGATTGTACTTTGTCGTGTGAACCATTAAAGTTATGGTGTACCACTATTGGGCCCTCTCTTCTAGTGTGTAATATGATATATTTTTTTGTGGAAGTTGTAATTATCCTAAATCTTTCCTAATTTTGTTATACTTGTGGTGAATTATTTTTTCAACTTTTAAATGTAAGCATATAACAACAAATAAGTGTTGTCAATTCCCCTTTCATCAAATTCTATGCATGCTAGTATTTTATATTAGATAAAGGTGTATAACCTTGCATACCCAAACTGATATAGGGATATAGTACATATTGGGTATGGTTTGTAGCAAGGTAACTATTCAAATCTCTAGTAATATTGTATATTTTATCACCTTAGATAAACCTCCCTTGGTCTTGCAAAACCAAAAGTGAAGGCGATCTTAACCATCTTAACAATTGAACCTAAGTTGCCCAACTTAAACACATGTTATGTGATACTCTTCCCAACTGTGATACCCCTTGCAGTTGGGAGGTTATCTTGCCTTGGGTATTTGGGGTTTGTAGCTCTTATCATCAATGCCATCAATGCTCCAATTCCTCTAGAATAACCTAGGCAATCTTCTTGAGGAAATTTTTCAATAAACCACTTTAAAGATAATTGATATGAGAACTTAAAAAGAATTCAATTGCACCAATTAAGATTGTCTTTTCATCAATTTCAATTTTGTTCGTCAATATTTTTATGTTAGAAGCACATATGTAAAACATTTTTCATAGTTATTATTTGATATAAGAAAATCTTTTATACTTGCAACAAACTATAGCCCAAATCAAACTTAAAATTTATACTAAAGTTCTTAGAAAATGTATTCATTAATTAAATATTTTAATTCCTTGTTCCAATGTGTTGGTTAAAATAACAATATCTAGTCAAATTGTTGAACATCAAGACCCAATTTAAGCTATGAATCCAACTAGTGAGATACAAATCTTAGACTACTAGAATACAAAATTCTAAGAATTGTATGCATATCTACAATGAAGTTGCCTTAATATGGAATTACCATGAGGAGCTTCAATCTCCTTATCATGCTTTAATCAACCACTTTAACATGCTTGAAACAACCACATTAGATGAACTCAAAACAAAAATAAAAGGAAGATTAACATCACTATAAGGTAGTAGCAACAAAAAGGCACAAACCAATAACATAAGAATGCAATAAACTGTAGAAGATCATCTTACAACACAAGATTTATGTGGATACATCCTTTTGAGAAAATCCAACCAAAAAGAGAGACCAAGCATTTATTATCTTCAAATGAAAAACTACAATATATTCAATTTCATCACTCCATTTGTGTCTTTCAATATGATAGCAACTATGTTTAGAGACTTTCCTCACATCTCAAACACTCACTCAAGCATGAACAAACACAATTTCCTTACTAATGTCCTTTACTTACGATGACTTACTTACGAACTACATACAAATGTTTTACCAAAGCACAAAAACCGAAGACAAATACACAATCTCACACAATCTCATCCCATTTAGTTGGAGGCATACACAGAGCTGCTTCAGTCTACCTACAGTCAATTATTAATACCATTCAACGCCTTAAAGATCAACGCCTCAAAGCTCAATATCTGTTATATGACTATTATAACGGTAGTGAGCAATAAATTCTAACACTTGCAGGTTTAAATTAAAACAAAAGTATTAAATTTTGAAAACACTCAAAAGAATAAATGTTGACCTTAATCCTCATGTAAAATTATTGCTTCTGCTAGTAACAGCACAGAACCATGCACGTCTAGTTTGATTATCAGCTAGTTTACCCAAGTCAAAACAGTTGCTTCTGCTAGTAACAGCACAGAACCACGCATATCTCTAGATCTTGAATTGTCAGCTACTTCATCTAAGTGCATTCCATCCTCTATAAATACCCTTAGCATATACCTAGTCTATAAAACAGATTAAAAACTCAATATTTTCATTTCCCATAAATATGCACAATAACAATTTCCAACAAGCTCAATTGCTCCTAGACCCACAAGTAATTGTGCATTTGCATACTAAATTCACTTTCCAAGTACCATGTGTATTAATTAATTGCAAAGATCAAGACATACCAATTGTACTTAATATACTCAAGAAAACCTCACTACTCAGTAAGCATCCATGTACACCTACCCACCCATAAAAGAAATTTGCATAGATCAACATGAGAAAATGTCTTTAATCTACTCGATAAAACTTCTTTGTAGACTACGTATCTATGTACACATGCCCACCTGAAGAAAACTTCCGTTTATGATTGACGAATTATTCAACAGTTCTGAGCAATTCCGAACGAAGGCCTCCTTGTGTAAGATGCTTCTGCATGATGCTTG
The DNA here is from genome assembly GCF_030272615.1 of Cryptomeria japonica. Taxonomy (NCBI): domain Eukaryota; kingdom Viridiplantae; phylum Streptophyta; class Pinopsida; order Cupressales; family Cupressaceae; genus Cryptomeria; species Cryptomeria japonica. Next base: position 863,458,549 of record NC_081409.1, on the reverse strand, counting down.
CGGCATTCAATTTACACCTTATCAAAAATTTCTCTTGTGCAACATCAAGGTTAGCATCGGCACCAATGGCTCCAAACAGAGCACGGTAGCAACCACATAAAATACTTTGCTTCTTAGGATTGATTTTGGGTGCCACTTTAATCAAATCATGGAGTTGTAAATCAAAAGCATCTTTTGACAGAACTGTGCAATTGGAGAGCTCGGATATCTTGGAATGTAAGTCTCCACTTCCAATGGCAGAATTGTCTAACACGTAATGAAGAGAAATAGCAGCTTGAATGATATTGTACCCAAGAACATTCAAAGCCCCATTATTGTCAAATGAATATGAAGCGTGGGTCATTGCGAGTATCAGTAAATTCTGATCATTAAATTGATACCTATGAATACAAGTACAAAGCATATTAAAAGATAAAAAATCCTCACAACTGATACTATTTGTCACAAACAACTAAGTACAGTAATGAAAACTTAAATCAGATTCAGAAAGAACTAGACTAAATACATAAAAAATGAGTCTGAATGTAAAGGCAAAGGCTTCTTCGAGATTGTATCCAAATTAAATACAGAGACAACCCATATCAAACACAGGAAACACTGAAATGACAGTGCCTTCAACAGGTCAACCACATGCAAATTTTGATTCTTAAATCAAGAACTTTAGAGGAAGACAGACAAATGAAACACCAAAAGTGATTTTTTTGCTTTTGTTAATAGACAACCGTATAAGCTGAATAAGAAGTAAATACCAAGGTTCGTTCTTAGTATGGTGAATATAACAAATATCGGAGTGTTATATTTAGCTATAAATAGTAAATACTAGAGATTGTCTCTGTCTACTAGCAATTCCAGAAATAGCAGATTATTCATATTTTGCACATACCTTTTATTTTCACAGGATCTTCTTTTGGAAAAATCAAATAATTTAAAAAAAAATAGATCATGAACAAACTTTCTCAGTTTTGAAAATCAAGGGGCTTCCGATTTTAGTTATGTGCCTTGATGACAGTTCACACTGAAAAAAGAAGCCCCAAAATAAGATAAAGGAAACATGGGTGCAATTGAAACTAAAACGTGGATGGTTTTTATCTACCAGGGTTTACAAAATCATAAACATGGCTGGAGATGAAAGTATAAAGACTACCAAAGTTCAGACCTGCCTAGAATATATAAGATGCGTTTTACCATTTTTCTGTGCATTTTTACCAAAAACAAACTGCTTGCACATAATTGTCATCTTAAGATTTTTTGTGTAGCATATTACAGTTGAAAATTTTCAAAATCCACTGCAGAAATAATAAAGCTACAAATTTTGAAAAAAATAAATCAATTGTTAAAATGATAACTTGGGAAATCAGTTTCTTTTAAAACCCAAGTTCATATTCCGAGTTTGGGTTCAGGGTTCAGGTACAGCAGTCTAGATGTTAATATTTTTATCTGCTTGGGCTTAGTGGGTCCTCATAAATGGTATATCCAGCGTGACAATAGTTAACATAAAATTTTGCTCCCTACTATCAAATTTCGTTATCCATTGAAAATTATTTGGCAAGGCTATGACCACCTTCAACATTGGACGAGCCTTAGGATAAGCTTTGACCACGCTCTCAAGATTTATAAATTTGGGTTATGCTGGGTTGTGATCACGTACCCAGATTGACTTTATTGTATTTGGGGGATTTCAACTTGGCTCACTCTCTCATGTAACCTGATTGACTTTACTGTAATTCAGGGAATTTCAACTAGGGTCACTCTCTCGCCATTTGCTGGATGATTGTTATAGTATTATATAACGCAGTCCCTTCAAAGCTTGCTTTTGAGGTAATGAACGACAGTATTTAATTTCAGAGTGGAATGGCAGTAGAAGACCCCTTTTGTGACTTTATCATTGAAAAAGGAAGAAGACGCAGTTTTACCAAAACACGTTGAACAATACAGTATTCTTGAAAAAAAAATCATGGGCTTTCTTGATATAAGAAGAAAAAAAAAAACCCTACCTGATTTTAGTTTGCAATGCCTTGATAGCAGCAACATCTGAAGCCTCCATTGCAGAGTGTGTCTTCTGATCAACACCAGAGTATGCCTGCATTTACTAGCCCAATTACTGTAAATAAGTAGGAGTAAATTTCGCTAGTACTAACGAAACTAAATTCCAGAACCAAGAAAAGCATGGCACCTGTGAAATGATGAGCAACGCAGAAAATGTCAGTAACTGAGCTGCGAATGCCATCTTGTTCTGCTGCTGCAAGAATGTCCCTATTCAAAAGCTACCCACCCTCGCTTGTCTAAACCCTTTGATTTCAATGACCCTTGCCGTCTGCAACGGGATTAAAGCGAATGGAATACCAGCATAGCATACAGAACAAAGTGCCTAGTTGTTTGCTACCCTTCGCAGAAATTATAGCTTCTATGATTCCAAGCTGGAAAGTAACATATGTTGAGTGTAAGGGAAGTAACCCCATGGAATATAATAGAATATATTAGAGCAGTGTAAAAATTTATATGTAGTTTAGTTATGTGTTAATAGTTTGGTTAAGTTATAAAGTATGGTTAGTTAGTCTTTTAGGTTTATAATATAGTTAGTTAGCGTTTTACTCTTAAAGTTAAGTTATAATATGGTTCGTTAGTGTGTTAGTCTCATAGTTAGTGATACTTTCACAATCTTAAATAAATGGTTAAAACAAGTTAGTTTAATTGTAATAACAAATACAATAAGCTATCTTATATTCAATATTGATTTTCTAGTAAATCACTATATGATGAAGCTTACTTTAACATTGAAATTAATTTTATTAAAGTTTATGGAATTGATTATTTGATTTAATTTAATTATAATAACAAACATAATAAACCATCCAATATTTGATCTTGATTTTCTAATAAACTTTTATAAGATAAAAATTACTTTTGGATTGCAATTAATTCTATATATTCTTGTCCTAGTCTACAAAAATATTAAAGCAATTTAAATCTTAGTATAACATGTAGTACAAAGTCTTCTAGTTATAAGCTACCCTTCACAAATATTATAACTTTTATGATCTACATAGATAGAAAGAAAATTGTAGATGCCTAAATTCGTCCTCATCCCAATATCATTTGATTCATCCTTTATATACCTATCTCATCATTAATTAAATAAAATCAAATATTTAATTAAGTTATCGATCATCTTCCTAACATTAATTAAATAAATTTGAATAATTTGAATAATTAATCAATTAATCATTTTAACCATCTCAATTATATTCCAAACCTTAAACGAGTACATTCAATTTATATATTTGAATTCGCCTTTCATATCCCAATCTTCTAAAATTAAATAAATATAAACTATTTATTTAATTCTAAAATTCCCCCTAAAACTATTAGTTGGTTAAAATTAATTAGTTAACCAAAAAATCTATTGCACATTCTTAATCCATCCTCAAACCAAGTCAAATTTGTATATGTCATGCATGCACTTGCCACATTCTTCACATAATTCTAAAAATAACCTTTGGATTATTTGGTTCCAAAATTATAGCTCCACTTCTTAGAATGAATCTCACAAACAAGGTTAGGGTTATCATCATGCAAGTGAAATGCGCTTATCAATAGATTGTGGAAGGTTGAAGGTCAACTATAGAAGAGTGAGTTTTATCTCTTTCTCTTTGAGCTTGGCTTAGACTTAGGAGGGTGAGCTCAGGGGTATAGCTTAATACTTGTTAAAATCAAATAAAATATAGAGTAAAGAATACTAAGAACCAAGCCCAATTTGTTGACTTGGAGTAAAAGCTTGTCGCCGAGCTAAGAATAACTAGGTGTCTCAAAACCTTTATATAGATGATAAAAATTTGCAAGAATAACCCTCATGAAATAGATTCATTTCATAGATCTCTTGATGGTAAATCCTTGGTTATATAATAAGACTATAGGTGCACAACTTGATTGTTTCATTCCTACAATACTAGTAAATGTTTATGAGTGCCTACCCCTTAGGCAATAGAATCACAATCTTTTAAAGGGAAGACAAAGTAGAAACATAAAGGAAAAGTAAGCTGTATATTTTCATACACTAAAGATTGTGAAACTAAAATGATTGAACATACTTATTTATTCAAAATAGATCTACATATATTCATGTGTTTTATGAAATTATTATAATACTTACAATAGTTTCAAAATGCTACCACATTCTTCATATACACTAAATATTGTGAAACTAAAATGATTGAACATACTTACTTATTTAAAATAGATCTAGATACATATATTCATGTGTTTTATGAAAGAGATTATTATAATACTAACAATAGTTTCAATATGCTACCACATTCATCACATCCAGTTACACTCATGTCATGAAAACATAATAATGGAATATATATATATATATATATATATATATATATATATATATATATATATATATATATATATATATATATATATATAGGATTTCTAGAACATAAGCCCCAAAATAAATAGGATATTAATGTTTCTTGGTGGAAGTTATATACATGCTTTGTTATATTTTTGATAGATATCAACATAATTATTCTAGAATACAATACAACACAACAAAAATGACTTCCAATTGCATATAGATTCCATTCATTGTAATATGCATTGGTTTAATAATTTAAAAAAAAAAAATTGATGGAGATTTTGCACAAAATGTGTTGTTTTGTTAATAATGCCGATGAGAAAAAAATGGATGGAATTTGTAGGAAAAGTATTATGAAACCTTACCAAAGTAGTTTTCTTCTTTTTTAAAAATCAAATTGAACTAAAACCAATCTTCCACCAACAACTACTTCAATCTATTCATAGTAAACAACAATTGGATCTAAACATATCAAGGTTTTAGAATCAATAGATTTTTGAAATCAAAACAAGATTCTTGCAGCCTTTCAAATAGAAATATTGTTCCAATTTAAAATTTATTTGCAAAAGTGAGGTGAGAAATGTTTTAATTGTTTCAAAATTTTTTTGTTTATCATGTGAGACAAACTTCTAAGTGAAACTAGTATAAAATATTCTTAATGTATATATTGAATGATGTTAGGACTGTCATTTCAGATCTTGCCACCTCACAATAGATAGTGACTATTATATAATGCTTGTACATTCAAACCATTCAACATAAATTAATAAAAAAATAAATTATTAAGTTGCTGCTCAATTTTTTAATTCTATAAACTCATTAATGTAATGAATACTTTAATATTCCTACCACTTCCACACTATTATTAATAAAAAAAAATATTCTGTCCGCTTCGAGCTTGAAGATGCTCAAAAATATATGGAAGTTAAAAGTAGAAAGAAAAGGAAAACCGGAAGTAAAGAAGACAACGACAGGAACCTTAAAAACGACAAGAACCTTAAAAACGAAGTAACGAAGACAACGACCAGAACCTTAATGACTAAGTTAAGAATAAAATGGTATTAGGGCTATTGTCAAAAGACTTCATAATTTTGAAAGAGTAAACTTGATCTCCACTCTTCCCATTGTTGCCATCATCTTGGCCTCATCATTTCATGTTATTACTGTTCTCATTTTATGCTTCTGAAGAAGTCCCCTGAGATCTGCAAGAAACCCTCAATTTGTTTTCTAAAGGGCATATATAATTTCGTTGTTGCTGTTCTTCCTCCTCCATATGGCTTACTACACAATGTTATTAGCTTTGCTATTCATGTCAAGCTTCATCAAAGCTAAAGGTACGCCAACTTTTTTTGCATTCAGTGATACATTTATTCAAAATTTCAGATATATCTGCCATGCCACTTACTCAAATGTTCTATATGTGTAGTTACGAGTAGGTTATAACCGTGAAAAAATAGTATTGTATCCCAAAAACTGTGTTGTATGTATATGAATGAGTTGAGATTCTCCTTTCTTTTTACAGAATCTTCTCTGGTACTGGAAGATGGATACACAGTGGATACTGTACTTGATGGCCATAAGCTCGATATCTATCCATATGCAATTATGCCTCGGGAGAATGATATCATTCTGTTAGACTCTTTTAACAGCAGTTTCTTGAGAATCAGTCTGCCTCTCTCGCCACGTAAACAAATTTCTGTCCTCAGTTTTTCTAAAGTTTATGGAGCTGAGACTTGCTTATGTTCAAGATTTATTGCCATAATCTAGCGATTCTTCTAATACTTCATATTTCAATGCATTTTGTAAATTTCTCTGGGTAAATCTTGGGTGAGGTTATATGTCGCCTTTGATGCGGTTGGGAAAGCTTGGCGTACATCCTTATTGTATAAACCTTGGTCACCCACAAGCTGCCTACATATCTACTAAGGCTACGTTCTACTTATTATGCCTTTCACAACATGCCCTTCTAGTTTTGTTTAGCTTTTGGATTTCTTGCCTCAGTGACAGCATTTCTCCATTGTCTAAACATTTGGAAAATGCGCTGGATTTTAATTATCTTTAGTTATTAATCTTATGAGAGTTCATCATGCCTTAGTGGGAGTAACCAATGTTGCGTTAAGATCCCCTGAAAGATTCTCAAATTTTCTTTTTAGAAGAATACAGTCGATTTGCAGGTTTTACACCCACTAGACATAATCCTGCTTTTGCTTAAATGTCCCGATTTATGCATTTTCCCAGCAAACCCTCAAAAGACTAAAGAAAGGTGAAAAATATTTTTTTGTGGAAATTCGACTTTATACCAGATAGGATTTATATCCTTTGTAATATCTCGTCACCCATAACTTACCCGCGAATGAGAAAAGTAACAAAATGTATTGAAGATGGTAGTTTGTGGAAATACAATTCCTGAATCCTAACCGGACCGGATATAAGTTACTCCTGCACTTCTATATTCGGATCCAATAATGTTTCCCGCAAGTTGAGCCATAACAAAGGAAGTAAATTGTGGAATTTTCGTGTGGAGATGGATGTTAGATATATACATTTTAAACACCAAATATCCATTTCCATATCCAGTTCAAAACTCCGCAAAAAGTCACAAAAAGGTGTTCAAAAGGCTCCCCGTCCGAACATTAATGGCGTGTACCTATTATCCTGCAGAATTAATAACTGCACGAATTGTCTTTAATTTCAGAGTATAAACCAAATTTTGCTGATTAATTCAATACATTGAAGTTATTGACAAAGTAAATTGCGAGCCGTTTGCAACCTCAATGACCAACAGAGCCTAGAACCAGTTAATTTTTCAACCATTTCTGCAATAAGGAAGCACTCTGAAGTGAGGATGGGTCAGTGAGGAAGAAGGTATTTGAAGAAGCAGTTTGCAAAAGAGTTTCAAGGTGTTGTAATTTCAAATCAAATTTGCTAAGTGAAAAATATTTGTGCCCTTAATTTGATGTTATTTGAAGAAACCAAAATCAATTATTTATCGGATTGGATTTTAGTTGAAATCATCGTGCAAGTTTGATCTTCTTCATGAATTGAGTAGAAAACAGTTTGAAAGAAAAAAAGCTTAACTGTTTGACAAAAATCTAAGATTATGTTAAATCATGGACTTAGGGCTAAGTGATTATGAAAAAACTAGTTTTAAGGCAAAAGTATGATTCAATAAAGGAAAGATCATTTGAAGACCTAGGTAGAATGCCTTAGACGATGCCCTAGGAAATGTGCAGACCTTTAAGTTAGACGTGGGCTTTTGGAGGCCTATATAAGTCAGTTTTGGAGCTCATTTGCTTTATGCTTGGATTGATATTTTGAGAACAGATTTGGCTGGTTGAACTTGTTCATCCTATGGCTTTGTGAGGACAAAACCCTTGCAAGTAACATCCTCTATGTTAGTGAAAGATCTAATCCGGAAGATTTCACTTAGGAATCATAGCTGGGTTTTTATTATTGAAGATTTCAATTTGTACTCTCCATTTATAGAGCACTAAAAATCAGAAAATTATTGTAAGGCAAGGTTGGAAGCATTAAAGATCTAATTTGCAGATTATACCTCTTATTTTGCTGGCTGTACCTCCACGTAGCTGACTGTACAGTTCCTGTGGCTGGCTGTACAAGCTGGTGAAAGGCAATTGAGTTTTCTAGAGGTTGTGTCTGGATTTCTAGGAGTTTTCTTGAAGCTTTTAGGGCACCTAGGGCCTGGCAATCTAGTGATATTCAGTTTGCATCATTTGGAGCTCATTTTGGGAGGTGCTGTTTAGGGTTTATGAGGCTAGTTTGATGTGTTTTATGCTATTCATCATTATTTGTAATCAACAAATGAGTATCTTTGATATTTTATCGTAACGAGATTTTACGTACTTTCAGCTTATTGCTGGTTGTGGGTTCTTTGAAATATTGTATTTGGAGAATTATTTCAGTTGTTTCATTGTAGATATATTGTGAAACACAATTTCTGCATTTCCAGCTACTTCTCTAAACAATTTTATTACAGAATCTCTAGAACCTCTTAAACCCAAGAAAACGAAGAAAACTACTTGGGAACAAGAAGTTCAAGTAGTGTATAAAAGGAAAAGAGTAGAACCATCAATGAAGAAGTGCCTCTAAAGAGAAAGAAAAGGTTTAGGAACCAATGCCATTGTTGGTTCCTCAACTTGTGTTCGAGTAACTTCTAGAGATATATCCAAGCTTATGTTCAAAGATACTGTAAGTTAGGCCAAAAAATAGGAGACGTGCTTCAAAATTTTTCTGCTTTACACTTCAAGCTTTGCGATTTCTAGGTTGGTTGCCGTTGATGGTATTTTTACGCACTATGCAACACAAAATAAAATAATAAGTATTCTATCCTCTCTTGAACAAAGACTCTCCAAATGCTAAGCTATGTGGACAAATGGGACGACTCCAAGGTTCTCGATATCAGGTCTTGACGTGCTCTTGGATAGACTCAGTTGTTTGATGTGATATTGCTGGAAACACAAGGTGGACTTACATTGAATGCTTAAATGCTTTGAATATCGCTAGAACGTGGAAATTTCACTTGATTTGAAAAAAATAGCAAAAGGATAAAGGGTTGAGAAAGCTAATCTAATCCTACAAATGTAAGAACAATGGACGATCTTTGGCGAAATTCAACTAAGTCTTGCTTTGACATGCAATGAACATCTCCACAAGGTCAATGCGATCTTCTAAGAATAGCTTTATGATTTTCAAATTACCACTAAAGCATAGATACAATCAAGTCGATGCATATCAATGAAGGAGTGATAATTGAAGTTAAGCTTGGCTAAGATGGATCTAGTTGACCACGCAAGGCACTTTTCAATTGGCAAAGTGACATTAGTAGTATGGATATAAGAATTTCACTATTGATCATACACAAAATTATTCCATTCATCTAAACAACATGAAAATTAAATGAGAAGTAGAGATCATGCAACTTGTTGAATCAACATATGAATTTCACCATGCCTTCAATGAAGTTTACATGCTTCTTACAGCAATGTCTTGGTAACAATCTTTGCCTTCTCTTCCTACTCTACTCTAACTATTTGCTAGTGATATACTAACTATTCTCTGTACCTGATCTATTGTCTATTAACCTTTACAAATGAAGAGGTGGAGCCTGTTGTGAGGTATTCACACATCGCCCCATTGCAAATGGGGATCCCCACTTTTTGCTTTCTAGGGTTAGCTCTTTTAGTTTTGTTGTTGGTTGTTTTAGTGTCTTAGCCTTTGCATTGAAGGGATTGAGTTTCTCAAAGGTCATCAAACTAGGTGGATCTCCTTCAGTTGAGTGATTAGGGGTTATTTAGATCATTCCTAGGGTTTTTGTGTATTATCTGGTCACGCTTCAAGTTGCTAAATCAAGCCTTCGTTGAATGCATAGTGTCCTCCTAGGTCTCGTCCCTTACATCAAGGTCTGAGCGAACTCGCATTAGAAGTCTAGAATGTCATCCTGATCCTAAAATGTCTTGAAATTTGATAATGTCCTGAAATTTGATTAAGTCTAGAAATTTGAAGGATCCTCCAAAAACTTAATTTTGCATTATAACTCCTGGAGGCCCGAAACCACTCTCAAATATCTTGACAATATATATGGAATATAACTTAAAGTAATACTTAAATGTTATATTCCATATATGAATCCTGATGGAGAGACTAACTTGTCAAATAACTTCGGGTTCAAGTGGAAGTGAGCGAACTTCGGATTCAAGTGGAAGTGAGCGAACTTCATGTTGAAGGAGAGGTGAGCGAACTTCATGTTGGAGGAGAAGTGAGTGAACTTCATGTTGGAGGAGAGGTGAGCGAACTTCATGTTGAAGGAGAGGTGAGTGAACTTCATGTTGAGCAAGAAGGAGCGAACTTCATGTTGAGCCAAAGATAAGTGAACTTCACCTTGGAGGAGATAGGAGCGAACTTCATGTTTCACCACTTTAGAGCGAAGTTTCTTCTTCACAAGTTTACATTTTGAAACGAAATTCCCAACTTCATGAATTGAAGAAAGTGAGCGAAATTCCCAACTTCATGAATTGAAGGAGGTGAGCGAAATGCTACTTCATGAGTTGAAGGAGGTGAGCGAAGTAGATAACTTCATGCATTGGGGAAAGAGAGCGAACTTCATGATCTCACCAAGAGGAGCAAAGTAAAGTGATTTTACAACTTCAACTTCAAGGAGGTAGGAGTGAACTTCGGGTTCAAACAACTTGGAGCGAAATTCATACTTCATCAAAAGAGATGAGCGAAGTTTCTTACTTCATGAATTAGTGTTTTGAAGCGAAGTTGACGGCTTCATGAACTGGTGTTTATGAGCGAAGCTGATAACTTCAGCAGCTGCAAGCTTCAAGCGAAATCCTCCACTTCACGAATTGCTTAGGAGGAGCGAAATTGTTACTTCACGAGTTTAGGTTTTGAAGCGAACTTCATGAATTAAAGTGAAAGAGTGAACTTCATCCTAGAAGGTTTTAGAGTGAAATCATTGCTTCATGAGTTCTGCTTCTCAAGCGAACCTCACAAGTTGATGGATAAGAGTGAGATTCAACATCTTCATGACTTGAGCCTTTGGAGCGAAGTTATACTTCATGCATTGAGAGATTGAAGTGAAATTCATACTTAATGAAGAAGTGAAGCGAAGTCGACAACTTCATGAGTTGAGAGATAGGAGCGAAGTTTGAACCTCATGAATTACCTCCTTGAAGCGAAGTGTGCAACTTCATGTTTAAGGGATAGAGAGCGAACATCATGTCTAGAGTGTTTTGGGGGGAAATTCACATTTAAGGCAACTTTGTGAGTTGAAGTATTGGAATGAACTTCATGTTCTAAGCTTCAAAGGTGAATTTCAAGTGTAAAAGTTATGGAGTGAATTCTACTTCGTGTGTTCCTAATTGAAGGCGAATTTCCAAGATTGATTACAAGACCACTACATTAAAAGAGATTTGATGGTTGGAAAGAATCATTTTTGAGTTGAAAGGATGAAAGGTGAGAATTCTAAGATCACTTTATGAGAAGTAAGGCAAACTTCATGAGCACAAGCTTGGGAGTAGACTACAAGAACTCCTCTTCGCGAGCAAAAAGGCAACTTCAAGTGTTGATTCATGATGACGAATTCTCTTTATATGCTCTTACTAAGCCTAAGTATATTTGATATTTGCTTGTTTGTTTTGCAGGAAATGAAGAAGGAAATAAGGAGATCAAACAAGAAGCATTCACTTGTGCGAAGACATGATCTACAACATCAACAACATGAAAGAAAGTCACAAGAGAAGGAATTCCAAAGGAGAGATGCAAAGATGGCATCAAAAGTTCATTCTAAGAACTTCAAGAGCAGATAGTTTCAGAAGAGTTAATCAAAGTTAAAAGATCATCGTCATCATCACTGAGGCTAGATAATGTTGAGTATCAAGAGATATTCCTTCATGGTGAATCAACTCAAGTATACAAAGTGCAAGAGTGAAGTGGCATCCCAGATGGCGTTCCGATCACCATTCCTCCAGTCAATGAAGTCCACATCAATGCATCCAAGTTCAATGAATCAAGCTCACCAGGGATGGCACAAGCTTTGAGGCACCTACCCCTGATTTCTATTGGTCCACACTGAAATTTTCTCATTGGCTATGGAGAAGTTTGTTGTAACAAACCCTAATTAGGGTTTCATTGTAAAATCCTGGCCATTGATGGAGAATCAATCCTGGTCATTCATTGTAAATGAGCTCTCTATAAAAGCTCAATCTCTCATTTGTAAAGGCTAATAGTTGATAGTTAATAGTTAATAGTTAATAGTAGTGAATAGAGTAGTGAAAAGTGAATAGAATAGCAAGTAGAATAGCAATTAGAGTAGATTAAGAGAAGGAAGAATTGTTGGTATGACTTGTAAATGAGATACTCTTTTCATTGAAGTTATGGTGAAATTTGTTATTTCAACAACCCTCATGGTTCTACTTCTCAATTTATTTTCATGCTGATTAGATTGAATGGAAGAAGTTGTTGAATGTATTCATGTGGAATCCGCCTAATCGATACCACTAGCCTCTTGTTGCTTGTAAGTGCGCCTTGTGTGGTCAACTGGAATGATATGAGCTTAACTTCGAATCGTCCTACACTCATTGCTTATGCATTAACTTGAATGGTGATCAATGTTTGATAGTATTGATTCGAACATCCTTGAAACGTCCTTAGAAGATTGCATTGAGCTTGTGTCAAATTGTTCAGTTTGATGGTGAGACCTTGCTCAGTAGGATTCCACCGATTCATTCATCTATATTCTTGCATTCTAGGGCTTAGAATATACTCTCTCAACCCTTTCTCTTTTGCTCTTTTTTTCTTCCAATTGAGTAGATAGGACTTAAGTTCCAACAAATCAAGCATTCAGGCATTCGAATGTAAGTCCCCTTGTGATTCCAGCATAATCACATCAAACCAACTAGGCTTATCCACACGTAGAGATCCTACATACAGAATCTTGGAGTCTTTCTTGGATGAACCTTAAGCAAATCTTCAACATCCAAAAGATTTTGTTCAAGAGAGGATAAGATACTTTGGTATTTTATTCTGTGTTCGCATGTGCGCAAAAAACACATCAACAGAGCCTTATATAGTGCTCTCATTACAATTGAGTGGCTCAAATTGATCCACAATCAATGGCCAAGATTGAAAGATAGAAACCCTAATTAGGGTTTGTTACACCCATTGCAAAGCATTTAATGTGTGACCAATGATAAAATTACATTTGATGGGACACATGTCCTTCCTTGAAAATTCGACCAATGAATGACAAGGGTAGGTGCATCGAACTTTGTGCCCTCATGTGGTAGTTATCCTCTTTGATGGATGAGTCAGGTACACTGAATTTGGATGCCTTAGCTTGATTAGATGTCATTGGATAAGTGATGACTAGGTGCCACCTCAGCTTGTTCATCCTTGTAACTCATCACAAGTTGTAGATGAATAAGGCATATCTCTTGATACTCAACGTTTCCAATCTCGATCAATGAATGAGATGAAGGTAGGAGATATTCCGAAATTGCATCATCCTCTACTTTGATTAAATCTGCTGAAACTATCTCCTGTCTTGATCATTTCTGTCTTGGAACTTCTGTCTGGCTATACTGGCAATGTTTCTTGGATTTCTGAAGGAAATTCAAGATTGTGAAAAATTTCTTCCTTTAGTGCTTGATGTTGATTGCCACACTTTGCCTTGATGTTGCTTAATTTCCATTATTCCTCATGTTGACTCCCTGTATCAGACCTGAAAAGACAATGAAAACACCTAAGTCATGATTGTGGATTGATTATAAGCATATTAATTTTCCCTTGTTTCTGATTTCATTTCAGCAGTCTGGAGATATTTTCCTTTTGAAACTCTGGAAATGAACAACAAAGGTTTGGAAATGTTTTTTGACTTAAAATCTGATTAAACTGTGAACAGATCTGGTCAAATCAGAATGCCTTAGCTGGGAAATTATTTTCAATCAAGTCTGATTTTTAATGATTTAGCTCAGGTCTGCACCAGATTAGCTCCACCTAAAGAAATTTGCCACGTGAAAACACTTTAAATTTTGCCCCAGATTGACCTGCTGTGTGATGCTTTATTTTATTATTTTTGACTTTCAATGGTGAAATTTTAATTGAAATGCCTCCTTGATGAGTTGGCATTTTTTGCTCTTGCTGGCGCTAATGATTAAATGTTTCTTCCTTGCCTAACTGAAATCTCACCTCCTTAAGTCGCACATTTGATATAGCAAAGGAAGCCTCATAACCTTGTCGCACATTTCATATGTCAAAGGAAGTAGCATTATCCTTAAGTCGCACATTTCACCTAGCAAAGGAAATAAACCAATCCTTGTGTTCCTCACATAGCATTCCTCACATAGCAAAGGAAATGATTCATCCCTTATGTCACACTTTTTGATGGTCAAAGGAAATTGTTTGATGCTTATGTCGCACTTTTAGCCCAGCAAAGGAAGTCGCCAAGTGCTTATGTTGTACTTTTTGATGGTCAACTCAATTCCTTAATTTGCTGATTGAGCTAGGCAAAGGAAATATAAGCCCGCTGACTTGGATGACCATAGGAAATAAAATTCCTTAAGTCGCATATTTGACATGGCAATGGAAATGATTTGGCTTAGATCGCGTCTTAGAAGCATCAAAGGAAATGACCCTCAACCCGTGTTTTGATTGGTCAAAGAAAATGCTGATGCCGGTGCATTTGAATAGTGCCTTAAAAACTTTTTAAATCTCCACCGTAAGGTTTGTGCGGTCCAAGCAATGACACAGTAGTGAAGGGGAGCCAAAGCTAGTGAGTTGGAAGGGTGTGGTGAAGAAGAGGGAGTGATAAGGAGAAGCCGTTGGGGTAAGGTGGAAGGGATGTGGGGGTTTGATGAGTGATCCTGTGGGATAGGAGTTAGGAAAAAGGAAGTTTGGGCAAGTGATGAAGAAGGTGTCGGGTAATAGGGAGGTATAACGGATAGGCCAAGGGGAGTAAAGGGGTAAGGGGGTGTCATGGGAAAGGAAGGTGGGTAGTGGATGGGTAGGCTAGGATGGGATTGGAGTTGTGAAGGGTGGAAAGCAAGGTGGGTTAGGATAGGATTGGGGAAGTGGAAGGTAAGCTAAGGGATGAAGAAGGAGTGAGATGGAAAGATGGAAGGGTGAAAGGGAGATGGCAATGGTAGGGAATGGAAATGGGAGTGATCAGGCTTGAACACCCATTGGTAGCGTTGGGAGAAGTGGAAGTGATTATTCCTTAGGTCGCACATTTCCAGTGTCAAAGAAAGTAACTCAATCCTTGGTTGAGCAAAGGAGGTGGTGTCAATGCATTGGTTAGGCAAAGGAAGTTTTGATTTCCTTCCTAACTTGTCATCAATTGGTCTTGCAATCTCCTCGTTAAAATTAGAACCAGAAAGCTAAACAACTAAGATATCTGAAACTAGAAAACTTAAGAGAACAAGATACACAAATATTTATCGTGGGAAAACCCTCCACTTGAGGGTGAAAAACCCAGCCAAACAAAAATCAGATTTTATTGAATGCTCAAATTTGAGTACAAAATTCTCACGCTTAACAAGCAATCATCTAACAATGATTGATAACACTTTGTTGTGACCATTTCACACATCGCCCCATCGCAAATGGGGACCCCTCTTTTTGCTTGTTTGTCGCTCGCTTTTGCTTTCGTTTTTAGGGTTTTGTTAGTCAGTTGGTCGTCTGGATTTAGGGTCAAGCCTTAGGGTTTTAAATTTTGTCCTTTCAAGCCAAAATCCAGTCGTTTTTGAGAGCTTTTGAGCTTCCTTTTCTAAGAATGCAAATTTTGAATGCAATGAATTCGCCAAAATGGTCTAATTTTCAATTGGAATGTTAATGCAGAGCTTGAATTTGTCTAAGTGTGGACAGTCAATGTGAATTTTTGTCTGATTGAATATTTTGACCAAATTTTGACTTTTTTGAATTTTGATCCTGGGCATTGGGATTGATTTGTTTTCGCCTCGTGAAGTGTTAAAATGTGAAAAATCATGTTATTTTGGCCTGTAGGAGCAAAATCGCTCCTGTCCCTCAGTGAAGGACGGGAGCTCATTTTCAAGTATCTCATCATCCCTGCAGAGTCCAGATAAATTTCAAGTTGGAAGTGATGGAGAAAGGCGATATCTTTCCATTGAATATAAATTGAAGATTTTCATGAGCACAGAAATGCCTCCAGGAGGAAAATCGCTCCTGTCCCTCAGTGAAGGACCGGAGCTACAATTCAAATTTCGCCTTGTCCTTGCAAGATTTTGAAAACTTAACAAGTTGAAAGGGTCCGAAGGAAGATGCTTTGCCAAATGAATATAATTTGAGATGCAAAAACGAAGGAGAATGACCTATATTGACTAAATCGCTCCTGTCCCTCTCCAAGGGACCAGGGCGAGGTACCTTGTAGCTCTCGTCCCTCTCCCAGGGACCAGAGCGATTTCCTTCATTATGCAAAATCCAGACAAAGGTCAAGGCAAGTTTACGTTCAAAAACAAGGAAAGACATGAGATAAATGCGTTGAATATAAATTGAAGATTTTTGGGACGTCCATAACAGTGTTAAATGCCTAGTTCGCTCCTGTCCCTCAGGAAGGGACCAGAGCGATTTTTGATATAATTGCTTTTCTTGCAAGGTTACAGATGATGTCAAGGCATGGACGAATAGAGTGAAGAGGGACGAGTCCGTTGAATATAAACTTGGAACCTGGCAAAGTGAGATAGTGGCCACAAGGGAAGGATCGCTCCTGTCCCTCTCCAAGGGACCACGACGATACAATGGTGATGATACTTCCTACGCAAGTTCAAGGTCGTTCCTCCAAAGGTCAAGGTCGACATAAGTCTAGACAAGGTGGCGAGGGACATTTCAAGGCATCTTCATCATGCGCAAACACTCAAAGGACGTTAAAATGAAGAAATTGACACCCTATAACATAGATCGCTCCTGTCTCTCAGGAAGGGACCAGGGCGATGTTAGATGCATTGGCCATTTCATGCAAAATTTACGTATGGACAAGACGTTGCAATGTTTTAGAGGGTCCATGGTGTGATAAAAAGATGATATACAAGGGTTTTGAACGTAAAATGATCATCATTTTGAGCATGGAGATTATATCGCTCCTGTCCCTCTCCAAGGGACCAGGGCGATTTGCTTTGGATTCCTTGTTTTGCTTCAAGTTCAAGCTAAGTCAAGACGTCATAAGATAGCATATGATCCAAGACATCGTTTGAAGATAATTCGCAAGAGTGTTGAACGTCCAAACATCGCCAAATAATGTAAAAGCCTCACATTGCTCCTGTCCTTTGGACAAGGACCAAGGCGATACTGTTAAAAGCACTCACGTCCCTTCAAGATCAAAGCGAAGCGAGGTTAAGCGAGGTAAGGGACAACGTTTCGAAGACATTACAATGAAGATCGAAGTGCAAACTTGCCAAGGTTAAGGAGAAAACGTGGATCGCTCCTGTCCCTCTCCAAGGGACAAGGGCGATGGTCCCTTTAATGCGTCCAAACACTTCGTGCAAACAAATGAAACAAACGCAAAAGGAACAAGCATAGGTGTTGTTCGCCCTACAATGAAGATCGAAGATAGAAGATGCATATTGAACGTGGAAATTAGAAGATCGCTCCTGTCCTTTGGACAAGGACCAGGGCGATATGCACTTAAAGGACACCCATATGCGCACACAAGGCGATCAAATTCGAAGGACCCATCAAGATGATTGATTTTCAACGTGGAGATGAAGGAGTTGGACGTAAGAAATGCAAAACTCAAGACAAAATCATGGATCGCTCCTGTCCCTCTCCAAGGGACCAGAGCGATGAGGTACGTCCCTTTGTTTTCCAGTTTTGGCGCCAAATTAAACAATTCAAATTTTCCTTAAATGCTAAATCAATTTAAAAAATTGAAAATCCATTTTTATTTAGCATTTAATATGGCGTTATCTTTTATTAATTATTATTTTGCCTTTATTAAAAATCGAAATTTGCAAAATAAAAAAACGCAAGGCATTAATAATTAATTATTTAGTTAATATAAAATCGATTTGAAGCGCCCAATTAGTCAAGTCGGCCTTGTTATTTTATTGCAAATCATTTAAAAAATGGTTTTATTTGTCAAGTCGGCCTAAGGGGTGAAAGGATGAGCGCGCTATTTATAAGGGGAGTGAAATGTTCATTTTCACATCATCATTTTTTTCATGTGATCTTAAGGAGAAGGAAAGAAGTGCGATTTCAAACCAAGGGTGGCGCTTAGTTATCAAAAGGTGGTGCAAATTTGAAGACCACACCAAGGGCGAACTTGGAGAATCATCTAAGACCACGCCAAAGGCGAATTTGAAGATCATTTAAGACCACGTCTAAGGCAATACTTGAAGATCACGTTCTCTCCAGAGGTGGCGAAGTCAATTTTGAGGAGATCATATTGAAGATTATCTTATACCTCAATTTTTGCCTAGGCGAATTTTGTTTTTGCATTCTAGAGTTAGCTCTCTATCGAGGTATGGCGATTTAATTGTTATTGCTTTATTCATTCATCGTCATATTTCAATTTTTGAATTTTGAAATTTTGAGTCTCTTAGCTCAATCGTTGTTTTTTTAGGAAATGATAACTCTAGAGACTTATCATGAGGTTTCCTAAAATTTGTCTCTCTTATTTACGCTATTTATTGCAAAATCTATTTCTTATGATGAAATGTTGTGTAGGTATGGCGACCCCAAAGGCGGGAGCATCCACCAGTCGCTCGGCTCTCATGAAAGAAGATCAGAAGACCGAAGAAGTGGAGACCAAGATCGTGTCTAAATGGAGCAACATTGGAGATACAAACTTGGGGAACTTTAGCACGAAGAAGTTCCGAGAGGTCCCTTACATCGGCAAGCCATCCCCTGTCGCCCGGAGAATAATAGAGAGTGGCATCATCAAGGCGGCCGGCTTTCCTCCAGCTATTCAGTGCCACGAGTTGATGATCGAGTGTGCCCGTCATTACAATCCACAGTCCAGGACAATTGTGTCCAATGAGGGAAACACTTTGGCGTACCTTTCAGAGGAAGCCATAAGTGAGGCCTTCCATCTTCCAGAGCACAGGGACATGATATATAAGAGCATTGAAGGAGCCAGATCAGTGTACGATGATGATCCAGATGCTTGCCTAAGCATAATCAACAAGAACTGGCTACTCAAGAGTCGTCCCCGTCTGAGCAAAGTACCGAACACACCACACAGGATTGATTTCCAGGAGGAGTACAGAGATTTGATTACCATGCTCAACAGAGTTACAGGAGCACCTCATGCCTTCTATTTTGAGAAATGGATGTTTTACTTCATCCAGGTGATTGTTCAAGGAAAGGGTACAATACATTGGGCTAGAATAATTAGCCATTGCTTAGACGTACAGTTGAGAAGACTCAGGGCTACTAAGTCTTTCCACATGAGTTCATACGTCATCTATGCCTTAATCAGGAGTGTTGAGTACGCAGGACTACCTCACAGAGGAGTGATTGGAAGAGGACCCGGCGAGGTCAGAGCTTGTGAATCCTATACCTACTTGCATCATCCGCCAGGGAAGAACTACAAGTTAGTCAATGATACTTTCACGATGAACATCACAAGGACGTTGCAGGGTGGAATTCACAACAGATTATCTCAGGATGCCCAGGAGTTCATCAAGAGGTACGGTGCTTGGTTCATTCAGTTTCCCAAGTTCACTTACATTAGAGTGCATGGATGCCCTTTACCTCCATACATGTTGCCGAGGTACCCGACAGACAGAATTGTGTTACTTGAAGTAACAAGGCAGTTGGCAGCATATGTGAAGGCATTCAGACACAGACATCAGAATGGAGTTCAGGTACCTATTATTTTGGGTAATTCAGTTGAGGTATGTCCTAATGTCTTAGCCATGGATGACGCAGAGAAGGAGTTAGCCTTGTATCCTTTTTCATCTTTTGCTTGGAGGAATAGTTTCGATCCCCATGGACATTTAGAGGAGACGGTCGGTAGAAGATTTAGACATGAGCACCAAATTGAAGATTTTATGATGAACCTCCTAGATGATCTTGAAGTGAAACGTAAGATACATTCTAGATTGCCTTTGGATTTCATCAGGAAATGCAGGATTTACAGAGTGGCCGACCAAGCTCAGGACAATGGCAGGCTCATCCAGTCTTCATATGATAGAGAAAGCAAAACAATAAGTTTGAATTGGAATGAGCCCGAGGCCGTGGATTTAGATGATTTGATGGCACCAGTCTTGTCTTGTACTCACAGATGGGTAGACGTTCAGCATCAGAAATTGAGAGAACAAGGCATAGCTATGTCTTTTACTTTGGAAGAGAAACCAGCCGAAGGTGGAGCCAGTGTTAGTGAAGGCAATCCTAATCCTAGG
Organism: Cryptomeria japonica; assembly: GCF_030272615.1. NCBI lineage: Eukaryota > Viridiplantae > Streptophyta > Pinopsida > Cupressales > Cupressaceae > Cryptomeria > Cryptomeria japonica. The sequence continues at coordinate 863,438,305 of NC_081409.1, read as the reverse complement.
AATTCAGGTGAAGGTAACCTTCGATGTGCCAGTGAGGGCAATCTCCATTCGAGAGGTTCGAAGAGAAAGGAAAGATCAGAAAAGAAAGAGCCTTCCAAGAAAAAGTTAGGTGCCAACAAAGGTCAAACACCAGGTACTTCTTCCAGACCAGAGGATAGAACAGTTCGAGTGGAAGAGTCCATGGAGTCGATGGTACAGAATGACAGACAGGAGGAAGGACAGGCACAGCATGTTTCGTCAGATGGATCTCTCCAAGATTATGATTTAGAAGAAGATAATGAAGTAACATCTCCTCCCAGACAAGAAGAAATAGTACATAAAGAAATTCAAGTTCAAGAGACAAGATCGAATATCCCAGATTGGTTGAAGGAAAGATTGACTAAGGTGATCGTAACGAGGACAGTGCAATTGATTTAGAGAGCCTTGTTGGACGTTCACATATGACAACAGAGAAGAAGAAGGCTACAAAGATGTCCAAGATGATTCGAGATGAGACTGGGTCTAGAAAACTGCAGATAGCTACACCGGCAGCAGATAAATATGAGGGTGAGATCCTAGCAGAAGACTATCATATACAGACTATTGAGTTAGGACCATCCACAGCAGAGCAGACTTTAGATGATGCCACCGACACATTTGGGGCATTGAAGGACAAGCTTAGAGAAGAAGTAGAAAGGAATAGAAAGCTTGAGAGAGAGGTCGGTGCATGGAGGACTTATTTCAGTCACATCAATGAACCTTTGGGACGTCAGGATCCAGTTAGATCACCAGTGCAGGCATTGCCCCTTCAATCGATCAATGAAGCAGAAAGATTCAGGAACCTGGTCCAGCGTACATGTAGTTGGATGGATAGATCTCATACAATGGCCATAGAGTTTGTTACAAAGATGTCGAAGATCATTCATCAGGCTATCCAAGTTCTTGAGATTATTCACAGATTGATGGCAACAGTAGCTGCATTTGCCCATACCAAGGACGTTGTCATCCCTGTCTTGAAAGTAATAAGACACACATCCAGAAGAATTTTAACGCAGGAGAGGATCTTAGAAGGTGATTCTCACAGTTTGTTTCAGTGGTCAACCTTACTCCATATAAAGAATGTTCTCTTCGAGGACATCAGTGTTAGATGTGGCCAAGTTGAGGAGGTGATCAATCCGATCCAGGACAGAATATTTGAGGTACTTCGTACCATTCTTGGCAGAAGGATCGAGGTCGAGACAGATGTGGATATACAAGAATTTGAGGACAGAATCAAGATCATCTTTCGCAAGGACGCAGATGTTACAGATGAGCAGTATGATCAGATGTATGCCACCATGCTCCTGATTGATAGAACAAAGGAACTTGAAACTACTTGGGACGCAGCTCTTCTAGATGCATTCGATCAGGTCATCCACTTAGAAGAGAGTATCAAGAATCTTCCCGAGATTCCAATCACAGAAATCGAAGGAATCGTAACAAAATTCATTGCATATGCTAAGAAAGAGAATTGGAAAGGGAATAAGATTCTAGATGAAAGGTTGTTACAGATGACATGACATCTTATTTCTCATTGGTTGATACCTCCTAGATTTTTGTGCCAAATTTAATATTTGGCTATGTATTTAATATTGTTCAGTAAAAAGGAGGTCATTTGTAACAAACCCTAATTAGGGTTTAGGTGTCATGATCTTGTCCGTTGATTTACTTTCAATCTGGACCTTTCATTGTAACTGGGGATGCTATTTATACCCCCATTTTTCATTTCATTTGGTAATAGTGAATAGTATAATAGAAGAATAGAGTAATAGTCAATAGTTGATGTAAGAGAGATTAGAGTTAGAAGCAATTTTTATAGCAAGATTGAGTCTTGAAGAGAGAAATTCAAGCAATTGTTGTATATGATGACTTGGAAATCAATAAAGTATTGAAGTTATGGTGTTTTGTTGCAAATTTCTTAAGTTATCTTCATGGTTGTTGGATGTACTTGAATCACGCTCAATCAAAGTAGTTTGTTAATTTGAAAGACTAAGTGTGGGATTTGATATTTGGTAGGATTCGCTATCCAAACCACTAGCTTCTTGCTGATTGTAGGAACGCCTTGCGTGGTCGACTGGAGAACATTTTGAATCCTTAACCTTCAAGCATTTTCGTATCTAGGATATGTACCTTCATAGTAGTGTCCTTGGTCTTTGATGCATTGAACATCATTTTTACCTTAGAAGATCGCACTAATTTCAATTGAGTTGTTATCTTATGGCAAAATTGAAGTTAGTTGAGTCTTGCCAAATCTCATTCATGCTAAGTCGTTCATAGGGTTAGGCTAGATTAGACTTCCTTAAACCCTGTCTTTTGCTTTTTTTTTTGAAAGTTCCTTTTAGATTAGTAAAATCTTCGAGCCTTTGGAATCCGTAAGACGCCTTGGAGGAAACAGCAAATCACATCATACCACTAAAAAGCTTGTCCACACATGGAGACCCCACTAAAAGAACCTTGGAGTCCATCTAACTGATCCTTTTTGCAGATCTTCAGCAGTTAGAGACTATTTTCTCAAGAGAGGATAAGATACCTATTGGTATTTTATTCTGAGTATGATTGTGTATAAAATACACGTCAACACACTTAAAACTTAGAAAACTGAAGACTTCTTAAAATTGCTCACAAATAAGATTGCTGAAAATGATATGAAACCAAATCTTTACACACAGATGATCATCACTGAATATAAATAGTTATAACCCTTTTATTGAGACTTCATGCAATTCCCTGAATATGACCCGTAATCATCAATAGAATACAACAGAATGGCTCAAGATGATGCAAGGTCACGACAGTATATATCATCCCACGAAAATCTCCCACTTCATGACGGATGATCACCAAATACATAAATATATTGAATGCCGTCAACTTTTCACATCCACGACACAAGGCTAACACTTGAATAGAAGAAACATGGCCCGACATAACTCATAGCAAAGGTAGACAGAAGGCGAAGTGCTAAAAGATAGACGACAGTTACAACACCGACACCAAGCGCTAAAATTGAGCTACTCAATGTATGCAATATAGGTAGGAGAGACATGGCTGCCAGCACACAAGAGACTCTCATGAAGCTGCTAGCCATACATACATGAGCGGTGGTAGTTATCATAAAGAATGATAACCTTTCAACATACTTTGCAGTGATGAAATAAATCACAATGAACGTAGAGCTCAAAATCGTTGAGCAAATCAAACGAACTGAGAGGATGCGACAAGATGAAGAATCATCAGCAAAAAGATTTTCACAATCATCATAGGAAATGTGGTCTCCTGAAGCTACAACATTAACACTCCCTCTTAGCAAAGGAGATATCATTTACTTATCTACAAGTGATGGAGTCTTTCAACATGCCAAACAAAATGGCTACACTCATAAGTGGAAATAGCAAAAATTAATCACGGATTCTCTCAACGTGATAGCATCATGGATTCTCTCAACATGATGTTCACCATGGCTACTCCCATGAGTGAAATAAACATGAGCTCTCATCATGGAGTCACTCAACGTGATGTTGTCATGGAGTCTCTCAACATGCCATTCACTATGGCTACTCCCATAAATGAAAGAGCGACAAGGGCTTTCACCCCAAATTTCTCCGTCATAGAGAAAAATGCATCACAAGGGCTTTCACCTCAAATTTCTCCATCACAAAGAAAAATGCATTACAACATAAAATGAGAATCACTGAAGGTGAGACTCTCTCTCAGCAAAAGCATCATTCTCCACAATGCCAAGCTTATCTCTAAAATACGAAAACTTCACTCTAGGAAGTGGCTTGGTGAGAATGTCAGCTGTTTTCTCATTTGTGCAAATGTACTTTAGCTCAACTGAATAATGATACTTGATCTCCACATGCTTGGATCTATCATGAAAAACATGATTAATTGAAGGCTTTACACAATTGTGGTTGTCACAAAGAATCACAGTTGGTTTCAAAGGCTGCCCAAACAATCCTGCAAGAAGTTTTCGAAGCCACATTGCTTCCCGTGGTGCTGTACAAGCTGCAACATATTCAGCTTCTTCTGAACTTTGAGCCACACATGATTGCTTCTTGCTGCACCAGGAAATCATGGCTGAACCTAAGCTGAAACAACAACCGAAAGTACTCTTCCTGTCAGGCACACACCTTGCCCAATTTGAATAAGAAAAACCTTGCAAGTTCAGACCTTCACAAGAAGTATATTTCAGACCATATCCCACTATACCACACGCATATCTCAATATATGCTTAGCTGCAACAAGATGAATATGTCTAGGCTCACACATGAACTGACTGAGAGCGTTAATAGCATAAATAGCATAACATATATTAGGTCTTGTATTGACTAAATACATCAAAGATCCAATCAATTGCCTATACATAGTAGGATCTACTAAATCTAAACTAGCTGCATCCTCATGTAACTTTTTCAGATTTGCTTCCATAGGAGTTATTTCAGACTCCCTCTGAATGCAGATTCTTCTTCTGCAAAGAAATGCAAGCAATCTTCCTTCCTTGAATGCAATCTCTTATTCATCCTGGAAGCATTTCAGAGAGAGACAATGATAGTCAGGGGAAATGTCAATACATGATTCACTATTCAATGATGTAGCATTATTCAAACATAAAGAATACTTATCTTTTATAATTTTGCTCAGCAATGGAATTTCCATTCACTTGGATTGATCACACCGAAGCACCTATTGATGATCTGATGGTTGCATGGCCTTTGGCCGTCGCCATCACTCATCATCTGTCCACAATATCTGCTCCGAGCATAGCTTAAGCATCATCTGAAGAACTGCCTTTAATACCATCCACAACAAAGTGATGGACCAACCACATAAATCCTACAAAAATCCACTTGTAGCAGGGTGTGCCAGAATGCTAAGTTGTAGTGCCCATCCTAGGACAAACTTCAGATGATCTTCAAGAGCGACATAAGTAAGAACTCGAATAATTGGACCTTCAGTTGCAATATCATCCGATGCCTATGCAGGTTTTAGCGAAACGAATGCTTCATGTGACTCTCGAAGCTTCTAGGATGATGTGAGAGCTGTTGCAAGGCGTTATTGCACGAAGGCCTTCTCCACCATTCCTGATTGTCAGGTGCCTCCATTCGCTTTCGTCCCCATACGCACACATTTCACATTTGTGTATGGCTTAATGTGATCATCACAAAACTCGCCACTATGTTGCTGCTCGATCTCAACCTTCCATTATACTAAGCAGTTGATAGCACATGCATCGACTCACGTTGCTTCGTTGAATCCTCAAAATGCTTGCTACCACCTTGTTAATGTCTCTAGCCACTAGCGCTGTGAAGTGAGCGAATTTTGTCACTTTCATTTGCTAGTAAAATGTTACGATCGCCAGAGAGAATCCTCCACAACATGTTCTCCTCCCCGAATTCGAATTCGAATATAGAATGTTAAAATGGATAGAGATGTCCATAGCGACTCCACTTACCATCAGCATTTCAATACCAGGCTTGGCGACTTTCAACGCCAAGGCATCAGACTGAATCTGTCATTGAGCACTAACGACAGATCTATGGCGATCATCGACACCTCAACGGTCATTACTTCCCGCAGAGCATATGCGATGCTGACGATTGAGTTGAGAGGCTCGGTAATCAACTTTTGCCTGCACTTAGATTTCTTAGTCTGCAAATTACTTTGATTGAATTCCCTCAAAAGCACAAGATCTACCTTCAAGCGGTTAGGCTCTATAGAAGGAACCCGATTTGATACCATGTTGATTTTATGGTAGTGCTCGTTAACCACATGCAAACATCAGATTTGTTGCCTTCCCAACCATAGACGATAAGCTCTTATCGACACCCCCCGAGTACACTACATGACCTTCATGTTATTGAATTCATATCTATTGATGCAATCATGACCTTGCATATATATGAATCAATACCTCCTAATAGACCTCATGTCGGCCATATACTTTTGGTGCCAAGGATAGGGTCAGACCTTTTTATTACAAGTTCCATATGAGTCTCCCTTAGTTGTAAGTTGCATTTAACTTAATCACAAGTTACACATAAGTGGTTCGCCCAAATAGGGCCTGCCCCAAATTAGACTCATACAACTGAGATATCCAAATGCCAAGGTAGGCCACTTGGCATTTTGTGCACTAGGTCGGCCCTAGAAGGGATCCGACCTAGCTACACAACAACACACTGTAACCAACAAAAATTCCCTCCTTGCCTGAAGATTCTAGCTTAGACCTCTTATCTTTAAGTACATGAATGTAAACTGGACATCAAAAAATTCCGAGATGACTAACTTTTAGTTTAATACCTGAGAATGCTTCTTCAAGAGTTATATTGTCTAGAATTTGATGTGGACTACGATTCTGAATATACATAGCTGTCCTGCAAGCTTCTGCCCAAAGAAATATTTGAAGACTTTGATCGTGGATCATGGCTTTTGCTACCTCAACAATAGACCTGTTCTTTCTTTCAACAATTCCATTTTGTTGAGGATTATAAGGGACACAAAAATCCTTCTTAATCCCAGCTTCAATACATAAATTTTGAAACAAACCAGAAGTATATTCACCCCCATTGTCAGATCTTAAAACTTTGATACTCTTATCAGACAAATTCTTTACTAGAGCTTTGAACTCTTTAAATCTAGACAACACTTCATCAGATTCTTTAGATTTCAAAAAGTAAATCCATGACTTACGAGAGAAGTCATCAATGAAAGTAACATAGTGTTGGTCCTCGAATCAACAGATTTGAAAATTCTATGAGTATGCCTTGCTCAATGATCAAATCTTCCAATTGATTTGCCCAACTAATAGAGTGAACCTCTCGAGGTTGCTAAATCTCTCACTTCAAGCTTTGCAGAACCTAGGCGGGTGTACCTACTCACCAATTGATCTTCTTGGCACTTTTTATAGTAGATAATATGTTGTATCTTCTACTCGTGGTGTTTTTCTCAAAGTGGCATATATCTTACTATATTACTAATTTTAGTTATCTGATTTCTCCCGCTCTCTTGATTACCTTCTTTAACTGATTGGCTTTTGTTTCTATCTAATTCCTACTATACTCCAGATGTGATTCTCTAACTATTCTTACTCCTAAGTTCTACTTATATCTCCTACTATAACTTGAAATAAAATGACATTGATTATTTGTTTTGGAATTAATGTTTTAGATGACCAATGCCTTATTTCTTTTTGGCAATAGAGTCATTCACTTGCAAACCCTATGTATAACTCTAAAAGACAATTTTTAAATCCTCCCTTGGATGGATTTGTCAACTACCCAACCTCCAATGCTATATAATTGTATAATATTTTTCACAGTAGGTCTAATTGAATTTAACTTTCCTTACAAAAGACCAATTAGACAAGACACAACAAGCAAAACAATTCTCAGATGTATCTTGATGCTCCAACTATGTAACGACATACAATTTCTTCACATGGTGATTTAGAGTAGTAATTATCAACCATAGACAATTATAACAGAGAACTGATTTGAAAATGAAAGAGTCCACAACACAATTTGAAAATAGAAGAACTGGTTCATGTATTGTTTGAAAGTATGTATTACAATAGTGATAACACCCTTACGGTATCATATATTACAAAATATGATCTTATATCTCCTCAAATCTCTCCCTTTTCTCCTTCTCCCCCAATGATTTTTAATGTTTTACATATATGTATTATATATTAGGGTTACGTCTCTTCAATTCATCGGTCATGTCTTCTAGTTTTGCGCCTTTCTGCTTCGTTGCTGTTGGAAACTGTCTTTCTTTTATGTCATTTCGGCATAGGTTATATCGATAAGTAACCACCAGCTTGATTTTGATCTTTGGGTTACCTATGTAGAACACATCTTGGATGATGCCTATCGGTGTTACTTTCATTATCGACATATCTAGAAACTGTCTTCCCGACTTCACAAGTCATCTCGATGATGTTGGTGTTGGAAATAAGCCACATCCGGACCGACGATGGACTGGTCCAAGAGGGGCCAATAGCTCAGTGGTAGAGCACTCCAGCAGTGTATGGAAGGTCCTAGGTTCAAGTCCTAGCTGGTCCATGTCTCAACATGGTATCAGAGCTATAGTTAAATTGAACCTGAGGCTGTTCAATTTTGTGGAAAATTCAAAACAAGTATATATTCAACATCACAATTCTTCTAATGGCTAGCGCTATCAGATTTGAAGATAGACTCGGAGGAGGTGATGACTTCTCAGCATGGAAGTTTAGAATTCGGATGATTCTAAAAGAAAATAAAGTTGAATCATTTGTAAAAATTGAAACTGCAGAACCTGAGATTGAACCTAACAAAACAACTTGGAGAGAGGGAAATGAAAAGGCCATCAAAATCATAATTGATGGGGTGAGAAATAATATTATGCCCATCATAAGGAAACATGAAACAACCTACAAAATGTTCAAAGCACTTGAAGATGCATTTGAGATATCTAATGCTAGTAGAACCTTGGCTTTAAAAAGAGAAATAAATCACATAGCCATGATCAAAGGAGAATCAGTCAATGCCTACTTCATGCGAATATCAGCCCTAAGGGATGAATTGGCAACTCTTGGATATGAGATCCAAAGTAAAGAATTAACACTCATTGCTCTAGATGGGTTGCCTAGCATATGGAAAACATTCGTCCAAGGCATCAGTGCGAGGGATGAATTTCCAAAATTTGATAGGCTAAAGGTTGACTGTCTACAAGAGGAATCAAGGCAAAATAAGAAAGGGATCAAGCAAAAGAATATAGATGAAGATCTCCAAGTTCTAAATACAAACTCAAACAAGAAAAACAAGCAGAAACAATTTAGAAAGAGAAAAGGTCGTCACGGCAAGAACACCTTCAAGAAGGACCTTTCACAGATTCAATGTTACAGATGTGACAAATTTGGGCACTATGTAGCGCAGAAAGAGCCAAACAACAAGCCACATTTGCCAAAGCAGGAAAATCTAAAAGGGAAGAAGACCCCGAGAAGTATGTACTCTATTCAGCACTCACAAACCAAGCATCAAACAAATATAACTCCTGGGTGATCGACAGTGGCTCATCCAGACACATTATAGGATTCAGAGAAGTGCTAGACTCCATGAAAGAGGAGAATGATGAGGAAGTAACTATCGAAGATGACTCCACACATCCAGTCAGAGGATTTGGAACTTGCACCATCAAACTAAAATCAAGCATATCATTACAACTTAAAGGAGTAATATATGTTCGAGGCATCAAGAGAAACCTAGTCTCAATATCAGCACTGGAGGACAATGGATACAAAGTGACCTTCATGGACAACAAAGTATTGGCTTCGCCAAAGAATTCATCCATCAAGAAAGCTAAAACTATTGGTCAAAGACAAGGCTACTTGTATGAGCTATGCACAGAGCCCAATTTAGTCCTAATCCATGAAACTACAGATGCTAATGAAGTATGGCATAGAAGACTAGGCCACCTGAACTTTAGAGCTTTATCATCAATGGGAGACCTTGTCACAGGCCTACCTAAGTTAAAGCAATATCATTCAGGGGCATGCAAAGGATGTACCCTAGGTAAAATACTAAGGGTGCTTTTCAAAATAGTACTAGGAAAACAAGTAAAATTTTAGAATTAGTTCATTCTGATGTATGTGGACCCATGTCTGTACCTTCTTTAGGGGGATTTTTGTCCTATGTAATATTTGTTGATGACTACTCTAGGAAAACTTGGATCTACTTTCTGAAATGTAAAGAATCAGAAGAGATCCTCAATAGGTTTAAAGAATTCAAATCACTAACAGAGAACTACTCAGGAAATAAAATTAAAACCCTAAGAACTGATAATGGGGGGGAATACACATCATAATTACTTAAAGATTTTTGTAAAAATTTAGGGATTAAGAGGGAGTTAACAATACCTTATAATCCTCAACAAAATGGGGTAGCTGAGAGGAAAAATAGGACAATCGTTGAAGCTGCCAAAGCTATGATTCTTGATCAGAATTTAAATGTCAATCTTTGGGCAGAAGCAACTAGCACTGCTGTATATATTCAAAACAGATGTCCTCACTCCCATCTTGAAGATAAGACCCCTGAGGAAGTCTTTACTAAATCAAAACCAGATATCAGCCACCTTAGGATATTCGGATGCCTTGTCTATATTCATGTACCTAGGGAGAAAAGATTAAAATTAGAGCCTTTTGGAAAAAGGGGAATCCTTGTAGGATATAGTGAAACCTCCAAGGCCTACAGGATTTATATACCTGGTCAAAAGAATATTGAACTAAGTAGGGATGTGATCTTTGAAGAAGACTTAGCCTTCAAAAGAGCCCAAAGCTCACTAGAGCCTGAAGTCTATATCCCTACCCCTAGCATAGATGAAGATCCTACTCCTGAGCTTCAGAGGGAGAATCCTGAGGAAACTATAGGTGAAACTCAAAGTCCACCTAGAGAAAACCTCAAAAAAAGACCACTATGGGCCACCAAGACTGTAGCAAAAGCTCAGAAGTTTGTTGCTTCTTCAGGAACCTTCAGGGAAAGCAAAAGGCCTAATAAACTCACTAGCTATGTTGCCCTTATGAATGATCTCTCTAAAGACGAACCAAACAATGTATCAGATGCACTTGAACATCAAGTATGGAAGGATGCCATGTCTGAAGAGTATCAGTCCATTATGAAGAATGATGTTTGGGAGATTGTTCCTAGGCCAACTAAGAAATCTGTTGTTTCATCTAAATGGCTTTTCAAGATCAAACATGCTGCAGATGGCAGTATTGAGAAACACAAGGCCAAATTTGTAGCTAGAGAGTTTTCACAAAGGGAAGGAATAGATTATGAAGAAACATTTGCACCTGTTGCCAGGTATACATCAATAAGAGCTGTACTAGCCATTGCAGCAGCAAATGGGTGGAAGGTACACCAGATGGATGTTAAGACAACATTTCTAAATGGTGAGATCTCAGAAGAAGTCTACCTAGAGCAACTTGAAGGGTTTGAAATTCATGATGCAGAGTCTCATGTGTGTAGACTCAAGAAAGCTCTCTATGGACTTAAACAGGCTCCCAGGGCTTGGTATGAAAGAATTGACACCTATCTCTCAGGACTAGGCTTCACCAAGAATGATGCAGATCCTAATCTCTACTTCAAAAGAAATAAAGGCGATATGCTAAGATTGATTTTATATGTTGATGACTTATTAATCACAAGAAATGATCAACTTATAGATCAATGCAAGAAAGATCTATCCAAAGAATCTGATATGAAGGACTTGGGGCTCCTTCATTACTTCCTAGGATTGGAAGTATGGCGGAATTCTGACAACATTATACTAAACCAAGGAAAGTATACCTCAGACATTTTGAAGAGATTCAGAATGCTAAACTGTAGGCCTATGACCTCTCCTATGGAAACCAATTTACATAAACTTAAAGAAGCAGCAGCAGAGTCACAACCCACTGACCCTACTCAATACAGACAGATGATTGTGTCCCTGATGTACCTGGTAAATACAAGGCCAGATATCTATTATGCAATTAATGCTCTAAGTCAGTTTTGTGTGAACCTAAGGAGATACACCTGGTTGCAGTAAAACACATTATGAGATACTTACAAGGTACCCTGAACCTTGGTCTCAAATATGAGAAAGTTGATATAGACCTACATGGATTTACAGATTCAAATTGGGCTGGAAGTGTGACTGACAGAAAAAGCACTTCAGGGTGTTGCTTCAATCTAGGTTCAGCTATGATAACTTGGATCAGCAGGAAGCAGTCTTCTGTAGCTCAAAGCTCCACCGAGGCTGAATACATTGTAGCTTCTAGGGCTGCCTGAGAAGCAGTATGGCTTAGGAAGTTGCTTGTGGGGTTGTTTGGAGAGCCTATGAAACCCACTATTATACATTGTGACAATCAAAGCTGCATAAAACTCTCAGTAAATCCAGTGTTCCATGACAGATCTAAGCATATTGAGATTCCATACCACTATGTGCGAGATATGGTAGATAGGAATGTTATCCAATTAGAATATGTTTGTACAGGAGATCAAACTGCAGATATTCTAACCAAACCTCTTTCCAGAGTGAAGGTTGATCACTTCAGAAAAGGTTTAGGTATGATAGAAAGGTAATTTGCTTTGTAATCTGTATTTGCATATCAATAAGATGTTTAACGTGTAAACTTCTTTGTCATGATAGGACATTTTTGGATTCTATCCCCTGGGTTCACATCTAAAGAGGTGACGATCTCTCAAGATAATGAACACTTGTATGTAGACATTATAAGGTGACGATCTTATGATGTCCAAACTAGTTATCATGTTGGATCTCTGGTGTGTCATGGATGTGCCATGATTATGTTGTGGTAAAACATTTGTATAAGATGTTGGTGCACATACCACAACTTGGATAAGATGAGAATTTAATCCTTCTCATATGATTATCCTTAAGTATTGCATGTTTAGGCAATACTGATATCACATGCTTAGGTGATATCCTGTCATCACAAGATTGACATGATGGACATTTGTATCACGTGTTTAGGTGATACTTCATATCACGTGATTAGATGATATGATTTTCTAGAGAGTCAGATTGTGTAAAGAATACTAACCATCATTTGAATTGTGATGCTTGATATATTGTTTTTCATTTATCTTACCTAGCTAAGAGGGAGTGTTAATGCATGATAGCTTCGGTAAGATAAATGATTCAATGAGAGATAAATGAAGTCTCTCATTCAATCATTTATCCTATCGATAAATTAGGATGAAAAACTTCAAGCTATTAATCCTTCATTTGATAACCATTCTTCATTTGTATATGATCAATCTACTTAGTTCGATCAAATGCTTAACTATCGATAATCATCCTATAGCATAGAATCTCGATTAATATCGGTTATATTATTTGTGTTCACCGATTATTAAATCGGGCTAACCAATGTATTCCGATTTATATCGGTTAACTTTAACAGTGAACAATAATGATTATCGGATTAACTAAACACTGATTGGTATTGGGTGGCAATGTAAGCTTGCGCCGATTGATATCGGGTTAAGTATGCACTGATTGATATCGGGTGGCAAGGTAAATACCCACCGATTGGTATCGGGCTATTAAGTTAAGCATACACTGATTGGTATCAGTTTGTTAAACATGCACCGTTTGTAATTACTACGATAAGCCAAGGGGCACGATCAAGTAATGCCTTGATCGGTCATGTCTAAAAGACATGACCGGTCAAGGCATTGCTTGATCTAGACATGACCGGTCAAGGCATTGCTTGATCGTACCCAACTTGCATATACATATCAATTGGCATTTGTGAGAAGGACATTGAAATCAATAAATGCTCCTCTCACTTGCCATACAAAAGAAGATAGTCAGATTTATCATATAAATAGATAATACATAGATCAAGAAAATATACGCTAGAATATAACTTGCATATTGAATTGAGAATTGAACATCATTTATAGATGAAGATTTTCGCCTTTGATTCTGCCTTTCGCTGTAAGTTATTTCGATAGAGGTATTTAGTGGAGAGTGTGTTGTCGGAGTAGCTATTCCAATGTCATTACGTATACTCGCTTTTGGAATAGGTTGTACTATCGGATTATAGATAATCCATTATTCTAATTTCATTAGTTATATCGATCGGGATTCCTTCTCCATTTTCCTTTTATCGCCATAGGTTTCCCCGATATTGATTTCTTAGTCATAAGTTCATAATCGGGATAGTTCTCCCGACATTTTTCTAACTATTTATCATCGAGATAGTTTTAATGATTGGAACCTTGTTAATGTGCTATTTTGACATCATTGGTTATTTCGATGGACCTGCATAATGCATCCTCTTGTATTGGCAATGATGTATTCCGAAATGCGTGTGTCGGGATAGCTTACTCTATCGACATTACATAATACTACTTCTTCGCCTTTGGTGGTTATTCCGATGGGCAATCAAGATTTCATGTTCAACATTGCTATCCCGATGTCCATGTTTAGCATTGATCTATTGGATCAGGTTAGCTATCCTGATATCGGTATCTAACATTGATTTATTAGATCGAAAAAGCTATTCCGATATATACATAAAATGTTGATTGGTGAAGGTTATTTTACTGATCTATTCACATAGGATTTAAGGCATAATGGAGGTAATATGTGGGATTTTATACTAGGTAAAAGAAGATTTCTGTAGCTTCAACCTCTCACCATTTTAAATACAAGAGCTTGGTGATGACTGACATATCAGGGGTACTAAGTTTTATTATGAAATTTTGGGTTTACAACACATAGTACCAAAAACCACTTAAAGAAGCAACATACATGGGACCACACAAATCAAAATGAATCAGCTCTAGAATTTCTTTTGCTCTACTTTCACTAGAGTGAAAAGGACTTTTAATGTTCTTACCTAGAGCACATCCTTTGCAGACACCATCATGATCTTGATTGAGCTTAGGAAGACCAATGACCATCTTCTCCATGGAGGAAAGAGTTCTAGAATTTAGATGAGCAAATCTTTTATGCCATAGCTCATTAGAAGACATAAAATCATGTGCTAAGGCTTGAATAGGGCGAGCTGAAAATTTATATAGGCTATCATGATGAACACCAATTTCATGAGCTATCTTGATGCTAGTGTTCTTCTTCCATGCAAGAACTTTGCCTTCAGCAAATGCAACTTGATATCCTTTATCTTCCAATGCTGAAATAGAAATCAGATTTCTCTTGATTCTAGGAACAAATAGCACATCACTCAGATGAAAAGGAATTCTTGAATCTAAATGAAAGGATGTGGTTCCAGCTCCTTTTACAGAATAACAAGCATCATCACCAATGATAACATGCAAATGAGAATCTTTTTCAATCAGATTAGATAGATGTTCACGATATCCAGTAATATGGCGAGAAGCTCCACTGTCAATCAGCCAAGTATTTCTATCAGAGGGGACATTACATGAAAGAGCAGAAATAAATAAGAAACCCTTTGGATTTTCACTTGATTCTCTATGAGGAGAAGCATTTTCAACATTTGTGGCAGCAACTTGATGTTTGGGCCTCGAAGGACATTCTCTAGCAAAGTGACCAAATTTGTCACATTTGAAACACTAAACCCTTGAGAGATCCTTCCTCTTCTTAGGTTCAGGAGCTGAATCAAAATTCCTCTCTCTGTTCCTTTTGAAATTTCCTTTCCTTCCCTTCCTTTTAGAAGTATGAGCAGCAAGAACATGCTCTTGTTCATGGTGAGATTTTCTCACAATACCTCTTGCCCCCAATCTGCATTCCTCTTGAATACAATCAGCCCTCAATCGATCAAACTTGGGTAGTTCATTTCTTCCACTAATGCCTTGAATGAAAGATTCCCAAAAGTGAGGAAGGCCATTCATGGGCAGCATAACCAGGTCTTTATCCTCAATAGAATCTCCAATAGCATTGAGCTGATCCTTCAATTCTGTAATCTTCATAAAGAAGGAAACAACAGATTCACTTCTAGCCATTTTAATATGAAGGGGTTGACGTCTCAAGGCTAGATCTCTACTAGTGTTGTTGAATTCATACAAGCTTTGGAGGCACTCAAACATCTCTTTGGCTGAACCCAACTTGGATATAACAGGTACCAGATGATCCTTCACAAAATCAATTAGTATCTTTCTTGCCATGAAATTATTCTTTCTCCATTGAACTTTCTTAGAGTCATCTGATGGTTCATCTACAACTAACTTCACAAAGTTGAGAAGATCATTCTCTTCAAGCACAATAAGGACTTTGAATTTCCATGAGGTATAATAGCCGCACCATCCAACTGGTCTTCAACTTTAAGTCCATTCACCATTGTTGAAAACTTCAAATAAACTAGCTAAGCTTAAGCAAAGAGTATTTCAAAGCTAAGCAATCTGGTTTTGGATTTTTTCTTTAGATCCACTTTGATGCCATGTTAAAATTAGAACTAGAAAGTTAAACAACTCAAATATTTGAAACTAGAAAACTTAGAGAACAAGATACACAAATATTTATCCTGGAAAAACCCTCCACCTGAGGGTGAAAAACCCAACCACACAAAAATCAGATTTTATTGAATGCTCAAATTTGAGTACAAAATTCTCACGCTTAACAAGCAATCATCTAACAATGATTAATAACACTTAAAACTTAGAAAACTGAGGACTTCTTAAAACTGCCCAGAAATAAGATTGCTGAAGATGATATGAAACCAAATCTTTACACAGATGATCATCACTGAATATAAATAATTATAACCCTTTTACTGAGACTTCATGCAATTCTTAGAATACGATTCGTAATCGTCAATAGAATACAACAAAATGGCTCAAGATGATGCAAGGTCACGACAATATATCGTCCCACGAAAATCTCCCACTTCACGGCTGATGATCACCAAATATATAAATATATTGAATGCCTTCTACTTTTCACACCCACGACACAAGGCTAACACTTGAATAGAAGAAACACGACTCAACATAACTCATAGTGGAGGTAGACGGAAGGCCAAGTGCTAAAAGATAGATGGAAGTTACAACACCGACACCAAGCACTAAAATTGAGCTACTCAACGGATGCAATACAGGTAGGAGAGACACAACTGCCAGCACACAAGAGACTCTCACGAAGCCACTAGCTATACATACATGAGCGGTGGCAGTTATCATAAAGAACGATAACCTTTCAACATACTTTGCATTGATGAAATAAATCACAATGAACGTAGAGCTCAAAATTGTTGAGCAAAATAGACGAACTGAGAGGATGCGACAAGATGAAGAATCATCAGCAAAAAGATTTTCACAATCATCACAGGAAATGTGGTCTCCTGAAGCTACAACATTAACACTTCTTAGCAATGCACCTAGTATAACCATGATCTTATTTCAAACAATACGATGCAAAAACATTAGTTCACTTTTTGGAGGTGTCAATGGCAATCACTCAATCCTTAAGTTGCACTTGTAGCATAGCAAAGTAAGTCACACTTTCAGGGGGTCAATGACTATGCCTAGAAGCTTATGTCACACTTTTGGGGGCTCAATGATTGTCCTCCGAAATGCAAACTTAGATTATTTACCCTTTGAAATCAACTTGCCTTAGCTAAATGTCAACATTTCATATTAGAGCGAGCAAAGATGTGAATCATTCATTTCCTAAGCCTTGAGAACTAACTAACCTCACTTCGTCCATAGAGAGAGCCCTGAATTGATTACCTCTTAACCACTTAAAATACTACACGACTTCCAAACAAAATGCTAATAGCTAAAAGACTCCACAACTAACCTAGAAAGAAGAAAAAAGTGGGGGTCCCCATTTGCAATGGGGCGATGTGTGAAAATATCACAATAATTCCCCTTTTATGACATCAAATGAAAATATGCAATAAGACTGCAAAATGATGTCTAACAAATAAAATCCCACACATCTTGACAAGGATTTGTGAATCGTCTCATGAAATT
Source organism: Cryptomeria japonica (assembly GCF_030272615.1). Taxonomy (NCBI): domain Eukaryota; kingdom Viridiplantae; phylum Streptophyta; class Pinopsida; order Cupressales; family Cupressaceae; genus Cryptomeria; species Cryptomeria japonica. The sequence goes on along the minus strand of NC_081409.1, from coordinate 863,420,839 downwards.
AAATCATGCTAATTCCTTGTAATCAATTAGATTCTAGTACGAGAAGATACATAATTATAAATAAGTTAAGATTGGGTTAAGATTAATCTTTTAAAAACAATAAGAGGTTGAGGGAATGCTTGAAATCAAACAAGTGCCTACTTAGGGCTACAAAGTCAAAGCCATACAATTTCGATTCACATCATCTAAACATATTTATGATGATCAATTGAACATTATCACTTTATAATAATGTGACTTGTGTTGTAGTGGATTTGGTCATCCCCTTTTTAAATTTCATTTACCCATTAAATGAAAAGGTTTAAGTCCTTATGAGTTTTTGACAACCTTACCTTAACTCCTAAGTTTGCATTGAGTCTTATTAAAGCATTTAGAATTCTTTTAGCTTTGTTAGTCTTTGGAAGTAATTTTGAAACCATTGTCGAGCTTTGACTGGGTTTTCACAACCCTTTTGGTACTTGACAAAGTCTTTAGAACCCGCTTATAGTCCTTTAACAAGTCTTTTCTTTTAAAAAAAGTGCTTAAGTTTCCTTCAAGTGTCAGGTCAAAACTTGGTTTTCAGACCACGTCGGGAGCTAACAAGGTTCCCGAAACCTTGTTTTCTTTCAAAAAGGTCCTTTCTCAAAGAAGAAAGTTGCAAAAAGTTTGAACTATTCCTTTGTTGTCATCTTGGAAACATGTGTTTAAAACCATTGTCAGACCCCAACAATGTTCTCACAACTTGGTCGGAGTCAAGCACATCACTCAAAATTCTCTCATAGAGCTCTTGCCGTTCGAAAGGAAAGAAGATTGAAGACTTGGCCACAGGAAAAAGTGAGTTTCAAAACTCTCTTCAAGTCCAACAAGGTTTCCACAACCTTGTTGGAGTCCGACATCCAACTCACAACCACACTTTCTTTCATGAAGTTCTCAAGGCTATTCAAGAGAAGAAAGGAAGAAAAGTGAAGCAAAGAAAGCATGAGGTTTCGAAACCTTTGTTGGGCCTCGACATGGTTTTGACAACCTATCAAAAAGACGCTCCTACTTACTTCAAATGTTGCTTTGAACATTGGTGCTAAAAGAGCCAACCTACTTAGCATTGAATGTTGTCAAAGTTGAAGGGAAATTAATGCTAAGGCATTAAAAAGGAAAAAACAATTCAAACGAGTCATTATGCAAGCAATTCACATTGAAATATCGTGGAGGGTTCAAAAGAAAAGAGCAGAATTGCGAAACAAGAGGTATTGGTTATGAAAAAGCAGAAACACAAAAAAGTACCATACGACAACAAATTGGCAAGTTCACAGTTCTCCTAGCTCTATAGTTGCAATCTCCACTTTAAAAGAGTATTATTCAAACAAAATCAATGGAGAAAATGTGTTTCCTTGATGTGATGCTGCTTGTTTTTCCCAAAAATCAAAGGATTCTAGGTTTAGCTAAAATCTAGTTAAGATGAAGTATAAATATCTAGGATATGTACACTTGTTGGGTCTAACAAGCACAATGCCAAAAATAGGAGACACTCGACTAGGGAACGCTAATTTGAATGAATTTTGAGAATGGGTGAATAGAGAAAATAGAACTCCCATGACATAAAGAATGGTTGAGAGTGGGTTGTTGCAAGTAGTCGATATCCCTATAGCTGTACAATGGATAGACCTAGTCTTGGAATGTATCAATCACTATGATACAACTAGGGAGATTATAACAAACAACAATAATTTGCTCATTACTCTTACTAAAGCAATTATCAATGGTTATTTTCATCTGCTAGAGAGGGAGTTTTATGTAGACTTTGATTTTACTTCATCACACCATCATTTTAGTAAAAAGAAAGGATGTTATAGGAATATAATTGCTAGGGAGTGGCTTGCTGTTCCAAAGAAGGGCAAATCCTAGTTGCCCAGGTGAGTACATAGGTCACACTTTATTGAAGAGATTTCATTAATGATTGTGTTACTTCATAGGTTGAGTGGCAATGTGAATGCTCATGATTTTGAGGAATGGATATTTTTCTTTGTCTAGATCATTATTGTTGGTGAACAATACCTAGATTTGGCAACACTTATCAATGCTGGGTTGCATAACTTGATTTCCAGCTTTCCTTTGAACAAATTTTTCTACATGTCCTCATATCTCTTCTATGCCCTAGCTTGTACTAGGTAGTGGCCAAGACTTCACCTTGTGGGGATATATGATTATAATATTCAGATTTATGACTACTATGATCAATTGTAGATAAAGAAAATCTATAAAAAGTTTAGGGGGTCGAATGATGCATTCACTGTGAGGCTAGTCAAAGAGCTGCAAGGAGACTTAGGTCAAAGGATTTCTACAAAGAGAGCTGCATCATCCTTGAATAAGATGAAAAACTTATCTAGAGTAATAAGGAATAGATTGGTGGGCCAATTGAACAAGGTATGAAAATAATTGAAAACTTTAACTCTTGGAATGATGTCAAGAGCTTGAATGATAGGATTGATAAATTGATAAGTGATTGTAAGGAAAAGCAAGAACATAACAAACAAGACCTTCCCGAGTTGTGAACTATGGAGAAAATTCAAGATCAAGTGCTGATAAAAGAGAATTGGAACCTCAAACAATCCTGCATATAAGAAGGTGGATTCATTCAGAAGAACACTTGAAGGAATGCCTAGAAGAAATAATGAAGCAAGGAAGCAAGTAATAGATATAAAGTTTGAAGATATACATTATTTGAAGACATACCAGGTTTATCTTTCCATCCAGAGGATTACCCAGGAAGATGTGAGTGGCATACAAGATAGTTTCAAGAAGAACATCATTGCCAATTTGGATCAACAAGTGGGCAATTTTAATCTGAATGCTATGAACAAGATCTCCATTTTTCCTTTTAGTAGAAATTTGATCAACAAGTGGGCAATTTTCCATTTCTTCATTTTTCATTCAACACTTGATCTCCACGAGTGGAAATTCGACCCCTAGGAGGAAACTTGGAAGTTTAGATTTCCATCTTGTCAAAGGGTGGAAATTCATGGTGGACAAGGAAATTCCACTCTTCCTTTTCACTTCTACTAGCAAATTTTCCTTAGGAGTGGAAAATTGACCATGACAAGGAAATTTTGTTTTTTTGCACTGTGCTGAAGCAAACCTTATCACTTAACACTTGATTTTGGCCACTCTAAAAAGGGTTGGAAAATGACCCCTATGAGGAAATATTGGTTTCACTTACCTTGACATCTTTCCTAACAACTTTGCAACATGACAACATTTGACAATTTTTTTACAGCCTCTAGCAATTTGTCCTCAAACTCAATCCTAACACTCTACTATGGATTCCGGACTCAAACCCACCCCAATGACAAGACACATCCCTCTCATAAACAAAGGTTAAAGACCACGAGCACTGCCAAGTTAGGACAACTAAACAAAACGACTACCCTAAAAGCGAAAAGTGGGGGTTCCCATTTGTAATGGGGTGATGTGTGAAAACGTCACAACAACACTAAAGATCAGATGGTATGAAGTGCTTAACCATATATTAGATCATAGGACACTAACCTAGGGTTTGAACAAATGAATCTTGTCATCTTTCAAATCTAACCCCCCCTCTTCAGATTTCAGCACATAAGTGACTAAGTCCCTTTGTGTAAACAACTTCACAATGAACAACTGAGGTATCCACATGTCAAGACCTGACTATCAAAGACTTGGGAAAAATTAAATTTTGTTCTAGATGTTTCATTTCCTTTCAAGATAGATGAGTTCGCATCAACACTACTTTGTTGTGGTGATGGGGATTTCACTCTTGGTCATATTCCTACAGCTGTCTCGCATGCTCTTCATCATGAGTTTTCCTTAACCCCTTGAATGGCAATTGCCTTATTGATATCACAGTTGCATACCCACAGTTGTTTGGGTTATGGAGGAGATGATTTTTATGGTGTTGGATTTTATGTTACAGCAGATTATGAAATCCTACACCCCATATTGATTTGTCTTTATAAATTTGTAATTCTCATGCTAACATCCCAACTCCCCAGCTCACATCTTATTCTGAAGTTTATCTTTCTGATCTCATAGATTGGTAATTTCTAAATATTGGGTTAATGGAGGGGAAGAATTTTATGTTACAGCAGATTATGAATTCCTACACCCCATATTTGATTTCTGTCTTTATAAATTTGTAATTCTCATGCTAACATCCCAACTACCCAGCTCACATCTTATTCTGAAGTTCATCTTTCTAAACTTATATATTGGTAATTTCTATTTCCCTTTGTCATTGGGTTGTGGGTTCAATTCATAGCCACCTGATAAGAAGTCTCATTGCAGCCCCATGGAGGGGGCTTTCCGAAATTGTCTCAGAAGGTGGTGCTGCATAAAAGCATTAGCCTTCTGCAGAGAAATTGTTCAATGTATAGTCTGATGAGCCAAGGCTGTGTATATAAGTGGGGGCATTTATAATCAAGATAATCCAGGTTCAATTCAATGATGTGATTTCTATCTGTTGTAATGCAATTGTTGTATGGCGTGGTGTCTATAGTTCAGGGCTCTGCTGTTCAGAATAAGATTTTTTGTATAAATTATTTTTCCTGGGGATATCAATAGCTGAACCATGATCCATCTATTGCAGAGAAAAATTATATATTGCTGTCATTTTGCACTAATAAGGTAGATAACTTTAGTCCCTTCTCCAGCAATTGCTGGAAATCTCTCCTAAACAGGAATTGTTCCTTGTTTGTTGGGTACATTCCTTTTGTACATCTGGAATTCATCACCTTTCATGAACCACCGGCAGCTTAAAAGTTTGAGTGGTATAGCCATCCATAGAATCTGTGTTTTGGTTGTATGATAAAGTTATGGGTCACATTGCCTTATTGATTTAATTTCTGGTGCTATTTGTGGCTTCACCATTACTGAGAGATATACACAGCTATGGTAAGATCACATCATTTCTTTTCTTCTGTCTGTTGTTGGTTGACCAGCAACAAATTTCTTATTTAATGGAAAGGAAAAAATTTATTATCATGTCAATTTCAGGCCACCATCCAATTTGGTGACTGGCATTACCCTCCCAATTTGGTGATAGATGACAATTTAAACCTAGGCCAAATTGAGACATTGGAAACCTGTTGACGTGCATTTTGTACACAATCATACACAGAATAAAATACCCAAAGGCATCTTATCCTCTCTTGAATAAAGTCTCTAACTGCTGAAGATATCGCAAGAAGGATCAGTTAGGGTGACTCCAATGTTCTTTTAGTAGGGTCTCTACGTGTGGATAAGCACCAGTGGTCGTTGTGATTGCTGTGTCATCAAGGGGCCTTACGTTTCCGAAGAATTTTCTAAACTAAACAAGCTCTCAAAAAATATCAAAAGAGCAGGGTTTGCAAGAGATCTAGTCTAGTCTAACCCTAAGAATGACTCAATGTGGACGAGACTTGGCGAGATTCTACCAACTTCAATATTGCCATAAATTAACAACTCAATTGAAATTGATGCGATCTTCTAAGGTAATAAATGATTTTTCAATACATCAAGGATCAATTACACTACCACGAAGGCACATATCCAAGATACAACAACGATTGAAGGTTTAAGCGATTCAAGTTTATCCAGTTGACCACGCAAGGCGTTCCTACAATCAGCAAGAAGCTAGTGGTTTGGAAAGTGAATCCTACCAAAGATCAAGTCCAACACTTTGTCCTTCAAATTAACACACTACTTTGATTGAGAATGATTCAAGAAAATGAACAACCATGAAGATAACCACAAGAATTGCAATAAAATACCATAACTTCAATATTTTATTGATCTCAAAGCCATCATGTACAACAATTGTTTGAAATTCCTTCCTCAAAGCTCAATCTTGCTACAAATCAAATTGCTAATCTCTAATATCTCTCTAATTCTCTAATACATCATTATGACAAAATGAAAGAAGTGAGGGTATAAATAGCATCCTCAATTACAATGAACGGTCCAGATCGAAAGAATATCAATGGCCAAGATTATGACACCTAAACCCTAATTAGGGTTTATTACAAATAGCCCCCTTTTTACTGAACAATATTAAATGCATAGCCAAATATTAAATTTGGCACAAAAATCTAGGAGACATAGACCAATGACAGTTAAGGTGCCATGTCATCTATAACAACCTCTCATCTAGAATCTTATTCCCTTTCCAATGTTCCTTTTTAGCATATGCAATGAATCTAGATACGATTCCTTCGATCTTAGCAATTGGAATCTCGGGAAGATTCCTCATTCTTTCTTCCAAGTGGATGACCTGATCAAATGCCTTGAGAAGAGCAGCGTCCCATCCAGGTTCAAGTTCTTTGGTCTTCTCAATCAGGAGCATGGTAGCAAACATCTGGTCCCGTTGCTCATCTGTGATAACATTAGCATCCTTGCAAAAGATGACCTTGACTCTATCCTCCAATTCCTGCAAATCCACATCTGTCTCAACCTCGATCCTCCTGCCAAGAATGGTACATAGTACCTCAAACACTCTGTCCTGGATTGGGTGGATAACCTCCTCAACATGATTGCACCTAGTACTAATGTCCTCAAAGAGAACTTCCTTCATCTGGAGTAAGGTTGACCACTGAAGCAAACTATGAGGTCCTCCATCCATTATCTTTTCCTGTGCTAGGACCTTCCTTGATGTTTGTCTGATTACTTGTAAGACAGGAATGATAACATCTTTAGTATGAGCAAAGGCGGCTATCGTTATCATCAAGTTGTGGATGATCTCAAGAACCTGGATAGCTCTATGAATGGTCTGCATCATCTTTGTTGCAAATTCCATGGCAACTGTATGAGATTTGTCAATCCATGAGCTCATAAGATGGACCAAACTCCTAACTCTCTCTGCCTCACCAATTGATTGAAGGGGAAGTGCCTGTACGGGTGATCTTGCTGGATCCTGACGTCCTAAAAGCTGATTGAGATGGCTGAAATATGTTCTCCATGCACCTCTCTCTCTCTCAAGCTTTCTATTTTTCTCCATTTCTTCCCTAAGCTTGTCTTTCAATGTCTCAAATGAATCGGTGGCATCATCTAGTGTCTGCTCGGCTGTGAGTGGACCAAGCTCAAATGTCTCTACATCATATTCTTCTGCAAGGATCTCACCTTCATACTTGTCCACTGCCGGTGTAGCTATCTGCAATTTTCTGGATCCAGTCTCATCTCGGATCATCTTGGACATCTTAGTAGCCTTCCTCTTCTCTGTCACTTCCTGGGAATGTCCAACAAGGCTCTCTAAATCAATCACATTGTCCTCCTCCTCGATCACAATCACCCTTGTTAGTCTTTCCTTTAACCAATCTGGGATGGCAGATCTTGTTTCTTTAACCTGTATCTCCTTAGGCAATATTTCTTCTTCTCTGGGAGGAGATGTTACTTCGTTATCTTCTTTATCTTCATGCAACTCATTATCTTGGAGAGATCCACCTGGTGACCTTCGAGGTGCCTGTCCTTCTTTATCGTTTTGTACCATCGATTCCATAGACTCCTCTATCTCAAATGTCCTCTTCTCTTGTCGAGAAGATGTGCCGGATGAACGATCTCGGTTGGCCTCTTGCTTCTTCTTGGAAGATTCCCTTTTTTCAGGTCTCTCTTTCCTCTTCGAGCCTCTAGGATGGAGATTGCCTTCACTTGCGCTTCGAAGGTTGCCTTCGCTTGCATTTCTAGGATTAGGATTGCCTTCGCTTACACTTGCCCCACCTTCAGCTGGTCTCTCCTCCAAGGTGAAAGTCATAGCTATGCCCTGTTCTCTCAACTTTTGATGCTGCACATCAACCCATCTGCGAGTACAAGACAAGACTGGAGCCATCAAAGCATCTAGATCCACAACCTCGGGCTCATTCCAATCTAACCTTACTGATTTGCTTTCTCAATCATAGGATGATTGGAGATGTCTGCCACTGTCCTGAGCTTGGTCGGCCACTCTGTAAATCTTGCATTTCCTGATGAAATCCAAAGGCAATCTAGAATGCATCTTTCGTTTCACTTCAAGATCATCTAAGAGATTCATCATAAAATCTTCTATCTGAAACTCATGCTTATATTTTGTACCGACTGTCTCCTCTATATACCCATATGGATCAAAGCTCTCTCTCAAGGCAAAGAATGAAAAAGAATACAAAGCTAACTCCTTCTTTGCATCGTCCATGGCTAGAGCATTAGGACATACCTCAACTGAATTGCCTAATATGATAGGTACAGGAACTCCATTCCCATGTCTGTGTCTGAACGCCTTCGCATAAGCTGCCAACTGTCTTGTTACCTCAAGTAACACAATTCTGTCTGTCGGATATCTCGGCAACATGTATGGAGGTGAAGGACATCCATGGACTCTAATATAAGTAAATTTCGGGAATTGGATAAACCAAGCACCGCACCTCTTTACTAGCTCTTGTGCATCCTGTGATAGCCTATTGTGAATCCCACCTTGCAACGTCCTTGTGATGTTCATCGTGAAGGTATCATTAACTAACTTGTAGTTACTTCCTGGCGGATGATGCAAGTGAACGTAGGAATCACAAACTCTGACCTCGACGGGTCCTCTTCCAATCACTCCTCTGTGAGGTAGTCCTGCGTACTCAAAGCTCCTGATCAAGGCATATATGACGTATGAACTCATGTGGAAGGACTTGGTAGCCTTCAGTCTCCTTAATTGTACATCCAAGCAATGGCTAATCATTCTAGCCCAATGAATTGTTCCTTTTCCCTGAACTATCACTTGGATGAAGTAGAACATTCATTTCTCGAAATAGAAGGCTTGAGGAGCTCCTGTGACTCGGTTGAGCATTGTTATCAAATCTTTGTACTCCTCCTGGAAATCGATCCTATGTGGTGTGTTCGGGATCTTGCTTAGGCGAGGACGACTCTTGAGTAACCAGTTCTTGTTGATGATGCTTAAGCAAGCATTTGGATCATCTTCGTACATGGACCTGGCTCCTTCTATGCTTTTGTAGACCATATCTCTGTGCTCTGGAAGATGGAAAGCCTCACTTATAGCTTCCTCTGAAAGGTAAGCCAAAGTGTTTCCCTCCTTGGACACGATCGTTCTAGACTGTGGATCATAATGGCGAGCACACTCGATCATCAACTCATGGCACTAGACTGCTGGAGGGAAGCCGACCGCCTTAATGATGCCACTTTCAATTATCCTCCTGGCGACAGGTGATGGCTTGCCAATGTAAGGGACCTCTCGAAACTTCTTCGTACTGAAGTTGCCCAAGTTGGTATCTCCAATGTTGCTCCACTTAGACACGATCTTGGTCTCCAGTTCTTCGTTCTTTTGATCTTCCTTCATAAGAGCTGGACGACTGGTGGATGCTCCCGCCTTCGGGGTAGCCATTGTAATACCTACACAACATTTCATAATAAGTAATAGATTTTGCAATGCATAACTATAGATTAAAGATTAAATTTAGGAAACTTCATGATAAGTCCTTGAGTTATCATTTCTTAAATGTGATTGAGCTACTGAAATTTCAAAATTTCAAAATTCAAAATTTGAGACTATGACGATCAACATTCAAAATTAAGACAAGGGATCTTCGTCATACCTCTCTTGAGAGCTAACTCCAAAAATGCAAAATAAGGCAATTCGCCTAGGCAAAAATCGAAGCTTTGAAGTATCAATGTGATCTTCCTCTAGCGAATGCGTCTTCCTTGTCAATTCCACCACCTTGGGGTCTTCAACGTCTTGATGGCAAATTCGCTCCACTTGAAACCAAGTTCGCACTACCTTTGATGAAATTTCGCACCTTCTTGATGAAATTCGCACTTCTTCCTTGTCTTCTCCAAATCGCATGCAAAGGAATGTTTAAATGATGATTTGAAAATGCAATAATTCACCTCCTTATATAAGCGCTTACCCTCTTAATCCCCCCTAGGCCGACTTTTGGAAAATAAAGCAATTAAAAACAAATTTTAATAAAAATAGGGGCCGACTTTATAAAATATAAAAAATAAAATCCAAGCGCTCACCCTTTTTAATTAATTAATTAATTAATTAATTAATTGCCTTGGTAATTAATTTTTTCGATTTTCTAAAAGGCAAAATTAATTAATAAATGTTCATGTGCTATTTTTAAATGCTAATTTTAATTGGATATTTCAAATTTTATCGATTTTTAGCATTTAATATAATTCAAAAATTCATTGGCGCCAAAATTTGAGAGATGTAAAGAGGTACAAACCACATCGCCTTGGTCCCTGACTGAGGGACAGGAGCGATTCTTCATTTTGGTCTTGATTTTCTCGCCTTTTACGTTCAAAACCACTTCCTCTACATTGAAATTGGCATCCTCATTAGGAATCTTGTGCTTGATCGATTTAATTTTGTAGACGAATGCTCTTTAGATCATTTTCGCCCTGGTCCCTGGCTGAGGGACAGGAGTGAACTTTGCATTTACCCCTTGGCCTTTATCTTCTAAGTTGCCAAATTGATTCGTGAGGTAGGCAATGATCTCCTTGTTTGTTTCGCACACGCCAAACTCCCACTTTGCAAAGCAAATTTGTCCTTCAAGTGGTTTTCGCCCTGGTCCTTGACTGGAGGACAGGAGCGAACTTTAGTTTCTAGCTCAAATTTGTGATCTTTTAACATTCACTTCTTGTTTATCACCTTTCAAATGACATTTTCAACCTTGTATAGCTTTGCTTTGATGTGATCTAGGAAAGAAAATGATTTATTTTATGAATATCGCCTTGGTCCTTGATTGAAGGACAGGAGCGAATTTGCCTCTTTGCTCAAGTTGATCACTTTTTGACGTTTGGTTCCTTGCATATCATCTTCTCAAAGACATTTTCGACCCTGTGCGACCTTGTGCGTCCTTGCCTTGACGTGGTTTTTTGAAAGAAATGGGCAATTTAGTGAATATCGCCCTGGTCCTTGACTGAAAAACAGGGGCGAACTTTGGTCTATAGTGCAAATCCTCCATCATATTGATATCAATTTGTCTTCAAGGCGTAAAATGACGTCCTTTATTCCTTCTTGAACACTTGAAACGAACGTGGCCTTCAAAATTTAAGCATACTTAGAGATTTTGCTCTGGTCCCTAGGAGAGGGATAGGAGCGAACTAAGGTAATTTCATCACATTTGGCGATCTTTGCAACTTCATTCTTCGTCGAGGCGTTCCAAACATCATTGCCTCCTTGTACCTTGACTTGGGGTGACTTAAACTTGGAGGGAAATGTTAGATAACCTTGATTTCGCCCTGGTCCCTGGCTGAGGGACAGGAGCGAACTTGCACTTGTAGGCTCAATCACTTTTTGCCAATGCTTAAAACTATCTTCAACGGACTCGTCATGCTCCCTTTCATTCACCTTTGACATGGAATTCGTTTTATCTTGGTGAGAAATTCTCCTTAGGAAGAAATCGCTCTGGTCCCTGGCTGAGGGACAGGAGCGCCTAGGACAACATGGACTTCACTTGGCGTTTTTGTAATCTTCAAATTATCTTCAATGGGTTCATTACGCCTCCTTTGCTTTCCTCAAACTTAAAACTTACTTGATCTTTGCCCAAAACTTGCCTTATAAGAAAAATCGCTCTGGTCCCTGGGAGAGGGACAGGAGCTATCACTAACATTCGCCCTGGTCCCTGGGAGAGGGACAGGAGCGATTTTGCTTCTATGGTCAATTTCCCTTATGATGGCAGTTTCAAGTTATATTCAACTGATGAAATGTACCTCCTTTGTTCTTCTCAAATCGCGAAATCGTTCAAATCTTTCAAGGACAAGGCAATTTTGGATTTTAAGCTCCGGTCCTTCAGTGAGGGACAGGAGCGATTTTTGCTCCTGGCACATTTCCCTGTTTGCGAATTTCTTCAAATTATATTCAATGGAAAGAACATGCCTCCCTTTATCTCTTCCAATCCAAAAATCGTCTTGATCCTGCAAGGACAGTGAAATTTTGAGAAACAAGCTCCAGTCCTTCAGTGAGGGACAGGAGCGATTTTTGTCCTTAAGGGCAAATATTCAATTTTTTGTTGCAAATGACTAAGTCTGGACGCTCCATCATGTTTATTTCACCTTCCATCATGTTCTTAACGCTTTAGTTTGATCAAAATGAGGTCAAAATGGCCTAGGCAAGATATTTCGCCTTGGTCCCTGACTGAGGGACAGGAGCGATTTGGCCTAAAACTCCAAAAATTCGCCATTTTCAAATCTCAAAATCTTCAAAGCTTCCAATTTACGTTCAACTGCATCTCCTGGCGACCTTGCATAAGACAAATGAAACAAATTAACAACCAAGATACAGAAAATTATGATTTTCGCCCTGGTCCCTGACTGAGGGACAGGAGCGAACTTGCTTCCATAGGGCAAAATATCAAGATTTTAAGGCTTTAACTACTTGACAAGGCAAAAATAAGACTTTTCCAATGCCCGGAATCGATTATTAAAATTTTCAAAATTTGGTCAAAATCACCCGGACAAAAGTTCACAATCCCATCATTAACACTAAGGCAAAATTTTGAACTTTCACTCAAAATTCCAACTGAGCCTAGACAAACTCACTTGACCTCTGACGAATTCACCTTATCCCAAAATTGCATCTACGCGAGGATGCTCAACAAGTCTTCAAAATGGACTGGACTCTGGCCTGAAAACACTAAAACGGAAACCCTAAGGCTTGACCCTAGTCCAGACGACTGACTCACTAACCAAAAACCCTAAAAAAGCAGAGAGAAGGACGAGCAAAATGAGCAAAAAGAGGGGGTCCCCATTTTAATGGGGCGATGTGTGAAATGGTCACAACAAAACCCAAACAATGTTTTATACTACTAACAGGAAAAGGATTTGTATGGTGAACATTCACACAACTTGCGCTAAAATTAAATCCCAGGAAACTCAAATCTATCTGGAAGTTATTCAAATATATTGAATACCAATCCAAAAAGAGGATACATGGAGCTTCATATCAGTTACTGATGAAATTGTTTGTGCTGGTTGAAGCTGTTCTCTGTCTCATTCATAGCCTGTCTTCAAACTCTTCGTCCTTGGGTATGTGTTTCTCTGAATTCCAGGACCTGCCTCTCAAGTTTTGATATCTAGAGAGAGAGCCGGACCTTTCTTATCATCAAGCCTATCCATTCAGTGAGAAACACTACTCATCTGACAGACCTTTCTATCCAAAATTCTCTGCAGAATCTCTTGAGCTCTCTAATGACTCCTATATCAACTTTCCCCTTTACCAGCAACTTCTCCAAATTCTTCTGTTTGGTAAATTACCGAATTCACATAGTAAATTTAATATATCAATTTGAATTTAAAGTTTCACTTAGGTTTTCCAGTCTCCTTACGCTAGCCTTAGTATTGAAAGATCTTGATGAACTAAGTCTTTGTTGTATAAGGATGTCAGAATTCAGTTAGATGCTTCCACATTAGCATTTTCAATTAATCCTTCTCAGCTTCTCCATGGAAACATAAAGAGAGCTTAATGGCCTTATAGCTTCCTGAACAAGGACACTTTTTAAAAATCTCACACTTTGAGCGATAATGCTTTGAATGATATGAATAAAATGAGCTTCACGAGGATTAATGCTCGCTTCTGCTATGCCCCATAAAAATCTTCAGTTTGTCTAAACTCCAGTTGATAGCTTAATTAGTCACATGGTATAACTCCACATTATTTACTTGTGGCACGCTTTAAACTGTGTTTCAAACCGCTAACAGAATGTTTTGATTTTGTTTATAACTTCATAACCCTTTTTGATTATATGCTTTTGTGAATGGACTTGCCATTATTTATGATTAATGCAGTCTCTGGAGTCCACAATACTAATAACCATCTTTTATTATCTTCTCTAGCTAAATACACTCCTTTTAAAATTGCATGTGTGTCAGCTAAGTTTTTGTCTCAAGCATTATTTAATTTTGATGTGCTGTCACTTCTGGCTTTCTCTGGTTTTCCTTTTTCTGCTCTATATGAAAAATAATCTTAATAATTGGTTGATCTAGGGGGAAAATATAGTGTCTTGAAAAACAGATAAGGTGGATTTGGTTACAGTATGAAGATTAATGAGCTCATGGAGTCATATGTGTGTGTCTTCTAGCTAAAGGTCTTTAAACCTAATATGTGTGGGTCATACTCTTGAACCCTAGTCTCAAAATCCCAAGTGAAATGTCCTTTAAGGCATAAATTTCTAATTTTGAGTTTGCTTCTTCTAACTAGTGTTGGCATTTAACTTTTGAGATTCTGTTTCAACAGATAATGTGGTCGAACTATTCTCTGGCTCTGGAAATGGAGAGTCAGGACTTGCAGATGGGGACCTAACAAAAGCTAAGTTTAAACATCCAAAGTCATTCACATCTGATGCTAAGGGAAATATTTATGTGGCTGATCATGCAAACTTTGTGATTCGTAAAATCAGCAAATCAGGTACCATATCATGCTATCATTCGATTCCTTATTATGTGAAATTAGAAATCAGCAAATCAGGTACAATATCATGTTATTTTTATATTCCTTATTGTGTGAAATTAGATTTTATAATCCTCCCCAATGAATATAGATTGAATTGTGTTAGGCATGAAATCAGGGCTCTGTATTTGGGGAGGGAAAGAATATGGGGTATTATTATAAAGGGTGTAATAGTGAGGTGTCATTTAAATCGTAACTTTTTTACTAGAAATGGAATGCGCTGTCAGGTTCCTAAACCTACTTCTTGAGAAGCAGGTGTCGCTTAGGCTGTTTCTGTCCTGCGACAAACAGATTCCCACGATATGCAGAGACTATTATAAGTGAAACCAATTCAGTGAATTACACAGTGATCATTTAATCTTTTACCCATGATAATTGCCTTTTGATCTGACAACCTGAGTCCTCCATCGAGATGAACTTATGTTCAACCAGTTTCCTATTGAGCTGTTTCAACAGTTTTTTGTTTGTATATCTTATGTTTTATATTCTGTCTAAAGAATGTTACTATCTGATGAAACTGAACGTTTCTGGAAGCCAAGGCTGTTTTCCTCTGGGAAGATTGTTTGTTGGTGTCATCTTTCTACATTTAGTTGTGTCTGTCAATCTTATGCTCTCAGATCATTGATATGTACTTCTATTCCTCAGTCTCCCACTGGGGTGTTTCTCAGATTCTCTGATAATTCATTAATATTATTATTATATATTGAGATTGAAGGATAAAATAAAAAGTATGTGGCAACCAAGCTTGTACGAAGATATTATTTGTTCATCTTCTCAGCATGGAATCTGAATATGTTATCAATGTTGACTTATAATATACTTTCATTATGATGATAGGTAAAATTCAATTGCCTACAATAGTCTATGGCTAGTATGCTGTTAGTCCTTGGGTTGCCTTATATGTAAGTAAAGTGGATCGATGGCTGTCTTCTATGCTCATTTAACTTGGAGATGGATGCTTTTCAGTAGGCCAGAAGAGGTCCGAAGCATGTTTTGAAAAGATAATTTAAAAAAAAAATATGGTTATACTGCAGTACTCTATAACATTATTCATTATTCATATACTGAAAAAGTGGAAGATTCATTTTTTCTCTTGAGAATGCCCCACCCTGGTGTTTAGCTTTTTTAGTAAGAAGACAAGTTGAATTCCTGGCTTGGAGTTTACATCTTAAATTAGGATAGGCTAAGTTGTTAACATATCCACATTGAGAGTAATTGAAGGGCCATTTCTCAGTGGCATTTTTATGTTGATGAATAATATATATGTGCATGAATGTTTGTAGATGAATAACGCTCAGTCACAGACATGTACATATACTAGCATACCTTAAATACATCAATCTAAAAGATGTTGAAAGATACTTGTATTGAGGTACCTATATTGAATTTGTTATACAGGTTAGATAGGTTCCTTGAGATTGGTATCTTTTATCATAAATATACATTTTTTTTAACTTAATATACTTGGGTTAGGCTCCCAGGGGCTGCAAAAAAAAGAGATGCCTAACTGCAGATTTAGGGTTCACTAGATCCATTCCGAATTTGGGCAGATTATCCTGCCAAAAAATCTCATCAGAAGAAGCAAATTACCGATTATTTCTGTAATGCCCCTGCCTAATTTTATTTAAGTGCCAAGTAAAATAAATCATTAACTACAAAGTGAAATGTTGGGTGGTAGCAGGTAAGAGTGAAGCCCTCCAAAGTAAGTAAATATGGTGCTTAAATTTAAAAGGAAAGGTAATACAGATGCAAAAGCATATGGATTTCAAAGAATTGATGTTGTTCAATTAATCGAGGAGACAAAGCTCCTTTAAATAGAGTTACAAAGATGATGTTTCTAAAAGAAACAATCATTAACTAGAGGCGAAATTAGAAATAACTTAAATGACCATTAATAGCACAAAGAGAAAGATATTATTCTAATACCCTCCCTTAATGGTCATCGTTCTAATTACCAAGAGAAATAACAGAGAAGGTTGCCCCCTTCTTCTTAGAACACGCTGCAACAGAAGACAAGAGCCTGCCACTAACTCTGCCACTTGAGACGAGTCTGCCACCAACCCTCCTAGAAACTGTAGAACTTCTGGAGATACCCAAAACAACACCAACCGTCCAACCTGATGTTGGAGAACTGTCCCTCTCTGTAACCAGAGACACACCAAGAACAACTGTCACGATTTTGAGGAAAAAATCGGCAAACCCTCCAAACTATTGCAGATGAGCAAGATGCTCGAAAATAGACTGCAAATAAGAGACTAGTGTAGATGTTCGCACAACAACTCCAGGTGTGACTAAAAACAGAGTGCAGCAAAGTACAATTTTTGAGGAAAAAATCATAAACCCTCATGATTTTTATTTTTTTTACAGGGACAAAAAATATTTAAAAACCCACAGATAATTTTTTAGGACAAAATTATAAAATCCACAGATTTTTTCAAGGGAAAAAAATATTAAAATCCATTAGAATTTTTTTTAGGTAAAAAAATATTAAAAACCGAAACAAACATCGATGCCCATAAGCCATCTTCACGCTTTTCGAGGCACGAAAAATGAGGTACTAAGAAGATGCTAAGTGCACAAAACTTGACTGCCTTCCAACATCAAGTTGGTCAATGACGCCATCTTGCACGTTTCCCAATGCACGGAAAATGAAAAATTGAGAAGAGGTGCTGCACGGAATTCAAAAAATTCGAATCCCAATGCAGAAACAGAGGCAGATGCAGGTACAAACTTCAAAAAATGAAGCACAGTAGGCACAAATTTCAAGAAAAAATTTTTGGCTGACCCGAAAAAAATCCGAAGACAACCCAGAAATCCTTGTGAAAAACCCAGAAAGAATCTGTTGTCGGAATCTGGATCCACTGGCTCAACAATCAAGGCACGAAAATCGAAGCACCCAAAAAATTCTGACGACGACCCAGTTGAGATCTCGAAAAACCCACCACGAATCTGTGCTTAGGAATTTTTTTCAACTGAATCTGGAGGGTCAAAAACCTAGCCGAAAATGCAGATTTTCGTCCAAAAATGGCAGAAAAAAAAATCTGTAGGCGAGAAAAAAAACACGTCGCGTGGTTGCGTGAAATGCAGGAGAGATGGGTCGCGGGAGAGGGCAGAAAATAGCGAGAAAACCCTAGTAGGTGCAGCCAAAACGAACTGCCAAAGTAGCAATTTTGAATAAACAAATAAATTTTTCAAAAAAAAACTGACGAATTTTTAATTGAAAAATTATTTCGAAAATAACCAAGGCTCTGATACCATAATACAGATGCAAAAGCATATGGATTTCAAAGAATCGATGTTGTTCAATTAATCGAGGAGACAAAGCTCTTTTAAATAGAGTTACAAAGATGATGTTTCTAAAAGAAACAATCATTAACTAGAGGCGAAATTAGAAACAACTTAAATGACCATTAATAACACAAAGAGAAAGATATTATTCTAATAAAAGGTACCTTTGGTTTCATGGGGGAGTGGTTAAGCTATAACAAACTGAAATTAAATTGAAGTTTAATTTTTCAAAAGTTGGGGCATTATGAAGAGTTTTGTCTATGGAGAAAAGAAGGTATATAAGAGAAATCAAAAGGGAGAAGGAAGCATCATTAAATACATTTTATATATCTAATTATTACTCCTTGTGGAGAGTGGACTGTGGTTCAGCAACCTGGGGACAAAAGTACTTAAGGTCTGAAATTAGAGGACAAAACCCCCCTAATTTCCATTGCTAAGTTTGTGGATGAGAAACCCCAATTTAGGTAGATTTGGAGACATTTGGAAGAAATTTCAGCAAGGATAAATTACTGCAGATTTGGGGTAATGAATAACAGATATAAAAGAAAATCTAAATATTATATCTAAATTAAAATAAACTGTTAAACCTGCAGTCTTTTAAATTGATATCGCATTTATATTTAGTTGTGCTGCTATAATTGTGTCTTAGATTTTATTATTTAAAGAAAAATAAGAAAAATAAAAAAGAGACTACAATTTCTAATGTTGACCCCAGCTGACTAAAGAAATATCCTTAGTCTATTAATACGTTAGAGAAAATTTTCATTAAATTGGAGGATTTAAGGGTCATCTGATGCCCTATTCTGAGAAGAATTCTTCTTCCTTATAAGATTGGCTCAATCCAATCATCCTTTGAGGCAATATATCTATGGGCACATTTTCTACACCTAAAATTTGATTTTCTCATAAATCTACAGATTGTCTCCAAATATTGTCCCTAGCCTTAAGAATAATTTCTTTAGGAAACTTCTTTGAAAGATCCATCTCCACACATAGTCAAGCAAAGGTGGTATAAGTTTTGTTATTTGTCTGTTTTGCAACACGTACAAACTTTCCTAGGGAATTTTCAACGGCTGTTAAGCCAGAAGGCAGCCAATTTTGCAGCAGTTGATATGGTAATCTTACTGAAATATGGGAAGTAGAAAAAGAACTCCACGGCTTAATACTCAATAGGTTCTCTTATTTTCCACAGACCCAAATGCAAAATATATTTGATATTTTTGATAAATTCAAACTCAATGATAAAATAGCCTCTAGTACATGGATAAATATATACTTAATCCTCCAAGGATTTCTTGTAGGACAAAGAAAGCCACCCGTGTGGATTGGACTAATTTGGGCCAAAAATTGAAGAATTTATAGGCAAAGAGTGTGATCCAACAGAAAACCTCTCTTTTGGCCATATCTAAATCCATTTTAATTTTTGAAGTATAAATTTCTTGCTTAAAATTAATAACCCAGCCTTAGCTAGACTCGTGGAATTCACATTATGATGCTTCTTGTTATGCCTTGCAAAAAGGGACTGATTTGGAAAGGAGGAGACCTTGGTGGCCAATTCATTGTTGCTAGAGCAATCAAAAGTCTCGCTGCTCTCCCTTAAACTCTATTGGTTTGCTTTCTTGGTCATATGAGAAGGGTTGTAGGAAGAAAACACAATCCCTCTAGATAGCTTTTTATGCCTAGGGACAAAAGTGGAAGCTGAAGAAAGACATAAAAGAGAGGGAGAAACCTTATGAGATCATTGCTAATGCCAAGGCAAGCATCGTCCAATAGGTCCATGTCGCTTGCATCGTTGATTCCCCTTGTCATGGTTATGTAGGCCTCCCAATCTCTTGCCAACCATGCAAGCAAAGAGTTAGGAAATTTCTTTTCAAGAGTGGGTGTCAATGATTTTTTTAATTTTTCCAAAATGGTAGAGGAAGGGCATCAAGCAGAAGATAAATGCTTTCGTGTTGTAGCTAGTGGAAACATTGTGAAGCAAGGCATACAAATTGCTTTTTTTTTGATAGGTGAATGCTTTTTGACTAGAGCTATGACCCAGTGAGGTGACATTTTTGAGGGACTTCATCCTCAGTTGTTGGGATTAACCCTAGACTAGTTGTTGGGATTAACCTCAAGAAGAGCATAATGATCCACCAGAGGTTATGAATCCCACTGATATACCTAGTGACATTGTTGTTAGCAAAAAGAGGCCACTTTGGGTAAGAAACACCATTCAAGAAGTTGAAAGATTTGCAGCTCCCAGTGGTACCTTCCGAGAAACCAAGAGACCTCAAGTATTCTCCAACTACGTTGCATTGATGTGCAATCTCATTGAGTCTGAGCCATGCAATGTTGAAGAAGCCTTGAACCATCATGCCTGGAAGCTTGCTATGGATGAAGAGTATCAGTCAATCATCAAGAATGATGTTTGGGACATTGTGCCTAGACCCAAAGGTAAATGTGTTGTTTCCTCTAAATGGTTACTCAAAATTAAACATAATGGTGATGGTAGTATTGAAAAATATAAGGCTAGATTTGTAGCTTGTGGTTTTTCTCAAAAGGAAGGCATAGACTATGAAGAAACATTTGCTCCTGTTGCTAGATATACCTCTATTAGAACTATAATAGTTATTGCTGCAGCTAGAGGTTGGAAGCTACATCAAATGAATGTTAAGACTGCCTTCCTTAATGGTGTCATTGAGGAAGAAGTCTATATTGAACAACCTGAGGGTTATGAGATTCAGGATAGAGAAACTCATGTGTGCAGATTGAAGAAAGCTCTATATGGCCTCAAATAGGCCCCTCATGCTTGGCATGAAAGAATTGATAAGTACTTGTTAAGTTTAGGATTTTGTAAAAATGATGCTGACTCTAACATCTACTTTAAGATATCTAATGATGAAATGCTAATTCTAGTTCTATATGTGGATGATTTATTTCTTACTGGTAAAGATGAACTTATCATTAGATGTAAGAAAGAATTAACTTCAGAATTTGAAATGAAGGACTTAGGTCTAATGCATTTTTTTCTAGGTCTAGAAGTATGGCAAAGATCTAACGAAATTTTTCTAAGTCAAGGAAAGTATACTAATGATATTTTGAAAAGATTTAGAATGATGAATTGTAAACCTATGTCTACTCCTATGGAATTTAACTTAAAGAAGTTAAGTGTTTCTACAACTAACTCTGATTTTGCAGATCCATCGGAGTACAAGCAGTTGATTGGATCATTGATGTATCTAGTTAACACTAGACCAGACATATGCTATGCAGTGAATGCTCTCAGCCAGTTTATGGGCATGCCCAAACATGTTCATCTTGTTGCAACCAAGCACATCCTAATATACTTGCAAGGCACAGTTGGTTATGGGCTGAAGTATCCACTTAACACTTCAATAACATTGGAAGGTTATTCAGATGCAGATTGAGTTGGAAGTGTCAAAGACAGGAAAAACACTTCTGGCATTTGTTTCAGCTTAGGATCCGCAGTGATCTCTTGGGCTTGCAGAAAACAATCCTTAGTTGCACTAAGCACTGCTGAAGCTGAGTATATTGCAGCAAGTGTTGCTTCTAGAGAAGCAGTGTGGCTTCGTAAGCTTCTTGCTGGGCTGTTTGGACAACCTTGGGAACCTACAGTTATTCATTGTGATAATCAGAGTTGTATCAAAATGTCCGTCAATCCTGTGTTTCATGACAGGTCAAAACATGTGGAAACTCATTATCACTTCATTCGAGATATGGTGCAAAGAGGCGCCATTCAGCTGAAGTATGTTAGCATTGATGAGCAGGTTGCAGATATTCTTACCAAGCCTCTGTCCAAAGTGAAGTTTGTGTACTTCAGAGACAGACTCGGTGTTTGGAAAATGAAACCCTAGTTGAGAGGGAGTCTCAATCTCAGTGATACATTGTGTTGTATCAAACCACCCTCTATGGGCAATGTAAGGTGATATTGTAATTTTCTCAGGGAGAAGAGTAATTGTTACCATCCTCTGTGGGCAATGTAAGATGGTAGAAAAGATCCTTTCCACCCTTTGCGAGCAATGCAAGGTGGATCCAGTCTATGCTTGTGTGCGAGCTGGAAGATTATATTATGTAGTTCCATTATATGCTTGTGTGCAAGATGGAAGACTACAATATTCTGATTATGTAATCCATTCTTTGCTTGTGTGCAAGATGGAAGATTATGATATTCTGATTATGTTTTCTTTTCCCTAATTAAGAGGGAGTGTTGATTGTAATTAGGTAGGAGGGGCGGATTCCATTTGCCTTAGGCAACATTGGAATCCGCCCAAAGGGCTGGCCCCTCTTTAACGTGTAGGGCTGGGCCCTCTCTCACACGCCACTCCCTAAACAAAGCCAAACCTATTCCTCACGCCACCCTAAGGGAAATGTGTTCCCTGTAAATAGGGCTGACCCTATATTCAAAAGACAATTCGCACAAAAGAAAAAGGATAAAAAGAATTAATGTCAAGCTGACCTAAATAGGTCCCTTGCCTCATATAAAT
The DNA here is from genome assembly GCF_030272615.1 of Cryptomeria japonica. NCBI lineage: Eukaryota > Viridiplantae > Streptophyta > Pinopsida > Cupressales > Cupressaceae > Cryptomeria > Cryptomeria japonica. Next base: position 863,398,660 of record NC_081409.1, on the reverse strand, counting down.
AAAGGACAACTTGAGTTCATTTATACACACAATCATCTACTCTCTCATATGCGAATCTGATCTGAAGGACAACGAACTTAGTCTTTTATCTGCTGGGCATAAAGCGATCCATCTCTGCTGTTAAGGGAGTGCTCTTCATCAAGCGATCTGCCAATTGAAGGACCTGCTGTTCTGAAGTTGATTACAGTCATGAGCTGGAGACATACATTTCATTTCAAGATAAAATCCTTGGTTGCTGGTCGATACAACAACAGGTAGATCCGAAATTGGTTAAGGGGCAGATTTGAAACCACTTGAAGATGCCATTAGCCCTAAGGGTGAACCGAGATAAGTATTGTAATCAGATTATTGTTCATAATCCATAATCAGATCTGAGGATCTTTTCTGGCTGGGTTTTTCCTCCTAGGAGGTTTTCCCAGGGTACTTGTGTGTTGTGTGTTCATTCTATTCATTTCTCTACTTTTGCTTAATTCTGGAAATTCCTAAACAGTAACAGCAATTAATATTAATATGGAAATTAAGATAAATTTCTATTTTCTGAGTATTGCATTAATCTAAAGGACTAAAAATCAACACTAACATCATCTCCTTATCACTCCTCTCCACCGGTAATGAGCTCCTACTCCACACGCTAACGACATTCTTCGTACCATCGGTCGTTGACAACACCTTCTCAAGAGCATCTTGCATGAGAATTGAACCCTGAATGTCATATCAACACAGCTTGCAACTTTACCGTTGCACTGTGGGGTCAACCCCAAGGCATACAAATTGTTAATATATAATTATTGTAAAATGTTTAAATATAGTTATAAAATGTATAAATTAATTAATATAATATATTAATGTTTAAAATTTGCATATCCATGCCATTTCCCCTTTAATTTTGTTCCTATTTTAAGGAGAGTGCCTTGATACATTGACAAATCGACAAATATTATATAATTTTGTTTAGAGTTGGGTCCCTTGCCCTATGTCATCTATTTATTCATTACACACTCCTCCCTTACCCCATCCATATGTTCACATATCCCAATACATTCTCCCTATCTATACATTTATTACACACACACACATATATATATTTCCATGTACTTGTCCCTCACCTTGATCTAGCCCCCTCTTTGTCTTATGTCAAGTCTGTTGTTGTGGGGTCAACCTTGGACCTGCATATTTGACCCTTTCAAATTCAAAATTTTAAATTCAAATTTCAATTGATTAAACACAAAGTCATGCAATTTATTGCTTTGTGCTTGTATTTAAAGGCATTCAATGTATTCATTTTACATGTCCAAGTATCTCCATATCTTTTGAGCACTATAGTATTTCAATTGTGCAATAAAAGAAATTTAGCTCTAAATGGGCATATGCATGATAATATGGCGTACCGTATTATGCCGGCCCAATAACTGTAGAGTGTTGACTTTGATGATTTCTTCAAGTTTTTTTTGGGTTGACCTAGGAGATCATGTCCCCTTGTGACACTAACAACAATCCTCCAAAGGTACTCTTAAATAATATCTGTCTTGGATATCAAAGGTCTTATAATTGACAATACAACAATATATGTGGTGGCTAGTAGATTGCTTCAGGAGAGGCATTGATCATTCTTTTGGACCCCTTGTGCAGCACATTTCCTTGATCTTCTTTTAGAGGATAGGAAAAATTGAGTGGGTGAGACTAGTTGTAGAAGATGCAAAATACACAACAAAAATTATTTATAATCACCTTTGGGTTCTTAGTTTGATCAAAAAACACACCAAAGGGAAAGAGCTGATGTGATTTCCCTTTGGTATGATCGGGTGTTACAAAGTTTGTAATGATCTTATTAACGTTGCAATGCATTATTGTTTTCATAGTTCGTAGACTCAAATTGTAAAATACTCTGTAAGCTCAAAAATTTTGACTCGACAAAAATAATTTTTTCTTTTTGTAGAATTCAATTGCAAAATGTATCAAATGAGAGTCAAAAAATGCATCATCCTATTGAACTAATAACCAATGTCTTTCAATTAGTGAAACTCATCTCTTCGATAAGCCTATCCTCGAACTTTTGTTTTAAAATGTGGGCGTGTCAATTTTTTTCTTGGAATATAACTTAAGTTGTGGACCTTTGTTCGTTTGACATTTGAATATTTTAGGATATTTATATAAATGTTCAGAAATAAAGAATGACAAATGTTCATAACCTTATTTATTAGTTATCTATTTCTTTTTTTAAAATTAATTTTTTTTAAGGAAGGAAAAATATTTCTAAATTAAAATAATTAATAAAGAATAAAGTTTAAACCACCTATCAATATAGTGCTACTACATTACTAGCAATTTGTCAATTTAAGGATCTACAATATATAAACATGAATAATGAATATTCAAAAGTTATGAATATTTCCTTTCCATATGGGTGGCGTCTAACAAACTGATGATCCTTTAAACAATCTATGCCCTAAATCATTTGAAATTTGCCCATTTTCTTCAAACATTTTAATTGTGTCGCATTTTTCCCTATGTTTTTACTTGTGTTTTTGCCTTTTCTGGTCTGCATCATGATTGTTAGTAGCCTAAGTGGATTAAGTTGTAGTATAGAGAACACCAAGATCCAAATCATAACACTAGAGCATAATAAAACATTATCATGGACCCAACAACACACAATACAGTATACCGAGATATATTCATGTAACACAGATGTATATCATATTAATCTCCTTTGGAATGTCCCTCCAAATGTGCTACAAGCTTACATATAATGAGTTTGCGGTTGGTTAGGCCATCAACCATCAGACAACCAACTACCCCGTAGATATAATTTAATAATATTGTTTTATTTTAATACATTACCAAAAAGCCTTATTTACTAATTAACCGGCTTACATCATCCCCCCCCAAAACTTGTCGTCTTCCAGATGACATAAAACAACAGAATAACAACAAAAACTATCTACTGAGAGGGACAAGAGGACGCCCCTGTTCCCATAGTAGCATGCTCTCGAAGGGTCTTCAGATCTCTTTTAGCAATGAGTTGTTTCCCCCGAATTGCTTTAAGAAGCTTGAGTGCATCCATTCGGTCTTTCTCAGAGGCAGCCAACTCCTGTTCCTTTCCCAGCCGCATGGTTCTCTCTTGTGCCACTTCTTGTTCCAGAGCGTTGATTCTTTCTTTCAGCTCACTCTCTCGTTGCAGGGATAAGGTGTGTTCTCTTTCCATTTTGCTCGCTTTCTAGGTCATCCCCTGGAGCTGTAAGAATGTAGTACGGAAAGTCCGCTCTATGGTAGTGAGAGCTCTCATTACCTCCTGATCTCCTCTTGTATGCTTGCTAAGGATCTGTGGTACTCCCCAATTTGCTACCATCTCTAGAGTTTCCTTGTCGGGCCAACCTTGGTTCCTCATCTTCTGCGAGAACTCCCTCTCACTATAGCAGGCACATCGGATCTTCGAGAATGATCTATCATCCTCTGTGTGGCTGTCCTCATTACTTCTAACTCCGAAAGAAAATGCTGCGCAATAGCTTCCAACCCTCCGACACCCTCTGCTGGTGAAGACGTGCTGTACCCTTTCCCAGTTTCTCCAATCCTCAGGCTCTCCTCCTGCTGGTCAAACCCCAATGATGGTGATGGAGGTGGAACCTCTATGTCCATCTGAAACCTGGCGAGCAGGCTATCCGTTTCGGCCTCCATGTTTGCTTCCTCTGTCCCCTTCCCCTTGTCTCCTTCTGGCTCTTCTAGGTGCATTTCTTGTTCTGTGTTTTCTACATCCATGGTTGCGGGGGGATTAGTTATCGGTGCCACTACCAATGCGACAGCTCTAGCGGCTTCCACGCCCCTGGATGTGTCTATATGGAGAGTGTGGGCCCCTGCACTATGTCTCCTCAAGTCTATTAACTGGGATGGGGTCCCTGCGACCCTTGGTACCAAGTGTGCCGTGGTTGCAATCTGTGCCGGTTTGAAAAGTACCTTTCTCCTTACTCCCCATCCTGGTATGGCTGGTATGCCCCCCATAGGGTTTCCTGGCTCTACCTGTGGCAGACCTCCTACGTGTCCTTCCATGCCCATTGGTTCCAATGTTGCAACTTCCGGCCCCGCCCTATCCTCCTCATCACCTTCTGATCCATGCATAGTGTGGCTTTGGTCCATACGGAATTCCCCTTCGTCTTCATCAGATGAAGATGAGATATATGTCTCCTCTTCCCGTCTCTGCCTCTTCGTCAGAGTTGTCATCTTCCTCCCCTCCATCTTCCGTGCTCCTTGGAGGTTCTTGCCTTGCTTTCTTCCTGGGTGTCTCTGTGGCTACTACTGTAAAAGTGTCCAGGTGTACATGGCTGGCCTGTAGGGCTCCACCCGATTCGAGGCCACAAAAACTCCTCTATATTTCGGCGCCACCTGGGTTCTCAATGCTTCCAATAAGAGGGCAATGATATGATGGGGCACGTATAGGGTTTTGTGTTTAAGGAGCATGGCCTCCTTCACTCGGCTGGAAAGGACCCGACCCCAATTGTATATTTTGCCGTTGCTCAGTCCGTACATGAGGCGTAGCATCCATATGGCAACATTGGAGGCTTGGCTTGCTGTTGTTAGCTTACTCTTCAGGATATCCATAACGCATCTCCACTCTGGTGAGGTGATGTAGGATTTTTTTAGGCCCCTTCTATTACTATTCTGCCACAAACTGTCCCATTGCTCTTCTGTGAGCGTATTACTGCAGATGTGTTCCAACAGCCGCTTCTTTTCTTTTGTAGACATTCTTGCTGATGGTTTCATGGTTGAATCGCCGCTACTTGGAATTCCAAAAACCTTCCTGAATTCCTTGGGTGCATAAGAAATGACCACCGTTTGCCCGAAATAGTCGATTACTAATCTATGCTTGTCTTGCTCATATCCATGGACCATGGCACGCAATATGGGTTCGAATTCTTTTAAATTGAAGATAGGTATAAAAATGATTTTATCAACCTCTGCTCTCAATGAATTTTTTAGGGGGTGATCCTCCTCATTGCTTTCCCACCACCTCCTGCACTCACTTCCAAGAACTCCTTCAAACATGAGGTTCTCCACGGTTACCTGTTCTTGTGCTCTCTCCTGGCTTTTCTTGCTGGTTCCTGGCATGGCCATTGGTTGCTTGTTAGAAGTATGGGCCTTGTAATTTATGTCGTAACTTCCCGTTCTAGGGTTGTCGTGACTCCCTTTCACCATATTGTGCCTTGCTGGCATATACTTCTCCTTCACTGTGGAACTATAGTGGTGGACCCCTTCGTGGCTTTAAGCTCCTTCACTGATGTCTATACTGCGGGAGTGATGGGACCAGTTTACCTCGTCCATTGGGTGCGCTGCGACTGTGTACTCCGTGGCTGGGGGTTGCGTACGTTGGGTGCTGCGTACGCCTCCATGGTCTTGGAGGGAGTCATCGCGCCTGTGGTGCACATGGCGGCTAAGGCATACGTCGTGGCTGCTGGGAGCTGCGTACGCTGGGTGCTACCTTGGCTTGCATACCCCACACCTTGGGCTGGGTGTTGCGTACACCTTGGCCCGCGTACACCCCCTATGCCCCTTCCGCCTTTGCTTTCACCTCCCCGTACGCCCTTTGTGCCACCGCGTGCCTTCGTGCCGCCGCTTCCCCATTTCGCGCCATTGCTCCCCTTCGCCTCTCCGTGTACGCCGTGTCTGCCCTTGGCGGCTTCGCGTATGCTCCACCCGCTTCCACTGATGTCGCGTGTCCCCCTTGCGCCGTCCTTCGGCTGTGCATATGCTTTGAGTGATGCGTACGCCCTGCGCACTCCTTCCGTGTTTATCTTCTGCGGCGCTACTCCTCCAAACTTCCCCTTCGTTGCCTTCGCAAGAAATTATGTGCCTTCTTGCCCGTTTACTATTTTTCTTAACATGCCGGATGCTTTTTATCCTCCACTTAGTCTTTTTCGAACCATTCCTTCCTTTATTTTGCTGGTCCCATAAATTTTTATTTTTATTTTTTCTGGTCTTTATTATCTTTCTATGGCCTTCTCTTTTCATGCATAATGTTTTTATTTGCGTTCTCTTTTTTTTCCATTTTTCCTTGTTTTTCCAATTTCTTTGAACACATGCTCCTAACTTTCATGACTTAGAGCCATCCTCGTCTTCCTTGGTCCCACATTCTGTCAAGTCATACCCCAACATATTCGCGGCAACAGTTTCTCTCTCCTGGTAGATTTTGAGTTTTGACCCATTCAGTAGGTCTTTGATCGGATTGCCATCTATGGTAGATAATTTTATAGCTCCGTTTGCCCCTACTCCCTCAATTTTATAGGGCTCTAACCATTGTACCCTGAACTTCCCAAGTCGGAGTTCATTTCGGCCATTGTATTTGAGCACCAACTGTCTCGATGAAAATTTCATTTGTCTCCGGTTTTTGTCGTGCCAGAACTTCCTTCTTCTTTGAGCTACTTCTGTGGCCCATTGTGCCACTGTCCTACGTTCCTCCATCTGAAGTAATGTATTCAACTGCTCCCTTAAGCTCTCCTCGTCCCCCAATCGGTTCTGGACTGCTATTCTCAAGCTCGGTACAATGTACTCTACTGGCATCACAGCTTCCTGCCCATACATGAGCTGGAATGGGGTATGCCCAGTAGTGGCTTTGTAAGAAGTACGATAGGCCCACAACACCGCACCCAACCTTTCCTCCCAGTCTTCTTGTTCTACTCCACAAGTCTTGCATAGAATGGACACCAACACTTTGTTTGTTGACTCTGCTTGCCCATGCGCCCTTGGGTAGTACGAACTTGACAGCCTATGAAAAATTCTAAATTCTATTGTCATGGTGCATATCACCTGATTCACAAAATGTACGCCCCTATCACTGGAGACTTGTATCGGTATTCCGAACCGAGTTACGATTTGTTCATATAGAAACTTGGCGGTGTTGAGTGCCGTGTTGTTTGAAAGAACTCTGGTCTCGGCCCATTTTGTAAGGTATTCTGTAGCCACGACTATGTATCGGCATCTGTGCGCTTTGCTTGTCCTGAGTGGCCCTACAAAATCTAGCCCCCATCTCTCAAACATCTCTTACAGTTGGGATGGAAAAAGAGGCATAAAGTCTCGTTTGAGTGGCTTACCTACCCTTTGGCAAGTATCACAACTTGACACCCATTCCCGCGCATCTGCATAAAGTGTAGGCCACCACAACCCTGCTAGCAATATTTTTCTTGCGGTAGCATCCGGGCCCATACGCCCTCCCGCTAGTCCTTCATGTGATTCCCTAAGAACCCCAAGAATTTCTTCCTCCAAGACACACCTTCGTAGTACCCCATTAGGGCCCATTTTGTACAAAAGCCCGTGGATCAGTTGAAACGTTGTGCTTTTCAGTGCCAGCTTCCTTCTTTCACTTGGGGGCATCTCCTTCGGGAACGTTGCTTTGGAGAGATATCGTCCAAGCTTCTCATACCAAGATGGTAAGACTGCTATTTGGAACAAGTGGCCATCTGGGAAATCCTCATTCACTCCCCCTTCTGCGTGTTCCCCTGATTTTATTCTTGATAGATGATCAGCCATTACATGGCTCTTTCTTGGTCGCACCACAATATTGAAAGTAAATTCCTGAAGTAAGATCAACCATCGACTTACTCTCCCTTGGATGACCGGTTTGTTAACCAGGTACACGAGTGCTTGGTGATCCACGAAGAAGGTAAAGGGCGTGGCTAGGAGGTAGTGATGAAATTTTTGCACTGCGTACACCATCCACAAGGCCTCTCATTCTGTGGTTCTATAGTTTCTTTTTGCTTTTGACAGTAGGCGGCTGGCAAAGTATATAGGGTGATCCAAGCCCGTGGCTCCCGCTTGTGCTAAAGTGGCACCAATGGCAAAGTTGGAGGCATCTACATGCACATGAAATTTATTGTCCCAATTTGGGTATATTAGGATGGGTGCGCTTACAAGTCTGGATTTGAGTTCCCTGAAGGCTTCTTCTTGCTCTCTGTGCTATACAAATGGCTCCCCCTTCCTTGTAAGTTTTTCCAGCGGGCGGGAGGGAGACCTCAGCAAATCCCTTAATAAACCACCTATAGTACCGTACATGGCCAAGGAAGGATTTTATTCCTGTAACGTCCATTGGGTTTTCCATTTCCATGATGACTTTTATCTTATCTGGATCAGTCTTCAACCCTGCTTTGTAGTCTATATGGCCAAGTAGCCTTCCTTGTGGAACAAGAAACCGACATTTCTTTGGATTGAGGGCAAGTCGTGCTCGACGACACCTTTCCATGCACTCCCCCAATACTTTCAAGTGGTCCTTCTTCTCGCTGTATACTAACCAATCATCCAAGAATGCTTTAAAATTTCCAATCGCCATCTTGTCGAAGATATGCAATATTATCCTTTGGAATGTGGCTGGGGCGTTGCATAATCCAAATGGCATCCGGTTATACTCGTAAACTCCATCCTCGACAATAAATGTGATTTTCAGCTTGTCTTCTTTTGCTATGCTGATCTGGTTGTAGCTCGAAAAGCCATCCATGAAGTAATAAATTTCGTGCCCCGCTACTTCTTCCAATATACTATCAGTAAAAGGTATGGGGAACGGATCTTTCATAGTTACAACATTTAAACATCTGAAGTCTACGCAGATGCGGATCTGATTCCCCTCTTTCTTGAGCAAAATGACAATGGGTGAGACCTATTCGCTGGTTTGCACTCGGAATGTGATTCCGGCCTCTAACATCTTTTCTATTTCCTCTTGCACCTTTGCCGCATGATTTTTGTTCATGCTGTAGGGGCGTTTCCTTACCAGCCTAGCCCCTGGTATTAATGGTATGCGATGTACGCATAGTTCTGGAGGCACTCCTTTCAAATCCTTATATGTCCATGCAAACACATCTTTGTATTCGAGAAATATTTTAAATGCTGCTGCCTTTAGTACGGGATCCCAATCGCCCCCCACTAGTATTACTTTTGGGTCCTTTTCTTCCCCAAGGTTGACTTGCCGTACCTTTGGTTCCACATATCGTACGACCTCATTTTCTCCAAATTGGTGAGCCGGGGCCCCATCTACCCGGGCCTCCCCTTCCTGATATTCGACAAATTGTGGCGCTTAGGTATTGTCTTCCTTGATCTCAAGGATCTCCAACACATTACACTCTTGGTGGAAGATTTCGTAATCCTCCATCTGCCAGTGGAATAGCCCATTGATAGAACTTGTCTCGTCCTTTGAGCAATTCCCTAAGCGGAGAACTCCCTCTTCATCGGGTTCCATCTCACCATCCTCCCCCGGTGCTTCTTTCTCCGACCCAGAGGCTGAAGCCACTTCCTGACTCACTACTTGGTTCCGTAGATCAATGATATATTTTTTTCCTTCACTTTCAATTGAGAGAGTGTTTTTCTTCCAATTGTGGTCCGCTTTGGCCATGATGAGCCGTCCTCTTCCCAAGAGTGCATCATATCCCTTCCTTGCTAAAGATATAACCATAAAATCCAAAAAGAATTGTTGGGTTCCAATGGTTACCTTTTGTCCCATGAGTGTGCCAATTGGTTTTATCCCTTGCTGGTCTGCTCCTACCAGGTGGAATGCGGGTGGCCACAGTGTTGGTTTCCCCAAGGCCTTCCATGTCTCCTCCGGTAACGCATTTACTGCTGATCCTCCATCCACAATCGTATTGGTGAGTTTGTAGCCCATAATTTCCATTTCTACTACGACCAGTGTTCTGCCCACACCTACTGCCATCAACATGGGGTCAGTGATCTCCTTTGAGTGGTTCCTTTCTTCCACTTCCTCCTTGTGGCCTGGCGTCTTTTCCTCCTTTCTGGTCTCCTCCACCTGGTTTATGGCTATTTGCAGTTGTGGTAGTGTCTGCAACAGATCCGCTACTCGGACCAACACGGTGGTTTCTAGCAGCTGCTTCATTATGGTTGCTTCAGAGTCAGCTCGTATGGTGTTGGTGGGTTTGTGGGATATTGTCTTCCGCCATTCCTCACTCATTTCCCATTCTACTTCCTTTTGTGCCTCCTTTTCTGTACCCGGGTCAGGGTACGTTAGTTTCCTTGCATGGGATCGGGTAATGGCCAGTACTTCGGGTTCCAATCGTACTACCTCCAACATGTTCACGCCTTTCTGTCTTGGACACTCCGCATCTTTGTGGTTGCCCGGCCCACACCATTTGCAGAGTAGCCCTCCTTGTCCAACACCACTTTGGCAGTCGCGTGCAAAATTGCCCCATTCGTTACACCTTCAACATTGTATCATTGGTCTGCGTTTTGCATCATATTGGATGCGACCTCGTGGGGTATTATTATTGCTATTGTTGTTACTCCCCCCCCGGTTGCTCCTATAGCCACTTGGTGATGCGTCTGAGTTTGTGTTCTTGGAGGGTGTAGTTGGTGGTGTTGCTTGTTCTTGAGTATATAGTACCTGGGCACTCCTTGCCTTCAAGTTGTAGGGGCATTCCTTAATGGAATGTCCCAACACTTGGCAGATGTCACAAAAAACTTTCTTCGGGCAATTGGTTTTTGTGTGTCCCTCCAGTTTGCACTCTGTGCACCAGAGTTCCCTGCCCTCCCTACTTTCTTCCTTCCGAGTCCGCATTTCCCGCATCATCCGCCTCATATCCTTCCGGAGTGCTTGTATTGTCCAGGACTCCTCCTCGCTTTCTTGATCACTACTATCTTCATCACTTGTGTGCTTCTTACCCTTCGATGTCTTGCTCTCGCTTTCAATGTCCATGGCTCTATTGTACGCGTCCATGAAAGTAGATGGAGGTACTACTTTCATCTTTTTTCCGCAGGGATGGGTGCAGTCCCTCGATGAACCATCGCTTCTTTAAACCATCGACTGGGGTATTGTCCATTTTTCCAATCAATTCTTTCAGCCTGCGGTAGTAGGACCTTACTGTCTCACTCTTGCCTTGTTTGGTGTTGTATATTTCTGCTATGATCTCGTCATCGTCCCAAAGTAACCGAAACTCCTCCTTGAACGCCTTAGCAAGTTTTTTCCAAGTATCCTTTGAAGTGGTGGGCAGGTCTGTGTACCAGTCAATGGCAATTCCATGGAGGGTGGCTAGAAATGCTTTCAGCCAGTTGTCCTCATCATCCTCGCCATTGGCCTGCCATATGGTGACACAAGTTTTATAGTGACGGGCGGGATCCTCTGATCCTATTCCATTGAATCTGGGAAGTTTCTGCTTTTCGGGGTTATGTGCCATCTTTCTCGTACTCCCCGGGTTATTCTGGGGATTGTTGAATGACTCGGTTGGTGCGGTTGTTTGCTCCCAATTATCACTACTCTCTATTGCCTATGGGCTGTTGTGACTCCTGTCCCACTCTTGTGTATGTTGCTGAGAACCTTCTGCCAGGCTCCCTCCTTCAACTATCCGATAGAGTTTCAGGCGCCTCTCCAGTTGCTCTTGGATGCGCAGGGATCTTCTCACTATGTCTTCTTGGCTCCCTTCTTGCTCCTCCCAGGATTGTCGTCTTCGATCTTTGTTGAGTGTATTTGGCATTAATTATTGGAACTTCGGTGGTTTCACCGCTGTGCAGAGTCCCTCTACTCTTCTTCCCTTCGATTCCTTTCTTTGTATTGTTGAAGCACTTGCTGCCTACATTGCTCCCTTCGTACGTTCTCTTGTTCCTCGTCACGTTCCACGAGTACACATGCCAACAACCGTGGAAGACGACCCAGGAGATCATGTACTGCTTGGTTCACGTTGAGTTCCGCCCGTACCGTACCAGCCGAGACAGCGCTCAGTTCCGCTTCTCACTGTACGTACCGGTCCACGGAAACGTCCCACACGTGAATCAAGTCTTGTGTCAACTGATCCTCCCTGGTTACTTCGGTGTTATCCTCTACATCACTGTCTGTTACAAGGATGCTTTGGTCAAATGGACGACCCATTATGCTTCCATCTCGCCAGCCTTCCCTCCTGAGACCTTCGGATTCGACTTAGGCAACGGCGCCAAAATGTTAGTAGCCTAAGTGGATTAAGTTGTAGTATACAGAACACCAAGATCCAAATTATAACACTAGAGCATAATAAAACATTATCATGGAACCAACAACACAAAATACAGTATACCGAGATATATTCATGTAACACAGATGTATATCATATTAATCTCCACTGGAATGCCCCTCCAAATGTGCTACAAGCTTACATATAAAGAGTTTGCGGTTGGTTAGGCCATCAATCGTCAGACAACCAACTACCCCGTAGATATAACTTAATAGTATTGTTTTATTTTTATACATTACCAAAAAGGCTTATTTACTAATTAACCGGCTTACAATGATTTCATGCAAGCTGGCAAGTTAATCAATGAGTTACATGGCAAGTTATTACAGGTTTCATGTTGCATTTTTGTTTGCAGTTGAAGACAAGTTAATTCACAAGTTGTTCGTGCGGTTTTGAAACTTGCGAGTACTCTACAACTCGTCAAGTTCTCGTCAGGTTTTCCATCCATGATTGGTTTGTTCACTTCTTTGAAACAAATGTTTGTGAGTCAAGCATGGCTAGACTCATCATATTTGAAGAAGTTGAATGAGAGAGAATTGCAAGGATAGTTTTTGATAATCTCTTTGCATAGAGAGCTATGGAGATCTTCAAGGTAACCTCAAACTTCAATTTAAAACTCAAATTGAAGCTTTTGCTCCTAAATTTACTTTCATTGTAAATTTATAATTTAAATTTGTTTGTATTTGTGAGTGTTAGAGCCTTGGCTAGAGTTCTATGCTTTGTAGACGGGAATCAAAATCCAATGGGGTAAATTTGTGAGGCCATGGATAGGGTCAAAGAGTCCATCTGAAACTATTACAAGGGGGACACTTAAATTTATCTCATTTGGGAGATCATTGATTGGTGGTCAAACAATCAACTCCACCAAGCTATTTATGCAAATGTGTACTCCCTCACCCTCATTATTTTCATTCGAATATCTCTGCAAATCCTAATGGAAAGGTTATGGAGGGCCTCACAACATGCATTGAGAGGATGGCACCCAAGGTTGAGGAGAGAGAAGAGAACTCATTGTTCAAGAATTGCAAAATTACAAGAGTGGTAGGTGGAAGCTCTTTTCTTTAGCACTAGCTATTTGAAGAACCACTCAATCACTAGGTAACAATAATTGGAGTCTTTACATGCATCTTACAAGTGACAAGTTTCATTTTACAACTATTGATAAAATATGGTTTTCTTATTAACTTTTGTACATAGTTTTGCAAAGTTTCTTGATGGGGGGATATGCAAGGATGGGTTTGAAGGAACAGGGGCTTAAATTTGGGGACGGCAGGGGAGTGGTGCTGATATAAAAATAGAGGTGAATTGAAATCTTCAAGTCAAAATCTGCAATCTAACATCTTTGTGAGTGCCCCATGAAAGGCCAACTAGTTTTCACAAAGTTAAAGGTTGCAATTAATATGTAATGGCATGTGCCATATAGCAAGTGACCTAACGACGTCCCCAACAGAGATGGCGGAAGTGGTGGTGTTGTGGGGGGGACATTTCCCCCATGTCCCTGAGTCTCAGAAACATCACCTTATAGGGGACGCGGGTTTTTTTTGGGGGACTCATCCTTGTGGAAAAACTTAGTGGGGAGATTGGGGTGAAAATACCTCAAATATTCAAAGATTAACCCTCTATGTTTTGTGTCAACTTTGTAATTCTTCTTGTGAACACAACTAGAGTTTGTTTGAGGCCATCCACATGAAGAAAAACTTAATAAATTAACTCAAAAAATCCTCATTGACCTTTTCTTGTACAATACAAACTTTAGCTTTGTAGAAGAAGGTCGGAGGACAAATTAGAGGTCATTGATCCTTATAGCAGTTGGACAAGGTGGGATGAGGAAACCCCATTGTTTATAGCAAACGAGATTCTTGATTTTGAGAGGTAGACAATGGAGGGATATGGCTGCAGCAAAAGGAGCTATTGGATTGTCATTGGATGGCATTAATGAGGAAGAAGATTTATTGCCATCAACCAACAAGATGGAGGTTGAGCTAAAGCCATGAACACAACCTTCTATCTGAGTGAGAAGCTGCAATAGAGTGCAGGGATAAGAACCTTTCCCCAAGTTCTTACTAGATTAGGGAAGCAAAAGATGTAAAATGTTGTAATATTCAATTTATGAACTATGATGATCTTCAAAGGCAATCATCATAAATTCATAATCATTGTGACATTTTCACACATTGCCCCATTGCAAATGGTGACCCCCACTTTTTTGCTTGTAGGTTAGTTCTTTTGCTCAGTTTGCTAAGCTTGGCAGTAGTTTCTTTAGTTATTAACCTTTTGCTTGTGAGAAGATGCAGTGCCTTGATTGTTAGGATGTGATCAACACAGCTTCTTTTTGTTAAAAATGCTTAAGTATTGGATAGGAGTCAAGAACTTCATCGAGCAGGGATTCACATGCAACCCATAGTTTTAGTCATGAGATTGGTTTTATGAATGACGAGTAACTCTCAAGCAAGTGGAAGTGTCTCAAGGGCTGGATGAAAAAGAGAGAATTCAATCAAAACGTGATGATAACGAATGAATATCAAAAGAAATTTACAAGTGTGGATGAAAGCAAAAGTGCTCATTTTCCTTGACCTCAAGGAATCGACTTGGAAATCTTGAAGAGCTAGGTCAAGAGGAAGTTGCACTATCAAGATGTATGAAAGTTGATGAGCGAATTTTTCCATGACTTAAATAATCAAGTGCAAAGGATTTGAGACTTGAGAAGAGTGCATGAAGGCAAAGTTATCCTTAAGATCTCATTTTCCTTGACTCCAAGAAATCTGCGACCTTGGAGTGGAAGATCAACGGTGCTCAAATTCCTTAACCTCAAAGAATCCACGATTTTAGCATGATAATCAGGGTTGGGCAAAGGGCATGAATTGGAGACTTAGTTGCTTAGGACGATTCTAACAAGGAGAGATTACTTTCAATCAAATTTACAACAACTCCTTTACTTGGTGAAATTTACAAGTTGATCAAGAGGTGAATGTTATCTTTGGGCGCTTAGATTCCATGAGGTGGAGAAATCCACAACTTAACTTCTCATTTTCCTTGACCTCAAGGAATCTATGATGCGAGTTCTCAAATTCTTTGACCCCAAGGAATCCACGACTTTAGGGTTTTGAAGGCTAGTTGCCCATGAGTTGCCCAAATCCATGATGATCAACCTTCCAAGCGTTAGGCGAAAGACATAATTTGATGAAGCTTTGAATGATTTCAACAAGGGAGATCATCTCTAACCAAACTTGCAAAAACTGCCTTCTACTTGGTGAAAACAATGATTTTAAGGAAGAAGTGATCTTGAAGAAATTAAGCAAAGTCATCCTTGAGTGTTCAAATTCCTTGACCTCAAGGAATCCACAATGTCACTTCTCAATTTCCTTGACCCAAAGGAATCCATGATTTGGGAGTCTTGAAAGATATGTGAGATGAAGATTGCCTTGATTGAATTTATCTGTGAATCTTCAAAGTTTGCAAGCAAAATGAAGCAAAATTGAGAAAGAAGAAAGTGAAGAACAATTGAAGGAGATGAAATAATCAATTTTCCTTGACCTCAAGGGATCCACGATGTGACTTCTCATATTCCTTGACCCCAAGGAATCCACGCCCAAGACTTGAAGGTGAGGTGAAGCAAAAGTTGTATTATCCAAATTCATCCTCAAGGATTTTTAAAAATTGCAAACAAAATATCTTTGATGGAAATAAGAGAAAGCTGGAATGATCAACAAAGTTGAGGGAGGAAGTTAAGTGTTATGCTCAAAGTCCTTGACCTCAAGAATCCATGATGCCACTTCTCATTTTCCTTGACCTCAAGGAATCCGTGACCTGAGGTGACAAGACAACATTGTTTGATGCTTGGGTAGCACTAATACAGCCTCACACAAGACGGCTTGTAGGCAAATGAAAGGGGTGTGACTCATGTTTGGAGGGTATATAAAGAAAAGGTAAACTCAGACCTAAGAAACACAGAAATCAGAACAAACATGAAAAAAATCAGACCTTAAGAATTCACATCAGACACAAAATTAGAGCAGAGAAGAAATTTTTTCCAAGTGTGAATTGTATTTTTGATGGAGAACTCTCAACCCTTATTTATATACAAAAATGCAAAGGGGAATCCATCATTTTGAGGGCCGACCTGAATTCAAATGTGTGGAAATAGGTCTTGACCGACCTAGGGTGAAAGCAACAAAATCCTTCAAACGTGTGAGTGAAATTGTGAGAATTTGTTGAAAATAGCCAAGATCAAGAGCACATTGAATAGCACAAAAGAGAGACAAATAGATTGATAAGAATAAACTGTATTCTAATCAATATGAAAATATTGACCAACTAGATCATCAAGAATTACATACAATGTAGATAAGCTTGCTTATAAAGGCAAGGCTAAGAGACAAGAGACCACACAATGATGACATGTGGCTCAATGAGATGCAAGGGTAGGTAGGGGTAGGGAGGAGAAATAGTAAAATATTCCACATGAGGTGTATCAATCACCGAAGGTGGAATGTAACAACAAGATCACACCATAAAAGGTGGAAATTCTCCTACATACACTCCCAATGTATGCACATCTCCCTAAGTGTCTCATATGCAAACTATGATGTTATGCATGTATCTAAGTAAACTTAAGTAAAGTGTAATTATATCCAACATGAATAAATAATTACACCAACAGAAATGTTATGAAAACTGAAAAGGCCGACCTGGGTGAAGGAAATAATTTGTAACTTGATACAAAAGAAAATTCAATATTAAGCTAACCTTCTTATCAAAGGGGAGTAATTGTTACATGAGCCCATACAAATGCATGATCAAAAGCATCATTCCCTTATCAAGTGAATTCAGATTGCACTTCAAATTAATTCAAAGGCAGAGCTGACCAACTAATGCGAATTACATCAGGTTTACAGTTAATTGATAGCAGAATCAGGGCAATTCAAGTGCAAATTTGAGCGGATGTGAATTTTGGCAGTTTAAGGAGCAAATTACAGAGAAGTGGATGCGAATTTTCAACACTTCAAAACAAATCAGAAATGCTTCAACTGCAACAAGTACAAGCTAATGGCATATCAAAGTGAAATCAGACATGAAGAGGGAGAAATCAGATCTGAGATAGAGGGTGGAAGTGCGAGCCTCATCAAGGAATAAGCAGACTTTGCAGTAAATCAAGGAATTAATACCCTGATTTGGGGCTATTTTATCAGCAAACTCCATTATTTCAAGACCCGCAGCCAGCATCATAGGGGGGTTTTAAGTCAATTTCCAGAATTTCCATGTGCACTTCCAGATTGGGGAGGGTTTTAGAAGCACGATTCTTGTGGAATATTGTTTATTTCTGGTGTTTTGTTAAAATTTTTGTTCTTTTTCAGGTTTGAGGCCAAAAATAATGAGCATGAAATGAGGACTTAACCACATGGAGCAATCAAGATGTTCAAGTGGATCCGAGATTTCAAAGCAAAGAGGGAAAGTTGTCATTTTTCAAATGGAAGATTTCAAGTAGGATGGTGAGGAAGTCGAGACTCCAAAGCATAAAGGAGAGACTCTACATGCAAAGACACCACATACATATGGAGATACTTCCCACATCAAGGCGAGCTATCCAATCAAATCATGAACAAAGGGAGGATCCAACATAAATATCACAGTCTAAATCAAAGTCATGAAGGAAGGCTTCATCACATGAGAGAAGATCAAGGAACACTTCAGCAAGGCAAAGAAGGTCGATCACCAATGCAAGGAGAAGGTCAAGTACATCAAGCATAGACATCACAAGGTCTACATTAAAGGAATAATTCCCAATTACGAAGAAGGATAAATGAAAGTGATCAAATCAGATAAGATGATGCAATTCAGGAATATCTCCCACTACCATCACATCTGTCATGAGGCTTGGATTTTGTTCAAGTGTTGTATGCATTTGTGGTTCTCATTGCCTCCAAGTTAGATTAGAATTTGCTTTCAAGTATTTTAGATTGAATGAAGGAATTTGTTGAATGCATTTGTATGGAATCCATTTAATCCATACCACTAGCTTCTTCTTGATTGTAAGCTAGCCTTACGTGGTCAGCTAGAATTTTATGTGAACTTAATTTCAATTGTTATATGTCCATTGTAATGCATTGCTTTGATGGTATCAATGTTTGATGGTAATGATTTGAACATCTATGAAATATACCTTAGATGATTGCACTATCTTGTGTCAAATTGTTCATTTTGATGGCGAGACCTTGCCTAGTAGGATTCCATTGAATCATAATCATTCACTCTTTTCTTGCATTCTAGGCTTTATAATATAATTCCTAAACCCTATTTCTTTTTTCCTTTTTTTAGAAATTCTAGTTAATTTAGATCAAGAGCTCAAAGTACAAAATCTTAAGTCATTGACATAGCCTATACCACATTCATGATAAGATAAGATTGATTCGAACAATTGTGTAAGTCCCCAAGTGAAAACAACAATATCACATCAAGTTACACACATGACAAGAACTGATCGTAGAAACCTTGGAATCGTCTTAGTTGATCAGATATTTAGCATCTGAGGTGATTTTGTTCAAGAGAGGGTAAAATAGTTTAGTATTTTATTCTGTGTTCGTATGTGCATAAAACACACATCAATACTATCAAATGACTAGAAAATATATATGAAAAGGAAGTAGAATCTCAGATTGGATCAAGTCACTCAATCTCGGATTACCCAAGTGTGTGCAATTGAATTCATTATGGCTCATAAGATCATCAAGATCCCCATAATCGGCTATGACAAGCTAAAGGTATCTATACTTCAAAAGCATCCTGGACATCGCCTCGCTACTAGTCAAGCATCCATAGCTCCGATGAGGTTGTCTCTAAAATTCCTATGAATATTGCTCCACTGCCAGTCGGACGTCCATAGCCTTGATTGAGTTATCTGCATATTCCCAAAGCCAATATTTTGATATTTCTTTTCATTTTTAAATCTTTTCATTTCTTTTGATATTGCATTCTTGTTTTCGTCAATTCCTTTGGCTTGTAAGCAATGAAGCTTACTAAGGGTTTGGAAATTTCAGTGGCACTGAAGCAAGACGTAAGATTTTCACCGGCCATAACTTCTCCCAAGAAATCTAAATGACTTAGAGCAATATTAGGCGTGCAAATTATGACAATCTCAAGATTCCTATGTCAAGATACAACATTAATGGAATACAACCAGACTTGTGCAAAGGAAAACATCATCACCCCACTCGCAAAAGGAGACTCCAAACATTTAGGCCACTCCAAAATCCAAAACCCAAGCAAAGCCACTTGAGCGGACAAGCTCAATGTCATGTCCTCTCCTTGATTGTTATATATATCCTAAATAAGGCAAGTATTACTATTAATTAATATAATGATTAACAACGAATGATTATTTGAAATTTATTTATTTATTAAATAATTATTTAATTAATATATATTAATATTTATTCTTGAAATGTTCAAATAAAGATAAATTAATATTATATTGTAAACATAATTTATTTATTATAAACATTTGTTAAGAAATTAGAAACAATGGAGGGGTGACAAAGAAAAATAAACAAATAAGTATTATGACAATCCTCAAACAATAGTGACTATTTAAGTGAAGGCTATGAACGTAATGATTGAGAAATGTGCAAACTGAGCAAGCAAGAAACACAATTAGTATATTACAGTGGCAAACAATCAATATGTTGACCGGTTCATAATGATGGACATATTATCATTGTTGTCAAAAGGATTTTCTAAACCATGAACACTGTTGAATCCATTGCACAATCACATTCAGATGTACATACAGTCCCAGTTGTTTATACATTCTAATGTACATATAGTCTGATATATACTCAGACCCTTACGCATGGATAACAGTAATAGACCATTATACAGTACTTGGAGGAATACATATATACAGCATACACTCAGATACAGTCTGATAATATATATATATAAAATCAGACCCTTATGATATGCTTGGAGTAGTATACATATACAGCAAGCTACATGATGAAAAATATAAATATACAAGAAGCTACGGTGAACCAGCAACTCGTCATCCATTGTATTCATGTATTCATATATAGAACAAATATATACTAAGTTACCGAATTTATATCAGAATTTCTATGCGGTCAAAATAATAGACGGTATTAAAAGACTATCGTGAATCGTGGTCATTAATAAGAATTTCTACTGGCAGATTAAAATATTAATTTAATAATTAATTACAAACTATGAATCGTAGTCATACAAACATGATTTGTCAAACCAATAAAAAAGGCAAATACGACTTTTTGAAAAGTTGTGATCCTTCACAAAAGATGCGATATATATATTTAAGTGTGTGGAGTATGAGGAAGAAAAGGAAATGGAAAAAAAAAAGAAAAAACTTTAGAGGAGAATAGAATGGTTATTACAGGCAGTAACATCTGCCTTCTTGGTGGTATGCATGGAGATGTGCTTAATACGTATGCTTGATATATGAAGCTTGATAATGATATTATGCAGAATTTAATAATAATATTTATGTAGATTGCAATACGTATGACAGTCATTTAATTTCCTTATTGTGGCAGACCAGATCTGACACATGGCAGGTCTGTCTGCTCTTACAGCCAAAATTATAATAACTAATGTTTTTAGGCAGTGGTGGTGTTAAGCTCTTACAATCAGAATTATAATAACTAATGTTTTTAGGCAGTGGTGGTGTTAATAATTTATATAGGAAGTTATATATATATATATTCAAATCAGAATAAGGAATAATATAAGTATTGTAAATATGGATATTGATAATAATAAATATTAATATCATAATTACTATTAATACAATACTTTTAGAAATTAGTAATAATTCATATAACTAGTAATTAATAAATACGTAAATGATTTATAAATGAATCAGAACAAGATTAGTTATTTAGTATGGTAAGTTAGCAAGTACTTGATAGACTAAAGAAAGATCGTACATCACAGATTGGATTCATGTTAAGATAGACTTGACTCTTAATCAAGTTAGTATAAGCCATAAGTACTTTGAAAATAGATTAATTATGGTTAAAATTTTCTAAACCCTAGTAGGGGACATTACAAGTGGTATAGAAGCTGTGCGCATAGACTGCGAGAAAGGTAAGCGGTTAAGTTTTAAGCCACAAGAATATATATGTGTGTGGATGTGTGTGCCACACACACACATATATGTTTATAATGGATCTGTCTCTTTGATAGAGTTATAATTTTATAATAATATTGTCTCATGTATATGTAGCCATATATATATGTATGTATGCAGGATATTTGCATGTAAATAGGATCAATAATAGTAATTAAGAAATATGTAGAGGTAGGCATAAAATATAGATGATAATGAAATATAAAATGTTATATGAATCACAATAATTTGGCTATGTGATGGAGGCTATTGGGAGGAAATTCCCTTAGCCTAATTCAGGGATTATGATAATCCCTGGTAGGCAGTATATACTGAGTATTCATATGCATATATGTAAAAGGCTTGGGTGTCAAAAGCTCACCCAAGAAGAGACGGATCTGGCCGGTCCTCTCTGGTAGACTTGGATGATAAGATGTATCATCCAAGGCAAGGAAGTGATCATATATGACGATCTTCCTTGGTAGGCTTGGATGTAAGATGTTACATCCAAGACAGGAATCGAATTATCCATCGATCCTGGTAAGGCTTGGAACCATGATGGGTTCCAAGAAGGCGGGCATTACAACCGCCTAAGGACATATCCCGATACCTCATTCATATCCTTTTTATTACATAAGAATTGAGATTAGTTTTAATTAAGTAATTGAAGTTTTAATTGCAAATTAGAATAGTAATATATATTTTGTTGCATTCTAACAGTTTGTTTTGCAAGAAAGTGATCTCTAACTAGTAGGGATCTTACACTCAAGGGAAACCAGCACCAAAGGTTGAAAACCAAAATCCCAAAATGGGGAAGGGGAAAGCCAAAAAACAAAAACAAATAAAGTGGTAACCTAACCTAAATAGTTTCAAATTTTTTTGAATGGGCAAAACTCACAAGACCTAAATATATACAACTCCTAACATGATTTCTCAAGATGTGTAGAAGCAACATGGCATTAGTCATGGTTTGAAGCCTTGCAAATTATCTTTGAAATCGGAGAAGTAATCTTTCATAATACAAATCTCAAACTCAAGCAAAACTTTAGGAAAGCTTAGCAACTGTGGCAACTCATTTGGACCATGATTAATCCATAAACAAGTTGTTCCTCCTTAATTTCTGTAATCAAATTCTTAGCTTTCAAACTTTGGAGCAAGGAAAGAGACAACCTAGTGGTCCTCGTGTGTGGGTGGGAATTCTTGTGTGTCACACATTGCTTCATCAGGAGGTCGAAGCTGGTGATGTATCATCCCACTTGCATCCGTATCATGCAACTCATAATTCCAATCCTTAGTAGGCACATGTGGTGAAATCTAGACTCAAATTAAAACTTAGAAACATAAAGTATTTCAACCACTAGCTCCTTTTGAATCTTTAGTAATGGGTCTAACCCCAACCCAAATTGCTCTTTGTACTTTGCTTTCATCTTGGTGACCCATTGATCATCAAATATTCCTTCTTGCCTTAGGTTGCTTATGATTTCTTCCATCTTGAGCATGCATGAATGAACTCCTTTATCAAGGACTATTCCTTCTTGAAGTGCACTAGAACCACTTCCCTCTTTATGTTTTCCTCCTTAGATGAATGAACTTTGGAAATCTCTTACATCATCTCTACTTTGAGCTAAGATCTTCATTTTTGTTTCTTGATGATCTTCAATAACTTGCAATTCTGTATATTCATTTTCTTCCATATGTAGACAATCACCTTGGGTGGTCTCCTTGCTTGGATGTATTGCATTGCTTCTTTGATCTTTACTCCAACAGCCTCTCATTCTAGTGTGATGTAAGAACAATCTTCATCCACTTGAATGCTTGATTCAATTGTACTATCTTCTTCCAATTTTATTCCTTCACAACCTAATGATGTTGCAATGCTTTGTTCTTTTGATGCAAGACTAAGATGCTCATCCAAGATGCATTTCCTTGGTAATTCTGATATTCCCAACTGACATCTAGCTTGGTTGATAGCCTCTTCACATATTGAACAAGTGAATTCTTAGTGAGGTGCATTGTGAATCCGACACCAATAAGGAAGCAACACGCTTTCAAGTCATCCATTGCCCAACTCTATTTGATTTTGAATTCTCAACCGGAATCTTGAGAAAGGATCATTTCCATTGACCTCATCATTAGGCTTTATGCACAATTCTGGTTTTGGAAAATCCCAAAAGATGATTTTCCCTTGAACCAATTCTATCCTTGACAAGAATGTCAAGCAATTCATCTTATCATGCTTGGTGGTTTCATGAATCCAACACCTCCTTGGTAAGGCAAATTGAGACAATTCCTCAGGTGCAGTTGTGCATTCAAATCTTCCTGAATCTGATGATGTCCACAAAGGGACTATCCTAACAACAAGAAATATGAAACGATTGCCCATCCATTGAGAAATCATTTTTGATTTTCTATTTTCAGATTTTTTTTGGATTTTGCACTTTTTTTTTTTTGATTTATTGACATATAAGAGATCTAACATATGTCTAATTTGGCACTTGAAAGCTCATATTGGTTTTGGCCAACTTGAATTTTTGCACTTGTGCAAATGAACGATTATTCACCCTCCTAGCGCCAATTCTATTGACTGTGGAGGAGGGTAAAAAATGGCTTGAGATAGCCTCCACAAATTTGAAATGATAGAATTTGGAGTTTGTGTATTCAACCCTCCTAGCGCCAATTTTGTTGATGTGCATTTTGTGACCACACCGACACAGAACAAAGTTTTCCAACGGTCACTTTATCCTCTCTTGATCAAAATCAGATGTATGCTAAGATTGCAGGAAGATCATACATTGACTCCAAGGTTCCAATTTTGTACTAGCGACTTTACTGTGGATATAGACTTGTTTGGCTTTGATGTTTGCTGGTAATCCAAGGGGACTTATGTTTGGATCATTCTTTCACTTCTTTGTGTGGCTAGAACTTCATCATCAGATATAGCAATTTTGTGATGCTTCTACTTTGAATGAATTGAACTGGAATGAACTGAAATTAAAGGGGAAAGGGTTTAGGAAGACTGAACTAAATCTAAGGACTCAATAGATGGCAATGCTTCGGATGAGATCAACCACACTTTACTTCGCCACTAGAAGACAACACATAAAGCCAATGCAGTCTTCAGAGGTTGTGTTTGAGAGATTTTAAACCATTGATGAACACCATCAGAGAACAATGTTCATCCAACAATTTAGATTAAGCGCACTCATAGAAAAGGTCAATCCAACCTTGCATCATCAATAGAAATCATCTATTCACAAAAGGTATGAGCAAGTAATCTTCATCGTAAAACATTGCAATCAACTTTGTTCATCTAATTGCTTTGAAAATAAAATTCTACTCCAAGTGAGGAAGGTGAAACCATGCAAGTTTTGAAAAATAACTTTAAGTGAACACCATCAGAGAACAATGTATCACTGTTATTATCTCAATAACTTATCGCAACAATTTCATACAATCCACCCCTTTTACAAATGAAGGGGTGAACCCCTTATATAGGCCTCGAGGAGAAAAAATGAACGACCTTGATTACAAACCAATCAACGGCTAAGATTCAACATGCAAATCCTAATTAGGGTTTGACCAATAAATTCCCAAATACATGATGCTAAGTAGTGGGGAGTGTGATAAATGATGAATCTCGTCCACTTTACATTAATTATCTTTTGCTCAAAATGGCGCCCGTAATGCATTAAAGGCACCACTACATCCAAAATCACCCAACATGCAATAAATTAGCCATCACTTCCTGTAATATGCTAGCCGCCATACGTTAATTATGCCACTACTCGATCAAGATGCCCACTAGCAAAAAATGCGCCATCATGCTGCCATGAACTCAATAGATTCTCGCCATTCAAATGGACCCCACCGTCATAGGAACTTTTATAATTTTTCAGGTTGTGCTTCATTAATACGGAATATTCTCTTTGCATGTCACTAACTCATCCTTTACAAGAATCTTTCCATTCCTAGCTCACAAAAGACATTTTGGAAGATTTTCCTGCCTTGGAAGAATTTTATCAATTTTTTCCACTTTTGAAGGATTCCTGTACGTTTAGAATTCTAGGAGAGAAAATCTTTGTAGAGAGATTTTTTGTCTTGAAAGAATTTTTCTGCGTTCTAGTTCACATCTTGTTCTGAAGGAGGTTTTTCCATCAACTGACCATTTCTTCCATGTTTGGGAAATTTTATCTTGTCCGAAGTTCTTGGAGAGAGAAAATCCTCTCTTAACCAATTTTCCTCATGCCTTGAAATTCTTCACCTTGGGCGCATTTCTTCCTTGAGGAAGGAATTTTTTGAAAATTTGAAGTTTTCCTCCTTACTATTGAGTTCCACCTTCTGTTTTGTCCTTGGGTGCTATTTGAAGGTGGTGAAGGATTTCTTTGGAATTGACATTTTCCTTCTTGACCATGTTTCTACATTTTCTACTTGCCTTGGAGCGCATTTGCTAGGGATTGGAGAAATTTTGGAAAATCAAACTTTTCTTCCTTGATGTCACTTTGGCATCCATTCCTTTCCTAGAGCACATTTTCTCCATGGTGAAGGAATTTTTGATGTGGAGGCAAATTCCTCCTTATCCTCATTTTGGCGTCCAACCTTGACCTTGATTCTACTTTGCCCTGGAGGAAGGAAATTCTTCATGCCTTAGCCAATTTTTTACTATTTTCAAGAATCTGTACTAAAGGAAAGAATTTCCAACACTTAGCCAATTTTTCATGATTTCCAAGAATTCTATCCTGAAGGAAGGAATTTCCAACTGTCTACTTTTCAATTTTTTGGAATTTTGTCTTGATTGAAGGAATTTCCAACACTTAGTCAATTTTTTCACTTTTCTGGAATTTTGTCCTAAAGGAGGGAATTTTGGTCATGAGGAAAAAATCCTCCTCAACTAGGATTTTGCGCTTTCCTCTTGTCCTTGAGTGCAAATTTGAGGTGGAGGAGGAATTTGACAAAGGAAGGAAAATCCTCTTGACCAAGGAAATGCACTCTCCTCTTGTCGTTGAGTGCAATTTTGAGGTAGTGGAGGAATGTTGAAGTTTTTGAAAAATTCCTTAGAGAAGGATTTTTGGATTTTGGAAAATTCCTTAGGGAAGGATTTTTTGGATTTTGGAAAATTCTTCGAGGAAGGATTTTTTTGATTTTGGAAATTTCCTCAAGCAAGGATTTTTGGATTTTGGAAACTTCCTTAATGAAGGATTTTTTGGATTTTGGAAATTTCCTCAGACAAGGATTTTTGGATTTTGGAAATTTCCTTAGGCAAGGATTTTTGGATTTGGAAATTTCCTCAGGGAAGGATTTTTGGAAAAAACTTGGAATTCCTCCACTTCTTCATTTTGGCGCTCCATCACTTGTTTGGGCACTGATTCCACATGCAAGAGGAATTTTCTTTGGAGGAGGAAATTCCTCCATGACCCTCATTTGGCACCCTCTTCTAGTCTTGGGTGGAAATTCCACTAGGAGGAGGATTTTTGGATGTTTCAAGAGATTCCTCCTTGACCTCTTTCCAACGCCCATATCCAGCCTAGAGCACTAACTTCACCTTTTGGAGGAATTTTCAACTTGGAGGAAAATTCCTCCTTTACCTCATTTTGGCACCTTGTCTCATGCTTGGGCAGATTTTGGCTATCAAGGACAAATTGGCTAGGGAGACAGTATCATTCGAGTAGCAGTTGGTGGAGGCTGAGACTGAAAAGTGTGTATTCCAGACAAGTTTGGTTTAGGCACCGGAGGATTGTGATGTCAAGGAAAAAAAGAACTCCTTGCGGAAGCAATAATGGTGACATCCGCACTTGAGCATCGGATGGTAGCAGAAAAGGGTTTTCAGGCGAGGACGCAACAGGTGTATGAGTTCCGGGCTCGACTGGCGTCAGTAGTTCCTGTATCTTCTTCATCGGCGGTGCAACTACCCCCTGTAGGGACGCCCCCTCCACCCTCTTCTTCTTCTATACCTTGATTCTGTTTAATGTATGAACATCATCTCTATTTTGTATTAAGTCGTCCGTAGACGACTTCTTTTCTTGCAGGGGATGATGTTGTCAGGAATAATCATTATGTTATGTTGTCGTCGGTAATTATGGGTTACGGCAGTCAATTAGTCTTCCCGAAGGGCAGTTGGACCCGACGGTTGGTCACACCCCTTCGGGTATTATATATTGCATACCTTTCCTTCCTAGTAGGATCATTATGGTCATATCTAGATGTAATGTTATAAGCACTTGATGTACATGGACTGTTGAATTAATATAGAAATTGGTTCTTTAATATATTTCCATTATGTTTTGTGTATTTACTTTCTGCGTTTAATCGTTTACCCGTATGTGGCAAACAACCTTAATTAGGGTTTTATCTTGTAATCTTTGCCATTGATTGGGATTTGATCCTAGCCATTCATTTGTAAAGGGAAGTCTATATAAGGCTTGCTCTCCTCATTTGTAAAGGTTAAGATACATTAGATAACAAGTAGCTAGAGGTAGAGTAGGAGGTGAAGGCAGGAATTGTTGCCAAGGCATGTAAATAAACATATTTTTTCATTGAATTTATGGTGAATAATGGTGTTTCTTCTACATATTGTATGGTTTCTTGTTGTATCCTCAAATTTAGATAAAGTTCATTGATTATGATGGACAAGCGTGATGATATTTGATGAATCCTTCAGTTCATACCATTTACACCTTGTTGATTGCAAGTTGTAGTGCATGTTTAGTTTGAACCTAATTATTGTGGCTAAGTTTGATTGTGAAGACTTCATTTGGATCGTGCCAGTATTGGGTGTTTGAATGGATTATTTACAATATGAAGATCTTTCAGTACCTTAGGAGATCGCACTCTTTCTATGGCATTTGAGCTATCTTTGGTTAAGTAGAAAGTAGTTTAATGAGGGATTTGTCTATCAAAGCATCATTCATTATTGTCATTGTCCTTAGGAATTAGGAGTTAGCGTAGATTCTCTAATCCCTTTACCCGTTTTTCCTTTTTTCATTTGAGTTCAAGTTAGGAGAAAAGCGTCACATGATTGATACATCCAATGTTCATGTTCCAGTTGTAGTTCATAAATGTAAGTCCCCTCGAATTACCAGCAATCACATCAACACATTGAGTCTATCCACATGTAAAGTCAAGACCTCACTATAGGAACCTTGGAGTCAGCTTGTTTGATCATGAAAGTTAGCATTTGAGGAGATTTTGTTCAAGAGAGGATAAAGTACTCAGTACTTTATTCTATGTTGTAAGGTGTCATAAAAAACACATCAACACTAACTGTTGTATTAGGATTCCACATGATAATGCAATTTTGTACTCAATTTGTATTCGAATGAATCAAATTTAATGGAACACATTTTTACTCATTGGATGCATTTAGTCATTGAATATTGTTAAAAAAAGTGTTTTCAAAGAACTTTAAGCAATTTTTAAAGCTCCCGAGTTTTCACCGAGTTGCAAATTTTAGGTCTGCCAAGTTTTTGCCATGT